>NC_089493.1:270393533-271890834 GCF_036850765.1 Saccopteryx bilineata
CTGTTCACTGCAGTTTTAATTAAATCTACTGAGATTATTTTTGGCCTTCTCCAAGAACAGAAAGCCAGCCTGTGCCAATGTCCACTCGTTTCTGTGCTTTACCGCCAGCCACTAATGAGCAGGCACAGGGGGATGGCCGCCTCTGTGTCCCCCTCCCTTTGCCAGCCATCATGAGCTGCTAATAGGGCAGGAACCAGAAGTGCCAAGCCCAGGCCTCTCCACCCCCCCCTCCCGCCCCCTCCCCTACCCCGGGCCCCACCTTGGTACTAAAGAAAGCCAGCTAACGAATGATTCCACTTGTGGTTAGCCAGCTAATGGAAATGACAGGCCTCAAATAATCTTCAAGCATGCAGCCCAATGCTTGTCTGTCTGATCAGGGCCTTCTGCTGGCACCTGACACTTTCAATACCATAATGGCATTCACATGCATTCTTTTTGAATGCTGTCATATAGCAAGACCTTTCTTCTCTTCGTTTGCTGGGAGGCTGCCTGGCAAAGCTATTAAGTCTGTGATGGAAATGACAGTTAACTGCGGGCCTGTCAGTCCCACTTTGGAAGTCAGCACATCCTTATACCCATTAGGGGTGCATCATGGGAACTTCAGAAATAACCTGCTGTAATATACTGTGGGGCTGTTCCAGGCCTGCGAACAAACCACCCGGAAAGCCTCGCCCAGGGTCCGGCCTTGCCTCTTCTTAGAGGTTCAGTTAACGGATATTGGGTAGATGCTTATTTTTTTAAAATTTCAGATTGGGGGTAGTCGTTACTTTCAAAGGAAAACGGCATAGCTACCCCCGGTGAGTAGACAGGTGCCTGGTCTTCATATATATGGCCAGGGCTTTCTGGATTTGGAAGACTTGTGTTAGCTGTGGGTCTCCGAGGGAAGTTGTGCCTCGGAACCCAGATCCTGAATTGGCCTCCTGGTTTTCCGAAGGAGACTCCAGGCGGAGGGGCGTGTTTTATTGCCTGCTGGGTCTTGGGACCCAGGTTCCAGTCTCATCTCCTACTGGACGGTGACTGAGCCTCTGTGGCCCCTCTTGCCCCGAAGTTCACGGCCCAGGCTAGAGGCCAACCTGAGCGCTCCACTCCCCTCTGGGCCCTCTGAGAATTAAAACAAAGAAAAGGAAAAAGAAGAAAGTGGGTCAAAGAGAGGGATTCAAAGAGATGCAGAGGAGCAGCTGCCCCGTGGCTCTATTTATATCTGCTCCCTCCTCCCACAGTGGCCCCTTTGTCTGTCCCTCACGACTCCATTTTGTCCTTGGCCCATATCGGCGCTTCCGTTCGAGGGGTGTGGTGGAACTCCAGCAGTTGGGAGGGTGGACGTCCAGCCTCTGGCGACTTGGTTTGCCCCCGCATTCAATGCGGTTCTTCCTTTCGGCCACACGCTTCCCCGTCTGACCGGCAGTTGAGAACTGAAGCTTTCCCCGTGATGACCAGGAAATGCCGTTCAGACTCGCGGCCGTTGGGAGCTCTGCAGACTTCGCCGAGAGGAGCAGTGGGTTAGAGGGACTCCCGAGAAGACGGGCGGTCCTTTTCTTCCAGACAGGCATGTTCTCAAATGTTTTCTGGAATGATCTTTCCCTGAGATATTAATAGATGTCCCCAGGATAAAGGATTTGGTTTGGAATTTACTGGGTTAGATCACATTAGGCAAATTTCCTTGGCGAGGAGGGTGTTGGTGTGGTAATAGTGTGCTGTGTTTACCAAACACACTTTGAAGACTTATTAACATTTCATAGGGCCCTTGGATGGCAGTTTGGGAAACACTGCTCCAGAGCCTGTGAGAACCAGGGAACCAGGGAGTTAGTTAACCATCTCTGCATTCTGCTTTGGAAAGGCACCGTATGCTTTGTCAAGACTCTAACAGCCACGTGAAACTCATTGCTGGGACTTCCAGGTGAATGAGTGGTGAACTACTACAGTGGTACCTTGAGATAACGAACAGACCAACATACGATTTTTTTTAAGATACGAGCTGCAACTTGGTCCATATTTTTGTTCAAGATCCGAGCAAAATTCCAAGATACGAGTTGTGATTCAGGAAGCTGCCGCTAGTTGGCGCGTTGGCGCACGGGTCCAGTATCGGCAGTTTGATATACGAGTTGACTGACTTACCAGCTCGGTTACAGAACGAATTAAATTCGTATCTCAAGGTACTACTGTATTTATATTATTTCGCACATTGTATGTTGTTTTCTTTATGCAGACCCTCAGGCGAAATCATACTCTGGTTATCGAGTCAGGGACTGTGAGCTTCTTCTGAACGTCTGGCTACCTTGTGGCCCCCAGGAACCGTGGAGCAGGGTGGGCTTCCCTGATCCCAAGGGCTGCTGGAGCCCAGAGCCATCCTGGTGGCCCACCTGTTGTAAATGAGCGGCGAGCGGCCGGCAGACAAGCCTCATGCCTCTCTCTACCGGGCATACCCACTTTATTTTCCCTTCTCACCTCCCACTAGTTTGATTGTTCTTTTCTTCTTTTCATTATCTTTAGAAGCGACCTTAAATCCTTTTCAGTCCAGAGAAGGCTAAGGGATACCCCACATTAGTTATCCCCAGTCTTAGCTACCTGATAAACTGATATTGACTTGTCTGAGACTACTGGCACGTTGGACTTATCAACAAGGTAGATACACAGTTGATGGACAGCCACAGCCGTGGTGAGAGTTAGTGACTGACTCCCAGGGCATATAGCCTTTGGCTCTGGAGACTCTTGAGGATGTCAACCCTTGTTTTTCCCATCATTGGAACCATGAAAGCCATTTATTAAGCTACTTTTTCCATTTTCCCCCTCTATGGCATGCTATTAAAGACATTTTTGTCCATATATGTTTTGTCCTCAACAGACTCTCAGTAGGCTAGGAACATGATTCATAGAACCCATCCTAAACATTTAGAACTGAAAAGGACCTTAAAGCTATCATAGGGCTGGCAGACAGGTTTCAACTGTCCTGCTGTCTCTGGTCTACCAGGAGGCTGCCTGCGTGTTATGTTGAGGATTGTGGGCCAAGAAGAATAAAAGTCCGGATTGATTGGTGATGTCTGCTATGGGTACAGCATGAAGGAGAGGAGGTCTGAGCATCACACATCTTCTGCCTGAGTCTCTTCTCTTTTGATGGGTGTAGTTACCTGGAGTGGACATGGCACTAGAAACCAGGTGTCCTCAGTCCAGTTTCAGGATTCTTCCATCCCATCTTGCTGAAGCCATTCTTATTCTTCCAACAAAGTTAGTTAATGAGAGCACTGAAAAACTAGGCTACTTCTAGTATTTTCCATTGAGTTCATTATTAAAACAGAACACAGAACCTGCTTTTTTGGTCCTTTTCCCAATTTCTGGTAGAGTTCAGAACCAGGGTCATTCCATGGTCAGGCCTCACCAAATGGTTCTTGTCTACAGTTAGCCAGATTATCTTGATTCTGTTTTTTAAAAATAAAGCCTATCTCTTTTATTGAGATACACCCTCCAGTAAGTTCCTTTCCCCTCGGAACTTTATTGGTCAAAGATGTTGTTGGCCAGAGCCAAACTAACAGGTGTAAGACGCCTAAGGTATATACTGTTTTCTTGAAAAAAGAAGCTGGGGGGGGGGGTTAGAAAAATCAAATTTGGTGACTTTGCTATCTCACACGCAATGCCAATAAATGTCACATTAGCAAATATTAATCTTTTCAGATCATCATCGATGATGAAATTGAGATGAATGGTGTGGCTTTAGAGGATTTTTTTTTTTTCTTGAGACAATGGAATTCTTTTCCCTAAATAATTTGCTGATAAAAATTGGTGCCGTCTTGGTTTTTTCTTCTTTGCCTTAGCTCATCGTAAGTCAGGTTAGCAGCCTTGTTCACAGATGGATGTACCGACGGAACATTCCGTCACATCTTTAGAAGTGTGAAAGACTTAAGTTTCAAAGCGTACTTGTCCGGGGATGAGACAGAATAAGTGCAATTAATAAATCATTTTTTTTCCCAAGCTTTTCTTCCAATGGTCTATAGGCAGCTCTCACCTGACATGAGTCAAGCTGTTTCATGTGAGGGGATCGGTCTTGCAGGGCTTTCTCCCGTCAGGCTCAGTGATGGAGTTCCCCGTGCCCTGAGCCAGGGCCTCGTTTGTCATTTCATTGAGGAGAGGTTTCGGACCCGTTTAGCTGGGAGATTGGCCGGCGTGGAAGCTGGAGGAGCGCCTGCCCCTAAGCCACCATTTCTCTCCCTTCCTAACATGATTCATAACCAGCCTGGAAGAAGCAGGAAGATAACAGGATAGCTGACTGCTCTGAGAGGCAGCTGCCGCGAGAGCTGATGGTGTTTGCAGAACAGGCTCGGAGATCCTCGCCTTCCTGCCGGGCCGCAGGCCCCTGAGTAGGCGGCCAGGCCAGCGACTCGGGCGTCCACTGCGGAGCACCTTCCAACAAACCAGCCCTGGCTTGTTGGGAACATCCTGCTCTAAAAATGTATTGGGCTCGGAAGCAAATTCTCAGCTCTTAGCCACCAGCAAAACCCGGTGCCAATTAGAGCGAGCATACTTGACAGTTGGGTTCTTGCAGCCCCTGGAAACAGCGGAGTTTCAGAGCCGGAAGCCAGTCTGGTTTCACACTGACCTTAGACTGCACAGATGCACCCTGTGCCGCAGCCCAGCTGCCTGCTGAGCGGGAATGGGGGACGTTTGTACCCTGGCAGCACTGACCTTCCAGGAGGGTGCTCCTGCCCGCCCTCCCCCTCACCAGGCACCACATCTCCCATTAGTGCTTCCGGAAGGAAGGCAGGTCAAAAAGTGGACGAAGTAGTTCAGAAAAGGGGTTGCCTCTTAATGGGGTGGGGACAGCTACTTCCTTGCTGGGAGCAGTTTTCTCATATGGAAAACGGGTTCCGAGTTAAGCTTAGGATACAAGCCCCACCTCTGAAGGCACAGGTCTGCTGTTCTTGACATTCTGCTCGCCAGCCGAACACGCCAGACGCCCCGTAGAAGTGTTTGGGTGTGCAGGGAGAGTCAGGTTATTTTGTTTTAATTGAAAAATAAATTTCCTCTTCAGAAAATGGGAACACTTAAACCTTCCAGGCAAATGAGAGAGTAAACAGGCGTTCCACCGTCTAAGCCTAAAACGGGGGGTTTTCTCTATGATTCATACATCACTCCAGATCTGTGGATGAGCTCCAAGGAGCCCAGAAATCCCCTGAAAGTGTATTTAAAGTGTTGTTTATTTGCGTGCTTGTACATTTGCCTCAGAAGATGGTCCAAAGCTTTCATCAGATTTTCGAACGGACCTGTAACAGCAACAAAAATAATGAATATTCCCTGGGCTAGCAAAGACTAAATATACACAAGCCGTCTTTTGTGATGCATCCTGTTGGTAACTGGAGCTTTAACAAGGTCGACCCTGGGTGCCAGGGAGCCCTATTTTTATTCAGCAAAGGTTTTAGAACCTTCCACACATGTAAAGGAGACTTTACACCTTTGTTCAGGCCATTTTTGATATGGTGTGGTTGACATTTTTTTTTTAAGCCCTTAAATGTTTTATATTGTTTTATACAGATAAAAACATGTCTGTTGTAAAAGTTCTCCATTCCAATTTTTCATTGCTGGTTGAAGGGGGCGGGGACAAAATTGAGCTTTGGCTGGTGTATAGCGATGTTTGCTTCTACCTAAGATAAGTGAAATGAGAATTTTTTAGAACCCAACCTACTTTTTCTTCCATGGAAGCCCACACAGATGTGGAGTAGCTTTCTCAGGGTCCCATGTCTGGTTGGTGGTAGAAGGAATGAGTTACCTCCTTTTCTGTTCGTATGGAAGAGAGGCTGTTACAGAATTAATTAGGTTGACAAAGTTGGGGGGGGTCTTCTTGGGGGTTATGAAAAGAAGGCCCAGGTGGTTACATGAAAACCTCATGGAAGTCCATCTTCTGGGCCTGGTGCAGCACTGTAGATGTTCCCCCATCCTCTTCCTCTCCCCCATCCTCTTCCTCTCCCCCATCCTCTTCCTCTCCCCTGCCCGTCCCTTCTTCCTCATCAAGGGGAGAGTGCAGAGCACCCCCCGCTGAGACTGCAAGGGCTTCCTGCTGGGCTCTCCGGAAGCTCAGGTTCTTAAACTCCCGGGTCTGTACACGGAAAGCACATTGATGTGTTCATGTGCTCCTGCTTTCAGTGACCCAGTCTTCTCACCATGCTGCTCAGAGAAACAGGAAGGTCGGGCAGGGGAAGGGGAAAGGAAGGACACCACGGGTGTTTCTCCCAGGGCAAGGCAAGCCTTGCGGCTTCCCGAGACTCCAGCTGTAGACACATCTTTTCATCTGCCAGGAGACCACCAAGGGTGGGGAGAGTGGTGGGTTTTGTTCCTGAATGGCTGGTCTTTTCCCTTCTTCCTCGTTCTTGGTAGCTTCCTTGTTCTTGGTAGAATTGATAAATTCCGTGTTTTAATTTCTTGGAAACTGTGTCTGTCTGCTTCAGACTTGAGTCTTCTATAGGGCCCGAGATGTGTCCACAGAGCTTTCTGACAAATAAGAAGTCCTTTCACCTTTGTTCAGATTGTCCTACCATGTTGCTGCCTTCAAAAAAAAAAAAAAAAAAGGAGGGGTGTTGTATATATAACCTAGATTATGTCCCTATAAAGTGAATTTGTAACGATTCCCTCGTGGGCTTAGCAAAAGTATGTCTAGACAACTTTTTCTGGCTTTCCTTCCCAAACCTCTTTGAGTTAAAAATAGGGAAGGATTTGTTTTAATACAGTGTAGTACTGTATCTTTAACCTTTTGTCCAAATGTATATTGCCTGTTTAAGTCTTATTTAGACAAAAGTGTATAACTTCTGAGCCGGCGCTCTCAGACCCGAGACCGCCCTGGCTGGCTTGCCCGCTGCCGGTGGATTAGCCGAGTCTCCCAAAGTATTTTGCAGGAAGCTTAGACAGAGGGAAGCACTTAATTAGTATCCAAATTTTTCCCTTTAGTTAAGTCTTACGGTAAGATATCTCAGAGATTATATTTTTAGCAACCACTTTAAAGAGACTGGGGAGATTAATTTAAAATTGATAATCGCACGGCAGCCCCACAGCTTAACAAGCTCAAGGTCTGCCTTGTGGAGCTGGCTGCTCTCGGGGGACTCCGGTTCAATTCTCTTTGCTGCCAGTTGAAATCAGAAATCACAACTGCAGTGATTAGCAGTGAATTCCCTGATCTGCGTGCCCCAGGCCGAGGGAGAGGGGGCCTGTTTTCCTGGTAGCCCATCATTAACCCCTTCAGGGGAGGGGCAGGAGGCAGAGGAAATGATTCGTGGGTATAATCCATACCTTTCCAAAAGCTGCCCAGGTAATCCTGAGCACCGTCAGGTCTGGGAGCCATTGCGTTGGTGCAGGGTGGTGGGGGGTTGGGGTGGTGGTGATGGTGAGTGGCAGAGGAAAGAGCCTCTCTGGGCCAACCAAAGCCAACCTCTAGTCACCGTGACCACTGACACCGGTGCCCACGCATAGCCCCAGCTGGCATGGCTGCCCAGCCACTCTGTCAGGCTGGGAGAGCCTTCCTTTGTAGGAGGAAGCAGACAACCAGCTTGCTGCCCCTCTTCCAGCCTTCTCTTTAAAAAAAAAAAGGAAAAAAATAATGGCCTCTGGCTACCAAGAGGACGATTATGGATAGCATTGTAGAGCAGCAGTGAGCAGTGTTAATGAACTGCAGGGTATCAGACACACACACACACAAAAAGAAAATATTTTCCCTGTGGGCCAAACAAAATTAATTTTAAAAATTAATGTAAACCACTAATGCTGCAAGTGCCTCCATTAAATTACGGGACTGTGACATGTACAATGCTACGTTTTCTACCATTGAATTTGTTATCTAAGAGGTGCGCGTTGTTTGTTAGGGTGTGAAAAGCTGTTTCCCCCCAGATAAGCTTGTTCATTAGTAAACTGGATCCCTGCCACCAGCCTGTTTGTTCGCGCTGAAGTGATGCCCCCGTCACATGAATGCAGACGGCCGCTCTGCATTTAATATCAGAAATGTAAATCAAAAGCGTCCAGTCTGGTTTTAAATGGCTTTAGTCTTCCCCAGGATGAAATCTAGGGGGGGAAAAAAAAGAATCCTTCTCTTTTGCTGCTTCTGACACCGCTGCCTTGGCAGCCGGGGCCCTGAAAGAGGCTGATAATTATTAAACAAAGTATCTTGTTTCCCACTGAGGTCCCCCAGATCGCTCTGTCATTAGACTGGATTTATTTCTAGGGTTTCATTCACGCTGTGACAGCTTGGGATTGATAAATTTCGTGTGTTAATTTCAGGCAGAAATGAAACCGGTCACATGCAATTTGGGAAGGGAACAACCCTTGATAAGATGGCTGGGCATCTTAATGCCTAAACACTCAGGGCTGGCAGGAGGCAGGCGTCTTGGGTGGCATTCATACAGAGCACCAAAGCCCGGCCTGGTGGGCCACGCCAGGGGTAGCGCAGGCAGGGGAGCACCCCGCCAGCGACAGGTCCCCCGTGTTGGGTTTGGGAGCCCCGGCCTTGCCTCCGGGAAAGGGGGAGGGCTGGTGCGTCCCGCCTGGCAAGGGCAGAGCCTGGTGTGTGGGCTGCAGCCGCTGCTGGGGCCACCTGGGCTCCGCTGCCCCCCGCCCAACGAGGAGCACGTAGGTTCTCATCGTGCCTCCACAGTCTGCTCCTCAAGGTATTGAATAAGCTCATTGTCGGGTTTCTTTTTTGTTTATTTGTTTGCGTTTTTGTTTTTCTTTTCCAAAGGCAAACCAAAATGACTGACTCTTCTGATCCTCTTTTTTTTTTTTTTTTTTTTGGCTTCTGTTTACTTACTTAGCAAATATCAAATTCAGCACTATTTCACATCTGAGGGGTGCATCAGTAACCAGTGGAGAGCGAGAGGAAACCTGATTAGCAATAAGCTCATTTCCATAGTAACTGGGTAATTAAGATGCTGCGTGAAAAAAGCATTGGAGAGCCCTGACCGGGCAGCGTTGGAGGGTCCTGCAGGAGGTAGCCTGTCCCTGCCCTGATGTGGAAACAGCTGGACTGACGCTCAGGAAGGATGCTCTTGTGCTCGGTGGGGCTCTGTGGTTTTCTGTGGGGCTGCTGGTGTTTTACTGGGCTCTGAGCTCTTATAACACAGGCCTGGAGCAGCCACAAGGAGGGTGGTTAGAGCTACCTCCCCTTCGTCCAGGGGCTCCACTTCACTAATAGGAAACTGGGGTGCTCATTAATGACTTGCTGCTAAAGAAAGGCACAAACTAATGGACTCATTCAAACAGGCCCATTAGGTACTTGTGGCTAAAGGCTTCTAACCAGTCATGCTAATCACCATACTGTATTAAAGCAGGAACAAACCATGGTAGGCCCAGTGAATCGGGATCTCTTGTTTCAAAGTTGTAGATGGATACATACTGAGCGAGATAAAGCTTAAAAACCCACAGAGCAATACCACGTGGATGTTTGTATTTATATACATATATAGCAAAAATATCAATACCTTGCCATGCATAAGAAATACCAAATAAGTGGTAGTATCTCCCTATGAGGAAGTATTGAAATATATATCTTTCTTAAGCTGGATGGTGGCTATAGGTTTTCCTTATGTATATTCCTGTATTATCCATTACTTTTTTTGTAGGTATATGTTATATATCACATAATCTATAAATGGCCCTGGCCGGTTGGCTCAGCGGTAGAGCGTCGGCCTGGTGTGCGGGGGACCCGGGTTCGATTCCCAGCCAGGGCACGTGGGGGAAGCGCCCATTTGCTTCTCCACCCCCACCCCCTCCTTCCTCTCTGTCTCTCTCTTCCCCTCCCACAGCCAAGGCTCCATTGGAGCAGGGATGGCCCGGGCGCTGGGGATGGCTCCTTGGCCTCTGCCCCAGGTGCTAGAGTGACTCTGGTCACGACAGAGCGACACCCCGGAGGGGCAGAGCATCGCCCCCTGGTGGGCAGAGCATCGCCCCTGGTGGGTGTGCCGGGTAGATCCCGGTCGGGCGCATGCGGGAGTCTGTCTGACTGTCTCTCCCCATTTCCAGCTTCAGAAAAATACAACAACAAAAAAATAATCTAAAAATAAGTAAAAAATTCTTTTAAGATGATTATGATTAGGCCACTGGTGAATGATTGCATTAAAGTGTGTGTGTGGTGTGTGTGTGTTTGTGTGAGAAGGGAGAAATTATATTTAGGGTCAGGCTTCTCAAGAATTGCTGTTGGCCACTAGAGATGCTCTCACTGGAAGCCTGTTTTTACCTCCAGAACACTGAGAGGCCACGGGGACTCTGGGGAGAGGTGTGCTATAACAGGCATGGGTTCCTGCCCTGATGCCTGGCACTGGCGTATCTTGTACTCAGAACTAAGAGTTGCACCCCAGAACCTAGCAGGAGAAAGCTAGTTGTTTGCATTCCGGGCAGATTTGCCTCCATAGACTCTGCTGTTTAGTCACATTCCATTGCAGGTTGACATTTACCGTTGTATCCCTGAGGTCAGAACTTGACCATAGATCTTCATAATTCCTCTGTTTTCTTGCCAGCTCAACAACTACAGTGATGGGTCCTTTCCCCGCACTTCCCGTAGTAAAGAGGAGGATGCACAAAAAGAAATGGGGGCCTTTGGGTGAGGGGCCAGGGGCATGGGTAGCTCCCTCGTGTCATTTGGAGAACTTTGTGCTGAGCCAGAGAAGCGTCACGCTGAAATCTGAGGGAATCCTTCAACTTAGTGAATGATGAGAAAGCTTTCGTTCTGCCTGGAAGACTATTTTTAGGCTTGTAACATCCCTGCAAACATCATAGCTGCATCTAATCCTGATCTCGGGGCTGTCTGGCTTCCAGAGACTGGTTTTAGGCAGAAATGATCCATATACCCTTCCCACCTTTATTTTGTTCATCTTCACGGTCGATGTGTGTTTCCAAGCATCTTCCTGGACTCTCTGAGGAGGCAGGGTAGAATCCCCGTCGTAGTGACCAGCTTATGAAAGTGGCCAGGAATGCGTCAGATGGCCACAGAATGAGACAGGAGCAGTCCACATGGGAGCGGACTTTTCAAGAAGAAATGAAACAAATAATAGAGTCACAAGAACATGGAGTTTGGGCTGAGTGTACCTCGTACTCTATCCAAGATGATGTTTATTAGCACTGTTTTACCGGGCAGGAGTCACTGGCAAGCAGGTGACTGCTTTGGGTGTTTTATTTGGGGGCACCTGGTACAGGTGATCTGCACAGAGCGAGCGATTAGTCTGAGCTTCTATTCATCAACAGCAACAGCTCCCCTTTATTGAGCGCACACTACTGTGCACCAGGCACTTTGGTAAAGCACTTTGTATAGCTTTTTGCAAATACTCCTCACCATCACCTTTTGAGGTAGGTATTTGGAGAAGTTATATGAGATTGCCATTTTTGTGTGTCTGAACCAGTCCAATATTGGCAATTTTATGTGGCTCAATCTAATAATCTTACTATACTAAAAAAAAAATAAAAAAAAAAATCGCCTGACTGTTGGTGCAGCATTGACCTGGGATACCGAGGACTCAGGTACAAAACCCCAAGGTCTCTGGTTTGACTGCAGGCTCATCTGGCCTGAGAGCAGGTTTACCGGCTTGAGTGTGGGGTCACCACTTGAGCATGGGATCATAAACATGACTCCATGGTCACAGACTTGATCCCAAGGGGTCACTGGCTCAGCTGGACCCGCCCTGGCCAAGGCACATATGAGAAACAATCAGTGAACAACTAAGGTGCAACAACGAAGAATTGATGCTTCTCATCTCTCTGCCTTCCTGTCTCTCACTACAAAAAAAAAAAAAAAAAAGTCAAATATCAGCATCTTTAGATGGTTCAGTCCAATAATCTTTTGTGTCTGTTTTACAAATGGAGAAATTCAGACGCTGGCACTTGCTCAGACTCTGCCCAGCTAGCCGGTGGCAGAGCTGGCGTCTGAACCAGTTAGTCTAACTCCAGACCTTTGCAATGAACCACTGCATGGTGCCTCCTCCTTGTGTGGGTGGTGAAGGCATGTTTTCATGGCCTGGGTGTTCAAGTCAGTTTTTCCACACCACAGCCAACTTAGAGATCAAAGATGGCTGGTCAGATGAACCAAACATTCCCGGGACTCTCAGGTTCTGCTTGTGATGCTCTGTTGGAAAAGAATGAAATGCAGTGAGCACATGAGAAATCTGGAAGAGGGAAAAAAATCTCTCTTTAGGATCTCTGTGCCTCTCCCCAGCAAAAGAAAGGAATCAGTGTGGTGTCAGCCGAGGTGTTCTCAGCAGGACCTGGCCCATTAAATGAAAGACTTCCATGCTGAGCCAATCAAGAGAGACCTGGACAAAAATCAGACTCTTTCCTGCCCTGGAAACCCATGCCTTGAATCTGTAATTCATCTGTTAAATCAAGTGTGCAGCTGGTGGGTTCAGCACAGAGGGGGACAGCCGGGAAGGGAAGGGAAGGGAAGGGAAGGGAAGGGAAGGGAAGGGAAGGGAAGGGAAGGGAGAGGGGCAGGAGCTGCAGCACTTGAATTTCTAGCATCAGAGTCAAGTTAGGAAAAAGAAACAGGACTGTGATCACTTCTTGGACCTTACGTTTCCAGCAAAGAGAAACCAGCAGGAGAGATTGTGGAAAGCTGATGAGCTGGTGGAAGGGATTAGAACAATGGCGGAAGAGGCAGGGCCCCCGGGGGCTGGATGGGACGCAGTTCCGCTGTTGCCTTTCAACCAGACTGAATAAAGTTTAGGATTTTTTTTTTTTTCTTTATGGGACTTGTAGCCATTTTTAAACTTTCATTTTTCATAATGTCACAGATAATCTTTTTATCTATTATCCACTGGCTCTTTTCTGAGAGGTATTTGCATCAAATAGTGCTGCTCAGACCACGACTGTCTCTAGTGGGAGAGCGGCTTGAAAGGAAAGGTTATTCACTCCCTCTGCTTGCGCTGCCTTTGTTCTTGATGCTCACACATTTTTTTTTTTTTTTTTTTTTACATCTGAATTCGGGTATTTCTGGAGTTTTTTTCTTTAGAAAACCCTTCCATTCTAAGATCTAAGCATATTCAGACTCCAATCTGTATATCAGGGGTTACAAAGCTTCTGTTCAACTGAAAGTGAAGCATCTACTTTGAAACATTTGTTGGGCGCCCCATGTCCTCCCAAATCCCTTCAGAGCGTCACCTACAGAGGTGGCCGCGGTAACAAGGCGGGCCCTCGCGCAGTGGGGGCCCTCTCCGGCGGGCTGGCCTCCCAGGGCTGGTGGAGTGGTGGCACAGACTGCTACACAACCCGCTCCTTCCTGCAGCACGGAGGGTGGGTCTGGGGGCTGCATTTCCTTCCACTCCCCCCCCCATGGGGGGGAGATAATAAATGAGGGCATGGACAGAGCCTGGGTGGGAACCAGGGAGCAGCCTGGGCTCAGAGGGAGGGAAATCAAAAGTCAGCCGTGTGTGTGCAAAACCCCGCTGAAAAAAATGACCCGGAAAGTCGTGGGGTATGACTGATAGTTTCTGTGCAGCTTCTATCACTGAGCTTACCCCCTCCAAGCTGGGGGGGGGGGGCTCTGGGAGGAGCCAGGGCTGTTCTCTGGTCTCCCTGACAAAGCCTGGGACGAAAGCATCTCTCCCCTCCACCCTCCCCAGCCCCTCCTCTGCTGCCCCCCACCAGGACACTCCCTCCACCCCCTCCTACAGAGCCCAGAAACATTTCTTTCCTTCCCAGAAGCAGTGAGAGCAGTCCGCCGAGGCAAGGCCCGAGGGGGCAGCACAGTTTTGTAAGCATTCAGACAGCACTAGGTTGGTCTCTGACAGCTGCACTCAGGTGAATAGTGACTCGCAGAACAGTGGCCCGGGGTTGGCTTTTACATTTCTGTAGGTAAAAAGTCCTCAAAATAAGGGAACATGGGCCCAAAGAAGTACCAACAACCCCTCTAGCTGGAGGGCAATCCTTTGTAGCTTTTGAGGGTTGCTTTGGGTACTGCTCTCGCCCTCACAAGGGCCTGCAGCCTGTAGGGAATGACACTGCCTCCTGTATACTGCAGGGGACGCTGACGCCCAAGGAAGTGGAAGTGACCTGCCAGGTTCTTGGGAGCTGGTGGCTGAGTGGGCCTCAGAACTTCCTTCCTTCTGAGCTTGATTCTGCGGTCTCCTGACACTCCTCCTTTTATTTCAGGGACTCTTTCACGGGTCCCCAAACTTTTTACACAGGGGGCCAGTTCACTGTCCCTCAGACCTTTGGAGGGCCGCCACATACAGTGCTCCTCTCACTGACCACCAATGAAAGAGGTGCCCCTTCCAGAAGTGGTGTGGTGGGGTGGATAAATGGCCTCAGGGGGCTGCATGTGGGCCGTAGTTTGGGGACGCCTGCTAGATAGATGTGCAGTAGTGATTGCGGCTGCTCTGGGGGTTTGTTTTGAAGAGAAGGGTATAGCATTGTGTGACTAGTAAGGTAATTTCCTTGTCCCTAAGCTTGTCTCTCCAGACCTTTGATCCAGTTGTCCTACTTTTAACATTTTTATAACTGGAAAGAAATTTCTGTTAAATCATAAATAGGCTAGAAAGCCCTTGTGGCTAAACACAGGAAAGTGTTTTCTCCTTGGGCAGGGAAGTCTCCCAGTGAGGTGGCAGGAATGTAGAAACAGTTTCTGCATTGTCCACAAAATGTAACAGATTTCCAACTTGTAACAAACGTGTTGGTAGCTGTGTACTTAGAACTCTCCCAGTTAGAAGATGTGGTTTTAGTTCCATGTAGCGTACTTCTTTCCTGTAGCTTTTCTGTGGGAGCTCTGTGAATTTAGTTTCATTGTATAGACATTTATTGTAACACTTTTTATAAGTAGAGTGTGTGCTTTCCAAAAAATTGTCTTTATTTACTTGCTGAAGTTTGAGGGAGTTGCCATTAATGTTTCATCATCCTTATTTACAAATTCACTTAAAATTGGCAACATGTGGAGGCCGGAGAACACTAAGACTCAGAAGATGGCGGTGCTAGTCCTGGGGTGCCTCTAACCAGGACCTGAGCTGGTGTCTGCTTCTGTAAGACCCAGAAAGAAAGTGGCAGTATCTGCTCTGCCTGCCCCCTGGATTGGTAAGCGATTCAAGGCAAATGTCAAAGACTGGGTGCTCCTGGATGTGACCGTGTGCCAGGCTTCCCCCGATGTGGTATGACAGACCCAATTTGCGATTGCCCACGTAGAAGCTTTTGGTTCGGAGGACATGCTGTCCTCGGCTGCTCAGGTAAAAGAAAGTCCCGAGATGGCAGCAGCCCAGTCTTCGACAGGAAGCCTTGGTTCCTGGCATCAGGCTCCCTCACTGTCTCCTTCAGTGCCCCACGCCTGCACTCCTGCTCCCGACCCACAGCATGCTCCTGGTCCACACATGCTTCAGGATTACTGCTGGTCCCACTTCTCTCACCCTGTCGTGGCCGCTGAGCGTATAATCCACCAGTCGCATCAGGGGACTCAGCTTTTCCATCCATTCAATGGGAAGATCAGCCCCTTATGCTTTCTTATGTGTTGTGAGGACTAAAGAGCACTTTGTGTTTAGGGGAGAACAAGAAAGCGTGGCTGAAAACTATAGGGGGCTTGTTGACCTCCCCCCTAATAGTCTCCATTAACTAAGGGATGTGCTACCAATGATATTGGACGTGAGCCTCCAATTCCGTAATCACCAGGCTAGGATCTGGCCTTGATGCAAACGATATAGCAGGTCACTCGGCCTTGACTATCAACACCTGTTGAAAAACAGGTGTTCTGGGTAGTGCGTGCTCTCCCAAGGTTTCGGGGGAGGGGCTGTAAAAACACAGGTTGATACCCTCCCCCCTCAAGTTTCTGATTCAGTAGGTCTGGAGTTGAGCACAGTAATTCTTGCGATGCTAGACCAGCGACCACCCAAGAAAAAGAGCTGTCTTTTGGCAGCACTGGCAGGCAGGCCTCACCGCTCCTCCAGCAGGTGACGGGACCGTACAGATGCAGAGCTCTGCACACATGGATTCTCAGCACAAGGAACCAGGCCAGGAGCCCTTCTTCACTCTGTATTCAAGGACCACAGATGAGTCCTTGGCCCAAGAAAAGTTCTCTGCAGCTTGCTGCTTCCATGTGCCCTATATGTCTTTATTTTTTCCTGTTTCTGTGGAAGGAAGTTGCAGCGGTCAGACCACACACAATGAGTGGAGTGGGTGAGTGCACTGACGTTGGGTAGTTAGAGGGTGTGCAGTAAGAATGATTGCTAGCTGCCCACTGGGCAGATGGGCAGAGCTGGCGCGGAAGCAGCCCCTCTTCGGGGCCTGGTGCTGTTTGCAGGAGGATCAGCCTCAGCCCTCTGTTTCCTGCCGGCCCCTCCAGGCTGTGCTCCTCTGCAGCACACCTTGGTTAAGGAGAGTGTGGCTGAAACCCAGGGACTGGAAGTCTGGGTCCACATGCCGCTCTGGCGCTTACTAGCGCAGGGGGAGGCGGTTTCCGAGCCATTCCAAACCCTGTTTCTTTGTAAGCTGGAGAGAATGCTCCTTGATGTATCAGCCTAACTGCACGTGTTCGGCATTCTGCGGAGCATTCCCGGGAATGTCTCCGAGGTTAGGGCCTTCTGCACGGAGGAGCCCCGCAGGGGAGCCCTTGGTTCTCTTCGGGAAGACTGGCTTTTCCACCCCCGCACCTTCGCAGGCCCCTTCATGCTTTCATCGTCCGTTTTTTCTTCAGTACGTCAACCCGGAGTAAAGGCTTCAGTCAGAACATCTACTGACTGTGAAGGATGAGCTGATTGTGCCATTGTGCCCTCTAAATCCCCAAACAGCAGGGCGCCTTCCTTCCAAACCACCCTACCTGGGTGGGCGGGGCGGCGTTGTGGCCCCAGGCAGGACAGCCGCTCTGTCACGCTGCCCGGACGCCCTGGGTCCTGTCCCTGCTTGTCCCCGCCTGGCCGGGACCTCGGCGTGAGCACCCGCGCGCTCCCTGCCTCCGCGCGCCACACCCCGCGCCGGCGCCCGGCTCGCGCCGCAGCCAATCCGCGCGTGCACTGCGGGTGACCTCCCCCGGGCCCAGAATAAATTGTCAAGTTGCCCGGCGCGGGTTTCACTCTTCCCGGCTAATTAAGAGAACCCGGCATGAGCAGCGCGGAGGGTCCGGGCGCTCCGCAGGCCCGGGCGAGCCGGGGGCGGGGGGCGCTCTTTCTGGGCACCGCGTTCCGCCGCTAGGCTGCTTCCCCGAAGCCGCCGCCAGCACCGAGCGGGGTCCCCAGGGCGCCGCCACCTCGGCAGCCAGCCGGGACCCGGGAGACGCCAGGGCAGGCTGGCCCGGCGGCTGCCCTTCTTGGACCCAGGCAGGGCTCTCCCGGCCGGGGTGCAGCCAGCGCCGCCCCAGCCGCCTGCCTGTAGACCTGAGACGCGCCTTTCCTGGAGGCCCTGAACTTCTGGAAATCCGGGGACCTCGTCGGGTGGTTTAGTTTCTGCGTGGTCTTCGGCTCCTCTTTGGCTTTGGAATTCTCCGGCTACCTGGATTTACCTTTCTTTTCCTTGGAGGGTAAGTCTCCGGTGAATCTGCAGCACCTGTAAATCAACCCGGAGCGTATCAATCACCCTTTGAATTCACAGCCTGGAGTCACCTGGGGCTGGAGAAGAGGACCCAACTCCCGACCAAGTAAGGGCGCTCTGATTCCACCTTCCCGCTGCTGATGGGCAGAAATATAATTTCATGGTAGAATTTTCATTAAGCACATTGTCTGATAGGATTGGCAATTACTAACCAGGAAAATGAGTAGCAATTAGGAGTTCAGTAATAAATGGGAGTCTATTGTCCTAATTGAGTGGAATTACTGATGGGTAATGGCAACACTGAATTCTTCAGCTTAATTAAGAGTTTGTATAATTATAGTGCACTTTTTATTTCTTGGGGGAGCCATGGGGTAGGAATTAAATAACCAGTGTGATGGTTAAGAAACCCATTTAATGGATAAGTAACCGGTGGGTTGAAATAAATGTGGGTGCCTTGCTCAAGTAATGTGAGCTTAAATGGAATCCGGGTAGAAGGATGTGTCAGCTCGGGCCAGACAGGACTTTCTTTGGGCTGTTCTTCCTACCTGATATAAATCTGAAATGCTTCGGGATGGCTAGGTCATCTCTGACACTGGCACTCTGGCATCTATCTGGGTGTTTCCAAGGCAGCACAGCTCAGCGCTCCCTGCTGTGGGATTAGCCCTGGTCTGTGCTTTCCTCATTCCCCAAGAATGCAATGAGGAGGTCATTGGTGAGTGTTTTGCTTTCTGTATCAGAAATCTCCTGATTGAGCTGTTGAGTTGTAAATGTCGATGGCCGAATAGGCGGGGAGAGCTCCATGGAAGGGACCTGTCTCAGAGCAGAGTGTGTAGGTTTGGCATTCGTCGGGGAACTAATCTGTAATTATGAAGATGTTGTTTTCCTCTTCGGTGGTGTATTGTTTCCTGTATTGTTATGTTCTCATGAAATTTTTCCCCTTGTGGGAAGCAGCGAAGCTGGAAAGAAATCCCTTCTCTGAGGATAATTTTTCTTGTCTTTTTGGTATGAGTGCCTGGGAATCCTTTTAACCCTGCATTGGGATTCATGTGTTTATTATTTCTGTAAGAGGCTCCAGCGGTTTTGGAAACCACTAGGTTTCCAGTGTACTGGAAAATGATCAGCACTTCAAAGGATAATCTTTGTTTGTACCTTGACTTATTCTTCTTGCTCACAGGAGGTCTAGCGTTTTCAACAGGAGGACCTGGGACTCTTGTCTAGAGAACGCCCAGGCTCACCAAGTGGGCTCTGGGAGCGGCGTTGGAGTTGCCTTCCCCTCCAGAAGAGACAGCAGCTGGCAGGGATGGAGCAGTGTGCACCCTCAATACCTAGTGGGCTTTAAAGTTTGCAGAGCACTTGGGAAACTTAGTCAGAATTCCTGGGTGGAATCAGAGAAAGCAGGTAGGGAAGGACTTTTGCTGCAGGCATGCCTCTCAGGCTCAGCTGTTCCAGGTGCTGTGCAGGCAGGTGCCTGGGGACAGAGCCGGGAGGTGACTTGACGTTATGCTGATATTACTGTCCAGAATTTTAAGGACTTAAGGTAAGGGCTTCAGTTTAAGGATTCTGGTTTTTCCTTTGTCTCTCGGCCCTCTTTTGTCATTACTGCCCTGAAAATCTAACAAAACTGTTGGAAGCACCTGTCCCGTGTCTGTCGCTCCGGAACTGGCTTCTTAATGCAGGCTTACCGTATTGGGCTGCTGCTGCTTTTCCTGTGTGTTCTGCCCCAGGCGTCGCAGACTCCTTCTAGTTTTTGTGGAGTCCTACAACAAGCGTATTCTTCTTGAACACACAACATGAATTTCCATTTGGGACCTGTAACATTCAAGAATGACACTTTGTCAAGTTTTACACCTTTCCATAAGACTTAATTTTGAAAGATCAGCACTTGTATTGTCCCTTGTCCTCCAGGCATTCCCAGCTATTTCACACGCCCGCCTGTTAAGTGCTAACAAGAGCGAGGTAGTATACAAATCAGGGTCAGGGACGGCCACCTTTCAGAACTGCTACCCTGCTTGAGCCTACCCCAGGGTTCTCTTTCCGACCAGCGGATGTTTGATGCTATAACACGAAAGTTTCCTTCTGTGATAATATCTTTAAGATTCGGTTCCAAATTCCTGTTCTTCTTTTTATTATCTGCTAGGATAGTCTGATACCCACTCATTTATCTGAAATCAGCCTGAACAGATAGAAAAACTGAGAGCCAGGTGATAGGACTCCCAGCAAGTTAGGAACTGCTTCAGGTCAAAAAACAGATTCCAGTTTCTTAATCTCAGGATCCAACTTGGAAACAAGATACAGACTGGCCTCTAGGCTCTTCGGATAGACTATTGGTTTGAGCGCAAGAGCCCTGGAAAAGACAGCATCCCCAGCCTCTGCCTCTGCCTTTGCCTTTTTCCATCTTCCTTCTTGCCCAGCCTCGGGTTCCCTGAAGAGTTGGTGTCGTGGGCATCGGTCACAACTTGTCCCCTGGTTACACAATGCACATTACTCACTTCTGCCCAAGCAATGCCCTGCAGCCATACTGTAACAATGGAATATAAAAGAAAGTAACAATCAAGTTGATCTTGGCCCCTGTCCAAAGGGATTGGCCACTGGAAGTACCTGAAAGGCCCTGTTGAAACATACCTGTAACCCAGTGTTCCTTGGCCTGGATCTCAAGGACAGGGTAACGTCGGTGCCTTTTTGTGACCTATAAAACGCGAGACTTGTCTCCATTTATAACTGACCTGGTAGCTCATAGAAGTCTTCCCATCGTGGACTCAGAAGAGTACTTCAAGGTCATGGAGGCCCTTCCTGCTCAAGGTGTGGACCAGGGGTCAGCAGCCTCGGCATCATGTAGGAGCCTGTGAGAAGAGGAGATCTGCCCCCTGATTCGTTTAAAAAACCAAACCTGCGTTTTAACAAGAACCCCAGATGATTTGCCTGCGCCATGGCTGGATGGCTGGTCGGGCTGCCCCATGACGCAGCTCTGTGGTAGAGGTTAGCAAGCAGGATATTTATTCAGCAGCGCCCTTAGCATCAGCCCCTGAGGGCGGGAGGGGAAGGGCGGTGGAGGGAGAGGTTGAGCTCTAGCACAGGCCCAGGGTCGGGCTGCGCTAACCAGTGAGGAGCTCAGAGCTGACTTGGCCTTCAGAGTTGCCCCGGGTTGGGCAGCCATAGCCAAGCCCTCTACACCCTGCTGGCTGCACTCTTAGCAGCTGGGCAACAAGTCCTTCACTGGACAGTGCCCGCCACCCACACGCAGGTTGGGAGAAGCACCTCTCTAGGCCAGGCGTTTCTCAAAACGGGGCTCTGGACCAGTAGTACCTTCAGCACAGGGCACTTGGTAGAGAGGCAAAGTCCAGAGTCCCACCCAGACCTGTTAGTGCCCAGAAACTAACATTTAAACAAGTTCTCCAGGTGACAGTTCAAGTCTGAGAACCACAAACAGCCTTTTATTGTTGTTGTTGTTATTATTATTATTGGTATGGTATGGTTTGGTTTGGTTTTTAATAGCAGCTTGATGGTAGTACACACATTCTTTCCCGGCAGTCCAGTTCCCCTTTATCTGAAAGTGTACAAGTCAGTAACGTTTCAGGCATTCACAAGGTTGTGCAGCCATCCCCGCTAATTCCAGGATGACCCCATCACTCACGGCGGAACATTGTCACTGCATTTCATTGCCAGAAAGAGACCTCACATACGCAATTCGTCCCTTGCCGCCTTCTCCCAACTCTGGCAATAGCTAATCTACTTTCTCTCCCCGTGGGTTTGCCTTTACGGGACATTTTGTGGACCTGGAGCCATACCACACGTGGCCTTTTGTGTTTCTTTTCTCCCACTGAGGATGTTTTCGAGGGCCACTCGTGTCGTAGCACATACCAGTGCTTCGTCCTTTCTCCACAGGTTTATAATGTTGCGTGGCATGGATACACCACACTTGAGGTATCAGCTGATGAACATTGGAGTTGTTTATACTTTTTGACTCTTGTGAATAATGCTGCCATGAGCGTTCATGTGTAAGTTTTTGTGTGGACATAATTTTTTTTTTCAATTCTCTTGGGAGCGGAATTGCTGGGTTGTTAGGGTAATTCTGTGTTTTGCTGTTTTAGGAACTTCCAGACTATTTTCCAGAGTGGCCACATCATCTTACATTTCTGCTGACAGTGTGTCAGAGTCCCGGTTTGTCTGCAGCCTCTGCAATCCTCGTTATTATCTGCCGTTGTATTATGTCCATCCCAGTGGGTGTGAAGTGGTGTCTTGTGCTTTTGATTTGCATTTTCCTGTTGCCTGACATCGTAGAGCATCTTTGCCTGTGCTCACTGGCCACCTTGAGTCTCTGCTGAGAAGAAATATCTGCTCGGGTCTTTCCTAGGGGAGCCTTTTACTCTTTCAGGAAGCCTCGGGGTGCTGTGTGTCTAGCCCTGTGCCGTTGCTTTAGGATTCATAAAAGAAAGCCCGGGGTGCATCCTTTAACCACAGGGAAATTCTAATTAAATGTGGGACAGTGAAAGAAGAGGACCAGAGGCCACTGTGAGGGGCTGGCCTGAGGAGACCCACACCGTTACAGTTTGTGTTGCGGAAAGACGTGTAGTTTCCTGGGGCGGAGTATGGGCCGGGGTTATGGGAAGGCGTTCGTGGAGGGTGGAGGCCGCTGGGAAGACTGGATGTGTTGCGAGGGCAGGGAAGTAGAGAAGAGAGGGCAGGAAGTCCCCAGTGGGCCTGCCCCAGAGCACCCCTGTGTGTGGGTTACCCACCTCTAAGAGGGGACTTCAGAATTTCAGGATTTCCTTCATGATTATGTCCCTGGCCTGAGCAGGCGGTGGCGCAGTGGATAGAGCGTCGGACTGGGATGCGGAGGACCCAGGTTCGAGACCCCGAGGTCGCCAGCTTGAGCGCGGGCTCATTGGGTTTGAGCAAAGCTCACCAGCTTGAGCTCAAGCTCGCTGGCTTGAGCAAGGGGTCACTCGGTCTGCTGTAGCCCCATGGTCAAGGCACATATGAGAAAGCAATCAATGAACAACTAAGGAGCCGCAACAAAGAATTGATGTATTGATGTTTCTCACCTCTCTCTCTTCCTGTCTATCTGTCCCTCTCTCTGACTCTCTCTGTCTCTGAAAAAAAAAAAAAAAAAAAAAAGACTATGCCCCTGGCTGACCAATAAAAGTTAAAATGGTTCTTCTGTTTCTTCATCTGGAAAAAGACCACTTGTCTCCCTGTTTATCAGGGGCTGTAAAGGATGGTTATAACACTGTGTATGTGCGTGAGTAGTGTGATTATATCACAGGTGAGAGAAAGTCTGTAGGTGTCCCTAAATAGTCTCTAATTCCCTATTAGCATACCTCGTGATGACAGTGCCAAGTCTTCCCGGGGCGGGCACCTCCCTGTAGGCCCCGGAGCCCATGAGGCCAGTCCCCGGCTTCCAGCAGCTTCTCTTGACTGTTGCAGTACAGCTTGAGTAGGGAGTGTTGGAGCGGCAGAATCTCCAACGGAGGTGTTTCAGGCCAAACCTCTGTCATGCTCTCCTCCGGGAGGGGCCTCAGCACCTGTAAGGACGAGAGCAGCTCCCTTACCCCTGTGCCGTGCCATCTGACTTATCAAAGCGCCCTTTCAGCCTTGCAGGGGAGGAAACTCAAGCCCTGGGATGTGACTCGGATAGTGTCAGATGAGGCAGTGGCACGACCCGGACTTGACCCTTGGTCTGTCAGCACCTGGCCCAGGGTCCTCACCTGTGAGTTTTATTTTACAGGTTGCTAAGGATTACTGATGGGATGGGATGTTTTGGTGCTTGGTCTATAAGTGGATCTCCCCCGGGAGGCTCAGGGTCTCGCGATACCATGCCTCCGTGTTTGTTTGGAGCCGGCTCTGTACGTGCGCCATGGGAGTACTATATTCCAAGTGCAATGAGATCACCCTTGGTGTCACTGAAGAAAATCTTTTCAAAAACAGGCAGAGAGGTTAAGGCATTAGGGTATTTCCAGAATGCACCTCAATTCTCGTTGCTGGTTTTTTCCAGGAGCCGTTTGGTTGGCTGGGTAATAATTAGAGTATTTGAGTCACTGTTCCTTGAACAGAAACAACTCAAGAACCTGGCACTGCGGGATTCAAGAGCAGGCCAGAAGGTGTGTGTCCCGAATAGCCCCCACGTGGGATCACAACTTCCTTGCATTTGTGCCCAGCCGAGCTCTCCCCAATGGGCCTTGTCTCAGATAAGGATGTGTCCCTAAAAGCCATGTGCTGGTCAGGTTGGAGTCCTTTGAATTTAAGTTCACAAGGGGTGTCCACTCAGAAAAAGCGAATCCTGTGCAGAAAACAAAGCACTGTGTTACGAAACAAGTTATTCTGCCTCTAACCATCCGTTTCTTCTGTCAGTCAGAGATTTCACCTACTTAATTCTTCAAAGTGAGTTATATTCTGTGTAGAATACTTCTACACACTTCCCTTTTTTGTTTGTTTGAATTTTGGAGAACAGGGCGGGTAAAAAGCTCTGTGGAATCACAGGCACAGATTGGAGGTGGAAGAATGGGCAAAAGTAGCATTTGATCCCATGATCCGATTTCTTTTTTATGTCAAGTAGGTAGGAGAGAGATCTGCAAGTTTCTCAGTATTGTTTGGGGTGAGAGTTTTGCAATGAAAACCTCTTCACCTAGCATCTTCCCGGTGTCTCTAGCCAGACACCCAGTCACCTTTGGTTGATGACCCTGATGGACATCAACCAATCTGGACCGTGCCACTCCTTTGCTGAGGCTGAGCAGCCACACTAACCCCAGAGGGAGTGCGTTCATCTAGAGCAGGGGTCCCCAAACTTTTTACACAGGGGTCCAGTTCACTGTCCCTCAGACCGTTGGAGGGCTGGACTATAAACAAAACTATGAACAAATCCCTATGCACACTGCACAAATCTTATTTTAAAGTAAAAAAACAAAATGGGAGCAAATACAATATTTAAAATAAAGAACAAGTAAATTTAAATGAACAAACTGACCAGTATTTCAATGGGAACTATGCTCCTCTCACTGACCACCAATGAAAGAGGTGCCCCTTCCAGAAGTGCGGGGGGGGCCGGATAAATGGCCTCAGGGGGCCGCATGTGGCCCGCGGGCCGTAGTTTGGGGACCCCTGGTCTAGAGCATGGCCCCAGCGAAAGCTTCTGGCATCCCGGGGGTTTGGGCTTCGCCTCTGATCCCATACTCTGCCGCCTAATTCCCAGACTGAGAAGTGCTGTTGGCCCAGCCAGGTAGCGCAGTTGGTTAGAGCTTCATCAGGATGCACGAAGGTTGCTGGTTCAATCCATGGTCAGGACGCACACAGGAACAGATCGATGTTTCCATCTCTCTCTCCTTCCTCTCTCTCAAAAATCAATAAGTAAAATTAAAAAAAAAAAAAAAAAAAAGAAAGAAATGCCAAGTCGGTGTAGGGGCAAGTGCTTCAGGGACGAGAACCTGCTGCCTTCCTAAGTACTTCCCGATCAGTACCTGTGCCTTCCACACAAAACACAGGCCCTGGTTCTGTAGGAGAGCGCTGCACATGTTAGTTCTCCTGCCTGTAAAAGAAGAAAAGAATGAGCAAGAGAGGACACGTTTCAGTATTAGGGAGATGGTTTTGCCAGTAGTTTAAATGGCTGCTTTGTATTCCTGATGAAGAAATGCGCATTTAATGCCCCGGGTGTCTCAGAAGCAGAGATAATGATAAGGAATTTCCATTGAGCTCGAGTAGACAGTGCTTTAGCACGTTAGTGTATTCTCCCCCAGAAACCCTATGAGATCTGCGTATGTACATGCATGCCTCAGACAGACGGCAGGTTCAGTTCCAGACGAGGGCTCCAAAGCGAGCATCACAATAAAGCAAGTCTCACAATTATTTTTTGTTTGTTTGTTTCCCAGTGCATATAAAACTACAGTGTAGTCAGTTATTAAGTGTGCAATAGCATTATGTCTTAAAAAGCAATATACATACCTTAATTAAGAAATACTTTAGTGCTAAACATTGCTAAGCAGCACTAAGCCTTCCACGAGTCGTCATAACCCTTTTGCTCGTAGAGGCTTCCTGCCTCCATGCTGATGCCGAGGCAAACGCCAGACTTGCGAGGCGGCGCGGTAAGACGAGGAGTGGCAGAAAGACAGCTGAAGCTCAGAAAGGTTATTATTGGGTCTGGGTTCGAACCTGGGCGTCCTCGCACAGTGGTTCACAGCGTGCCTGGCACACTGTAGGGACTGACCGTGAGAGGCGGCAGGGCGTGTTCTGTAGGACTCACCGGGGACGTTGGTCATCGCTGGCTGAATAAAGGGATGACTGAGCCTCTTGGGGTGGTGATTTTGATCCTCTTGATGGTCATTTTTCATGGTGCCCTTCTCCCCACAGAGTGACATCTATCACTTTCCGTTTTATACGTGCACACAATAAACGCTTTTGTGAACATCGCTCAATCCTGTTTTGCATCCACACCGGGCTGGTGATGGGCTGGGGTAGAGCGAGAGCCAGGTGCCAGCGCCAGGGTCGGACCAGTGACCGGGACGCTGAGGGATCCCCCCTTCGTGCACTTGCGATCTTTTCATCCCACGATGTTTTAGGGCAGTTCTGTTGAATGGGTCCAGTTGATGTCTCTCAAGGGCTTCTCCTGCTCAATGAGTCTTCATGTTCAAAGCAGCTAAAGAATTCAGCAAAACATCTTCCATTTTTTTCACGAAGGCTACACGTACAGTGTCATAGCCACTTTAAAATGGCTTCAAACAGCATTTGCCTTTGCACTGTGCTCCATTTTACAGCCTCTGGAAACACTGGGAAATCATTGCCTAGTCTTGGTTTTCGACATTGGCTAACCACCTGTTGCTCAATGGGAGACGTTGAAATAATGACCTGAGAACTGGAATAGCAGGGTATCGATGTTCACAGGCCAAGTCAGCCAAAAGGTACTGGACGGCTGTCTTCCATGGGAAATATGTCCAGCAACACGATCACTGTAATCAGTTGTGTTTCCTTCTAGACACTCCTTGCACTAGGCACTATGAATTGCAATTTATTCTTTCCTTCACTTTCCTTCCTTCTTTTCTTCTTTCCCTCTCTCCCTCTTCCCCTTCCTCCCTCCTCCCTCCTTCTTTCCTCCTCCCTCCTTCCTTCCTCCTCCCTCCTTCCTTTCTTTCTTCCTTCCCTTCCTCCCTCCCTTTCTTCCTTTCTCTTATGGAAGTAAAAATCCCACTGAAATCTACTTCACCTACCATATCTGGAACATTTCTAGTAAACAGTGGAAAATCAGAGTTTGTCTGAGATCAGCTTTCTCATATAAGCCTATTGGGCACTGGCTAAGATTATTAGAAGAGGTAAAGATATCACCTGCAGATCTTTAAAAGTCAGTCTCATCCAGATCTGATCTCTGTGAGGGATTCTCCTTGAAGCCTGTGGGATTAAGTCGATTTAGGATTTAGGTGACTGCCCCTCCAGTCATCTATGATTCATTAAAAAAAAAAATTATTTTTGCAACCTATAAATAATTGTCTGTGACATACTTGGCTCTTGTTTTCCAAGCTTCATTCATACATTCAGGCAACAGAAATTTGCTGAGCCCCTTCCTCAGGCTGGCGTCAAGGTGGGAACTGAAGATGTGTAGTGGTGAGAAAAGGAACAGCCTCACGAAGCCTATGCTACATAGTGCAATACACATGAGCTTTTCAAAACAAAAAATCTTCAACTATTTTAATGGTCTTAGTGGGCCACTTGTCATTCATACATACTTACACACATATACTTGGCATCTTTTTTTTTAATTTATTTATTAAATTTAATGCAGTGACATTGATAAATCAGGGTACATATGTTGAAAGAAAACATCTCTAGATTATTTTGACATTTGATTGTGTTGTGTACCCCTCCCCCAAAGTTAAATTGTCTTCTGTCACCTACTATCTGGTTTTCTTGTGCCCCTCCCCTCCCCCAACCCCTCTCTCCTTCTTCGCCCCCTCCCCCTTCCCCCACCCCCCCCTCCCCTGTTACCATCACATTCTTGTTCATGTCTCTGAGTCTCATTTTTATGTCCCTTCTATGTATGGATTCATATAGTTCTTAGTTTTTTTCTGATTTACTTCTTTCACTCCGTATAATGTTATCAAGGTCCATCCATGTTATTGTAAATGATCCGATGTCATCATTTCTTATGGCTGAATAATATTCCATAGATATACTTGGCATCTTGTTTAGGTTCAGGGACCCACCTGAAGTTGGCCTACTTCTTGAAACAAGGCAATGCTGCTCTCGTCAGTGCTCCGCTGGGGGTAGGGGTTACTGGGATTAGTGTTCCCTCAGCAGCTGCGTGGAGCTTGCCAGGTATAAGAAGACATGACATGTGGTCATCAGCTCTTCAATGCTGGCGGGAGTGCTCTATTTAAAAAATACGTGTATCTCTGGGTCGGAATGTGTGATCAGCTGAAACCTGGGTGTAGAACCATGGACAGGAAACCCATGGAGGGAACTAAACTAGTTGAGGTGTGTGTTGTGGGGATTTGGAGCAGTTAGGTGCCAGGTGTTAGAAAAGCTAAGTCTAGACAAGGTGCAGAACAACTCCAGACAGAAACGATGGGGATGGAGGAGTCTGGGGAACTGTGGGAGATGAGACCCTAGAGATGGTGAGCACTGGGTGACAGTGAGTGTGGTTACTCGGCATCCTCAGTGGTGTGCAGTCGCCACGCCGCCTCCCCTGGGCCTGTCCTGCATCTGGGGCGGCAGCAGGGCAGTGTGTCCTAAACTATCATGCCAGTGAGATGCAGATGAACTTGACACATGGCATCGCTCATGTGATGATGCTTGTGTGAAGATGTATACAATTATTCTTTAAAAGTGTTTTACTGATTTGAGAGAGAGAGAGAGAGACATTGATTTGCTGTTCCACTTATTTATGCATTCATTGGTTGATTCTTGTACGTGCCTTGACCAGGGATCGAACCTGCAACATTGGTGTATTGGGATGATGCTCTAACCAACTGAGCTACCCAGTCAGAGCTTCTTTTAAAAGCTCTATTTAATTTCTCTACCAGATACTTGTATTTAAGAAAAAATAGAGCTATCTGAAGGAAAGCTGCTTGGACATTGTCGGAGCAAATTTGTAAGAGGCCTGTGCTATCTGCATTCACTTTAAGTT
This sequence comes from Saccopteryx bilineata, assembly GCF_036850765.1. Classification (NCBI taxonomy): domain Eukaryota; kingdom Metazoa; phylum Chordata; class Mammalia; order Chiroptera; family Emballonuridae; genus Saccopteryx; species Saccopteryx bilineata. The sequence continues at coordinate 270,422,086 of NC_089493.1, forward strand.
AAAAGTTCATCACCTCCAAGAAAGTATTCCACCTGTGAAATATTTGTGGTCAGTGTATTATGCTTAGAAATTAAAATCTTTATTCTTACTAATGGTTACTTAGCATGACTTTCTGTGAAGACTTGAGGAGAATCACTTGTGGCCCAGCACAGCCTCCCAGGATGCCCAGCTCATGGGCCCTTTGCCAACTCTGAGCGCTTTCTCTTTAGTTATTCTTTGACAATTTGACATACAAAATCTACTGCCCTGTTATTCTGTCTGGGAGGTTTTAAAATACAGTTTCCCAAAGTGTCAAAATGAGTCTCTGTCCTTTTTCAGGAAGACGACACTCCATTTTCTGGTTTCTTTCTGAATAACTTTTTCAAAGGGACCACCTTAAGAAAGTGAAATGTCATCAAGAAGCATCCTCAGACGGGACACCCTGATGAAAGAAAGAAGCATCCCTGCCCCCTGCCTCCAACACACACACATAATTGGTTGTTTGTGCTATTGGGGACCTCTGGTATGGGTCCTAGTGATAGTTTCCTGGTATCTTGCAAGTGGCCCTACTGAGTAGAATAAAGACTATATTTCCTAGCTTCCCTTACAGCTAGGTGCTGTCACTTAAGTTCTGGCTAACAGGTATAATGAAAGAGTGAAGTGTTGCTTCCGGAATCTACCCTTACGGGGCCAGGGACACGCCCACCTAGAGTGTGGACACGCCCACCTAGAGTGTGGACATGCCCACCTAGAGTGTGGACACGCCCACCTAGAGTGTGGACGTAACTGTTGGGGCTGCCGCCATTGTCCTGGGCCAAGATAGGGTTGTGGGAATGGAAGGCAGTAAAGAAAGGCAGAAACAACAGTGAATCCAGAAAGACCCCCTGTCCCGACATTACAGAGTGCCGTACCAGGCCTCGCCTGCCTACCTGAGGACTTTGACTTTGAGAGAGAGAAGAACTCTTGTGTAAGCCACTTTTATTTCAGGTTGTCTGTCACTTGCAGCCAAACTTAACCCTAACTGACCCAGTGAGGAAATGGTTCTCAGGGAGCCATCATTCCCCTTCCTAAGTCTCTAACATTTGGAAGTCGTTTTTTATTTTGTTGCAATTCCACAGTCACACTGGATAACTACCCGCACTTCACTGTGGAGTGTGACAGGTATTAGAGACACAGAGGAATAAAAAATACCCTATTTCCCCATGAATAAGACTCACCCTTTTCAAAAAAATTAGGGTCTTAAAACTGGGTGCATCTTATACAGTGGTTGAAGATTTTTTTACTTGCATTTTCTGCTTTTTCGACAGTGATGAGTTGTATGATGAATGAAACGAGTTCAATAACTTTATGTAATACTTTTTTTTTAAATTTCAGGCCCTCAAATTAAGGTGCATCTTATACATGGTATGGTCTTATACATGGGGAAATACGATATATTTGCCCTGGCAGAGTAGCTCAGTTAAAGTATCTTCCCAATACACCAAGGTTGTGGGTTTAGTCCTGGTCAGAGGAAGGGATCAGAAAAGGGAAAGAGATTAGTGAAATTATATACACGTAATACAAAGTTCCAGAGAACAGACACCAAATTCTGGAGGGAAAGGGGGAGGGCATTGAGGGAGGGAGGAAGGGGGGGTGTTGTGGGAAACAAGGGGGAGGAGGGATGCATTTGGGGGGACACTAGAATCTATGTAAACACAATAAATTAAAATTTAAAAAATCAACTAATGAATGCATAAATAAGCAAACAACAAATCTATATTTCTCTCCTTTCCTTTCCCTAAAATCAGTTTTTTTAAATCTCATATTCTCTTACTAGAATGTGCTCTAACTGGCTTTACCAAAATGCCACTCACAGCCTTGTGCATAATAAAATAAAGTAGTTACTAATTAGCCTGTTATGTGGGCAACTAAACCAAACCAGACTTCTGTGATGTACTGCGAGTCCCATTCATCAGAGCAGTAATATTCTCTGCAAAGGAGGCTTCACAAGGGGTCTTTCCTTCAGCACTTCTCCACACGCACAGATAATAAGTTGAAACCTCTCTAGAGTACATGTGCTCATACGTATATGTGTATTGGTTGTTACAGCAGAAAATATCTGCTCCTGACTATACCAAGAGGACAGGTGACCCCAGAGTATTAGCTGCTAATAGACCTTTGTAGTTTTGGGGAAATGCAAAAGTACCACAGGCTTCCTAATTCTACACAGAGTACACGATTAGAAAAGAATCATCTCAGCATCAGAAGTGACTTGCCACTGTTTAATTAAATTATGTTTTGCCGTTGATGCAAAATATTGGAAAGCATCTCTAGACTTCTGTATTATTGGGAGCCCGTGCAGAGAGAGCTACTTGCTGCATATCTGACCTCTTGAGCTTTAGTTGCTTAGACCCCTGGTCCAGGAAGGGCAGTAGTCAGTCTTTTCCCCAGCAGAATGGAATTCTAGACAAAGAAATCACCTCTTCTAACAGTGTTTGACTCAGAGCATTTTACTGCCAGATGTGAATTTTGGAGGTAATCTAGTGTTTCCCTTTAGGCTGGGGGATCTGAGGCCTAGGGGCTCTAATAGATCCTTCCAAGGTCACATGGACCTCGGGCAGCACAGGCTGGAATCCAGACCTCAGGGTTCTATACCCAGTTATTCTTGTCCTACTATAGGGACATTCATTTTGAGGGACTAGCAAATATCACGTTTGGCAGTGTCTCCACCTATATTTTTGTTTGAAAGGTTAGGAAAAAGCCAAGCACGACGAGTGGCGTTACAACAAGTCTCTTTTGAGCAGTTCAGGACTCATGTCTTCCCCCATATCCTTGTGCTTATTATTTATTTATTTAACAGAAGGGACATCCCCGAGACTGGGAACTAAAGGAATAGATTGCTTAGCCCTTCGTGATTCCGCCCTGGTGGTGGATCATTAATGGTGCAGAAAATGAGGGCCGTGCTGGGCAGTCCAGGGTGGGGTGCGTGCTTCTTTAAGAGATTTATGTGGAGGCCTGAGCTGGGGAGACAGCACAGTGGTACATCATCATGCAGGCGACATCAGAGACTTTCTTCTTCGCTTGGGTGCATTATCATAAAAAGTGATTTAGACTGGAGCTGATTGATGCAAATGGCCCTATGTTCTTTCCTATCATTAGCGGCCTCTTTCAGTGGCCAGAGGCAGTGATTAAAGCTGTCATTTGGAGCTGCTCATTAAAGACAAGCCCCAGAATAGCAAGAGGAGAAGAGGCTGGAGAGGCATATATACACACATATATGTATGTACGTGTGTGTGTGTGTTTGTGTTGCCTTAGAAATGCATCATCCCTTCCCTGATTGAACTGCTGAAATCAAGGCTGTAGGAGACATTTCCGCCGAGAATGTAGAATGCTCTTTTGCAAGTAATATTAGATTTTCGGGAGTGTCACAGTAGATTCTGATGACAGCTTGCCTACATATTATGAAAGGAGACGAGGAGGGTATTGTGTTAGGTGTGTTTTGTAAGGGATTGACCCTGGTGAGAACTCATTAAGCCTCCCTCCTCCCAGGCTGGGGACTTCAGAGGCGAGCCGTGGGAGAGCCCGGGGGGGGGTTGCTGAGTGTGGAAGTCCCACTGTGACAGAGTTAACCCCAGGGATGGAGAGGAGGAGGGCAGCAGGGAGGGGACTCGTTGCTGAGCCCAGAGGATGCAGATGCCTGAATGTCAATTAGAAAGAGGGGGACACAAGTGGCCTGCCCCCAAGCAGAAGGGGAATAGAAAGGAAGGGAACAAAGCCGCGATCCGCATGTGCAGAAGAGGGAGGAGCTAAGTGTGGGCGCTTTGGCCTCTTGGGGTGCTCCAGTTGGGGAAACGAGACCAGTTAATCACCCTTGTAGTAAAACCCGGGCTTCGTTGGGCACCTGCCTGGGGTTCCACAAACGTGCATTCACATCCACACACACGCTGGCTCACGTTATTGTGCACACAGTGCCTTGAAGTGACAGAAGCTCCTCCAGGCCTACCCCGCCCCCCCCCCCCCCCCCCGCTCCATATGAGCCCCACCGCACCTGCAGTGAGGGCTGGGCTGGGGGACGGGGTGGCCGCGTGCAGGCGCATGGCAGTGCAGCCAGGGAGGGGACACCAGTGATTCCAGAAGGGAACCAGTTTCAGGTCAGAGGTGTGACTGGCCGGACAGGCCTGCTCCCCTTCCCGGCCAGAAGAGGCCCTACAGCCGAAGTCCCAGCCAACTTCCACAGGAGTAGTCCACAGCTCTCCCCAGAAATCCTGCCGGGAGAGAGAAAAAAATAAGAGATTATCAACTTAATTTCTCAGTCTAATGAACTGGTCTTATACATAAAAATGTAAATTACCTTTCTCTTTTCTTTTTTTTTTTTTTATGAAAGTGAAGACCAACATCAGTTATGCCGCCACCGTCTCCATGACAACTCCTTGGCGGTGACAGTTCATGTGACTCCACAGTCACAGGCCCTTGAAATGAAAGCAGGGGAAAGTTTTAGTTTCCCTTATGAAACTCACTGGACTCTGGGGGCCCCCACAGTGGGGTTGAGCGGAGGTTGCTTTTAGGCACGGACCTCGGAGAGCAGGGGAGTGCTGACACTACTCCTTCCTGCCGCGAGGGCTTCCTTGTCAGGCTCACAGGCGGTTGTTGGCTCCGAAGGCGTGGCCTTTGTCCCCCTCTCTGCTGCACCCCCCACCGCGCTGGCCCTCGCAGCCCAGACCTGGCACGTCAGGGCCTATTAGTACTGACGCAGGGCTGTGATGTTCCCATCCTCGGGGAGCACGCAGCACAACTGAACAAAGTCGCTGGTAATCTGTGCTTACAGCCTGCCCCCTGGGGAGAGAGCCCCGCCAGCTGGCACTCCACACCGAGCACATTCGCTTCCCCTGGCAGGCCGGCCGCTTGGCAGGGGCCCAGAGGCCGGCCGGCGGCGGCGGCGGGGCCAACCTCCCCTGGCGCCCCAGGCCGCCCAGGTCCGGGTCACAGGCATTGGACACAGCCTTCCAGACTGGACACTGGCTGAACTCGCAGCTCAGTCACTGCAGCTCGTCTACCTGGGCCATGCCAGGAAGCCTGTGGGGCTCTCTAGAAATAAAGGGGGGGAAAGCATGAGTCCTGGATGAGGCACCAGGCTGGCCTTCTACACTGGGGCTTAATCTGGGACCATGTCCCTCATCTTTCTGTTTTTCCTACAGGTCAGGGACACAAGAAAAATTGGTCCCCTGTGCTTGGGAAGGAGCTTGGCATCTGCCTTGGACACTGGGTGGGTAGGGGGCGGCAGGGGTGAGAAGGGCGGAGTTAGGGGGACACCGGGGACCTTGGATGTGCACATACATATTAGAAAGGGCCTGGAGGGGAAAGAATCAGAGGCTGAAACCTCTGGACCCCAAACGCGATGGGCGTCCTGCTCAAGCACACCCTTGCAGCCCACCCGCCGCGGGGGTACACAGTCCCTCCCTGGAACCAGAGTCCTGTGGCGAGGGAGCCTGGGCCCAGGACCCTCAGCCCTGCTCACTGCTGTTCGTGGAGAGGCTAGACTTCAGAGTCCTGTGACGAGGGAGTCTGGGCCTGGGACCCTCAGCCCTGCTCACTGCTGTTCCTGAAGAGGCTAGACTTTTCTCGGTTTCTTATGGTTTATGGTTTTGTTTTGTTTTTAGGATTCTGAGGTTTTGGATGTTCCTACCTAGCCTACAAAATACAAAAAACAATATGCCCTACAAGATTTGTGTCTTTTTTATTTTTATTATTTTAGGAAGAATAAAAAGCATTTATTCTGCTTAGGAGCCATTTGGACGCTAACGTATGGCCCCAGTCGGCATAGGTCAAGGCCTACTGGGCTGTTTTTCACCAGGTATGCAGTCGTCCTGGTGACAGAGTGAGAGAAGGCAAAAGCAGTGTGTCCCCTGAGCGAACAGGAGGGATTTCATGGAGGGATTTCTCCAGAAAAGGAAGGACAGAGACGTGAATGAGATGCCACCCGTTTCAAACAGCTTCTTCCTGTTCTCCCCGGTCCGTCCGTCTGAGCCCACCAAGGAGGGATGCAGACGGAGCAGTGACCTGTAGCAGGCACCGGCTCTGCGCTCGGCACTGCGCTGAGCTCTGTGCCTGGTATCCTGTCACCCAGGGACAGGGCCGGGAGGGACATGCGGTCATCGGTTCCATTTGGTGGGTGAGGTCGCTGGGCGCTACCTTCTCAGCATCACTCAGCTACCACATGGAGGACCTGGGGTCTGGCCTGAAAACCACACTCTTGTTCAGAACTGACCAGGGAGGTATCATTTGGCTCTAACAGCTGAGGGCTGGCGTGGCCACTCATGGGCACCATACTCCCCACAGTGACCTGCCGCTTGAATTCTGCATCCATGGTGGGGTGGTCTGCTGACTCTGCGCTCTGCTAGGGTGGGTGTTCTCGTACAACATCGAGTCCCCAGTATCTGACACGGTGCCCTCATACCACCTGTGCCCAACACATATAGTTGCCCCATGAAAAAAGTGAACGAAAGAGTGGTCAGGTCAGGCTTAAAATTAGCTTGTCTTCAGAGTAAGTCAACGACGTGCTTTGCAAACCCAAAGGAATTTTCCTCCAGGTGGGGTATAAAATGACTCTTTCTTAAGATTGGAGACATTTGAGCACAAACGGTAGGAATTACTGGAGAGGGAACAGGGGTTGTTGATGGAACGAGGTCTCAGAGGAGGTCTTCAACCACAGGGGTAAGAGCAGAGAACAGTTTTTATTGGCAAGAAAAGGGCACTTTTTCCTAAGAGACCAAAGATAAAAGGTGGAAGGGAAAAAAAAAGGATCTGGTAGTTGGTAGTCCTGGGCTTTGTTTCACTTAGGAGTGCTTTCAGATGCAAGTAACAGAGAGCTGGAAGAGCACTGTCTGAAATAATGAAGGGTTGACTTTTTTCACGTGGTTGTAAGACAGCCACCACAGATGCCACCACAGATGGGAAACCTGTCATTGGTTCAGTGGTTCAGCAGTAAAGACCAACATCTCTGAGATGTCTTTTACCTTTTCCTCATGACCACACTGTGGCTGCTGCAAATCCTGGCATCACATCTGTATTCCAAGGAGAGTCCTTGTTATTCCTTTTTTTTTTCTTTTTTTAATTTTTCATTGATAGGAAGGGAGAGAGAGAGAGGAGAGAGAGAAGCATCAGTTCATTGCTTCACTTAGTTCTATTTAGTTGTGCACTTGTTGATTGCTTCTCATCCGTGCCCTGACCGGTGGCGGTGGGGGTGGGGGGTTGAATCCGCGACCTTGGCATGCTGCAACAACGCTTTATCCATTGAGCCACCCAGCCGGAGCCTTGTTTCCCTTTTTCAATCTGAAAACTAGGAGCCCCCACCATCTTCTGCTTAGATGTCTCCTGCTGACCGGAACAGCCAGGAGGGTGGGAGCATGTGCTGGGAGGGTCAGACACGGGCTCTGCGTGCCACCTGCCCTGCTGGCGGAGGGAGGCTGAGGCCAGACCGGTAGTTACCCTGCAGGTGCCACAGTGGAATGTGAGGGTTAGAGGGGGTCTAAGCTCTGCTGGGCTTATTCTCTGATGAGGAGTAACAGAAGTTCGGTGGGGATTCCTAAGGAGCTCAGTGAATGGGAGAGAGGGGAAGGGGAGAGCAGGGAAAGTTAAGTTGTTTACCTGTGAGTTACCAGAACTTTACGTTTTTGCATTAGTTTTGTGAAATTTAGTTTTGCTGAAATGTGTCCCCTAGAGGTCAGGGACACAAGAAAAATTGCCTGTGAGCTTGGTCCCCTATACTTGGGAAGGAGCTTGGCATCTGCCTTGGACACTGGGTGGGTAGGGGGCAGCAGGGATGAGAAGGGCGGAGTTAGGGGACACCGAGGACCTTGGATATGCAAGGTCCTTTCGCTTTCTTTGCCCCAGTGCCCGCCCTCCAAAGGGAAGGAAGGTACCATCGCACGGAACAGAAAGGATTCTCCCCGGTAGAAGCGGCCTCTTTTGTCCAGTATCTCCATTCACAGCCATGGTCTGTCTGCTTCAGATCTCCAGGAAATGTGTTTCTTGTAATTGTGGCACTTGGAAAATGTGGGAACACACCTCAGCAAAAATAAGTCCGCCTCAGGTTTGAGAAGAGCCTTGGAAGGAGCTCTGAGGTAGATGAGGGTGCATCCTTCCCTTCCTCATAGACCCGTCTAGTCACACCTTCCTACTGCTCCTTTACCAGTGCCTCCTTACGGGTCAGGAGAACAAGGCGGTAACTAGCCTGGTGGTGACCAGGGCTGAGCCCAGGAGACCTCTGTCAAGAAGCCAGGAGGTGGCCCCGGGCTTTCGCTGCCTCTTTGTGCGGGTTACCTCCCCTCTGTGGGGTGCAGGGCCAGTCTCCGAGGACCCGCTTAGCTCCTAACATCCGTTCAACCTTCCCTGATCCCAGCTGCCCTCCCTCGAGGAGTGGCCTCACCGGGTTGCACTGAGAGTCTCAGTTTGTGCCTTCATTTTCCCCTGACCCTCATTAACCAAGAGAAAAAACCAATTCCAAAAAGGACCCCCCCACACACACGTTATATATTTCATATCTGCAGAGCACGCTGTGCCCTATTAAGAATTAAACTGCGATCACTAAACTCATCTCATTTGTGCCAGAGGCCTTGTTCCAAGCCGGCTTTCCCAGCAAAGCGGGGCCAGTGGATCAGTAACCCCCCACGATCGGCGGAGTGGTTCTCATCTCTTTTTAATGCCTCTGGCAAGGGGCAGAGACAGAGAGGGAAAAGCAGGGAGAGAGGGCAGGGGAAAAAAGAAAACCACAAAAGAACGCGAGTGGAAGAAAGGCGCTCTACCAGCGGCCCTGAATTTTGTGAGAACACAGGCTCGGCATTTGTCAGGATCACTGGAGGGAGAGCTGGGTTTGATCCCGCGCTCCACTGGGATCAGAAAAGGCTTTATTGTACCTTTTTAAACATCTCACAGTTAGATCAGAACAATGCACCGGGTGCGTGAGTGTGTGCGTGCGTGTATGTACACACACACACACACACACACACCATGTGTACGTGTTGTTTGCTGGGGACACACCCTGTCTTCAAAGCACTGCTGATGAGGCGGACCTCCGGCCTTCTTGGAAAGGCCAGATGCAGAAAACCACTGTGCTCTCAGTGGGTCTCCCCGTCGAGCAGACCTTTCTTTTTCCTTGCCCTGACTCGGATCAGCAGGATTCACTCCTGTCAGACAAATTATAGCGTCTATGAAATGGGGATATTGACATGTGTGACTTGATCTGTTTTAATAGGGACCCGGTGGGAGTTTCCTCCCTGCCCCACTGAGCTTTGTATTCTTTACGGAAAGGCAGACAGGGCTCCAGAGGATGCAGCAGGCTTTAACCCTTTGCTGACAGCAGGTTGCCAGCCTCCCGTGTGCTAGCTGCTGCTTTTTTTGTCCCTGGCCATTGTCTGGGGAGTGCATGCAGCCTGCCATCCACTTCATGCTTATTATCTCACAGGAGACAAGCTCACCCCGGGAGGAGGAAGAGAGAACTGTGTTTTGAACCAGATCTTTTGATTTTCTATCTTCCCTCTTCCCTCTAAAATAATTAGAAGTGCTGGTCAGGGTAAAAACACACACAAACACATGCATGTGGGCGCACGCGCGCGCGCACACACACACACACACACACACACACAGCTAAGAGGGGAAATAATACATTATGGGTCCCTGGTGTTTTGTTTTTTAAGAGGTTATTGTCCTGGCTGCCATTTGACCTGTAAGGAATAGTTAGTTTGAACATTGGCAGCAGGGAAATTGGTGATGGGGAGCAGCCCGTTCAGAGGATTGGACCTCTAGGATGTAGAAGAGGGACTTCGCATGTGTCTGCCTTTCAAAAATTCTCCTATTGATTGCTGTCTCCATTCCTCTGACTCAGCTGCTCAGAGGAGTAGTGTCCTGATGCCTCCACGGACCGCGGGCTCACCCCAGGGCCCATGGACGCCAGGTGGTTAGTTAGAGCCCAGCTGCAGAGCTGGAAGGGAGGAAGGATGGATGGGGAAGGCCATGGCAGGGCCCTCTGCACGGCACTGCTGATGAGAACTGCTTCGCACCCTGCCGGTCCCTCCAGGGCCTCGCTTCTGCAAGGGCGTGGGGTCCTGCCAATCCTGTGTCCTTCGCCATCAACCTCTCAGCTAGACCGGGGGCATCTGTGGGGCCAAGGGCAGGAGCAGTGGCTTTTTTTTTGAGTCTCCTTTCTACCTTCTTCTCTACTGTATTTGTAGAAGAGACGCGCTCCTGAGAAATTGGATGTAGATGGAATTTTTGACAGCTAGAGTCCTGTATTCCATCGGTTTACATTATGTATTCAGTCAAAATGAATCTGAAAAGAAAAAAGATATCCCATTTACTTATGAGTGTATGAACCTGGGCTCACGGCTCCTTTTATACAGTGAGAAATCTTGTAACCACATATTCACCCCAGATTTACCTGTTCATTCCGGGAGTCCGTTGCCGAGGAACACAGCTCTGTGAGCCCGCCCACAGGAGGCTCTCCCTCCTCGCTGTGGCCGTGCCCCGTGGGCCTGGGCGGAAGGAGTTGGCCAAGGCCCCTGCTCCTGTGGGCCAGCGCCATTCTCTGACTGCTTCCCCCTGAATTGTCATGACCTTTGACCCTGTGTGCCCTCAGGCCACTGTGCTGTTTGGACTGGTGATTTCATTAGGATTTCCCACCCTTTTCATTTATTTCATTTGGGCCCCAGGCAGAACTTCTGGGGGCCGATTGATAGTTCATCTGTCCCTAATTTTCCTTTAGGCAGAAGAACTCCACTGCCCACCCCCACCCCCCATGCCGTGCACATGGCTCACCAGCCCTGCTTTGTGCCCTCTGTGTTGTCCTTTGTTTTCTTTGCTGCTCGCCCCTCCTGGCGCTGGGCAGAGGGGCAGGGAGGGAGACCGGGATGTTTTAGAGAAGGGTTGTCACATGAGAGGTTGCAGACAAGAGTTATGGCTAGAAGCCCAGGGCAGCCATGGAGCCAACGCGTGGAGGGTGGTGAGGATCCCAGAGGCATGTCTGCACGTGCTGCTTACATTCGCAAAGACCAGGGGCTCACTTCTGTCCACCAACATCTCTTCTTCCCTTCCCTTCCCTTTCCCTTTCCTTTTCCCTTTCCCTTTCCCTTTCCCTTTCCCTTTCCCTTTCCCTTTCCCTTTCCCTTTCCCATTGGAGGCATGTCGAAGGCTTGGGGTGTCCAGACCCACCATGTGGCCTCTGCAGTGGGCTGGGTGGGGGGGCGCGCGATCCCCTGGGACGCCCGGCAGCCGCCGCCTCTGACCTCTCAGGTCCGGCATGATAAGTTCTCCTTCCGTTCCCCCACATCTCAGCGCGCCCGCAGCTGCAAAATGATTAGAACACGGAGGCGGTGTCTTGCCACCTGCGCCATTTTAAAATCCTCTTCCAAGTGCTGAGCCCCATTCTTTGTAGACTGTTCCCAGCAATTTCTTCCTCATTTCCAGGCTTCTCGGGATTAACTCCAAAAGTGCACAACCCTTTCCTTCCTCAAAATGACAGACCCCTGAGTTTACCTGTGTTTCTCATCTGAGTCCAGATTTATATTTTGGAAGTGGGGGATTAGGGACAGCCCCTGCCCGCCACGTAAGATAGTAAATTGAGAAATCCAGACCTGCAAGAACATTGTAGCTTGTTATTTATAGACATATGTTTATGTTAGAATTGGCTCAGAACAAAAGCAGATTAAGGAAGAAGGCGTAGGACAAACTAGGGCAGACACAGTGAGCCGATCCCGAGACTTACTTTACATAATGCTATGGAGAGTCGGGCTTACGGTTGCATGGTCTTTTTTTTCCCCCCATTGATTTGAGAGGAGAGAGAGAGGGAGAAGCATCAGCTCATTCCACTTAGTTCCATTTAGTTGTATACTCATTGATTGCTTCTCTTACACACCTTGACGGGGGTTGAACCCGTGACCTCTGGCGCTCTGGGTCGACACTTTATCCACTGAACCACCCAGCCAGGGGCCTGGAGTCAGCTTTTTAACAACATGTTTAGACCAAGTTCCTCAGGCCAACCTTGGAGCGGAGATCTTCAGGCAACTTGATTTCCATGAAGTCTCTCACAAAATCCTTTCTTCGAATTCTTCTCAATTCATCTTTGACCTGTTTCCCCTTGGGCCCAGGGGGGCTGCCATTGACCTGTATTCTGGAATTCTTCCCCCAGTCTGCCGTCTGGCCCTGGCATTGGTTTGGGGTGATGTTATAGCCGTCCTTCAGGCAGCATGTTCTCGCTGAGCAGGACGTGGTGATCCGCCAGCTTCCATGGCGCCCATGCTCCCCACGGCGAGTGCTCCTCCCCACGGAGAGCGCTCCTCCCCCACGGAGAGCGCTCCTCCCCGCGGCGGGCGCTCCTCCCCCGCGGCGGGCGCTCCTCCCCGCGGAGAGCGCTCCTCCTCCCCGCGGCGGGCGCTCCTCCCCCACGGCGAGTGCTCCTCCCCGCGGCGGGCGCTCCTCCCCCACGGCGAGTGCTCCTCCCCGCGGCGGGCGCTCCACCCCCGCGGCGGGCGCTCCTCCCCCACGGCGAGTGCTCCTCCCCGCGGCGGGCGCTCCTCCCCACGGAGAGCGCTCCTCCCCACGAAGAGCGCTCCTCCCCGCGGCGGGCGCTCCTCCCCACGGCGAGCACTCGGGTCCGGTCACGCTGCTCTCCCACTAACTCCCAGGCTTCCCTGGAGTTAAACATCACTAGGCTTCCATTCCAGAATCCCTGCACTCACTCTTGCCAAGAATATGTTTTAATACAAAGTTATATTTGTTACTCTATATAAGACCAGAAAAAGGTCTGTCATTTTTTTTTTTCCTTCTTCTGAAATCAGCTTTAATGCATTATGACAAAACTGAAGGCATATTTTTCAACATTCCCTGTCACGGTTGTGCTCTCTCCACTGAGGGGGAGATGGGCCCGGGGCTGCTGGCGGCCTTTGTGCTTCGCTCACTGGCCTTTTCCTTTGTGGACTGGAGTCAGCTAAGGGCCCAGCCTCACCAGAATCCTTGGCCTTCGATCCTCTTGCGAGGGGTTGTATCTGATTACCTCTGTGAGAGTTAGGGGTAAGCCGAAATGGTATCCAGACATGTCAGATCTTAATCACAAGTGTTGAAAACAGAGATGTGTTTTATTCCAGACCATTAAGGTGGGAGTTAATTACCACGTTCCGCTGAACCCTGTGCGTGCCCTCCTGCCGCAGCAATTAGGAGGAGAGTGGCCGCCTGTGTGCTGGGCGGTGTTTTACGACCGTGGATTATATGGGAATTAGAAATGGCTTGGGGAAGCATTTGGTCCTCATAGTCACCCAATATTGGGATGGCCCAACCCCAGATTTGTCAAAACTTCAACTGTTGTGTTTGGCAAACATTCTGCAGAATTTTGTTTGGCCAATACTAAATAGTTTCGTTGAGCAGAGCAGTTTATTCAAGTGCCTGGAGGAGTCTTGGGATTCTGACTTCTCCTGAGAGGCCTCAGGAGCCCTCTGCGGTTTCTCTGCAGCCGGGCTGGGTTACGAGTCACGCAGACCGGGAGCGACTTCACTCGGTTCCCATGTGTGGATCGTTGTTAGGGTGGCTCTGTCAAGTATAGCGGTCACTAGCCGTGTGTGTGCTTTCTAAATTTAAAATTTAAATGGTGGTGCATTAACATTAAATAAAAATAAATGTCACTTCCCCCATGACACATTTACTTCATGAGCCCTCCAGCCACATGTGATGACCAGTGACGACTGGGTTGGACAACACAGAGAGTGAACATTTTCATTGGCAAAGAAAAGTCAGTTGGACAGCAACAGTCTAGAGATCTCAGCACATCGCATGGGCAGTGAGGCAAAGCCACTCCTCAAGGAGCACCCCGGCTTTCCTGAAGGGACTCCAGTGACCTCAGTCCAGTCAGGACGCTGATCGGGCCTCTCCGCTTTGTCTCCGACCAGTATGTCCACCATTCTGGGCCTACGAGGCTCAGTCTCTGAGCCCGCACAACAATACCCAGAGCTTCGGGTCTCTTGGACCGCTACTCTTTCATTCTTCCCAGGGACCAGGGAAGGAACGTCATGCTCGCTGAAGATCAGCCAAGGCTCGTGCTCCCTACCCCGGGTTATCCCCACTCTCTCCTCTCTTCAAGTTAGGTCGCCAGGAAAGCACATACTGGAAGAGCATTCGCTTATCTTCTTCATTTGAATTATCTTTGCTAGATCAGACTGTCATGTGTATACTTTGGATTTATTGATAATTAAAAAAAAAAAAAAACAATGTGAAGGTAACTTGTGTGTGCTGTGAAGATCATTCGTTATTGAAGGTGTGGACCATTCACGTCAGGTGTTACAACGTTGCATTCAGATGTACCTGTCTCTCTGGGAGAACTGTGGGCCTTTCTTCCCTTGGGGAATACAGACAATGGGACCCATCCTTCCCCTTTCGGCCATCTTCCGGAAACGCCAGAGCTAAATTCAGTGCTTGGTCGTCTTGACTTCACTAGCTCCCATGGTTATTATTATTATTGATTGATTGATTTTTCTTCTTTAACATTATCGTGCCTAACTTTATTCTGTTTTAACTCTCTCTATATGCCTTCCTAAAAGAGATAAAGTAGACACAGGTGAATACACACTATTTATTATCTGTCTGGTCCTCACACCTGGTGGTTCCTGTTTTAAGGTATTCCCTGGGCAAGCTCCGGCCCCTGGCCCTGGCATCGGTGACCAGAGAGCCCCGGGACCCCCTGACAATCACACTTTTCTCTCATACCCTCCCATGCGTCAGCACACTGCTGCACATGTGCTGATCTAAGTGACATAAAGGCAGAGAGAAGCACCACGCCATGTGTGGGAAGACGTCACAGAATAAACTTAGGGAGGAGGGTCTGCTCTCAAATTTAGTCAGATGACAAAAGCAGCCCTGACCTCCCTGGGGTGTAGAGATAGGAATGAATTTGAATAATTATCATCATTATCATCACCACATTCATTAAACCCCATCTGCACATGGCACTGTGTTAAGTCCCTACACATTATTTCTCTGCCAGAGAGAGAAAATTTTGTCCGGCAGGGAGGATAAGTCCAAACTCAGCAGCTTCCTTTCACGGCTGTTTCTGACACTCCACTCTGAAGCCAGCAATTTGGGTTACTAGGAGAGTTGAGTGCCTTACCTCTTATGTTCTTGGGACTCTGTGGTCCTTGAATTATAAGCATCCTTCACATCCTAGGACCCTAAACTGTCCCTGTACAGCAGGGGGAGTCAACCTTTTTATACCTACCGCCCACTTTTGTATCTCTGTTAGTAGTAAAATTTTCTAACTGCCCACTGGTTCCACAGTAATGGTGATTTATAAAGTAGGGAAATAACTTGACTTTATAAAATTTATAAAGCAGAGTTACAGCAAGTTAAAGCATATAATAAGAATTACTTACCAAGTACTTTATGTCGGATTTTCGCTAAGTTTGGCAGAATAATTCTTTATAAAACAACTTACTATAGTTAAAACAGTTTTTTATTTATACTTTGGTTGCTCTGCCTACCGCCCACCATGAAAGCTGGAACGCCCACTAGTGGGCGGTAGGGACCAGGTTGACTACCACTGCTATACAGCATTAACCATAATGGCAATTGAGGACATTGATGCATAATGAATTAGAGTATCTTTCATACTACATTCCATCAGGCTAGGGGGTCACCTTTGTCTTTGGCACCCCTGTGTCTCTGGAACCCACCACTGTATGTTTCATGTGATGTGTTTGATACATAGTTATTGTAGTCAATGGAATTAATGAATGAATGAATGAGTGTCCAGTTTGACGTTAGAGCTATTTCCTAACTGATAGCTGCGGGAGCTGCTGTTTCCTCCATAAATCAAACTTCTTGGAATTCAGAGTACTTCACAGTCACAGCTCTGCCATGGAGGGAACTCTCATTACACAAAGTGCTTAACGCTACCACTCACATGGCCCTTGGTTAGCTACAGGTTGTGAACATTCTTTTGCTATCAACTTTTATTGTGGTTTGACCTAAAATATTGTAAGTTCCTTGAGGATCAGGGCTTAGTCCTACTTTTGTGTACACATTTCCAGTGAGTCTTTTGCATCAGATGCTCGTGAAGCGTATGTTGATTGAACCATTGAGACGGATGGTGGGCAAGTGCCGATGCATTCTCTCTCTATGTGGACATTTAACAGTGGGTGCTAGTTCGTCAGTGACAGAAATAGACATGTACAGTTGTGGCTACAGGTTGGTTGGTAATTATGACCACATCCAAATATGAAGGCTTGAACAAGTAGAACAAAAGAATGATGGTTCTCTCTCTCTCTCTCTCTCTCTCTCTCTCTCTCTCTCCCCCCCTCCCTCTCTAAAATCAATGAATGAAGGAATTTAAAAATTAGATTTGAAATGGAGGTTTTTAATTGATGTTGGCTTGGGTAAGTCCTTCTTATACAACTCTAGAATCATTTGTAGAACTTTTTTTAAAGTCTTGATGCCTGGGTACCTTCACAGTGAAAGGAATCTCAAGACCCAGGTACCAGGCAATGGAAATACATTTTTCACCGCCTTAGATGTTTTTAACGTGCATAGTTGAGAATTACCAACCTGGTCTTCGGAAATTAATCAGTGCCAGCTCTTTGTTCCGTCCCTGCCAACACGCAGTCATTATTTGCTCTGGTTTGGTGACTGCCCTGATTCAGAGCGAACAAAGTTGGGATTCGACGGCCCAGGACTGGCTCCGGCTCCTGTCCCTCCCCCCTTCCATTCGCGCGGTGTGCTCAGCCGCGCCTAGCCTTTGCAGAGATCCCCCATGGCACTAGAGAAAGGGATGCTTTGATCTCAGATTTGCTTATTCACTCATTAGTCGTGTATTTAGCATGTACCCTATACTCAGTGGAGGAAAAGACAGTTAATTTCTGTGTTGTGCAATCAAGGCTGCGATAAAGGTGGTCAGGATGTCATGGGAGCTTCGGAGGAAGGGGACTGCCTGCTGCCTGGAGTTCTCTGTCCTCCTGGAGGCGAGGGTAGAGCTGAGTTACACAGACATTTGCCTGGACATTCCCCTGTCCCGGGCCTGGCTGATGGAAGAACATGGGCGCAGGTGTGGAGGTATGAGAGGGCAGCACAGTGATCTAGCTCCGTGTGGTTTTGTGGCCGAAGCACAGGGAAGGGATGTGGCAAAGCAATGCAGTGGGGGCCACGGGGGGCAGTGTCGGAGCCTGAGGAGCCAGGCCAAGGCCAGAGCACAGAATTCTTGCCTGTATGCCGTGCTGGGCAGACTGTTGAATATGAGACTGTTGACCATGAGACTGTTGAGACTTAAACTGCAGGCCCCTCATTTCTCCTGCTGGGCACCAGTACTATCTTCACGTGGCCACGTGTTGGGGGGTTATTCTTGATTTTGTTTCTTTTTTTAAAATTGGAAAAAGTATATTTAAGGTAAATTTTTTTAATAATTTGGTATTCTTTCCCTTAAATAGGGTTTCCCAATTAATATGAGCTTGGAGCCCTAACGAAACCTGGATCTGAATCTTAAAGACTTTATAGAGTTTCCCAGAAACGAATAGGAGTGAGGAAGGGGAGAGGACTATGAGTTTTAACTGGGGAGTATAATGTGTCATCCAAACTAGGATACTTTGAAGGTGAAAGAGTATAGCCCTCACCCCCACCCCCCACAAAAGAAGTCTAATAATCAGGTGTATGAAAACCCGCATTGCAGCCATGTGGTGAGTAACCTGGACAAGCGATTGGAGGAGGTTGAGGCTGGAGCGGGGAGACCAGTTAGGATACATCCAGATGAGATGGTGCGGTCTGAGCTAAAACACGGGTAGTGAAGATGGAGACAGGAGTTGTGATCTTCAGGATGGATAGCGCGGATGGAGGAGGAGGAGTCTGGAGACGACCCCCCAGATTTCTGAGCTGAGCAGCTGTGTAAAGGGTGGTCTTCGCTTGACCTGGGGGAACTCAAGAGAGGAAGGGCAGGGGTTGGGGGAGGAGGTGGCCGTCGCAGTTGGATACAAGGGAAGGAAGTGTCCCTGGGACAGCTCACAGAGGGTGCACTGAGCTGAGTGCCGAGGTCCCAGCAGCAGGTTTCCGGTTTGTCCTGAGGCACTCAGGTTTGCTGCGCTCGCACAGACCTCTGTCCCCTGCCACGCAGAGCCCAAGCTCCCTGATGCAAAGAAGAGGACAGGTGGCGGGATGGATAAACCAACCGCCCTTTCACAACGCAGCTGAAAGCCTGCCCTGCTGGCCTTGGAGCAGCCAAAGCAAGCCGTGTGGCTCCTGTCCACCCCCGTGCAGTTTGAGCAGAGCCAGGAGCCTCTTGCATCATGGCAGCTGGTGGCCCGAGAGGTTCCCGGGGCTGCTGTGCGCCCCGAGCTGACCCTCGAAGTTAATTTTCCCCGTCGGCTTCTCTGTCGCACCAGCCCCACTGAGTCCCGAATCCACTGAGGATTCCTTTTTTTTATTTTTCTTTTTTTTTTTTTTAAATCTGTAAGGCTATGTTTTGGACAGAAAAATAGCCCTTTTTAACTTCCTGATCAGATACATAAAAATGCTCTCCTGTTCTTCTTGATATATTTGCTTATTGGATTTGTTTAATGAAATATGGATTTATACCATTTATATTGGAGTTGGTACAGTCCACATTTCAATTAATGGATCATTTCTATGTTATGCTAACTTTGTAATTACTGCAATGTAGAAATAGTGTGGAGTGGAAAGAAGGTCTGGCCTGAGCAGCTTGGATCCTTAAAAGGGGGTCGGTGCGTGGGGTTTGCCAAGGAAAGGGGCAGGGGTGCGGAAGGGATGGCTTCCTCCGCTCGCGCTGTTAGGGATTCGCGCTCCGCGGCGCCCCCTGGGCTCAGACGGTGCTGTGCGCTGTCCTGGGAGGCGCAGGAGCCCGGCGCCAGCTGCAGCGCCTGGCCATCCTTCTGCGGACAGGCCTTCATCATCGTTTCCGTCTCGGTTGTAAAGCACAGCTTATTTCCCCTCTTTGCCAAATCTCTGTCCTAGCGGGCTCTAAATACACATAAATATAGATTTCTCACTGCGCCTGATTCCAGGAATCCACTAGAAGCCCTCACCAGACCTCTGAGATAGAAGAGGAATAAATTGTATCCTCCAGCCGCCATGAACGGGGCCTGTCCCTTTAACTGGCTCCTTCCTCATTCAGTGGGTACTGCCCCAGGACACCCTAGTAAACTTCTCTCTCTCTCTCTCTCTCTCTCTCTCTCTCTCTCTCTCTCTCGCCTGCCATTTGCTGACCAGGACAATCTGGCTGGAGAGGCCCACGCAGCGAGCGCACATCACAGACATAATTCTATCAGAATCCATCCAGGGGTGGGGAATCATTGTTCTCGGAACTGCCGGAGCCCGAGCACAAATACTAAAGTCAGTCGTGCCTTTGAGCCGCCTCTAACAGCGCCCTTTGGAGACCCATTTCATACAAAATTTGAAGCCTGTGTTTATTGCCCATTAAAGCAACCTTTATTTTATGGCAAATGTTGCAGTAATTGCCTTTTACGAAGAGCACTTTGTAACACACATGCACAGTTGAAAGAAAACCACTCTGGTATTGTCTATCGGGACTTAATGGCACAATTAATTTTACTCCATCTGTTCCTGAGACTTTAAAGGAAAATGGATTTTTTTTTTGAGCGCACTTTAATGAAGAAGATAAAGCGGCCCGGCTGGTGTCCCACAGGCTCGGCGCAGTAAGTTCAGATTATTGCTCAGTCTGTCAGAATGGGCTGCTTCCCTCAGCAGCAGCCCCAGCCAGCAACCCGCTCTGGCCCCTCGCCGCGCCATTCCTGATGACAAACTGCCAGCCAGCTCCCACAAAAGCACGATTAAAATGTCAGCACAGGATGACGAAGGGGCCAAGAGGGTCCTCGGAGACAAACTGTGTTCAGTATGAGTTAATACTTTACAGCAGGGCTGGGGCCTGGCTTGCTGCTGGCTGCTCGGGCTGCTGGCTCGGCTCAGGAAGAATGCAAGGGCGGGGCTGGCCACGCGGGCCCATGGGCACGGGCAGCTGTGTGCGTGTGTGTGCGCGTGCGTGTGTGTGCACGTGTGTGCGCGTGCATGTGTGTGCATGCATGTGTGTGCGCGCGCATGTGTCTGTGCTCGTGCATGTGCGTGTGTGCGCGTGCACATGTGTGTGCGTGCGTGCGTGTGCACGTGTGTGTGCATGCATGTGTGCGTGCACGTGTGTGTGCATGCATGTGTGCGTGCACGTGTGTGTGTGCACGTGTGTGTGCATGTGTGTGTGTGCGTGTGCATGTGTGCGTGTGCGTGCATGCATGTGTGCGTGTGCACGTGCATGTGGAGGGGTCTGACTTGAGCAAGAGCCTGTTGGTGTCTTCAGATCAGGAGGATCTGGACACTCAGCAGTCTCTCAGTCACGGGGGGGTGGTGATCAAGGAAGGTAGTCAGGAACCTGGCACATGAGATGGAGAACACTGTGCCCATAGTGACCCCAGTGCTGTAGGTTCTGTCCCTAATGTTCATGGTGCCATTTCCGGGACAACGAGGGCAGCCATGAGAATGCCCATGCTGCAGGAGCTCACTCCTCACAAAGAAGTGGTTGTGCAGAGAATTACAGTCCGCACCGCTCGGGCCTGTGTCCGGGCCTTAGCCTTCGCCTTTGTACATGCTGTTCAGCTGAGCCACGGCAAGGAGGTCCGCAGCAAAACGTCCTTTAATCAATGCTGCTGCTTGAGCACGTCTTGTACACCCCTGAACCAGTGTTTGCTAGCCGGGGGGAGGGAAGACAGGGACTTGGTCTCTGGCTTAATTCTCCCAGCATCCCCTGGTTTGTGTGGGAGAGTGCCTGGGAGTGACCCTGTGATGGAAAGGACAAGGAGATTTGCATCTCTGGCCTCCTGTGGAGACCCGATCTGCCATCCTAGTGGGCAGCAGGTGTGAGCGCCTGCCATTGTCCCTAATGGTTATTACCAGTGATAAGCAGGACAAATGTGAGGTCATCCCTCCTGCTGGCAGGTCAGAGGAGGTTGGATTTAGAGCCCCTAGGAGACTGGGAAATTAGATGGTCAGTATCCACAGTGGAGGTTGTAACCAACTCCAGGCTCCAGTGATACTGAGAAGGGGGCGGAGGGGGGCGGGAGGAGTTGCTAGGTAAACGTGATTCAGAATGTATAGTCATACTCGGGAGCATTTGAGAGCATCCATTGTCAGGGTGGTGGCGAGGCACTAATTAGTGCAGAGCGCCGAGACAGGAACAGCAGGCAGGAAGGAGGCCCCGTCCGGGGCGGCCAGGGGATTGGGTTTCCTCTTGGTTCATAACCACGGCCCCAGATTTCACAAAGGAGAAAGGAGGGGAGTCCTGCTGGTTTCTAATTAAACCCCTCTGCCTCTGCCCATTCACCCTGGGACCCAGCAGTGGTGGACTTCCTGATTTCCTGCGTCTGCTCTCTGACCTCCTTGAACCCTTCCTGCTCTCCCCTCCAGTCTTGACAGTCTTCTGGCGTGTCTGCCTCCCATTGAGCAGCACTCTCCCGTGAATCTGAGGTCCCACGTCCCTGCTGCCCCGGCTCCGTCTCCTGCCCCCTTTACCCCTCCCTGCCATCCCTCCCCCTTCCCCTCTCCTAAGAGTGCTCTCGAAATCCTATCGCCTCTTTGATGTCTCTTTTGGGTTCTTCCTCCCGCCCTGGCCCTGAGCACAGTTCTCCTGCGCTTTGAGCATCCCACGGCTCATGCCATTAATGGCATCATGATGGCCATGGTTGGCTCTCACGGAGAAAACAGCCTTCTGTGGGCTAGCGAGGGCAGCGGCCCCGCTGGTGACCCAGAACACACTTGCTTCCAGCAACTGGGGTCCCCCTGCCCTGCTGACAGTTTCAAGCTGGTCCTTTCAGGTGTTGCCAGCCAGGCCACACATTTGGGTCTCTCTGTTATTTCTAAAAATGTGAAGCCGGAGCAGTAGAGGGAAAGTCCATGAGCCTCAAGAAAGGAAAGCCCGTTCTGGAGGACCATGGGGAGGGTAGTGGAAATGCACCCTGGGCGAGGGCTTCAGGGCCGCGTCCTTCCCCCGTGGGGTGGGTGGCAAGAAAATGGGGACCTTTGTGCAGGGTCAGGCCGTGAAACATTCTGTGTGTGGATGTGTTGGGGGACCTAACGTAGAAGAGAGAGGTGTAGAGAAAATTCAGGGTGGGGATCCCCGCCAGCAGCCCCACAGATCTCGGGGCGGGGGAGGGGGTGGGTGTCCATCGCTGTGCGGCTCCCTCCCATCCATTCATTCTTCAGATGCTGATCGCCCTGCAGGTTAACCACAGCTAAGGGGCCATGGCAGCAAAGGTGATGCCTGATCCCCAATTGTGCCCTACACCTAAAATTTTTAAAAACTTATTTTAAAGGATATTTTGGGGACAATTAGGCATATTGGAAGGTAGACTGTATATTAGAAAATGTATCAATTGAAACCCGAATGTAATTTATTCTTAGGAAATACTTGCTTTACTTAATTTTAAAATGGTTTACCAAAAAGAGATACAGGTATGTGTATAAATATCTAAGTATACACACAGAGAGACATAAAGCAAACGTGGCAAAATACTGATAATTATTAAATCTGGGGAAGGGTAGATGGGTGCTTACCGTATTCTTTTCATTTTTCTATAGGTTTGAAATTTTTTTCAAAGTGAAACATATGGGAAAAATACTAAGTGTCTGCTGTATGCTAGGATTATTCTGGTTACTAGACATATCATCAGTGAGCCAACAGGCCTTCATGGGCCTCACCTTCTGGTAGTTAGAGAGAGGCCACAAGGATAAGCAGGGAGTAATGTGATGCATCAGGAGGCTTGTAAGGGAATTGGGAGCACTGGAGAGGGGAGGGTGCCATTTAAACTCGGAGGTAAAAGACAGATCCCCCTGAGAAGGGGCATGTGAGACGACTCTCAGGAGGTGAGGGACTGAGAGCCCTGCTGGACACTCCCGGCAGAGGGGACAGCCAGCACGATGTGCCTGAGATAGCTGGCTCCCCGCCGGGCCGCTGGGTGGATACTTTCATCCAGAGTGCTGAGTGCCCCATGAATTCCACTGTCCACGGGCCCAGCTCCCACCCCACCCTCACTGGCTGCGTGGAGAGCCCAGCTCTGGCAGTGACTTTAGATGCTGGAGGGAAACCTTTGGGTTTAAGCAGCATAGGCAGGACCCCTGAGGATCCCGTGGTCTGTACAGCGTGAGCATTTCAGAGCCAACTGTTTCGGCCTGGCCCCATCACCTCAGTCATCCAGGGTGTCATTCTGTCCACCCCATGCTCATTCCTGCCCCAGTGACAAGGGGGATAAGCACAGTGAGGGGAGAGAGCACCAGGTTGGGAAGAAGCCCACGTTGTTCATCGTCTCATCTCCTTGAGCTTGGTGACCTGAGCCAGCCAGCGTGGCTTTTCAGAGCTTCTACCTTCCTTCTCCGTGAAATGAGAGTAAGGACAGCCTTTTCCCAAAGAGGACAGTGAGGCCAATGCGTGTGAAAGCAGAGTCTGAACTGCACATCACAGAACTGTTTGCTCTGGACGTCCTGGATCTCGGGCAGCATGGTGTCACCAGCTGACTTGGCACTGGGTGGCTGTTCTGGGCTGAGTAACGGAGCCCTTGAGTGGGCCGCTGAACCGCACGCCTCCCCCTCCACCGCCGGCAAAGAGCAAGTGAGGAGCTGGGGACCTCTCCAGTCTTGTCTGGCTCTAAGAGGGTGTGATTCCACGATGCAAGACTACTGAGTACCTTATGAATTCCGCCTCCCCCCAAAATGAATAGTGCTGTGGCGTCTCTCCTGCCATGTTGGAGATTGGCCTCCGCTGTGTGTTAGCCAGGCCTTGCTCGACTCAACGGGGCAGCTTGTCTGAGCTCCTCTGTGTCTGCACCACAAGGGTATGGGCCCTTTCCAGGGATCTGACAGTTGACCGTGCCTGTTCCGAGTGTCCGCCCAACTTTGTGACGTACCTTCTTAACTCCTCGTAGTGTCTTCTGATCATTATGAAGGCAGAGGGTTTCATGGAGATGGAGCTGCTTGGGACATTGTGCTGCCCTTTAGAGGATAGAGGTTAGCTCGTGCCACGGTGAGGGCCCAGCCCCACTCGCCAGCCTGGATCTCAGGCCTTCGAGGGGATCTCATCTCGGGGCCAGAAGGACTGGGTTCCCGAGCTCTCCCGGAGCACAGTCGGCAAGGCGTGGGGGTCGGGGGCGATGTAATGGGTCACAGAGCTCCTAGCGGGGCCGTTCTCCTCCTGGAGTGGCCTGGGGTCTGGGTGCGGGAAAAGGGGTGAGGTGAGTCTTCTTGTGTGCACGCCCGCCCGTAAGCACGGGGCGAGGAGGAAGGAATAAGCCGGCAGGGAGGGGAGATGAGAAGAGCATTCTTTAACTCTTAGGAGCTCTCAAAGGACTTTGCTAAAGAATGATTCTGAATCCTCTGGAAAGGCAAACTGGGTTCTTTCAGGATCGGCGGCTTCTCCCTGCCTAAACTGACTAAGGGCGGGAGGACCTATCCCTGCTCTCGGGTGCCTCCAAGACCAAGACGGAGGCCGGAAAGACAGTGAGTGGGGATGACACGCCAGGCGGGGAGAAGCTGAGATGCGGCGCACCCCGACACTCTCGGCCAGGTCATCTGGAAACACCGTCCAGGAAGCGGAGAGGCCCGCCCTCCTGCCTCTGTGCCCCTGTGAGCTCCTCTGTGTCTGTACCACAAAGGTATGGGCCCTTTCCAGGGATCTGACAGTTGACTGTGCCTGTTCCGAGTGTCCGCCCAACTTTGTGACGTACCTTCTTAACTCCTCGTCGTGTCTTCTGAACATTATGAAGGCAGAGGGTTTCATGGAGATCAGGCTGGGCCGCACCCTGCAGGGATTGTGCCAGGGGACGCCCAAGGGGACTCAGGTCTCTTTGCCCCCACACATCATCAGACTCAAACTCTTGAGGAAGAGACCAGCAGATGAGGTGTGGTCTGGGCTGGTTGGCAGCAGCACCAGCACCGTGGAGAGTGGGGAGGGGCGGAGGAGGTGGCCCGGGCAGGGTGTGAGATGGCGGCCCCGCCTCCTTTCACAAACTCAGGGGCAGTGTATCATCAGAGCGTGGTCCCACACCAGCAGCACGGGCAACCTGGGAACTTGGGGGGAAATGGAAACTGTCAGGCCCTACCCCTGACCTCCTGAGATCGGACGCTCTGGGAGGGAGGCCAGGGCCCTGTGGTTTAACCTGCCCTCCAAGTGATGCCAATGTTCTTTACGAACCAGTTATCTGAGTGGCGCATGCACACTGTGCCCTGAAGACAGCTCACACCCACAGGCCGTGTAGTTCATTCTGGCAGCCATGTGGGGTGCAGTCATCAGCATCAAGAGATCCGGGTTCAAGTCTGCCTTTCCACTGACCTCTGTGGGGACCTTGGAAAAGCACTGAACTCTTTGGGCCAGGTTCCTCATCTGTAGAATGGTAACAATCATACATCCTCCCCCTGATTTTGCGGGAAGAAAGTTCAATTGATGCAGGAAGTTTGGGGGTGAGGGGGGGATGATATACTGCTCACAAAACTTAGGGGATATTTCAAAATGAATATGAAACTATACTATACCCCCTAGGTTTTGTAAGCAGTATAGCTTCTATGTGCTGAGCACCTACCGTCTTCCAGACAGCAGTAAGCGGTTTCTGTGTATCGCGTGATTCTGTTATCATCCCAGTTTTCACAGAGGAAGCTGAAGCTTAGCGATTGCGTAACTTGGCCGAGCAGGACAGCTCACCCAGTTCAGTTTTTTTTTTTCTTTTTTTTTCTTTTTTGTATTTTTCTGAAGCTGGAAACGGGGAGAGACAGTCAGACAGACTCCCGCATGCGCCCAACCGGGATCCACCCGGCACGCCCACCAGGGGCGACGCTCTGCCCACCAGGGGGCGATGCTCTGCCCCTACGGGGGGGGGGGGGGGGTCGCTCTGCCGCGACCAGAACCACTCTAGCACCTGGAGCAGAGGCCAAGGAGCCATCCCCAGCGCCCAGGCCATCTTTGCTCCAATGGAGCCTTGGCTGCGGGAGGGGAAGAGAGAGACAGAGAGGAAAGGGGGGGTGGAGAAGCAAATGGGCGTTTCTCCTATGTGCCCTGGCCGGGAATCGAACCCGGGTCCCCTGCACGCCAGGCCGACGCTCTACCTCTGAGCCAACCGGCCAGGGCCAACCCAGTTCAGTTTTATTCCACAGTGGCTCTGAAGTGTCACCGGGAGTCTGTGTTCTTAATCCACCGTGCCTCGTGCAGGTTCTCGACCGCGGCTGGACCCCGGCCCACAGAGCTTTCCAAAACACTGAGCTTCTGAGTCCTCTCACTTGCGGTAGGGCTTGGCCATCCATGGTGCCTTAACAGGGCCCTGGGTGTTTGTGCTGCGTAGATAAGGTCGCAAACCACGGGGCATTCATTGCCTGTACACCACCATTCTTAGGCCGGTCGCTGGAAATTCAGAGATACATTAAGTACTGAGTGAGTGACACGGCTTTGAGAAACCACGGGCACTCCATAGATGCTTATTAAACTTATGAGTTGAAGTCATTTAAAAGTAGTGTTCGCCGTAATTTTAATAATTCAGATAACAGGTGTTCATTTGAGAAAAGTGGGGAGCTGGGGGCCTATAATGTCACCCAGCCCTGGAACTAAGCAGGCCTGTTCTTCCCACGTGACAAGGGGAGGGGAGCAGCGGCCCCTGGGAGGCTGGTTTTCCTAAGTCGGGATACCTGGAGGTTGATTTATATAGATGGTGGACAGGAGGATAATAATGTAAATTTTGTACTTTGAGCTTTTGGGGGTAGAAAGGCAGATTTGGAAACCATTTGTATCATATGTGCTGATTTCTACAAAGGAGCCAATTCAGGCTCTTTGTTAACTCCCTGGCAGATCGAGTGCTTCCAAGTACAATTTCCCTTCCCTCCTTTCATTAGAAATTACCTCAAGCTGGAAGTCAGCAGGGCCCAGGTGGGCACGCAGGCATTTTCCATTCCTGTGGGGAAGACCGAGAAGCAGTGATGACGTTTGTAACCTGCATTCTTCTTCCTTTTTTTTTTTAATCGAGTTAAAAACACAGGCAGAACAGTGATTTCCTGGAGGAAGGAACCAGGGGGTGGGGACACCTTAAGAACTTCCAGAGGAGCCAGACTTGCATTACCCTCTCCTTCCCAAAACCCAAAGTCACAATGAACCTCCATCACCTTCACCTTAAGAATCGGAATAATCCCCTAAATCCCGCCCAGACCACGGAACCCGGCAGCCTTTGTCCGTATCCCGTCGTAAAACCAGTTTCCCATGACTTCCCAAACAGTACACCCCTGCCTGGGTACCGGAGAACGGGGGGGGGGGGGGTGTGTGTGCCGTCTTTAATGGACTGCAGCTGAGGCAAGTTCAAAAGTGCGTGGACTGTAGACTTTCAGAACAGCTCTGCAAATGCCGCACACACACCGGGGCAGGATGATTCAAGGGGCCAAACTTTGCCTCATCAAGTCGGAGGGTTTTTTCTGCAAATGAACTTTTCAAGAATTATGCCGTCGTTGGCATTACAGTATTACACACACGCCTGCTCCCGATCACTCACTGGAACTTATTTTGTAGTTAACCTCCATAAAGGACTGCGCGTGCGAGCACAGGCCTGTCACACACACGTTATTTAGAAGCCCTTATTATTATTTTATTGCCAGTCCTTGACAGCTGAGGAAAAGCCAAGCGCTTTAATCTTTTTTTTTCCCCCCTCCTTTAGTTTACAGTGTAAGAGCTGCATGTAAGATGGATTTGATTAATATGTAACAGAGATGCAATTCTCTGTAAAATGTTCTGTACTTTAGCGCCCTGGAAAACAAACTGCATCACAATGGCTTAAATCTCAGTCCATTGTATTATATAGACATCATAAATAATAGAGAGCAGGCAGATATTGCTGCAGGCTTCATCTGCATAACACATCTGAGCTCTCTATAATGTGTTCAACTTGTCACTTTTAGTACAGAAGAGAGGCAATAAAGCTAACAGCTGACTAACACACATCAGCCCTCCTTCCACTTCCAGGGGGGCGAATGCTCATTAAGCCATCTTAGCCCTGACTTTTAAAATCCATAACTCTTACAAATGTAAAAAAGTTGCCACCAAAGATTAAGCGCATAATATATGTCAACGTATAATTTTCCACGCAGCCTCCCCCCAACTACCACTCCCTGCTGCCGCCGCCGCCACCACACCAAAATCCTTGTTGCTTTTATAGCCCTTTCACTGGAGGAAGGAAAATTAAAAAAAAAAAAAAAAAGTCTGTGTTTCAGATAAAAATCAAAAGAAATATCATCATCATCATCATCATCATATCAGCATTCAGAAGGGACGACGTAATTGCTTTTGAGTTTGGAGCCAAGGAGCTGACCCCAGGAGGATTTGAACCTTCCCACCTGTCCCTCTAAGACCTGCTCAAAGGGAAACGTGGGATCGGTTATCCCCTGTTGGACTTTGCAGACGGGCCGTTAGGTCAGTCTTAATAGCACTAAGTATTTGAGACCTTACAAGTTACCTGCCTCAGTTTCCCTACAGTGGTACCTTGAGATATGAACAGACCAACATACGAATTTTTTTTTAAGATATGAGCTGCTACTCGGTCTGTATTTTTGTTTGAGATCTGAGCGAAATCCCAAGACAACGAGTCGTGATTCGGGAAGCTGCCGCTAGTTGGCGCGTTGGCGCACGGGTCCAGTTATCGGCAGTTTGATATACGAGTTGACTGACTTACGAGCTCCATTACAGAATGGATTAAATTCGTATCTCAAGGTACCACTGTATTTGAAAAGGGAAGGGAAGAAGGCTTGCCATCCCCTTTCCCCTGGGACCGCTAGACGGACTGCAGTCCCTTTTGTGTGATCACCTGTGACAGAGGTGTCGGAGTGTCCCTGGTGCCCTTCTGAGTGGTTTTCTTGCGTTTTAGAGCAAAACTTGAAAACGTGAAGAATGTCCTCTTTGGTAATGATGGCTGAACCTTTTAAAAGAGTTTAAGGCTGTCTTGCCCAAAAAGAAAAGAAAAGAAAAAAATAAAGGATGGTTATCCAAAGTTGGGCCACAGTAGGTTCATAGTTGTTCATATGGAAAATAATACAGTAATTAATAAACAATAATACAAGAATAAACTCTGTTTCGTGTACTCGCAACTGTCAACCTCCAGTTTTGCTCGCCCCGTACTCCGACCTGGAGCAGACAGCCCCCCTCCCCCATCGGATCCGTTTTCGGAGGTTAGGGGATCGTTGTGGTCTCGTTTCAGGGGAGGCTGTGCTATAAACTCTACATGGATGTATATGTCTCATGACATTCATCTCTTTAGAAAATATACTTTAAACCATTTTTCTTGACGTCTGGAAGAAAAATAAATGGCCGGTGGTGGCCCGGATGGTAGGAAGACAGCTCAGGGCAAAACAGGAAATTTTCCTAGCAGTCATAATTCTCTCAAGGGAACAAGGTAGAGCCCCAACACTAGAATCATTTAGCAGAAGCTAAACCAACCTCTGGTAAATAAACTCACAAGGAAAGAAAGAAACCTGCCTAAGGTGTGTGTGTGGGGGGGAGGGGGGACTGGCATGCTTACCTAATAGAAATTGGAAGTGTTTGCAGAAATCCCATGATGCACCCGAGAGAGACGCTCTTTTCTTATTAGTACAGAACTCACTCTGTGCGTATAAGCACGCACGCGCGTGCGCCCAGGGGACAGACAACCGACGGCAACATAGAGGCCTTCATTGATCCCAGCAGTGGGTGTGGGTGCGCTTGAAAGAAGGCTTGGTTCCCTTGGCTAGGAGTGTGGGCCTAGAACAGTAAAACACTTTTCCGCAGCCACAATGACAATTTGTTTTTGGAGAAAGTCATCATTAAGCTCTGATGTGGGCTGCTGCACTGCTACCTCGGCATTTTGTAGGTGTCCACCACCAGGCGGGCCCTGCAAGCTCAGCTTCCTGCCGCTGGGGATCGCAAGCTGTGGGCATTTCCTGCCCTATTCCTGCTGGGCCTTCCTATCGGGCTGCCCACCTCCCCCTCCCACACGGCAGCCAATGTAGTGCATCTATCCTGGCTTCCGGCTGACCATCCAAAGCCATCCCTGATTGGTGTTTTCTTCTCCCTCACTGGTGTAGGGAAGGATCCCACCTTCCATTGCCTCTTGGTTCTGGTCACACTCGTCCACTGTGTTTCCAGTCATGTCCAGGACTTATCCATCTCCGTGCCAGCCGCTCCCTGGCTCAGAATGTCTACTGCCTCCATCAGAGGAAGTCCTGGCCCCAGCCTTTCAGAGACAAGCATGAACCCCACCACCTCAGAAAGACATATCAGCCCCTTGCTTAAAATTCCTCTCTCCCAGAAGTCTGTTTTTATTCTTTTCTACATAAATATACATATGAGCCGTAGGGTCAGGTCATTGAATTCGTCGTACTCCTCACTTCAGAGCGTGCTGTCACTCCAGATCTGTGTGAAGCCTCTCTGAGTCCCCCGCCCCTTGTTTCCTGTCTGCCCTTCCTCCGCCAGCCCTGGAGCGGGATGTGCTGGATAGGCACCCTTGTCGAATGGCGAATGGCGCTCTGTGGATGCGTTTGGCTTACCTCAGTGGTAAGGTGCCATAAATCCTAGTTCTGCTTCTTGTCACGCCGCACTCCCATATTTAAGGTCCGTCCTTGCTGCTGAGTGTGCACACACTTGTGACTTCTCAGTGCTGCCAAGGAGCCGGAGTGCACATTGCCCTAAGAAAGGGTCTGGGTTGCCTTCACCTTTCCAACACGGCTTCCACGGCATCCTCGACATGGGCCCCGCTTCTGAAACTCGGTGATCCCTGCTCTGAGACACACACCAGGAGCTGCTGCCGGGTCATGCGACCAGCGCACGGAGATTTCAGCGACTGTTGCAGACTGCTCTCCAGAATTGCTGCGAATTCTCCCGTCCAGCTGCAGGGCATGCGGCTCTCATCTCTGGATGTCCTTGCCAATACTTGGTGTTATCCGCATTTCTAGTATCTGCCACTGGACGGTAAAAAGTATGGTCACGCGCTGGTCGTTTTTTTCTGAGTTCCTGACTTCTTACTGATCCGCAGTAGTTTTTCTGTACATCCTAACTATGGGCCATTTGTTAGTTTTAAACACGCAAGTCTCTCCTGATTGTGTATGCATTAACTGTCTGCAGTCAGTGACCTTTGTTAAGATATCCTTAATTTCTCACTTACATTCTGGCAGGTCTGGTTGAAGAGGTCTTTCCCTGTCTTTAGTCCACAGGTATCATTCCACATTTTCTTTTCTTAGCGTCATTGTTTTATTTTTCACTTTCCGGTCTTTAATTTGTCCCATAAAACCTCATACCATTTACCAGAGTTTGTCTTGTCTTTATCCCTGTCCTCAGTTAGACTAGAGTTCTTGGGAGCAAAACCACGTCCTATTCACCACTGAAGACCCACCTTTGCCCAGCCCTCCCTGGCTGGCGCGCTGACCTGAGTCCCCTGGATGGCGATCCTTCCCTCCACCCTCAGGGAGCGCGGTGTCCCTCCCGTCTGAGCTCAGCCCCTGTGCCTGCGCCTTCAATACGCCGCGCCCTTCCTCCTCCCCAGCGACCTCCTCTCTCTCTGCAGCTCTGTCTCACTCTCAGAGCAGAAACATACTTACAAACCCCGCTGACAGGAAGAAGTTCTCTCGCGTCCACTCCTAGCTCTTTCTCCCAAGCGCCTTGTCTCCTGGCCCCGTTCCCTGTCATCCTCTCACGGCAGCTGATGCTGTCTCTGCCCTGCGGTGACACTGACCAGTCCTCACGGAGGCTTCAGGGACCTGCGTTCACCAGGCTGCCCGATGGGCAGCTCCCTGCACTCACCAGACCCTCCCAGAAGGAAGGTGGAAACTTGACGACCACCTGATTCTTTATTTGGGGGGGAGGGGGAGGAGGTTGTTTTTGTTTTGTTTTTTGCTTTGCAACATTCTTCTGTCCTTATCTTCATCTTAGCTAACAGTTCTAGATCTCCTTCACTGACCTTCGCCCTCCGTATAATTCAGGATGTCATTCTTACTGGCCCTGGGAGGTTCTGCCCGTGCCCATGGCTCTCAGCCCTGGTGATGGGACTTCACTCTGCCTTCCGCCCAGCCCTCCCCCTCAGGCCTCAGACCCGTGCACCCCATGAGCCCCGGGCCATCGCCCACCCGCACCGCCACCGCAGAAGCAGACGCGCACCAAACTGAACTCATCTTCTCCTGATCTGTGCCTGCTACTGATTCCTTTTTTTTTTTTTTTTAATGACATCCTAAGAGGGGTTCCTGGGAATTTTTCTGGACTGCCTTTGACGTCCAAGGACGTCCCTTTATTGTCAGGTCGTGATTGAATGTATCACCTCTGAGCTCTCGCGTTCCCCAGCCCTGCCCAAACCACTTTCTGCTCCTGCGTTCTCGTACTTGCAGTTCGGGGGGGTTACCGGCACTGGGAATCGACGGGGCTCCCCCCACTCTCCCTCGGCCCAGCGCTGTGTCATTTTCCTCTCACAGCATGGGCCCAGTCTGCCCCTTACTGTCCAGCAAAACAGCCTCTGCTGGGACTGGCTGACCGGCCTCCCTGCCTCCACTGCCCTCCGGTCTGGGAGCTCTCACCCTTCAGTGTGCGGCCGGACGCCTGGAGAGTTTATGAAAACGCAGGCCCCAGCCCCCCGGTTGCTGACTCGGTTCACCCGGAGCAGAGCCTGAGCGTGTGCCTTCAGAACCAGTTCCCGGGCAGGGCCGAGACTGCTGGTCGGACGGCACTTTGAGAACAGTTCCAGTCGACCTCTCGTCCATCCACCCGGTGGCTCTTTCAGCAAGTAGTTACTGGGCACCGGGGGGGGGGGGGGGAGGGGGAGGCTGGTCCCAAGGCCTGGGGTTCAGTGGTGAGCAAAATGAAGTCACCGTGGGAAGGGACGGAGGCAGACCACGAACATGCTGGTGGGTGCTGTGGTGGCTGGGTGGTGAATGCTAGGAGAAAGCTCAGGAAGTGGAAGGGGTGGGAGAGGGGCGGTGGGGAAGGCTCCCCGCACAGGAAGCCCTTGCGCAGGTACCTGACGAGAGGGAGTTTCCCACAGAGGTCCTGCTAGTTACCCTGTCCTGACGGGGTCACTCCCCTCACAGATGGAAAGGCCGCGTGTCTGACTGTTGTTCTCGGCTCTCCGTGAGCCGGCCCCTGCTCACCTTCCCACCCACCCCCACTTGACACCGAGGCTGACCACCTTCTCCCCACACGCTCTGCTGTTCCCGCCCGGGGCAGGGACTGTGCATTCCTCCCCCCCCCCCCCCGAACGCCCTTCTCCTCGTTTGCCCCGTGTCCAGATCCTGGACTTCACTCCAGATTTACTTCGGTTGCCAGCTCTTCTGTGAAACTGTCCCCAGCTCTGACGTTTGAAAGTCTTCTCTTCCTCCTCATTGCGGGAACAGTTGAACCCAAAGTGTTTCAGAACCTTACGATGCCCCTCCCTGGCATACCGCCTGCCTGACCCAACTCTGCATCCCAGCGAGGGCACAGTGAACACTGGTTGAGTGACAGGCAAAAAGCATTTCTCTTGTTCCTTGACCTCTCCAGGAGGTGGGTCCTTGGGGCTTGGTGGCTTTGATAAGAGCCGAACGAGAAAGTTGAGGCCACAGCCTTACCTGGAGTGTTTGAATTGTCTCTGGGTCTCTCGACCTGTCCCAGCTTCCTCTGTGCGGCCTGACGGAGGTAATTGAGTTGGAAGTAGTAGCACTTCCTTCATCTTTCTTCCTTCAGGCTCACAAGCCTTCCTCACCCAAAGGAGGCGGATGAATTAACTTCTTCTCTTGCATTCAGATGAGGCTTTCCTGAGAAGCACCACCCCCCTCAGTCTCACCCCGCCCCCTCAGTCTGGCCCCGCCCTCCTCACGTCCCTCACTGGTTAGGGCTTGGCCCTGGGAAGAAGAGCGCCTACAACTCCTTAGAGCCCCACGATCCCCCCCCCCAGGTCCCTCCCTTCCCCCTTTCCCTCCACAGGGCTGGGGCCTGGCCTGATGACAGTTCAAGGGGGGAGACAGCAGCGGGTGGCAGGCGGGAGGCAGATCCAACTGGTACTGCACCAGCCACTGAACCCTCCACACACCCCGCCAGATGGTCTGGTGCCGCAACAGCCTTTCGGAATTAATAACTCTCCCTCCAGAGGGCCGGCTTCATTCAGGAGCCATTTCCCACTTTCCAGCCAAGTGTAATTCTTTCCTGTAGTGTTTCCTGCCCGCTCTGTTCTGGGGGGACCGTGGGGCCTGCTCATGAAGGCGAGAGAGATGTCTCTTGCTCCCTCCACCTTTCTTTGCCTTTGGCTTCTGACAGTGCAGCTTTTAATCTAGAAATTATGGTAACTTGTATGTGCAGTTTGAGAGTATATCATTGCTGCATTTAATTAACAGTTATTAGCGTTCGCGTACTGTGCTGTATTCTGTGTCACAAATCATCAAGTCTCCCAGAGCAGTTATAGCAATTAAGAACTCCATCACACCTTCTGTATAGTCATTTGGTACTTTTCCAGGTCTTTTCAAAACTGGAAATTACTAATCAAATCATTTCTGCTCTGTGCCTCAGTATCGTTTATTCCATTCCTAATGATGTGCGACTTTTTTTTTTTTTTTTCCTCCTCCTTTGGCCGTTAACAGAAGCATCCGTGCGTCTAACCCATTTCACACCGCCGTCATGCTTTAGCGAGGTGATAATGAACTCGCAGAAGGAAGCGCGGGCGTCGGTTTTCTCTTCCAGGGCAGCGTCTCTCCTCTCCTGCTGCTGGGTGATTGAATTTTGAAACTGTAAAATGCGTCGACAGACCTACAAACCCGACCGGCCAGAGCCACTGCCATCAGTGTAGCTTCAATTCCGAGCTCAGTGCGACTCCTGCCTGATCAATTTGTCATCCCTCTAAATGGAAACTAATTACTTCCCAGGGAAAGATTGCAGGCAAATACCCGCCTTCCCATCAGCGGCCCTCCGCAGCGAGGTGAAGGCGAAGTCCGCGGGGTTTCACCAAAGGGGCCGTTCCCCTCTCTGCCTGAATAATGTCGGGGAGGATTTTTTTATTATGTAGAGCGGGCGTGAGCTGGCTGTCACACCCGCCCAGGTTAGCCGTCAGGAGTGGCATCTTACTCTGTGGGTCACCTGGATGGTCGCGAGTCAAACGTCAGGGGTCGTTCCATTGCCTAATTTCAAAAAATAAAAAATAAAAAATAAAAACAGAGAACCACGACCTGACCCTGGCGGGCTTTTGATGGTGTTTTGATGAGGCTGAGCCAGGCTGAGCCAGCCTGCTGGCCGTGTGGCCCACCGCCTCTGCCCCACCACGGGGAGCGCCGTCCCCCTTCCCGAGATCACTGCCCTCGAAGCGTCCCGGACTGACTGCGTTGCCATCCTGCAGCATCGAGCAGACTGCACTGCTGACAGCTGTAGGCAAGATTGAACTTGGACGCTGTGCCGGGAGATGCAGGCCGCGGGAGGGAGGCTGCTGCCCGAGGCCCGCGTTCGCGAAGGCCCTGGCTCAGGGCGGCGGGCTGGGGCCGGGCCAGGCCAGCCAGCTCAAAGGCTGTTGAACAATCTGATCAGAGGAGACCGTGCCAGTTCCCCCCCCTTCTGCCCGTGCTGGATGCTGTCAGCTCAGGCCGTGTGGAGCTGTCAGGCTGCCCGAGTGGTTGGGGACTCGGGGCTGATCCTGCCACCTCGGTTTCTGGGATAAGCTGCAAGGTCTGTAGCCTGGCCCTCACGTGGTCCAGCCTTAGACAGTCTCCCGGAGAAGTCAGACAAGACCCAAGAGAGAGGTTTGTTTGGTTCGGCAGCTGGTGGGATCCTCTACTATTTGATTTGGGTTCCATCTTGGGGATCATGATCGGGCCTCCACTGATATATACAGAGAAGCCCAAACCTCAGTTGTTGCCCTTTCCAACACTCCCTTCCTCTTCCTTCCTGCCTGTAGCAGTGAAGCAGCAAGACCCCGGGTGCACTGTGTGGGTCAGTGAGCTGGGCTGCGCCCTGCGCTTCTCCGGGCCGTGGTTGGCTTCTCCCTGCGAGCACGGGGTGTACCTCATGAGGCCGTTCACTTCAACTCTCCGTGCTTACATCCATGCTTATGTTTGCTTCAAAATACAAAACCCAGAAAGACAGTTCCCTCCACTCGGCTAGCTCAGTTTTTAGTGAGAGATGGTGATGGCTGCTCGACAAACAATGCTGCCTTCATAATGCCTCCTCCCTTCCTCCCTCCGCAAACCTAAGTCCTTTGGGTCACCTCACGTGTCTTCTTCTCTGTGGTGTGTTTTCTGGAACTTGCACTTGGCTAAAGCAGGAAAGGATGACAAATGGAGAGGGAGACAAATTTTTTTTTTCCTCTATCACACCTGTCTCTTAACCCCTCTCCTACCTGTTCACCTGCTTCTGCCCACCAGCCCTCTCTTCTCCCTTCTCTATTCCATGCCATTAGGGTGCAAGGAAATCAGGTGACAATGGCAATACAGGACTGTGCTGTGTACATTTGGAGCGAAACATTGGCCTTTCCCTGGAACTTAGACCCCCCCTATGTGCCCTAGCTACAGACAGTGTGAAGCAAAACCAGGGTTTGAGGGACCCCTTGTACTTCAAGCCACTGACCTGTCAATAGTAGCCACTCAGTAAATGTGACCTCATGGCCCGGAGTTGAGTCAGGGGACGAGAAATGGCTGAGTGATGACTGCATGTACGTGCTGCTTTGGTTAACCTTCGTCACCTTCTGGTCTCCATGTTCTCATTTATAGTAGGGGAATACTGGTAGTACCTACCTTTTCCGGAGCTCTGGTGAGAGTTAAATGAATTAAAACACATAAGGAGCCTAGAATGGTCCCTGTTCTGTCCCCAGCCCAGGGTGAATGTGAGTCACTGTTGTTACAGTCAGTGTCGCTGTGATCACTCCCACCAAACTACCGCAGTTTCCTGCACTCCATGATGCCACCAGCCAGCTGTGTCACCTTCCCCCAAGCATGTCGCCTCCCCAGACCTCCGGTTCCTCCCCTGCAGCATGAGGAAGGGGACAGGGCTGAGTGTGCAGCAGTGCTTTCTGCTCCGACCGTCTCTGAGGTAACGAGTCTGCAGGCTGATGTTTATCTAGGCATGCGCCAGTGAGAGTTTTGTGATCTTGAATGGAATGAATATGCTCAGGTCATCAAGCATAAACATAGTAGCATGTTTCAATTAGAAACATGATGGACAAACTAGGAAATACTCAGAATCCTTGTAAGGAATTTTTGGAAAGAGCCAGCAGTTAGAAGACATCTCTTATAGAAAATAGAGTTGAGGTCTGTTAAAATACCTTTTTCTATTGACCTTCATCTGTCGAGTTGTATATGCTAGCCTCAGCTTTCAAAAAGAAGCCAGCTGTGTCCAAGTGAGATGAGTAAGCATTGGTTACATAGAAACATAAATGGTGGTCTTGCAGGTCACATGGCCCAGCCCTGTGCAACATTTATCTAAGAATGTCCCAGAAGGGCTTGTGTGAGTCATCAGAGATTGTCTGTGTGTCAGATTTCCCATAGGTTAACAACGTGCCTCCACTGTGTGGTGGCTGGGCTCTTAGCATAATGACAATCGGGAATTTTTCAGGTACAAGTAACAGAAACAAAAGGACTTAAGCAACGGGGAGGGGGGTGTTATTTCCACAATGGGCTGGTTAATTTGGCTTCGAGAACTGTATTGGAGCACTGGGCTGGCCTCTCTGCCTATCTCTTAGCTTTCGCTTCATGGTGTCAGGGTGGAGCTGTAGGTATGAGTGGCCATTTTCTCAGGAAGTCACAGACAGAAAGCAAGGGTAGAGGAGGAGGATTCCTTGTTATCCTTCTTTTTATCATGAGGAAATTCTTTTTCAGAAGCCCCAAAGTAAGTAGCCCTTCTGTTCCATAGGCTAAAACCTGGGTCCTATTCCTACTTCTAAAACAATCACTGGCCAAGGCCATGGGAGTTTCCCAGGTGGGTCTATGCCTCTGTAGTGGGGAAGACCACCTGCGTAGGACAGCACAGTACAGAACCCAGACAAAATCTGGGTTGAGCCAACTCAAAGGCTTTTGACAGGGGCAGCCAACAGGGTCTTGTCTGGGACCTTCAAGTCATTGATCTGACCTACCACTTTGTGAATATGGAATTGGCAAGTAGTTTAACCTCCCTGAACTTCAAAGAATGTGCCATGGTTTGTTGCAGATCTAGACCTAGAAACTCTTACCTCTTCCTCTCATCTCCACTCCAGTTTCTCTCTGACATTGTTTTCCATTTCAAACTCTCAACATCAGCTGGGTAACAGTTGCACATTACGGTTGATTCTCTACAACCATTCATAACTACCCTGTCAACTGCTACCAAGACTGCTGTTTAAAAATAGGAACCATGCACATCTGTATCAAGATAGCGCTATCTAGCTTCTGTGACCATTAACTATTTTATCAGCTTTATTCGCCATGCGAAGCAAACACACCCAGAAGTCCTGGTTTTCAAAAAGTGTAATGGTCTAGATAAGAAAACTCTTTCTGCACCCGTGACAGTTACACATAAGTAATAGTGCCAGCTGATTGATAGCTGGTCTGTGTTCAAATCAGGGGGAGGAGGGCTTGTGTTGGGTGCATGGCGGAGGCCCAAGGAAGGCATGTGAGTGAGCAGAGAGGAGGGAGGAGAGGGCCCAAGGGGGGTGATGATAATGACGACGGTAACCATCACAACAGTTATTGAGCACTTAGTGTTTTCAAGACAAAGTTCTAAGCACTTTACATTTTAACTTACTTTGTCCTTTTAAAAAATATCTGCCCTTAAAAGTGACATTTATGGTCTTCTTATTATTTCCACTTTAAATACTAAATGAATAAGATCAGAGAGGTTAACCAGCTTACCAAGCCACACAGTTAGTAAGTAAAGCTCAGGGAACATGGTGCATGGTCTTCACTCGATCTCAGCTCACTCAGGATGTTATAAACACATGAGCTAGGAGGGTTTCAAGGCTTTGTGACAGGACTTCCTATATATTGATTTAGCTGAAGGGAGGAGTGATAGCAAGATGTCATGGAGATGAGGTAGGGAAAGTTTTCACTAAATTCAGAAGGACTTATAGCTTGGTCTGGCCGTTTGGATCCCTGAGAACACAGGCAAACATATACAACACAAAGATACAACGCAAAGAACACATGCAACATGGGATGTGGCTTCTCCCTCACTCTTTTGCTGCTCCCCTTTGGAGATAGAGGATGTTTATGTGTACCTGCAAGCAGTGAAGACATCACCAGATTAATATGATCATATAATGCATCACACGTGCCATCATAATGGCACATGGCCCTCATCCCATGTGTGTTACTGGGATCAGATGTTTATTGGGAAAGCTTTGAAGCCCATTGACTTATGATTGACTAAGT
Source organism: Saccopteryx bilineata (assembly GCF_036850765.1). Taxonomy (NCBI): domain Eukaryota; kingdom Metazoa; phylum Chordata; class Mammalia; order Chiroptera; family Emballonuridae; genus Saccopteryx; species Saccopteryx bilineata. Next base: position 270,461,395 of record NC_089493.1, read on the forward strand.
TGTGGTTGACTGCCTTCATCGTATCTCCCAGTATTTCACTGAGGAGGATTCAACACAGGATAAGAGTAACCATCACACCTAAACCACCTCCATTTTTAGATGAATGCCAAAAGACTTTAGCTACTCTGCTGTGTGGAATTAAGTCACAACAGAGCATCCTGCCTTCTTCCTCCTCTTTTCTTGGTGGGTTGGGGTTAAACAGTTTATACCATTTAGATGTTAAAGTGGAATTTACTTGGCAGCTAGAGGGAAGGGGATTAACATTATCTAAATACAAAAGTTAGCGAATACCAGGCCTTAGTCATCATTTCTGCTAAAGATCAAGTACCCAGGTAAAATAAAAGGCTACCCTGAGAGAGATATCCCCAACTGGAAAATGAGCCAAGTCATAGAAAACCGGCGTAGCTCCAGATTTCAAGGATGGCTTTATTGCTGGCTACTTTTATTACTGTAAGCTAAAGGTGGATTCTAGTTTACTCTGGGGTATTCAGATCTTTTTGACTTTTGGCCATGGTGAGGGGTTTATTGGCAGATTGTTTTTCTGTTTTTTTTAATCTGGCTCAATATTTAGATTTCTAGTGTAGTTTGTATAACAGCCTTCCCCTCTTTTTAATTATAGAATGTTCAAAAGTTTAAAAAGTAACATCTCACACTTTTATACAATATTTCCTCCTTGAAAATCTAACCACTCACTGTTTTTCATATATCTTATAAATGGTTTTTGAAAAAGGCTTTACACTGGAGACCTGGATTCTAAACCTAATTCTGGTGCTTTGTGAGCCTGGGCGACCTATGCTCACCTCTGCGACTCCCGGATCCTCCAGACCTCCCTTCCTTGAATGGTCTCCACCATTGCCAGTTCAAGTTCTGTCCCTCTCTCAGGGCCCAGTTCAAATGCTACTTCCTGAACCTCTCCTTGATTTACTTCCTTTTTCATGGCCCTCACACTTGCAGTCACCCATGAAATTATTTCCTGTCCTCTTGAAGCGTACATTACTGGAGAGCCAAGGCTGTAGCTTTAGGATCTTCCGTTCTGTGCACTCCGCCGTGCTTAGCCCAGAGCTTGCCCACGGTAAGCACTGAAATGTTGAAAGGATGAATTCATGAATCAGTCTTGATGTCATTGACTGGATTTGTGTCTTTAAAATCACTACATGGTTCTCAACCAGGGTGTTGGGCCCACTGGGGCATTGCAGCCAATTATAAGTGTGTTGTAGTTATTTGGGGTTTTTTGTTGTTGTTTGTTTGTTTTGTTTTTTTGTGACAGAGAGAGAGAGACAGGGACAGATAGAGATAGATGGACAGGAAGGGAACGAGATGAGAAGCATCAATTCTTCATTGCAGCACCTTAGTTGATTGCTTTCTCATCTGTGCCTTGATGGAGGGTTACAGCAGACCGAGTGACTCCTTGCTCAAGCCAGCAACCTTGGGTTCAAGCTGGTGAGCTGTCCTCAAACCAGGTGAGTTGCACTCAAGCCAGCGACCTCAGGGTTTCGAACCTGGGTCCTCTGCATCCCACAGTCCGACACTGTATCCACTGCGCCACCACCTAGTCAGGCATACTTATTTGTTATTTGTTATCAGTGATCATTAGGGCTTGGAAATTTGCAAACTATTTACTGTTTTTATAAATTAGAATGATTCCTTTCAGTAATATCCCTTAAAGATGACACTAATACCATCCTTCAGTGTAACTCAATTCTTCAGTATGACTTTCTCCCTGGCACTGTGATTTGTTTCTTGAATTGAAGAGAACCAGTGGGGTTAGAGTCAGGACCCAGGAAATCGGATGCAATCCACTGCCTAGTTCCTGTTTCTGTGCCTATAATAAGCTGGAAATCACTGCTAATTGTTATGGAACTATGGAATTACTTTAGCACTTTACTACGCTGCAAGATCTGGGGTCGTCGTCAAAATGAGCATTATCTGTTAATTTAGCAAAAGAATAACTATTACTCTAAGTCAAGGTCAGCAAACATTTTCTGTAAAGGTCTAGGTAGTAAGTATTGGGGAGCTCTGAGGGCTGATACAGTCTCTCAGCAACTAGTCGTTTCTGTTCTTGTAGCTCAGAAGCAGCCGAACACCATCCAGAAATAAGCGGAGGTCATTGTGCTTAGGGGCAAGATTTGGCCCTCGGGTCTGCTCTAAGGCACGCAGTACACACAGGAGTGTAAATGACAATGGTGACTTTTTTTAGAAATTGTGTTAATCGATTAATTCTACTCCCTTTGTAATGGCCAAGGAGTTTCTGCAAAGAAAGGAAAAAGATGGGATGGTAGACTTGTTTACTTATTTCTACAGGGGTGAGCAGAAGTAAGTTTAGAGTTGTTTGTGTGGAAAATAATACAATTATTAATAAATAGCAATATGAGAATAAACTCTGGCCCTGGGTCAGATAGCTCCATTGGTTAGCGTGTCGTTCTGATACACTAAGGTTGTGGGGTTGATTCCCGGTCAGGGCACATGTAAGAATCAAGCAATGGATGCGTAAGTAAATGGAACAACAAATCAATGTTTCCCTCTCTCTCTTCCTCTCCTCTCCCCAACTTTCTATCTAAAATGAATAAATTACCGGTAGAAAAGTTAAAAGAAAGAAAAAAAGTATAAACTCTTATTTCACTTATTCAGAGCTGTAAAGCAACTTTTGCGCCTCCATATATGTTTGAGGGTTAATAGTCTGTAGACTTCCTCAGCATAAGAAATGAGATTAAATTTGTTACGATTTAAATACAGCCACGGAGGGCAGTTCACGAAGGCCAGGTGAGTGTGATGTGATAAAGTGCCTCGTCTGCTATGGCGTGTGCTTGGCCGTGTTACCCGTGGTGCATGCTTTCTGCTCTGGAGGTTTTTCTTGGTGGGCTATACAGGCTCTGCCTTCCTGTTTGGCATTTTTGTTGAAATTATTTGAGAAATCATCAGTTCTTTTCTTAAATTACTGTATGGAGTAATGGCTTTTCCTCTTGACAGTCAAAATGCAGAGAAATGCAACCGTGTGAAATAAATTTTTAAAACAGGGCCCCACGCACACTGCAGTAATTGCAGACTTGAAGTAATTAGTCTCTGGAGTTTGCACACCAGACGTGTGTCTCAGAACTCAGATTCAGAAGCGAATGTGCCACAGTCTGTGGCGGAGAACCATCACAATGGCAGGACCCCAGCCCTGGGGACATCCCACAGCGTAGCCTTGTATAAATATTTCAGGAACTGTAAGTGCCCCCCACCCACTTCCTGGGCTCCTCCGTCTTCTCATGGCCGAGATCTGTGCCAGCACCTCAAAGCTGCAGCCACCTCCAGTCTCAGTGTGACAGGAAGGGTGTCACCCCTTCATGCAGGGTGGGAATTAAACCCCTGCGCAGTCAGGGCCAGCACCATGCCCACCTGCAGAGGTGCTTCTGAGTCACATGCCAGGTCTCTGCTGCTGGTCAGACCCAGGTTGGGGAGCGCCATGAAGGGAATTGGTGCCCCACCTGTCATCATGTTGTAGGCGTCTCCTCTTGCCGCCTGCCGACACCGGCTGAGCAACTGACATCTCAGTTGGCCCCTTAACCCGACCTGGGAGGACTGGAGTCCTGTGACGTCTGCAAGTAACAGAATGTGGCTTGAAAAATGAAGATACTATCTTGCACTGTAAGAAGTCTGGAGATGGGTGATACCAAAGTGCTGCCGAGGCTCCGGGTTGTCGAGGAGGACCCGGGCACTTGCGTTCCTTCTGCTCTGCCGTCTCTGCGTTTTGGGAACGAGTTATCTCAAAGGCACAAGATGGCTGCTAACACTGCGAGTGCGCTGGCCCACCCTCATGTGGAACTGTGCCGTGCAGGAGGGAGGAGTATAAAAGGGGGTGGCAGGGGAACTTTTTCCCAGAAGCCTCCAGGAGTTTTCCCTTTGGGGCTTCCTGGCTGGAACACTTACTTGCCTTCTGGCATTGAGGAGGGAGACTGCATGATTGGCTAAGACCAGCCAGTGTCTCCCCTGGCACTGGACACGGACCACACCCACAGTTCTGTCGGCAGAGTCTTAAAGAAGGGCAGTGGTTATTGGATAAGCAGCCAGCTGTGTCTGCTGCACCTGACCTAACCCCCCAGTTGATGGTTAGAACATCTATCCCTTCGGCTCACGAACCAGAGCCTTGCCAAGAGTCTGCTCTCTGTGGCTAGTTCTCTGGAATCAACACCAGCAGTCTTTCCTGACTCCTGATCATTAGCAGACTTCTGGGTTCCCCATCACTGCTTTTTCTACCGGGCAGGACTTCCTGCTGCCCACCAGGATCCGAGCTTGCTGAGTCTTTTGGACAGTATGTCTAATCCACCTAGTGTACTTCTTCTTGGTTCTTTGCACATTGATCTATCTCATAAGCCCTTTGGGACCCTTGATGCCTTAAAGAAAAGTAATTTCCTTTTCCATGGTAAAAATCATACAATGTCTGCATTTTTTCCATTGTAGTACAAAGGGGCACGTGTTAGTATTATTGAACAGGCTACCTTCAAATGTAAGGTGCCTGAAAACTGCCAGGATCCCGCCACACAGCTGCCTGGCTTCAGGGAAGACAGGGAAATGTAGTTTCTATTGTGCGCAACCGCATCAGAAGAGCATTCTAGCACTAGGACAGAAAAGGAGAAAAGAACAGTTAATAGGGGACTGCAAGTCTTGCAGAAATTGCAGAAGAAAAACAAAAAATGGGGCCCAAACTGACATTAGGAAACCATGATACTGCCGTATTCCCCCATGTATAAGATGCTCCCATGTATAAGATGCACCTTAATTTGGGGGCCTGAAATTTGAAAAAAAAAATTACATAAAGTTATTGAACTCAAGTTTTATTCATCATAAAATTCACACAACTCCTCATTCGCGTGAAAAACCGGGAAATGCAAGTAAAAAAAATCTACAACCACTGTATAAGACACACCCAGTTTTTAGACTCCAAATTTTTTGAAAAAAATTGACTATTATACATGGGGAAATACGGTATATTGCCATCGTTTGTGGAGGGCATCTGAAATTACTATTTATACAATCACTCACTCAATAGGTTTTCTTTTTTTGTTTTTGTTTTTGTTTTTTGTTTTTTTCTGTGTTTTTTTTTTTTTTTTTTTTTTTTTTTTTGCATTTTTCTGAAGCTGGAAACAGGGAGAGACAGTCAGACAGACTCCCACATGCGCCCGACCGGGATCCACCCGGCATGCCCACCATGGGGCGACGCTTTGCCCACCAGGGGGCAATGCTCTGCCCATCCTGGGCGTCTCCATGTTGCGACCAGAGCCACTCTAGCGCCTGGGGCAGAGGCCACAGAGCCATCCCCAGTGCCCGGGCCATCTTTGTTCCAATGGAGCCTTAGCTGCGGGAGGGGAAGAGAAAGACAGAGAGGAAGGCACAGCAGAAGGGTGGAGAAGCAAATGGGCGCTTCTCCTGTGTGCCCTGGCCGGGAATCGAACCCAGGTCCTCCGCACGCTAGGCCGATGCTCTATCAATAGGTTTTCTTAAACAGTCACTGTGTAGCCACCATTGTTGTAGATACTATTGATCTAACTGGGGGGTTCTACCATGGTGAAGGCAAGAAGGGTAGTCAAGAAAGGATTCACTCAGGGGCACCATTGAAGGGCGTGAAGGAGTGAGCCATAAGAAGATCTGGAGTGAGAAATGTTCTAGGTGCCTGACCAGGCAGTGGCGCAGTGGATAGAGTGTTGGCCTGGGATGCTAAAGACCCAGGTTCGCCTGAGCACGGGCTCATCTGGCAGAAGCACAGGGTCGCCGGCTTGAGCGTGGGATCATAGATATGACTCCATGGTCACTGGCTTGAGCCCAAAGGTCACCAGCTTGAGCCCAAGGTCTCTGGTTTGAGCAAGGGGTCACTGGCTCTGCTGGAGCCCCCTGGACAAAGCACATATAAGAAAGCAATCAATGAACAACGAAGGTACTTCAATAAAGAATTGATGCTTCTCATCTCTCTCCCTTCCTGCCTGTCTATTCCTGTCCCTTTTTCTCTCTATCTCTCCCTCTCACTAAAAAAAAAAGAAAAGAAGTGTTCTAGGCAAGGCCGTGAGGCACAAATACATGTATGTGATGTACCCAAGATCCAGGCAAAGGGGCCACAGCTGAGGCTGGAGCAGCCTGAGCCAGGGGTGCCTGTTGGACGGCAGAGCCGTGGTACTAACCAAGGCAGACCTCGTAGGGCCTGGGAGACGACAGGAAGGAGGGTGGGATTCATTCTCCGTGTTATGGGAAGTTGTCAGATGACTTTGAGCAGGACCATGGCATAGGATGTGCCCACTATGATGCAACCCAGTGTCACAGATCTTTTGGACTGGTCATTAATAAAGGTCTTAGGCAGAGCTCCTTACTTCCCTGAGGTATTTGGCCATGTCTGTCTGCCAGCGACTCCACTTGGTTCTGGCATCAAAACAAATTTTATTCTACCATTAAGAGACTCGGCTCTGAATCATAGCACTGTGGATGAGAAACACCCTCCCCCTCCCCCGTGTGCTGTCTTTCAAGACCCAGGTTTCATTCCCATCCTATAAGCGGGTATGGCTTGTGCTGGGACTAGGTTATATCTGTATTAAAAGTCACAGAGACCCCAGGAGTGTTCTTAGGGATTAGGAACACGGAGCCAGAACGCCAGGCTCTGCTGATTACTCTTCTCTACAGTTCTGTCCGCAGGTGCTTTATTCATCCCTCTCTGAGGGTTTCTCTGTGGCTTTCTGATGGCGTCCTGTGGTTTGCCCAAATGTCTCTTCTGGTGTTCTAATGTCAGGACAGGGCCCCAGGATAAGCAGGATGTGGTTGCCAGTCAGCAGGCATTGCAGACTTCCTCGGTGCGTGGGAGTTAGAGGTACCCACAATCTCGGCGTCTGCCTGCAGAGCGCCACATGCAAAGATACATTGTGCAGGAAAATTCCATCGAGATCACGTACCACTAACACCAGCTTATTCTTTCCAAGGAGTCCGGGGAGCTGCTGCTCACCAGAGTGAGCTGTCGAGTCTCTCTGGAATGCAAAACACAGGTCTTTGTACTGGAAGCGAAATATTTAGATAGGGATCATTATGGAGCTCTTTTTACCGAGAGGCAGGCCTGATAAACAGAGCGAGGGCGCAGGGAAGGGAAGCACAAAGGAGGTAATAATATCTGATTAGCTAAGCAGCTGGATAACTGAAGGAGAATTTGTTAAAAACCTATCAAGACGTCAAAGCCCGACGTGAGCTGTTCTGTCAGCCCCAGCTACTCGCAGAGCCGTCCCTGGAATGTACCCGGGTCTGAGCCGCTGCGGCCGCTTTCCCCTCGCGCCACTGCTTCCCTGGGCTGTGCAGCCTGACCCGTCGCTGCCCCTGGGGCTCTTCTCCACCCCTGCCATGGCACGGGGTCCCGGCACGTACGGAGTAGCTAGGTTGGTATTCCAGTCATCCCAGTAGTCATGGTCCGCGTGTGAACAAGTCACCTCGTGTTTCTGGGGACAGGCGGGAAGGAACCTGAGAACTTGATCCCCTTGGAGCGCTGCTTTCCACAGAGCCCGGATTTTGAAAAAGGACCCTTTTCCCAATCGCCGGCATAGCCAAGCCGCTTGGGTCTCCTTTGTCCCGCTCTTAGCACAGATCCATTTGAGGTACCATACTCTCTGCCCAGATAGGGCGGGAGGCTTGGGAAACCTTGGAAGTCATGCTTCCTTTAAAGACCCGCTTTTGCTAAAGCAGATGAGCAGGATTTGCCTGCAGTGAGAGTCTTGTTAGCTTCAGCATTCCTGTCCTCCGGGCATCCGGGACAGTTGAACCCCACATCAGGCTCGGTCAGTGCCTGCTCTGGACATGGTGGGCCTCCTTTTGCAAATAGGAAGGCAGGTGCTCGAGGGAAAGTCTCAGCCTTCCACCTGAGGAGGACGGTCCTGTTCATGGGGACTCTGGGGACCTGTCTAGGGCACCCAGGCTGGTGGTGAAAGACCTCCCCCTCCCCCTCTGACACACCCTTGCACACAGGAAGTAGGTTCCGCGTGCGTCTCTTCAGATGAGGGCTTCAAAGCTCTGCTGCCACCGTGGTGCTGGCTGCTGCCACCTACAAGAGCCTTTGATCCATCCCTGCTGAGTCCAGCCCCTCGTGGGGCTGGTGGCTTTGAGCCCAGAGCCAGAAGCCCTTCTATGACCTTTTTTGAGTTACCTCACACAACCAGGGCTTGGAGTGGGGGAAGGGAGCAGTTTTTTTTTAATCTTCCCTAAATTGCAAGGGGGGCTTATTTCAATGTCACCCTAGGGGTTCTTCAGAACGCCCTGCCTGGGAGATGCTTCAGCGCCAAAAGGCAAAGCACTGCAAACAGGAGCCTAGCGTCTGGGCCACTTCCTCGACAGTCGAGTGTGGAGAACCTACCAGCAGATAGGAAATAGGGAGAAACAGAAATTCATCGTAAGGCTGCGTGTTTTCTTAGCCGGGGTGCGAGGGGAGTGGAGAAATCCGTCATGGAGAAAATCCAACTTTAATGACAATCCGAAGCCCTGAAGCACAGACATATTGCAGAGCTAATGTATTATTTTGTTTTTGTTTATTCTGCAGAAATGGGGAAATTTCATTTTTTAGTAGAATTACAAGCTCCCCTTTTATTATTCACAGGCCCTAACATGCATGGCTGCCTGAGTCAGGGAGCGCTCAGTGAGTTTAATACCAGCTTCTCTGCGAATCTAAACTGGTTTTCCAGGCTGCCTCCCCAGCGGGCCGCGGGGGGTTGTTGGCGCGGTGTCAGAGGTGTCGTACATACCTAGAGCCTCTGGCTGCTGGTGTTCGGAGCAGGCGGGGGCCTTGTTGTGATTTACCTTAGCTGTGAGGGCAAAGGGTAGCGTTACTGTAGATCATCAGTGGGTGGTTGGCGTGGATGGGGAGGAAGGGTCGTGGTCAGCCTTCTTGAAGTTTTGGCTCCCTGGCCGTCTCAGCTGCAACCAGCATCGCCTCCTCTCATTCCTCAGTATTTGCTGGCTGTCACTGTCAAAGTTACTACTCCTCAGCCTGGCCTGCACACTGGAGTCACCTGGGAAGTCCTGACCCCCTGGACCCTGCTCCTTTCCTGACTTGACTGATCTGGGCGTGGCCTGGGCATCAAGAGTTTTAACCTCCCCTCTTCCCTTCGTGACTGTGTGAGCAGCACGGGGCTGGAGCGACTGCCCTGCACCCTCCTCTTTCCCTGCTGGAAGTCACAGCTCGGGCGCCCACGGCTTCTTAGGTCCAGAGCGTGGCCCTCGCCGGCTGTGTGAGCTTGGGTGTGCTCACTGAGCTCGGCTGCGTGTCTGTAAGAGAGGTGGCTCTCCACAGTGTTCATAACGCTTACCTTCTAGGGCAGGCATCCCCAAACTACGGCCCGTGGGCCGCATGTAGTCGCCTGAGGCCATTTATCCAGCCCCGGCCGCACTTCCGGAAGGGGCACCTCTTTCATTGGTGGTCAGTGAGAGGAGCACTGTATGTGGCAGCCCTCCAACGGTCTGAGGGACAGTGAACTGAACTTCTGTGTAAAAAGTTTGGGGACCCCTGATCTAGGGATTGTCGTGAGGGTTCAGTGTGCTTCTGTCCATGGGTCGCTGCCATGGGCGGCCACTGCTAGGGACCTGGGCTGCAGCTGGGGAGAAGGGACAGCCCAGAGGCCTTGCCTTTGTGGGGGACAGTGGGAAAACAGACCTACTTACCACGATTTACTGTCCTGTCAACCCGCGGTCAGTGCTAGGAGACACATCAGGCGTGGGGGCGGGGGGGAGGAGTGTCAGGAGATGATGCCCTTGGAGCGCACGTGCACTGCGTGGCTCTCCGCAGCGTGACACACCTGTGTGTAGACTCCCTGGTGGAGTCTTCACTGTAGCAGTTGCCATCATGGCCTTCGCGCCAGGTGAAGGAGCGCTCAGTGTGATGCGTCGTCTTTCTCAAGAGGTGAGGAGCTCCCCGCGGACAGGCCTCAGACTTCCTGCTTCCAGGCTGGGCCCGACCCCTGTTGGTGCGGTGAATCCGGGCACCCAGCTCGATGCACAGTTCCCCTAGGAGCACAGGCTCAGAGAGAAGAGGGAGCACTCCGGCTTTCACTGACCCCGGTTCAGCGGATGTGCGCCAAACCCCTGCAGCCCCAGCGGGGACTGTTCAAAGCACAATGAGGTGAAATCTGAGGAAGCTTCACCTCTTCCCTTATCTCCTACCCTACAGCGACTACAGTTTCTTTCTGCTAATGTCAACACTGCCATTAGCATCCCCCGGGGGACAGGCACCAGGCTAATGCATTGTGCACAGCCTCTCCTGACGTCCTCGCCGGGTGAAGTGAGTATTGGGTTTTTAAACTTCATTGTACGTTTGAAGGAGTTGGGCTCTGCCCTGTTATAATTTGCTCCTGGTCATACCCGGTTGCACACAGCCAAGCGGGGAAGTTTGGAAGGTTTTCCTCTTAGCTGGCATTCTTCTCTCTCCCCGAGGGATCCGGCATGTGTATTGAAGGCCTAGTGTGTGCCAAAGACTGGCATTTTATCATTAAATCACTGATTCTCCGTGTCACCCTGTGCTTCCTTTCCTGTCCACCCTTTCTACTCACGGGACCCAGAAGAATTTTAAACAAAAAAGGAGAAGTCAGGTCATGGCATCTTCCTGCTTGAAATGGCCAGAGGTTTTCAGTGATCTTGAATAAGTCCAGACTCTGCCCACACGACCCCCGCTCTTGCTGGCCCTTCAACCTCTTCTCTGGACTGTCCCCCTTTTTCCCGACGTTCTGGCCACACTTCCTGTTCCTGGGCCAGGTCAGACTGGCCGGGGCCGGGGCCTTGTCCACTTCCTCTGCTGGCAGAGCTCTCGCTGCGGGTCGTTCCCCGCGGGCAGTCCGTTCACTTCCTGCTGCTCAGAGGGACCCTTCTCTTCCTGCTGCTCAGAGGGACCCTTCTCTTCCTGCTGCTCAGAGGGACCCTTCTCTTCCTGCTGCTCAGAGGGACCCTTCTCTTCCTGCTGCTCAGAGGGACCCTGCTCGCTTCCCTGACCATCGCCGATCTCGATCCGACACTCGTGATGTGTACCCCAGTCTGCAATCACCTCGTTTAAGTGTTGTGCACTTGGATTCCTCGTTCTCCCCCCGCGAGAACGTAAATACAGAGAGTGGGCTCACTCTGTTCCTGTCCAGGCCTGCCACTGGACCCTTGGCCAGCCGGCACGGTGGCATGCCACCTCATGCTCTGACAGGGGAACTTAAGGCAAGACCGACCTAAGTGAAGTTCCAGGCAGAATGCAGGGTGTCCCAGAAGAGAGACACTAATTCTGTGACGGTGCCTGATGCCCCCCTTCCTCAGAAAGGTGTTTCTGGGGTGGGCTTTGTGGTGTGGGTGGGGCCCCAGGTAGGCTTAGGTGGCAGGGATGAGGGGAAGGCATCGGCTGGGAAGTGCATCAGGGACAGTGGAGTGGAGAAGCCGCGCAGGAGGACTTGGGGAGGGAGTAGGGACCCTGGGGCAGGAGCGTGGCACAGTGGGGGGGGGGGGTTCCCGGAGTGCACCCCGCTGGGGTGGTCTTGCTCTATCACCAGGTGACTTTGTGACATCTTCCTTAACTTTAGCCGTAACATGGGAATAAGGACATCCTCTCTCTGGTGAGACTCGAATGAGACCCTCCACGCCAGCTTGGAGCCGTTTCAGTGAGAGGCGGGGATTGTGCAGCCGGGCTCCCCTGCAGAGGCAGGCCCTCTGCGCAGACCTAGGCGCGGACTCAAGGTTTAACCCCTAGGAAGACCGGTAGAATGCACCCGCGCCTTCAAACAAAATAAAGTTCTAACCCTTTCTTTGTGATGCACAAATGGCTTTTCAGAAACTGCTGGTTGACATTTTTCCGTCATAAGTTAAACGCGGTGTGCACCAACCCCTCAGGAAGCCGGTCCCATCTGCGCCAAAGAACACCTTCATCTTCTAGTGAAACGTGGGCACCTTCCCTTGCCGTTCCAACAAGCACTTGGTGGCTGAGCCCAACTGAAAGTAAGAGCATGCAGTGGGGAGACGGACACCTGAAGCAGGGGACCTGGGCCAGGTGGGGGCCGCCGGCCCTCCCCACGTGCCCAGGCAGCTCCATGGACGCAGCCGTCCCTTTGAAAGCGGGCCCTGCGTGGGAAGGGCTGCATTGCTGCCCCAGCCCCTGCAGAATGGCCTGTTCATCCCCGGGCCAGAGCTCGGGCAGCTGCGTGCTGGGGGCTGGGTACTGGCCTCGTTAGAAATGCAAGTGGGCTCCAAGATGGGCTTTATCCTGGAGCAGGCTGCACTGCCCCGCCTTTCCCAGAACCGAGCTGTGGACATGGGTCCTAGAGAGGCAGGAAAGGGCAGTCCTCATTACTGCCTGGCGAACGGTCTTCATTTCCAGACCCAGCAGGTCACCTGGCAGATAATGTGCGGGCCATGATTCATTAGAAAGCTGTGAGCCCTGATGTTACAGCAAGAGCTATAACTGCATCTTAGGGCTGGGAGAAAGAAACAGGACTTCATAAATCACTCCTCTGGCACCGTTGCCTGCATACCCAAACCCATAGCAATGTGTATTCCAAATGAGGAAATAATAATGTCATTTTCCATCGGCCTCTTCCTGGGAGAGAGCTCTGTGATAGAGGGTAGGCAGGTGTGTGAGAACTTTCTGGGCTATCCCTTGTCACGAGGCTGGTACAAGTAAGCTCTTTCCCACCTTCCGCTCGCCTCCCCCTTGCCTTGTCCACAGTCCTGTAGGGACTCAGCAGTCAGGAGGCATAAGGGGCAAGGACTTGGACTGAGTTCTCAACTTTGTCAGTCAGTTATTTTGGATAAAGTAAACGGACATCGTTTTTGTGTGTGTTTGTTTTTCCCCCCTAAATACCGATTCTTGAGCCCAGTTAAAGAAGGTAAGATTGCTGGGTGTTAAAATTAATCACTCATTTCTGCTGCTTTTCTGCTGCTCTTCACATGGAGCCCTTTAGTCGTTTTCAAACAAGTATCCCTGTTTCACAGGTAGAGGACAGGAAGTTCTACTTAACAATACAGGGCTCTCTGCAGAATAACTAGAGGTTCTATATATTCATTAGCATGACGTCAGCTCCTGTGGCAAGTGGAATCCAAAATGAATAGAGGCATTAATATAATCGATGTTGATTTCTCATCAATCTGACAGTCTTGACCTGGGTATTCCTGGTTGGTACGTGGCTTTCCTCCATGCAGTGATTCAGGGACCCAGCTCGTCTCGTCTTGTGGTTCTGCTATCTCCTAAGCCTCCTACTTCTCTACCTCTGCCCAGCCAAGGAGAATGAGACCCAGAATTGACACATACTTGCTCTGCTCATAAGCATTGCCCAAAACTAGTCATGTGGCTTTCATTAGTTGCAAAGGGCATGGGAGTAGCCAGGAAATGTAGTCTTTTGCTGGGCAATTGCTTCACTGTGACAATTCTGTGCTGTAGAAAAAGGATCCTAAGTTTGGTAGATAATTAGTGGATAATAATTATTCACTGCCACATCTCAGAGTACAAGTCCCCCTTTTACTGAGTAGAGATGTATGTGTTCTTGGCTAAAGTCACATGGTCAATTATGGGGCCTGGACTTGACCCCACGTACCCAGGCCATTGTTTTCTTTTGACTGCACTAAGGTAGAAATGAAATTGTTGGGTTTGAGGGTAAGTAGAGGGGGGCCAGCTAAAGCAAGACGGACAGACTGACATGCTGTGTTTTATACCATTTTTTGGTACATGCAGTAGACTAGCTCTCAAAAATCTCTCTTCAGCTTACAAGAAAACAAAATGCCCCTTGTCCTTTCATAAGTCCAGCCCTGCCTTAACCCCTCAGTCATTTGTACTTGTACCTGGAAAGCAAACACGCAGTTTTGCATCAAATTATGATGTGACTGACCATGTACTCAATAGATTTATTATAACCTGTATTTAGGGTGGCCGCTCGTGCCACCCCTGCCCTGGAGGAAATGACGGCTGTGAGACTGCGTGTGGCACCCCGTGTTGTTCTTGACCCGAGAAGCCGATGGAACCTCATCATTTCTCTTCCCTATTAGTTCCCTCTGTCCGAGCAGCTGTCCTGACATTGGTGGGCCCTGCTCATTAGCCTTCACACGCAGAGATGGCCTCTTTCTATTCAGATTTTAGTACTATATCATTTAATCATTAGGCAGTGTACTCAGTGTGTGTGTGTGTGGCCATTGTTCTTTCTGAATGCCTAATCCCCACTGGAAGACACTGGAAGGCAACCACTGTGTCCCAGAGGCTGGTTCCCGGGAGGGGGCCGAGCGACAGACCTCCTGGGGGGCGCGTTTCACGGCTGGGGGTCCTCACAGGCCTGGCACAGGGATGCCCTGGATGGTGCTGCCGAACCCACTGACCCCGCGTGGAGGCCTCGCCACGGACCCAGGGAACCACATGAAATTGCTGCTGTTCGGCCATTTCTGTCCTTGGAAACAGCAATTTCATCGGATTCAAGCCAACACTAAACTATAGATTTCTGATGAGGCTTTTGTCCCCAGGGTTAGAGAGTACCCGTTTTTTCCCCTCCGCCTCTGATGTACCCAGCCAGGCCTGTGACACAGGCACGTAGGGGCTCCCTAGGATCAGCGGGATCGCAGGACTTGGACGGGGAGGCGTTAGAGCCCGCTACCGAACCAGCAACGCTGTGTGAATTCAGACCCACCAGCAGTGAGGGCGGTGCAACCAGTGTGCCAGGATGAGCGTGGCGGACGGAGGCGATTATCGGTGTCAGGAATTGCTTCACAGAGGCCCGTGGCATCTGGACAGAAGCTCCTGACAAGTGGGAGATGCCCCGTGGATAAAAGGTGCCAGGGAGAGCACTTCAGCAGAGATCTGGGAGGCGGCACTGAGAGCTGGCGGGGAGCATGGGACCCGGGAGTCTGGTTCCAGTCCTGGAACCCACCTTTTCCTGGCTGTGTGAGCCTAGGCAAGGCACTCAACCTCTCTGTGCACCAGCTTCTTCATCTGCAAAACGGGGTAATAATCATAGCATTACAGTTCACTGGCATGATTAGATGAGCTCATGTATGTAACGAGCTATATCACTGCTGTGTTTGTACAAAGCTCTGAGGCATTGAGTACGTTTGACAAACATTGAGGAAGCCAGGCCTCTTGTATTGGGAGCGGAGGAGAATTAGACCCCAGGGGTGAGACTTCATGGGACCGACAGATCGGGGTGTGGTTCCCACCACTGGAAGAAGCCCACAGTTGGCCACCCCCACCACCTGGGGAGTGGTACCCAGACTCAAGAAAGTCACGACACCCCACTGGCTTTGTAGTCCCATCATCTACCGTTCTGGGCTTTCTTCTGCCCCTCTTCCTGTTTTGAAATCGTTAGCCCTTTTAGTTATAGGAAATAGACAGCTTTTTCATTGTTTTTTATTTTTTATTTTTATGTGTATGGCTGTAGAAAATTTCTGCACACCCCAGGATACCTAGAGCACTTTTCCCTTCCAGTCTGGCTGGTGCTGGGAGGGCCGTCGGACCGCATGGCAGCCCGCCTTTGCATCTGTTTCTGCCGGGGTCTTTTTGATGGTGCAGGGTGTATCCTGGGGCTGGCTGTGTTCCTGGGAGCTGGAAATTCACCGGAAGGTTAAATCA
This sequence comes from Saccopteryx bilineata, assembly GCF_036850765.1. Taxonomy (NCBI): domain Eukaryota; kingdom Metazoa; phylum Chordata; class Mammalia; order Chiroptera; family Emballonuridae; genus Saccopteryx; species Saccopteryx bilineata. The sequence goes on from NC_089493.1 coordinate 270,476,951, forward strand.
GCAACAGGAGAGCAGCACTCCCAGCAACCTCAGAAAGAATAGGAAATGATGTTTGTGAGGGGAGCAGGGAGCTACTTGCTTTTGCAGTGTTCCAATACCCTCTTCTTACCAAAAAAAAAAAAAAAAAAAAGAAAGAAAGAAAGAAAAAGGTTCCCCTCCCCCCTTCTCTCTGCCTTCCCACAACACACCTTGTACTAAATACATTTTTCAGACCTGACTTTGTGCAAACACAATGTTGTTCTGCAAGCATTAAAAGGCAATTTAGTACTCAAAGGATTAAAAGCTCATGTTAAATTGAAGACTACACTTGGCATAAACATTAAAAATTGACAGAACACCCTGCACATTAACTGCACCAGGGCTTCGTAATTAGCATTTAAAAGTAAAACATCATTTCCTTACTGTTTCCTACTTACTCATTTATAATGCGTTTATTATAATACCGATGTGAGCAGGAGGCTTTCTAACCATCATCAGCGAGTGAAAAATATACCTGTGTTGAGAAAGGAACTGGGATTTATTAATCTAGCCTGAAAAGCAGAACCAATCAAGAAGCCCCTCCCTGCGTGGGTCTGACAGCCGCCCCCTCTCCCTCTGGAAGATTGACACACGGGCCCCCGGACGAATCACCTTCTCATCTCTTTTCCTGTTTTAGCCTTTCACTAAGGAATGCTGGGCGGAAAACCCATCCAGGCTTAGGCCAGGCACAAACGGGGGCTTAAACTCTGTCAGCTGGTGGGTCACCAAAGGAATGTTGGAAAGAGCTCGTTGGCCCAGCACTGAGGGCTTCTTCAGAACTTTGGGAAACTGGAGTCCAGTTTTCCAATTTGAAGTGAAATTCTGCTGACATCACACAGATGGCTGCGTCTGTAAATGAGGACACCTGTTCCTGACACCCTTGGGTCCTGCTTACATTTTGGGGTTTGTTATTATTTGTTTGTACTCAGTATGATCGAATGTGTAAGTCGGAACGCAGTCCAAACCTGGTCTGATTTTTGTCCTTCGGGTCAGGTCCAGATGTGCCGCCTCGGCTGCTCGTGCGCGTACTCGGGTCTCAGCCCCTCTCTGCAGCCTCGGGAGCGGCTCTCCCACTTGGGGGAAGCCCGTGGCACTGGGGCTTTCTCTAAGCTGCAGAGGCGGACCGAGCAGAAGCAGGTCCGGGATGGGGCCCGAGACGGCCTTTCTAACACACTCCGAGGCACGCAGGTCCCCAGACCACACTTGACGTGGGAAGGCCGAGCACAGACTCTGAAGTCGATGTTCAGTTGCTGAGTTCAGACGAGCAGAGGCGGAGGCCCCTCAAAGGGTGCCAAGCCCGTCCCTGCAGTCAGCCCATGGAGACGACAGACATCTAACCAAACATGGCTCTTGCCCTGAGTGAGTTCACTCTGGAGACGTCTGAGGAGCCATTGCTGGTCTCAGGCTTGGTCTCAGGCTTCCCCTCCTGGGCCCCGTTTGTGATCTGATTGGGGACCCCTTCCCTTGATGTTGTCTGCAGATCCGACAGGCATGTCCTGCTGAAGCAGACGCCCTGGCTGTCCCCACGTGGCCTCACATTCCCTGGCTGGACCACTATAAGTTTATCAGGTTAGCCAGTTGACAGGACAAATATAATTTCTGGGCTGCAAGGCCAGTCTGGGTGAACGCATGACATAAGGGTGTTAAAAGTGGAGGAGAGCTCTGAAAATAGATTTCCCTCTTGTCAGAACAGTGCCAGGGGCTGGCCCGCCCATGGAACGCCTGGCCCTGAGGGATCTGGGCCGAGAAGCCCGCCTCCCTGGGGAGGGGGTAGCAGCTCAGGAGGGAGCGGGGCTCCTCCCAGAGCCAGGTTCCCAAGGAACCAATTTGGCATCTGCTCCGTGGCCAGCTCTGGAAGGCAGAGAGAGAGAGGAGACTTGAGTGCAGATGTGGGAATAGTCGGATACAAGCAGGCCCCCTTATAGTTTCTTTTCATCGTTTTAATGATTTTTCTTTTTTAATTCCAGAAATGTATTCATGCCCCTGCATGACTTGAAAATGCTCCTCGCTCACGGAGAGCCATAGGCTAAAACACATGCGAACGGCAGTCAGGAGTGAGGCTTGCCATCTGAGGGGTGAGGACAGGAGCCTGGGCGCTGAGTCAGTCTCTCCGCTAAGCCTGGCCGGGCCTGGGGGGCGGCGGCGGCGTCGTCGTCGTGGGGTTTGCGGGTCCGTTAATTACCGACGTGTTTTTATGGGAAGAGCCTTGGCTGTGTTTGTGGGAACAGAACCCTGATTTTAATTGCATCCCTTCTGGTTATTCAGATTATAGACTTCTAAAGGATCTCGCTTCTCTTGCTTTCGTCTACCCTGCAGAGGTACGAAAGAGTTCAACAGAGAAAATGCCCGGCCACTGTTGACATAGAGACGGGAGACAGAGTTTAGAGCTGGAAGGGGGCTTAGTGTAAGCCAGCCCTGGCCCCTCAACCTGTAGATGAGGGGACTGAGGCTGGTGGAAATTTAAGTGCCTCGCCCAGGGTGGCACAACGAGGGCTAAAACTCAAGTCTCCTGGATCTCTCAAACTTTGTGCGTCCTGCTGGCCTGCCAGTAATTTTTCTTTTCTCTTTGAGAGTCATAAATAAAAGTTGCAGCCAGAATTAGACAATTCCTTGCCCCTCCTTGGAGTGTTGAGGCCCTTTCACGAAGGGCGGTGAATACAGTATTTTCTCTGATCCTTGCTGCGTTCTTGGGTTCGAGGGCACCGAGGACGCGTCAGCACCGGCCCGGGCAGGAGAGACGGCACGGCCAGCAGGTACACACAGACACACGGTGCATCTCCCGCAAGTTGATGGAGGGGGGGTGTCCCTCTCGAAGCAAAGCAGGTGGGGGCACGGGGCGCTTCAGAACTGGAAATGTACAATGGATATGAGTTGCACACTTGCGGGGTGGCCAAGGGGAGCTTTATTTTTTTTACTTTTCAACCAAACGCGGCTTTGGGGCTCGCCGGCAAAGTCGTGTTCACCGTAGGTGTGCCTCCGAGCGTGCATCCTCCCCGCCAGGCGGACGATTTCCCGTTCTCTCTAGACTCCTCGGTATCGTCTGAGGACCTCCTCTTAGGAACACTTATTTAATAATGGCACTTGGCTTTTAAATATTTTATTTGATTTCTGTTTTATGGTATTTTTAATTGAACCCTGTTTTAATTGCCTTTTCTGCACACCAAGAGCCTGGGTGAGGAAGGAAGGCTTTATAGAATGAAGTGATGGCTGTTATTACTTCCTTTCTTTCTGCTCTGTCTTAATCAAATTATAATTGATTCCATCCACATATGAGCCCCGATCCGCATGTGCACGTGTCAGAAAACAGCAAGTGTTGAGTAAGAACGCTGAAAATTTTAATCTAACTGAGAATAAGATTTGTCACCATTATTACCGAGTGAGGAAAGGAAATTGGGCTGAGTTCTCGCTGTCAAGTTGAGCCATCAGCGCAGAGAGAAGCTCTTCAGGCCCATCTGCCCAGAGGGCTTGATTCCTGGCTTTGTAGCCCAGGGGTTGACGGGGTTTCACAGAGTGGAGAGCTAGAAGTGACCTAGGAGAGACACTGGGTCCTCCCCCCCGTGTCCAGTCACGGCACGGGGCACACACAGTTTATCATGTACATGTTTGGCTGTGGCTTCCATAAGTAAGGGCACTGCCTTTATATATAGCTTTTCAGATTCTCAAGGGTGGTTATTGAGTTGCCCTTAGGATAAGAGAATAAACACCCCCCATTTCTTCCAATTTCTGCCCTCCTCTACCCTCTGCAATTCCAATCCTATTAAAAAAAAAATGTCTGACCTATTTGTTTGCTGCCCCGCCGTTGATTGCTGAGTGATTGCAGCTCCCTTCAAGGGGCCTTCGTGGAGAATCATGGAACAATTCTGGCTCACACAGAGAGGACTTCTAGCCTTGCTGGGTCTGCCTTCTTCCCAGCTGGGTGTTCAGTGGGCAGCTAGTCAGCAGGCTGGATAAAAAGGCTTCGGTGCAGTGGTCAAAGGGAAAGATTGTCAATCCTGGTAACTGCTTGAAGAAAGAAAATTATCCCTTGAAAGGATGGCCCTAGTCCTTAGTAACATCTTCCTCTCCTTGAGACTTGCTGTATAGTTTCTTACTTCAAAGGCAGTACGAAGGTTTGAGGCCCTATGATGTACAGCTGACACTGTACATCAGGGCTAGGCACTGCAGGTCAAGCTAAGGCAAATACAATTGTCTTCCTTCCCTATCTCCCTTTATTTCGACCAAGACAGCAGCCTGTTTCAAGACTCCGCTCTGCAGCAGACCATACCCGGTCTCCGCCCGTCAGCCTGAAGTATAGCAAGTGATCACCCCGTGGCTGAAAAGGGGACTTCGTTCAAAATGGTTAAATACCTTTTCCAAGATCTGTACAGCTTTGGTGAGGCGGAGGGGAAATTTCAAAGCCAGTCTCTTTCTAACCTGTCCCTTAGTATCGTCAACCGGAAGGAAGTGTCAGGTGGTCTGACACAGACCCTGCTCTGGGCCTGGACTCTTGGAAGCCTGGACATGGGAGGAAAGAGACCGTGGGCGACACCAGCCTGGGGAGAGACAGTCAGGACCCAGGGGACATCCCGACAAGCTGCGAACCTGAAGGAAAGGCATGGCAGTGAGGCTGGCAGGGAAGCACGATAGGGCACGGGGACTGAAGTAGGACTGGAGTTGGGGGTGGGAGAGTGGGCTGGGGGAGACCATCGACGGCCCACAGGAACTGCCCGTGAGTTCATTTTTTAGGAGTGTTGTTTTTTGTGGGGTTTTTTTTTGAAGTGCTGGTAGGACATTCAGTGCCACCAAACAAAAAATAAGTTGCCATTATGGGTCTGAAATGCAAGAGAAATAGGTATCTGAAGATTTGAGAGATCTTCTTGGAAACTGGGGGATTGGTGAGTCTGCTGTTTCCTTCTTTCTAGACATTGAAAGGGGGCCTTGAAGAATCCCACTCTTAAAGGACAAAAGAACCCAGAAAAGGCAGCATCCCTTAAAGAAACAAGCGGACAATCATTGTGTATTGTCAGTTGTAAAAAAGGGTGAGAGTTGGCAATTTCTGTAGAGAGAGAGAGAGACAGAAAGGGCCACTGGGTCTGTTAATTAGGAGGTCTTTGTCCAAACACCTGGCAACCTTGTAACAGTAAAGGCCGGTGTTACTCTTTTGTTGTGTTGGGACAGCTTTGGGAAGGCAAAGAGATAGCCGTCACCGACTTGACTGAAAGCAGTGGGACTCAGGATTGTTAAAAGCGGGACAGATGACGCTCTAATACCAGTGACAACAAGCCTCCGCTGGTATTTATAGAACATGAGAGAGAAAACGAGTCAGGGAGCCCAGCTGGCAGTGCCGCCCAGCTTTATGGGAGGGCCGCTGCTCAAACGGGGCAGTCCAGCCTAGAAACGCAGAGCTGGTCCTGCTCATCGGACTCTAGGGAAACTCATTACATTGTAACACAAACCTTTCTGTTTACCATGAGAAGTATCACCACCAAGCCCAACCAGAATGAAGGATGTGCACTACTTGGCACATTGGCTCCTGACAGATAATCCCCGAGGGAGACAGATTATAGTCAGAAGGCCACTTGGTGAAGCTGGCACTTGAAGAACAAGAGGTGTAGGCAGAATTGTCCATTTCATCCAGTGTGAACCCCAGTAGTGAGCAGTGGAGCACTTCATTATACCTCCTTAGGATACGTGCTTCCCAGCACTGGACTGTGGGAGCCCGGAGAGCAAAGGATTCTGCCTCGGTCATACACCCGGACACTGAGTAAATGTTTATTAGAGGCAGGGAGGAAGGGATGGACAGATGAATGGATGGATGTTAAGACAAAGGATCATATGGAAAGATGGATGGGTAGATGAGAGGATGATTAGATGTAATTTTAGCTTCCTTAGTCGTAATCACATCTGGATCGTGACTCCTGAGTTGACATTAAAGTCACTTGAGTTGAACTAGGGTCATTCTAGACCTCTTCAGCCATGAATTCATGGGAAATTTCTTGGGCTGCTTCCACAGTTGGCCAGTATCATTCTTTATAGTTTGATTATTTTTTTCATTATAATTTTTTTTCTTATAAAACCCTCCCTCAGGCTCGGGTTACATCTTTTTGAAGACGGTGATGACAGAAACACCCAACATTTAAACACATAAATATAGACCACTGGTACACTAATTTTATATATATATATATGAATTTATATATATATGAATAAATTCATATATATATATGTGTGTGTATATATATATATATGTGTGTGTCTGTGTGTGTCCGTAAAGACATGGTACACTTTTGACCAGTCACAAGAAAGCAACAAAAGATGATAGAAATGTGAAATCTGCACCAAATAAAAGGAAAACTCTCCCAGTTTCATACCTATTCAGTGCAGTTCAATGTGGGCTCACGCAGAGATTTTTTAGGGCTCCTTAGGTAGCTATCCCATATAACCTCTATAGACTCGTCACTGACTGATGGCCTACCAGAACGGGGTTTCTCCACCAAACTGCCGCTTTCCTTCAACTGCTTATCCCACTGAGTAATGTTATTCCTATGTGGTGGCTCTTTGTAATAAACACGCCAATATTCACATTGCACTTTGTTCACGGACTCGAATTTAGCAAGCCACAGAACACACTGAACTTTCCTCTGTACCGTCCACATCTCGACTGGCATGGCCGTGGGCTGCTCCGCTGTATACACGGTGTTACATCATCATCTACGCATGCGCACATGCTGCCACATCATCCTACAGAAACTGGGAGGGTTTTCCTTTTATTTTGGTGCAGATTTCACATTTCTATTGTCTTTTGTTGCTTTCCTGTGACCGGTCAAAAGTGCACCACGACTTTACGGACACACTGTATGTACTGTACTCCAGACTCCCTTAGTACTCGATGTAGTGCTTTTTAAATTATATATATATATTATATTATAATATATATATGTGTATATATGTGTGTGTGTGTATGTGTGTGTGTGTGTGTATGTGTGTGTGTGTGTGTGTGTGTGTATATATATATATATATATATATATATATATATAAAGTATAATCCTCATCATAGAAGTTCTGAGAGGAGCTGGTATTACAAAACCCACTTGTCTGATGAGGTCTAGAGCAGGGAAGCCATGAGTGTGGGCAGAACATGAACCAGGACTTGATTCCAGGGCTGCGTCTGATGGTCCCTAACATGGCCCTGGATGCAGCTGAGGTGTGCCCCCACAGGTGACATCGTTACAAGTGGCCCGGTGATTTGTTCTTCTGATCCATTTTTCTTGTGATTAAAAACCTTAAGTTACTATGGAGCAGCGGACATGAAGGCCGGGTTTCTTCACAGAGGACTTCCACTGTTCACAGACTTTCTCATTCATTTCTGCCAAAGCCCACAGTCTGCTGCCTCTCCTGCAGGGCTTTTCTTCAGTTGTATTTCCACCCTCGTGCGGAAACTCCGCCTCCTTCAGGACCCGTTCCTCTCCGGCTAGCACAGGGCTGGACGAGCGGAGGCCTGCGGTGGAGAAGGAGGACGGAGGACATTCATTTTCCCCGGAGGTTGACTGTGCGGAGTGCTTTTTGCCTGAGTGTGGACTTTCCATTCTCCACTCTTACATTAGTCATAACTTAGTGGTTCTGCCTCTATTTCCTTATCTCTTGGCTCTAAAGCCCTGAAGACAGACCGGTGGCCAAGCATTCTAATTCAAAAAAGAGAGAGGGAGAGGAGAAAAATAAATAGCAGATGTCATAGGGGGTGCATGTTTTTAAAGGAACAAAACTTAACATCCAAGAAGTGCATGAAAATGCCTCTGAAAATGCTTCGATTTCCTTTTTCTTCTTCATGCCTTTGTTCTTCGTGCAGAAGTAAGTACAGGTATCTGATAACAGCCCCCGGAAGGTGGGATCGATGCAAGGTGTGCCTTGGAAGAGTGGCAAGGTGTTCTTGCTTTGTTTTATTTAGGAAGGGGGGGGATGGAGGAGTTGAGGCAAGTAGCCCAGAAGCTCATCTCTTAAAGTGGTATACTCCTTGAGAAGACCTTCCCAGATCTGTTTTCAGACTCAGTGACCCCAGACAGTGTTGCATGACAGTGGAAACAGATGACAGAGGAGACCAGCCTTGCTTTGCCGCGGGACTGCTCTCTGTCAGAGTGCATCTTCTGTGGCTCTCGGGAGAGACGGAAGCCTCAGCACTGGACGCCTGCATGTGCCCCCCAGTCTAGAGGTTCAACTAACGGCCTTGTCATTTTCCCTTCACAAGTCTGTGCCACTCTGCAAAAGCATGCGTGGCTGACACCTCCCGGTGCAGGTATCGACCAATGGAAGATGTTACAAAATATCAGGTCGACTTTTATTCTACCAACCAGGTACATTGACTTGGTTCAACCCAGTGTGACTCGAGACATACTTGATTTCCATGACTCCCCACACTCCTCAAAAAAGCAGACATGTACATTGCCCTTTATAAATGCCTCAGTAATAGAGTTAATCAATTTTCAAGTTGCAGACAGGGAGAGGGAGGGGGGTGGTATCTCAGGGCTTTAACATGGCTTAGGAGCACAATGCATGATAGACTGGCCTTCTTTTTCTATCTTTTTTTTTTTTTTAAGATTTTACTTATTGATTTTCGAGAGAGGAGAAAGAAAGAGGGGAGGAGCAGGAAGCATCATCTCATAATAGCTGTTTCTCATATGTGCCATGGCCAGGCATGCCCAGGGTTTCAAACCGGCGACCTCAGCATTTCAGGCCGACACTTGATCCACACTGCGCCACCACAGGTCAGGCAGCTGGGGTTTAATAGTTGCGTTGTGCCCGTTTTAATGTGGCAGCCATTGTGGGGAGCTACCGTCCAATTCTAGAACACCATCTATATATACATGAACTCTTAGGGAACTGGGTACATCTTGTGTTTCCTCCTGCTGCGCCAGTGCAAAGTCTTTTTCTAGAAATGACAGTAGCAGTCAGTGTTTCTGTGCATTGCGTGACTACTGGTATGCCTGCATGTGCCTTAGATGAAAATCATCACATCTTGATAGTTAATAGATGTCATGAGCCATATCCCACAGATGGGATACTGAGGTGCAGAGATTAACGATCTCACATCACCGACCTCACCCCTCACGAGGTGGGGCAGGGTTTCGAACCTGGTATGCCCCACGCCAGAGCGCACTCCCTGTTTCACTGGGCCACGTGACCGGCAGTCACGGACCCTGTTCCACCAGCACCTGGATCGGGCCGCCTCCAGCTCCCCTGTGAGTCTGTCCCACGTGCCCGGAGGGGAGGCGTGCCCGAGAGCGGCGTGTCCACGTGTCAGTTAAAGTAGGTGTCCTAGCCTCTTGTCTGGCCTTCATCATCACAGATGTTCGTTTCTTTCTCTCTCTCTCGCTCTCTTTTATTCTTCTTAGGGATGATGACTGACAGATTAATATATGTCTAACTACATGTCTCAGAAATCAAAAGGAAGGTGCTGTCAGGATCACTTGTCAGAAAATGAGATTAGGAGCACTTGTCATTTGCTGAGAGTTGCAGTCTTTCAGAGATAAGGTTTCATTTAATGAGGGTAAAAAGCCTCCTTTAAAAAAAAAAAAGAAGAAGAAGAGGGAGCAAGGGAGTCAGGGTGGGGTAGAGGAGAAGGGATGCTTCTTTTTTTCTGGTGTCAGCCAAGTGTTTTATCACCTAACGGGGTCCCGGGGCACCTGGTAGCCACTGATAATGGCAGCCGGCCTCCCCTCCTCCTCCGCTGCGGAGCGACTTCAAAAGCAGCCGCTGTGACCTGCTTTTAGCTCTCTCTGGAAGCTGGAGCTCCTTCTCCTGTGGGAAGAGGGAGCGAAGCATGTACTCCAGATTTAAAAGCAGGCTCAAGAAAGCATGCGGTAGAAAGGAAATGTAGAGTCACATTTCCCAACAAACTCTAAAGAATCCACCATGGACTTGAGTGAGATAGGGAGCTTGTCTGACAAGTGACGGGTAACTAATGAGGAACAGAGCTGCATCCCATTGCAACCAATTGTGTTTTGTTATGGAAAATATTTATCAAGTTCTTTTGCATTAGTTGATTCTCTTAAAAGCGACAATAGTAAAAAAAAAAAGCTGCTGGTAGGTGATATGATACCTCCCCTCCCCCCCACCACCACCAATTCAGATTGTCAGTTTTTATCTTGTTATTAAGTTCTCCCTGCAGCTCAGGTGAGGCTTATGCTACAGAAGTATTTCAGATGAACCCCTCTCCCCATCATGGATGATACAGCCTCTGAAATGAACTCCTTAATGATGGACAATGCCCATGACAAAGCGGAAAATCCACGCAAGACACATTTATTCCAGTTAGCTACCCCAGATCCTAGTGGTGTAAGACAACAGCGCCTTTGTCATACTCACCGATGATTCAGGGGTCAGGAATGTGGACAGGGCACAGCAGGAACGGCGGCTCTGTGTTCCAGGATGGGGCTAGAATTAGCTGGAGATGTCTTCACTCACGTGTCCCACACCTGTGCAGGGATGGCTCGAGGCTGAGTGTGGCTGGAACTGGCCACCAGAGCACCTCCACAAGGCCTTTCCATGGGATGTGGCCTTTTCACAGAATGACAACTGAGTTTAGAGAGGAGTTTCCTGAAGGGGGCCCTTCCATAAAGCAAGCAGCCCAAGAGAGCGAGGCAGACACAGCAAGGCTTCGTCTGACCTAGCCTTGGAAATGGAGCCACTTTAGCCACAGAGTGGAAAGCCCATCCCGGGCTCCCCAGATTCAAGGGAAAGGATAGAGACCTCTTGATGGGCTAGTGTCCGAGGATTTGCAATCCTGTTTCAAAACAACTGTGTTTCTATGAAGGTTTCTTTCCACTTGTGCTTTCATTTACGTCCCAGGGACAACATGGCTGTGAATGGAAAGATTGTGGCATTCGGATTCTTTACTCCTGGTTTGGCATAATAGAATTCCTATTCTAGCATATATACACATTATATATATATGGGACGGAGATATGTATATGTGTAGGGGAGGAGAACATGTTAAATTGCATTTGGTGGTTTGAGGGGTGCTATCCATATTCCTGTCCTCTGCTGCAAACAATTGAAAACAGGCTCATGGCCTGAATGTGCACTTTTCTCTTTCTTTCCAGCCCTTCTCCATTACACTTCTCAGACCCAGTCTGTGCCTGCCGCCTCTGCCTTCTCACCACTGTGTTGACTCGCTCACGTGGTCGCCGTAGCCTAACTCCCATCCCGTTCTCTGGCGGTTCTCCTGGTGTCCACCGGAGATCTGAGTCCCTGACTCCTCCTCTCACCACTGTGTTGACTCGCTCACGTGGTCACCGGCTCCTGTCCCGTTCTCCGGCGGTTCTCCTGGTGTCCCCCGGAGACCTGAGTCCCCAGCTCCTCTTCTCTTCTCAGCCCTGGCCCTCCGGGACCTCTGACTCCCCGGCCGTCTGCAGTCCCCCTCCGTCTGGAACTCTTGCCCCCCCTCGGGTCTGCAGGGGTGCTGCCGTCTGCAGTCCCCTCCGTCTGGAACTCTTGCCCCCCCTCGGGTCTGCAGGAGTGCTGCCGTCTGCAGTCCCCTCCGTCTGGAACTCTTGCCCCCCCTCGGTCCTGCAGGGGTGCTGCCGTCTGCAGTCCCCTCCGTCTGGAACCCTTGCCCCCCCTCGGGTCTGCAGGGGTGCTGCCGTCTGCAGCCCCCTCCGTCTGGAACCCTTGCCCCCCCTCGGGTCTGCAGGAGTGCTGCCGTCTGCAGTCCCCTCCGTCTGGAACTCTTGCCCACCCTCGGTCCTGCAGGGGTGCTGCCGTCTGCAGTCCCCTCCGTCTGGAACTCTTGCCCGCCCTCGGTCCTGCAGGGGTGCTGCCGTCTGCAGTCCCCTCCGTCTGGAACCCTTGCCCCCCTTCGGGTCTGCAGGGGTGCTGCCGTCTGCAGCCCCCTCCGTCTGGAACTCTTGCCCCCCCTCGGGTCTGCAGGGGTGCTGCCGTCTGCAGTCCCCTCCGTCTGGAACTCTTGCCCCCCCTCGGTCCTGCAGGGGTGCTGCCGTCTGCAGTCCCCTCCGTCTGGACCTCTTGCCCCCCCTCGGTCCTGCAGGGGTGCTGCCGTCTGCAGCCCCCTCCGTCTGGAACCCTTGCCCCCCCTCGGGTCTGCAGGGGTGCTGCCGTCTGCAGCCCCCTCCGTCTGGAACTCTTGCCCCCCCTCGGGTCTGCAGGGGTGCTGCCATCTGCAGTCCCCCTCCGTCTGGAACTCTTGCCCCCCCTCGGTCCTGCAGGGGTGCTGCCGTCTGCAGTCCCCTCCGTCTGGACCTCTTGCCCCCCCTCGGTCCTGCAGGGGTGCTGCCGTCTGCAGCCCCCTCCGTCTGGACCTCTTGCCTCCCCTCGGTCCTGCAGGGGTGCTGCCGTCTGCAGCCCCCTCCGTCTGGACCTCTTGCCTCCCCTCGGTTCTGCAGGGGTGCTGCCGTCTGCAGTCCCCTCCATCTGGACCTCTTGCCCCCCCTCGGGTCTGCAGGGGTGCTGCCGTCTGCAGCCCCCTCCGTCTGGAACTCTTTCCCCCCCTCGGTCCTGCAGGGGTGCTGCCGTCTGCAGCCCCCTCCGTCTGGAACTCTTGCCCCCCCTCTGGTCTGCAGGGGTGCTGCCGTCTGCAGTCCCCTCTGTCTGGAACCCTTGCCCCCCCTCGGTCCTGCAGGGGTGCTGCCATCTGCAGCCCCCTCCGTCTGGACCTCTTGCCTCCCCTCGGGTCTGCAGGGGTGCTGCCGTCTGCAGTCCCCTCCGTCTGGAACTCTTGCCCCCCCCTCGGTCCTGCAGGGGTGCTGCCGTCTGCAGTCCCCTCCGTCTGGAACTCTTGCCCGCCCTCGGTCCTGCAGGGGTGCTGCCGTCTGCAGTCCCCTCCGTCTGGAACCCTTGCCCCCCTTCGGGTCTGCAGGGGTGCTGCCGTCTGCAGCCCCCTCCGTCTGGAACTCTTGCCCCCCCTCGGGTCTGCAGGGGTGCTGCCGTCTGCAGTCCTCCTCCGTCTGGAACTCTTGCCCCCCCTCGGTCCTGCAGGGGTGCTGCCGTCTGCAGTCCCCTCCGTCTGGACCTCTTGCCCCCCCTCGGTCCTGCAGGGGTGCTGCCGTCTGCAGCCCCCTCCGTCTGGAACCCTTGCCCCCCCTCGGGTCTGCAGGGGTGCTGCCGTCTGCAGCCCCCTCCGTCTGGACCTCTTGCCCCCCCTCGGGTCTGCAGGGGTGCTGCCATCTGCAGTCCCCCTCCGTCTGGAACTCTTGCCCCCCCTCGGTCCTGCAGGGGTGCTGCCGTCTGCAGTCCCCTCCGTCTGGACCTCTTGCCCCCCCTCGGTCCTGCAGGGGTGCTGCCGTCTGCAGCCCCCTCCGTCTGGACCTCTTGCCCCCCCTCGGTCCTGCAGGGGTGCTGCCGTCTGCAGCCCCCTCCGTCTGGACCTCTTGCCTCCCCTCGGTCCTGCAGGGGTGCTGCCGTCTGCAGCCCCCTCCGTCTGGACCTCTTGCCCCCCCTCGGGTCTGCAGGGGTGCTGCCGTCTGCAGCCTCCTCCGTCTGGAACTCTTTCTCCCCCTCGGTCCTGCAGGGGTGCTGCCGTCTGCAGCCCCCTCCGTCTGGAACTCTTGCCCCCCCTCTGGTCTGCAGGGGTGCTGCCGTCTGCAGTCCCCTCTGTCTGGAACCCTTGCCCCCCCTCGGTCCTGCAGGGGTGCTGCCATCTGCAGCCCCCTCCGTCTGGACCTCTTGCCTCCCCTCGGGTCTGCAGGGGTGCTGCCATCTGCAGTCCCCTCCGTCTGGAACTCTTGCCCCCCCCTCGGTCCTGCAGGGGTGCTGCCGTCTGCAGTCCCCTCCGTCTGGAACTCTTGCCCGCCCTCGGTCCTGCAGGGGTGCTGCCGTCTGCAGCCCCCTCCGTCTGGACCTCTTGCCTCCCCTCGGTCCTGCAGGGGTGCTGCCGTCTGCAGCCCCCTCCGTCTGGACCTCTTGCCTCCCCTTGGTCCTGCAGGGGTGCTGCCGTCTGCAGCCCCCTCCGTCTGGACCTCTTGCCCCCCCTCGGGTCTGCAGGGGTGCTGCCGTCTGCAGTCCCCTCTGTCTGGAACTCTTGTCCCCCCTCGGTCCTGCAGGGGTGCTGCCGTCTGCAGCCCCCTCCGTCTGGAACCCTTGCCCCCCCTCGGGTCTGCAGGGGTGCTGCCGTCTGCAGCCCCCTCCGTCTGGAACTCTTGCCCCCCCTCCGGTCTGCAGGGGTGCTGCCGTCTGCAGTCCCCTCCGTCTGGAACCCTTGCCCCCCCTCGGTCCTGCAGGGGTGCTGCCGTCTGCAGCCCCCTCCGTCTGGACCTCTTGCCCCCCCTCGGGTCTGCAGGGGTGCTGCTGTCTGCAGTCCCCCTCCGTCTGGACCTCTTTCTCCCCCTTGGTCCTGCAGGGGTGCTGCCGTCTGCAGCCCCCTCCGTCTGGAACTCTTGCCCCCCCTCCGGTCTGCAGGGGTGCTGCCGTCTGCAGTCCCCTCTGTCTGGAACCCTTGCCCCCCTCGGTCCTGCAGGGGTGCTGCCGTCTGCAGCCCCCTCCGTCTGGACCTCTTGCCCCCCCTTGGGTCTGCAGGGGTGCTGCCGTCTGCAGTCCCCCTCCGTCTGGACCTCTTTCCCCCCCTCGGGTCTGCAGGGGTGCTGCCGTCTGCAGTCCCCTCCGTCTGGAACTCTTGCCCCCCCTCGGGTCTGCAGGGGTGCTGCCGTCTGCAGTCCCCTCCGTCTGGAACTCTTGCCCCCCCTCGGGTCTGCAGGGGTGCTGCCATCTGCAGTCCCCTCCGTCTGGACCTCTTTCCCCCCCTCGGGTCTGCAGGGGTGCTGCCGTCTGCAGCCCCCTCCGTCTGGAACCCTTGCCCCCCCTCGGGTCTGCAGGGGTGCTGCCGTCTGCAGTCCCCTCCGTCTGGACCTCTTTCCCCCCCTCGGGTCTGCAGGGGTGCTGCCGTCTGCAGCCCCCTCCGTCTGGAACCCTTGCCCCCCCTCGGGTCTGCAGGGGTGCTGCCGTCTGCAGTCCCCTCCGTCTGGAACCCTTGCCCTCTCTCGGGTCTGCAGGGGTGCTGCCGTCTGCAGCCCCCTCCGTCTGGAACCCTTGCCCCCCCTCGGGTCTGCAGGGGTGCTATCTCAGCGCCCCCCCCTTACACGTCACTCTTCCTGCGACTCCTTCCCTGACCCCGTAAGCACAGATGCTCTCTGAGTGTTGTCCTTGTTGGTCCTGTTTCTTCCCACCCGGCACTCATATCCCCTCGTCTCTTTGTAGAGGTCACCTCCCCGGTCTGCAGTGCCGAACCCTCCCTCCCGTGTCCCAGTCCCGGATTCTGGTCTTGACTGGGCTTCTCTCACAGCATGGTCCTTGTCTTGTCCAAAGCAATTTCTTTCTGTCACTCCCACCCTCCTGCTGCTCGGTTCCTGATGTTAACCAGTTCCCGGGGCCTTAAATCTCAGCATCTGGTCGCTTTACCTTCCTTTCCACTTCAGTATTTTTTACCTGTTCTTTGCCGTGTCCCCGGCCTTCTCCTGTTGGGGAAACCGTTTCCCCCGGGTCCCTGTGCTGGATGCCTCCCCGGGCTTCCAGCCTGCTCTGCGTCTAGTCAGACAATCTTCGTCTTCTCTCCTGAACTGTAAGTTCCTAAAGGGCAGTGAACATGCTGTGTTGTTTTCCGGCACGTGGTCCATACTCAGGAAAAGCATCCTCATCACAGAATGTGGGAATGGCTTTAGTTTACTGTAAAAAACGAGCCACGCATAGGCCACAAGCTGTCGGAGTTAAGGAAAGGTTTAGATTCGGTCAGGAGGCGAGCATGTTCCAGCGTCTGTCCAGATCTTGCCTCCCCGACCAGCTCTCCTTCCGAGCCGTGCCGGAGGGAGCAAGACCCGTGACACCTGGTAGTCACGTGCGTCAGCCGAGGGCTTCCTGTGCGCCAGGGACCGCTCTAGCTCGTTTAACCCTCGCAACAACTCCGAGAGAGGTACATTCTCCTTCAAGTCGAGAAATGAAAAAACCCTGAAAAGTCAAATGTTACTACTTCGTTATTAGGGGGGTGAATGACTAACACCCCAAACAAACCTCTTTGCAATGTGTGCTAGAGCAGGGAAGTGTCTTCAGCTCCCCCCAAGCCCGGAGCAGCCTCCCGGGGCCGCCGGCTGGGCTTAGGCATCATAGGTCCCGGCAGCAGAAAGAAGGACCGAGCTTATGCAGACTTGGTAAATGTGTGGTTTTCCAATGCCCAGGGACCCTGCCCACCAGGAAGCATGGCGCAGAGTGTCACAGCTCGCCACTCGGATGAGCACCATGGGGAAAGCGAGAAACAGAGGAAAGCTGGGAGAGCTTCCCTCTCCCGGTTCAGACACTAGACTAGGAGGTCAGGGAGTGGATACCGGTGGTTTGTGTGTCTCGCTACAATTGACCAGTAAGAAGAAATAGAGTAAAATGTGGCAAAATGTTACCAATCGAGGACTCTCAGTGAAGGGGTGTGCTGTCCATATACCATCTTTTTATCTTTTCTAAAGTTTGAGATATTTCAAAATAAGAACTTGGGAAGCAATTTTTAAGAGAGAGCATAAGGAAAATAACTCCCCGGGATGGGAGTCCACAATAAACTCGCAGGGAAGGGGTCTGACGCCAGGAATTTTCTGGCCCATCAAACGGGAATTGCCAAGAGAGAAGGAAAGGGGTGGAATTCGAGACATATGGTGCTTCTTAGGGGGATGCTCAGCCTGCCCAAGAGGCTAATTTAAAACTAAATCTTATCCCTGGATCGATCCCACAGCCCTTAATGTGACCCAAACTTTCCATTACCAAATTCTGAGGATTTAAATCCTGATATTGTGTGCTTGAATCTGGAATCTGTCTCATCAGTTAAAGATCTATCCTATTGAGGCCACATGTGTCTGCGCAATAAGTTCTTTTCAAGCCAAACTTTCATGTTTAAAAAAAAAAAAATCCAAAGAGGAAATACATGTGGTCCTCTTCCCCTTCAAGCCCAGTCCAGGCTATTTATTGTTTTATTTGATTGTTGAGAAGTCAGAAATGACTAAATTGGTTCCCAATGTGGCCTGCACATTGCCTTGGCCAGGCACGGTCTGACTGAGGCAAAGCCCTGCTTTGAATTCAGCGGTGTTCTGATTGGGGGGGCGGGGTAATGCAGGAGAAGGGGTTGTGGGGTTTTTTTCCCCTTTCTTTCTGAAGTCCTTCCCCTGAGGATCTCAGATTAAAGAGGGCATGATGACACACTTACCCTTTTGGTTTTGCTCTTAAAACAAGAAGCTGACAAATGTGTTCAGTGGGCCCGCGGTACCAAGTGACAGGCAGAGGGCTCGAGAGGCTCATGTGTGCCCTGGCTGTTTTGATGAGGAAGTTAAATCATACTTGCCAGCTGGAAGGATTAAATACAAACCATATCACACTTCTGACGTTTCATTGATTTACTAAGGAAACTCGAAACGAGGTGGCAGGGGTGGGGGTGCACAGAAAAGGTAAGTCACACGTAGCAGTATACCCCTACTTAGCCGTTAAGAAACTGAAAAGAGGAAATGTTATTTTCTAACACAATGACTATTCTCTGTTTATAATTTCAATGCTAGATCATTTAAAATCCCCAAACCTTATGTATAGAAAAAAGTGAGAGTATTCATCTTGATTTTAATGCATTTGAATGATGAAGGAAAGGTTCAGTGACTTACCCAAAGCCACACTAGTTGGGATGTCATCTGTCCCGCAGCTCAGGTCCCTGACTTTGATAGTCTGGTCCAGTATTTCTTCAGCACCTACGCTCTCCTGTGATGGTCCCCAATAGCCTTGCAACCAGTTTTTAAACCTCAGGAGAGCCTGCTGCCAATGAGCACCAAGTCAGTTCTCCAACCCTCGTGTTGATCAGTTATTTGTACGCCTTTTCCTGGCCTGATGTTATGCCTTGAAACCCAGCCACTCATTTCAGAAATGCATGTTGTCGGCTCTAAGTGAGCCCTAGTAAGAGAGAGACAATCCATTACCTCCAGTGCAAATGGAAGAACAACTCAGAGCACACACAACCCAGTGGAATGTTGTTTGTAGCTCGATCTTTGTATAAGAAGGACAGCATCATAAATTAAAATAAAAGCTACCAGCTGCCAACTCTATTTTCATCAGCCTCCCTTTTTCTGAGAGAACTCATTGCTGGGAAACTTGATTGCATTCTTGACCAGCAGCACAAAGGAAAGTCTTGTAACTTATAGGCAAGTGGCTATTTGAAAGCCTGGCTACAATGTTCCTGTTTTATTAACACTTGTAATTAAATCCGTCAACTCCCTCTAAGATTCTGTATAAGTACCAGATGCTCACTACATTTTTTTCTTCTCCCAGAGAATATGAAAAGTTGTAACCTAACGGTAGAGGAACTTCAAAGGAGGCACAAACCTGGGTGAAAGTGAGCCCCTGAAGGTCCACACTCACTTCCCTGTGAATTTCTTGGCCCGCCACACTTGGCCCACATGGGCCCCTTCCCGATCTCTTGCCTTCCTGGAGGATGTTAAGTAACATCAGGAGCAGATGGCTCTGAGGGGGGCGTGGTGGACAGCAAGAATCCCACAGGCCTGGCAGGAGGGATGTGAGAAGAGGAGGAGAGGGCTGTGCCTCTCACTCCCTGCCTGGCTGCAACCTGCTTTTTATGTGCTATTGATGCGGCCCCCACCAGCTGTCACTTAATTAATGCAATTGATCATCTGGGGATCAGAAGAGGAAGTTTGGGATGGCTCTTGGCAGACTCACTCTCTCTGCTGGGGTGAGGAAATGCTCTTCTGGCATGTGTGTTCCTCAGGGGGGTCAGATACATCGCATCTTATTTTATTTTATTTTATTTTTGTCCTTCTCAATACAAAGAAGTGTAACTTTTTGTCCCAGTGGTGATGGTATTTCAACAGTAGGCAAAGCCCCCCCCCCACCCCACCCTTGGGTTGTCCAGAATTCAATGTAGATGCCTTAGAGTTGTCACCACCTAAAGAGAAAGCTGAGAGAGTGTTAAGTGAATCATGAAAGAGAATAACATACCTGCTGGTGTTTAAATTTCAGCGTATGGAGTGTGGGTTTCTTGGCATTTGTAATGCAGAAACCCGGGAAAAGGGTGCTCTACCTCCCCCACCAACTCAGTCACAGCAAATTCACTTTGAGTTTGTGTGTGTGTGTGTGTGTGTGTGTGTGTATGAATTTACTTAAAAATATTTAATGCTCCTAAAGGTATTAGTGAAGTATTCATATCCTGTGGGCAACCCCTACCCTGCTTACATAGGAGCTCTCCCTGGTGTTGGGATTTCCCCTCTCTGGCCTTGTCAGGCAGGTGGTCACACAGGGGACCCACTGCGGGAGGTTTCAGGTGAGCCTCTCCTACTCTCTCTCTCGAGTGTGTGGGTCTGTGGAGGAGAGTGAGGCTTGAAAGTGTGGAGCCCGTGGCCCACACCACCTCAGTTACTTTCAGTTTCTATTTGAAACCGAAATCACAGAAGAGCTGTCACATGGCAGCTGTGCATTTGGTGGAAATGAGAATTCCAGATTTTATGCTAATTCGGTTTCAGGTTCCTTTGAACCTGCAGTTTCACGAGGCTGTGCTTAAAACGGCAATCTGTTTTAGATAAAGGAAGGGATTACTAACGACTTTTTCGTTTTGCAAACATTCACAGTCTCCAGAAGGAAAGGGGAGATCAGATTTATCCTTTCATTAACACTGTCATGTTAAGTTTTCTTCTAAGTTATCAAATTGAAAACTTTTCCTTATTTTGGCAAAGAGTTCTCTTATGTCAGGATTTCTTTTGTTGTTGCTTTCCGGGTGACATTCGCCCTTAAGATCACACTAGTTTCAGGTGCACATCTCCACGGCCCTTGATCTGTATACATTGTGTTGATTATGTTGTGTGCCTGCCACCCAGAGTCCAGCCACCTTCCATCACCACGTGTTTGGTCCCCTCTACCACCCACCGCCCCACCCCTCCCCTCTGGGACCCACCGTGCTCCCGTCTATGTCTAGGAGTCTCAGCTGTAGATCCCACATAGGAGTGAAGTTGAAGAGGTTTAAAAGTATCACTTTTTGCAATGACATGATTCTATATATAGAAAAGCCCCAAAACTCCACCAGAAAACTATTAGAAAGAATAGACAAATACAGTAAAGTCACAGGATACAAAATTGATATCTAAAAGCCTGCTTTCCTATACACCAGCAATGCTTTATCTGTGCTTCAGTGGTGGTCCTTGTCATTCCCTTGCAAAGTCAAGAAAGCAGAAGGTGATGTTCAAGGATATGGTCTCACCCTGACATATGTTCACCTTCTTTCTTTTTCCGAATGTTGGGGATAATTGAGATGGATGTTGCCTACCGCTTTGTAACAAGCTGCAAATGTAATAGCTTGAAACACAACAATTATTTACTTGTTCACAACTTTGCAATCTGGTCAGGGCTTTGCAGGGACAATTTCTCTGTGTTCCACCATGGCCTTCAGCTAAGGCAAGCTCAGCTGGGGATGGAGGAGTCACAGACAAGATGCTTATTCACATAGGTGGCAAGTTGTTATTGGCTGTTAGTTAGGAACTCAGCTAGGGCTTAGGTCTTGAAGATTAATTCTCTGCCCTGTGGGGGCTGCTTGGGCTTCCTCACAAGATGGCGGCCAGGCTCCAAGAGGAAAGAAGCAGAAGCCTTCTTAACACCTAGGCTCTGAAGTTTTAGAACATTCCTTCCTCCACATACTATTGCTTGAAACGGTTACGGGTCCAGCCCAGATTCAAGGGTAGAGAACATTAAGCTGCAGCCTCTCATGGAAGACTGGCATGCACATCCAGAATTATTGGAGGCCGTATTTAGTGAGTAGCTACCACAGTGGTTGAAGCGGTATTTTAATTAGTAATCAGTTTTCAGGAGAATTTACATGTACTCTGTTGTTAGCCTTATGACGATGGGTGCCTGTAGCCTATGAAATTCTAAATTGGTGGGAGCTTGTGGAAAGGACTTTACAGTTTAGTTTATTTTTTGAGACAATGTCTTCCATTCTCTGCTGTTTAGTTGGCAGAAATATGGTTATTTATTCATTAACTTATTGCTCTGATAACTGTTTATTAACCATCTAATAAGGTAATGATGATGTTAGGGATGGGGGGAGGGAGAGGAACATTCCTCGCACTCCTGCATCTTTGCTCGCCAAAGCAGTATCTTGTTCCCACTAAGGACATTTATGCCCTTCAAGGAATAGCAGTGTCCAGAAGTGAGCCAAGAAACAGGTAATACATGGGAGACATTTATTTGGATATATTTCCCTAAGGAAATCTTCAAGAGAAGCTGGGATGGGAGCAGAAGAAGAAATTGCTCGTTTGATTACTTTGCAACAAAGGTCTGTAACTGGAGACTTTACAGCCCCAGAGAGGAGTTAGCAGGCTTTGTGGGCACGCAGGCCTGCCCTCGCCCAATGTAACGGCACTATATGGGCGAAGCAATTGGCGTGTGTATAAGCAGCTGACCATTTTCAAAGTATGCTTATTAGATTCATAAAGCCAGAGAGGTGGAAGCTATTGTAATAGCCATGTTAGAGTTTACCACTTCATTCTGATAGTGTGGAAGGGGCAGGGAGAAAAACATCAGAAACATTGGTCAGTAGAATACTTTCGGGAAAGTCAAACCAAGTGAATGAATACTTTGACAGTCTAGCTGCCCACCTAGTACCCCAGCCACTGTATGACTCACCAAAACAGTAGAAGCAAATGATTCATTCTTGCCCGGCAAGAATTTCAGCAAGTAAATATTTGGACCATCTGGATACTCCATAATGAGGCTAACATGAAAGCACAGAAGCCTGTTAGGTCCATGTGTATTCGTATAGATGGAGGGATAGAATTTCCTAAATCATATCAATATTTTTAGGTAACACGTTTCCAGGAAAAGAGAGCAAACCTTTTGAGGGACAGTTGGAGAGAAAGATGATGTGCTGACATGCAGTTGGCCACCGTTTGTCATGTTACTTTTGCAAATAACCTTCATATGCATGTCAGTAACCTTCCAAACGAAAGAAATCCGTAAAGGTAAACTAGTCACATAGCCTGGTAGTGTTCGCACAGGTTAAAGACAGCGTTCCCATGACCCTTTAGATCTGGAAACCTCTCTAGATTTTGGCTGTCACAATTTATTTTGACCTCGATCTAGAACTGACATATTTCAGCCTTGAGAGTATGTTGAAATTCCAGGTTTGGCCAAGGGAGTAAGAAGTCGAGAAGATGCTCTACCATCCATCCTCGCCTAGCAGGATGGATGGTAGAGCATGGTCTGGTAAAGAAGTTGGTGGATACTTTAGAAGCGTGCTGACATCCCGACTCCCCACTACAATTGGTGGTGATACTCTTAGTACCAGTGGCCCCGTCTGAAATATGGAAGAGAAGAACAGTTACTATGTTTACCTCACAGGGTTGGTGTAAGGGCAGGTGGCATAATAACTATAAACATTTTTGAAAAATATATGTTACTGTAGGCAGGCACAGCAGCACCCTTACGAGAGGCCAAGCCTTAGGACCAGTAAGAGAGACATCATGGGCTATAAATTATGGCCTCTGCTCTTTTTCTGGTCTCGGGTTTTAACTAGTGTGTTAGTTGGTTTTTCCCTCCCTTCCATTTCAAGGTCCTGAAATGAAGATTAAAATCATATTTTGAGCCGGACCCAGACCTAGAATAGCAACTTGCCCTGGGACTTCACTTGTTCCCTTTCCCTGGGGTTCTGCAGTCAGATACCGAAAACGTTCTTCCTCAGTGCCAGACCTAACTGAAGCTGTAATAATGTACCTGCATGACTTGTCTAATGGTAAATATGTTTGGGGAAGCCAAGTAAGGTGACAACCTCAGTTTTTATACAAACCATTCAAGCATCCACCCGAGGAAGATCTAGGGTGGCTTTAGGGGTGCCTTTCCCTCCCCTGGGCTGCCAGACATTTTGGGGAGCTCACTCGGTGCACAGGAGCCCAAACGCCTCTTAGGGAGAAAATTGAAGAAGATGCTCAGCTGACTACCACCGCTGTTTTCCCAGCAGCCTTTTCCAACAAGGCCACACGGTGCGCTGTGAAAGCACAGCCAGTTGCGCCCCATCGGCGGCTGCGGAGACTGCCTTCCTTCTTGGGCTCTCTTTCCCAAGACCACACTGTGCCTGGGAGCCCGTGGCCATAGCTCTTCATTGTCCACAGCTGCAGTGACAGCCGCTGTTTCCCAGGTGAGCCCCAGCCCGGCACCATCTCCACGCTCAGTCCTCCCTCCTTCAGCCTTGTGGCCCATCGGCCAGTAGAGAGGACGGCAAAACTGCCTTTGTCATGCCGCCATCCAGGACCCTTCATCTACAAAACCAAGAGGGGCCACTACTGGTCAAGTCTTCCAAAAACTCAGAACATCTACTCCTAGATAGCTTGTTGCTAAGGAAGACCAGCTACTGCTCCAAGTGCTTGATACGTATTCATTGACTGAACCCGCACAGCACTCGCGGTGATCACAGTAGGCGCTGTGATTGCCCAATTGTATGGGTGAGGAAACTGAGGCACCGTGAGGTGACGCAGCCTCTTCACTGTTACACAGCTGATGCGTGGTGGGGGAGGATGTGCCTGGAGCTGAACCCCGCAGGGCCTTTGTCAGTAGCCACCCTTTCCACCACTAGACCAGCAATCTCTCAGCTGCCCCCCAAGAAATGGCTGCCACCAGTTTAAAGGACCTTCTAACCAGTCATCCTTGTGGGAAGAGCAACCGACAGGTTGCATCATGTACATTGTTTTATTTAATGTTTGCAACATTACTCTATGAAAGTTGACTTATATTCCTAGCTCCGTTTTACAGATGAGGAAGACGAGGCTTAGGAAATGTTAAGTAATGACTCAGGATGAACCAGCTCTCATGATAGAGACTAGACTCAAAGATACAGCCCTCTAACTTCCAGCCCACACTCCTAACCACCAGGCCGGAGGCCATGGATTATACTGTCCAGTTAGCCTGCGAAGAATCAGATTCTGGGATAATTTATGCAAAGATAGCTAAAGGGAATGCCTCACTGAAAGCATTTCTCTTCAATTTAACGCTTTATGTTCTTCAGTTTATCATCTTCATTGACTTATTTACTCATTTTGATCTGCCCATCCTTTTGGCTCATGCAGACTTTTTGTACACACTGTGCATTTTAATGGCTTCTGGTCCCCCATCCCACCCCCACCTCCGTGTAGAGACAGTGAGAGGATCCAGGTATCGGAGATGTGATACCTGCAGGGTGAGTCCCTGTCCTCAAGCAGGACAGACTTGATATCAAATACAGGTCGCTAGAGCCCTGATTACAGACACTCATCAGTACCAAATGGTGTGACCGAAGACGAGCTGAGCACGGGGGCGGGGGGCAGGAAGACACGGCCTCGTGGGCCTGATCTCACGCACTTCCGTGAGAAGTGGGGTGTCGTCGGGCAGCAGGAGCAGAGCTCGCAATGTGTTTTTATATTTCATTGCCTTTCTTTGTGGGACTGTCATGTTCTGAGTATTAATATCTTAATGTAGATTTGGAGGTTAAGTAAGAGATATTTTATGGGTTGTTTTAATACTTTTTTCCCTTTGTAGTTTATAGTACACTGTGAAGTTTGAAAGTAAAATTCTTTTCCTTGACTTCTACACTTGGAAAATATTTATTTCCCCCTGCGTCTCCATAGTACGCATCATAAACTAACCCGGTCCGGTTTATTTACTTCCCTCTTGTTGCAGCTCCGTGATCAATGGTAGGAACACAGGCGTATAATGGTAGAGACTCTGGCTTTACCACGGTGAGAGTGTGAGCTATTGCGGTCCCCTTTCAGAGTGATAAGTAATGAACCTTCCATTTAAAAACCTCCTTCTTCAGAAGGGGGGGGGCCATAGAGCTGAGGAGCTGGGGGCTACCCGAGGTTGGCTAGCCAGGCATCATGGTGTGTCATTTAAAATGAATTGGCCTCCATAGGGGAAATCCCTGGGACCCAGGAAGGGTTTTCATCTCCTGGGCTGGACAGCATGGAAGATACTAACTAGGTCAGAAATTAACAGAGGTGAGAACCGGGCAACCTCGGCAGCGGAGAGAGAGCCCGCCTGCTAGGGGCGAGCAGCCTGTTGGCTTCAGTTCTCTTCGCGAGGATTCCTGGCTGCCCACGTGGGCAAGGAGCAGCAGGTGTGGCCGTCCACCTGCAGGTCCCCTGGGCTTCTCGGCAGCTGTCTTCAGTCCTGCAGTTACCCAGCCACTTGTCAGGTGCCCCAGCTGCCCTGGCAGGCTGGGGAAATCTTAGCTATCTGGTCATCCTCTCTCATCATGTATCTATTAAGGACAGGCCGCCCAGTACTGGGCTGGGCGCACAACCTGTGAACGCCTTCCAAGATGTGAACTAGATCCGCAAGATACTAGGTTCATAGAGAAGGTGTGTCACAAGGAATAGGCTAGCATTGTAGCCTCACAGACGGAGGCGAAGTGCTGGACCCCATCCCCAGGCACAGGTCTCTGTTCCTTCTACTGCTGCCATGGCCATAGTGTAAATAAAGACTCGCAAGGCATAGATAGTCCTTGTGTAGGGGATTTAAAATCAAACTGAGGTGATGGGTTTCCCACACAGAGAAAAGGAGCAAAAAACAAAACTTGCCTCTGTATCAGCAAGAAACCATGTTTAATCATAGCAAATCTGTAGGCCTTTTGCAAGAAGTTACAATTGACAATAATCGACCAAGAAGATCCATATTACTCCCAGCCCTCAGCCTTATCATGTGACCCAGGCCATGTAATATCCTGGTTCTGACCCAATCTGGAGAGATTATTTGCAGTAAGATTTTCTAGGACGGATGGTACAAACCACTGTCGCCACTTTTGGGGATTGGTGTCATTTTAATGTTTTTTTGGATATTTTTATTGTCACTGTGGTGATTGTCATTGATAGAATCCAGGGGAAGGCATGGCCGTGTTCATTGCTGCCATTCCAGAGCATACTTTTCTTTTGTTAAAGAATAGAAGTAACAGTGTCATCTTTCAGCACAGTAGCCAACACACGTGTCCCACTTACTAAGTGCCAGGTGCCATTGCTGACACCAGCCCTCAGAGGTGCACGGACTCTCATCTCACTTCACAGATGAGGGGAAGGAGGCATGGAGAGTGAAGAGCTTTTCCCTCTGGCTCAGAAGTGACAGGACCATACTGTCAACCAGATGTTGGCTCTTAACCTCTACTCAAAGAATAGGTAGAAATGTGTATTGTCAGTATGTGAGGAGCTTTAGAATTTGAAAAGCTCAGGCCTCCCAGAGACACAGAAATAACCCAGATGGGGGTGACAGCATTGAGGGGAGCCCCCCCCCAGAGTCTGAGAGAGGACTCATGCTGTCACTCCTCTTTTATGGTCTTTTCGGACTACATAATTTAAAATATACAAGCTTGAGGAAATTTTTGTAAAGACTTCCTCTTCTTTTAAACCACCCCAAGAATCACCTGAGTACATTCTATTTATGAGGAAGAAGGCCATGATGTTAATGAACTTTTTCTATTTAAGATGCTCAACAGAAGACCAGCATTTGTAGGAAATATTTTACCAGAAAATGTTTAGTCTCAGTCTGGTAATTTATGATATAAATTGAATCAAACCTTACAGGTTAAGCTTTAAAACTCTGCCTTTTTAGATAGGTTTAGAAGAACTTCCATTAGACATTAATCTGAGTTTAGATATATTTAGATATATTTTGAGATTGGAGGGAGATGACCCCATATTTAATTTAGCATCTTTGTTTTTACTTTTAGCTGGTTAATCATAAACTTGGCTACTAAGCTCTTCAGTCAGATATAAAAAGTTGTTCTTCGTCCTGAAATAACTGATCTGACACTGGGAAGGCCGTTGAGTCCGTAGTCTTGCAATCTGCTTCTTGTTAGGGTCCCACTTTGTAAGACTTGTTCTCCTTAACCCTGGTTCAGAGACTGAAGGTGACGCCAACCCATTAGTGCTAGTATGTTAAACCCGAATGTTACAGACACTTGACTTCATCATCTTTAGATGAAAATTTCAGTAAAGAGAAGTGAAGTTTCTCAAGAAAATATAAACAAATGTTCTTGATTCTTGAAAGTCAGATCTTGGACCAGGATATCCAGTCCCCCAGTGTGTGGATTATCCTTTTTATTTATTTTTATTTTATTTTCTGTCTTCTTTCTCTGTACTTCTGATGCTGTCCTGGACCTATTCCTTTCCAATTTTAACATTGCTTCCCTCCCTTCTGGAAGGGAGGGACAGCAGAGCAACCAATCAGAATGCATTTATTCCCGTGTCTGGTGAGAAGCTGAGAACGAAAGCAGAGTGGCAGTGGGGGGCTGTAGCGGGGGGTGGGGGGCAGGCCAGGTACGAGGAGTGGGGAGACAGGCCCTGAATGTGGGTGCGCAGAAGCCGTGTTCTGTGGGTTCTCTCTGGGCTTGCCTGTTGTCGTTTCTGCGTTCCTCCTAATTACAGATAATCAAAACGCAGGGACAACATGCAGATCTGTTCCAGGCTTTCCTCTGTGGTCTGATCCCTAATTATCAGAGATGACAGTCTAACGCAAGGCGTGCTCCGTGTCAGAAGCCGAAGGAAAGCACTTCCGAGGGCTAAGTGGTGGTTTTGGTTGGCCATCTCTGTTGCCTGTCCTTCCCTGCATCTCCGTTTACCCTGAGGGGGGCCTGGCAGGAGCTCCAGCAATTTCTTCCCCGTGATACTGATTTTATTAGAGCAACAGACGAGAAAACCATCCCATTTTGATTGCTCCGAAAGAAACAACATTTTAATGTCTTTTCTTGAAAATTTAATGTTTGTCTTTGAGCTATCTGGGTTTTGCAAAAACAGCTTCAGAGCGAAGGCTGCCTAGCTGGAGGGCCTCAGCTGGTCTTAGTGACATCTGATAAGCCATAGGAAAATCCAACTCCTCGCTTCCACCTTCCCAGCCACCTTTTCTTCTAACTTCTCTGGGGAGTGGAGAAAAATCTCTCTCTACTACCTATCTTTTCTTAAAAAGTTGTTTTGCAAAACACCATGAAGCGTGCAATCAGTTGGGGAAGACACGAGGCTAGAGAGTAAGATCCTCCTTTCCCAGATTAGTTCTATTGGGAGGTTGCAGAAAAAGGAATGTGCCATACAGCCAGCACCCCCTTGCTTCCCTGTTGAGACATTTTTCAAGAGTGCCATGAAATCAAACGATGGCAGATGTTCAGCTTCAAAGAGGTGGGGAATGGGCCTTATGGCTTTAAACCAGTCTCCATGGCATTGGTGTGTGCTGTACGTCTCTCCTCAGCCAGGTTCCTCTCCTCTCCTCTCACCTCAGTCCAGGTAACAGTGGCGCTAGAAGGGAAATCAGGAACTGCAAGCCTCCCTGTCTCTCCTCAGCCAGGTTCCTCTCCTCTCCTCTCACCTCAGTCCAGGTAACAGTGGCGCTAGAAGGGAAATCAGGAACTGCAAGCCTCCCTGTCTCTCCTCAGCCAGGTTCCTCTCCTCTCCTCTCACCTCAGTCCAGGTAACAGCGGCGCTAGAAGGGAAATCAGGAACTAACTGCAAGCCTCCCTCTCTTGTCCCTCCTCCCAGGTGTGGGTGCTCTACCCTAGAGCCCTCCCAGTGTAATCTAGGCCTTGTCACCCTCTTTCCTTTGTGCTGGGAAAGTCACACGTTTTGTTTGCAGAAGATTTCCTGACCACCTTGGATGGCCTAGGGCCTCTTTGCTTGGAATCCTGAGTAAGGAGGCCAGAAGTCTGCAGAGGGGCTGGGCTCCCAGGCTAGACAGGAGAGGGCTGGGTATGCCCTGGGCAGCATGAGATTTCAGGGGAAATCCACCAAAGGCCAGTTTGTGGTCATTGAGCGCCCTCTCCCCCCTTCCAGGGCCTGCACTAAGGAACACATGGTGATAAATGTTAGAAAGATACTAATTGCTGCCCATGTAGTGAGGCTGTGGCATTGCTTTATTCCTTTCCCTACATCTGCTGGATGCCAAGGGAACCAATCAGCTCCAGTTTGTCAGTGGATATAAAGAATAAGGGGAGAGGGGATTTGTAAATTGCCAGTTCATGCACTCAATTATCCTTAAGATATAACAAACTTGCATTCAATTTTGGAACATGATGGGAATGAGGTTAGATGAAGACCTTTTCATTCTAATACTAGACTCTAAGCCCTCCCCCTTCCATTTTCAGCAATATACTTATTTTTTTGTATTGAGCACCTACTACGTGCCAAACGTTTCACATACATTACTTATTTGCCCAGAGAGCCTGCTCCGCATAGACATGGTTGGCCTAATCGCAGTTCAATTCCAGGCTATGGGCCTAGTGGCTTTTCCCTGCCTGGGCGCAATATTGGAAGCCACAACTCTGGGGAGGGCGGAGGGCTTTGCAGTTCCCGCCATTCCCGTCCTCCAGGAAGGCGTCCTGGGGACCTAGGGCCCTGATCTGCAAGGGGAGCGACAGCTGTCGGTGTCCAGCCCAGGGACTGCGCCCTCACTGGGTGGACCCAGCGCCCTGCGAGAGGAGGAGCGGCAAGGGGCGGGGCACGCGGGGCGGGACGGAGGAGGGGCGGTGGCACCGGCAGCTCCGGCTCAGCGCGCCCGCCGCCGAGGAAGTCCCGCTCCGAGAGCTGTGAGTGTCTGGAGGAGGCACGTTTGGTGGAGTCAGGGAGCGAAGTCCGGAGCCAGGAGCCCCGGTGCCGCCACCCCTTCCTAATACCGTTCAGCCAGGGAGCCTGCGGCGCTGGTGACTGTCGCTGATGGAGTTCACTTGAGCCGAGAGCCGGCGGGAGAGGCAGGCGCCCGCGAGCGGAGCGCGGGCAGGAGCCCAGCCAGCCTCGGGCGCTCCCCCGCCACCTTCTAGCTCCAGTCGGGAGGCGCTGTTGGCCTCGAGCAGCCCACCAGGCGCCCCAGCCACTGCAGCGTCCCTCGAGCCGCTCGCCGGTGAGATCAGCCAAAAATAAAGACTCCCGGAGCGTTCCCTTCCAGCGCGGCGGCGGCGGCGGCAGTGGCGGGACCAGGACCAGGCGGCTTGTGGTGCTGCTGGAGAGGCGGGCCCAGCAGTCTGGGAGCCCCCGGCTGCCGTCCGGGAGAAGCTGCCGCCACCGCCGCCGCCGCGGTGCGCCCTCCTCCTCCTCCTCCTCCCTCTCCCTCCTCCCTCCCTCCGCACATGGTCTCCTTTGTCCTGTCGCCGCTGCCGCCGCCTCGTTCTTAGCTCCGCGCGCCGAGGCCGCGGTTCCAGCCGCTCCTCGCCGCCTTGCCCGCCCGGGACGTTCCTCGGGTCCCCGCAGGGCCCCGCTGGCCCCGTGCGCTGCAGGAGCGGCCCGAAGGCAGCGGGCGAGCTCGGGCTGGGTGCACTCCCTCCCGCCGCCGCCCGGCGCCCGCCTGGCTCGGCCGCGCTTGGATGTGTGTGCGGCGCCGGTTCCCGGCCGCTCGAAGCTGTCGCTCCCCCACGGATCTGGTTCGTGCATCCGCTTCAGACTTTCGCTAGGGCAGCAGGAGGGAGACTTGCGAACTGAGCCCAGTTGGAGTCGGGCGTTTTCTCTACGTGTGTCTGGCTGGTTTTCCCTTGGTCTCTGACGATCCCCCATCGTGAACCCCGCTAAGGAACCCAGCCATGAACTTGGGGCTGACAGGACCGCTTAACCCTTTGCGACCAGGTAATGCAGCGCTGGGGGCACAGCGCCCTCGCCCTCCGCCCACGGTAGGAAGGGAGGCCGCCGATCGGGGTCTTTTGTTGCAGCGGCCGAACCTGAGGGCCGGGTGGCAGCGGCGGGCTCCTCGCGTCCAGCGTGTCCAGGCCCGCTCCGTCCTCCCCCTCCCTCCTGCTCTCCCTCCGCAGCCCTGGCGCCCGCCTTTGTACTTTCCTCCTCGGCGGGTCGGCTCGGCTCGGCTCGGCGGGGGAGCGGTGGCGCGGCAGCCGGAGCTCTGCTGTGGGGCCCGGGGCGGGAGACGCCCCATTGCCTCCCCCATCCCATTCGAGGGGCGCCGCCTGACCCGGGCCCGGGGCCTTGGTCGCTGCGGCCGGAGACCTTGGCGCTGGGCTCGCCGCGCAGTCCCTGCGCCCAGGTCGGAATCCTGGCCCGCACGCGGTGCCAACGGGAAGCGAAAGGAGATCTGGGCTCAGCAGTGCGGGAAAGAACTCTCGCTTAAGTTTCCAGGAGGTTTCTCTTTTCTTGTTGAAAAGTCCCTCATACTGTGGCTGTGGAGGGTTGTCCCCAGGGCCTTCAGCGAAGGGAATTAAAGGTAGACCCCGAAGCGATGCGGCTGCGTCCCACCCCGTTCTGCACGGAAGGCTTTTATTCGTTTCCCTCATTCTCCGTGTTCCTTCCTCCAATCTGTTTGACTTATTTAACTTTTCTCTAAACAACTACGGCATCTAGTAATATTTTAGTATTGAAAAGCAAATCTGCGCCTTCCCCTAAGTAAAAGGCAACCAAAAAAAGCTTTTTTTTTTTTTTTTTTTGGTGGTCGATATATATTTGTAGCCACGTAAAAGGCCTTCAATCCACCAAAAGCTAGTGAGGGGAATGAAACGAAATGACGAACAAAATCTAAATGAAGCTCTTTGGCATGTAAAGATACCCCCACGTTGAAAAGCAGAGAAGCAAAAGCCACGTTTCCATTTGGCGGTCTTGATTAAAATATATCTATATCTAATCAAGCCAGGAAAATGATCCAAGTATTATAAGGAATTGAAGATATTTTCCTAAACACAGTGGGAAAAAAATGTCCCAAAGATGAAAACCCAAGGAGCCAAATAATTTGAACAAATGCTTTAAAAGTGTAAGCCGATTTTGGAAAGTTTATGGAGGAAAAGCAAAGAATTTTCTTGTAGTTTCCACTTAAGACTTTGGCTAAGAAGCTCTGTTCTGACTTTCAGGGCAGGAGACCGCCAGTTTTTAGCAACCTGAATGGGAGAGAAAAGGGATCCTAAGTCATTTTAAGATCAGCCATAGCCCCATTGCAATCATTTTCTTTTGGTGGTTTTTCTGTGGCGGCCTTCCCCAGTTGGTCGAGGCATCATTTCAGGCTTTGTGACACGTATCAGAAAATTAAAGGGCTTGAAAAGCTTTTATTAGAAGGTGTACTCCTAAGCCTCTGTAAAT
Organism: Saccopteryx bilineata; assembly: GCF_036850765.1. Lineage (NCBI taxonomy): Eukaryota > Metazoa > Chordata > Mammalia > Chiroptera > Emballonuridae > Saccopteryx > Saccopteryx bilineata. Next base: position 270,508,964 of record NC_089493.1, read on the forward strand.
GTTCTGTCACACTTACTTCCATCATAACTTACTGCTTGGTATCATAATGATCCTATCTGTGTTTGCTTCAGACATAGGATTCCTTAACCACCTATTAAGAATACAGCATGGAGCCTAATGGAGCTGACAAAGGTGGTAGCCCAAAGGGGAGGGTGTGTAAGACAACCAAAGGGCCTGTTCACATTCACCTACAGCTTCTGTCCTTTTCCATTTCTCTCTCTCTCTCTCTCTCTCTCTCTCTCTCACACACACACACACACACACACACACACACACAAGTGCAAATAAAAACTCGAGGAACCATTTTCTTTCTTTACTCATGCTTTTTTGCATTTAGGATGCAATTTGTTTTTATATTTATTTGAGCCGGTTAGACTCATTGTAGTGATTTCCAAAATCTGCAAGGATTATTATTTCAGTCTGGTATAATGATTTCATTAACAGGCTTTGTTTTTCTTTTAAAAAAATCACCTGGAGTTCATTTTTTAAACCATGAATTTAACGTAGCCATTCTAGTTATTGATAGAATCAAGAGATACCTTTTCATCGAAGAATAGTGAAATATTCTTACCTATTTTTACCTGGGAAAATCACATTCCTAGAAATCTCACTTAATGTAACAATTTAACAGCACTATTTCTATAATTTTTGCTTTTATAATTTAGTCTTCTTGATCTGTGTAACGAATATCTTATTTTCCCCTCCATGTAATACTTTTTTGGAAGTTTATTTTTATTAAAAGATACTATGATGTACAATTTTTTTATTTAAGATGTCAGGAAGGCCTTTTGTGTATTTGTTTTTATTTCTGCAAAATAAGAGGAAAAATCTAGGATTTATTTTAAACTGTGTTTATAAACAGTTCACTGTTTTGCACATACATTCATTTTTTTTTTTTTTTCGTGATCTGTTAATCATCTGAACCACCCCTACAGTTGGGAAATTAGAAGAAAAATAAAGGAAAAAGTAGTCATAATAAAAATATTTTATGTCTTCCTGTATCACTTGCTTTGAGCACTAGAACGTGGTCCCCAGATGTACGCAGGAATATCTCATCTTCGTCAATGTAACATGGAGAAATTAAATTGAGTATCTTCTTTGTCTCTAAAAGCCAGCCCCGAAGTCAGAGTATGTTCTACTTCGGATTTCCCCCTTCCTCTATTTTCTACAGTTTTCTCTCTTATTTTTCAGCAGTCCATGCTTTGCTTTGTCAAACATACAACTCTTTACAGTGTGTGAAACATTAGTGATTTCTTACAAGAATTGAGGAGCCAAAACAGCATACATGTACCATAACTATAATAACTTCAAATATAGATACATCTTCAGGTTATGTATTGAGGGAGCTTAATTTTAAATTTTTTTGAGTTCTGGAAATATTCAGTGCTTCTGAAAATTAAAGTCTTTTCTTCCACACTGACTTCATGTTATTTTCCAGAATGTTAGTGTGTAATTTAAATTGGCTGCACTCTTGCTGTTTAAACAGGCTTGTTTCGCTTTCCTCAAGCCAGTATTATAATTAGCAGATATGATCTCTAGAAAATGGAAAGGAAATTGTGCTGATGGCATGTACAGTGTTGGGTTTGGGGACAGGTCAGCTGGCTTTAGTTTCAATACCAAGGTCAATCTGGTTACTACTTATAAGGGGAAGGGATCTTAGGGTCATCAGATGAATATTTAAAAATTAATTTTGGGGAGCAATAGACACTTTTTCATGAGGAAAAAGCTTAGCATTAAATAACAGGCATCTCAGGTTTGTAAAGGAAAAGGGAAAAACAGGCATGTCTGCAAATATAAAAACGTACCATTTCCAAAATAATGATCTGTCAACGAAATTGCCAAATCATTGTGTGAATGAGCTGAATTATTTTGTGTATCATCTCATAGAAATATGTTTTGCACAGATAATATGTCTAATAAGGACACGTTTTTTTAAATCAGATTCTTTCCCCCAGCAAACAGCTGCACTGCAGGTCTCCCTCATGCAGTCAACTAGCGCCACCTTATGGAGGATTGAGGAACATTGCTGCTTTCCCTGTTAGGCTTTTCCAAAATGCAGTCAATTGATTTCAAATAATAGAAATGATGATGATGACGACAATATTAATGAGAGTAATAACCTCTTTTTTCTCCTTTCTTATTTTTCAGGCATCAGATGCCAGCTCTGAAAAGCTCTTCAATACTGTTATTGTAAACAAAGGTAAGACTCTAATTCTTAGCAATAACTCATGTATTTTTGTATTTGTATCATTGTCATTGCCTTGGAGAAAGGATAAAAAACAAGTCCGTTTTTTTTCTTATGCTGGAACTAATAAGTTACTGTTTGGTGGTTTTGCTTGAGACAGACTCTGTATTCTTTTGTGATACATTAAAGACAGTTCACTTTAAAGAACACATTGAACCCTTACTTAAATTGATTTGACTGAGAAATCACTGCTATCTACGTGACTTTAATTTAATGTAGGAAGCTGTAATGGAGAATAATAGTTATCAAAATACCTTAACTTTATTGTTACTTATCGACTACCTGGCAGTCAGAGAACTATATATAAACAGCCGATTTGTACTGCAGACTACTAACCAGTGAATGTTTAGTATTCATAGTATTATGGTCATAAACCATGCCTCACTCTGCTGTGGGCTTTCTGTAAAGTTAATAAATGAACAAGAGGGCAAAATTTAAATATGTGCTATCCCATTAATTTCTTCCAAACCGCAGTATTGCGTTAGAGAGGCTAATGCTATAGCAGTACATTAAGGAAAAGCTTATCTTAAATCATCACCAGTAGGTTTCTGGACAGTTTTCATTTGTAGCAGTATTGTTGGAAATAATGAAATTTAAGGGAGCGTCTAATCACGGGCTTTGCAAAGGTGTATGATTGAAAGGTATAAATTACAGAAACTGTTTCATCTGTTCGTCTCCACAGTAGAACCTGATACAAGTGATTGCATGATAATTGCTAAATGCAAGTGTGCTTTCTGTGGGAATCTGGTCGTGTTACACGGAAGAGCCTTGGCAGCTTGGGCGGAGTCGGGCCCTCATCAAATGAAATTCGAAACCACCCGAGCCCCTCCTTAGTTGCAGGGGCTAGCGTTATTTGCTAGCTGATTAGTAAAACGTATTTTCAGGTGCAGTTACTTTGAGCTCCCAGGTTATTTTAGAATTGGAACCAACTGCAGTTTTAAATAGTACATTATGTTTAGCGTTCCCTTGAGGTGTGAATGCTTATGTGATTGCTGTTACTTCAGGAATTATTGTCATATTGAATTTTATCTTTTTTTATTGCATAATGGAGCCTTCCAGTTTTACATTTCATCATATTTTTGATGGACTGAAAGTTTGTGTAAATTTGTTAACCATAACGCTAAAAAGCCCAGTAAAAGAAGGCATGTGTCATTCACAGCATACAGTGCGCAGACGTAAAAATACATAATTGTTTATTGCTCATTTTGATGAGGGAGAGGATTGGTAGAAAGTGGTGTATCTATGTGAAAGGGGGTGGAGGAAGGAGACTGAGATAGGCCAGGTTACTAAAAGGAGGTCTTCTGTATTTCAGTGACAACCTGCCTGTCCCTCGCAGGACCTCTAGCGCCCTGTGACTGTGTCTTTCTTTGGCCATTTTGCTATAAAGCTTTGGAGTGTGTTTCCCCATGCCGGGATCAGCCCTGGACTGAGAGTTGACTCTGGGACCTGCATTCAGGCCACCGCTGCCCCCACCAGGGTGGAAGGCTCTCCCAGGGCCGCTCTCTCTGGCCGGATGGGGAGTGATTGATGACAGGGAGGAGCACCCCTCTGCCTCTCCCCTCTGGCTTCTGCCCCCTCCCCCTGCCCTTTCCAATCAAACGTTTCCCACATTCTTATTTGTGTTTACTTACAGAGTGTGATTTGTGGCATCTATTTGGTTGTGAATAGTCACCCCCTGACAGGGTGCCTTTCTTCTGAGCTGCTTTTCTGGGGTGATTTAGTTGCCTTGAAAGGATTAAGGTTTCTTTGTGTACACTAAAATCAACATAGGCTTTTTCTGAGCTTTGCTTGGGAAACCATACACAAATAAGCATTTTAGTTGATGGCAGATTATTCCTTTGCCCCTTATTTCCATCAGAATGGTCTTTCTTTTCTCCTCCTGAGTTCCCCCTTAATGCCTTATGCTAATTCCTGTTGGTAACATGAATGACAAGGGACTGAATCAATGCAAATCCAGGTGCTGCAGACCAGACTGACTGGTGTCCAGCGCCCGCCCTCCTCCCTGGAGAGAAGGAGATTAAGGGGAGCAGGGAAGGGGGGGCAAAGATGCGGACAGTTTTGTTAAGGGGATTAGCATTCAAACTGCTAAACTTCAGGAAAACAACTTCAAAAAGAGAGTCATTGTGTAGTGATAATGTCAACCATGGCTCTGCGACAGGTGCAGAGAGCCTGCCAGTGCGCTTTTGGGTTTTGGTCTGTTTGAACTCCCGGTAGTGGCACAGTGTTTACTGGGCGGATGGTTGACAAGGCCTTCAAGGAATTGTCAGCTTCATGTACATCAAGTTCAAGTTCTCCTGCAAAGCAGCCTGCCTGCCTACAAGCCAGGTCCCCTGTCCCTGTCCAGTATTCTTAGCCAAGAGCAATAAAAAGCATTGTAAGAAAGGGCACATTTACACCAGGTAACAAACACTACTGGGAAAAATCTTCAAAGCCTCCGTGTATTGAACAGTGTAACAAGCATACGGGGAAGCTGACACATGTATTTCTACACCTCCAGACATTTAAAGCTACATATCCCCTCTCCAGCTTGGGAGTTCCACAACGCTCTGGCCTTAGAGCAGCCTGGCTTTAAGCTGCTGCTGAGCCCAGCGGCGGGCAGATTCGGGCCATAAAACTTCACCGTGGGAGGGCAGTGTTAATCTCACAACCTGACTGTGGCGGCGCCTTGGGGCGGGCGCAGTTTGCATGTTGGGACGCTAGGGGTAAAGCTCCAGGCTGAGGCAGCAGGGGCCATGGCTCCAGGCCCAGCAATCTGTGAGCTCGAATAAAACAGTTGAGCCTCTTTAGGTCAGAATTTTCAACCATAGCCAAGCCTCCCAGTCCTGGGCCTGGCGTCTCCAGTGGGGATGTTTTATAATAATATATAGTTGGGAAGCAGAGAGGGGCTGAAACAGTGTACGGTACAATGAATGTGTTTTATATCCCTTCTTCTGCCCATTGATTTTATGTTGACATTCTCTGTGTTGTAGAGCGCATCCCATTTAATAGAGGACTAGTAAGACTTTTGTATTCAGGTGTTCCAAGTTGTTGCTTTTTTTTTTTTTTCTGATGCCTTTTATTTCCCATTTCAAAACAAATTAATCAAGCACTGTGTGCTTGCATGTACCTGCGACATGCCCAGTGAGAACTGAGCGTATGGGAAGAGGTGGGAAGATGAGACTCCAAACTGCAGGATTTAGGCTCGTAGGTGTAAATAAAAAAGGAGGATAGTTTAACTTGAATCAAGGTCATGGTTGCCTTATTTAATCTTATGTGTTTAAATGTTTACAGGATGTTCATGTGAATTTTATGAATCCTTCTGTCTCTGTGACTCAACCATCTGCCAAAGAAAAAAAATTAATGTTCCCAGTGACACAGAGACACACAGAGAAGGACTGACTTCTTGTCTGCGTTTAGTTGGTTGAGGACTCAAACTTCTGGAATATTATCTGTCAAAGGAACTCTCCAGTCAGTTCAGTATGGCCAGCCAGAATGTGTTCCTCTTTCTTGCCTACTCTACCGGAGGGCTGACTTCTTGGTGGTTTTGCCACTTTGATATATAGACAGAGATGCAGAAAATGAGTCCTTTGCTGCCTGTGCCCATCCTGCCAAGGTAGTTCATCTCTTTGAAAGTCTGAAATTGCTTCTGAATTGAGGAGGAGAGGAGGGAAGGGCAGCAGAGCAGCCCTGGCTGGGAGGAAGGAGGACAGTTGTCTCTGGAGCCCTCTGTTTCTCTGCCAGCCCAGGGGTGGATTCGTGGTGCAGGTCCGGGGAAGAGGAGAGGCCCCTTCTTGCCACAGACTCCTCTTGTCCTGGATCTGTCCTGCAGTCTGGGCAAGTGATAGATAAGAGGTGGCCAAGAAGTGTTTCTCACTGTGACTTTCTCACTCCTTCTCCCTCCACCATTGCCTCCCACTGTGGCCGTGGGCCCTCCTGAGTGAGCTGTCAGGGAGCGGAGCTCGCAGCCTGGGCATCACTGCATGCCGAGGTAGGGATGAGCCAGGTAGGGAGGAAGCCCCCTGCAGGGCACACCCAGTGTCTGCTGAGCCTCAGACAGCAGAAGAGCAGTCGCCCACCTTCCTGGTCAGTCACGGAGAGTTCTGGTGAACACTCACCATGCTGAGTACCAGGTGGAACACTGGGGCCACCTTGAGCTCTCCCTGACCAGGACTGTTTTTCCATTTCCAGGTCCTCCAGGCCTACTGGTGGTCACACCTGGCATCTTCTTGGTGTCATTTTGCACTGAGACACAGATGAGGTCAGCACCTTTAGGTTAGTGTGGCTTTCAGTATTTTTTTGACAATATGGTTTTATCAGCAGTGTAGAAAGCAACCCTGCTTTAAAAAATTGTTTGAGACCAGATGAGGGACATGTTACTAGAGGTATACCTGCTTGGAGTGGTGGGGTTCAGTAACTGGGTACCTAATAAGTTCTTTAATGGAGATGATCTCACCTTGTTCATTAGGTTTGAACATGAAGGAGAAACTCCTTGGTTTGGTGACCAAAAAGTTAAGTTAAATTACCAGCAGGGTCACATTGTCTTAAGAAAACCCCTCCCCTAAAATAATCCTGTGATTTTTATATAAGTGAAAATGATGCAGTTGTTGACTACAGGATGGCTTTCTTTTATTTTTTTTTAATTTAGATTTTAACATTAAATTATAATGAACATGTAGAAACTGTTCAACAGTTCCTTGCAGTGTCCTGGGTTTAGCTGGGAGGGGGCCTAACAGGGGAAGCATTCCTAGTGTGTGGAGGAGCCCATTCCAGCCTCTGTCAATTAGTTGCAGTTTTGTGATGTCTTAAATCCTAGATAAGGGGAAGTTAGACTACTAGGCATTCTTGAGTTTTCTTTCTCACCGACTTTTTTTTTTTTTGTACTTTTCAAAGCAGTTGGGGAAGGGGGCTCTTTAGGAGAGAGAGAGAGACGTCTGATGTGTAGAGAATTAAATACTATTGAAGGGTAATTGGTGCTTGATGGGAGACAAAGGAGCTATGAGTAGTGGAGTGCCTCCTCCTACCCTGCACTGCAAATAGCATGCAATCAGCTCCTTTTGTTATGGAAATTGACCTTCCTATGGAAGCCAGACTCTTATGTACAGAATTGGTTGTATGGAATTATTCCTTGAGAATTCTTGGAAGCAGATGCCTTGTACTGTATGAAACCGCCAGCAAGGGTCTAAAAATATTCCATGATGTGAAAAAGTGTTTCCCTCTGGATATTTTTTCTTCAACTGCTACCTGGTCTTCCCCTGACCTCATTGGTGAGTATGGTGGGGAAATCCTGGGGTCAATACTGGATCCCATCACTGGAGTGTTAGTGAAGAGGGTGGAAGATTTTCCCAACAATCAAGTTGATCTTGATAGGTTCTTTGGAGTTGAACCTTTACCGTGATGGCACTTTTCTGGGTAAATCTTTGACCAGATCAACTGGAGCCAATTACAATATAGCCAATTCCTTCCTTTTAGTTGGATAAGCCACATTATTTTGTTTACTTTTGAGCCTAGTAGCAAAAGCATTATTTTGTTTACTTTTGAGCCCAGTAGCAAAAGCTCTTCACTGGTTCTGTTGAATGATTGCTGCTGTTCTCTGAAAGACTTTTCTCCAAGCTTGGCGATATTAGCTAAAAGAGCTTGAATATTGACCAGCCCCTCTCTTTAGTTCATTCATATTCAGGGATTTGTTTGATTAAACAAAATGAGTTAACATTTGGTTGTCTCAGAAAGTAACACGCAGTCATCAGAGACAGCTGGAATTAAAAACAAACAAACAAAATAAACCCCCCAAAAAACAAAACATTAAATGAGTTCTGGAGAGTCTTTAATGGGACCTGTTCAATGACAAAGGGCCTCGTCACTGGGAGTACTTTGGGCCCCAGGCAGCGAGAGTTTCCTCATGGAGGAAGCCGGTGGCTATCCCGTGGCCTCTGGACTATTTCTACTTTCTGACAACGGCAGAAAAATGTTGTTTTCTCTGAAAGTGTATGTTTATTTAACTAGGTTTCTTTTTTGCTTCACAATCTGGATTCCATTCAGTCAGTTACCACTCCAATTAACTAACAATTATTTAACATTAACAGTAATTACAGACGCCAGTTAAGCGCCTACAGATGTCAACTGTTAGCTTTGTACCTAATCACTCAATGAAATGGAGAAAGTTCAACAAACATCAATTAGCCGAGCAATTAGTATGAGTTAGGAAGGAGCATGTTATCATGTGTGAGCTGATTCGATTTATTTTATTTTGGCAGTAAAACACACACAGGCGAGCAGCAATGAGTTCCTCTGATAAGATAAACTCTATTGTTTTGCAGCTTACATAACAATGCTCTGCTTCCCTACGTGTAAGTCAAATATACTCTTGCCTGGAATTTATTTAACAGGCAAAATTTGTCTCGGTTACTCAGAAAGCCCAGCAATGTTCAGTCTCAGGAAGCAACTTTGGTGAATTATAAGTCCAGGGAAGATGCTGTCAAAGGAAATGTCAGAAAACCTCAGCAGAGGAATGATTGATCCCCCCACAAGTAATCTCCCCGTGCCGTTTGGGTTTTTACCGGTTTATTCCTGAGCCTGTGGCGGAGCTGGTGCAGCAGTGATTTTATTAATTTCATGGTGCCTGAACTTTTGCTCAGCTGTCTTTGATTTAGCCTGGGGCAACCATCAAAGTGTTTTACCACTTGCTTAGTCTGTGCTTTCAAAAAGTAGAAATGGCTGTCTTGTTAAAGACCCACTTGGTGAATTCACCAAAGGGATTTTTGGCCGGAAGTCAGAGGTTCTGTGCTGGCCGCCTGTACCCCACCCCCACCCCCACCCCCACCCCCATAGACTTGACTTCCATTGCCGGCCGGTGAGTGTGCCTGGGCTGGGAGAGTGCGTTCTAAGGCCTGATTGTGCAGTGTGGCCCAGACATTGGGATTTGGAGGGTCGTTTTACCTCTTAATGGAAAGCTGGCTGTAAGTGGCTGTGCCTCTAATTCTTCTAGAAATGGTTTCTTACCAACTCCTGAACAGTGGATAGGAGTAGAAGGGGCTGGTCGTTTGTGGGGTGCTCCATCAGTTCCCTGGGATGTTGTATGCAGATTTTTCCATTTGAGCAAGCCTCTCAGCTACTCCAAGAGCTGAAAAACGAATGCTGCGCCACTGGTATAGCCTAGGTGAAGAGCCACCATGCCCCATGTGCACTCCGACTGTGAGCCTTTTACAAGTATTCAGTAGTACAGCAAACAGTGGGCCATCATGGCTGGGTCTTGAGAAGTGCGTTTGCCCTTCTACAGCAATTAATAGAGTGTCTGTTCACCTGCTTTTGCACACTGTGCTGCAGAGGTTGTGGCCACAAAGGTGTCATGTTAGGTGTCAGCCATGGACCAGCTGTAGGTCTTCTTGTCTTTACTCTGGGGCCTAAGTCGAAAGAGCAGCCCGCATCCTGATAGTTATCTCGGTAGAGGGAAAAGAGCAGAATCAGAACCAGAGAATGTCTCTTGATGTTTCCGCCTAAGTGTGGTAGATGACATTTCCGACCATCTCAATGGCCAGAGCAGGGTCCTAGGGCTTTTCCTGAAGAATTTGATGTTCCCTGGAGGTTGGGAGGAACTTCTTCCTGATGGTGGATGATCTCACCCAGGACTTCCGCATCCCAGATGGTCCACCAGTAACCAATGTGGCCTGACCCGTCGTGGTCACTGCATTGCGTCTGAGCTCCACTTCAGGCATGTCTGCCGTTCTACTAATCTCCTAGCAAGACGCTCTTTCTCCGTGCTTCTGCTCTCCATCCCTGTGCCTGCAGCCGCAGGTGGACTGATCTTCCATCTTCAGCCAGATTTTATTAGGAGTGACTTAGGATTTTCAAACGGGAGCATTTCCTTAGCAACCGCTGACACAGGCTGTGAGGCGGAATGCCACACGGAGGCGGGAGGGGGACCGGCTAATAAGGAGTAGTGTTCTGTGGGTGCACAAATCCTCTCTGACCCTCGTAAACCTTGTCTTATAAAGGAAGAGGTTGAGAGCACATTATTGCTTCTCTAAGAGTCCTTTTGAAGAGGGAAGTGTCTCAAGTGTGCCTGTTAATAGACTGATGTGGGAGGCGGTTATATTTGGACGCCTTTAAAAGCCACTTGGAAAACATTTCCCCCCTCTTATCTCTCACCTTTCACATCTCTCAGCAGAGTAACACTAAAACCTAATTTTAGTCAAGATTACATCATTTTCTCATTATCTGTTTATAGCCGGGAAAGGCTTTTCCATAGTAAAGTTCTCCCTGAAAGCCCAACCGTGTGATTCCTCTTGTTTCGTATCCATTTCGGGTGTTCCAAGTGTGGCCTGTCCTCTTCTGGGCTTCTTAGGATGATCTTTTGAAGTTCTCTTCTTGACTCAAACTTTCTCCTTAAACTTTAGTTGGACAAGAAGTCTTCTGAAATCAGATTTGTCACCTGTTAAGTGAATGGCATCAATGTGTGTTTTCGTGTATTCTTTCTTTTATTTATTTATATATATATTATTTATTTATTTTAGAGAGAGGAGATAAACAGAGAGAAGGGGGGAGGAGCAGGAAGCATCAACTCCCATATGTGCCTTAACCAGGTAAACCCAGGGTTTTGAACAGGCGACCTCAGTGTTCCAGGTCGACGCTTTATCCACTGCGCCACCACAGGTCAGGCCTCCGTGGATTCCTTCGATTGGCCTAAAGTGGAAGCCGTGTTGAAATTATTCTCTCATTCAGCAAATATCAAGCCCTGAGTATGGAACAACAGGCTCAGGAGATCCCACAGTGAACAAATCACACCATACCTACAACCAGAAGCGTGAGGGTTTAAACGTATTTTGAAATTTGGAAAGAGACTTTTTACATGGTGTAATGGGGGAAAAGTCACTAATTTTTTTATTTCTAATGGCCTTAAGACTTGGAGAAAAGCTGATCTAAGGGGAGCCCCTGATAGGTTGGTCAGCAAACCAGAGAATTAGACCACCACTCAGAGGGCTGCCAAAGAGGTCACCGGCCCTGGCCGGTTGGCTCAGCGGTAGAGCGTCGGCCTAGCGTGCGGAGGACCCGGGTTCGATTCCCGGCCAGGGCACACAGGAGAAGCGCCCATTTGCTTCTCCACCCCTCCGCCGCGCTTTCCTCTCTGTCTCTCTCTTCCCCTCCCGCAGCCAAGGCTCCATCGGAGCAAAGATGGCCCGGGCGCTGGGGATGGCTCTGTGGCCTCTGCCCCAGGTGCTAGAGTGGCTCTGGTCGCAACATGGCGATGCCCAGGATGGGCAGAGCATCGCCCCCTGGTGGGCAGAGCGTCGCCCCTGGTGGGCGTGCCGGGTGGATCCCGGTCGGGCGCATGCGGGAGTCTGTCTGACTGTCTCTCCCTGTTTCCAGCTTCAGAAAAAAAAAAAAAAAAAAGAGGTCACCGTCTCTGAGAGCCGCAGACTTTGTCGACACGTGCTCCCTGTTAGACTGAAACGTGCCTCTCTGAGCTTGCCATCTGAAAAACTGGTGCTTTTGCTGAATTAGTTAATTAAACTGATGAAAAGACTGGGGAGCACTGTGAAGTTCTGTGTCTTGCCTATCAATAACCCCCGTGCCCATTTTATTTTTTTTCATGTTTCCTCAGTTAGATGCGGTTGCCTTAAATTTTTTGCTAGATTGGCATCCTGCAAGGAGGTGATGGGATGTGTTCCCAGTAAGCGCTGCTTTTAGTCGTGGAAGGGTCCAGGCTCACGTCTGAGCCGGGCAGCTGGGAACCACTAGCAGACTGCCCCATTGGACTTGTTTTTCTCTCTGGCAATGTGAGACAGTGGGACGGGCTCCAAAATCCATGAAGGTCAAAGGCCACAGATTGCTTTTTGAGTGTTCTAGGTCTCTTTAGAGTGTGTGCACGGAGGGCATATGTTTTCCTAGACAGCCGCAGATGAGATGGTGAACACTTGCTTTGAGGAGGAGTGGTGCTCCGAAGCCAGTGCTGAACTGGACTTACATCCTGAACTTGTGAGCGAGGTCAGGGCTGTGTGAACCTCTCTCCTCTCCAGGCGACTCCATCTCTGTAAGAAAGGTTTCAGAGGTAAGAGGGGGCTGAGTCTCAGCCGTGTGGGGAGAGGGAGAGAATGAATTGAGGTCCTACAATTTGAATACAAGCTGTTAGGTATTAACCTCTGGATTAAGAGTAACAAGCCAGAGTCCTTCTTTGCTAGTCTGCATGTTAAGAGGTATTTTATCTGCTTAATAAATGTTTATAAAATCTCACTGTATAAGGAACTGAGATGTGGGTTCCTTTGTGCTTGGCTTCAGCGGAATGACTGACCACTTCCTGGGCAGGGATTGTTACAGGTTAGAGGATGGCAGGGGCCAGGGGTCAGATACCGAGGACAAAGCCCTGGTTGATAGCACCCAGGGGCAAGCTGCCAGGCAGCTTCTTTTTCTCTGGAGTGACTCATGTTACCAGTGTGAATTGAAATGAGGCTTGGATGGACCATTCTAGATAATCTAAGGAATGTCACCACCTGGCCATCCATCTTGAGCTGTCAGTGGACGTGTACAGCAAGCAATTCATCAGAGCTCTGCTGCTTCCAGAGTTAATCTAGGCCTTCTTGACTGAAGCAATCTTACGTCCCACTTTTCTTTTGCCAGAGGTGATGGTAATAGCGACTTCATTGTCGCAAGACTGCACTCGCTCTTCGCTGGATTCCAGCTTTGCTCACACTCAGCCTTCTCGTATCTGTTTGGGAAAGGTTTTGTTTTCAGAGAAAAAAAAAAACAAAAAGAAAAACTACTTTGGGTATCTTGGCGTCTCCCAAGAGGTGGCACAAACTAGACTTGTGAATGGTCAAGGAGGAGCCAGGTTCATTGTATTGCTCCCGAATCCATCACGTGTTACTGGGGAGAACCGGGTGTGTCTGGGCCGGCCCCCTTTCTCTCTGAGATGGGTAACTGCAGAAGGGAAGGCCATCACTGCTGAGACACGAGCAGCGCAGAGACAGATTCCTGGCTCAGGTGCAGGGGCGTGGCTGCTGTGTGCTCTGGGTGAATACTGTAACCCAGTGGTCCCCAACCTTTTTTGGGCCATGGACCGGTTTAATGTCAGAAAATATTTTCACAGACCGGCCTTTAGGGTGGGACGGATAAATGTATCACGTGACCGAGACAAGCGTCAAGAGTGAGTCTTAGACGGATGTAACAGAGGGAATCTGGTCACTTTTTTAAAAAGAAAACATCGTTCAGACTTAAATATAAATAAAACGGAAATAATGTAAGTTATTTATTCTTTCTCTGTGGACCGGTACCAAATGGCCTACGGACCATTACTGGTCTGCGGCCCAGGGATTAGGGACCACTGCTGTAAACGACCTTTTGTGCACTTGCTATTTTGCGGTAGGCTATAGGGGCACGGTGCCATGTTGCCCTGTGTCAAGGCCTCTTCCAAGATGGCAGGCGTCAAGTTGATTTGACTTCAACTCCCGCGGGAAGTAGAAACTCCTGACTTGCGCAGGCAGGCAGGGGGTGCCTGGTTAGAGGACGTCACCGGCCATAGGTGATTGCTCTGTGCCCGAATGACCCTGCCCCGCTCGTCCCCGGGTGGCCGGGCCTCACTGCTCACCAGAGCGCACCTGGGTCGGGCTGGCACCCGGGCCCCGCCACTCATCTTGTCAGGGCCCCTGGTGCAGGCAGGACAGACAGACAGCTCCTCCATCCCCTCCTTCCGAGTGAGCTCCAGGACCAACTTGAAAACTGCCTACTCTCAGGGAATTTTTTTTTTTTTTTTTTTGGCATTTAGAAAGTTCAGGCTGACTTTCTGAGCCTTCTCAGCATCTTGCCAGGTATCTTATCTTATTCAAATATCCTAATTGCTACTCCGGCTTCTCAGCTGCACATCACCCGAGCACCTAACTGACAAAATAGACCTGCACCTGAGGGCCTCATTATGCTCTCCGCCCGTGCACCGGGCCAAAAATACCTCCGCAGTACCTGCTCGACATCCTGGGCTTCCAAGTGACAAACAAATAATTGGGTGAAACAAACCCTGGGCGCCGAGCAGCTGCCACCGGTGTCGCAGCACAGAGGAGTCCACGGCAATAACAGTCACGCGCTGCCTGCTTCGTGTCAGAGCAGATCTTTGAACAGTGGGTTGTGCTGACACCAGAGAATGACAGCCTTGGAAATGGCATGCTAGTTACTGCTGCAAGTGAGGCCTCTCATGTAGACCGTGACAAGCAGCTGTCATTTCCGTACAGGTGAACAACTGACATCCGGGAGCGGGGAGGGTGGGGGCGGGGAGCCGTGTTTGGCAGGCAGGTAAGGCCGAACCGTGGAGAGAGGAATCTCCAGTGTCGGTGCCCTTTTTGCACTGTGGCGGAAGCTGACTTTAACACGCGCACACAGACGCGTGCACAAACACACCGCTCCCATCTTTAGTTTCTAGAGCTCGTCTTGAGACATGGCAGCACATGGATGGTGTCAGCTTTCTGAGGATAGGGAGGAGGACCGCGGCCATGCCGCCAGGCCAGCGCCCAAGCTGCGCCGGCTTCAAGAATTCACGTCAAGAATTCTGCAGTTCAACCCTGAGTCCTCCTCATCTTCTTGTTGTGTCATGGGGTTTGGGCTCCAGGGACAGTGTTTAGTATTAGCGGAAAAGGCCGAGTCTTTGTTAACAGGCTCTCACTCACCATGGACAGGGATGGCTCAGTGGGAATGCAGGTACAGGGTCGGGTCAAGACCAGTGGTTCTCACAGTGTGGTCCCTGGACCACAGGGTCAGCAGCCCCTGAGGAGCTGCTAGATGTGCAGAATCTGTCAGATCAGAAACTCAGGGGGTGGGGCCCAGCACACTGTTCTGAGCAAGCCTTCCAGGTGGTTCGGCTGCAGGTGAGCGCTGGTCTAGATGCAAGGAAGAACGTTTGGACAGTCAGGTTTTTGTAAATGCTCAGGTGATACACAGATCACATGGTGAAACCCAGACGCTTATCATCCAGGGAGTAGGTCTGTTCATTGTTGGGTGGCCTTTTTATTTATTTATTTATTTTTGATATCAGGCGCACCGGATCTGTTGAAAGTGACACTGTGGGCCTACCACAGGACTCAGTTGTCCTCTTGTTATGGATTTCCAGTCCTTCCACTCTCTGCAGCCTGGTCCACAGGCTGACGTACGTCTCGGGGGCTGGCAGATGCTAGGCCTATATCTGGGACTGTATTATAAAGTGAAACTATCTGATCTAAACGGAGTTTGGAACCATGACCTTGGGCCAGTGTTACACTATAACCAGCTGAGCTAACTTGCTCAACCGCTTCTCAAAGACAAACTGTTCTGTTTAGTTCCTGGTTGGCAGATGTTGCCTCCTGAATGTCTGCTTGCTGTCTGTGTGAAGGGTTACCACAACATAAAACCTACACCCACGGAGCAAGTGTGCTGTGATTACCAGTAACTGTTGTGCAACCAAAGGACTGTATAGATGCCTCATTAGACGTCAGCCAGGATTGCAACAATAATGGACAACAATGTTTTAAAATATTTTTCTCTTCTGTGCAAAAGATTACAAAGAGCTAAGGCTATAAAATTATACCTAAATTGGGTTTTTCCAAAAAGTGCAATGGCCTAAGAGGTTTCAGAAAGTCACTTGAATATTAAAGCTTTTTTCTTAGGTGTCCTTCAATAATAGGCCTCCCCCCCAACTTAAGCCTGCATCAAAATGATCCAGGGGACTTGTTCAGACACAGATTGCTGGGTCCTACCACCAGACTTTCTGATTCAGTGGGTCTTAGATGAGGCTCAAGGACTTGCATTTCTAATGAGTAACCGGGCGATGCTGATGCCTCTGGTCCCAGGGCACGTTTTGGGATTCAGGTGTATCAGAGCTTTCCAGATAGATAGATAGATAGATAGATAGATAGATAGATAGATAGATAGATAGATTTATTTTTACAGAGACAGAGAGAGAGTTAGAGAGAGGGACAGATAGGGACAGACAGGAACAGAGAGAGATGAGAAGCATCAATCATCAGTTTTTCATTGCGGCACCTTAGTTGTTCATTGATTGCTTTCTCATATGTGCCTTGACTGTGGGGCTACAGCAGACCTGGTAACCCCTTGCTCAAGCCAGTGACCTTGGGCTCAAGCTGGTGAGCTTTGCTTAAACCAGGTGAGCCCGTGCTCAAGCTGGCGACCTCGGGGTCTCAAACCTGGGTCCTCCTCATCCGATGCTCCATCCACTGCGCCACTGCCTGGTCAGGCAAAGCTTTCCAGATTTAAATGCCTTTTCCGATTGGGAACTGCTGAATTGAGAAGCAGCTCAAAGTCTTAATTAATATGTCTTGACATACAAAATGAAATTTACACGTGAAAGTAAATTCAGTGTCTTCATGATTCCATAGCAGGAAGTTTTTTAAAAACATGAAACTTGACCAACTTGATTAGACAGAACACTTGCATGAACCCTCGTGTGTGCCCGTTACCCAGATTCATATTTGTTGGTGTTTTGCCACAGCTGTACATATTTATAGAAGAGAGGATAGGTAGGGTGATAGCTATTCTCTTTTCTTCATAGCGCATTTTAAAGGTTGTCAGGCACCGTGTCATTCCACTCCTGCACCCCTCACTGTACATCTGGGTGTTTTTTAAAGCTCATTCCTACATAACCACATTCTGTTATCACAGTCTGACACAACATACAGTAATTCCTCGGTATCACCTAATACCCATCCATAATCCCATCTCCTTGATTGCCCTGCAAGTGTCATTCTACACTATCTAGCTACACCCCAGGGCGACGGGTTACTTGTCTTAGTGGAGGGTGTTCCACCCTCTCCCCAGCCTCCCATTCTCTCCAAGTCAGTGACTTGTTGCAGAAACCAGGTCAGCCGTTTTGAAGCCGGTTCCACCTCCTGGAAGCCCTTGTGGTGTCGTTCAGCTTAGTCCTCTGTCCTTCACATTTCCTGAGATGACAATTAAGCCCCAAAGCCTCGACTCAATTCAGGCTAGGCTCTTTGGCGAGAAAGCACCATATAGACCTTGCAGAGAGCTTTCTGCCGCCTCATGTTTTGGGGACCCACAGTGCCTGGCGGTCTTGGTTTTACTGATGCCAAGACTGACTGATCGGTCAGTCCATTCGGGCTGGCAGCCTGATACCTGCATTGTCGACTTCCTCGTCAACGTGCGTCTAACAGATCCATCCACTGAGGCTAGCTGCCTGATCCAGTATTTCATCAGAAATGACAAAAAGGTGACCCTTCTACTGTCCCTCCACATTTATTGACTGAGAGAAATTCTTTCACGCAACAGAGCTTTCCCCTCCTCACCTAGAGCTCTTTGGTTACCCTCAAATATCATCAAGGGGAAAGCAGGGTAAGTGTTCACAGTTCTTTGCTTTCGGTTGCAAGTGAGCAGACCAAGAAGTTGGCACCCTTCCAGGAATTATTACTGTGTGTGGACCCTTCTCTGCATTTTTCTCACGTTTGGGCTAACCCATGTTTTTAATTTTTTGAACCCTTTTTGAGCCTTGGTTTGTGTTTATCAACGAAAGGGACAAAATTTCTAAAAAGAAGGATGCTGTCTGAAAGAACAACATTGAATGAGTGGAGACACACCCGCAGGTGTGAATTTAAAATCATCCCTGTGCTCTCCAGCTCTGCTCAAGTGCCGCATCCTCCAGGAAGTCCTCCCACCTTCCCAAGGTGTGAACACACCCTGCATGCTGCCCTTCTTACTGGCGCTGTAGATGCTTCTGTCTTACCCTCTTCTCTGAATCTTCCTCGCCCTATCTTTCCCCGTGGTGAACAGCAGGGGGCTTTGCAATAAAAGAGGGGTTTGGTTTCTGTTTGCTGAACCTCAGTGAATTAGTAACATCCTAAAAGTCATTTCAGACCCTGTAATGTACGCAGTAATGGGAGGGTCCAAGTGACTTGATTAAAGAGAGTTTGGAAAAGTCTGAATCTGACTTGATCCTATCAACTCATTCGGCATGATGGGATGATCTGGTCATCCATCTGCCCGGACATGACTAGGAAGCTGTTCCCATGTATTGAGTGCCTCCCAGGGTGCCAGGGATTTTCATGTGCTGTTTGTTTAATTCAGACTGTAGCCCCCGCCAAGTAGGTATTTTACATATGAGCAAACTGTCCTATGACTGGTGACAGCCAGTTCTTGTCCCGGCCGCCTGGTCTGCCAGTCCTCTGCTCTCTGCTGTGCCAGCCGGCCCAGCCTGAGGGGGCAGGGGTAGGGGTAGGGGAGGGCATTGGTTGGGGCAATTGAAAACTGCTGCTTCCCGTTGACCATGGGGTTTCTCATCCAGCCGGCGCTGTTGGCAGTACATTTAGGTAGAAGTGCGAGTGCCGGTCTGACCTGGGGAATGGGGGGGGGAGGGCAGAGTGGGCAGCCTCCGCGCTCTCAGCCTAGGTCGGGGGCACCGAGTCACTTAATGTGATGGAAGACATCGCGTGATAGTTAAACTTAACCTCCCACAAAAGTAAATTCTGTATATTTGTAGAAGAAGGAAGTTATATGGTCGATTAATAAAAGCTAAACTGGAAAAGATCTGTAAAGGAATGTCAAGCAGTCGAACGGCAGTTACGACTGGGAATCTTAATGAAGCCATTAAAATGTTGATTGCATAAAACCGCTTTATTTCATTTGGTGGGCGGGGGCGGGGCGTTAAGGAAAGGTTTATAGATCCAGGCCTCGCTCAAGCAGATGGGAGAACTAATTCTCAACTCCGTTGTAAAGAGAGCCCAAAATATCAAGGGAAGGGTGGGTGGGTCAGGCAGAGAGGTCGGGGAAGGGGTGGGCTGTGGACAGCCAGGCGCTGAAAAGGGCTCCAAGGAAAAGTACAAAATTTCTAAAGCACTTTTTGGTGGTGTGTCTGCTTGTAAGCGGCCGGGGAAGAGAAGATGGGTTTCCCAATGGGACACCACTCATCCCTAGTTAAGGCCTTTTGGATTGTTTGTTTGTAAAGCCAGAAAGCCCAGCCCAGTTGGAGTCTCCTGGTAGCAAAAGTGCAACACATCTCTGCTGTTCATCCCTGTTTTGCGGGACTTTCTTCTCCAAGCCGTAAGCCCTCACCCAGCCCATGCCGTCTGCTGTTCATCCTTGGCTCTCCATGGGCCAGGATTCCTCTTTGGGCAGAATATCATTGTTTAGTGTCTTTACTCTTGAAAAATCTGCTACACAGAGGTATTTGAATCCTAAGCACAGTTGTTTTTCTCAAGACATCCTCTCTGACAGTATTCTGTTCATCCACTTGCCAACTTCCAACCGCGGTGACTGTCCGGTCATTTTATTTCCTCTGTTCCTGCCCCCGGGCTGCTGAATGTTCCGGAAGAAAGCAGATTGCAGAGCGGATGGTTCTGTGTACATTTCGGCTCAAGCCTCAGCCGAACTCTGAAAGCATCTAGGCCCTTCCACCTGCCAGGACCCTCCTTCACTCGTTGACTTTATTCAGTGAAGACAAGTAACTGCCCTGTGCCCACCCCACCATGGCTCGCTCCTCCTCAGCCCCTTGTGCTGCCCCCCCCCTCCTGTCCATATTCCACCCCACCCCGCCCCACCCGAGGCCTTTCTGGGGAAGACTGAGGTCCTCTGCTGGGGAAGAGCTTCAGTTTCCTCTTCCAGACCTAGAAGGTCTCTTCCTCTTGACCAAAAGGAAGTGGGTCCTTTGCCCTCTCCCCCCGGCTGGTTTCCTAGTTTGTCCAACTTTCCCATTCTGCCGGACTCTGAAGAGTACCCTTAGCTTTAAAAGCGAACAGTGCAGCAACCAGAAAATATAGACACCAGCTCTAGCCCTGCTCCTTCTTGACATATTTAAACAAATAAGCCTTGTGTGTGTGTGTGTGTGTGTGTGTCTTTCTCTCATCCCTCCTCCTTCCTATAAAATACCTTGTATTTGCATATCTTCTGAGTGGTAATTCAGATGACCGTGTTTCTTACCGTCAAGACCAGGAAACTTTTGAAAGTGAAACAGGCTGCTATTAATAATGACTTGGGGACAACTGGTCTAACCCTGGACGGGCCATGTGCTCACCCCTGTGATAACCCAGGTTCCTTCACAGTTTGTTAAAGTGTCTTAATCCACTGGTGATGGGAGCTAACATTTACTGAGGACTTAACTGTGAGCCAGGCTTTGTTCTCATTGCTTCACATGGATGAACCGTGGGATCCTCACAGCACCCTTGGACCTAGGTAATGGTAGTCATGCCACTTGACTGCAGGAACACTGAGGTACAGAGAGGCTGAGCAAGCCGATCAAGGTCATGCCCTTCGGTGAGTACTCTATCCGCATTCCTAGCTGTGTCAGCCCCCAGAAGTCAGGCAGTCCCGTGTCCTCTGGGCGTTAGCAGTTTTCCAAGTACCTGTCCAGGCAGAAGGAGCGTGCAGTGTGAACAGGAGTATCTCCTTCTAAAGTAAGTATTTGTTTAGTACTGTTTAGCTATAAAGGACTCCTTGACACCAGTGAAATGCCTAATCCCTTTCTCCGTGAGCCAAAGGGGCGTGCGTGAAGGAGAGCAGGTAGGGACTGCGCTATCTCGGTGAATCTGTAAAACACAGACATTCCAGCACAAACGATGGAAAAGCCGACACCCCACCCGGTGAAGTCCTGGGGCATCATCTCTGCCTGGTTTTCTTACGTCGCCATGTCCTCACTCCAGGAGGCCATCTAGGGTGGTGGTCCTGAAGAGCTGGAGCTAGCATGGTGACCAGGTGTAAAGCTGCCAAGTTCTTGATCCAGCTGAGGAAACAGCATTTCACCTTGTAAGAGAGCGCAGTCTGTCCCCAGCATCACCTCACGTCCCGTTCCCTTCCTTCCCTCGCCTTCGTGGCTGACCACCCCCTTTCCTGCCATAATCTGAACCCTTACCCCACGGAGTCTAGTACAGGCAGACGGAAAGTTCAACACGAAGCTTCTTTACTTTTCTTTCAGTGCCACCAGGCCGACAAGGGGGATTTGTTGAAACCTAATCTTACTTTGTCTGCTCTGGTATTCGCCAGACTGAGCTGAAGGAAGTGGTGAGCGCTCCCACCGCCTCCAGGAGTCCTGTGGGGCCGTGAATGTCGGGTCCTTCAGGCTGGTCTCCAAGTCCCACATCGCCCTGGTTGGCTTGTGGGGATTATGTAGGGGAGGGAGGCAGGGGCTGAGGGGCGCTGCTCAGAGCTTTTTGCCATCCTTCCCTATAGGCATGGCGAGTCTTCCCTGCATGTTTCTGAGCGGTGTTGTGGAGAAGAAAGTCGTTGCTAGCCATCTCCTTATTCTCCATGTCTTCTTTAACATATGCATGTGCGCACGTGCGCAGAACCCCTAGGGCCTAGGTGATGCAGGTCATGGCTCTCCTTTGCTAAGACAAGCTTGCAAAGAGCTTTCGTATACCGAGGAAATCAGTTCCGAGTGAGAAGGTGTTGGGACACTTCAGGATTCGTTCCCTGCACTTGTCTGCGTAACCTCAGCGCTTTTATCACCCCTGTGAAAGTTAACTGCAATTCCGTCATTTTATCTGAAGTTCATATTGGAATTTTTGATTGTTTCCAGTGTGTTTAAATAGTGGACCTGAATTCTTTTTCGGATCCAGGATCCAGTCAGAGTCATACTTGGCTGTTGCTCCACTGCAACTAGAGCCATTCTAGTGCCTGAGGTGGAGGCCAAGGAGCCATCCTCAACGCCTGGGCCAACTTTGCTCCAATGGAGCCTTGGCTGCGGAAGGGAAAGAGAGAGAGAGGAAGGAGAGGGGGAAGGGTGGAGAAGCAGATGGTGTGCCCTGGCCAGCAATCGAACCCGAGACTTCCACACGCTGGGCTGATGCTCTACTGCTGAGCCAGCCGGCCAGGGCCTCTTTAGCCTCTTGAAATATAATCTAGCATTCCTTTCCTTACCCCACCCCCCACCACACACACCTTTATAATTTTGTAGGAGTCCAGACTGATTATCTTAGAGGATATCCTGCATTGAGAATGTCTTCGTCTTGGCATTTAACTTGTTACCCAGTTACCTTTTAATTTAAATAAAGCCCATTTTCTCTTTGCTCCCATGTCACTTTAACTGGTGAGTCCAGTCTCCTAGCTGTTCCTTTCAGTGACTTGGAAGGACTGTGGCTGCTTTGGGAAGAGGCCATGTTTGCACACCAACTATAGGAAGAGGCACGGGGCTTGGGCGTTGGAGCACAGCATGTTCCTGTGTTTTGTATACTCTAAGTAATTACGATTTAGATAGCCAGATAAGCTTTTGAAGCTCTGCATTCTGTTGGAATTGAAGGATTCTTTCCTGCTCTTTTTCTGTAGAGCTTAGTTAGTACTTGCCAACAAGCCTAGAACTGGCAGACCACTTAGGGAGTAATCTTTTCATTAAAAAAGGATTTAACTAATTAGACTTGACTGTCAAACTGACAGGGTAATTGATACCAGGAGTGGGGTTCAGGAACCCTTAAGGTTGCAGCGAGGGTCCGTTAAAATGTAAATCATGATGATGTCTGCAAGGGACGGTTTTCACAATGGTTTCTAAAATTTTTGTGTGTATATCATTGCTTTACTCCCAGAAAACCGTATTTTTTTTTTCAGATTCTTAAAAGATCTGTAACATGTTCAGGTGTTTTAGAGCCAAACTCTTTTGGACTTGTAGATTTTAGGGAGACTTAAAATACCAGGTCGTTAGCCCTGGCCGGTTGGCTCAGCGGTAGAGCATCGGCCTGGCGTGCGGGGGACCCGGGTTCGATTCCCGGCCAGGGCACACAGGAGAAGTGCCCATTTGCTTCTCCACCCCCTCCCCCTCCTTCCTCTCTGTCTCTTTCTTCCCCTCCTGCAGCCAAGGCTCCATTGGAGCAAAGATGGCCCGGGCGCTGGGGATGGCTCCTTGGCCTCCGCCCCAGGCGCTAGAGTGGCTCTGGTCGCGGCAGAGCGACGCCCCGGAGGAGCAGAGCATCGCCCCCTGGTGGGCAGAGCCTCGCCCCTGGTGGGCGTGCCGGGTGGATCCTGGTCGGGCGCATGCGGGAGTCTGTCTGACTGTCTCTCCCCGTTTCCAGCTTCAGAAGAAGAAGAAGAAAAAAAAATACCAGGTCGTTAAATGCCGTCTTATTTCATTTTTGAAGACTCAGTAGGCACGGACATGTTTTAGGATGTAACTTCGCTTTTACAAACAAACTCCATTTCAGTTTATTATTTAAACCACATTTTTCCCCCCTAAAAACAAGGCTGAATGTTGAGGAAAACCAGTAATTTGGTTAAACATCAGACTTAGATGTAGGATATCGCAAAGTGGGTCGTTGGAGCTAGGAGTCGAGAACACTTGATTTCTTTAGTCGCCTGCAGCGGCCGGCGCTTTATAAGGCCCTTCCCCCCCTCGTCTGCCTTTAGCTGTGTTCGCCAGGAGGCTGTCCTTCCAGAATTCTTGCCTGAAGGTTCCTTAGTTTATACACATGCCACTCCAGCTGGAATGCTGAGAAGGACATCCGAGCACCGCTGGGTTCTCAGTTTCATGGTTGTCCTGGGAGACATCACGTAGGCTCCCCAAAGACCTCGAAGGTGGAAGAGTTTACTGGCCCGATCCTAGCTCTCTCAGGGCACGGGAAGCGCAGAGAGGCTCAGGAGCCGGCCCAGGGGCTGGCGGATGGCACACCTGCGGCTGGCAGCAGAGCCCCGGAAGCCCCGCTTCCCTGTGAGGCACACAGACGGCGGGCATTTCAGCGGATGCTGTGTAGCTTTCCCTGCACACAGTGCTTTGTTGGGGCACTAAAAGGAAATAAAAGTCTACTTGGTTCCCCAGGGACACGGTTTTTAATTTGCCTTTTGGAGTTGTAGAGAGAAATAAAGACTCACGTAGTCCCGCTTTTATTTGTATGGTCAGTAAAAGAAACTCATCTTGTGCATTCAGGTTTTTGCTTACAGGTCATTGACTGCATGTGAAATTGATGGGTTAGGAGTCATTACCTAGAAAATAAAATTCAGAAAGAAAGATCAGGCAGGCACCCCTGAAGACAAGATTTTGTTGATAAGCGTTCTCAGCATTTCCTCACACTACTCATTTCATAAAGAGAAACGTACCTGTGATTTCAAGGGGCATGTACTTCTGGGTATTTTCAGTTATTTTCTTATGTGCTTATCAGTGATTTGCTTCTGTATTTGATTTATCACCCTGCGGGTTTAGAAAGCTAATATCCTAACTGGATTCTCTGTGTGTAGTAAGCTTAACCAAAAGCAAGGCGTCTGAGGAGTAAAACACCAGTCTGTTTTCGGAAGGAAGAATGGTTTCATTTCCGTCCTGAAATTATTTGTTAGGCGCTGAAGTGGTGGCCTACAGCTAAAAAACTAGACTGATAGGATTTAATCTACATGGGGCATTCTCAGCAATCCTGTGCATTAAATAATTTACTGCCTCCATTACATGATGACTTATTACTGAATTTTGGAGGGTGGGGTGGGGGTTGAGAACTACTACCATGTTAAACTGCCATGTTTGCAAGACATTAGTATTTCAGAAACATTAAAAAGTGTGTGTACGGGGCTAATGAGAGAATGCATGTGTCAGAAATGAAGAAATGTGGTGCATACATGAAGCATGTTCTAACGTATTTTAAAATGGGTCTACTCAAAAACCGTGATTTATAGATCTTTTGAGAAAGTGAGCAAGGAAGTTGGGTCTTTTTTAGTAAGACAGAAAATTGACCTTCCCTCCAAGATGTAGACCAAATTAAATTGGACCTGGAAAATGGCTTACCCTTTTTCCTCCAGGGTAAATCCTGAGAGTGAGTGCCCTGGCCGAGCGTGAGGGGAGGTCCATTGTTAGCACCTTGAAAGCCTATTTGAAATGTCATCAGCTTGGAACATTCCATTGGCAATGACTATTACAACCCATTTTAAAAGGGTGCCTTGGGTAGAATGGAAATTATCCTGGCAGGCCCTTAATCCTTTTTAATAAGGGCAACCGTTTAAGAGAATTATGTTGTAAGAATGAATGAGATTTGGGAGCAATTCTGTCATCCCGTGTTCTATTGTGACTGTCAATACCAAGTGCATTTTTATTCTGCCAACTGCCTGAGGATTTTCCTTTTAGCAAACTTACGTGATGAATGATAAAACAGTGGCATTTCGTAAGAACCCTAAATCTGTTGCCAGTAGAGATTGATGTCTCTGACTTAAGAATTTTGAGAGTTCAGCCAAGACTTAAGGTCCTTCTGTGTGTTTCGGTGTCAGTTGGTAGAGGTAGAGAATTTGAAACCTCAGAATGTGTAGCCTCATTGCCCCACTCAAGATGAATAATCAGATTTATTAAACACACATGATGCCAATTCTTAATTCTACTCGGCCTTAAAGCATCAGGGAGAAGGCAGGGATATGACCAGGCTGGTTTTTCTTAGGAAACAGGATTTACAGTGTTACTTTTAGGATGGGAATTTTGAAATTTTTTTACATTTTGAGAAAAGATTAGAAATACAATGGAAGATATTTAACACCAGAAGTGCCGCTTCTCAACACTTTGGAAGATTTTACATAGAGATTTTACATAGAGTTGATGTGTTCCTAGAAACCCTTATTTATTGTCTCCCAAAAAGGAAAGAGTCAAAGGAATGTTTTGGTATTGTGCTCTACATCTATTTGGATGGAAAACGATCCTTCCTTCACAAAATAATGGCACCGCTGACTCATTTCCCATTGTTTGAATTAGTGAATTGCTATATGGAAATAAACAACTTTTAAATAATCAATCACATGTGAATAGTCAGGTTTTTCTTTCTTTTTGGTATGTTGACATAGCTTATCAAAATGGCATCTGGGGTTGGCCCTCTTAAATTTCTGTGGCTTACAATACTAACAGTAGGAAGAAAATAAACAGAGACGAGTACACAAACTCAAAAATAACCGTGGAACACACGGAACCTTCTCTAATACCGTATCCAAGAAATGTTGAGAAGATAAAATCTCAAGCGCTAAGAAGTCCAGAGGCCCTGCCCGGCTTACTGCTGCTGACGCACCCCAAGACCCTTTAATCCCCCAGTTTAGAGGATCATATTGTCAAGTCAGAGAGGCTTTAAGCACAATGGCATCTTCTGGAACCCGAGTGACCTGTATTCAGAGTGGATCTTGTGCTTTTGTTCTTTTGAGAAGCAGGTGTAAAGGATAACACGCTGGATTATCTTATTTGAAAGCATCTAAAAGCCACTCCCCCTCCCCCCTTCCCTTTCCCCCAGGCGCTTGTGTATGGCCTTTGATCAGGTCCTTCGCAGGGCTGGGCTGGGAAGGCTTCCGCAGACCTCAGGTTCAGTTCTCCTCCAGCCGGCTTTCCACGCTGACCCTCCTCATCAATTAGCGCTAATGAACACACAGAATTGGTGGAGGTGGAGCATTCACACTGCTGCCCGGTGACTCCTGTCCTAAACTGTGCAGTGTCCCAGGGGAGAAAGGTGATTTCCACCCCACCTGGTGGGAATACAAAGGGAGCTTTCTGGTTCTGCACAGATCGGATCATTCCCTCCAGGCCAGCGTGCAGAGAACCTGGACATGTATTCTAGGGTGACAGTCATTGTGCCCAAGTGTGTCGTCGCCAGCAAATGGGGCACTGCTGTGTATGTCATAACCCAGAATGCCAGTTTATCACAGGCTTTTTTTTTTGTAAAACTTAAGTTTCAGAGATTAACAGTTGGTATCTCAAAGCCAAAGAACTTTCTCAGTCATCGAACTCACCTTAAAATATCTGCCTTGGTTTTTATAAAACAAGTCAGAATGAAACATCAGACCTGACCTGACCCGTTAAAACCCTACACCTGGGCGTTTGCTTGCCCCAGAGGTGTCCTGTGTTAGCGACAAGTCTGAAAGTGAAGGAGGGCTCAGTCCTGGCCTTGTTGGAATGCATAGCACAGGACTGAGTTTCGGGAATGATCCTGTCACCTGTTTACACTGTCGGATGAATGTCATCTTGTAAACAGTGACTTGAGAAAGGCAGGCTCCTAATAAAAGCAAGCCATCGTCCGTTTCTTCCGGAGACTGGAGCTAGTCTGTCATTAAGAAAGTAGTTTAAAATATTACAGTGATCAAAACTGTATCCTGGGACGAGTAAGGGATACATGTGAACGATTTTATTTGCTTACTGGCTTCTTTTCCTTGTGGGAAGCGTACCCCTTAAACCAAGGTAGGGTTCCTTGAAGGCAGCTTGGGATAGGGAAGGGATTAGAAGTGAGAACCGGGGGTTCTGACCTGTTCTTATTCGCTGCTGATTTAAGCTCTAAGACTCGGTTCATCTTTATAGTGAGGTCAGCTGATGTGGTTGTTTATACCACAGTTAAATTTTCATGATTTTTGAACAAATTCAGAAATAGACGACAAAAATTGTGTATGAATATTGCTTTTGAGGCACAGTGTTTATAAAAGACTGGTGACCAGAGCCTGATCTGTAAGAAAATTAAAACCGAATTTACTGAGTTTTTAAATACTTCCCCTCACATTTTGAAGACTCCTTTTCCCCTTTGTTTCTTTAGTCATCTCACAAAACAGCACTTTCCCAAACTGCTTGCTCGTATAACTTGAGAAGCAGCTTACATGTGTAAAGAATTAAAATGTTTTGTTTGCTCTGTGATACTATGCTGATATCTGGGTCTTAATTGCCATGCCTGAATTTTTCAAAGCAGTTAACATTTTTTTTTTTTTAATGCTTGATGCCAACCGAAGTCAAAAGGGAACCCTAAACGGATCTTTACTTAGAAGTGAAGGATCACTGTGGACTTGGGAGCGCACCGTCATTTTGTTGAAAAGCTCGATCAGAAAGACCCTCTTGAGGGTCTTAGGGAACGTGCCCGATCTCGTCTGATCTCAGAAGCTAAGCAGGGTCGGGCCTGGTTAGTACTTGGATGGGAGACCGAGGGTCTTAGGGGCTGAGACTGAGATCATCTAGGCAGAGCCCGTTTGATTTCAAAGTGCATCTAGAAGCTGCTCTGTCTAAGCTGTGCCTTTGACGGTTTTCCTTTCCCTTCCCTGTTGGTAATTTTCCTAGAGAAGAGAAATTCACGTTTTATATTTTGGTGTGTGCGGCCGGACACAAGGAGGGCCAAGGCATTTTACGTTAACCGATCCATTAATTTTTTTTTTTCCTCCAGACTGTTTTCCTCAACAATGCTCCCTGATTAGAAGAAATTTTCCCGTTTTCCCCTGAACTGCTCTTTCTCCCAAGGGGCTGGCTTGAAAGGGAAACCCAAGCACAGCCTCAGGGCAGGCTTAGCAGCGGGGAGGAGCCTCCCTGTGTCCTTTGTGCAAGCTCCAGCCTGCTGAGCTCCAGAACAGGGATGCACCAAACAAGGAGGAAGTGGCGGCTACCCCTTCCCTCTCTTCTCTGTTTCTCCTGGTGCTTTCAGCAGCTTTGCGGACCTCTGAACTGGGCATGGAGAACCCGGGCAGATGGCTCTGGGGACCATGGATGGTTAACCTACGCTCCCAGGCTCCTTACTGGTCATGAGCCCGGCACCCAGCCCAAGTCAGTCTTCCCGTTTCTCCCCCTGGGCTTCCTTTCCTCATGATGCCCAGTTCCTGTTGCCTGCTTAAAATTGGGGGAGGGGAGGAGCTTTCATGCTCTCTTTAACTCTAGTTTTCATTTTAACCAATCTTCCTAGTAAGTTGTGAGATTCCCTCAGGCTCAGAACCCAGGTCTTAACTCCAGTGAGTCCCCCGTTTCAGACCCTGAAACATGGCAGTCAGTCGGCAATTGTTGAATTGTTGAACGATTATTCCCATAGCTAATGGACCTAGGGGAATGACTATGTGCTTGTGTTCCTGAGACAGTGAAAGCTTCAGAAACTGGTAAAGACTGGGCCTCAGGTACCCTCCCCTTCAGGAGGTTAAGATAAAAAGTTGAAAAATTGTCATAAATGGACGAACGATGTAAGCCCAGTATCGGGAACTTTTATGTACCTCTTATTTGAAGATGAGATGATTCTATTTGTGTACTATTAAACAATGACCAGTAATTAGACACCAATTTTTTTTTATTAAGATAGAATTCACATCCCTTAAAATTCACCCTTTGAAGGTGAATAGTTCAGTGGTTTTTAGTGTATTCCCAAAGACAGGCAACTGTCACCACAGTCAATTTTAGAACATTTTTGTTAGGCCTAGAAGAAACCCCGCACACCTTACATATTACCCTCCACTCCTCCCATTCCCCTCAGGCTTAGACAACCACTGATCATTTTCTGTCTGTCTCTGTAAATTTCTCTATTTGTATGAATGGAATCATGTAGTATATAGTCTTCTGTGACTGACTTCTTCCTTCACTTAGCATGTTTTCAAGGTTTATCCGTGTTGTAGCATGTGTAAGAATTTCATTTTTTTTATTGCCAAATAATATTTCATTGTATGGACATACCACATTTTATTTATTGACTCATCAGATGATGGACATTTAGGTTACTTCTGTATGGAGTTCTTATGCTACTATGAATGCTCATACAAAAGATTTTATGTAGACATAAGTTTTCATTTCTCAGGTATGCACCAAGGAGATCGTTGGCTCATATGGTAACTGTGTCTGGCCTTTTGTGGAGTGCCTGTTTCTCCCCATTCTTGTCAGCACTTGGAATTGTCCGTGTTTCTGATTATAACCAACCTCTTGTGTGTGAAGTAGTGTCTTCTTGTGGTTTTGATTTTCACTTCCCTAATTACTAATGATTTTGAACATCTTTTCACATGCTTATTGGCCATTTGCATTTCTTCTTTGGAGAAAGAGCTGTCAAATCTTCTGCCCATTTTTAATTGGTTTATTTGTCTTTTTAGTATTGAGTTGTAAAAGTTTTTTATATATTCTGGTTCCTAAACCTTATCCTTATATATGATTTGCAAATATTTTCTCCCATTCTGTGGGTTGTCTTTTCTCTGTCCTGATACTGTTTTGAAGTATTTTTTGTTTGTTTGTTCATTTTAAGCAAAACTAACAAGACTGATCACTCAGTATACCCCACTTTTCAGTGACTGTTCATTCCAGATGACTCATGAAGGCCCCTGTTCCCCTCCTCCTCTCCATCCCCACCCCCCTTTCCTAATTCTCCTCCTCCTCTTTATTCTTCTTTACTTTTTATTAGGAAATAGCTTCAAACGGAAATATAGAAAGAATAAAAAGAGTACAAAACCCATGTACCCTCTAAACCCAGCTTTATCTCTTAATTGTTTTGCTTTATTTCATTGGACCTTTCTGCCCCCCCCCTTTGCATGTACACACATAAATAGCCATTTTGTTCTGAATAATTGAGGGTAAGGTGCATTAATCATGGCCCTTTAACGCTATATAATTTACTGATAGCTCAGTAGAGTGTCGACCTGAGACACAAAGTTCTCTGCGGGTTTGATCCCTGGTCAGAGCACATACAGGAACAGATTGATGTTTCTGTCTGTCTATCTCTCTCTCTCTCCCTCCTCCCCCTTCTCTCTGTAGAATCAATCAATCAATCAACCAATCAATAAAAATAATTCACTGAGTATTTCCTAAGAATAGGGATAGTCTCACACAAATCACAGCACATTGACCAACTTCAGTGAATTCATCAATGATGTGATGATACCTTGGTCTAATCAAGTCTATAATCCAATTTTGTCAGTTGACACATTGTCCTTTATGGCATTTTTCACCCTTCAGTCCGGGGTCTAGTCTAGGATCAGGTGTTTACCTGAGTAAGGAAATGGACCTCTATAAGTGCATCCCTAAGCACATACCTATACTAGTATTTTTGAACTTTGTGCATCAGAATTCGTAGCTGAGTTCATCTGCCTCACCCAGCCGTCACAGGTAGTGGGGCTTCAATTTCCTGTGTGCCCGCCCAGAGGAAAGGGGGCGGGCTTGGTGGGAGGCCGGAACGGCCCAGATTGCCCTTTGAGGGAGAGACACTCCTGTGTTGACCTCCAGATGTCATGAACCTAAACCAGGTCTGGTCCTTCTCTTCCCAGCGGTGCTTTCTGTCCACACCCCATCTTCCCACAGGGGTGCCTGCTCTGGAGAGCTCTGCTCTCTCTTACCAGAATCATGGCCGGTAGGGAGTCAGCTTCAACCGTCTCGATCCAATGACCTTTTGAATCACCCTGTCCTCGCCTGCCTCTGCTTAACCCCCTGGGTCTTTCTCCCTGTGTGGGGGCCCAGGCAGGCCTAGCCTTCCCTTCAGCTCCTTCTTGTCATATCACATCCATTACCAGGCTCCAAACTCGGACCTCTAGCAGTTCTGTCCTAGGATGGTAGCCAAAGAAGACATGCACTACTTTCAAATAACAGGTGCAAAAACCCTTCAAAGTAAATTAGCAATTACACTGCTGAAGTGTATCGGCATTATCATTTCCACAGTGCTTTCTTGCTTCTTTATGTTGTTATTAGTTATTTATAGTGTTCTGGCCTCATACCAGACCCTTGGGGGGCAGACAGGGCATGTGTGATCTCCGCCTTGCCCCACGAGAGCCTTTGGGAGGCTGCCACTTGCCTGAAGCCAGGCTGCAGAGCGGCGATGGGGGCAGGCCTCACACCTGGGCCCTCCGAATTCCCACCTTACGCCGTTTCCACAGGGCTGCACGTCCTAATCGCTTTGTTAATTAGAACTCAGTATTGCAGGTTTGGTAGGAGCTGCTTTATGCACCATTCAAGAATAATAAACATTCGCACTCTTGATTTTTAATGATCCGAGACAGCAAAGAAGTATCTAAAGAGGTGAGCCTCCTGAACATTTCCCTCTGCGAGGGAGGGGCGGGGGTGGGAAGCGTGTGTCTGCAGAGGTAACAGCAGCAGCGGAGACAGGATGTTTCCCTAGACTCTCGGAGACTCTGCGCTGGTGGTGGTTCAGAATCACGGCAGTCACGGAATGTTTCTGTCACCTACATGGGACACTATGGAGCGGAGAAGGCCAGGCTGTTGCAGGACAGGTGCTGTGCAGTACTGAAGATGCCCACCATCGACCTTCCCCCAGTCACTTTGCATGGAGGTTTTCACACATACTGAAAAGTCAAGGTCACTGTGCAGTGAGCACCTGGGTCCCTCTGCCTTGTCACGTTCACTCCCACCCTCGGTGACACACACCCTCATCTAGATTCTGCCCTTGTCCACATTTTCCTACGTGTATCCGGGCTCTTTTTTGACACCCTCTGTTAATACAGACATTAAACATGTTTTCTGTTTTGGACAGAAGAGATGTTATAGGCTTTTGGGGCTAAGTTAGCCCTTTCCTTCTCAGAATCCTTTAGAACTTCAAGAACGTAGGGCTGAGTTTGCAGCAAAGGCTTGATTCCCAGCTTCACGAGTCTCTTGGAAGCCCACTGCGTGCGGCGGGTTTCACCTTGTCCTGGCCCATTCAGATCTCATGATGGCCCTGGGAACTGTGTAGGGACATTGTAATGCCGGTGGCCGAGGCCAGGCAGGTTCACATTGGATTTGGGCAGACCGTAGAAAAACTGCGGAGCCAGGAGGGGTTGGGCCATTCCGTTTAAGAGAGTCTCACAACGGCAGACAAGCACAGAGGCAGGGGAAACCGCTTCTCAGGCAAGCAAACAGCAGAACGGCCCCCTCACAGTGGCGGGCAGGCAGGCAATCCGCCATCCGCAGTCCCCCATCTCTCTTGAGCACAAGCACCCATAGCCTTATATAGACAAAGGTAAACCAGCGAGCAAGCCTAACACAGCTGCCCCACAGACATATAAACAACTGTCCCAGAATGAGCTTTGGTGGGGGTTATGTGTGTGTGTGTGTGTGTATGTGTGTGTGTGTGTGTGTGTGTGTGTGTGTGTATATATATATATATATATATATAATCTTGGCATGTGTGTGAGGGTTGGGGTACGCTTGGTAGAATGTGGTGAGTGTGGTGGTACAGCAACCTACCATCTTTTCTTTTCACTGGAAATAATATCTCCCACTTTGGGCTCCTCAGTAGGATAGTCAGTGTCCAAGAATAGAAAATAAAGGCATAGAAGAACTGAAAAAAGTCCTCAAGTTAATTTTTTGAGCTGGCGTCTAGTATCTCCCTGAGTCGTTTTATTGCCTTCCCAAGATTCTTCAACTCTGTTCCTCATTATCACTGCCTGTTTTGAAAATGGAGGCCATGACTTATTAAAGAGGTTATTATGAGACATAAGAAGAGCTTTTTTTAATGCTTAGTAATTATCTAAACCTAAATTCAGTGTAGCACCGTTGAAGGTTAAGGAAGAAGTGTTTGGTATCTTAAGATAGTAAGGGACATAATTATAAGCTATCAACCCAAGGTCAGGATAATATATAAATCTGGAGGACACGCAATAAGGCTGCAGTCTGTCCCGCAGGTGGAAAAGCACAGCCAGTTCTTAGGGGAAGCAGCTCCTTCTGTAGGAATGAACTCTTGCCAGAGGAGAGTTGAAATAGACTGCATAGGAAGCTGGGGTCAGGGAGATGCATTTGCTTCTTTTTTCTTTTTCTTTTCCTTTGCCTTGCTTAGATTTTTCTCAAGTCCAGAATCAAACAAAATGAAATTGAGTTTCAAAAGGACATGCAACATGGTGATTCCAGTTGGTCTGTTGAGATCTTGTCTTCTGTGCCTCATTTCCGGAAGCTACAGCAGTCGTGCGGGGGCGTGTCTGTGGGGGAGGGGAGGGGCGAGGGGTGAAGGGCAGCAGGAGATGTGGCTCCTCGTGCCAAGGTCGGGGGTGGGAGGGTGGGGATGGTCTTGTTGGTTTTGACAGGGATATTCTCAAGAATGCTTTTAGCCCTTGGCACTGGGGCTCTGGAGAGTTTGCTTTCAAATCGAGTTAATACAGGAGGCCTCGGCCTGTCCTCTTCACTCCCTGTGCCAGGGAATGCATGCAATCTCTTTAAGTTATTTTCCCTGGAACCCAGGCGTGTGTTGGCTCAACTCTGTCTTCCTGGTGTCTCCCATTTGCAGAAACAGAGCACGTGAGGGTGGGGGAATAACACGGGATCAGCACGCCTGCTGAGGAGGGAAAAGGAAACAGAGCCCAAGCAGACAGGCCACGTGCCGGTGCCGTTCCCTTGGAGGGGGACTTATATGACCTTGATCAGGACAACTCCAAGTCTTTGTGCGGCCTGAGACTTAAGGAAAGCCACGTTCTTGAGTTAGGAGGTTAAGTAGTAATTTATCCAAGTGAATTTGAAAGTTCAGCTCAGGTATAGTCAAAATTCTCCTCTGATTGAGAGCGGGAAGGGAGAGGCAAGCACAGTTTGGGTTTGAAAACTCAGTGAAGGAAGAAGTGACCATTCTGACTTCACTGATGTGTGTGTGTGTGTGTGTGTGTGTGTGTGTGTGTAAACATAGCTGTAATAATTAGAACGTTACGGTACTGTTAGAAGACCGATTATCCAAAAACCAATCATCCACACGAAGATTTAGTATAGGATTAAAAGAGCCTTTATAAATCAAAGGGCAACAGGAGGAAAGATTCTTCAACAGATGGCTACATCTTCATCTCGCGTCAAAATAAACTTGAAACGAACTACAGATTTCAACATAGGTGGCCAAAACTTAAGCCAGCAGTAAAAGTCTACAGATCCCATACGTATATGCGTATGATTCCTCTGTGAATGCTCATGAGGAGTAGATGTGAACGTGGAGAAACCCTTATGGCTCCAGATGGTGGGAAATGCACACTGAAGGGTGGGGTGAAATAGCAGGTCTGGGGAAGAGGCGCTGCTGTTTTCTGCTTTCCAAACCCCAGCATGGTGGTGGGAGCATACTGATGGTATAAACCTTGGAAGTGAAGCTCCTCCCTTTTTTTTAAAATGTCGGGTCAGTGCTCTTTGTGTACAGTTGTGAGTCCCTCCAGGTCGGAACGACTTCAAGAGGGGCCTGTTCTGACTGAGGAGCCTGCCGCTGGCAGACGTTGTCCGTGGAGGAGAGCCCCGGTCGGCAGCGCTGGCCTGTGCCGGGCACGAGGAACGTCAGTACTGCTCGTGCCGGGTCTAGAGCCGGCCTGTCAGAGTGGTGTTCCCTGTTTCATATAGCGGGAGGGAGATGGCTCCCACGGAGCGCGTCTCCGACTATTTCGAAAGACCTAGCTGTAACCTAGAATTGATCGTGTAGGGGAATCATAAACATGCCCTTCTGCGCGCCGGTGCCTGGACCCACACCGCTCCATCCTCCCTGTCGCTCCCGGACATCTGTGAGCTCTCTGTCACTCCACTGTGTTCACAGAGGGACGGGATCTCACCGTTTACCACAGTCTCCCCGTGAGCCAGAAGGTCTGCTGTCCACACTGCCCGCAACGCTGGCCATACCTGTTCCCAGGGAGGGAAATTGCTTTCCTTTTATTCGTTTTCCAATGAGTGTCTGGTGGAGACCGTAGCAGGCAGTGGTCAGTAGGAAAAGCAGGGAGCTGGAAAGAGAAGTGAACAGGGCCGGGCAGTCCTTTCAGGGGAAGGGTCGCGCCAGAAGGTTTCAGGTGAGTTTTCCACGTGCTCCTTGGAGAGCAGAGACTTCCTCCTATCAGCCACCCCCCTTCTGGTTTTGTGACTTGAACTCCCGGATGCAGAAAGGGCCTGGAGAATTCGATTTCTCCAACATTGCATCTTCTAGTGACATCTCTAGGGGGAGTTCTGCACAGTCCCTAGAATTCAATGAAATCAGAACATCGTGTCTTTTGGGTTTTGAATTAGAAGGCATTTATTTTTGAAGCCAGATCTGCTCTGTTATTCTGTAGTGTGGGATAGAAATACCTGAACTTATTATATGCAGCTCTCACTCAGATGTGATTGGGGGGAAGGTATAGTTGCAGAGGGGAAGGAAGGACATGCATTATTCTTTACTGCCTCTGCCACTATGTACCTTCTTTATTGTCCAGAGGGTGGACAGGATGTTGAAGTGACCTAAAATCCAGAGAGAAGAAGCCAGGCGGAGTGACGACGAGAAGGCTTCCTCTGTTTCAGAGCCCTGGGGCTGGCTTCCTAGGTGACCTTGCAGAGGGGGAAAACATCACTGCCCCTTTTATTGATGTTTCAGTTTGCAGTAAAATATTATAATGTAGTCAGATCGTTATACTGTAGCCCATTAGCAATAAAGAGAAGCATTTTAATATACAAATTAATTAGATTTCAGAATCTAGGCAGTAGGAAGTAGCAGAGTCTTCTGTTGAAGGCTTCTGTTGGATACATTCTGAGACCCAACTCTGTATCAGGGAAAGTCCACAAACTGCAAACCCGGGTTAAGAGGTGCGGCCCAGTTATCTGTGGACTGACTCTTAAGTGCCATTAGGAGGCTTTGAAACCTCAGGCCTTTCCACAAGTGTTCCTAAGAACGAAGGCAGGAGATCTTCCAGGAGTCCTAGACAGAAGTTAGAGCCCTCACTTTGTGAACATGCAGACACACAGTGAGTGGCTGGTCTCTCCCTGAAAACATGGGAGGGGGTGGAGGGGAACATGACCCTTTCATTGCTTCTTCACCCTTGTGTGGGAACCTGTAATAAGAATTAAGAAATGTGCTCTTCTCTGGTTGGTCTGAGGAACAAGTAGGTGCTGCTACTTGGGCAGGTGAAAAGGAACCACTTAGGTAGATTAGCGGGGTTTTTTTCTTCTTGGAACACCTAAGGTTTTTTTGTTTTCTGTTAAGGTTTTGGACAGATGACATACATATGTGCCTAAAGTCGTGTGTTGGGCCTAAGGAGATACAGATTAGGTTGAATTTTTTTTTTTTTTTTTTTTGTATTTTTCTGAAGCTGGAAACGGGGAGAGACAGTCAGACAGACTCCCACGCGCCTGACCGGGATCCACCCGGCACGCCCACCAGGGGCGATGCTCTGCCCACCAGGGGACGATGCTCTGCCCTTCTGGGGCGTCGCTCTGTTGCGACCAGAGCCACTCTAGCGCCTGGGGCAGAGGCCAAGGAGCCATCCCCAGCGCCCAGGCCATCTTTGCTCCAATGGAGCCTCGGCTGCGGGAGGGGAAGAGAGAGACAGAGAGGAAGGGGGGGGGGTGGAGAAGCAGATGGGCACTTCTTCTGTGTGCCCTGGCCGGGAATCGAACCCGAGACTTCTGCACGCCAGGCCGATGCTCTACCACTGAGCCAACCGGCCAGGGCCTAGGTTGAAGTTTTTGAAAGGTTCTTTCAGATACTTGCTACCTTGAGGTACATGGCCAACGAGAACCAGTTTAGATCCATCTGTGGCCACGGAGGGTGCACTGCCAGGGGTGAAACCAGCTGGGCGCCTCTGCTGCAGGGTGCCAGGCTCCCAGGCTCAGTCCCAGAGCCGTGGGCACAGCCCAGGGAGGAAGGGCAGCCCCATACGCTTCCCGGGTTATTTTATCACTACTCTCACTATTGGGAAGGACAATATTGGAACTTCGTGTGGTTCTTCTAGTCATTTATGTGCTCGAGAACATACCTGTCCATGTAGAAGGAAATGAACCTGGCTAAAACGGCTTTTCTATATCCGTATGGCACAGGAAGTGTGGGGCGTGTTCAAAGTTCCCCACTTGTGGAGGACCCCCTGGGAGTTTTAATTCGCCTTCTGTCACTCTCTGGTGATCTTGGCAAGGTTTGGAGGGCCTGTCCTGTGCTGCCCTGGGTTTCTGGGCTTAGAGAAACGTCAGAGCGACTTGTAGTCTGCTGCTGCTGCACTAAGAGATGTTTCCTGCGGGTCTTTTTCCGTCTTCTTTATGTACCAGCCATGGAAACTTCTAGAAGGGGCTTGGTGCACACACGAGAAAATCTGAGTCCTGAAACAAATCTAGATCTGCTTTTAGCAGCTACTCACCTTGACTGAAAATGAGTTTTCCTTTCCATCGGTAATGAAGA
Source organism: Saccopteryx bilineata (assembly GCF_036850765.1). NCBI lineage: Eukaryota > Metazoa > Chordata > Mammalia > Chiroptera > Emballonuridae > Saccopteryx > Saccopteryx bilineata. The sequence goes on from NC_089493.1 coordinate 270,546,851, forward strand.
GCCCACAGGCATATCCATGGCAGCAGCTTCCCGTAGAGAAACGTGACAGCATGACAGGGTCATCCCTTCCCCTTGCGTCCTTCCCAGCCGCACGGCGGTGTTCGCTGCAGGTGCAGGGAGAGGAGGGAGTGGACAGGCCGGGTGGTGGGAGCGTTATGGATAGTGATGGTCACTTGTGGGCACTCTCTGGACCTCTTCCTTCTGCTTTTTGTTTTTCCCCTAAGTACCCTAGAGCAGTGGTCCCCAACCCCCGGGCCGCGGACCGGTATCGGTCCGTGGGCCATTTGGTACCAGTCCGCAGAGAAAGAATAAATAACTTACATTATTTCCATTTTATTTATATTTAAGTCTGAACAATGTTTTATTTTTTTTAAATGACCAGATTCCCTCTGTTACATCTGTCTAAGACTCACTCTTGACGTTTCTCTCGTAAGTTTGACAATTATATTTTCAAAATACCACAGTTTTTACGCCGGTCGCATAATTTTATTTTGTGCTTTTATCCATCCACCCTAAACGCTGGTCCGTGAACATATTTTCTGACATTAAACCGGTCCATGGCCCAAAAAAGGTTGGGGACCACTGCCCTAGAGTCTTTATCTGTAACAAAGGGCCAGAGGGCATGATTTCAAGGATGCATCTGGCCCCAGAGTCATGTCATGGAGAACTGTGACTTGCCTCACAAGGCTGAACTGTAATAACTGCGCTCAAAGAACCTTTTGGTTGGAGGAAGATCTGAAGGGTGACCGAGACTCCGCCATTTATCTGATATGTAAATCTATCTGGGACTCCCCTGCCTGACAGTCCCAAAGCCTGTGCTCAAACCTGTGACGCCTTCCAGAGCTCGGCCCCATCTCTGGGCAGCTCTAGTGGTTAACAGAGTTTCCTTTCCATCGGACTGGAGCCTGTCCCCCACGCCGCTTCCCCTTGGGGCCATGTGAGAGAGTCTACTTCCAAAAGACAGCCCTTCAAGTATAGGGAGACGGTGGTGTTCCCACCCTCTTACTCCCCCTTCCTGCAGCCTCTCCCAAGGAGACATGGCCTTGATTCTGTTCATCATCCTTTGAATTCATTCGTTCCAGCTGATATACAGCCCCTTCAGAGTCGGGTTTGCAGAGCCTGGTTTAATCACTACGATCCCCACTTTCTCAGGTATACATTTTTAAGACGGGCCAAACTTGCATTAGAATTGCTTTTGACTGGTTTGAGCTTACTGCAGTGTGAAGGCAAGTGACAACTGTTTTCAAATAAAAGACAAGAGAGGCCGGGCTTCCTAGCGGCAGGTTTTTTTAAAAGTCCTTTAGGTGCTAAGTGTGCACTTAACAATTGGTGCTCTTGTGGTTCCAACTTTTTTTCCCCCTGTTAACCCATCATTTCAACTTGTTAAGCTTTGGGGATTCATATTTCTGTCATGAAAAGTTAGTACTTCCTCTGAGATTGCGGAGGTCTTTGTGAAGCCTTTATTAGAGCTTTTACTACTTTGCATTGTAGCTATGTATGTCTTTCCTCTACCCGGTGATGGGTTCAGCTAGAATAGGAATCATCTCTCGCTATTCCACACTTAGCTCACAGTTGTGGATTGAATGAGTCAAAAATATTTACTCTCTGGAATTCTGCATGTGAACAAATACATTAAGTGGTAAGTAGGTTGAAGAGGGCAATAATACCTAGATGCCTTTTTGACAGCCTTTGAACACTTCACTCTGGGCTGGCTGTCGATCCGCTCTTGGACAGTCTCTGTAAGGTGACATTCATTCTGTCGTGAATGTACACAATTGCACCATCAGTTCTGCCGTGACACGTTTTCCTAAAAGATCACTGTGCTGTGCACAATAGAGCAACTACAACTATGTGGCATATAGGCGAAATGGGCTAGCTAGAGACACAGAAAGTTCATCTTTGACAGATTGAAAGAAAGAGGTAGGAACCTTATAAAAACACTGACTGAGGTTTGCACGTGGTAAGTGGTTAGGGAGTACATCACTGTCCTAAGGCATCTGCCTCTGAAAAGGCCTGACACTGGCTTGTGGAAACGGACACACTGGAGAGGAGGGTTATCTGAATTCGGAGGGGAAGGCGTGGCATCAGATGTGGATGCGTGAGAGTCCCATCCACGGGGAGCTGAGTAGCTGCTAGGCAGTTGAAGTTGGTGTGGTTAGTATCAATATATTTTCTCTGGGCTTGGTTCAGCTGGTGCAGTTGTCTCCATTCATCAGGTGTTTCTTGTGGACAAAATTGCACCGAGCCAACACTGCGTTCACTATATTCACGTTTTCTAGGAAAACATAGCAGCTCGTTTCTTCATTCTGTTATTCACACGATCAGTAAAGCATCTTTTGTGTTCTTAAAGTATCGCAGGCACTGGGAATATGAAGGTGTATAAGTTACAACACCTGCTCATGCGCAAGGACGCTCATAGTCCTACAGACTTGTTTTTATCAGGAGGAATGAAAATAAACGTTAAAGGTCCAGACTTGGCTCATCTAGGCATTTTTCAAAGCCCCCTCCAGCAGAAGAATATTTTGTAAGTCTGGTCCCTTGTTATTGTACATTGAGCCAATTTCTCTGAAATCTGAACCGCTAGGGTTTGAATGGCTCTTACTTTTCAGTTAGTGTCTAAGAGACACTTTCTTTAGGAACAGCATAGAGGAAAGACATTTGTGTCTTACCCACCTAGTCTCGGGTTTAAAGATAAAATTTTACCTCTTATCATGACCATATGTGTGATTTGTTGATGGCTTTAATTGAAAATAGACTAATGTGCTGATAAATCAGGTGACTCCCAAGTCACTTGGCTAAGCCAGACCTTGAATCCAGTTAACTTTTGAACTGTAATGTGTTGCCTCTCAAAATTGTGCCGTAAGGGGGAAGTCTAAGGGAGACGTATAAACTGAACTAATAGTATTTCAGCTTCTCCATCTATTGATAAACTGAATTTTACTAATGTAGTTATTAGTATTCATAATGGGCTTCCCATTGTTTTAGTTTCTTCACAAAATCTGGGACTATGCAGACTCACCCAGGTGTGTCTCCTTCATACTGAGAGCTCTGTAGTCACATGTCTTTGTCAGGGCAGATGCAGCACCGTGTTTCTTTGTACTGAATGAGATTCAAGCACTTGCTGTGGATGGATCTGGGGTTTGAGGGAAAAACATCCCCGGTTACAATTGTGGGATTTGTGGTGCATTCCAGAGGGTTAAGATTTCATTGCCTCTTGTCAGAATATGCTTTCTTTACCAGTGGATGGCTTTTATTTTTGTCCCACCTCTCACCCCCTGTCCCCCACGCCCACCCCTATCCTGACTGATTTGTCAGTTGTATCTGAAGTGATTTTTGTGCCTGCTACGTAGTCTAGACTGGGCCTTCACAACCCATTAATTTTGGCCAGCGTGCCTGGAAGCACAATCATGGCTGGGGGACAGGAATTTGGGTTTTGTTGTTTTTAATGCACACATGCAAAAGAGAAAGAGACAGACAGGGACAGAATGGGAGAGAGATAAGAAGCATCAACTTGTAATTGTGTCACTTGAGTTGTTCATTGATTGCTTCTCATATGTGCCTTGTCTGGGGGGCTCAAGCCAAGCCAGTGACCCCTTGCTCAAGGCAGCGACCTTTGGGCTCAAGACAGCAACCATGGGGTCATGTCTATGATCCCGCACTCATGCCAGCAACCCTGTGATCAAGCCGGCAAGCCGGTACTCAAGCGAGATGAGCCTGTGCTCAAGCTGGGGATCTCGGGGTTTCAAACCTGGGAGTTTAGTGTCCCCGGTCGGTGTTCTGTGTACTGCACCACTACCAATTATAGAGAATGGGAATATGAAGCAAAAAATTTGGTTAGCATTTTAGGAGAACAGGGAGGAGTAGTTTAACATGTGGGGCAAATGATAATTTCCCCTTCCTCCATTTCTTTTTTGAGCCATTTAGTGTTTGCAAAGCATTTTCAAAATGTTCTCCGTTTTTGGAAGTCCCTGGAAGATAGGTTTATTTATCCTCAGGGGATATTTGAATTTGAGGTCCAGTGCTTTGAAAACTCCAAATTTCAGGTAGAGCCATTTGTCCTAAGTGTTGTTTTGGGGAAGAAGTAATTTACAGATCTGAGTAAATCAGGTCCAAAGAAAGAATAACCAATGACAGTACTTACAAATAGGTTTCTGCCTGACCTGTGGTGGCGCAGTGGATAAAGCGTCGACCTGGAAATGCTGAGGTTGCCGGTTCGAAAACCTGGGCTTGCCTGGTCAAGGCACATATGGGAGTTGATGCTTTCAGCTCCTCCCCCTTTCTCTCTCTCTTTCTCTCTCTCTGTCTCTCCCTCTCCTCTCTAAAATGAATAAATTAAAAAAAATTAAACTTACAAATAGGTTTCCTGGGGCGGCAACTTTGCCTTTGTCTGTGGTGAGGGGGCAGGCTTCTCTGTGCAGTGGCCCTTTGAAGCCAGCAAGGTGATGGACAAGTCCATTCCTAGCTTGGGGCCGTTAGCTCATTACCTACTGTTGTTTTATCTCACTCCCTGTACACCCGCCTCCTCCGTCTTCAAGGCTTTAAGGTCAGGACTTGAGGATGGCCTTCAGTTCAGCTTGAGGATTACAAGCCTTTCTTGGCACCTGAGCAAGAAGGAAATTTAAGGAGTCTGGTTGGGAACAGCAGACAAGCTGAAGACAGATGACATACACTGCTCACAAAAATTAGGGGATCAGAGAATGTACAGAGACTCCAGTACTTCCAGCCTTTTGTATGTAGTGCATTTTCACCAATGAAATGAAAGTTGGTTTTGCATCTCATTTGCATAACCGAACAACTTTCTTTGACTTATTTTTCTGATGTTCTTATCTAATAAAAAAAATAATCAAATGCTTCTTTTTTTTTTATCACTTCTTATTCATTTTGAGATATCCCCTATTTTTTGTGAGCATCTATTAGACACAGCAGTGAGAACTCCACCACCCTGCCATTTAGGCTCCAACGACTTCTTTGTGTCTCAGGTCAGTCAAAGTGCCTGAGCCACGTGTGGGAATCATCACTTGGCAGAAGTCTGCAGGCTCGAGTGGGGACTGTCCCCTGGAGGAGGCGCTCGAACTGCTGACAGAGTCAAGACCTCAGGTGTACACGGCCCCGTGGTCAGGTGAATGGGCGGAGGAGGACAGAGAGAATTTCTTTCAGGGTCGCCCTTCCAAGGGTTCTTGAGTCTGTCGGGCTTACCCTGTCTTTTAATCATCCTTCAGGTTCCATTGCAATGATGTATTATTTCCTCAGGAAAATTGTGATTTGACTGTTAAAAAATGTCAGTTTGTTATGTTTTTGGCAGCTTTAAAAAATTTAACTCCTCCCCCCCACCCCCCACTTTATGGCGAAGTCCTTATTTTATAAATATTTTACGATCTTCCAGCTTGATGTATGCTGTGTGTGTTTCCCAATTGCACTTCGCAGTTATAGAGATTTTTATTCTATCAGGACAAACCTCGTTTCTCCCTCCCGCAGCCTGTTTCATTGTTCAAATGTCTTTCTAATACTCCTTGCTCCTTTGCGTTTCATTGCTGCATAATTTTTCTACCTAATTTTTAGCTGGGTTTTTTTTTTGTTTGTTTGTTTGTTTAATTTTTGTTTTTTGGCTAATTTTTGAAAGACTTTTACTGTGGTTTTCTCATAATAAAGGCACTGGGCGGATTGCCCCGTTGTCTAACTTAGTATCACATTTTTAGATTTAAACCCAGTGTTCTGAACATTTGAGTACTGTACAAGGTGAAAAGTAAAAGTCCTCTGACCCCTCCCCCTCAGAACCCCCTGCTTAACCGCTGTCTACATTTTCTTATTCATTTGTTCAGGACACATGAAAGGATGTGCGCGCTCATCCCGTCTGCGCTCTACGTTAGGTCCGGCACGCAGACCGCAGGCGGACACCCCCGGGAGGCGGACACCTCCGGGAGGCGGCCACACCCCCGGGAGGCGGACACCCCCGGGAGGCGGACACCCCGAGAGGCGGACACCCCCGGGAGCCGGACCTGCCTCTGTCTGCCCGTCTGTCTGTCCTTTAACATCATGTGCTTTAGAGTGCTCTGCTAATTTTTTTTTGTTGTTATATTAGACGAACATTAGTTTTATTACATACCAAAAATGGATCCTGAAACTTCATAATGGCTTCCAATTATTTTACATTTGCTTATGTTCTGTACTGTTACTGTTTTGCAGTATAATATTCAGTTATGGAAATGACTCCAAGGAGACATGATTTTTCTGGCTTAATGTGTAATTGTTTATTGGGGTTTTTTTCCCCCCCTTGTGAATAGCAGATATAAAGAAACCTAGATTTCATAAATTGATGATTACACGCCTAAAAAAAGGTCTAATGTTTATCAAGCGCTCACTACATGGAAGGCATTGGGTTGGGGATTGAAATAGATGCAGAGATTTAAGAGGTCCCTCCTCCTTTCAAAAAACTAGTTGTGTGTATTACAATACCAGTGACGATCTGTAGTAATAAGTGCCTGGTATGTCCCGTGGGCATTAGGTGTCTAGACTAGACGTTGATCAGAGGGTTGGGGTGGGTGCCAGGGCTCTGGTGACTGGAGAAGGATTAGCAAGGTGGCTTAACTGACACCGAACTCAGACAGGAGGGCTTCCGAAGCACTTGTGTGTGTGCAGAGGGGGGACGCAGGTGTGGGAGCTGTCGCATAGCGGTCAGGAGCAAAGCAAGAAAGAGTCCAGCAGGGGCCACGTGAGCACGTGAGGGGGGTCACTGTACGTGTGACGAGAAGCCATTGGAGAGTCGTAAACGGGACTGACAGCATGACTTATATTTTAAAAGCTCACTGAGGCTGCCAGGGAACAGCAGATTCTATAACCACTGTTGTGTTTGTGTTAAATGGCATCAGAGAAGCAGTAGTTCACACCTGAGCCACCAATTAATATAAGGGGGGGGTGAAAATGAAGTGATTCTGTGATTCTGAGCTTAGATGATGGGGATGAGGGAGCCGCTGTTGGAAGGGGGGCACAGGCGTGAACTTCACACTGAGCCTGGGGATGAGGGGCTGGGGATGATGGGAGCCTGGGGATGATGGGGGCCTGGGGATGATGGGGGGCTGGGGATGATGGGGGCCTGGGGATGATGGGGGCCTGGGGATGATGGGGGGCTGGGGATGATGGGGGCCTGGGGATGATGGGAGCCTGGGGATGATGGGGGGCTGGGGATGATGGGGGGCTGGGGATGATGGGAGCCTGGGGATGATGGGGGGCTGGGGATGATGGGGGGCTGGGGATGATGGGGGGCTGGGGATGATGGGGGGCTGGGGATGATGGGGGGCTGGGGATGATGGGGGGCTGGGGATGATGGGGGCTGGGGATGATGGGGGGCTGCCGGTGGACGTGGTCCTCGGGCAGTTGTAGAAGAAACGAGTGAAGGCTGTTTCCCCTTCTGCCGTTCTGTTTTGAAAACTTCTCTGAAAATCAAGTGCAGATATTTGCAAGGGAGTCGAAGTCATTGTGACAGTTCCTGTCCCAAGCCTCGATGTGGTTGCCTGACAGCCTTTTCCTGCCAGGGTTACACTCACAGTTTTAACTGAGCGGTGGGGCTACTGTTTCGGTGACTTAATACCCCCAGCTCCATCTCCATCCAAGGACAGCTGACGTTCCCTGCTGTGTGTTTCTGCAGGATGGTTTTTACCATTCGAGATGCCAAAGGCTACTCAAGCAGATGAGTAGTTTTGGAGTCCGGAACGCCACCGTGGAACCCCCCAGGTTCTGACGGGCTCATGTCGTCCCCATCCTCGCTCCTTCCCTGGACCTCACAGGCATGGGGCTTCAAGTTTACACTTGGGCATGTTTCCTTTTTATCCAGTAAATGGAGGGCAATGAAATGAAGTAATGACAAGTGACCAAATAACGGTACATGACATAATGATAAGACATTTTATTTTTCTGTCAAGTATTTATTGTATTGTGGTTTATAGAAAATTAAGAATTGGTAGGTTTGTCTTTTTAAAAAGAAAAAATGTTGCATATACAGGATGAGTCCAAGCAGGTTTACAGTTGTGAGTACGCAAAACACAGAGTTTATTTCTGTGTTATTATTTATTATTGTATGAATTTTCATACGAACAACTGTAAACCTACTTTTGGCCCACCCTGTATAGGAAACAGCACATAAGTCACCCTCACTCCATTTAAAAAAAAAAAAATCTTTCAACTTTTCAAAAATTATGGTGAGGAATAAGCAGATTTACTTCTGTTTCTAAAGAAAATTATATCTCTATTCTCAGGGATTCTTAGTTTGTAATTATTTATTTAAGAGGTGGTGTTTATCAAAACTTGTGCAAAGCAAGGAGATGGTGTCCATTAACCTACAAGGGGGAGATATTGGAAGATTGAGAAGCAAAAATGAAGAAAAGTCCTTTCAAGGAGTGTGATACCGATGTCTTATTCAGGGACTCATGGAATTTCAGAAATCATCTAGTCTCCTTCCCATTCCACGACTAACTCCTCAGAATTCCTGTCATGATCACACGGTCATTCAGTGCCCTCTTGGACACTTCCAGTAAGGAGCAAAAGAGAACACTCGCTTGTTCCCCTGTGTGGCAGCCCAGGCCATTCTAGGTTGAAAGTTTCTTCCATAATCAACCATCTTTTTGGTCCTGGTTCTGACCAGGATGCCATTCACAACAAATCTACTTCCTCTTCTGTGGTCCTTGAAGTTGCCTCATGGCTGTTCTTTGGGGCAAGACTCTTCACTAACTCCCTGTTGCACGTGGCGAGTGACCCAGTGGATGCTTGTGGAGCCAGGACGGGGAAGATCACGAATGAGAGCTCCCTGTTGCTGGCTCTCGTGGCTGAGGATCAGTGCTGGAGGCGGCCTCTGGTCTGTGCACGATATCACCACTGCCCACCGCCTGACCCCTGCAGCAGCTCATGTGCAGACGGGGAACCCACCCACTGTCGGGATGAAGGAAGCTGTTTCCAAGAGGGGGTCTTGGGAGACGGGAACAGAAAGACTGGCAGCCTTCTCGCTGGCATCCCTCAGTGATGGGGCTTGCTGAGGCTCCGTAACAGCCCAGCAGGACTAGAGAACATGCTTTGTGAACTCAAACATGCATGTGAGCCGAGGCTGTGAATACCTTCCTAACGTGGTCGCTGGGGAGGCTGGTGTGGCTGGTCTGTGCAGCAGAGTTGGAAGAGCAAGATTGCAGGGTCCTGGAAAGTTCAAAGCTTATGGAGAAACTATTCAAGTCCTCCTTTCCCTGCTTCTCCTCTAACCAAAGAATCAAAGGCTCCATGATATCATGGGGAAAGCAGCTTCCAAGGATCCTTTCTAGTCATCTGTGGTGCTCACACATGAGCTAGTCAGCCAGGTTGCAGGGGCTTGCAGCACCCAGGGTCCATGGGCCACAGCATGTGGTTTGAACAGCTGTCGGGGGGAGGTTTGTCACCTGGCCTCAGGACTACAGGTAGGCATGTCTGCGTTCCAGCAGTGTTCACTGCCAGAGGTCGGTAGATGTTTCCCACGGCAAAGGCCCCTTGTCTCACAGCGACCTGCTGAGAACAGGACGGGAGTGGCTCTGGGGTTTTCCCACCGTCCACTGAGAGAACATAGCTCTTCAGGAGCCTCGATGATATCTGGAGGAATAGCCTCCTTCTCTGCTACACACCGAGTGGCAGCAGTGTGAACTTGGTAGAAAATGGACTGAGGTCACTGATACTGCTTGTGGGAACTAACAACCCCTGCCGCTCTGCAGCTCTGTCGGCCCAGGGTGAGCCCAGGGCCAGAGTAGTCCGCAAGCCTGCTCGTTTGCAATTTCTTCCTCCCTTCACTCCAGAACAGAAGACTTGGTTGCCCCTATGAGGAATCACACCTTCACACTAGAGTAACTCGAGACCTTCCTTTTGATACCTGGACCCTGAAAGGAGATGGTTTCGAGGGAAAAGAAGTAGTTAGAGGGGTGTCACATGGTGCAGGGGACCCTCGCGGTAGAGGGATAAAGTGTGCATGACACCACGGAGAGTGAGCCGTGCTTACTGATGCTTGTGACGAGCGGAAGCCCAGCCACACATCAGAGCCCTGCGTGCAAAGGGCTAAGGGGAAACCTGAGGGTGCGGAGTGTTTGTCAGGAGAGCCCAGGAGCTGAGCAGTGCCTAGGGAGAGACTTGAGAGGCAGAAAGTCTTACGTGTCGTCACTGCACGGCCCACCCAGCCTCTTTACTGAGTGGGTCTCGGTGATTGTCTAATCTGTGCCCGGAATCAGATGCAACAGGATCCTAGTGTACCAAGTAGGGTGATTGGTAGGATTTCAGTGGAGTTTTGATGCTGGTTGTTTTTCCCTTTGTCCTTGAGAAAATAACCTTTGGTAAAGCTCAAAGTGTTGAAAATAGGGTTTAATGAGAGCCGATCATTTGCAAACCGTAACAGGCATACGAAGCTTTCTGAGTGGGCACGCCGCTGGCTGGATGCCTCATTCCATAGACCCACAGCATCAAAAACACGACGAGGCAGCAGACACGTACGGAGCCAGGGAATAGTGCTTGTTACATCAAGAGACAAAATGACAAGGACACAGTATACCAAAGAATTTTTGCTTCAGAAGGTGACCAGGATCAGATTAGCCTCAAAATTATTGCCCCTTCTGGCTCTGCACATGAGACCCTCAGGCAGTGGCATGAGGGGTTAGCAGTGGGCAGCAGGCCAGTGAGGCCGGTGTCGGGTCTATAAATAGACATGTGAGCTTGACAGAGGTTAGTCCTCATGTACACTTTGTGATGCAAATACGGGGGGTGGGGGGTCTGCAGAAAGGTGGCATTGAGGTCTTCTCCCCCATATCTATCCTCACTCAGTTGTTCCAGAGGTGAGAGGTGGGATGCTTAGGTACTAGGAAGACTATATTTTCTTAACCAGGTATCTTATCATTCATTTTCAGTGCTGTGATCCCACCTCTTGGAAAATACCCAAAATATGCAGTTTCCTTGTTGTTCTAGACCAGGGGTCCCCATACTTTTTACACAGGGGGCCAGTTCACTGTCCCTCAGACCATTGGAGAGCCGGACTAAAAAAAAAAACTATGAACAAATCCCTATGCACACTGTACATATCTTATTTTAAAGTAAAAAAACAAAATGGGAACGAATACAATATTTAAAATAAAGAACAAGTAAATTTAAATCAACAAACTGACCAATATTTCAATGGGAACTATGCTCCTCTCACTGACCACCAATGAAAGAGGTGCCCCTTCCGGAAGTGCGGCGGGGGCCGGATAAATGGCCTTAGGGGGCCGCATGTGGCCCGCAGGCCGTAGTTTGGGGACCCCTGTTCTAGAACGTGAGTGGTGGCTTTGTTATGCAGATAGCCTTGTCCTCCAGTTTGCTCTTAGAGCGGCCTGGCATGCATGTTTGGTTGAAACGCCTCTGAGAACATCTCCTTGTTAGGACCCTCAGTACTGAGGCGCCAACCCAGAAGTGTCTCAGGAAGTGCTGAGTGTGCACCGGTGTGAAGGGGGGTTGTACACAGGTGTGTGCACCTGTGCACATACAGTGTCACGTGGGCGCTTGGGCAGCAGCCAGCCGGGGTTGGTGAGGGCAGGCCAGGATGCTGAGACCCGCGGAGGGAGGTGGGGGCGGAGGCAGGGAGGTGCTGGGGACAGCAGCCAAGCAGGCGGCGATCTTCTCCAGAGAGGCCAGCTGCTGAATATTGAGGCTGGCAGGAGGACACGAGACAAAATAATGGGGACCTGTCGTAGAAGCCAGAACAGGGAAGCGTGGGCTTTCTCTGAAACTGGTATTTGGAGTTTCCCCCGTGTTCTCCAAAGTGACTGGAGATTTCATCCTGTGTACCTTGCTCCTCGTGTCAGATGTCGACACATCCCAGAACACAGTTCAGCTAGTTTGGGTCTGAGACTGATTCCCGGGACCAGGGCGGCAGGAACATGTTTATATATACATAGATGAAGGAGCCTCACCATCTATAACTCAGGATCAATCAAATGTACTGGGTTATCCTCATTCACTTTCATTATCTAAGCTTGTTTCTGAAGCTTACAGATCAAATATGGAAGGGGAAGGCGACAGGTTTCCTGACTCCAGTTTCCCGTCTCCTTCTTCCGGGCTGTGCTCTGCATCTGCAGCCGCTGTCTCCTGGAAGGCAGGGGCTGCTGCTGGTGCATCTGTTTATCCTTAGGACCTAACAGAGTGCTGGGCATATGCAGCGACCCTAGTCAGTCTTTTCCTTGTATGGAGTGAAAAGCATAAAGATTATATGTACACTATTGGGGGGGGGTGTCCCCATTCTCACCGCCAATACATCACAGCCTCTTTCTCTCATTCCAATTTTGGTCCTTCATCAACTCGGTTCTCCCTTGCCTTTAATTTGCTAGAGGCTGCAAAAGAAATTAAACGTTTGTAAGCTTAGGTTGACCTTTAAGGGCGCTTTGTTCTGTAGGCAGAAGCTGTTCTGATGGGCTCCTGTCTGCACGGTCTGGGATGCTCCCTTCGACACACAGGACTAAACGCTTATGGATTGATGCTCTTTGGTGTGAGGTTTACAAGGAATAAACTTGAAACAAGTTTAAATACACTCAGCTACAGTCTGTTGATTTTTCTTTAACCCTTGTCAGATTAACCTCTATCCTGTGTTAATCTGGTAAACTAGATAATTTCCAAACTAGCTTCTCTAATAACTGCAACCTCTAATCTGCTGGCCTCCACACAGCTGTCCCAGGGGGCTGCCGCTGTGTCGGCAGATGCAACGGCTTTTCTTTTTTTTTCTTTTTTCTTTTTTATTTAGGATTTTGCTTTTACTAGGAACCCTGGGGCCCTCCCAAGGTTTGCCATGCAGACTTCAACCCAGAGCTTAGCCTCCCAGATGGTAATTAATGTTTACACAAAATGACAAGCACAAAATGGAATCTCTTTGAGCCCTGCCAAGCACCCATCATTCCCCTGATCTCCCACGCTCGCCGTGTTTGAAAATTAATTTGCCTTGAACAAACAGTGGCTTTTCCTCAATTTATTTGTACAGTTGCAGTGACCGAGAAGAGCTGCAAGACCGAATGTCATCCTTCCATTCATTCGAGTAATTGAATCTGCTAATGGAACAAACTGGTCTCTGTTTAATGATTTGAGGAACAGAGGGAGGAGGAAAATAAGAAGTGTGTGTTAGAGAAGGTAGACTTTGCCAAACACCACTGGAATGGAGTTGTAGAGGTAGAGTCTCAAACGTGGGAAAAGTCAAAAGTATTGCTCAGTTAAGTCAGTCGTGCAATTTTTGTTTCAATAAGTATATATACCAAGTGTGCGGTCTTTGGTAAAAGGATTTTGTTTGAGGGAACAGAATGGACAAAAAGTGTTTAAAGAATGGGTATTGTTAGTAGCTTGAAATACTTACATATTGGTTGACAGAAATCTGATGCTTCCCTATGGTTTGGGCCTTTTCATTTTGAACATAACATTTGTTTATGCTCCCATGTTCCTTTCATTTGAAGTCCGGGTTCTTACTTGGCTGTAGTCTTCGTCCCTTCCATGTGGTGAGGTCTCTGTGGCTCTGTCCTTTGGACAACAAGTAGAGAAGTTAACTAGAAGATAGGATAATTTAACAATAGGAGTTGCCCTTTTCTAGATGATATGTATTAGACATTCAGATATGGGTGGATGGGTGGATGAATAGATACCCTGCCTAATGACCAGTGCCCCACGTGGTTTTCTGGATGTCTTTAAGGCTCATTCATATTTGCTGCAGTAATGACGCTGTAGTGAGTAAGCCCTATTAGGGCTTTTTAATTGAGTGTAAAGACATGTGAAAGCCAGAAGCTCAGAAATGTGCTTGAGAAAGGTTTTCTTCTTCTTTTCCTCCTCTTGCTCCTCCATCACCACCACTGAAAATATTCACCATTTCCTTTCTGTCTTTAAATGCACCCAGTTAGAATCAGTTAGAGACACTAAAGAATCCTTGGAAGGCTGGTGCTCACCATACCTACCCACACTCTGTCCTTATTTCTGAGAAGCACATATTTATCTGTCCTCTGGGTGAGGAGGGGGTTTTTTTTTTTTTTAATTTTTATTTTTTTAATTTATCTAGTAAGTGGGGTAGTTCAAAGGCTTTCTCTGTTGACTTCTTTTGATGGTGAGGTGTGTTGTCCATTAAGGCAGCGGTCCCCAACCTTTTTTGGGCCACGGACCGGTTTAATGTCAGAAAATATTTTCACGGACCGGCCTTTAGGGTGGGATGGATAAATGTATCACGTGACCAAGACAAGCGTCAAAAGTGAGTCTTAGACGGATGTAACAGAGGGAATCTGGTCATTTTTTAAAAATAAAACATCGTTCAGACTTAAATATAAATAAAACAGAAATAATATAAGTTATTTATTCTTTCTCTGCGGACCGGTACCAAATGACCCACAGACTGGTACCTGTCCGCGGCCCAGGGGTTGGGGACCACTGCACTAAGGAACCTATTTTAAAATATCCCTTTTTTTAATTTTACAATAATAATACATGTTCACTACAGAAACTGTGGAAAGTTAGAACAGCACAAACTTAAAAGTCAATGATTATTACTGGGTGATGGGATTATAATTAACATTTTGATATATATCTACTCTTTTTTTCTCTTCATAAATATATGTACTTGCACAGATAATTTTCACTATTGAGACTGTATATACTGATGACAGAGTGCTTTATTTAACTTGCTAGTAATTTTGTCATGAAATATTTTCCACAACATTAAATATTTTTCTATAATAGTTTTTGGGAACATCGATCACTTATCTACTTTGTGCTTTATATTGTGGAAAGCACCTAACACGACAATTTAACTTCCACAGCCAACCCTCTCTTTTATACATGAAATATTTTATAACACATTCTTTACTTTCTGGATGGAACTGTGTGGTTAATATGCCTGTCTATCCACATAATTTAAACTATATATAAAGCCCTTATGAAATGTAAAAAGAGAAACAAATAGAAACCAATTTATAGTAAAAATGTTTTAAGTACCTGAATACTCATTTTACATGAGGGGACACTCACTCAGTGGTTAGATGCTCGAATATAAGCAAATGGAGTGCTGACTCATCGAGGGACATGGGCCATGGTAATTCAAATCCTAGGATCAACCTTACCACTGATGTCATAATTTTCCAAATGATGAAGAACTCTTGGTTATTCATAGCAAGATACAACAGACATAACATACATGTTACAATAGTTGCATTCCTGGAAAATCCAGTGTTTATTATAAACCATGCCCCCCAAAATGTGTTAATATGCAAAAGCAGATTTTGGTTCTGGGTCCTTCAGCTGTACAGGTGTCTAGAGGGACTTCAGAAAGAGAAGAGAGATGCTGTGTGGGACTGTCCTTCACCATGCAGGACATCTCATCTTTTCAGGAGCCAGGAGTGCCCTTTGCTCATGGGACTGCCAACCCCACTCCCGCAAAGTTTGAGAACTCCCCCTAGCAGTTGGGTCCTTGAGGGAGAACCCCGACTTGCACGGCTTTGGCGTGTTTCCTCTTTTACATCATGAAACGCCCCTGAACACAGAAGTGCTCTGAGCATTTCTGAGGATACACTTCTGTAATCTTTTTAGGTTCATTCCCAAGTATTATATGACTTTTTTTTTTTTTATTGTAAAGGAGACCCACTTTTAAATTATGTTTTCTATTCACTGTTGCTGTTGTATAGAAAAGTGACTAATGTTTGTGGTTTTTCCTTATTTGGGTACCTCCCTAAATTTTTATTAGTTTAAATATGTTTTAGATGGTAGCCTATGTTTTCTAGCCTAGACAGTTAAATTTATGTCTTTGTAAATAATACTTTTGCCTCTTCCTTTTGCAGTGTTCGCTGTTGGTTTTCAATGTCAATGACACAAATAATTTGTTTCTTATGGGTCTAGTCCATGTTGTCTCCAACAGTTATATGCGCCTGGTGCCTTTTGGAGGGGTTGAGGTGTGGATTATTGAGTTGTTTTTCAGTTTACTATTATGATCAGGTTTGCTTGTTTTTAAGTCAATTTTAGTCATTTATATTTTTTTCATAAAATCCATTCTTTTTTTTTTTTTCTCAGTGAGAGGAGGAAGGCAGAGACAGACTCCCGCATGTGCCCCAACTGGGATCCAGCTGGCAAGCCCACTAGGGGGCGATGCTCTGCCCATCTGGGGCATTACCTTGTTGAGCAACCAAGCTCTTCCTGGCGCCTGAGGCAGAGGCCATGGAGCCATCCTCAGTGCCGGAGCCAACTTGCTCCAATTGAGCAGTGGTGCAGGAGGGGAAGAGAGAGAAAGAGAGAGAGAGAGAAAAGGGAGAAGGGGAGGGTGGAGAAGCAGATGGGTGCGTCTCCTCTGTGCCCTGACCAGGAATCGAACCTGGGACATCCACACGCTGGGTTACCGCTCTACTACTGAGCCAACCGGCCAGGGCCTTTATTTTCAAATTATTGTAACTTACACAATATTATTTTATTTTATATAAAGTATACTCTCCATGCATATAGTCATGCCACTATTCAAATTCCCAGTTTTGCTTGCTTTTTTCTTTTTTATCTTGCTCAGACTGTTGTTTAAAAGATTTTAACTATTGATTTTACAGAGGGAGGAGTAGCAGAGAATGAGAAGTATCCACTTATAGTTGCTGCACTTTAGTTGTTCATTGATTGCTTCTCATATGTGCCTTGACCAGGCAAGCCCAGGGTTTCGAACCAGTGACCTCAGTGTTCCAGGTCAATGCTCTATCCACTGCATCACCACAGGCCAGGTGCTGAGACTGTTTTTAAATGCAAGACTAATTTTCTTTTTTTTTTTTTTTTTTGGTATTTTTCTGAAGCTGGAAACGGGGAGAGACAGACAGACTCCCGCATGCGCCCGACCGGGATCCACCCGGCACGCCCACCAGGGGCGACGCTCTGCCCACCAGGGGGCGATGCTCTGCCCCTCCGGGGCGTCGCTCTGCCACGACCAGAGCCACTCTAGCACCTGGGGCAGAGGCCAAGGAGCCATCCCCAGCACCCGGGCCATCTTTGCTCCAATGGAGCCTTGGCTGTGGGAGGGGAAGAGAGAGACAGAGAGGAAGGAGGGGGGGTGGAGAAGCAGATGGGCGCTTCTCCTATGTGCCCTGGCCGGGAATCGAACCCAGGTCCCCCGCACGCCAGGCCGACGCTCTACCGCTGAGCCAACCGGCCAGGGCACAAGACTAATTTTCTTGTAACAATTTTAATAGGTAATGTGATCACATGATTCACAAACTTAAATATAATATGGCTGCATATAGTGAAATAGCTCCCCTTCCTCCAGTTTCTTGTCCATCTAATTCTCTCTCCTCCCCAAACCCATGTACAGGTACCCACTGTTACTGGTTTCTTGTGTATTCTTCCAGACCCTTATTTATACAAATAGTAAAAATGAATATATTGCTAATCTTCCTCTGGTTTTCATAAAGGCTAGCATATGCTATTATGCATTATCGTACAGAGGTCCTCATTCATTTTAATAGCTGCAGTATTTGCCGTGCTGCAGATAGACCAAATGTATATAGGTAACCAGTCTCCTAATGACGACATTTGACTTATTTCCAAACTTGCAATTCCAACCGTGATCTTGTTTCATTGTGTCAATAAACCACACCCTTACATACCAGGCCAAGGGAGTCCATCAGTGTTTTGGCTAACTGTTGCCAAATTGCCTTCTACAGAAGTCCTAGGGTTTACATTCTACTGGTACAATATAAGAACATCCATTTCCCCAGGGACTTGTATCAACTTTGTATCAAAATCAAATTTTTTCCCTAATCTGTCCTTAAATTAGTAAAAAATCTGTTGTGACTGAGTCAAATTCATTGAGGTATATACTTTACATGCAGTAAATTAGCCTTCCTACTGTATCCTACACCGTGTAATTTTAAATCACATATCTTTTATTATCAGCACGATGTGTTATTTTTATAATCACAAGAAGAGATTTTCAAACCTCAAAATGTCATAAATAAAACTCCTTAATAAGACTAGTCTATTTGTACATTCCTGTTTCTTTCGACCTCAGCGAGTTTCATTCCTTGGCAAAGAGCACACAGACCAATACAAAATGATTTTTTAAAACTGTGTTCTTGCCAAATTTGGAGAGGGCGCCATAAGACAAATGGACTGTTGAGATGGAAAAGCTTAACCGGGAAGATAACATTTATTGAATAATTGAAAGGAAGAGGAAATGCATTACCAATTAGCCACAAAAACGTATGGCGCCTAATACATGCCCCCAGAGACTGTAAATGGGGGGGTCCTAAACCTGTTTCAGCCCCAGAGTTCCTACCGGCCTTCCGACCTGTCACCATCCTGCCCGTTGGGTGCGGCCCCAGGAAGTTGATGCCTTGAGGGTGGCTTTCAGGTTTAGCTGAAGAGCGGTGTTTCAGCCTCTCTTTGTAACTTTCCTAATCCTTTCCACTGTCTGGTTATACCTAAGTACTTGCAATGAATCCTGGAGTTACCATCACCTACTTTGTTTTCAGATTTTATTTTTCTTTGCTTTTTAGGAGGCAGCATAGTGTTAGTTAGAGAAAAGGCACTTGGCGGTGGCAGAGTTAGGGCCAGGACTCAAAGTCGTTTGATGTATTAAAACAGCCAAGCGACCTCCAGCGAGCAAGTTCCTTACCTCCTCTGAGCTTCTTCCCCATCTAGTCAGGGCAGGTTGTGTAGGAGCCTTGCTGCTCGCAGAAGGGTCCAGCAAGCATCAGCGTCACTCGGGAAGATCTCAGAAAGACAGACGCTGGAGCCCCGGCCGCAGTGACTGAATCCGAACCTGCATTTTAATCAGATCTGCATGTGATCTGGAGGCACATTACCAAGTGTGAAAAGTGCTGGACTGGCCTCCCGGATCCTGGTCTTGTTCCAGAGTCCCGTGTCTTCTAGGTGTTTTCCTCCCATCACTCATGGCAGACCGTTTCACAGAGACTTGCAGCTTCCTGGGCAGGGATGGGTCTGCCCTGTGCGCCTCTGCGAGGGTCAGTGGGCGCAAGGGCTCCGCAGGCTCAGCCCACTGCTCTCTCTCTCTGGCTGTGTTAGGTTGGGACTGGGACAGTGGGGCCACAGAGGAGATGTGGAAGCCAACTCCATGTGCCTTCACAGAGCCTTGGGAAGTGAGCCCAGGCTTGCCTGGTGTCTCCTGCAAATTGGACTGTGTTGTGCAAAATGTAAAGGCTCATTAATTAAGAACAGGGAGGTGGCATATAATCCAGTTAGATGTATGAAGAAGTACTTGGGTATTTCTAACATGCATCCTTACTGACTCTCGGGGCGGTGTCCCCTGGGAAAGGAAATGTTCTTTTACGTCAGAGAGAAACTTGGTCTGGACATGGAATATTCGGAGCGATGTCATGAATTTGAATTTAAACTTAATGATATGGAAAATATTGATGTATTTCTTCTTCACCAGCCCAGCCCAGCAAAAAACAAAGCAGTAGGAAAAGATAGCACACTGTGTTTCTGCCATTGTAGTAGGCATAATAATCCTCAGTCAGCTCCCAAAGTGCGGAGGGTCCTGGTTATGCACGGAGAGTTTCTCGTTGAGGAAGTTTCTCGTTGAGGAATTGTTCTGTTAGGATCTCTGCCCCAGTCCTAACTCACTGGCCTGCGATGTATGCAGCCGAGGGTTCTCAGTGAGCTCGTGTCGTTACTTGCTATGGAAACCCTTGTGAAAATGGTAGAAATATCCACACACAGCCAGCAGCAGAGCCAGAACCCCTGGGTATGGGGTCTGCTTGGAAAAGGGTCTTCATTGGTGACTGAGGGGCTCTTCTCCTGTTTGGATGGGGTCTGTCCACATCAAGGGTCTTTGGGCCTCAAGCTGGAAACCAAGGTTTTGGGAACTCATAAAATTTCAGCTTATTGTAAGCAAAAAAAATCTCCCTAGAAAGGTCCTCAAGACAGCACTGCATAGAAATATGTGTGAGCCGCATGTCAGAAGTCTGAGTTACTTTTCAACAGGCCCTGGTTGGGTGCCTTGTCCTTTCGTACCTGAAAGCTATGAAGAGAGGAGTCTGCATCCTGTTAGCGGCCGTGTCCCAGGGCGGTCTGGAGGACCTGATGAGAGCCGAGTTCCCGATAGCCAGAAATGCACTGTTGTTTCTACACCCACAGTCTGTTCTGCTGTTGTACACGTGACAGGTTACAGGCTCACCAAGAGGACATTGGAAAGAATGGATTGCTTCGATGCAGATTCCAGGGAAGGGAAAAGAGAAGTGCGTGTATGCACGAATACATCGCTGGAAATTGGTAGGGCCAGCGAGGACAGCGTCGTCTTCACACTTGATACAGTGAGAGAGGAAGGGGAGTTCATGCCCACCGTCCTTCACTTAGGAATGCCCTCAACACATTCCACTTCAGAGAGCCTTGCAATAGATTTCCTTCCTAATTTATAGGTTGTATGGTAGTAAAAGGATGGATCTGTTTACACGCAAATGTGGGAAAGATAATTTTTCCTCCAGACCTATAGGCACTTACCGTATTTCTCCATGTATAAGACACTCCCATGTGTAAGACGCACCTTAATTTTGGGACCCAAAATTTGGGGGGAAACAATGTATCATGTAGTTACTGAACTCAAGTTTTATTCATCATAAAATTCATAGAACAACTCATCTGCGTGAAAAAGTGGGAAATGAAAGTAAAAAAATCTACAACCACTGTATAAGATGCACCATTTTCAGACCCCAAATTTTTCGGGGAATACGTACTCATAAATAAGGCCATTTAGGCCCTGGCCGGTTGGCTCAGCGGTAGAGCGTCGGCCTGGCGTGCGGGGGACCCGGGTTCGATTCCCGGCCAGGGCACGTAGGAGAAGCGCCCATTTGCTTCTCCACCCCCCCTCCTTCCTCTCTGTCTTTCTCTTCCCCTCCCGCAGCCAAGGCTCCATTGGAGCAAAGATGGCCCGGGTGCTGGGGATGGCTCCTTGGCCTCTGCCCCAGGTGCTATAGTGGCTCTGGTCACGGCAGAGTGACGCCTCGGAGGGGCAGAGCATCGCCCCCTGGTGGGCAGAGCATCGCCCCTGGTGGGCGTGCCAGGTGGATCCCAGTCGGGCGCATGCGGGAGTCTGTCTGACTGTCTCTCCCCGTTTCCAGCTTCAGAAAAATACAAAAATAAATAAATAAATAAATAAATAAATAAATAAGGCCATTTAAAAATAATTAGTGCCGTGTTTGTCTTTCACTAGTTGATTATTCTGTGAGAGAGTTTTATGGAATTTGATTGAGGGGCTAATCAGATAACCCCAGACTAGATGTGGCGTAGCTGTGTGCAGGTACATCATAGCTTTTTTAACCTATAGGAGCATCTGTTTTCCAAGTTTCTTTCCCGATTGTAGAATTTTACTTAAATGCTACATCCAGGCTTAGCCTCCATGGCCAGCGTTGGCACCCCTGATTGTCACTTGGGGGAGGACACCTGGCGTGGTCCAAGCACTCTCTACATTTCTAGTTGACAGTCAGTTTGCCTTGAACACACGTGTGTACTTTTGATCTCAGGCGTTGCTGTGATCAGCTGGCAAGCACTAGAAGGCTTGATGCTTGACCGGAAGTCGGGTGCTTCCTGAACCAAAAAATTATTACTCTAAATGTTAAGTGCGTCTCATCTGTCAAAAAGGAAAGGGGGGTGGGGGCGAGGAGGCCAAGAAGCAGCATCTGTGTGTAGTTAGTAACACTCACTTCATTTGCTGTTGAGAACACTTGTCTTTTGTGTATTCAAGAACTTGATTTGTTGTTAAAAGGGAAAAATCAACTTGTTGGCTATAGTTTCTTAACTTGCTTCATAAAAGTCTTTGTCGAGATGAAGGAGTACATTCATCTTCAGACTCTAGATGGCCTGGCCTGTGTTCAGGAATGCAGCCTCCTCTGGCTGGTTCCCATTTTTCCCCGAGGGGGTGGCTGCTCAAGGGGCAAAGGCTGACACCCCCCCCCCCAGCTTCCCGGTCTCTGCACACGGTGAAGACCCGGCAGGAGGCCTGCGCCAGCTCAGTGGCTGGGGCTCTGTGATCTGGTCCCAGGGCTCTGTGATCTGGTCCTGGGGTTCTGTGATCTGATGCCGGGGCTCTGTGATCTGATGCCGGGGCTCTGTGATCTGATCCTGGGGTTCTGTGATCTGGTCCCGGGGCTCTGTGATCTGGTCCCGGGGCTCCGTGATCTGGTCCCGGGGCTCCGTGATCTGATCCCGGGGCTCCGTGATCTGGTCCCGGGGCTCTGTGATCTGGTGCCGGGGCTCCGTGATCTGATCCCGGGGCTCCGTGATCTGGTCCCGGGGCTCCGTGATCTGGTCCCGGGGCTCCGTGATCTGGTCCCGGGGCTCCGTGATCTGGTGCAGGGGCTCCGTGATCTGGTGCAGGGGCTCCGTGATCTGGGCCTGGAGCCTGCTCCCCCTTCCTGTGTCATACTCCCATGTCACTCACTGCCTGTCATTTTGTCTCTGCTCTCCCCACTGCAGATTCGGAGTTAGGTGTCAGCACGCTGCCCGAACATGACAGCCAGGATGCAGGGCCGATTGTCCCCAAGATATCTGGTCTAGAGAGAAGCCAGGAGAAGAGCCAGGACTGTGGCAAAGAGCCGATCTTTGAGCCCGTGGTGCTTAAAGACCCCTGCCCTCAGGTCCTACAGCCGCTGCCCCAGCCCCAGACGGAGCCGCAGCCCAGAGCGCCGTCCCCAGACCCCGACCTGGTGCAGCGCACAGAGGCCCCGCCTCAGCCCACACGGCCCAGCACACGGCCAGCGCAGGCCCCGCCGGAGGTCCCGCTTCCTCCGGCCCCGAAGCCTCAGGTGCCGAGGCCCCCGCGGCCGCAGTCCCCTGCCCAGCTGCTCCATCAGAGCCTCCCGCCCGTGCAGGCTCACCCCTCGTCTCAGAGCCTCTCCCAGCCTTTGTCTGCCTACAACAGCAGCAGCTTGAGCCTCAACAGTCTCAGGTGAGCCCACCTTCTCTGTTTCCGCCTGACTTTCGCCACCTTCTTTTGGGCGGGCCAATAGTTAGTGGGTCGGGCTCCCCAGGAGGCTGGAGTTCCCTTGTTGAAACGTTGTCATGGTGGTTCCTCTGAAGTAGGGACAGAAAGGGACAGTCAGGTGAGACTCTGGTCTCTTGGGAGAGGACAGGTTGGTTTGGGTAGCGAGACATTGTAAAGAACAAAAGTATCTAGAAACTCTGGAGGGAGGGAAGGAGGAGGGGAGGAGGGCAGAGGGGAGGAGGGGCGTGCTTGGGAACCAGAGCAGAGGGGCCTATGCCCGGAGCCCCTGCGGGTGGGGCAGGGAATGGAGTCCTGAGGTTCCTCAGAGACCTCCGAGAGCTAAGAGAGTCCTAGAAGGAGGCCCTTTGCCCCTGAGGGAGGGCCTTTCGGAGAAGGTCCATCTCTATGTGCCTCCAGAGGCAGGAAGATGGGACCAAGGCGTGTTCTGGTTGGAGGGTTTTTTCGTAGTGACTTACGTCTACCATGGTGGGCCAGAGAGGTAGAGAATAAAGAAGCCGGGTGTTGAGAAAGAGAGAGGAGCTCCTACTCAGGGAAGCCCAGGCCCTCCTCTGTCTCGATTGGCCAAATTGCAGAAGAAGGTTGAAAGAAAGCTGTGCCCAGGAGAGCTGCAGGGAGAAGGGGGACAGCCATCTTGTCCCGGGGGGTGTAGTCCTTACGCCTCACACTTCAGGGGGCGCTAATCTTTGCTCTCATTTTCCTTGTGGCACCCTGGCTGTGGTGGCTCAGGGACTTGCCTTTTCCTGTCTGTGACAGCTGAGGGAACACGCAGGGTGGGGGCTGTCCCTTCCCCAGGGGGCCAGGCCCATCTTCTGTGCTGAGGCCGTTTCAGTGGCTCCCGAAGGTCGAGGTGACAGGGAACCTGAGCTCCCGGGTTCACCTGTTCTCTGTGCCTGTTCCTTCCCAAGGTGGCGGACAGACAGGGTGGACTGCAGGCAGGCTCTCTCCTGCTCCCTCTGGCCCATTGTTGTGCTTTATAGGAAATGTGGTGGGGGGGGGGGAGGACTGGCCGCAGGGCGGAGAGCTGGCGGAGTTTGGGGCAGAATCAGCTGTCTGGACACAGAGATGTGGCCGCTAGCTTGGGCCACAGTTTCTGTTCTCTGGCTCCCTGGTCTGCAGCAGGGTGGCGGGCAGAGAAGTATGAGTTCCCGAGAGGCTGCCTGTGCGCCCAGAGGGTGCCTGTGTGGAGCAGGAGCAGGGGCGGAGGTTGCAGGGCTTTGAGCAGGGAGATGGGATTCTTTTTAAGAAAATTAATTGCTTCATTGCTTCTCTCTCTCCCTCCCTCCCTCCCTCTCTCTCTCTCTGCCCTTCTCTCTCCCTCCCCCCCCCCCTCTGGTTCTCCAACAGCAGCAGCAGAAGCAGCACTCCAGCGAAGACTCAGCCGGCCCCGCCTCACATCCCCCACCACCCCTCAGCCTCCCCGTTCCCGCTCTCCCTGCCCAACCACAGCCCGCTGCACAGCTTCACGCCCGCCCTCCAGCCCCCCGCACACTCCCATCACCCCAATATGTTTGCCCCTCCCACGGCTCTGCCTCCTCCACCACCACTGACATCAGGGAGTCTGCAGGTGCCCGGACACCCAGCCGGGAGCACTTACTCAGGTAGGATGGACGGCTGGCCTCGCTGACCGGAGCTCGCTCTCCCTGGCCGGTGGCCTCTCCTGCCGTCTCTCGTCCCTCATTGCTGGGTTTTATCTGTTGGGGATTTCCCACTGGGTTGGGTGCGACTCATAATCAGTCCTTTGTGGGCTGAGGTTCAGCTAAAACAGTTCCCGGCACCCCTGCCCACCTAGCCCAAGCCCGGTGAATGGGGCGCCGCCAGGGAGAACTGGTTTGTTTGAAGCCACGAGGCTTTGGCAGCTGAGTTCGCCACTGGTAATGCGGTAAGGCACCGTGGCTGTGTGCCCTGCTGCCCGGCTCCCGGCAGTGACAGACCTGCCCAGACCTGTGTCTGTTTCAGTCCGGGCTCTGGGGTTGCACCTTGGTTTCGGGGGTTTCTTTTGGGGAACAGGGCCTTCTAATTCTTCCTGAAGGGGCGGATTCACTTCTGGCGATGCATCCCAGAATTTTAAGGACAGACCTCATGTTAGGTCTTGGGTCCTTTTCTCCTCACCTGTACTTAACAATCAGGGGTGCCAAGTTTGGGTCTGCTGTAGCTCTGTTACATGTGTCACCGATACAGGGAACCATCCAGCAGAGACTTACCTTCAAGGTCGTCTTCC
The DNA here is from genome assembly GCF_036850765.1 of Saccopteryx bilineata. Classification (NCBI taxonomy): domain Eukaryota; kingdom Metazoa; phylum Chordata; class Mammalia; order Chiroptera; family Emballonuridae; genus Saccopteryx; species Saccopteryx bilineata. Next base: position 270,572,029 of record NC_089493.1, read on the forward strand.
ATGTAAACCGCCGGCATTTATTACTTAGTGTGCCCGTCACTATTCCTAACTTACAGGTGTTAATTCCTGTAACCCTCAAAATAAACCCCTGAAGTAGGCAGCAGTGTCCCCACATGATGGATGAGGAAACTGAGGCACAGGTGGGTGATGAGCCGTGCCCGGGGTCACTCGGCTGGCAGTCACCGAGCTGAAACTGGACCTCGGACGTTTGCTTGGAGTCTGTCAGCACCCCACACTGACAGGCCTGTCCTTCACAGTCGGGCGGTGAGACAGAGCAGAGACGTAGGTTGTGACGGGGACTTACTGTCGTCAGCCTGGTTGGTTGTCCCTTCCAGCTAAGGGCCTGGCTGCATGCCCGAGAGCCCCGGGCCCTGGGTCCCAAGGCCCCTAGTGAGGGACTCGGTTGTCCTGCTGCAAGCAGAGGTGTCATTCTCTCCCTCTCCTCCTTTTCCAGAGCAAGACATCCTGCGACAGGAGCTGAACACGCGTTTCCTGGCCTCTCAGAGCGCTGACCGCGGGGCCTCCCTGGGCCCTCCGCCCTACCTGCGGACCGAGTTCCACCAGCACCAGCACCAGCACCAGCACACGCACCAGCACACGCACCAGCACACCTTCACGCCGTTCCCCCACGCCATCCCGCCCACCGCCATCATGCCGACGCCAGCACCTCCCATGGTGCGTACCCCAGGCAGAAATGTGAGGATAAGTAGAGCACGACTCTTTTCCGCAGCACGGTGGGGCTGGAGCCGGCTGCTGGGGCCCGGAGGTCGGAGGGGGAGCAGCAGGGACTCCTGTGGCCGTGTCCACCCCTGGTGGACAGAGGGGGACACGCCCTGCTTCGGCCGGCTCGGACCTGGGGCCTAGGTCGGAACTTGTTTCCAGAGTCGTATCTATCACTGGGGGTTGAATTTGATCCTAGATGCCCTCAAAACGGGCACCACCAATGTCGGCAGTTAACTTGCCTTATAGAATAATGTTTCCTTGATAATGCTGAGGGGTTGCCACCAGTGCTTTGTAACCAAGTACTAACAAATAAATACCCCCAGAAGACCAGGGAAGAGGCTGGGGAGGGGGGGGAGCTGTCGGGATTGTGGAAGACATTAGGAACCCTGCCCTTTCAGATGTCAGAGGTGTTAATTTCTTGTATTCCATAAGACAGGACCAGTCTGGCATTGTGTTCTGTCAGCAGGTGGCCAGAGCGCCACGCAGCCTGCCAGGGACAAAGCGCAGCCTGTGGTAAGAGATACCACCGGTGATGACCATGGTGATGGTCTTGAGTGGAGTCTAGCACATGCTGGAGGAACCAGTTAGGACTTTTTTAATAACTTAGGACCTGTAATGAATAGTGCTGTATTAGGATTAGGATGCTCAATATCCTGAAATACAGCCCTGTCCGTCACAGTGAGTGTTAGAGCCATGCACTTAATTTATTTTTAAAATATTAATTGAAAGACTTCATTTCAAGGCAATTAATATAGGCACCGTGAGAGGAGATTTCGGTTCCGTGATTTTTTAAGAGGCATTCCCCTTCACCAAACCTGGTTTCCTCTCTTCCTTCACTCTCCCCTATTTTTTTTAACTTAATTTTTTTAAATAGTATATTTTAAAATTTATCTAATAAATTTTCTTTAGAAGTTTGAGATGAGGCCTTGTGAGCCAACTTATTTTCTGATAGCAAATCCTTTATCTTTTTTTTTTTTCTGGAGGAACTAGACTTCTCAGCAGTTACACTCTCAAGTCTCTGTTGAGCTGGGAAAGAGCTGACGTAGCCTGAAGTGAGGCGTTTCATAAATGTATATATTCAATGGAACAGAGGAGAGTTACAGCACCTACCTGGACGATGACATTATTGAGCGGGAACAAGAGCATCCTCTTTTCTGGCCCAGGGAGAGGTTCTGAGATCTAGCCCAAATCGCTTCATACGTGAGCGTGGTACATTTCAGAAGACAGCCGAATGTACCCATCCTCGGCCACCGTGAAGCAGAAATTGGAGGGAATTCTCTGGGCCAGTCAGACCAAATGCTCACTCCTCTCTGATTCGTCGGAAGCAGAGCCTCTTATCTGCAGTCCGGGTGTTCCTCTCCGGCCAGTCTCTGAGGACTGAGTAGAAAGAGGCACAGGAAGTGTGGCCAGGACCCCAGTGCACCATGGGGGGTTTCCCTTCGTTTCTTCCCCCCCGCCCCCCATGTTCACTGGTTTCTTGTCCTAGTGACTCAGGAGCTCCGCATGGTTTTCTTGCACAGGGAGGTTGTGGAGTCTGGTAACGGCGTCACGACCAGAAGAAGCTTGTGCAGGGCAGCCCCGGCTGACGCAGTGAACAGAGATGTTAGACTCTTTAAGTAACGAGCCTTTTTTGCTTTGATCCCTTTACAGTTTGACAAATACCCTACAAAAGTTGACCCATTCTACCGGCACAGCGTGAGTCTCTCTCCCATGCTATGCGTTCAGTGTCGCTGCTTTTCCATCCTTGGTGCTCGTGCCCCCAGATCAGTTAAACGACTAGCCGCTTTCCTTAATCACCTTCGCCAGAACTCCCATCGCTCCTCGTCACTTTGGATGCTTGCTTTTGTGGCGTTTGCTTTTGGGTAAAGATGCAGTATAGACTCCGTGGAATCAAAAGATCACCTAACGTACACCCAAGACTGGAAAGCGGCCTCCGTCCCGCGCAGTGAGGCGCCTGCAGCGGAGACGTCGCCGTTTCAGGAGACTCTGAGGGCACAGGAGTTGGGTCCCCAGTGGAAATGTCATTACTGCCGAATTCCCAGAACTCAACTTGAATTATGTCCTCCAAGTAGAAAGTCTCTTATTATCTTTTTGACTCGTAACTCTTCACAAAGCAGGTTTTTAGACTAAGTGCAGAAGCCTCTTTCCCCTGGCTGGGAGTGTTCTCCTGAGATACTTAAATAAAAGAAGGTCTGAAAATTGAAATAGATGATTTAATTTTTCTCTTGGAACTCATTCCTCTTTCTTACAAAAAAGAATACTTTTTTTACACAATTTTAAGAGGACGGTCTGTCTGGAGCCTAAATTGGTGCCAGCCTAAAGTTTAATGTTCAGATATCTGTACGACAAGACCTTGAACATCTTACCATGATGTTTTGATTATGGAGTGAATACTGCATCATTTTTACCTGAAATTTTGCAAGTTTCTTTACTCGGTGGTTTATTTGTTTTCTTTTGTTTTCGATGAAACCAGGAAGGAAGAAGATTAAAATTGTTTGTAGTCATGTTGATTCACCACACTCAACTGTTTTTGCTTTAATTTTTTTTTTTTTTTGGGGGGGGTAGTGTTATCATTTGAATAGAAGCGCTGCTTTAACAGGTCAGCCAAGGCTGTGAATTTATTCGCTCTTAGAACGAGATGATTAGATTCCTGATTAGCCCTGAGTGTAGCTGAGAAGCCAAGACTAGACAATACTTAGAAAACACTGAAGGATTAGCCTAGAGCCATTCAGAAATTGCATGAGGAAAGCCACTGCAGAAGGGGGTGAGGAGAATATATTTGAGTGCTGGGCCCCCACCTGGTTCCAGCATTGTCCTCAGTTGAAGACAAAAGCATTTTTTAAACAGACATGGAAATCCAGTGGACCGGTGGGTTTCCTCTTTGAGTCCGTCCCATGAGTGCTGTCATCTTCATAACCATCAGAGCTCTACCCTTTTCCTATATCTTACTGATTGAAATTAAGGAGCAGCTCACAAAATCCTCTTAGAGCAAGTTTAGCGTACTCCACAGGGGACTCAGGTTTAACTTCCTAGGACCCCGATGCAGTGTCCTTTTATACGCATATGTCATGGAGAGCTCCAGGCAGAAGGTGGAGAGTAAGCCTGGGGCCTTCATGTCCTATGGATTAGGTACTTCAGATGTTTAGTCAAGGGATGATAGTTAGCTATGTTCTAAGAGGGTCAGTCACGGAATCAGGCAAAAGGAAAATGGTGAGAAGATCCCATTTTTTATGAAAGCATTAAAGTAAAAATACCCACCTGGAGGCAGAGTAATAGAAATTTGAGTATGTTTTAGTGCGGCATGTATTTAATTACCCTGCTTCATACAGTGTACTGTGGGAGAGGTATTTCATATTATTAGTTATAGCAGATAATGTGTGAAGTGCTTAGTCTCCCCAGCTTTGGGGATTAGGACGTTATAAAGGGGAATTAAGATGCAATGCACTCAAGTATCTAAAACACAATTTCAGACTTAAAAGTAGTTTTAAATGAGGGTACTTGGCTTGCAATCACTGTTTAAGTGGATTTAGTTCAATATCAATTAGTCTGGAAAACTTTGCTGCATCATTGAAGGGAGCAAAATGAAATAAAGTCCAACAGAAAGAGAACATACCCAGAGCCCAGACAGGATTGTCGAATGTGGGTTTCAGTCATTACCTAGAGAGTGCTAACATCAATGCACCGTGAGGAAAAGCTCGAGTGGGGACTGTATTTTTTGACATAGTACATACAACCAACCGTATGGGTGGGACATGCCTTAAGTATCAGGAGGGTGGCTTGATCAAAGTAGGAACCAGAGCAATAGAATCTCAGAGATACTAAGTTTTTAGGAGTACAAAGATGTGTTTGCGTTGTCTTCGCTATTGCTGTATATATATATATATTTTTTTTACTCCATTGTGTTGTCTATAAACTATTAATTCAAGAAAATGTATATACTTAATTCAGAATCATTCTTCTCCCTTCACTGAGTGTGGGCAGGCTGACATGTCAAGGCCTTGGCTTGAGTGGCCTCCAGGGAGCTCGTCCGTCTTCTAGAAGAATGGGCAGCTCCCCTTGCAAGTCTATACTGAGTCATCTTATTTTACCCTTCCACAAATGTCGCCATTTCTGATGAGACAGTGAAATTGTCCTCTGGAACTGCTACTTCTGGAACAGCCTAATGAAGCAAGGATTGTGAATAATTTCTCATTTCCTCAAACTATTAAAAATCCAGAAGTACTAATTGAGTTTTAATGGTATAAAATCCTGGAACTCATAAAGACTGGCTTCTTTTTCTTCCCTTTTTTTTTTTTTTTTTCTTCTTCTTATTTTCTTTTTCTAATTAACTCGTAATTTTCTGGGCATCGTGTTCGGCTCAGCGCCCCTCCTGTTTCTGATATGCATTCAAGTCTCCCACCATTTAGGACTTCTATCCATTTTAACAATTAATAATTAGAAAAGCTCCCTTTCTAACGACGTCCTCATCGGGGACATCATTTGTTGACTGACTGATTCTGAACTACTCCTTTGGCTTTTGAGTTAAGCATTCGTGGCACATCTGTGTGATCATTTCATCGTGGCTTCTTGACTAATAGCATCCAACCGAGATGACTTGGCTTGCTAATGTCGATGTCTTTCTATGGGGAGGGAATTGGAGTGTGCCACTTTGTCTCCGACTAAAAGCTGTTTTTCCCTCCCCGTCTCTGGCCGCAGCTCTTCCATTCCTACCCTCCTGCAGTATCGGGCATACCCCCTATGATCCCACCCACGGGCCCCTTCGGTTCACTACAAGGAGCATTTCAGCCGAAGGTAAGACTTGGCGGCGGAAGCACACACGTGTTTGCACGTGGGGCCTCAGGCTGAGCGTGCGAGCGGGCTCTTCCTTCTCTTGCCTGTCATTTTTCTGATCCAGCGTGTGACCCCTGGGGATTCGAGTGGCCATGTTTGGTTTTGTTTCCTTCTCATCCATTTACTTTTAAATCTCAGCCACATTTTATTTTCATTTTGTACTACTACCCATGCCATCTCAGTTAAGCTAGGATTTCCTATTCTCTTTACAATCAGCCTACATGTATATTTTCCCACCAGTAGAGTGGACACGAGAGGGAGTCTGGTCCGGAATTCTATCAGATGTGTCGGATAGAAGTTGTCCTTGAGGTGATATATATTCTTTAGCAAAGATGCCAAGCTGAACCGTTACTGATTTTAACAGAAGGGAGGAAAAGGGTTCCAAACTAAAAATTGTCTTTTTTTAACAATGGAGAGGGAAGAAGCTTCTGTGTGTGCTCCCTCATTCCCCCCTGGGCCCCCTGGGCCTGCAGGGAGGGTCTGCCTGCAGGAGGGTTGCAGCGTCTTCCAGTTCCTGGACTGGTCTCTCCGTCCTCCGGCCCCTCACCTGCACGCACACTCGCCAAGGTCAGGGCTCCCTCTCTGTCCTCCGGCCCCTCACCTGCACGCACACTCGCCAAGGTCAGGGCTCCCTCTCTGTCCTCCGGCCCCTCACCTGCACTCACACTCGCCAAGGTCAGGGCTCCCTCTCTGTCCTCCGGCCCCTCACCTGCACTCACACTCGCCAAGGTCAGGGCTCCTTCTCTGTCCTCCGGCCCCTCACCTGCACTCACACTCGCCAAGGTCAGGGCTCCCTCTCTGTCCTCCGGCCCCTCACCTGCACTCACACTCGCCAAGGTCAGGGCTCCCTCTCCGTCCTCCGGCCCCTCACCTGCACGCACACTCGCCAAGGTCAGGGCTCCCTCTCCGTCCTCCGGCCCCTCACCTGCACGCACACTCGCCAAGGTCAGGGCTCCCTCTCCGTCCTCCGGCCCCTCACCTGCACTCATACTCGCCAAGGTCAGGGCTCCGGCATCGCTTGCTAAACATCCTAGTGTGAAACTGACCTTTGACCTTTGATAGGAACGTCCTTTTCTACCTAATTGGGAAACGCTGCTGAGCTTGTGCTGCAGTTGTCTCTGAGGGTCAGTGTGGATGGATCAGTTTCGAACTTGACCTTTTTGTGACTTGAATCTGCCACAGCCCCTACTTTACTTACATGCAAAAGAAGCACGGTGAACTTCTCATGTGGAGAACCATCCGCAGATTTTAAAGTAGGAAACTTGGCTGTGTGTGATTTTGGGTTTCTTTTTAATTTTCCCATCTCATATTTTACCTAAAACCCCAATTTTGGGCCAGAGCCCCCGAGGGGGAGCGCATATTACATTTCCGAAGGCAAGTTGCCTTAACACTAAACATAGGAAAAGAAATTAAAAAAGTATTAGAGGTGGGATAGCTACACCTTAGAAATCACACTAACCTGCCTGGAGTCGCAGTTTATAAGCTGGTTATATGTATATGCGGGGCTTTTACAATGGCCCTGTTAAACACCTCCTGTCTTGGGATGAAAGGATGGTGATTTCTAAACTCCTTCCCCCCATCTGCTCGTTACTACTCCCTCGGACCCTGGTCTGTCCCCTCCAGGTTGCCACAAATCTCTCGTGCATCCCCAAACAGACTGGTAGGTCATTTAATAAATTAGACTATTTCCCTCACTCACAATTATCCAATCACACAGAAAACTACATCTGGGCAAGAAAGTGTCTCTCCTGGTGTCGAAATAGGCCTTTCCAGGCCATCTTACTGATTGAATATGTAGATTGCAGTTCATTAGTGGAGTTCTTCATATGTATGCAAATCAGGCTGTTAACAACTCCAGCTTAATTGTTAGTTGTGCAGTGGCTGATTGCTTTTCTTTCTTTTCTTTTTCTTTTTTTTTTCCTTCTCCCTGTAGGCAAGCTTTGTGCCTACACCTGAGTCCACCCCCCACCACCACAAATTAACTTTGTGGGGTGAAAGGGATTTTTAGAGGTTGTGATTTTTTTTTTAATTTATTGATTTTAGAGAGATAGACAAGGCAGGGTGAAGAGAGAGAGAGAGAGAGAGAGAGAGAGAGAGAAACATTGATTTGTTGTTCCACTTATTTATGTATTAATTGGTTGATTCTTGTATGTGCCCTGACCGGGGATTGAACTCACAACCTTGGTGTATTGGGACGACTCTGTAACCAACTGAGCTACCTGGCCAGGGCCAAGATTATAATTTCCTAAATAAAATACCTGGTGAATAATTTTCTGACTCCTTTACCCACTATTAGGCAGTGACTGCTTGTGCCAAAAGTAGGCTTTCTGTTGCTAACTCAAGGAACAAAAGCCTACAGGTAGGGTTAGTGTGGGTGAGATTTGAGAATGGCGTGGGGATGGGAAGGACGAAGCTGAGTTGCTTTAGAAATCACTTACTGTAAGTCTGTGTGGTCCCTAAAGTAGGTTCTCTGGTCCCATTTCCCCCACTGCTAATGAGTAATTACCGAGTGTAATTCCTTGTTATTGTCTGCCAGTTAAAATTTAGAGAGGCAGCTTAATGTCTGTAAAACACTTGCAGTTATTCTGATGAGAAGCACCTGAGAGAAAAAATGATGATGACATTCACTCGGGATGTTTGTCTGGTGGTAAAGCAGAAAACGCAGCGACAGGGCCTCAGTGACTCTCCCGTCCACATGCGGCCTCTCTTTTTGGCCCCGGGCTTCCCATCGAAGCAAATGTGGCCTCCCTGGGTTGACAGGCCGTTGCAGGACGTGGCAGTCTCCGGCCAGGGGCCCCTGAGAAAATGGGGTGCGGGCATGGATGTGGCGCGTGTGTGATCCCTAAGAAAGATGAACCTGTGAACTCTTGTGTTCCAGAATGAAACCAAAAATGAGGAGCTGAGTGGAAAGGGTGAGATGAAGGAATACAAATTGGTAGTTATGGAGTAGCCGTGGGGATGTAAAGGACAGCATAGGGAACAGAGTCCATAATACTGTGGTAACTATGTATGGTGCCAGGTGGGGCCGGGAATTCTCAGGGGGAACACTGTGTAAAGTATGTGATTGTCTGACCACTGTGCTGTTCATCTGAAACTGATACAGAATAATACTGAAAGTAAACTGTAACAGAAAAAAATTTTTTGACTTCTGTAATCTAGAGGGAAAGACAGATCATGTTTTTGTGATACGTGTTATGTGCTTCCTAAGCTGTGGTCTAATCGATTTGTAGACATCCAACCCTATCGATGTTGCTGCTCGACCCGGGACAGTCCCGCACACTCTACTCCAGAAGGACCCAAGGGTACGTATGAAGTCAGGCTTGATCTCAGGTAACATTAGGGGAGGGGGAAGGGGGACACGGCCAATCCAGTGATCACACCTTCTTTAGCTCGTCTGAGTGAGCGGCTATTTTAGCTCTTCCTTCTAGTTTGTCAAAGAAAATGCCAGTTACCCAGAAAATAAAATCTCCACTCTCTGCTGCGGCCGTAGGACAGTGTGCCAAGGGGAGGATGGAGGCGTGGCTTACGGTCTAAGATCAGAAACGGCACTCTCTTCGCTTGTGTAGTTCTGCTCTGCCAGCCTTCTGTGTTTCCTTCAACTTCTCTCACACAGAAGAAATAGCTGTAAAAGCTTTGAATGGAAAAGCACCGAGTGCTTTCTTTCCTGGAAGTCGGGACACACGCCCGGCTTTCCTGGGGTCACGCAGCTGCTCTGGCCCTCTTTTAGGGTGGCCGGGGGCCCCTTTGTGCTCTGGAGCTAAATAAGATATCCATTATGCCATGTTTATGTTGTCTGTTTGTAATGTATACCTCTGCCTACTCTCAGAAAAGAATTCCAAGTTACACGATATATTCTACATAATTTTGTTTCATTGATTGTTTATTTACATCCATCTTTGGAGTAACTGTGACGAATGATTACCTTTTACAATATTGTCTTTTTCCCTGGGTAAGGGCAGTCAGGAATTGGTGACCAGAGTTAGGTAGAAGTTTAACATGACTCAACTATGTAAGTATTTTTATGATGTTTAGTGAACTTGTTTAAAATGTCTGATACCTCTAAGTAATCGAGCAGTCATCGAAATAAGGGCGTTGGTAGAGATAGCCGGGTTCTACCATGTACCGGAAGGACACCTCTCCCCAGGCACGGGTTAGTGTCCAGCCTTACCCGTCCACATTGGATGGCCATTCTCCCTTAGAGCCACTCTGGATGGCCATTCTCCCTTAGACTCACTCCGTGTGGTTCAGAAGGGACTGCTCAGGACAGGGAGACTCCTCAGATGTGTCCTGTGAGCAAACCATGTTGCCAGAGGGCAAATTGCTGTTGATTGAACTTGTTTAGAGGGCTTGTCAGTATAGATGTACCAAGGCTTGTGAAGTGGGGGGAGGGGACATTTGGCACTTTTGATAGAGTGAACATGGGTTAATTATTCTCTAAAAGGGCTTCATTTAAAAGTAAAATTCTAACATTTTAATTTCCCCTCCTAATGAAGCACTACAAATTTGTTAATTAGAGCAATTGTTTGAGTGACAGGCATGTAACCAAGTTGTCATTTTCTCTTCACAGTTGACAGATCCTTTCAGACCTATGTTAAGGGTAAGAAAGCTTCTTCTAGAACTGTTTTTGCAACCTCTGTTTGACTCCCTGTGGGTTAAAAAATACAAATCTATTATGCAGAAGCAAGCCACAGTTAACATTGGAATAAAGTGTTGGAATGACATTTTTGTTAGATTGAACCCAATCTAATTCAGGTATTATGATTGAAAACAGCCTAAGTTGTTGTTGCTTTGGTGTTAGAGGGAGCCAGGCTATTGAAGTCAGACTAACAGATAAAACTCAGCCGAGTCAGATTCTCTTGTTAGCAGTTCCGGTAAAAAGGTTTGAGTCATAGGAATTTAAGGAGAAAGAAATAAGCTACAGGCTGAAATTAGGATTTCATTGAGTCCTGCTGTCTCTCTTGCACCTAGAAAATACATATATATCAGTCTATTTTGGCTGATGTCTGCCTCATTCTGTAGTAAGTGACATTAACTTGTCACAGCCGTTCAGCCTCCTTTTCGGGTGCAGAAAATGTGTTGGTTGATTGGTTAACATGTGTAGCGGTCCGGAGAGTGGCCAGCCGATGACCTCCAAATAAATACTGACTGACTTGGTTGGTTGTGGGGAAGGGAAGATAGATGTTTGGATGAAAGATGGATAGATAGATTTCCTGCTGTCCTTAACCCATTTCTGGTGCGTAAAAGCAGATCATTGAATTTCTCAAAATGGCGCTAGGGAAGGGTGGATTGTGTCATCACTTAGGTGATGGGTCAAAAGACCCATAATTTCATTACAAAAGAAGAAAACTATGCCCAGACTTGGTCTCAAGTCTGTATTTCAGAATCAGCTCCTTCACTAGAAACCGGAAGTGTCTGTCCTTTGCTGATGTCGGAATGGAGCACGGTGTCTCCTCACCCAGCCTGCAGTCACAGAGCACCCATTCGGAGCTTATGGGTGAATTGCGTAGTGAGAATACAAGTGAAGTGGGAAGAGATGGTCCCTCCCCTCCAGGTGGACAGAACCAGAGCACTGTCCCAGTCCCCACACCCCACTGCTTACAAAGCAAGATGTGAACTAACTCGAGAGGCCTGGACTGATACATCCCAGAGGGTGAGGAGAGGGAACTGCTGCGTGAAGAGTCGAGAGAGTAGGAAGGACCAAGTTCTCGTCTTTGTGTCTTTTTCTTTTTCTTTTTCTTTTCTTTCTTTCTTTTTTTTTTTTTTTTTTTTTTTTTTCCTACAAGAGTTATAGTTCGCACCAATGTGAATGCAGAAAAATTCTGGGTAGTTGATTCTGAATGGCTAGTTGACTCTTCTTGAAGCACTTTATAGGAACTGGGCCTCAATCAAAACATGGTGAATGCCTTTGTCTTGCTTTGGGAGCTAAGAGCAGCCAGTGTCGGAAGAAAGAGGTGACCCAGGTTCTGGACCCGCTCTTGTTTTGAACTAATGATGCACAGGCATTCACTAATTAGCTTTTCCGAGCAGCTGATTAGCATTCCAGCACGGCCACGTTGTGAAGTAGGGCTTCTCGCTCTGCCAGCTCTGCCAGCTGGCACCAGAACAGAGAAAGAGAGAAGGGACACAAGTGGGCTTCAGGCTTTTGCCATCTTATCCTTGGTAATTGGGGAGGTCCTCGTCAAGTGTGGCTTTCCAAGGAGCGGCCGTCAGCTCGGGCTCCCAGGGGGTGGGGTGCCGACTGTGGCTCCCGCAGGCCTGGGCACCAGAGAGCGGCTGGCAGGAGGCACTCAGAGGGTACAGAGCACCCTTGTTCCGTCAAATAAGCCTTTGTAGCCAAAATCTGCTGAAAGGTTCAGGGGCCACACTGACGGCGGGTTTCTCTGAAAGGTCTTCCTTCCGCCCACAGTGCTGTTTCTTGTTGCAGAAACCGGGGAAGTGGTGTGCAATGCATGTTCACATCGCCTGGCAGATCTACCACCACCAACAGAAAGTCAAGGTCAGTCCTGCCTTCCCAGCCGGAGGGCGGGGGGGGGGGCGCGGGTGTGTGATCTCCCTACTGAGGAGCCGCTTCAGTAGAGTCTGAAGACCTCCTGGCAGGAAGGATCAAGTGTCTCTGGGAAAAGCTATTTGGAAATCTTACTGTTAATTAGGGAAACCACCAGAAAAAGGACAACATAGAAGCAAACTGATTACTCCCTTACGGGGTTTTTATTTCTTCTTAAAAATAAATAAATAATGGTTTTGCCATCTTTTTTATCTCAAGAGTTTAAATATAGATGGACATCTAACAGAAATGTTTGGGGAAAAGCCGTAGACCAGATGCCCCGCGTAGATTTGATTGCACAGTGGGGCAGGACCGATCCCCCCCCTCCCCCCCGCAGGGCAGAGGGAGCCGGGAGGGGCCTGGAACCCGCAGGAAGGGGCCTGGAGCCCACAGGGAGGGGCCTGGAGCACGCAGGAAGGCCTGCACCTGAACATTTTCTTTTCTGGAAGAATCGGTGCATTCTTTTCATTTTAGGGCTTTGGAAAAAGGACCGAGTCATTTACGCCCCGCCTGGTGCTACTGAGCCTTCCTTATCAATGCACAGTGTTAAAAATGACTCTTGTAGAAGTAGTTGTTGGTTTGCAGTGGCCTCTCCACACCTCATTCATCCTCCTGGGTGGCCAGGCCAGAGGTCAGAGTACAGTCCGTCCCTGGCAGAACCACCATCTGGCCAGTCACCTGACCTGTCTGTCCACTGAGGAGCACACGACATACTTTAGCTGCAGGCCCGTGTACACGTAGCGGAGCGGCCAGGAGCTGCTGCAGGCGATCAGCTATGGTGTCTCAGGTTGGCTAGGAGAACGCAGGGCCTGACGAGCCCAGATTTTACAGCCTGGATATTATTTACAGTCTGTGTAACTCTGCCTTGGAAAGTTGGGGGGGGGGGGGACGACATAATCCATCCTGAAATTCCAATAAGCTTCAGTGAACCCATTTTTCCAACCGTAAGCATTTCGTTTTAACAACCTTTGGGAGTCATTATGAAACTAATAAAAGGAGGTGACAAACACGCAGATAAGGGCTAGTCACCACAGAAAAAAATTTTTCAATGGTTAGATGGTTTAAAAAAATAACAACTTCAAAAGTTAAAAAACCCACTTTAGTAAAATGAGGCCACTCAGATATTTGTTTTGGTTCCAAATACCTGCTCTTTCTCCCAACATTCATCCCATCAGTGAGTTTCGCTCGCTTTTACTTTCTTGCTCGGTGAGGTTTAATTAGAAACCTTACGGCCTAGCTTCCTTAGAAACTGCGTGTGCTCTGAAGAGCTGCCGAGGTTTTGACGCTTAGTCCAGTCCCGTTTCTGTTCCGGATGGTGCGGGCAGTGGGATGGTAGGGAAGGCACGTCCCCCTGGAACTCCTTAGGTTAAAAGAGATGAAGGATGTTGTCTCTGCCCTTTTAGCAACTTCTTTTCCATGAAAGTGTCCCCGGTGACTTGATACCTTCATTATCCCAATTCAATTAGGAAGACCTCTTACACAGGAGATAGCTGTTCATCTTTTCTTTCCAGCAAACTCTTTGGAATCCCCAAGCGCCATTTTGCTTCATGGAGCTAACTTGTGGTTAATGGAACTGTGCTGAGTACCGTGCAATATGAGCCACTAAATAATTTGGCAAACCAAATTAAAGGAGCCGTTCAAAAGATTTGTGTAGTTGATAGTGAATCAGAAGCCTTTGTCTTGGGATTTGGCTGTTACTTTATAGTGGGACTTCCGTGACAGGATTCCCTGTAGATTTGGGCAGATCTTACGTCATCTCTCTTTTTTCTTTAACATTCATTGACTCAGCCTTCTAGTCACTCACCAACAGTTAATTGAGAGAGCCTCCTGCCTGCAGGCTCCTTACCGTGCCAGGCTCGGAGGGCACTCAGCTCTCCCGGTGTCTGGTTGCCTAGAGTTCAGTAGTGAGGATCCGTGCGTGCGTGCGTGTGTACAAGGTGGTGTGCGTGCTGTCTGCTTCCAGTCTGAGGCTTCATTCCAGATAGGTGTGATGGATGAGTGGGATTCTTGACCTTCAGCCGGGAGTGTCCTTGCACATGCTGGGTCAGATGCCACCTTGTTGACGTAGCATACAGTGGGACAAAGATTTATTTATGGGGGAGTTTCAGGTGGCGTGGAGCCAAACGGACTGAGTGCGTCAGATACGTCTTAAGAGATGGGAAGCAGGAGCACCAGAAACGGGAAGGGCTGTGCTGCAGTGGGGGCTGGAGCGTGAGGAGGTGAACAGGGGCAGGGAGACTCCGAGGTCTGGACCCCAGGCCCTGGTGTGTGTGTGTGGGGGGGGGGGGGCGGTGAGTGCAGATTCAGAGAGCGCTATTGAGAATCAAGAAGGCAGGGCAGCTTTGAAATTAGTATGAGAGGGCTGCAGGCCTCAGGATGACAAGGGTTAGGAAGTACAGTCAGGACTATTGCAGTAATGACGTAGGGTGTCAGGTGGGTACTGGGAAGATTGGGGGAAGCACATTGTAAAGTATGTGGTTGTCTGACCACCGTGCTTTGCACCTGAAAGTAATACAAAATAAGTGAGTGTGACTGTCATCGAAAAAAGTTTAAAAAAAGAATTTCGTTATTTTAAGTGCTAGTGTTTTGAGTATATTTTGCTGCAGTGTAAAAACAAAATTGATGTTTGCGTTAAACAAAAGCTAAGAAGGCTGCTGGGGTAAGGAGTCCCGGGGCAGATTAGGAGGTAGTTTCTATAGCCCCAGAGGAGGGTGAGCTGGCTGGCTGTCAATAAGTGATGTGGAGTGATTGCAGTCTACGGCAGGGACTTCACAGTCAGGTTCTGGGCGGCTTCCTGGGCCGGACTGATCTCTTCTTCTCAAGTAATTGGGGGTAGTAGGTAAAGAAATGACCCGTTTGTTAAATTAGTATCCCTAGTTAGTTTTTTTAATATGTAACAATGATCATTTGAAAGTTAGCTTGTAGGCATGCAAATATTTCTTCATAACTTCCCCTTTCTAATGTGCTGTGATCTGTTAGAGTGTGGTAAAGAGTCATTAAATCATTAATTTACACAGAAGTTTATTCAGGCAGAGTTCCTAATAAAATGAGCTTTAAAAATACTATCATTTAAAAAGTTGCTAAAATGGGCCTTCATTCACAGCAAAAGCTGTGATAAGCTACTTCGGAGTGGCTAATGGTGTCAAGTAAATAAAGATACAATTTTATTCCTCAAGCCGTACAACCTCCAAGACTGGTTTTACCGCTTGACAATCTGATTTGAGAGACAGGTGCCGGCCGCTGCCCTGCCCGCTGCCCTCTCGGAGACTGGCCTGCTTCTCTAGCACTGGGGTTAAATGGTGTGTGGGTTGCTGTGTCCTCATGCTTAAACCCGACCAGGGCTTGAGCCCACGTGCGCTGTTCCCAGCTTCCTCTCTCAGTCTCAGCCACTTCATCACTAATGTCTCTTCCCTGCCGTTCCTCCTCCGGGGACGGCACCTTCTCCCCCCAACCCCCCCCCCCTTGCTGCTTTAGAAACAAATGCAGTCAGACCCACACAAACTGGACTTTGGACTGAAGCCCGAGTTCCTGAGCCGTCCTCCAGGCCCCAGCCTCTTCGGAGCCATCCACCACCCCCACGACCTGGCACGGCCTTCGACTCTGTTCTCCGCCGCTGGTGAGTCCCGAGGGGGGCAGGGCACAGCTCAGAAATGCTGTTCCCCAGGAGCTCAATAACTCGTGTTGGTGCTCCGGGCCGCCGCTGCATCACTCCCTGGAAAACATGGTTTATGCCAGCTTGCAGGGAGGGCCACACCATAGCAACGCTGGGGAAGTGGACGCTCCTTCATTGATGGGCCCTTTTTCATGAAAGAAGGGGGAGAGAGACCATTTTCCCCTTAGGGGACTCACAGTGCTTTGGCTCATTATTTGCGTCTAAATCAGGGGTCCCCAAACTACGGCCCGCAGGCTGCATGCGGCCCCCTGAGGCCATTTATCCGGCCCCCTCCGCACTTCTGGAAGGGTACCTCTTTCATTGGTGGTCAGTGAGAGGAGCATAGTTCCCATTGAAATACTGGTCAGTTTGTTGATTTAAATTTACTTGTTCTTTATTTTAAATATTGTATTTGTTCCATTTTGTTTTTTTACTTTAAAATAAGATATGTGCAGTGTGCATAGGGATTTGTTCATAGTTTTTTTTATAGTCCGGCCCTCCAACGGTCTGAGGGACAGTGAACTGGCCCCCTGTGTAAAAAGTTTGGGGACCCCTGGTCTAAATGAAGCCAAGCTAACTCACGAGCATGCCAAAGGCTGTTGGAAAAAAAGATCAGAAAGCTGCAAGGGCAGGTGGCACCCTGACTCGTGGCGCCCTGACTCTCGGTGGCCACGGAGCCTTCCGTCACGCTCTGTGTGGGGGGTCTGAAGGGAAGGAAACGCTGTGGACCCTTGAGCAACACGGTTTGAACTGAGGGGCCCCACTTACCCGTGGGTTTTGTTTTCAGTGAATACGTGCAGCCCTGCAAACACGTTTTCTCTTCCTCGTGCTTTTCTTAATGACGTTTTCTTTTCTCTAGCTCACTTTTTGGAAGAATACAGGGTGTAATATGCCTAGCACATCCAGAGTGTGTGTTAATCAACTGTTTATATTATGGGTTAGGCGTTGGGTCATCAGTGGGCGATTAATAGTTATATTTTGGGGGGAGTCTAAACGTCTATGCAGATTTGGTACCAATCTGGGGGGTTGGCATCCCTAACCCTCACCTTGTTCAAGGATCCCCTGGACAATTACGATAGTTGGTGGTATGGTCTGTGATAGTTGGTTGCTGGTTGGTTATAATAATGCAGGAAATTTAGGGGACAGGGTGTAAAACACCCAAGAGAGCTGTTTGTTAATATTTGAGAATTCGCCCTCCTAAGTGATTCCAGTGTGGCGAAGCTGGGGGCGGGGCTGCTGAGCATCAGGCTTCAGGTAACCCCGTTCTTGCTCCGGGCACATGTTCACAAAGGCAGAGGCTCGAAGGAGCGTGAGGTAGATGAGAACATCCCTCTGTCTCAAAGGTCCCTTGTTACTCAGTCTTTTCTAAAGCTGTCTTCCGTGCAGGTGCCTGGCACGGGGCTCCACTTGACAGTACTTGTAAACAACCCCGCTAAGCTCACTTTAGTGACCAGCTCCATAACTTAATACCCGCTACGCTAAGTAGAATTTATTCTGGCTGTGAATACCCAAGGGGCTCCTGATTCCTCGCCCTTGGGGAAGGAGTTTCTCATGCATCCTGCCCTCTGCCTTCCCAGGCTTTTATCCAAGGCTCCTTCTGGGTGGACCTAAAACCCCTTCCATTCAAAGAGAGAAAAACACCCACACTGCAAGAACACATCGTTTTAATGGGCTTTGTTGCCCAAGCAAGTGAATCACCCTCAAGGGTGGATGGAATTTGCTAAGGTCTCAGGTTTTTCTCTGTCAGTTCTGTCGAGGGACGTGTTTGAAGGCTTTGTTACCATGGCACCTAGGCTCGGAGACAGGGCTACATTGAGAGCAGTTTTTGGAGAGACCTGGAGAGATTTCTCCCTGGCTTCTGTTTGAGCCGAGCGGATGAGTAGGCTTCCCCTGCTTCAGTAATTCTGGACCGACAAGGCGCCCTGGGGGCCCCGGCCTGAGCGCGGCCCCAGCCTTCACGGAGGGAGGCGTTCATTAGCCTGCACCACACAGACGGTGTGCGACCAGGTTTCCACTCCGCTGGCGACACTGTTAATACCTAACGCATGTGCCGGGCCCCGCTTGCTCTGTGGAGACGGGGTGTTAACTTTTGCATTTTCTGGATGCAGCGTAAGTCACCGTCTGGGCTGAGCAGAGAATCGCCCATGTGCCTTCTGATTTCGGGGTGCTGTGACTGAGACAGCTGTGTCCCCGTGCTGGGTAGCTCCTCCACACCCCCAGCCCCTAGCCCCTTGCCGGCTGGAGGAGCAAGAACCCAAACCATGAACTTGAGTTAATAGGGTTTGGGGGAGGGTGACCCTTCTCCACTGAGTCCGTATTTTCTGAGGAACTTAAACTTGTTCAGTAGTTGTTAGTCATTTCCCTCAGGCCGTGTTTTTACTTCTGTTCTGGAAGGTAATCTTTTCCAGTATAAACAATATTGGATTTTTGCCCCAAGTGGTTCTTCGGTGAAACTTTTAACTGGTATGTGTAAGAGGCACAGTTGTTAAATTCAGCCATTTCTGTCTTAGCATTGGGCACTAATTCCTGACATGAACTCAAGAGGCGTCTCAGATGCCCTTGGCCGGTGTCTTGTCCGGAGCCAACGCCAGCCTTCCAGAGAGTGTGCCTCCTCAGCTGTCACCAGCAGTCCCCAGCCAGCCGGGGCCCCAAGCTCTTAGAAACACTGTCCTTCCCTGATTCACACATAAACACTATGTGCCTCCCTCTTTCCCTCCTTCCTTCCCCAGCTTCCTTTAAGAAAAGGATTTGAGGCATCTTAAACACATACTGCTGTCTCAGGCCAAATATAGAGCAGAGAACTGTGCGTAAAGGGAAGGCCACAGTGTTAGACCCGAGTGCCCGGGTGGGGCTGAGACTCCTGGAGCCAGTGACGAGGTTAGTCATGTCCAGAAGCCCATGAGGAACTGGTGGCCCCTGGCCCTGGAGGGTGAGTGAGGTCAGAAGACTCCGTCTCCCACCGCCCAGCATCACTCAGGGCGGGCGTTTCATGGAGTCTGGCTGTGTAGTGTCCCTCAGCGGGAGGCTGGAACCACTAAGACATGGTCAGGAAAAG
This sequence comes from Saccopteryx bilineata, assembly GCF_036850765.1. Taxonomy (NCBI): domain Eukaryota; kingdom Metazoa; phylum Chordata; class Mammalia; order Chiroptera; family Emballonuridae; genus Saccopteryx; species Saccopteryx bilineata. The sequence goes on from NC_089493.1 coordinate 270,590,833, forward strand.
AGATTCTGTGGCGGCCCAGAGCAGAGCAGCCCCGATACACAGCTTCCTGACAGCTGCTCGGAAGCCCAGGATGATGGAACTTGCCTTCGGGGTGCTCTGTGAAGGGAATAGTTCCGGGTCAGAGGCCCTCCTCCTAGACAGTGAGCGAGCCTGTGGACATAATCGTGGCTCTCAATCCTTCAGTAAAGAACCTGACTTCACATTCTTGAACCTGGCATTTCTCCAAACTCTCTTGGTTATAGAGCCCCGCCCCCACCCCCAGGCAGTGTTTGGCAGTGTGTCTAACACTGCGTCAGCGATGGACTCTAGCTGTGTCTCTCCCTTAACATGGTCTCTGATGGGCTCCCTCAGCCCCTAGGGGCCAGTTGCCCTGTGGAAGCTGGCTTCCTGGGAAATCTAATTCCCTTACGTTTGACTTCATAGGTGCTGCACACCCAGCCGGAACCCCTTTTGGGCCGCCTCCTCATCACAGCAACTTCCTCAACCCTGCTGCCCACCTAGGTGAGTTGCCCATAGTGACGGGAAGTGACGTGTATTTCAGAAAAGCCTTATGTTTCCTGCGCCCCTGCTGCACTTCCTGGTGAGTTGGCCATAGTCTTAGATACCTCACTTAACTACGTAGGGAGGTGGCGGTGATCTTGGAGAAGCCTGAATGGGTGCCATCCATCTGGCGGATTTCAGCGCCTCTGATAGATAGCACGTTCTTAAGGAGCAGTTCTGTGCTCAGCCGTGGTTCTGTCCGGAGGTACCGACATGCACTGGGCAGAGCCATGCCTGCTACCTCAGGGAGCCTACGCCTACAGCAGCCCATGCCGCCCATTGGCAGACGAGGGTGGACTCCCGCCCCACGCCTGCAGGCACCTCCTGGAGGTGGGAAGAAAGACAGGAGGATGTTGTGATGAGTCATTACCCAGTCTTTGTTCATCACTTCACATTTCACTGCCTTATTAGTATGTCTGCCTAGTAAAGGTGCCTGCTTGCTTCGGGGCTTGAATTTGATGTTTTCTGCAAGTGTACAGGCAGATGCTGGCAGTGGGGTGACCAGCCACAGGGTGTGTCGTACGGGAGCCTTCAGCATTTCCTCTTAGATTTATCTTAAGATATCATCTCATTTCTGTCCTGCTAGAGCCTCCAAGAGCACATTCCCCAAAAAGGGGAGATAAGCGGGGGCATCTCGGAATGTGTGGCTTGAGTCACCTCCCGCAACCCGGCAAGAGAAATGGGGCAAAACGCACAGTTCTAGAAAATAGCATATGTAGATAATGTATTGTGTTAACCCAGTGCCTCATGTCAGGTGCAGCACAAACCTTCTACCTGAGCTGGTGGGAGAAGCAGGACAGAGAGGGTCTGAGCAACGGAGGCACGGTCCCACACAGCCGTCCCCAGCCCCCCTGGCGGCTCTCCGCTGCCCCCTGGCGGCTGTCCCCAGCCCCCCTGGCGGCTCTCCTCAGCCCCCGGGCGGCTCTCCGCTGCCCCCTGGCGGCTGTCCCCAGCTCCCTGGCGGCTCTCCCCAGCTCCCAGGCGGCTCTCCCCAGCTCCTAGGCGGCTCTCCCCAGCTCCCTGGCGGCTCTCCCCAGCTCCCAGGCGGCTCTCCGCTGCTCCCGCGGGCGAGCCCTGCATTGTGTTCTGCTCTCCCCTCTCTTCCGCAGAGCCTTTCAATCGGCCGTCCACCTTCACTGGGCTCGCAGCTGTCGGAGGCAATGCCTTCGGGGGACTTGGAAATCCTTCCGTTAGTGAGTACCTCTCGCTTTTTAAAATCCGCCTCGGACTGTTTTTTATCTCCTCTGATCTGTCTGTGGCTCAAGACCTTTCCAGATGAAAAGGAACTCCGCTCTTGGGAAATACATGGAGGTTTTATCATTGCAGAAGCAAGCCTACACAGTGGAGTTAGGTGGCAGTGTTCTTCTGTAGCAAAACCAACCATTGAAGGGAAGTCCAGGGTTTACCATTATGTCCCTGAGGTTCCGGAAAGGGGATGTAGTTAGTTGAACTCCAGAGAGAGTTCCCTTAAATTCTTCCCTTAAATTCATAGTTCCATCCACATTCCCTCTCGGCTGCCCCAGACTGTAGCTGCCACTCCCGTGAGAGGTGAAAACGACACGGAAGTTCACCTCGCCTTTGGCATGTGTGGGATGTGAGCAGCTCGGTGAGGCTGAGCAGGGAAACGCCGGGCTCAGGACAGTGAAGAGCCGGCGACATTTTTTTTTTGCTCCATAACGGGAGTTTTGGATAGTTTTCTACTGTTATGAAGTCCGTCTCAAATAGGAAAGGGCTTGCAACGCCTGCTCCCATTCTACACAGTGTTCAGTCACCGAGCGTCGTGCACTGAACCCGTTTTCTTTCCCGCCACCCGCCTGTCCATCCCTGGGCGCAGGGGACCTAGCGTGTGGCGTCAGCAGCTGTCACAGCTCTGTCTAGCACGGAGACCTTACGCGTCCGTTTAGGTCAAGGTCTCCGGCGGCACCGGCTTGCTCCAGTTTGGGGGGAGCAGCAGTCCTGGGAGCGAGCGGGGCTGCGGTCAGTAGTGGGCAACCCTGCGTCCCACTCTGAGTTGTCACCAGTCTCAGGCGCACCGTCAGAACCTCCCCTTCTGCATGCTTGACACTCCTGCATGCACAGCTCTGTTTAAGTAGCTAATCTTGATACCTGTTTGGTCCCTTCCGTTTTTAATCTTCCCCCTCCCACCCCTTTGCTTTTGGTTAAAAAAAAAAAAAAAAGCTGTGAGCTGCCTGTCCCGTGTAGGCCAAGTTCCTCTAATGAATTTGTTAATCTCCTTTCCTTTTCCAGCTCCCAATAATATGTATTCCTTTTAACTCTGAATGCTGTTAAAAGTTTTTTGGTAAGTACCTTCATTACAGCAGGTTATATAATTTCTCTGAAACCTTTTTGTTCTCCACTTCGCCATTTCAGCACCCAACTCCATGTTCGGCCACAAGGATGGCCCCAGTGTGCAGAGCTTTAGCAACCCTCACGAGCCCTGGAACCGGCTGCACCGAACGCCTCCGTCGTTCCCGACCCCTCCGCCCTGGCTGAAGCCGGGGGAGCTGGAGCGCAGCGCGTCCGCTGCAGCTCATGACAGAGATAGAGATGTAGATAAACGAGACGCGTCTGTTAGTAAAGATGACAAAGAAAGGTACGGAACGAAGCCGCTCTCGAGTCACCCCTCTCCGCCCGCCCCCCCGGGGGAGCCCGCTCCGGTGCCAGGTTCCAGCCGTCCACCCTCCCCATCCCGATCCCGGCCTTGTGCTTCTGCGGGCCCTGCAGCCCCCCAGCTTCCCGCCCCGCCCACCCGGCCCGGCCCAGCCCAGCCCACGCAGCGCCCCGAGCACACGCCCTCCGGCTTCTAGGGCCTCGTGACCACAGCCCATACCCATAGCAGAGCGAGGGTCCTCCTGACTGAGAAGCAGGCAGACGTGCAGACCCTCCGAAGGCCCCGTGAGCACTAGTGTCTCCAGGTAGAAGTCTGTCTGGAAGAGATAGCGAGCTGGAGCTTCGGACCAAACACACACAGCATGCATCAGCACCACGCTCACGTCCAGTCCGCGCAGCCCATTAAATCATCCACAGGCTTTTCTCCCTCCCTCCCTCCCTCCCTCCCTCCCTCCCTCTCTCTCCTTCCCTCGCCTCTCGCCTCTCTCTCCTTCCCTCGCCTCTCGCCTCTCTCTCCTTCCCTCGCCTCTCGCCTCTCTCTCTTTCTCTCTCTCTCTTTTTGTTTTCTTTTAGACAGTCATGTTTACATTGCCTCATCCTATTTTTCTGAAATTTTGTTCAAACTCATCCTGGGCCCTCGCAGACGACTAATGAAATTTTGCTGATGGGGACTGAGAGACACGTCGACAGGCGTTGTTGGTGTGGGTTCGTCTCACCGGCGGATAATTAATTTTACTAACCGTTTGTATCTCTGGACGTGGCCGCCCACGCCTAACAAAGGAAGTACCCGTAAAGAGGAAGATGTCTTGACGCTATTTCTGTGTTCAGAAGACTTGTCGTTGGCGTTCTTGACAGCACCTCCCTTTCTGTCCTGCTTTCTTCAGGCTGTTTTCTCTTTGAGCAAACTGATAAGCAAGGAATATGCAAGCTATGCTTGACAGGAAATGCCTAATACCAACCTCCTTTCAGTAGTTAAGACTCAAATACGATCCAGATCTTTCCTCTTTCTCTTCACTGTGTATGTATCGCGCGTGCGTGTCCCCTAGTGATTTGAAAAAAAATTCAACTTTGCCGGCTCTCAGCATGGCAGATTAGTAGAGATTCATTATGGGCTGTCGTCCTAACTTGAGTTCTTTCTTAGAAAAAAAAATGAGTTGTCCTTCGAGGCAGGTTGATAAAAAAAAACCTCTTCCCAGTGGCAAGCCCTTTGTAGCCTTCAGCTCTGAGCTGTGAACTCCCCCAGGGAGGCACGTCCCTGTGCCCCTGTCGGGCGCCAGACCAGGAGGGGGCGCTGCTCACACCTCGTCAGCAGGGCTGTGACAACCTGTGGTGGAACCCCCTTCCCATTGTTCTTTTTTTTAATTAATTTATTTATTTATTTTTTTACAGAGACAGAGAATGAGTCAGAGAGAGGGATAGACAGGGACAGACAGGAATGGAGAGAGATGAGAAGCATCAATCATTAGTTTTTCATTGCGTGCTGCAACACCTTAGTTGTTCATTGATTACTTTCCCATATGTGCCTTGACCGCGGGCCTTCAGCAGACCAAGTAACCCCTTGCTGGAGCCAGCGACCTTGGGCTCAAGCTGGTGAGCTTTTTGCTCAAACCAGATGAGCCCTCGCTCAAGGTGGCGACCTCGGGGTCTTGAACCTGGGTCTTCCGCATCCCAGTCCGACACTCTATCCACTGCACCACCGCCTGGTCAGGCCCCATTGTTCTTGATGGTGGCAAAGTGGCCTCTTGGGTTAAAGCCAGGACACCTGGTAAAATACACTCTTCTTTCATCTTACCTTTTAAAGACGGATGCTCTTCTTTCTAGCCCCTGCATGCGGGCTAGTAACAAACTCTGTAGGGGAAACCTCAGGTCCCCCACCGTGGCCACCCCGCCTTCTGAGCCTTGGCATCGCAGAGCCTACGCAGCACCCTGCTGGTCTCCTCACCCTCCCTGCATCTGTGTGGGGCCGCCCCTCAGACTTGCTGGACTCTTCGTCGTCCCTCTTCAGGTTTGGGGGGGGGGGGTCCTCACTGTCGTTTCGTTGCTTTGCGTTCTCTGCCCACCCCCACCCGAGACAGGTCTCTCAAATTCTTCCACATTTTCATTCGTGGATGCTCTTAAAGTTGTTCCCGTTTTCCTGAGGAGGTCCTGTGTCTAGGGACCCGCTCTCCCTGCTGGCTCTCTCCCACCTTCTCATCAGACGTTAGTGTTCTTATCCTTCCCAAAGCAGAAGCACATTGTGCAACCCAGACGCTCTGGCGTTGTGTGGCTGCCTTTCAGCGGCCCGCACATGCCGCATCTCGGAGATGGCTCCGTCTCCGTGTCTTTCACTCTGAAACCGGCTGTTTGTCCCGGTGCCCGGGGAGAGAAGTGCCCGGCATAGTCACATGAGACTCTTCCCCCCCACTGGCTGTCTTTGACAAAGTCGGACCAAAGATCCCATCCTACTTGCGTTTGGGGTCTTCAGCCTTGAGTCTCCGCCCTGACCGATCCCAAGGCCCCGGTCAGGATGGGCAGCGTGGCCGTGTCACTGATGCGTGGGCCAGCTTGGGCCACCTGGGCTTTCTGGAAGCTCCTCCCCTGTGGTCTGGACTGAGGCACGTGGCTCTCCAACACAGAGAACGCAGTCTGCCCCGAGGCTGCCCGCTCACCCACGTCCCTAGCACTTGTCCCCCGTAAAGCTTCCTCTGCAGTCTATGAGGTCGGGGCGACCAGCTTTGCCACGCGCCGGGCACGTCTGTGGCCCCGTGACCGTAGGAGCCGGCTCGAGCCCGTCCTTTTCACACCACCATTTCATTGGCAGCCCCTGGCCTGGCCGACGGAGCCATTTTCACCTGCTTCCTGTCTCCCTCTCTCCCCCGCAGGGAAAATGTCGAGAAAAGACACTCCAGCCACCCTTCACCAGCTCCTGTCCTCCCGGTGAGCACCCTGGGACACGCACGCAGCTCCGCCGAACAGATCAGGGGTCACTTGAACGCCGAGGCTCGCGAGAAAGACAAACCCAAAGAGAGGGAGAGGGACCCCTCGGAGTCCCGCAAGGACCCGGCCGCCGAGGAGCACAAGGCGAAGGAGGGCCACCCGCCCGAGAAGGACGGCCACGGCCACGAGGGGCGCGCCGCGGGCGAGGAGGGCAAGCAGCTGGCCCGGGGGCCCTCGCCCTACGTGCGGGCCCCCGTCCTGGAGAGCGCCCGGCCCAACAGTACCTCGAGCCGCGAGGCCGAGCCGCGCAAGGGCGAGCCCGCCTACGAGAGCGCCAAGAAGGGCTCGGAGGTCAAGGTGAAGGAGGAGCGCAAGGAAGACCACGAGCTCGCCCCCGAGGGCCCCCCGACACACCGCTCCGCGGAGCCGCCTCCCCCCAGCTCCTCGGCCGGCGTGCACCCAGGGCCCCTGGCCTCCGTGCCCATGACGGTGGGGGTGCCGGGCATTCACCCCATGAACAGCATCAGCAGCCTGGACAGGACTCGCATGATGACCCCCTTCATGGGCATCAGCCCCATTCCGGGCGGGGAGCGGTTCCCGTACCCCTCTTTCCACTGGGACCCCATCCGGGACCCTCTGAGGGACCCCTACCGAGAACTGGACATGCACCGGAGAGACCCGCTGGGCAGGGACTTCCTGCTGAGGAACGACCCTCTCCACCGTCTCTCGACGCCCCGGCTGTACGAAGCTGACCGCTCCTTCAGGGACAGGGAGCCTCATGACTATAACCACCACCACCATCACCACCACCACCCTCTGTCCGTGGACCCGCGGCGGGAGCACGAGAGAGGGGGCCACCTGGACGAGCGGGAGCGCCTGCACATGCTCAGAGAGGACTACGAGCACACGCGGCTCCATCCTGTGCACCCGGCCTCTCTCGACGGACATCTCCCCCACCCCGGCCTCATCACCCCGGGGCTCCCCAGCATGCACTACCCCAGAATCAGCCCCACCGCCGGGCACCAGAACGGACTCCTCAACAAGACCCCTCCGACGGCAGCGCTGAGCGCGCCTCCCCCGCTCATCTCCACGCTGGGGGGCCGCCCCGTCTCCCCCAGGAGGACTACCCCTCTGTCCACGGAGATGAGGGAGAGGCCGCCTTCCCACACGCTCAAGGATATAGAGGCTCGGTAAGGAGAGCACGGGCCGCAAGAGAGGAAGGAGAACCCTCACTCCGACCCAACACGATGCCAGACTTTAGGAAGGGAGAGAGCAGAGGACTCCCGCATCTGTGACACAGACTGGGGGCGGCCAGAGGCCCCCCCTCTCTTCCCTTGTAAACAATGTATAGACTCAGTGCAGATTTTGAAATGTTTTTTGTATATTCTATGTTGAGATTTTTTCAGATCTTTTAGCCGAGTCCCATGTTCTCATGTGTCCCACCTTTTTTGGTTTCTCGTATAAAACTTTTTTTGATTTTGAACCAAAACAGCGAAGATGACAACACACACACCATTGTGGTGTTAACTGGGGAGAAAACAGACAGACAGCAGCCCACACAGTCCACCGTGCGAAGCTCTTTCAGATGGGAAGGGAAGGCCGTGTACATAGTTGTGTAAAAAGAGATTGCTTCGTGAGCCAAGGGTTCACATATGCAAAAGGGTAAGACGAAAGCTTTACTTTGTACAAATGTAAATAGGTAAAGATTAAGTAACATAATACATTAATACTTCTTAAAATGTGCTATTTGCAGACTTAATATCAGAGAACACAGTCGGCTACAGCTGTGTTCCCATGTATTGTTATAGACAGCTAAACCCTTCAACTATGCAATGAATGTCCGGGCTTTTCACAAAAGCCCGCTTAACTCAAAGGAGCCTTTTCAGATCCATTTACAACATACTTAAGGTCATATTTTCCCTGAACAAGCACTTAACGTGATATGACTCTGTTTTCCTTGCTCATTTTTTATTTGTTTGTTTGTTTTCAAATGGGAGAAACATTCTATTCTGCAAATTGGACCCCAGGCTGGAAACTTCGCCTCTGAAGTTGCTGCCTGTGGGCTCCAGGGGGGCCGGGGTCAGGGGGGAGTGCAGCCCCGGGAAGGTCAGAGGACATGAGCATCCAGTGCCAGGGAGGACGGACGGCAGTTGTCAGATGCCAAAACCAGGGGACACCCAACAGGCCGCCCGTGCCACCATCCGGCACGGGCTCTCCCGCACGCCTCACGTGGGTGGGAGCTGTGCGTGTTTCTTTTCTTAGTGTGTCCTCATTTCTATCCGTACACACTCCCTGGTTCCGTGATGAGATGTAATGACACCCAAACAGATCCTGAGCGAAAGCTTCGCGTTTTCTCAGATGATGGATGTGTTTTCACTGCATTCGATTACCGACAGAGGGAAGGTGCACACGCTTCCTAACGGAACTCATTGTATTCCAGTGGGTGACAGAGTCTGGGAGTGGCTGTCCCAGGTCCGCCTCGTGAGCCGCGGCAGGTCACAGGAGGTGGCAGGTGGCCGAGACAAAGTCTTGTGCGTGTGCGTGCGTTTTTTAAGTTTGCATCAACCTTAACGTCTCTTCATAATACTTTTATAATAACATTAAGCCTCTTGTCTACATATTTGGAGAGAATATGACTTTACTAGCAGAGAGATACAATATATCTTGTCTACTGGACTGTAAAATATATGTATGAAATAAAATTAGTTCCATTTGGTCTTCTAGTATATTAAAGTGCTATCTGATGTTGTTATCCTGTTTTTGGAAGAAGAAGAAGAAAAAAAGAAGTTAACTACAGACCATTGTTTCTAATAAGCAGAGAGATCTATTTTAGTAGTAAACTGAAGGTTTAGTTGTGAGCTTCCGATTTTTGTGAACTCCAGATGTTGTGCAGTGTTTTCTTTTTTCGTTTGTTTTCTTTGTTTTTGTTTTTTTTTTTTAAAGACAACAACTAAAAAGGAAAAAAAATCCAAGGAAATATGTACACTGGAACTGTAGTGGTAGCTTTCAGTATTGTAAAGAGATTGTTCTATACAGACCTTTTTGCTGTTTATCCTGTATGTAATAAAGTCCTTTCTAGACCTTATGTGAACAGAAAAGTGAAGCGACTGAATTTTCAGCATGTTCTCATCGGCGGAGCCTTCTTGTGTAATGTAAACTGTGCCATGTTATTAAAAAATGTGAACTAAGCTTCCAGCTGCCTGTTTGTGTGAGAGGGCCATCGTGACCTCTGGGCGGGAGCCGCACTCGCCAGCCTGCCTCTGGACACAGCTCCGAGTCCAGCCGAGGGAGTGTGGAAGGCGGACCCGCAGCCGCTGACCCACCAGGTGGCTTCCATGGACATCCGGGCCCCAGCCAGTCAGTTGTAGACCGTTTTTTTTTTTGTTTTGTACATTCTAAACAAAATATTGTATGTCGTGGGAAGGTCCTTTTGGATTTGTAGATGACGTGTGTGTAGTGTAGGCCAGGTTAGCGCGTGCCCCTTGGGTCTCGGGCCTATTGCAAACCTCTGCGTGTGCTGTCTGTGCCCTGGTGACGGATCTGATTTCGGGCCTTTGACAAGTCCTTGCTTTGTATATTCTATGTTGAGATTTTTCAGATCTTTTAGCCGAGTCCCATGTTCTCATGTGTCCCAACTTTTTTGGTTTCTCGTATAAAACTTTTTTGATTTTGAACCAAAACAGCAAAGATGACAACACACACACCGATGTGGTGTTAACTGGGGAGAAAACAGACAGACAGACAGCAGCCCACACAGTCCACCGTGCGAAGCTCTTTCAGATGGGAAGGGAAGGCCGTGTACATAGCTGTGTAAAAAGAGATTGCTTCGTGAGCCAAGGGTTCACATATGCAAAAAGGGTAAGACAAAAGCTTTACTTTGTACAAATGTAAATAGGTAAAGATTAAGTAACATAATACATTAATACTTCTTAAAATGTGCTATTTGCAGACTTATGGGCTGTCGTGCTAACTTGAGTTCTTTCTTATAAAAGAAAAAAAGATGAGTTGTCCTTCGAGGCAGGTTGATAAAAAAAAAAAACCTCTTCCCAGTGGCAGAGCCCTTTGTAGCCTTCAGCTCTGAGCTGTGAACTCCCCCAGGGAGGCACGTCCCTGTATCCCTGTCGGGCACCAGACCAGGAGGGGGCGCTGCTCACACCTCGTCAGCGGGGCTGTGACAGCCTGTGGCGGAACCCCCTTCCCATTGTTTTTGATGGTGGCAAAGTGACCTCTTGGGTTAAAGCCAGGACACCTGGTAAAATACACTCTTCTTTCATCTTACCTTTTAAAGACGGATTTCAAACCTCTGTGTGTGCTGTCTGTGCCCTGGTGACGGATCTGATTTCGGGCCTTTGACAAGTCCTTGCTGCCGATCCCTCTGCATTTCTTTTTTTTTTTTTTTTTTCTTAAGCTGGAAACAGGGAGAGACAGTCAGACAGACTCCCGCATGCGCCTGACCAGGATCCACCCGGCACGCCCACCAGGGGCGACGCTCTGCCCACCGGGGGGCGATGCTCTGCCCCTCCGGGGCGTCGCCCTGTGGCAACCAGAGCCACTTTAGCGCCTGGGGCAGAGGCCAAGGAGCCATCCCCAGTGCCCGGGCCATCTTTGCTCCGATGGAGCCTTGGCTGCGGGAGGGGAAGAGAGAGACAGAGAGGAAGGAGGGGGTGGAGGTGGAGAAGCAAATGGGCACTTCTCCCATGTGCCCTGGCTGGGAATCGAACCCGGGTCCCCCGCACGCCAGACCGACGCTGTACCGCTGAGCCAACCGGCCAGGGCCCCCTCCGCATTTCATTCACTCTGTGGACCCAGCTGGGTTTTTTAAGGACATGGCCTGTCCCTCATCAGTATGCAGACTTCTGCCTGGTTCTTGAAAATCTGTTTTGTGTTTGCAAGATGTCAAGGTGGTTCAATTCAACTGTGTCAGCCTGATGAAACTTCTGTTTGTATCTGACCGGAGAAAACAGAGGAAGCAGTCCATGGTGGCTGCCGAGTGGGCCCCAGAAACGGAAATGACTAGACGCCCAGGAGCTCTGGACTTGGGGCGGGAGGGGGCGTGTGTGGGGCGTGGGGCGTGGGGCATGGGTCCCCGGAGCCTCCTGGGGGGAGGGAGCCAGCTCTGCAGGCTGGGAAGCGGGTGGTGGGAGGAGCAGGGACTGCCAGGATAGAGCTCGCTTCGCTCGGCTTTCATGTGTCCATACCCGACTCCCAGAGTGGCGACAATAACTTGAAGAAAAATTAGTAGACCAGAAAATGTGATAAACACTGTGTTTTTCCAAATCAGGCCATACTCCGGAACCCTGCAGACACCCCACATGACTGTTGCTTGTTTCTGACAGGCCTCGCTGCCTGTTCTATACACCTTGTTCTATGTCACCATCTGCGATGTCAGGGCGGAGAAGAGCTGGCTCTCAGAATCCGTCGCGGTGTTGAATCCCAGGGGCTCGGCTTGTCTCCACCTTTGCATATTTCCCCTCTAATCATGCTCGGCTCCTCAGCATTGATGGGCACCAGCACCAATTTGATTTCCTGCTAACCTATAGATGCTCTAATTATCTCCGCAATCTTTGACTGACAATGATCTTGTTACCTTCTAATGGTACATGACAAGTCAAATAGCGAACATAATGATGCAATAATTACCATTTTGGAAGGATATCCACAACAGCATTTGCTGTTTATCCTTTTTCTGCCTCAAAGTGGAGGAGAGGAACAAGATGTGACTGTTGATATGAGCCATACATATGCCGCATGAAAAGCAGTTTAAGAATTGTGCAGTGCGCTTAGCCAGGCACTAGGGACCCCCTACTGAAACATTAAGCATTAAACCCATGGCTGGAGGAAAGAGGACAAAAAAGGGACTTGAGACCTTGGCCGGTTGGCTCAGCAGTAGAACATTGGCCCAGCATGTGGAACACACGAGAAGCAACTGTCTGCTTCTTCATCCCTTCCCCCTTCTCTCTTTTTCTCTCTCTCTCTCTCTTCCCCTTCTGCAGCCATGGCTCGAATGGTTCAAGCAAGTTGGCCCCGGGTGCTGAGGATGGCTCCATGGCCTTGCCTCAGGCGCTAAAATAGCTCGCTAGCCCAAGCAATGGAGCAGTGGGCCCAGATGGGCAGAGCGTTGCCCTGTAGGGGGCTTGCTGGGTAGATCCCAGTCAGGGTGCATGCAGGAGTGTCTGCCTCCCTACCTCAATTAAAAAAAAAAAGTGACTTGTACTTTTCCACATTATTTTTTAAAGTTAGCCATCTTTATTTTTCCCTACGAATTTCTAAGCAGTTTCCTAGACGTGGAAGTATCCTTTCAATAGAATATTTATCAGATAGCCCTGGCCGGTTGGCTCAGCGGTAGAGCGTCGGCCTAGCGTGCGGAGGACCCGGGTTCGATTCCCGGCCAGGGCACATAGGAGAAGCTCCCATTTGCTTCTCCACCCCTCCGCCGCGCTTTCCTCTCTGTCTCTCTCTTCCCCTCCCGCAGCCAAGGCTCCATTGGAGCAAAGATGGCCCGGGCGCTGGGCATGGCTCTGTGGCCTCTGCCTCAGGCGCTAGAGTGGCTCTGGTCGCAATATGGCGACGCCCAGGATGGGCAGAGCATCGCCCCCTGGGGGGCAGAGCACCGCCCCTGGTGGGCGTGCCAGGTGGATCCCGGTCGGGTGCATGCGGGAGTCTGTCTGACTGTCTCTCCCTGTTTCCAGCTTCAGAAAAATGAAAAAAAAAAAAAAAAAAAAAGAAGAAGAATATTTATCAGATAGAAAAATATATCATCAAAGGCAATTCAGCATGAACTTGCCGCTCTTCCTCTGGCATTATCACAAGTCGAGGCAAGTGTTTGTATCTCACGTCTGAACTTCGAGCAGCCTCTGATAGACCGTGAACCACCATGCTGGAGACCCACCGCCACCCCGGTGCCTTCTGCTCAGGGACCTTGAGCCAGCCGCTGACCCTCTCTGGAACTGCTTCTTCATGTGTAAAATGAGAACCTCTGACCCCTAGCAAGACCGTGAGGCCATGCAGGTCACAAGCCGGACATACACCTGTGTGGATGGGGTTTGGGTGTGCGCCGGCCCAGCGCCAGTGAAAACCATAGACCGGATAGAGAACCCCGACACAAAAGAGAAAGTAACTGTTTACTTCGTTTTGCAGACTGAGTCCCAATGACAGTGTCGTGAAAACCCTTCATAAAGGTGTGCCGACATATGTGGCAGAACCAAAGGGAGTGGGTTGGTGCTTCTGGGGTTGGTGCTTCTAACTCAGGGGCCTAAGGCTGTCTCACCTGCTGTGGACGGGGGGTTAGGCAGGGTCTGGCTACAGCGCATGAAGTATTGTCAGCCTGGGTCCTGACCTACTATCCTACCCACATGCTGACCGACTTGCCTGACATAGGCCCGGTGGAGTTTAGCCTCCGAGCCAGGGTTCCATGTCCTAGCGGGTTCTGGACAAACAGGCCTGGGCCTCCTCGGTTCTAACTTGAATTTTGTTGCTTGATATTTGAGGGGCTCCAAGCTCTCCTTGGACTTTGTATCTCTGTTGAGTCTTAGGTTGCTTTTTAAAACCTTATTTACCCTTTTACACCCTGTATCTGCCCCAGGGCTTCTTGGCAACCTCTTACCTGCTTTTGCATATGGGGTCTCTCCTCTCTCCTCCCACGGTCCCGGTGTCAATGGCCACCCTGCAAGGTCAAATGAAAAGACGTCTCCAGGCCCTGGCCGGTTGGCTCAGTGGTAGAGCGTCGGCCTGGCGTGCGGAAGTCCCGGGTTCAATTCCCGGCCAGGGCACACAGGAGAGGTGCCCATCTGCTTCTCCACCCCTCCCCCTCTCCTTCCTCTCTGTCTCTCTCTTCCCCTCCCGCAGCCAAGGCTCCATTGGAGCAAAGATGGCCCGGGCGCTGAGGATGGCTCCTTGGCCTCTGCTTCAGGTGCTAGAGTGGCTCTGGTCACGACAGAGCGATGCCCTGGATAGACAGAGCATCGCCCCCTGGTGGGCGTGCCAGGTGGATCCTGGTCGGGCTCATGCGGGAGTCTGACTGCCTCCCCGTTTCCAACTTCAGAAAAATACAAAAAAAAAAAAAAAAAGACATCTCCAGAGAGCCTCCCCTAAGCGCCTCATTTCACGCTGAGCCCTCCATCCTTGGAAACCTAAGGGTTAGCCTGTCCACCCTCCACTCAACTCTTCCTGTTCTAGGGTTCCATTGCGCTCATCTCTGTTGAAGGATCTTCAGCCCCCAGGGCAGAGGCTGAATAGGTGTGTCCCCAGCGGGTAGAGGCCGTTCCCTGGCTGCGTTGGGGAACTGAAGACTGAACAGAGCACTCCAGCCTTTGTGACTGTAACTCACAGAAACCCTGGAGCAGCACATGTCTACACACACTCACCCCTGAAACAGGTGTGATGAAACAAGACGTCGTTCTGTGCTGTGAGCTCCAGACTATTTTGATTCTATTCTCTTCTAATTCATTTTCGTTTTAAATGTTGATTGCACCCTCTACTTCATTTTACGCCCCTGGAAATCACGGGACTCTATTCGTAGTTTGAAACCAGCGCGTCACAGAGGAGCGCCTCCAGACTTGAAAAGGAGGTCGAGGCTCCTCCCCGGGGCCGAGGGTCACGCCGTTTTCAGCTCTCGTGCTGCAGCTTCTCCCTGCTCTCGCCCTGGTCTCCCCCAAGCCACCGTGCACGCTGCTGCCTGTGCCCACACCTCTCCAGTTTCCCAAATCATCCCCTCCTTAAAAAGGTCGGCAGAGTGGAGCCGGGACTTCTCACCTGGCCTCCGGGGGGCCTGCGCTTGTCGGCTCCGTCGCGTGCCTTTTCTGGCACACCCTGGGCACTGGCACACCTCTGTGTCCCTGTTCCCTCTGCGTTCTCTTCATCCGGCAAGCCGAGGTTCGCCTCAAAGGCCTTCACTCCCAGCACGCTGTCCCTGACGGCCCCGGGGCCCCCATCGGAGTCAATTGCTTAGTCGTGGTTCTCAGAACGTGGCTCCTGGACCAGCCGTGGCACCATCTGGGAACTTGTTTGTTTGTTTTTATTTATTCATTTTTTTTAGAGAGGAGAGGAAGAGACAGAGAGACAGACAGAGGAGAGACAGAGAGAGAGAAGGGGGGGGGGAGGAGCTGGAAGCATCAACTCCCATATGTGCCTTGACCAGGCAAGCCCAGGGTTTTGAACCGGCGACCTCAGCATTTCCAGGTCGACGCTTTATCCACTGCGCCACCACAGGTCAGGCGCATCTGGGAACTTGTTAGACGCGCATGTCTCAGCCCCTCCCTTCAGCCTCCTGAATCTGACACTCAGGTTGGGGCCCAGGGACTAGGATCTTTTGTTTGTTTGTTTTTTATAGTTCAGCAATTTTAATAGCAAGAAACCGAGAGTCACTCATTCAGCATTCTTACGTGAAGGGGATCTAACTAAAGGATACAGATAAATTGAAAAGTTATACCTTTTCTTACATTTGCATTCTAGGCACTGGGTTTTAACGAGCTCTCCAGGTGGTTCTAATGCACAGTCCAGTTTGAGAACCGCTGACTCCGGGAAGAGGGTCTGTACTCTTTGACTTTCCAGCCTGATCCATGACCCTGCTGGGTTATAGCGGTTGTAACCTTGAGTGAACCAGAAGGCATTTACTGCTTTGGCGTCTATCTGATCCCTCACTCGTGTGTGGTCACTAATTCGTGCGTCACTGACAGCATGAGATGGGCTGAGAGGTCTGCCCCTGCCTCTCCTCAGCATAACGATGGTCGTAGCTGTAGCCGATGTTAACTGAATGCTCTTTGCGCACACCGCGCTTTTGACACGGATTATCTCCCTTAACGTTTTCAGTGGCCTTATAAGGCATAACCCAATTGGACAAGTGAGAAAAATGCGGCCCAGAGAGATGAAGTAATTTGCCTGTGTTCAAGTGTATAACCTAGATACGAACCCTCCCCCCAGAGCCTGCACCATCACCGTGGCCCTGTGTTGCCACCGAGGAAAAGCTTGCTGAGTTAATTAGCCATAGAAATAGCAACTGCAGGGACATCGGTTATCCATTTAACACGCACTTGGAAGCAGCACCATATATATCCCAGAGGCTGCAAATGCATGGCCTAGAATGAATGAATGAATGAGTGAATGGAATGAATGAAACGAGGATTGCGCATGGCTCAATGAGAAGAATTTGCTGTAAACCAAAGATTATGATTAATCCAAATCTGTACATCTAAGGCTTTTTTTGTGTGTTTTTTTAATTAGTGGCTTGTGTGGTCCAAAGAAGCCCCACAACATGTTGTATTTGGGCCAGAATTAGTTTAGAGTACAGAAGTTTTATGCAGGCAAACCAGAAGTCGGGGCCACGCGCCCCAAGCTTCCTGCAGCCCCGACCCTCCCAGCACCTCCTATGTCCTCTCCACACGGCTGCCTTCCATGTTGGGCAGGTGTCAGTGAGCAGGTTGTGACTGGATACATGCAAATGTTTAGTATCAAAGCTCTTGGAAAACAAAGTATTCTCATATCAAGTTTTTGAGATCTAAAAAAAATAGAGGAGGGGAGATACTGAGATAGACTCCCACATGCTCCCTGAGCAGGATCCACCCAGCAATTCCTGTCAGGGGCCGATGCTCGAACCAATGGAGCCACTGGCTGCAGGAGAGGAAGAGGGAGAGAAGAGGGAGAGGGAGGGAGAGAGAAGCAGATGATTGCTTCTTTTGTGTGCCCTGACCGGGAATCGAACCCGGGACTTTCATACACTGGACCAATGCTCTATCCACTGAGCCAACCAACTAGGGCTTGTATCTAATTGTAAAGGTAGAACTAAAGTTCCAGGCAATAAAGTGACATCCTTAGAAGTAATAACCAGCATTTTTCTGTAATGGAATTTCGTCCATTCATACAGATCTTTACCCAGGTGGGTTTATAATAACGCAACTAAGGCTGCCTTCGTCTGTAGCCCAAACATCCCAACAGCAGCAAAGGTTTGGGAATGTGTGTGTGGTTGTGGAATAAATGGACAATCATCTATTTGACAAACATGGAGGGCGCTCTGTTGGCCGGGCTCATGCTAGGGACTGGGGCTCTCACTGGAGCAAAAATAACAAGGTCCCTCTCTCCTTGGTGGGCTGACAACCCAGAGGAAGACAAGAAAGTGACAAGTTAACCAAGACAAAAAATATCATTTTATTTGCTACTGTTCATGGAAGGCAAGAAATGCCAAGATAAACACAGGAACATGCAAGTAACGTTTGAGAGGAGGGGTCTCATGAGTAACCCTGAAAGCCAAGATCAGAGAAGTCTTTGCGGTCTGATGCTCAGGGTCTTGCTTGCTAGGACTTGAAGCTTTATCCCTGAGCAACTGGGAACTGCCAAAGTTTCTATAAGAAATGTTTCAAGGAGGCGAATTAGGTACCGGTAAAGGCAGATTTCACGAATCCATGAAGTCAGACCCTGACGGGGCCACAGCCCGGTAGTCCACAGACGTCTTGTTTCCAGCTCGAGCCACACTTACACACACATCCTGGAACTTGAAATGCAGCAGCAGCTGAACCTTGCAGTCTCCATCTCTCCAGAGCCCCAGTGGACGTTCCCACCAGGGCTCCCCTCAGCAGGCTGCCACCGCCAGGGGGTGCTAGCGTGTGCACCCCTCTCCTGCCTCCATGCCCGCACGTGCAGGGGTGGAGAGGCAGCCCGCACTCGGCACCCCGCGGCCCTTCCTTCCCCGCTCAGCTGCACCCCCACCCCTCGGCCCTCAGCTCTAATGTCATCGCTCGTCTCTCGTCCTCCTGGCTCTGAGAGTCCCTTTCGCTCCACCCCATCCCTTCCATCATCAGCACAAAGCCCCCTTTCCACGTCTTCTTCCTCCAGACCTTCGCTCCAACCTCCTGCTCCCCATGGGCTCCCCTGCACTCTCTAAAATGGAGGGTGTTGCCTGACCAGGTGTGGCGCAGTGGATAGAGCGTCGGACTGGGATGCGGAAGGACCCAGGTTCGAGACCCCGAGGTTGCCAGCTTGAGCGCGGGCTCATCTGGCTTGAGCAAAGAGCTCACCAGCTTGGACCCAAGGTCCCTAGCTCCAGCAGGGGGTTACTCGGTCTGCTGAAGGCCCACGGTCAAGGCACCTGTGAGAAAACAATCAATAAACAACTAAGAAGTCGCAACGCGCAACGAGAAACTGATGATTGATGCTTCTCATCTCTCTCCGTTCCTGTCTGTCTGTCCCTGTCTATCTCTGCCTCTGTAAAAAAAATAAAATAAAAAAATAAAATGGAGGGTGTTTTCTTGTTGTGGCCTGAGGTGGGCCAGGGTCATCTTGCTCTCAGAACACTCTCCCTGCCCTCTCCCCAAAGCCCCCACTCCTGGCCGCCATGGTCTGCCCACCGCTCCTCTCTCAGTCCTTGACGATGTCCTCGGCTCACTGCCATGCCTCTCCTCCCTGCCCCGCAAGCAGCACCTCCATGACAAGCTGCACTCCTGTGGGCCTGCCCCGGGCCCTGGCACTGGCAGAAACTCGGACAAGAGCACCCCTGTCTCATGTCAGACCCTGCACCTGAGCCCAGGTCTCGCTGTTCCTTCTCTCGAGAACCCCAGCCCCCTGTCCCTGATGCCCCCCCCCATGCACTGGGCCTCCTTTCCCATTCATTCCCAGCAGACATCCCAGGTCTTGCTCTCTCTTGCTCTATGGAACCACACACCCTCTGGCTCAGGCATCCCCAAACTACGGCCCGCGGGCCGTATGTGGCCCCCTGAGGCCATTTATCCGCCCCCCCCCCACACTTCCAGAAGGGGCACCTCTTTCATTGATGGTCAGTGAGAGGAGCACTGTATGTGGCAGCCCTCCAATGGTCTGAGGGACAGTGAACTGGCCCCCTGTGTAAAAAGTTTGGGGACCCCTGCCAGTCTGGCTAAACCTCAGGCATGGTTAGATATGGTTCTGGCCACCCCATGCCAGGCCAAATCTGGTGAGAGAGAACACAGAATTTCACTGCACTCAGTGACTTCAAGTGGGCCTTTAAGGCCTGAGAGGCGTGCTTTCCCCTACCACCATCCTTGGTGGCTGTTGTGCCTCAGGGGCCGGGGTGATGCGTCTCAGACCAGTTCCCTTCAGGCTGGATCCCAGAAGATGACCTGGCCTCCCACAGAGCTGCCCGGATGCAGCCAGGGCTGGGGCTGAGAGCGTCAGTCCCAGACAGCCACAGTCACGGACGCAGTCCCCTCTCCTCCCAGCAGGAGAAAGGGCTGGAGCCAGGCTCCGGTATGTCATTTTGCTATTATGTCCTGGCCCCTATCGGTTCCACCGAATGACCCAGGGCTCTCCTAATTAGGTAATTGAAAAGCGCCACTGCTCAAGGTCAGGGCCTCTTCCGGCTTCTGGCACTGCCCATATCATTGCTGGACTCGGGCAAGAGGGCCTTCTGTCTGAACACACATACAGTTATTAAAGAGCACGCGGTTAGGCCCTGACCAGCTAGCTCAGCGGTAGAGCGTCAGCCCGGCATGTGGAAGTCCGGGTTTGATTCCCAGCCAGGGCACACAGGAGAAGTGCCCATCTACTTCTCCACCCTTCCCCCTCTCCTTTCTCTCTGTCTCTCTTCCTCTCCCACAGACAAGGCTCCATGGAAGCAAAAGTTGACCCGGGCGCTGAGGATGGCTCCATGGCCTCAGCCTCAGGCGCTAGAATGACTCCAGTTGCAATGAAGCAATGCCCCAGATGGGCAGAGCATCACCCCCTGGTGGGCATGCCGGGTGGACCCCAGTTGGGTGCATGTGGGAGTCTGTCTCTGCCTCCCCGCTTCTCACTTCAGAAAAATACAAAAAAAAAAAAAAAAAATCTTAAAGAGCACATGGCCACCTCTGCCACTCGGGAGCTGGCATGCAGCACGGCACAGTGTAACAGCCACCACGCCCCCTCTGACGACTCACTCCAGGCCCAGGGACACGCAGCTTCTGCACTGTGTCCTTGAGACAAAGGTGGCAGCTTCCGGGTGCCATCAGGGTTGTGGGTGGTGCCCAGCCAGCATTGCAGACAGAGTCAGTCTGCTTCCGCCCTGGAGTGGTGGGAACATGTCAAGAAAAGAGAAAACTGTTGAACTCATCAGACCCTTGAGATAACATCGATGCAATAGAGCAGGCGGGAGTCCCCAAACTACGGCTGCTGGCCACATGCGGCCCCCTGAGGCCATTTATCCAGCCCCCCCTGCCGCACTTCCGGAAGGGGCACCTCTTTCATTGGTGGTCAGTGAGAGGAGCACTGTATGTGGCGGCCCTCCAACGGTCTGAGGGACAGTGAACTGGCCCCCTGTATAAAACGTTTGGGGACCCCTGCATGGAGGCTTGCACAGTGCATGACTTTTTCCCGGTTGTGGAACTTGCAATTTCTCACTTTTCTTGCTATTCTAATTCGTGGTTGATATTCTCACAATGTAGTGAAGTATTCACAACATTCTCCATGTGGCAACGGAGGAACATCTGGAAATAATAAATGGTTATTATCACTCTTAAATTTCTGCATAAGACCAGATGTAACACAGATGATGTATAAAAATGATTCTTCACACTGACAACAAACCCTAGAATTCTGATTGTCACATATTTTTAAAAATTTTAAAGTTTACACTTAATATTAGTTTGTATTAGGTTCAGGTGTACAGCATAGTGGGTAGACAACCATATAATTCACAGTGGTCCCCCGATACCAAGTACAGACCGGGCACCGCACATAGTTACTAATACTGACTGCATTCCCAATGCTGTCCTCTACATTTCTGTGAGTATTTAGAATAGCATTATTTAATAATTTTATATAAAACTTTGAGATTCATTCACTAGAATTTTCTTGTGACTTAATTTTAAGAGATAATTTGGAATACTCAAAAGCAATTGAAAATGTGCAAAATAAATTTTAATTTTTAAATACCTCTTTTTTTTTTTTTTTTTTGTATTTTTCTGAAGCTGGAAACGGGGAGAGACAGTCAGACAGACTCCCGCATGCGCCCGACTGGGATCCACCTGGCACGCCCACCAGGGGTGACGCTCTGCCCACCAGGGTGCGATGCTCTGCCCCTCCGGGGCATTGCTCTGCTGCAACCAGAGCCACTCTAGCACCTGGGGCAGAGGCCAAGGAGCCATCCCCAGCGCCCAGGCCATCTTTGCTCCAATGGAGCCTCGGCTGCTGGAGGGGAAGAGAGAGACAGAGAGGAAGGGGGCAGGTGGAGAAGCAAATGGGCGCTTCTCCTATGTGCCCTGGCCGGGAATCGAACCCGGGTCCCCCGCATGCCAGGCCGACGCTCTACAGCTGAGCCAACCGGCCAGGGCCAATGCCTCCTTTTAATGTACTCTCTCAATGGAAACATTCAAACTTTTTGCACACTTTTAAAGACTTGCATTTTATATTTTCCTCTTTAGACCAGGAGCAGTGTGCTTTTTCTGCAAAGAGCCAGATAGTAAATATTGTTGTCTGTGTGGGCTGTAGGGTCTTTGTCACAACCAGTCAGCTCAGCTCCTGCAGTGAAGTAGCCACAGGGAGGTGGTAGATGTAGATGAGTGGACCCGCTGACACCCGCAGAAAAACTCGACAGAAATAGGTGGCCATGTTTAGCCTGTGGGCCAGAGTTTGCTAACCCCTGCGTTAGGCCCTGACAATAAATTCAAGTCAACCTCCGTGTTATAAATAGAAAATGCAAAAGTGAAACTCATGAAAGAGAAAAAAAAAAACACCCTAGGAAAAATATTAACAATGTTTTCTTAATTTTTAAAAACTTGGAAAGTATGAAACAGTTTTGTCAAGCGTGACTTACACAATTTGCAAACTAAAGGTTTTATTAGAGTTGAAATGTGTCGTGAGGTCATTGGAGGCAAGCAGGTAGTCCTCAGAAAGAATAGACAGATCCGTTTATAAACTGCCCATTTCCCCTCAGTGGTAACATCCTGCGAAACAATAGTACAATGTCACAACCAGGATAATGACAAGGATACAACCCACCAGTCTTAGTCACATTTCCCTATTTTCGTTACACTCGGCTCTGTGATTGTGTGTGTTTGTGAGTGTGTGAGTTCTTTACGATGTTGTCACCTGTGTGGGTTCCTGTCTCCACCACTGAAGTCAAGATGCTGAACTGTTCCCACCCCAGAAGTTCCCCCCGGTGGCCTTTATAACCACAGCCCTCCTCTCCCAATCCTGGACAATGGCCACTCTGCCCTCCATTTCTAAACTTCTGTCATTTCAGAAGTGTTTTATAAATGGAATCATAGCTCTTAAAGATTGTCCCTTTTACCACTCAGCACAATTCCCAGGAGACTTATCCATGTTGCTACAACAACAGTTCCTAGTTCGTTCCTTTGTTATTGCTGAATAGTATTCCACAGAGCAATGGAGCAAATTGTGTCTCCCTGAAATTCAGATAATAAAGTCCTAACCCCCATGTGGCTATACTAGAGAAAGGGCCTTTAAAGAAGTGATTAAGGTTAAATGAGATCACGAGGTTGAAGCCCTGATCTGACCGAATCTGAGAGCCCTGCCTTTATAGAACAGGAACAGATACCAGAGAGCGCCTTCATGTGAGGATTCAGTGAACCGGGTAGAGCTCTCGCCAGAAACCAACCCTGCTGGAACCTTGATTTTGGACTTTCCAGCCTCCAGAATTGTGAAAAAAATAAGTTTCTGTTAGTACTTTGGTATGGCAGCCTGAGCTGATTAAGAAACCTGCTATGTATGGACCACAGTTTGTCCAGCCCTTCACCCATTGAAGGAAAGCTAAATAGTTCCCAGTTTGGGGACACTGTGAATAAAGCTGCTCTAAACATCTGTGAAGAAGATTTTGTATGAACATAGGTTTCCCTTTCTCTGGGTAAATGCCTAGGACTGCAATGGCTGGACCATATGGCAGTTGCATTTTAGTTTTTAAAGAAAATTTCAAACTGTTTTTCCAGCATGGCTGGACCATTTTACATTCTTTCCAGCACTGCATGAGTGAGCCCTTTTTTTTTTGCTTCATTAACGTTTGGTGCTGTTACTTTTTTTTGGCCACTTTGTTAGTAGTGACATCTCATTGTAGTTCAACTTGCATTTCTCAAATGGCAAATGATGTGGAATGTGTTTATTTCCCCAGCTTTACTAAGGTATGATTCACAAATAAAAATCATGTATATTTAGGTCATGCGACGTGATTTTTCGAAGATGTATAACATGACAGCTTAATGTATGGATACACTGTGAAGTGATCACCACAATCAAGTTAATTAACACTGCCATAAGCTTTTGTATACGTGGTGAGACACTTAAGATCTACTCTGTTGGCCTTGGTCAATTGTCTCTGTGGCTAAAGTGTTGGCCCGGCATGCAGAAGTCCCGGGTTCGATTCCCGGCCAGAGCACACAGGACAAGTGAGCCTCTGCTTCTCTTCCCCTCCTTCTTCCCCTTCTCTCTCTCTCTCTTCTCCTCCCACAGCCAGTGGCTTGGTTGGTCTGAGCACATGCTGATGTGCTGAGGATAGCTTGGTTGATTTGAGTATCAGCTCCAGATAGGGGGTGCTGGGTGGGTCCCAGTCAGGGTGCGTGCGGGAGTCTGCCTCACTATCTCCCTTCCTCTCACCCAAATAAATAAATAAATACATCGGAGTTTTATATTTTTTAGCTCTTATGTTTAGGTCTTTCATCATTTCAAGTTAATTTTTATATACGGTGTGAGGTAAGGGTCCTACTTCATTCTTTCACATGTGGATATCCAGTTGTTCCAGCACCATTTCTTGAAGTTTTTATCTTTTTACCCATTGAATGGCCTTGCTATCCTTCTTTAAAATCAATTAACCATGGACATATGAGTTTATTTCTGGACTCTCAGTTCTATTCCGTTGAGCTAGATGTATATTCTTATTTGTCTCGCCTCACATATGGTCAGATAATTTTGACAGGAGTTTCTGCAAGGACCAGTCTGGTGAATAAAATGAGATACAGTGACGAGCACCACCCCATATTCTTTAGAGTCATACAGATGGTACTGGTTTCCCATAGCTGAGGGATGCAATACTGTTTCTTAGTTCCTGTCTTGACTGGAGCGGGGTGGAAGGTCGCATCAGATGCTTCCACCACTTGGTCTTCTCTGTGTGGGGATTACACCAAAGATACTGCTCACAAAACTTATCGCTTCATATGACGTGATAAAATATCCCCTAATTTTTGTGAGCAGAATAGAAAACATGTCACCCCAATAACACATGGAAGAGCTGGGGAAGACCACCAGTGCACCCACTGCAAGCTGAGGCGTGGCCAGTGCACCGTTTATTCTCTGACCATCACACACCCTTCCCCTGGCAAGAAGAAGCCATGATGGTGCTTCAGAACTCGATGTGTCAACGTTGTCAGACCCTGTGTCCAACAATCCTTAAATGTTTGAGTATTCCCTGCCCTTAACCAAGAGCCTGGTTACCTGAGTAAATGGCCATAGGTCTATTTGGGGACAGACTTGAGAACCATTGCCAATTAATTGCTGTGATGCAGCTGGGTCCTTCCACTGGGGACTTGGCATCCTTTGCAGCCAGTGAGCTCCAGCTCCATAAACTAACTCAGCTCTGGAAACTTGATTGGGGGGGGGGGGGTCATAGGTTTCTGCAGGGACTATTGCCGCCAGCTTCCTGGTCGTCTCTCCTTTTGTCTGATGACACAAACTGAGGTATACCCTTGCGAGTGCTGGCTGCCCATCTCTTTTGCTCCTAGGGTGGCCATGTTCTATTAATTGTCCCCATAACTCTCCGAGGGTCACGACTCCTTAGCTGCCACTGTAGTAATTGTGCCTACCTGGCTCTGACAGCGAACACCTGGCTGCCACCATCTCAGGGTCCTGTCATCTCCTCCGCTATCAGTAAGACGCGTCCCACAGTGGCCTTCCTCCCATGTGGGCCTTCTGGCTGTGCACAGTGCAGTCCCCTGAGCTCGCCTTTGCCCTGTGCTGTCCAATCCCCCCCTCCACCCTCTGCAGCAGTAATTCTGGTGTTCCGACTTGACTTAGTTTTGGGGTCACTATCTCCTGGGGTCCTTGCCAGGGTGTTAAATCCTTTCTCTCTGAAGCATGCACCCAATTCAATAAGCTCTCCCCTATACAGCCGTATGTTTTGACTCCCACGGTCAGGTGTCTTTAGTCTTTATGCAAGTGCCCGTGTCTCCTGCTTGTATCTCCTGGCTAGATCTTGTAGCGGCCTTGGAGGGTCATGCCCGTCCTTCATCATTAGGGTCAGCATGTTCTTGACATGGTTATGCTGCAACTAGCTCCAGGCCAAGTTGACAAGAGAGGCCATGAGGACAGATCCTGAGGGGGGCACTTGCTGTTTCATGGGGGACAGACCTGTGTGTCATCTCCTAACAAGAAGGCCTTTACTGTTCTTCAAAAGAAAGTGTGGGTACTTCTGCAGGCTCAGAAGGTTTAGAAGAATTCGTGTCAGGCTACTTTTTTTTTTTTCCTTCAACCCTGACCTTGACATAACAGACCTGATGGGTTAGCCTCTTCTGGAGCTCAGCCTGACACAAGGCCTTCCTGTGCCCTCTTACTGCAGGGCACGAGAACCTCTCTGTAACCTACCCAGGAGGCCCCGGGCTTTCACAGAAGCTTCTTCATTGTCTATTAATAACCCACAGCTTTTTTATATCTTTTCCTAGGACAGTGGTTCTCAACCTTTCTAATGCCGTGACCCCGCAATACAGTTCCTCATGTTGCGGTGACCCCAAACCAAAAAATAATTTTGGTGGCTACTTCATAACTGTAATTTTTGCTACAGTTATGATTCGGAATGTAAATACCTGATATGCATTATGTATTTTCCAATGGCTTTAGGCGACCCCATTGGGGTCGCGACCCACAGGTTGAGAACCACTGTCCTAGGATATCAATGGCACTTAGCAATAATGATCTAATATTTTCTTTCTTCCCTTTCACAGATAAGAACTATAAATTCTTGGTCTCTGGAGAATGAACTAAAGAAACATGTTCTAGAAGGGAATCCAACTTGGAATGGGAGTGTAGTGGGTTTCCTGTTTTGTGGTTTTTAGTCTGAGAGTAGCTGTAGTTGTTCATCAAAAACCTCAATAGAAAGCCACAGTGTCTCTGTTCCTAAGAACCAGGCAACAGAGCTTGGCTCACGGGCTGAGGGTGAATCAAAAGGAAGGGAGCTGGAAGTACACAGGGGAGGTGGTCCCAGGAGGTCACCACCCAGAAGGGGAGAAGGGTGAGACCTGCAAGGGGGAGGTGAGCCTTGGTGCCTTGGCTGTAAAGGAAAAAATAAAACAAGAGGTGAAATTAAGAATCACGGTATCAGAGACCACAAAGAGCCTTATCTGCCCTACAAAGAGTAAGAACACAACAGATTGTAAAAAAAAGACTTCGCTCTACCAATTGAAGGGGGCATATTACAATACAACCCAGAAACGCAGTAAGCCATTCCCAACTTGTACCCCTGTTTGCATACAACGGTAATTACACTGAGTTTCAAATCAAACAGCAGATGACATCCGTATAAGTGACAAGAAGTAAACAAAAACAAAATTTTTCCTCAAAAAATAGTCTAGAAGAAAAAATACACCAACCTCAATTAGATGGCCCTAAGCAAACCATTCACAAATATGAGAAACTTCTCAAACCAGAATTTTAATATCTCTGAACAGAAATGTTAAAAAAATAAATTGGGAAGGTGTGAGATGGGAGTTGATTTAATGCAGGAAAAATGAAAGAGAATACAAAATAGTCTCAGAAATGAATCCTAAATTCAGAATAGATCTCAAGACGGAAGAGATTGGGCTGGAACTATGGTGAGGGCATTGGCCTGAACGTGGACGAGGAAGGGAAGAACACGGAATTAAAAGCTAAGTGACTGATCCAGAAGACAGTCAAAGAGTATCCAACACACGTAGCAACAGAGCCCCAGGAGAAGAGGAGCAAGACAGGGGAACAGAACTAACCCTCAACACGGCGATTCCAACAACCTTCC
The DNA here is from genome assembly GCF_036850765.1 of Saccopteryx bilineata. Lineage (NCBI taxonomy): Eukaryota > Metazoa > Chordata > Mammalia > Chiroptera > Emballonuridae > Saccopteryx > Saccopteryx bilineata. Next base: position 270,617,825 of record NC_089493.1, read on the forward strand.
AGGAATTGAAGAAGACCTAAACTGATGTTTAGGGCCCGCCATGATCCTGGGAAAACTCACCAGGAATGGTCAACCCTGAGACAAAGCTTAGTAACGTTATTATATTTATAAAGATAAAGACCGAATTCCTCCTCAGGGTCTCCACAAAAATACCTATCTTGCTTGAAAACAGTGAAATAGCATTTTCAAGACACCCCAGGGCAAGAAAATGTGACCCCAGGATTGTAAATCCAGCTGAGCTATATACTTTGGGTGTCAAGGCTACACAAAATCAGTTTAAAATGTGCAAGAGCTCAGATCCATTTCTACTCATGAGCCCTTCCCAGTGGGGCTACCAGGGGACTCCCGCCACCAAGAGAGGGCGGGGCCACTTGGGCAAAATCACGAATAGTGAGCACCGAATGTAATATTTAATGATGGAACTCAAACCAAAACAACAACCAAGAATTATATATGCTATATGTTAATATAAGTAATACAATTAAAAATGAGAGAAGACACAAAATAAAAAAGCAGAATAAGCTTACTGAGTCTTACCTAAATAATAGGTGGGAGTCACAAAGATCTAATTGAAGTCACAGAACCAACTATGCAGCAGAGGCGCAGACCACGCATGGAAGAGGGGCGCTAAGAACGTTATGAAAAGGATTACTCTACACATAGAATCATTAGAACAAAAATATAACTTACCTAAATATAAAAATTGTCTTTTGAGTAAAAAAGAATATTTATAAAGGGAAGAAAACAGACCGCTTCATAAATACTGTATAAAGACACAGTAAATGTTGCCAGAGGTTGGGTTCTCCAGAGGCAGATGGTAATATTTCAGGGTACAAGATGTTTATTAGGGATCCTTACCTCTGGAAGGAAGGGGGGGATGCCGTTGGGCAGGGGGAGAAGTCAAGCAGCTGTGTGGGCGGAAATGCTTCCACCGCCGGCCCGCAGTGGGGGGCTGCAGGGAGGGTAAGGAGCATCGGTCACCAGGTGCGGCTGCCCCATGAATGGCCTGACTTCCTGGGGACACTCCAAGCTTCAGACGCAGACTCTGCCAGGAGCTCACAGCTGGGCAACAAACCCTTCCATGAAGGGGGAAAGGAACACACAGCCCCCTATGTATCACAGTAAATTTGTTATGAAATAACATGTGAAAGTTGAGACTAAACATATCAGCAACATGACTAACTGGAATTGTGCTTTAAGTCACCTATTAAAAGAAAATATTTTCAGAATATTTCCCCCTTGAAACCATAAAACCCCTAGATGAAAACATCAGTGGTAAGCCTTTGAGATCAGTCTTAGTGATCTTTTTTTTTTTTGGATTTGACACCAAAAGCAAAGGCAACAAAGAAAACTCTAAACAAGCTGGGGCTATATAAAACCATAAAGCTTCCGCACGACAAAGGAAACTATCAAATAGATGAAAAGGCAACTTACTGAGTGGGAGAAAATATTTGCAAATCATATATCTGATCAGGGGTAAATATCCAAGAAATATAAAGAACTCATACAACTAAATAGCAAACAAACAAACAAAAAAATCAGCCAATTAAAAAATAGGCAGAAGATTCGAATAAACTGTTTTTCCCCCAAAGAAGACATAAAAGGCCAGCAGGCACATGAAAATGTGCTCAACATTACTAATCATCAGGGAAACGCAGATCAAAACCATAATGAAACATCGTGTCACAACTATTAGAATAACTATTATTAAAAAAAAGAAATGTGTTGGCAAGGATGTGGAGGAAAGGGAGCCCTTCTACACTATTCGTGGGAATGTAAATGTGTGCACCACTATGGAAAAGAGTAGGGATGTTCCTCAAAAAGTAAAAATAAAACTACCACATGACCCGGCAAGTCCACTTCTGGGTCTTTAGCCAACGGAAGTGACAACAGCACTCTAAAAGGCACAAGTACCCCTCGTCCCCTGCCCCTGTGCACAGCAGCATTGTCACCCACAGCCCAGGTATGGGAGCAACCCGAGTCCCTCAGTGGATACATGGATAGAGAAGATGTGTTATTACATGTACCGTGGAATATTATTTAGCCATAATAAAGAAGGAATCCCTGCAATATGTGAAGACATGGATGGAACTTGAGGGCATCTTGCTAAATGTCAGACAGAAAAAAACAAATACCATATGATCTCACATATATGTAAGGTCTAAAAAAACCCAACCAACCAACAAACTCCAAGCTCATAAGATAACAGAGAACAGATGTCAAGAAGTGGGGGGAGGGAGGGAGGGGGGAGGGGGGCCAAATTGGGGAAGGGGGTCCAAAGGTACAAAGTTCCAGTTATGAAATAAGTCAATGGGGACTAAAAAAGATTTTCACGTTAGCTCATGAAACAAAATGCTGCTCAGAATGCTGTATATTAGAAGCAAGCCATAAACAGGGTGATTTAGAAAGACTAACCATTAAGGGAAAACAAAAATACACCAGACAAGTGGAAGCAACAAGAAAACAGGAGTGAGTTCCCGATTTGAGAAAAAGTAGCATTTAGTCAAAAAACTTTAAGCAAGACAACGAGGGATGTTTAATGATGTTAATGACACCAACTGAAAATATAGACAATAGTTATGAAGGTCGTGTACTGAAGAACACAGCGACCGCCTTGACAAAGCAGAAACCCTCGTTGATCAAGAATAAATGGAGAAAAAATAAGATACTCTCTATCCCACTCTCAGGCCAAGAGAGGTCATGCCCACCTGTACTTTGTGTTTGCTGTATTATTTGAGAATATTTAAGTCCACTTTAGAGAACAGAAAAAAAAATTGAGTGGATGAAACTCATAGTATAGGTAGTGAGGAAGTAGCTTGTGTTAAATGTAGATAGCAAGTTTCAACCTATAAAATATGTTGTGTGATATAAAAGATGGGTCAAAGATACTATACAATAATTAGAGAGAGATGAACAGACAAAGTCCTAAGGTACAGGGAATGTTATCTGTAGGATGACAGCTAGTTAATCTCTAAATTGACCACTCGTTATGACCCTATTATGGTCCCATTCAGCCCACATGTGCTCAGACCCTGAAATGCAAATAAAACCTTCATGTTTAGGAGGTTAATTGGTGAGCTACAGCTGTGCCCAATATGCCCTTGTGTCTTTCAGTTAAGCTGAGAGAGAGAGAGAGAGAGAGAGAGAGAGAGAGCACGTGAGCATAACATAGCTTAGTATTCTGCCGTATGGCTTTCCTTCCTGCCTTGCAGCCTGTCCTTACGGGTGTTAACCCACCCAATCCCTTTCCCCGTGATTCTTGCTGTATGTTTTAAATTGATTTAATAAACCATATGATTCAAGCATTTTAGTTTGTTCTGTGAAACTTTTGCTCCAAGGCCTCTTAGCTTTCCAGGTGATGCACTTGGAGATTATCAGTCCCTCCAGGTAATTGATCGCACCACAGGACTAAAATAAATAAGAACACAGAAGACCTAAATAACAAAATCAATAAAGTAAATCTTCAGGGTCTATTTTGAACTTTATAAGGTGATAATAGAGAAAATATCTTCTTCTCAAGAGCATATGGATCAGCTGCAAAGTTGATAATTTATTAGGTCACGAGGAAAGCATCAGACATGTTTCATAAAAGCGTCAATAATGTAAACAATGCCCTTTACTCCGTGACGTGATAAATGCCCTTTACTCCGTTTACTCCGTGTAAACGCCGTGACGTGATATTTGCCGTGATAACGCCGATATTTGCCGTTGTTCACGGATTCTAATTTAGTGAGCCACAGAACACACTGAAGTTTCCTCTGTACCGTCCACATCTCGACTGGCATGGTTGTGGGCTGCTCCGCTGTATACACGGTGTTACATCATCATCTGCGCATGCGCATATGCTGCCACATCATCCTACAGAAACTGGGAGGGTTTTCCTTTTATTTGGTGATTTCACATTTCTATCATCTTTTGTTGCTTTCCTGTGACCGGTCAAAACTGCACCATGACTTTACGGACACATTGTATGTCTTGAAATCAGGTAGTGTGAATCTTCCTAATTTGTTTTCCTTTTTCAAAATTTCTGGTTAGTTTACATTCTTTGTTTTCTCTATAAACTACGGAAATAGTTTGTTGATTTCTATAAAAAGTTTTCTTTGGAATTATGTTGAGTTTATAGGTCTTTGCATCAATACCTTAACATTGAATTTTCACATCCATGAACACAAGCATCTCTCCTTTTAGATCCTCTTTGACTTCTTTGCACAGAGTTTTATAATTTTCAGCATAGGGATTTTGCATTTTTACAGAATGTCGGTGCTGTTACAAACGCTACTTTTTAAATAATTCAATTTCCAACTGTTTATTGCTAGTATATAGAACTATAATTAATTCTTGTTATATTGACCTTGTATCCCATGACCTTCCTAAACTCATTCTGGGTCCTCAGGAATCCGTCTAACAAATATGTGCAAGACCTCTAGCGAGACAATTCTATTTGTTTGAAATATAAGTGACTTATAACATTGTATACGTTTAAGGTGCACAACATGATGATTTAATACACGTGTACATTGCAAAACGATTACCGTAACAAGGTTAGTTAACAGCTCCATCACCTCATATAATTACCATTTATTTCTTTGTGTAGTGAGACTATTTAAGACCTACTCTCTTAGCATCACTCTAATATACAATACAATATTGTCAACTATAGTCACCATGCTGTGTGTGAGACCCTCCTGCCAGATCCTGTTCATCTTATAACTAGAAGTTTCTACCCTTTGATCCACAATTCCCCATTTCCTTTAACCTCAGTTCCTGGAAACCACTGTTCTCTCTGTATTTCTATGAGCTCAACCCTTTTAGACTCCACACATATAAGTGAGATCCTATGGTACTTGTCCATCTCTGTCTGACTTATTCCACTGAACAGAATCTCCTCGAGGTCCACCCAGGTGTCACAAATGAATGACTCCCTCCTTTTTCATGCTGAATAGTATTCTGTTGTGTGTCTAAAGCCACATTGTCTTTATCATTTCTTTTCTTTTTGTTTTACTTTGTGTTCTTTAAAGTGGGAGTTCTATGTACTGACTTTCATTATTTCATTAATATTGATATAAATATAGGCAATAAGTTTTCTTTGCTTCCTCTTCAAAGGTATCCCATAAATTCTGCCATAGAGTATTTTTATTATTATTATTATTTTGGATACCACATAGTTTGGGTTTGTATTTCCATTTTCTTCCAAGAACTGTTTGATAGAGTTTTTATTTTCTATTGTTACTGATTTCTAGTTTTATTACATTGTGATATTTGCCGATAACGCCGATATTTGCCGTTGTTCACGGATTCTAATTTAGTGAGCCACAGAACACACTGAACTTTCCTCTGTACCATCACGGCGTTATCACGTTGCACGAAAAAAGTGCAACGTGAATATCGGCGCATTTATAAAGAAGCACCACCACATGGAATAACATTACTCGGTGGGATAAGCAGTTGAGGGAAACCGGCAGTTTGGTGGAGAAACCCCGTTCTGGTAGGCCATCAGTCAGTGACAAGTCTGTAGAGGCTATATGAGATAGCTACCTAAGGAGCCCTAAAAAATCTGTGTGTGAGTCCATATCGAACTGCACTGAATTCAGGTATGAAACTGGGAGGGTTTTCCTTTTATTTGGTGCAGATTTCACATTTCCATCGTCTTTTGTTGCTTTCCTGTGACCGGTTAAAAGTGCACCATGACTTTATGGACACACTGTATAATAAAGCTACAATAATTAAGACACTGGTATTGAGGAGAGAATAGATACACGAGCCAATGAGAAAGAACAGAGTCCCATGCATGTACGGTCAATTGATTTAATTTTTAAAATTTTATTGAGAGAGAAAAATATCAGTTTGTTATTCCATTTATTTATGCATTCATTGGTTGATTCTTCTTTGTGCCCCGACCAGGATCAGACCCATACTTTGGTGTATTAGGACAAAGCTCTAACCCAATGTTCTTCAACCGCAGGTCCACGGACCGGTGCCGGTCCACCAGAAATTTCGTGCTGGTCTGTGAAAGAGTTAACCACCCTGATGTTGCATGAAGATTATAGATCCAAAGATGTGAGGCAAATTTGTTTATGCTCACAGTGATTTCTGCCTTAGTGGTCCCTGAAATAATTCTCCTATTTTCACCAGTCCCCAAATGCAAAAAGGTTGAAAACCACTGCTCTAACCAACTGAGCTATCAGAGCAGGGCTATGGACAATTGATTTTGGACATGGGTGTGAAGGCAGTTCAGTGGACAAAGGAATCTTTCCAACCAAATGTGCTAGAACAATTGGACATCTAGAGAGAGAAAAGAACTTCCATCTTTCATGTCTCGTGCCATCTGCATGGTCCTCAACACCAACCACAGTGGCTGGCACATAATAAGTGTTCAGAGAAGCTGGTGAAACTGTGAAAATTTTGAAAATTCTGAACGGATATGTGACATCCCTCCTCTTATTCTCTTTTGTAAGAAGATTTTTAAATTTGAAGCGAAACGCACATAACATAAGTTAACCATTGGAAAGTGTACAATTCAGCAGCATCTAGTGTACTCACAATATTGTGCAGCCATCCATCACCTCTACCTATTCACAAAATATTTTCATCACTCCACAAGGACACCCTGTCCCCAGGACACAGTCACTCCAATTACTCGTTTCTCCCGATACCGCTAGGTCACTTTCTGCCTCTATGAATTTGTCTAATCTGTGTATTTTGTATAAATGGCTTCATACAATATGGGTCTGGCTTATTCCATTAGCATAATGTTTTTGCAGATACAATCCCATTGTAGCTTGTACCAAGACTCCACTCCTGTTTATGGCTGAATAATATTCCATCAGATGCATAAAGCACATTTTGTTTATCCATTCTTCAGCTGATAGACATTGGGCTGTTTCCACCTTTTGGCTATTGTGAATAACACTGCTATGAATATCCATGAACAAGTATTTATTTGATACCTCTTTTCAATTCTTTTGACAGACTCCTTAATACTGAGGTCATGACCCTAGCCCAGCTGTTTAACAAGTATTTTATTAGGAGTTAGTGTCACGTGATTGAGGAACGCAGGAGAGAGCTGGCACTGCCTCCACCACCCTCCCCACCCCCAGCTCCTCCGTTTCTAACCTGCTCTCTGAGCCTGGCCTTCCTCTGTGTACAGTGAAAATATGAAAAGGTCTCCATGTCAAGTGTCTGCACCCCTTACCTTTACTGGATCTCTCATTCTGGGATTATGATCTGAGAGATGATGATCTAACAAAAATATCCCCTGATCTGGCAATTAACTATTGATGTACCCTGGGCAAAAGGCCCTGACCAGAACTCAGAAGGAAAACCTCAGGGCTACACCCTCATTTCACGGCCGTTTGGAGCTGGGGAAGCTCTGAGGAACGCGGTGGTGCCCGTGTATGTGAAGGTTCAAGAGGCTGAGGCTCCACCGGGACCCAGCGGGTGGTCATCCTGCCCAGAGGCCAAGCTTCAGTTTCCAGAAGACCCCAGGCTTCCTGTAATTTTACTTCCTGGACACCGGAGGGCGCCACGAGAACACAGATTTTTCAGCAGTGCCCACCTGTGCATGCTTCAGGAGCCTGTCTGGATAGCAACGTCTTCTCTGGAAACAACGGGGAAATCTGCTACCTCTGTTTGAGGTGCTCCGGGCTGGAAATGGCATAGCTGTGAAAGTGGCGATGCATCTGGGGCTAGACGGTAAGTAATCACGGTAACGTGATATAAATTGTTCATTCACTCAAGTCCTATCGGTGATCCTCCCCTAACCTCCCCCCTCTTCCTTTCTTCTTTCCTCCCTTAAGGTTGAAGAGTTGCTGTTCTGACTTCTCTGCTTTTCTAAGTTTGAATGGTTGGCATGCACAGAAGGGTCCTTCAGACGTGTGCCTGAAAACATCGTGAGTTAATTTCCATTGATACCCATATATAAAAACCAAATGGCTGCACCGGTTTGCACTCAGATGAAGTATTTCAGGTGGTGGAGACGTTCCTGGCAGGAGGCCGGGAAAGCTTCAGGGGCCTCGCATACAGGCGCTCCGGGATTGGGGAGCCCACTTGCACAACGCGAACGACCTTGTCCAGAAATGCATGTGCTGCGACCCGGTCTGGGTCTGTTCGAGTCGACAGGAGTGGGCTCAGATCCAGGCTTGGACCCCTGTCCTGGGAGAGTGCGCTGGACCCAGGCTCTAAAATTGAGCTTCTGGGTGGCGCCGTGTAGCCCGTTGGGTTTATGGTGTCTGACCTCCCGGAGAGCCCCTGGTCCTGTACTCGGTCTACGCTCGCCCACGCCCGCCCACGCCCTGGCCCTTCCCCATGGCAGCTGTTCCCAGCACTGATGCCTGAATTCCATGGTCCCTGTGCCGCCTGCTTCACAGGGAAGGTCAAGGACACAAAGTCTTTGTGGTTTCCCCTTCCACTTGTGTCCTGCTCCCTGAACTTGGGGGGCAGACAGAAATTATTTTGCCCAGGTTATTGAGAAGACAAATTTTAAGAAAAACACCCCAGGGACTCAGGCGAGGCCTTACAACCAGACTGTATTTTAACGTGGCCAGTGGGCAGGGCCAGAGAAGAAATCAGCTCCGTCTCAGAAACCTCTGCTCCACAGCCACCTGGAGCCGAATGTCGTATTAGAATTGGATGTTGGTTGGGGCCAAGGGTGTTATTCTAGAGGGGGCTGTTTTGTGCTATAGGAATTAATTATATGATTCTAGAATATTATGGCTAGTAGGTTATTGAGTCTGAATCTTTGTTTTCCTAGATGGGAAAATGGAGGCCCAGACTGGGTGGGGACTGGCTTCCTCACATCATTGAGAGGTGGTGGATCTGGGGTGGGGCCTCTGCTTTCAGCCTTGGAGTAGAAAGTGCCCCTGCTCCCAGCCTGCCCCTGCTGTCTGGCACCTGGCCGCCTATCCAGCTGAGTGGGGTGACCTGTGCTGACAGCGAGTATGGAGGAAGGAGCTGAGGACAAGGACTGGGCTGGACCTGAGCCAGCTCCGCCTGATATCCCGGGAGGCCATTATTGTTCTAACCCACTGAGCTACCCGGCCAGGCCTAAACGATGCTATCTGTCTCACTTTTGGCTGGTGGCATAACAGAATAGCTCACAAGGCCCACCACATTCCACAAGGAGGTGCTGTCCCCTTTCATGGGCTGGACTGTGTCCTCCTAAAATGCATATGCTAAAACCCAATACCTCAGAATGTGATTGTATTTAGAAACAGGGTCTTTAAAGAAGTAATTAGATTAAAATGAGATCATTAGGGTGGGCCTTAATCCAATCTGGCTAGTGTCCTTCTAAGAGGAGGAAATTGGAACATAGACACACACACACACACACAGAGGGATGGCCATGGGAGGACACAGGGAAAAGACAGCCATCTGCTACACAAGAAGAGAGAGAGAGGCTTCAGAAGAACCCACCCTGCTGACGTTTTGATCTCAGACTTCCAGCCTCCAGAACCGCGAGACAATAAATCCTGTCGAATCACCCAGTCTGTGGAACCTGGTTGCAGCAGCCCAAGCCGACTGATACGCCCCCTATTCCAGACTCGCACAGGGGGTGGTCGAGAATGGCTTGGCACCCTCCCGTAGCTTATCTAAAAGGCTGAGTGAGCAGCTGGAAATAAGGGAGAAGCCGTCTTTTGAGAAAGTTGTTGAGGTGCTACGAGACCCCCCCCTCCGGCCTCGAAGAGGAGGTAGAGGCACACTCCTTCCCTCAAGCCTAGTTTGGAGGGGGCACCCCACGGAGAACATGTAAAGAGGTTGATGGGTCCCCAGAACAGGGTACTCAGTGCCTTGGTGTCTATTTTTTCTTACTTTTAGATTCAATTTGTGCATTTAGTGGTTAATTTTGGTATATGCCCTGACCAGGCATTGAACCTTCGACCTTAGCATATCAGGACAATACTCGAACCAACTGTGCTACCTGGCCAGAGCAATATTTCATTCTTTTTCATAGCTGAATAATATTCCACTGTCTGGATATACTGTACCACTTTTGTTGGTTCACTTATCACTTAATGGATATTTGAGTGGTTTCTACTTTTTTGGTAACTGTTAGTAGTGTTGCTATGAACATTTGGGTATAAGTATTTGTCTGAGTCTCTGTTTTCCACTCTTTGGGGTACATATTTTAGAGTAGGGTTGCCGGGCCATATGGTAATTTTAAGTGTTAACTTTGAGGAGCTACCAAAGCCAGGAATTTGTCTGAAATTGTCCCTCATTACCTTCTAGCAACTCTAACCTACCCCCATTTTACCAAATAGGCACAGCTGAGCTTCGGAAACCTGCCCGAGGCCAAACAGCTCATAAAGCACCAGCCAGGGCCCCACTGGGTCTGCCTTAGGCCCGAGCCTGTGCTCACTGACCCCCCTTCCTGTCCCCCAGCCATTGCCAGAGCTTCTTTCTCTAGGGTTGAACTAGGCCATAGCCTTGCTGCTGTGGTCTCTGGGTTCCAGGGACAGTTCAGGGCACAGTCCCGGGTGACCCTGGAACTCTCCAGCCACATGACCCCTCCCTAAAAGAGAGGGCAGAGCCCAGAGAAGCCCAGGGATGGCCCCATGGGAGCCCACGGCCGCGCTGACCCAGGGCCAGAGAAGGGTACCCTTGGTGCCTCACCATCGGAGCTGCTGTCCCAATGCCATTGTTGGGCACTGCTCAGGAGGAAGCCGTGGCCCATCCCCGGCCTGCCTGGGGCCACCTCGCATGCAGACCTGCAGCCTCCCTACCTCCCCATCTCCGAGGGCACAAGCCTCCCACTTGGCCCTTCAAGTCCGATGGGCATAGAACCCACAGCCTGAAGCTGTGGAAAACCCTGCAAAAATGAGACAACAGAAAAGCTGCCAAACTGAGATGTCTAATAAAAGCAGTATTAATAAAAACAATTATTCACTGTTTAGTGTTCTATTCATAAAGATCTCATTACTCTTGGACATTAATTTTTAGCTTTAACTTTTCTTGTTTTATAAAAATTCTTTAATATGCTTAGTGGTACTGGGGAGAAATCCTGGCTTTCGAACATTTATGGTAAGAATCATTGTTGGTGTTGGATGTAGGTACCTTTGAACAGGTGTGTGCTCCAAGAGCCAGGGTCCCCCCAGAGCAAGCCCATGTGCCCAGCCCCTGTGATGAACGGAATTGGCCGTGTGAAGGAGGCGTACAGGTGACCTCATCAGCAACCAGCTGGAGGTAACCCGGGTCCTATAGGAGCGCTGAGTGGCAGGGACAAGGCTGGAGCAGTGGGCAGGCTTCAGGGTGTGTGCTCGCATTTGTGATGGGTTGTTCTGGCCACAGGCATGCAAGATGCGTGGACATGCCCGCAGGCCGGGCAGCCGGATAGAAAGCTGATGTCTTAGTCCACGCAGAGGCCAAGGCAGGGAAGAACGAGTAGTGGATTCATTGTTGGGATTGCTGTGAAAAAGTCCTACCAACTGTGTGGCTTAAAACAACAGAAATGCATTCCTTCACAGCTTTGGAGGCTTAGAAGTCCAGCATCAGGGTGTCAGCAGGCCACGCTTTCTCTGAGACCTGAGGTCTGGCTGTGGCTGGCTGGCTCCGTCTCTCCCTGCCTCATGGTTGCGTCACTCTGGTTTCTGCCCTGTCGCTGCGTGCTGTTTCCCCTGCGTGCTTCTCTTCTCTTCTTCTATCAGGACGCCAGCCATATTGGAATAAGGGCCCACTAGCCCATTATGACCTCACCCTAATAATTTACATCTTCATTAAATCTGAAAAGATCCTGTTCCCAGTGAATGCCACATTCACCGGGTAGCAGGGGTTAGGAGTTTGCCAATTTGGTGGACACAATTCAGCCCCCAACGGATAGCAAGGAGAAAGGGCGAGTCAGGGGTGGCTGGGCAGGAGGGTGGGGGTGCTAGCCATTGAGATGGGGCTCCACAGCGGAGTGGGCTGGGGGGATGCGGTGAATTCCACTTTGGAGGGGTTGGGTCTGAGTAGTTGGTCCGTGGAGCACCTGGGAGAGGAAGTCAGGTACACAGTCCGCAGTGCCGGGGAGAGGGTTCAGCTATAAAGGTACGTCCTGAGTCATGGGCATCCATGGAGCTGGGCAGTTGGAACAGGGTTGAGGGGGGTGAGATGATCCAGCGAGTAAGGAAAGCAGAGTGAGCATATCGGGAGCACAGATGTTCAGGATGGACAGAAGAGAGAGTGTCACACAAGAGATAGGGTCAAGGACGAGGGCGGCAAGAGGAAGCCAGGGTGCTGTGGGTCCTGCAAGCCAAAGAGAGGAGTTTCCAAGCATGACTGAGAACGAGGGCCGAAGACAGCAGCAGAAACGTTCCCTTGGGGAGGGCTCAAAGATGCATGGACTCTGGTGCGGGTCCACTGTGCTTCTGCCGGAGCAATTTCTGTGAGTAGGGGAACCAGGGTGAGCGACTGCAGACTCTGTGCTGCTACAGAGAGCATACTGTGGCTGGAAGGACGCAAGGGGTCACCGAAGGAAGGAGAATATTCCTTAAAAGCATCCTGGAGGGAATCGAAAAGCATATGGAGTGATGAGCTGGCCTCCTGCCACCAGGGGGCGATCTGCACCAGCCCATCTGAAAAATTTTCAAAGGAGGAAGGTGGAAAAACTTGATCAATAAATTTAAATTTCTCTATGTAGCTTTACTATAGCAACAGAAGCCCCTGTACAGTAAGTAGATCTGGGGGATTGAGTTAACTGCTCAATTGCATTCTATGGAGGATTTATTATAGGAAAACTGCTCAAATCTCATCTCCTTTAGGAGATTCAGTGATCTTGAGCTTAGGACTCTTAGGATAGGTCGGTGGTGAATTTGGGAAAAGCAGAACCATTTAGGCTAATCCAGGAAGAGGCATTTAAAGGGATGGACATACAGACAGAACACTGTTTCCCTTCTCTGGCAAAATATGAGAATCTAGATGCATTTTTGTTTTTGAATTCCTGGTGAGGTGGTGAGCTAACACTGTCACATAAGTCACAGTCACTAACATAAGTCATTAACATGAATCACAGAAGGAAGAAGGAAATTTATAGATCCCAGAATCTAAAATCAAGATAATAAGAAGCACTTTGGGAGTCGAAGGGAGGTTGGACCCCAGAGTGAGAAAAGAGAGAACCACTGACTAGTTTCGGGCAGACATTTGTGCTCCTGTCCTCTCGCTCTCCACATTGATTGGGGCCTATTGTTCACCGCTCAGTAGCCACATCACGGTAGAGAAACAGCAAGGCCAGCAGTTCCCTTATGACGACCGGAATGGAACTATCACTGTGAAGACGGCAGGGCTATCCAGACTGACCCTGAATGACCTTTTGGAGCAAAACCCCCAACTTTATATCTCCCGTTGCTGACTTGGAACTATACAGAATTGTTACAAGAGAGAGAAAAAAACCTTCTGTCTTAAGTCATTTGTTACATGTTGGAGTCTATCTGTTACACAGCCAACACTACCCTACCTAATATATGATTCCAAGTCATTAATCAAAATTAGGAATTCCTCCTTGACAAAGGACCCATAGATGGCGTTAACATAGCTGACAGGTTGGAAAAAGATGTTTGTAGCATCCAAAGTGGACAAGGGATTAATAGTTATTCTAGATAAGAAATTCCAATAAAGTAAGCAACATGACCCCCCCCCCCCCAATCCAACTAGAAATCCATTTGAGAAGTAGGCAGAGGATAAGAAGTCATGGAGGTAGAAATCCAAATGGCTAGGTGTGAACATAAAGAGATCCTTGACATCCCTGGTAATCAGAAATTGAAATTATAACACGAATATAAGACACTGCTTCTCCCAAGCAGATGTGGCAAAATGCAGACATGAAGACAAGGTGCAGTGTCGGGGAGAACACAGGAAACAGAATGGGCCGTGTAGCCAGTGCTGCTGGGAGTATGTCCTGGTGCAGCCCTCAGGGAGCGCCCTGGTGGGACTGAACGGAACTGAGAGAGTGTAGGCCCCTTAACCAGCGACCCTGTTGTACCACTGACAGGGGACCATAAAGAGCCGCAGTGGCATCGTCAGTGGCAGCTGGGAGCTGGAGTGGACCCACTTCCCTGCCAGGGGATAAAACATGCAGCATAGAATCACCAAATGAAACTAACACATCATTGAGTGAAATGTGTCAGGAAACAGTATGAGATGCCTATCCAGTACCAGTTACATGAACTGAAGGTAACTGCATACATATACCCATATGCAAGGATATATACTATACTACTGGGCACTGCTGTGTGAAGGCTGGAGGGCAGGTGGGGGATAGGCGAGGAGAGGCCCTGCATGCACATCACAGCAGTGGAGTGTTAAGACTGTTAAGAATGATGAGAGTAGCTCAACTCTCTGCACCCAAGATCCAAAGGGTAGATAAAATCCCTCTCAGGGGAGGCATAATCCGCAGGGCCTGACGCCTGGACCTGCTCCTTCACCCAGTGTTGCTGAGTGAGTAGGGTTCATTTCATCCTTCTGATTTAGTGATTCATAGAGATTTCGACAAAGCTTAATTAACTCCCATTTAATTGAAGTCATCTTTGCGGTCATGGTGTTGCACACAGGACAATTCTGCTTGGGCTCCAGTGCTTCATTACAAGGCTCCGTTTCCGGCTTGGCAATTAACAGCCCCGAGCCAGGGGTGTCAGGCTGTGGGGGTTTTATGGCTGGAACCAGGAACGTATCCCCTGGGGAAAGGATGTTTAAAGAAATGGGATCTCACAGAGCAGGCCGTATGTAGGGCAGTGACTGGGACTCATTTTGCAGGGGAAGGTGACAAGCACAGTGACCAGCTAGCCTCACAGCCAGCTGTCTGCCTTTCTGGGCCGATAATTGTAACGCGATGGGAAGTAGTTCTTTTCCCTTCTCACCTTCCAAAGCTGAGATAAGCCATTTGGTAACCTTGGCCTTCAAGACCAGTACTGGTTTCAAAGGGTGAACAATTCCAGTTTGGAAATCAGGGCAAGGGAAGTCCAGGAGATCTCTATAGCTCAAGGGTGGCAGGTCACCTGGTATTAATACAACACAGGGAGGTACTTGGAGATAAGCTTGTCAAATAGGCTGGGCCAGATTAGGCAGGATCTTGGATCTTTCTTTCTTTCTTTCTTTCTTTCTTTCTTTCTTTCTTTCTTTCTTCCTTTCTTCCTTTCTTCCTTTCTTCCTTTCTTCCTTCCTTCCTTCCTTCCTTCCTTCCTTCCTTCCTTCCTTCCTTCCTTCCTTCCTTCCTTCTTTCTCTTTCACACTAGAGAGTCAAGCCACTGGACTCTTTGAGAGAAGATCAACATTAGCCAACCGCTGACTCCTGAAGAACTCCGGTTTGCACTGCACAGGCCCCCTCCCATGCAGGTTTTCTCAGTACCTTAACTGTTTTTGAATCATGGTTGGGAGTCCACAGATGCAGAGGGCCGACTGGACATGCACTGAGCTATGCCATGTTATATAGGGCAGTGGTCCCCAACCCCCGGGCCACGAACCGGTACCGGTCCGTGGGCCATTTGGTACTTGTCCGCAGAGAAAGAATAAATAACTTACATTATTTCCATTTTATTTATATTTAAGTCTGAACGATGTTTTATTTTTAAAAAATGACCAGATTCCCTCTGTTACATCCGTCTAAGACTCACTCTTGATGCTTGTCTCGGTCACATGATACATTTATCCATTCCACCCTAAAGGCCGGTCCGTGAAAATGTTTTCTGACTTTTTTTTTTTTTTGTATTTTTCCAAAGTTGGAAACAGGGAGGCAGTCAGACAGACTCCCACATGCGCCTGACTGGGATCCACCCGGCACGCCCACCAGTGGGCAATGCTCTGCCCATCTTGGGGCGTCGCTCTGTCCCAATCAGAGCCATTCTAGCGCCTGAAGCAGAAGCCATGGAGCCATCCTCAGTGCCCAGGCAAACTTTGCTCCAATGGAGCCTTGGCTGCGGGAGGGGAAGAGAGAGACAGAGAGGAAGGAGACGGGGAGTGGTGGAGAAGCAGATGGGTGCTTCTCCTGTGTGCCCTGGCCAGGTATTGAACCCAGGACTCCTGCATGCCAGGCCGATGCTCTACCACTGAGCCAAATGGCCAGGGCCATATTTTCTGATGTTAAACCGGTCCATGGCCCAAAAAAGGTTGGGGACCACTGATATAGGGGACTTGGGCATCTCGGGATTTTGGTATCCACAGCAGGGGGTGGGTGTCCTGGAACCAATCCCCTGTAAATACTTACGGCAACTAAATTGTGAGGGAGTCAAAAGTTATACATGAATTTTCACCTGTGCAGAAGGTCAGTGTCCCTAACCTCAGGTTGTTCAAGGCTTGACTGTAAGTGTTTTGGGAGGACAGCTAATCACTTCTGTCCTGACTTCGCTCTGGGGTCAGAGACTGCCAATGGAGGCATGGCAGACTGTTTCCTTCTAATGGCTGCCAAAATGCTTTCATCTTACAGAGTGTTTTTACAGCATGACTTGGATATTTCTTCCCTCACGAGTTGGTGTCTATGTTTCCTCCCCCAGGAGATGGATGGATATACTGATAACTATGGCAGAGGTGACCCTATCTGACTTCTGAGGTGAGGTCATAAAAGGGGATATAGTTTCTGCCTAGCTCACTCGGGGTGCTAGTTCCTTGTACCCAGCCACCATGCTGTGAGGAAGCCCAAGCCAACAAGGGGAGAGGCTGAATGTAGTTCTGCCTGTAGACCAGCTGAGGTCCCAGCCCACAGCCAGCATCACGTGCTAGAATTCTGAGTAACAAGCCCTCAGATGATTCCTGTCCTCACCACTGGGTCCCCTCCAGTCTGTTTGTCTTGCAGCTGAAGACACCATGGAGCAGAGACAAGCCAGTCCCACTATGCTCTGCCTGAATTCCTGACCCACAGAGTCTGGGAACCTAACAAAATGGTTCTTGTTTTAATGCCACTAAGTTTGGAATTGACTGTCATGCAGAAAAGATAACCCGAAGAGGAGGCTCTGGGAATGGCATGAGAGAGACAGAAAGAAGACAGACGAGGACACTCAGGCATTATTGGGGCAGGTCTGACTAACTGCAGACGGGGCTTAAAGAGGAGTGAGCGACTGGCACAATGGCGTGCTATCGACAGAAAGTAGGAGCTCAGAATGGGGAGCAGAAAAGACCGTCCTTCTGGCTTTGAGCACCTTGGTTGTGAAGTGGTGGCTAGACCGGCAGCCTTGGGGAATGAGATAGCCTGGAGAGTCTCCAGCTTGCATATACCTTGAAGAACATCAACGTTCGGAAGAAGAGAAGAGAATTCAGAACAGGTCTTTGGGGGGAGCCCTCACACCAAGGGACCAGGGAGAAGAGAAGGCAGATGGAACCGAGAGAGGGGGGAGAGCAGGAGCAGCAGGGAAGAGCAGGCTTTGGATGTGCCGACAGGTTACCCTTATTGCAGATGTAAATCATCAAAATGTATTTCTTGTGATTACCATTTAGTTCCACCAGAGACTGGACTAGGTGGCTTATTTTGCGCTTTTACTTTGTCTAACATTTTGGCTTATCTTATTATATTCTCACAACAGTCCTATGAATCCAAGTGACCTTACTGTTGAGGAAACAGGAACGAACCCTGAGGTGACACAGTCAGCGGTGAGGCCAGGACTTGGACCCAGCTCTCCCTGGCACCAAAGAGTCTCCCTTCCTAAACCCGCAGTCTCTGACACACACACACACACATCACCCGGAGTGCTGGGTCCAGACAAGAGAAAATGGATTTGTTTGTGAAATATGAGAAAAGAGGAGCTCCAGCTTCTCGATGCCAGTGAGGATAAGGACAGGTGGGCTCTGGTTTTTGGAGGGTGGGACTGGTGGCCCAGCCTGCTGGGTTGGCTCTTGCCTACACTTAATGGCTGGAGGGGAGGGAGCAGTAAGTTGAGTGGCTCATCTCACAGCTGTGCTGGAAAGGAGAGGCAGATAGTGCATCCTGGACCATAACATCCCCAAACCCTGAAGGGCAAGAACCCGAAAGAAGCTCAAGGTCCACACCTCCTGCAGAGGAAACAGAGGCTGAGTAGCCAGCGGTGGACCGAGAATTCCTCTGACAGTCTCTGTGGAGACAGGAAGGGGCCTGGAACCTCAGGCAGGGCTGTGCCCACACAGAGGCTGGAATAGGGGACAATGGGGGGCGTGGACTAAAGCATCACTAACCTGTTCTGTAATTTACATACATTTACATTCATTAGCATTTCTTTTTTTTTTTTTTTTTTTTCTTTTTTCATTTTTCTGAAGCTGGAAACAGGGAGAGACAGTCAGACAGACTCCCGCATGCGCCCGACCGGGATCCACCCGGCACGCCCACCAGGGGCGACGCTCTGCCCACCAGGGGGCGATGCTCTGCCCATCCTGGGCGTCGCCATGTTGCGACCAGAGCCACTGTAGCGCCTGGGGCAGAGGCCACAGAGCCATCCCCAGCGCCCGGGCCATCTTTGCTCCAATGGAGCCTTGGCTGCGGGAGGGGAAGAGAGAGACAGAGAGGAAAGCGCGGCGGAGGGGTGGAGAAGCAAATGGGCGCTTCTCCTGTGTGCCCTGGCCGGGAATCGAACCCGGGTCCTCCGCACGCTAGGCCGACGCTCTACCGCTGAGCCAACCCGGCCAGGGCAGCATTTCTTTTAATATAACAGCTTTATTGTGACATAATTCACACACCCCACTTAAAGGGTACAATTCAATCTTTTTTTAGTACATTCAGTGTTGTGTAACCGTTACCACTCTCTAGCTCCAGAACATTGCCATCACTCCTAAAAGAAATCTATTATCCACAAGAAGTCACTTCCCCCAGTCCCCAAGCCTCTAGCAACTGCTACTCTCTATCTATATACATTTGCCTACTCTGGACATTTTATATCAATGGGATCGTTCAGCATGCGGTCCTTTGTGACCGGTTTCTTTCACTTAGCAAAATGTTTTTGAGATTCATCCCTGTGGTCATAGCACGTATCAGAATTCTATTCACTTTTATGGCTGGATACTATTCCATTGTAACTATATAACATTTTGTTTATCTATTCATCTATGGAACACTTGGATTGTTTCCGCTTTTTTGGTTGATATATAAATAACGCTGCTGTGAACATTCCTGTACAAGTTTTTGTGCGAACATCTGTTTTCAATTTTCTTGGGTATACACCTAGAAGTGAGATTGCTGGGTCAGTTTGTAGCTCTGTGGTTAACTCTGTTCCAAAGCAGCTACTCCTTTGAACATTTCCCTCTAGCAATGGATGAAGGTTTCAATTTCTCCATATCTTTGTCAATACTTGTTATCGCTTTTCTTTTTTTATGAGACCCATCCTAGTGAGTGTGAAGTGGTCTCACATTGTGGGTTTGATTTGCATTTTCCTAAGCATTAATGATGTTGAGCATCTTTTAATGTGCTTATTGTCCATTTGTATATCTCCATGGGAGAAATGTCTATTCAGAGCCTTTGTGCATTTTAAAATTGGTTCATCTTTGGCCTGACCTGTGATGGCGCAATGGATAAAGTACCAACCTTGAACGCTGAGGTCGCTGGTTTGAAACCCTGGGCTTGCCTGGTCAAGGCACATGTGGGAGTTGATGCTTCCTGTTTCTCCCCCCTTCTCTCTCTCTCTCTCTCTCTCTCTCTTTCTCTTCTAAAAATGAATAAACTTGGCTTGTGTTTTTATTATTGAATTATAAAAGTTATTTGTGCATACTGGATGCAAGTCCTTGGTCTATAACTTACAGTTATTTTAGCCAATCCTATGGGTTGACTTAATACTGTATTGATGCTATCTTGAAGCACAGATTTTTCTGCTTTTTATGAAGTCCAATTTATCGTTTTTTATTTTGGTCACTGTGTTTTTGGTGCCATATCTAAGAAGGTTTTGCCTAACTGAAGGGAACAAAGATTTGCTTCCATAGTCATTTAAGAGCTTTAAAGTTTTCACTCTTTTTTTTTTTTAAGTGAGAGGCAGGGAGGCAGAGACAGACTCCCACATGCGCCCCTAATGGGATGCACCCAGCCAGCCCCCTATCAGGCCATACTCTGCCCATCTGGGGTCGTGGTTCCATTGCTCAGCAACAGAGCTATTTTATTGCCTGAGGCAAGGCCATGGAGCCATCCTCAGCTCCCGGGGCCAATTGCTTGAACATTTGAGCCATCACTGCATCAGGGAAGAAGAGGAAGAGAGTGAGAGAGAAAAGAGAGAGGGGAAGGGATGGAGAAGCAAATGGTTGCCTCTCCTGTGTACCCTGACTGGGAATCGAACACGGGACTTCTACACAATGGGCTGACGCTCTACCACTGAGCCAACCAGCCAGGGTATTTTTCACTCTTAAATTTAGGTCTTTCACCTATTTTGGGTGAATTTGTGTACATCATCCAGCTTCATTCTTTCACGTGTGACATCCAATTGTTTCAACATTAACATTTTATTCTTCACATCCACCTTATTTTTATCCTATTATACAGATGGGTAAACCATTTCCAACCCATCATTAAGCTAGTCAGAATAACAGGTTATTATTATTTTTAAATCATTTAACACGTCCTTGATTCTCCCTTAGAGATCAGCCAGAATCGTCCATGCACAAGGGGAAGGCAGGGGCCCTGGGAGTGTCCCCACTCCTAGTGAAGGTTCAGTAATGTGGTTTCCCTGGGCTATTCACCCTGGGTACTTGCTCTACCACATACAAGCCCTGTGACTCTCTTTTTGCCTCAGTTTAGTTTCCTCATCTGCAAAGTGGGGGAAAGGAGAGTGTGTCCTGATGGGCTTGCTGTTTGGATTGAGTTAGGGGTGCACGTTAAGAATCAACAGTGACTGGTGCAGGGTATGTGCTCAGTGTGTGCTAGCTGTGATTATTGCTGTTTGTTCTTTTTATTTTAAAATTTATTGATTGATTTTAGTGTGAGAAGAATGGAGAGAGGAGAGAGACACAGGACCATCAATCTGTTCCTGTATGTACCCTGACCAGGAATCGAACCAACAACCTCTGTGCTTCGGGACGATGCTCTAACCAACAGGGCCATCTAGCCAGAGATTCTGCAGTGGTTTATCACCCCAGGCTTCCTAGTCCAGGTGTCCCCGCTGGCCTGAGTCCCTGCAACTCCAGGCAGTCCGTCCTTCCTCGTGCAAACGGCTTTGCTGCTTTCCAAATTCATCCACGGGATTCTTGCGCGGATGAGTTTCTGATCTACCGGCTTCAGTCCAGACTACGGCTGCCCAGGAAGTTGAGACAGAAGAAATTTATATAGAGAGATGCGTCATCCAGTCTTCAAGACTGTGCGCAAAGCAGCCTGTTGGCTCCCTGGAGATCTCCCAGTGCCCTGTCCTGTTCTGGCCAGGACAACCAGATGCCCCTCACAGTCCAGCGCTGGACCTATAACCCTTCATTCCCTCTCGGAGGTGTTTCAGTGAGCATCCCCTACCTGCTTAGGGTGGATTTTATCAAACACATGTTATTCATCTCTTCTTTTCTTACATTGTCATCAGCGAAAAGATTCTGTAGCATTCTTTTAAAAAATGTAAGGAGATTATGAATGAGAAACCATCACGTCACCTGGGACATCCCCCACAAGCTCTTCCCAGCCGTGCCAGATGTCTGTCACCTTCAGTCCTTCCAGGCGGTCATACAGAAGGTGAGAAGTAGGACAGGTGTGCCAAGAGTGGACCAGGAAGCTGAACTGAGCCTTGTAGATGGAAAACTCTGGGTGTAAACCCTGGTTCTGCCAGCACTTGCTCTGTGACTCTGGGCAATCTTCTCCACATCTCTGGCCTGTTTCCCCCTGTCTGAATAATGGGGATGGTCATTCTTGCCTTAGAGGTTCACACAGGACTACGGCACAGGGCTGGGACAGTGGCCGGCATGCAGTGGCAGGCTAACTAGATGGTTAGTTGTTGGTTTTTAAAAGGACATAAAAAAAAAAAACAACACTATGGAAAGCCTGTGTGGTTTCTCAATAAGTTAGACACAGAATTACCATGTGACCTAGCAACTGCTCTCCTGGCGGACCCAAAAGGATTGAAAACAGATGTCCAGACAAAATCTTGTGCACAAATGTTCACAAGGGCATTATCTACAAACGCCAAAAAGTGGGAACAGTCCGAATGCCCCTCCCCTAATCAATGACTAAGCCAAAGGTACTACATTCATATAATGGAGTAGTGTTTGGCCATAAAAAAGGTAAGAAGTACTGATATGTGAGAGCACACGGGGGAGCCTGGAAGACATTCTGCCAAGTGCAAGAAGCCAGACACAGAGGGCCACACATCGTATGATTCAATTTACATGACAAGTCCAGAATAGGCAACTCCATAATGACAGAAGGCAGATCAGTGGTGACAGGGAAGGGGAATTAGAGTGACTGCTCAGCGGGTGTGGCGTTTTCCCTGGGAGTGAGGAAATGTTCCGGAACTAGAAGGTGCTGATGGTGGCACACCATTGTGCATGGACTAAATGTCACTAATGGCACATTGTAGGCTGTGCATATTTTAGCACAATTTTAACAAAGAAACAACAGAAGGTGCTGACCATGCTTCTCATGGCTATTGGCTCTCTGCTACCTTTGGGCTGGCTTCAGGGCTGGGGGGAAGGGCAGGAGTGAACCTGGAGGAACAGGAGAAGTGGGGTCAGGACCTCCAAAGCCCAGCCCGTCCTCCCAGGGGTGGTCCGCCCCACCCAGCTTTCTGGAGGTTCCGGGACTGATGGAGGGGAAACAATCCCCCCCCCACCCCGTACCCACACGGCTCCCACGCATAGGAGCACTTTCTTTTCATTTTGGGGCTCATGGAAGTTCTGACAAAGGAGGCAGGAAGCCGGGACCTCACACGCAGCTGCCAAGCGGAGGCTGGGAGGCAGAAATAGAACCGGGAGGTGGCTGAGGTGGCCTCCGGAGGGTGCGTGGGTTCCTGGATGTTGCTTCATTCTGCTTTTTTCGCCCAACAGGAGGATAAATGGAGTTCTGGGCCCTTGAGCTGTCTTTTTATACATCTCCGATTTGGGGAAGTGACTTGGTTCCTCTCGCATGACCACCTCCAGTGGAGCCTTCTGGGGAGAAGGGCGAGAGGAGGGCAGCTTGGGAAGTGAAGGGTCCTCAGGAACAGCTGGACCCAGGGCGGGGCTCTGTCTCCTCCGAGGCGCCCGCTGCACTAGAACAATGCCAGCAGGTTGGTGCCTCTGTTCTAAGTCACGCTGGGACCCAAAGGACCTCTCTGCACAGTAACACCATGGACTTTACAAGCATTCTTTGAACTTCCTATCCAGTGACACTGGTCAGAGCAAGGAGCTTCCGCCTGGGCCAAGAGATGGTGCAGGTGCTCCCACACCCCCTACCTGTGTGACCCTTCAGCCCAGGCAGACGGCTGAGTCAGGGGCACCCCGCTGCCCCTCCCCCTCCCCTTCTGCCATCAGCCACATGGACCTCCCTCTGTGCACACCCTGGCTCTCTCTGTCTTCATCTTTCGTTGACACTTGTAATTTCTGAACCTTTCCTCAAAGCTTCCTGCTTCAACAGAAACCTTTTGCTTTTGATGGCTGTCTCCTCCAGACTTCCTTTTATTTACTGTCTTCCTCTCGCTTCTCTGCGTTTAGAAGATGGTCAACCATTGGGACAGTCACAACCAGAGTAACCTCTGGGCCCATGTCCCTGGTTTGAAGAGAACTTTCCTCGTTCACTTAACTCATTCATCATGTTCCTGCCAGGTGCGGGCACCCCACTGGGTTCTGGGGCTGGAAGGACCAAGATAGACAGCTCCCCTCCCCCAGGGCTTAAGGTCTAGCAAATCAAGTTCTTAGTAAAGTAATACTAATTGATTGCTGTCTTCTACATGCCTGGCATTGTGCCGAGCATTGTCTGCCCATTAACTTAACCCGCAAGCAACCCTCTAAGCTTTATATTATTTTTAATTCCCATTTTATGGATGATGAAACTGAGACTGGAGCAGCGCAGTGACTTTCTCGGGTTTACCAGTTGGTGGCACTGCAGTCTGCCCTATGATCTTAACTTCCATGTTAGATCAGCCCCCAAGAGGGACATTTTAACTGTCTCCAGTGGGCACTGGACCAGACAGAACTCACAATTTCACCCTCTCAGACCTCATTTCCTTAGACACGTGATGGCGAACCTTTTTATAAAAATCGCCCACTTTTGCAGTGCGGGTTAACCTGGTCCCTCCCGCCCACTAGTGGGCGTTCCAGCTTTCATGGTGGGCCAATCGCGGCACCGTTTGGTTGCTCTATTCCGCCCACCTTGAAAGCTGGAATGCCCACTAGTGGGCGGGAGGGACCAGGTTGACCAGCACTGCAAAAGTGGGCGGTTTTTATAAAAAGGTTCGCCATCACTGCCTTAGACAGTATTTGGGGGCATCTCACAACATTCCCTTCAAGGATTCCTCAACCATTATTCCCTCTGGAGTGCACCAACTCTGTCCCGAGAGGCTTTCGGACATCCTCCAAGGGGGTTCTGAGAAGAAACCAAATTACTACTTTACGCACAGTACCTTGCAGCATTTTTTCCTCGTACTCTTGGAAGACACTGATTGATTTTATAAACTTGGCAAAGGAGTGAAACAGCTCAGCGCAAGCCCAAATGACCTGGTGCTTCCAACTGTAGGGGAAGCCACTGAACCTTCTATATCATGACAGTCTACACTTGGATTCTGTGATGGGAATAAAGACCCACACTATTGGGAATTCAGGAAGAAAACCTGTTTTATTTGGGACTTGACAGCTCTGGGCTCCTGTCTGAGGGGAAAGCTGCCAGCTTTGTGTCCTTTCTGTAATTTCCCGGCTATCTGAAACACTCAGGAACTCTTAAGGATGAGATGCCTGTGCTAATCGCTACTGTCTCTGACTCCCAGGGATTTTTCGTGTGCAAGTACTTGAAAACTAAACTGTCCATATGCCACACAACTGCCTTTGCTCTTTATTAATCGTATTTTCACCTTTCAAAACCCAGAACTAGCATCAAGATGTGAGAATCCAGGTAGACAATGAGGGAGCACAGACTAAAAATATAAAGTCATTTTGGGTAGAGACAGAGTTGTTCTGGGCAACACTCTAAAGCACTCAGAATGCTTGCTCAGGTTAAACGTTTTCAACTCTAAAATGAGAGATATATATGACATCAAAACCTTTTATTCTTGCCCTGGCCGGTTGGCTCAGCGGTAGAGCGTCGGCCTGGCGTGCGGGGGACCCGAGTTCGATTCCCGGCCAGGGTACATAGGAGAAGCGCCCATTTGCTTCTCCACCCCGCCCCCCTCCTTCCTCTCTGTCTCTCTCTTCCCCTCCCGCAGCCAAGGCTCCATTGGAGCAAAGATGGCCTGGGTGCTGGAGATGGCTCCTTGGCCTCTGCCCCAGGCACTAGAGTGGCTCTGGTCGTGGCAGAGCGACACCCCGGAGGGGCAGAGCATCGCCCCGTGGTGGGCAGAGCATCGCCCCTAGTGGGCGTGCCGGGTGGATCCCGGTCGGGCGCATGCGGGAGTCTGTCTGACTGTCTCTCCCCGTTTCCAGCTTCAGAAAAATACAAAAAAAAAAAAAAAGAAAGCCTTTTATTCTTTTATGATACGACAAATTTGGGAGATATTAGACATACCATTTCTGAGGACTATCAGGGAGGGGTATAAGATTTTCTGCCCCGGGCCACCTCCGAGGGGTAGTGGTAGAATCCCACGCTGCGGTCATCCCATGATGTGGTCATTAGTAGAAACTGCATTTGGGGACTTTCCAGTGAAGTTGATCTAGGTTGTCTCTTCGCAAACTTTCCTCTGGAGATGTTAGTAAAATGCAGGTTCTCACTCTGTAGCTCTGGGGTTGGGGCCGGGACTCTGTGTTCCTCACGAGCTCCCCAGTGGGGCTGATGCTGCTGGTTCTCAGGCCCTGCTTTGAGAAATGAGAGTACAGAGGAATTGCTTGTGCTAGGAAACCAAAAGTATTGTTCTGTGTGGTGAAAACTGTGCGGTGTGTGCTGAGGTGGGGACTGACCAGATGTTACGGAAAGCAATTGTTCTGGTTGAGTTACGTTGAAGAGACACACTGAGGGAGGAGCCACAGGAAAAGTTGGAGGCCCAGGTGAGAAATAAAGAAAGCTTATCAGCTGATGTCTGTCGGTCCAGGTGTGTACACAGCTGACCAAACCTAATTCCACTTAGGGACTGGGCATAGATGGAGGACTGCACGGGGGCGGGGAGGGGCTAGCTAGCTTCATTAGTAACATGTCCCCAACAGCATACCTGGACTCCCACCACCAACGGTATCCCCACTTGGGCCTTTGTGCAATTCTGTAAGTCCCACCCCCACCCCGAACTGAGACTGCCTTTTGATGTTTCGTCTTTGATATCAAATTATGGAATCGTTGATCCGGCATTCACCTTCCTCTCTCTCAAACTATCCATCACTTAGTCATGTGTTAGAAACAGAAGATGGGGCTGGCTGGATGCTGGGCCTGCTGAGGTTATTGCAAAAGTACTCTTGTTGATTGAAAAAAAATAAAATTCTGTTTGTGTTTTTTAGTTGCATCTAGCCCAAGTGTTGCCGAGATGGGCTCTCTGGCTTCTTCTGACAAATAAGTAAGCATTGATTAATTAATTCAAAAACATTCATTGCATGCCTACTATGGACTGGCCACTCTGCCAGGTGTTAGAAACATAGCAAAGAACAAAGCAGACATGGGCCCTGAAGTCTGTCATTTAATCCGAGAGGCGGATAATAAATGAACACATGTGCACATTAATACATGATTATAATTATGCTAAGTGCTGTGAAGTGGAGGTGGGGGGCGGAGGGAGAATCTCCCAGAGTGAAGAAGGAGGCTTATTTAGTGAGGGCACCAGGACAAAGGGTCAGCAAGCTGGGCCTGTGGGATAGGGTGGGGGTTAGCCAGGGGAGTTTGAGCCCGGTCATTGTAACTTCAGTTATGGACTGAATTATGTTTCCCAAAATCTATAAGTTGAAACCCTAACCCCAATGTGACCGTGTTTAGAGTTAAGGTCTTTAATGAGGTCATAAGGTGGGGCCCTGATCCAATGGGACTGGTGTCCTTACAAGACGAGAAAGAGACACCAGAACTGTACGCCCAGAGAAAGGCCATGTGAGGGCACAGCAAGAAGACAGCCAAAGCAGGGAGAGAGGCCTCAGGACAGACCAACCCTGCCCACACCTTGACCTTGGCCTTCCAGCCTCCAGAACTGTGAGTTCCATCGGGGGCACTTCATGGCGGCCAGAGCACACTAACAGAGCTGCTCACAACCTCAGGTAGATGGAGGGGGGGCGCAACGTTCTCAAAGCAAAACGCATTGAGTCAGAAGCAGCTTCTCTGTGGACGGCTGCATTGTGAACCCCCAAATCTGTGCATCTGCTGCATTACGTGTGTGTGTGTGGGTCACATATAAGGAAACAGTTTAAAAACAGTTTTTTGTTTTTTGTTTTAATGAAATGACTTCATGGTGTGATGGGTAGGGAACTAGAAATCCCCCAAATCCAAGGTCCTTCAGAGGCAAAACTCTGGCCAAGACACCCTGAACAAGTCACCAAAACTGGAGTTCCTTTCCTGTCCCATAACACGCATTTAATGCCTATTCAGTGTTATGCTTCACAAGAAAGATCAATTTCCTCCTCAAATTCCTGTTGGAGCCCCAAATTCCTTCAGGCTCTGCTGTCTGGGTGGTCCCGTGCTCTTGCTCAGAGCCAGCTGGCGGCAGGGTGAGAGAGGGGACATCAATCCTCCGAGGTAAGAGCACGGATATTGTGATGGCGTGGCATAATGAGACATACGTGTTTTGGTTTTTATCCCCAGGTCCTGGCTGCAGGGCGCTGAAATCCTTGTAATTCCCTAAACAGTAAGAGTAACAAGAACAGCTTTTGTTATGATCTTTGGGTTTGGCGGTGATCCTGAAACAGCTCTGGGGTGATCAAGGTGAAAGGAATGTTTTTTGTTGTTCATAACAAGCTCCTTCCAACCACAGAGTTTACCTTACCGGGGGGACTTTTGGAGAACCCCTGAGGATGGGGGAACTGAATGCCAGGGGATCAACTACGTGTTTAGAGCAGGGGTAGTCAACCTTTTTATACCTACCGCCCACTTTTGTATCTCTGTTAGTAGTAAAAATTTCTAACTGCCCACCTGTTCCACAGTGATGGTGATTTATAAAGTAGGGAAGTAACTTTACTTTATAAAATTTATAAAGCAGAGTTACAGCAAGTTAAAGCATATAATAATAATAATTACTTACCAAGTACTTTATGTCGGATTTTTGCTAAGTTTGGCAGAATAAATCTTTATAAAACAACTTACTATAGTTAAATCTATCTTTTTATTTATACTTTGGTTGCTCCGCTACCGCCCACCATGAAAGCTGGAACGCCCCCTAGTGGGCGGTAGGGACCAGGTTGACTACCACTGGTTTAGAGAGTTGGAACCCAGCCCCAAGCCCCAACCCTTGGGGAAGGGAGAAGGGCTGGAGATTGACTTAATTGCCATGGCCAACGATTTAATCAATCATGCCTGCCTGATAAAGCCTCTGGGAAAACCTAAGGGAAAATGTTTAGAGAACTTCTGGGTTGTTGAACAAAAGAACTCACATGCCAAGAGGGTGGCACACCCCCACACCACAGGGACAGAAGTTCCTGCACTTGGGACCCTTCTGGATCTCACCCTAAGAATCTCTTCATCTGGCTGTTCATCTGTAGCCTTTAAAATATTAGGCCCTGGCCGGTTGGCTCAGTGGTAGAGCGTCGGCCTGGTGTGCAGGAGTCCCAGGTTCGATTGTCGGCCAGGGCACACAGGAGAAGCGCCCATCTGCTTCTCCACCCCCCCCCTCCTTCCTCTCTGTCTCTCTCTTCCCCTCCCATAGCCAGGGCTCCATTGGAGCAAAGTTGGCCCGGGTGCTCGGGGTGGCTCTGTGGCCTCTGCCCCAGGCGCTAGAATGGCTCTGGTTGCAACAGAGCGGCACCCCAGATGGGCAGAGCATCGCCCCCTGGTGGGCATGCCGGGTGGATCCTGGTCGGGCACATGTGGGAGTCTGTCTGACTGCCTCCCCGTTTCCAACTTCAGGAAAATACAAAAAAAAAAAATTTCTTTGTGATTATCTATAAATTGATAAGAGCAAAGAAACTATTTCCCTGGGTTCAGTGAGCTGCTGTAGTAAATGATCAAACCTGAGGAGTGGGTCATGGAAACCCTAATTTATTTCCGGTAGATCAAAAATACAGGTGGCTGGCACTTGAGATTGACATCTAAAGTGGGGGCAGTCCTGTGGGACTGAGCCCTTAATCTGTGGACTTCTGTGCTAACTTCAGGCAGTTAGTGTAGTTATTGTCAGAATCGAGTTAAATTGTAGGACACCCCGTGGGTGTCCACCAAGAATTGGAGAATTGCTGGGTGAGGATATACGCACACATCTGGTGTCAGAAGTATGAGTAGAAGATAATAGTTGTTTATTATGTGAGTTCAGAGCTGATGCAGCCTGCACTGTGGCAGTAGTTCCACTTGAGATAACTAACTTTCCCAGTTTGGATACTATGGCTCTAAACCAGGGGTCTCAAACTCGCGGCCTGCGGGCCGCATGCGGCCCGCCGAACAATTTTGTGCGGTCCGCAGACTAATCCACGAAGTTCAAAATATTTTGGATAAAATTAAGTAAGCCTAGGGGCCTACTTGTATTTTTCATTTCTCTAGCATCCTAGCTAGATATTAGCTTAGTTAACAGCAGTTGTGATGCGAACTACAGTTTCTGGTCGTTTTGTGACACTGAGTAAACTGCATGTACGATTGTGCTTGTTGTACTGATTTTTTTTTGTTTTCAACTGCAGTGAGAAAAGTGTTGTGTAACAGTTGCCTTTTGTAGACCTAGTGCGGCCCACCGAATGGCTGTGATCTTGCTCTGTGGCCCACATGCTGAGTTGAGTTTGAGACCCCTGCTCTAAACACTGTTACTAAGTAGCCAGAGAACTTTAAAAAGTCATTTCAACTGCTTAGAAACTGAGATCTAGCTACAGAAGTTCAACATGTAGGCTCCAAGGCATGGCTGAAAAAAAAATAAATAAAGGCAGATACTTTGCAGCCAGAAGTAGTGGTTCTCGTGCTTTAGCACGGGTCACAATCACCTGGATGGCTTGTTAAATCACAGGGGCTCCACCCCTGAGCATCTGATCCAGTAGATCTGGGCTGGGACTTGAAAACTGGCATTTCTATCAAGTTCCCACACGATGGTGAGGCTGCTGGCCCTGGGGTCACACTTTGAGAACCACTGTGCCGGCCTTGGTCTACACATATCCTGTGTCTCCACTGAGACGTTCCCAGGCCCAGGATGGAGACTCCTCCTGCCCAGAGTGGTGGGACAAGGGAAGCCCTAGGCTATTGAGAAGGGGTTGACTCCAATATCCTGGCAAGGTGACAGGAGGCGTAGTGGCTGGGTACATCTTTGCCCCTCCCTCTTCTGTGGAAGACAAGGGCTTCCTCTCAAGACTTGTCTGTAAGACTGGGCACCCAGCCCACTGTGGTGTCCCACCTGAAAGGGTTTGCTGCTGGGGTAGAGGTGAGGGAGAGAGAGAGGGCAGTGCTGAGGACAGTGACCTGCATTCCCACTGAAGGGGAACGAAGTGCCACCCCCACCTCTGCCTTTTGGGGAAACTGATTTTAAGCATGTTATTAAGACACAGGGGCCCTGGCTGGTTGGCTCAGCGGTAGAGCGTCAGCCTGGCGTGCGGGGGACCTGGGTTCGATTTCCGGCCAGGGCACATAGGAGAAGCGCCCATTTGCTTCTCCACCCCCCCCCTCCTTCCTCTCTGTCTCTCTCTTCCCCTCCTGCAGCCGAGGCTCCATTGGAGCAAAGATGGCCCGGACGCTGGGGATGGCTCCTTGGCCACTGCCCCAGGCGCTAGAGTGGCTCTGGTGGCGGCAGAGCGATGCCCCGGAGGGGCAGAGCATCGCCCCTGGTGGGCATGCCGGGTGGATCCCAGTCGGGCGCATGCGGGAGTCTGTCTGACTGTCTCTCCCCGTTTCCAGCTTCAGAAAAATACAAAAAAAAAAAAAAAAAAAGACACAGGGCTCTCCCACTTTACCTGCCCAAAGGGAGTTCAGACAGAAAAAACCTGCTTGAAAGGGGAGCTGTTCATCTTAGCGCGTTCACTCAGAGTATTCATCTTCTATACAAGTGCAGTGTGGCCGACAGGGAGAAATCTAGCAAGCACTGTTTGTTGGACTCTTCTCTGTGTCCCACTGTTTCTCGGAGGCCCAGCAAGAATTTGCTTACCATAGGTTTGTTCCTTCTCATGTACAAGAACGTTGCCTGTTTCCCTTCGAAACCCAGCCCTGCCTCCCTCTCCTCTGTCCAGAATGGCCCGGAAGCCTCCCTGCCCTCGGGGCTCATATTCTCACGGCACCCCCGTGAGTCTGCATGTATTCAACTTGGTTGGTTTCTCCTGTTAATCTGTCTCGTGTTAATTTGATAATTAGCCTTGCCAGTAGAATTTAGGAAGGTGGGAGGAGAATTATTTTTTGCACCCCCACCACACCATTGGGCAGGGGAAGGGTTTGTGTTGGGTAGAAGTGACATCATTGCTGGTCTTGTCGGTTATCACCATCCCCAGCCTTACCATCTGTGCCACGGAGTGCCAGCTGCCAGGACAGAGGCACACAGGCGTGAAGGCTGAGAGGGGCCTCCTGGGTGGCAGGCAGAGCAGCCAGAGAGAAGATATAGAGAGAGGGGGAGGGGGAGGGGGAGGGAGAGGAGCCAGTGACATACAGATGCTGGAGCCCATGCTGGGGGTGAGGAGGGGAGAGGAGGGCAGTTCTTCAAGGCGTTTGAATAGAATTTGTAATTGCAGTCTTACCGTGAACAAGACCAAAACCCAGAATGAAGCTCTTTCAGTAACTTACTTTATAGAAGCGCACTGTCATTGTAGGAATCTAGCAGATAAGGGGAATCTCCAGAGCTCAAGTATTTGGGACAATGAGACCTGTTCATGTTTATCCTCCAAGGAGCTGAGACTTCTTAATAAACCACTCAGGCTGGTAATGGCCATATTTACCTGGGGACTTGTTTTGGTTGCACGGCCCAAGGAGGGTCGTTCACTGACTCTCTGCAGAAGCAAGTGTGGTCCAGGATGGAAGATTCCCTTGTCTAGCTGGCTGCATTGTTAATCCTGTAATAATCTTCCTATCCCGGCCTCTAAGTTCATGCCTTTGGTTGTCTTGCGCTGCCCTGACCGTGGGATTGCTTCCTTCTAGAATCCTGTCCACTTTTTGCCCTAAACTTCTTAGCACTAAAATCAATTATGCAGTAGATACAATATTAAAATGCAAGAACTTGTGTTTTTCCTAAGAAGAAGAAATTTACAGTATCCATGGGGATGATTATCATCAAATACTTAATGGCTTTATAAGAAAAAATGTAACTGAGTGCCTATAAAGAGGAAGGCAGAGCATTAAATTAGCTAACAAGAGGGCTCTAGCCTGGAGCGCGTCCAGCAAGACTTTCCGTAAGCAGCGGCACTAACCAGATGTCTTTACTAATCAGAAGTTTTATTTCAGTCCTCAACTTTTTGGAGGAAAAAAAAAAAATAACATGAAAGCATGTTCTAATAAAAATTTATTCCAGAAAGCAATTTTCAGGAGCTATCTTGGAATGCAAACCAGTCGCTTCCTTATTTTACTTCTGTAAATAAAAATTAGTGAGGGACATCTCTATGGTACTCTGGGAAGAGCGTCCACCCAGAGATCTGTTTTAGTCTTCACTGTGCCTTGGCACGTGAGTGTGGCCAGCGTCTAATTAACCCTCCCCTTCCTGCCTCCGTTTCCCCACCTATTAAATGAGGGGTTAGAACATGTGGTAAGGCATTTCTCAATATGACATTTTGCAATTTCAAGATGCTAGGTGCAAGGTTAAAAAATGATAACCTTGAGGAGAATTGTCTGACTCTATGGGACATGGAATATACAACTGAACCCAGTGTGTCTTCTTCTATCAGAAAATAAACAAGTGCTAAAAACAAACAAACAAACACACTGCCCCCTCCCATAACAATGGGGTATGTCAAAGGGACAGAAGGACTAACTAAATAGTTTCCAAAAGCCAGAGCTGAAGCAATTTAAGCAAATAAATAAATGGAAGTAGTATTGGATTATGACCCAAGCATAAAATAAATCTCTTTAAGTCCAAACTGATATAAATAAATGATTGAATAAAAAGTAAATGGGAAGAAAAGTCAAATTTCCCATGCAGAAGAGTCCCAGATAATTCATGTAGAAGCCCCATCCTCAAGGAGGTGGAGCTTAACTCCCCGCTCCTTAGCTGGGACCTGCGCAGTATGGGACAGGGGTGGAGGGATAAGTTTACAGCAGAGAAAACTTCATAAACATTTTTTTCAGCGAGGTGATCAAGGTTAACATCAACAGTGACAATTCATATTGATAGTAAGATAGTTGAGGATCATATTTTCTCTCTGTGGTCTTTCTAAAAACCCCAAATGCTGGTCTAATCATGGGGGAAAATATGAGCTAAATCCCAACTGAAGAACATTTAGAAAATACTGACTAGTATTCTTCAGGACTATCAAGATCATCAAAGACAAGGAAAGTCTGAGAAACCCTGACAGCAAGAGGTGCCTAAGGAGACATGCTGATCAAACCTAATGTGGTGTCCCGGATGCTATCACAGAAGGATATTAGATTAAAAACTAAGAAAATCTGAGTAAAGCATGGACTTTCGTTAAAAACAGTGTATTGGGCCCTGGGCGGATAGCTCAGTTAGAGCATCGTCCTGAAGCACAAAGGTTGCCGGTTCGATCCCCGGTCAGGGCACAAACAAGAGCAGATGTTCCCGACTCTTTCCTGCTCTCTCCCTTCCCCTCCCTAAAATCTATAAAATAAACATTTACAAAATGAATAATATATTATTGGTATTGGTTCCTTAATTGTAACAATGTACTATATTACAGTAAAATGTGAATAATAGGGGAATCTGGCTGTGGGGATATTTTGGAACTCTGTACTGTCTTGGCAATATTTTGTAAAATCTAGACTGTTCTAAATTAAAGTTGTTTTGTTTTGTTTTGTTTTTAAGTTATAGTCATGACTATAACAAGCCCTGGCAGGGCTTGCAGGAATGATTCAGTATGGCCAACGGACTGATTTATCCCGGGAGACAGAATTGACAGAGGGCTTCCAATAAAGATGAGGGAATTAGGATCGGAGGAATCAGAAATCTTCTTTCCCAGAGCTCTCCGGTATACTGAGCTACCATGGCACAGATGCAGGAAGGGTGCGGGCTAACTCAGGTTATCCAAACTCTATCCGCATCCGGTCTTCAGGCCTTTGACCAGCTCCTGGGAGATAAGCTCTGAGCCAGTGGGATATCCTGTCCCTGAAGATTTCCTTTGCATGCCTGGACCACACTGGATGGATTATGCTAACAGAGGGATTTATGGTGACAATTTGCTTTTGTATGCCTGGGGCCCTGGGCACATCCTACCAGTTTGACATCTGGGTGGGGAGGGGCCAGAGACTGAACAGCCAAAGTGGGTTATGTGGGTGCTTCATGCATACATGACCCTCAGAAAAAACCTTGGACGTCAAGTCTCCAGTGACGGTGGCGGGTTGGCAATACTTCCTGCGTGTTGTCCCACGTTGTTGCAGGGACAGTTAAGCTCTGCCCATGTGACTCCACTGGGAGAGGACAACTAGCAGCTTATGCCTGGATTCTGCCTTGTGTGCAATTTTCTTTTTTTGGCTAATATTGATCTGTATCCTTTTGCTGTAATAAACTATAACTGAGAGTACAACAGCTCTTTTGAATTCCCTAAGTCTTTCTCAGGAACTATCAAAACTGAAGGTAGTCTTGGGGATAATACAGTGGGTGGTTGGACAGACATGAGCATAGTAGGAACAATAGGCCAGGCACAGAAGGTCACCAGGGTGGAGAGCCCTGGGTGCCTAGCAACGGGCAAAGCTGGGAACATAAGTATTGTAGGTGGGACCTCATCCCCCAGGGTGACCTGTCCTCCCCAGCATATCGCTGGTCATGCCATTTAGACCCCCTGACCTTTCATATCACTGGTCATGTGGTTCAGACTCTCCCGTGACCTTTGCTCCCCTGGCATGTCGTTAGTCATGTGGCAGACCCCCTTAGAGCAGGAAGAAGGGGACCAGAGAAAGACCTCTAAGACTCCCATACAAGCCCTTGCACAACCAGTTCGTTAAGCATTAAGCCCTCAAGACAATGAGGTTCTGACCTCCACCAAATAATCTTGGGAACAAAGCCTGGGGTCTGCTGACCACAGAGACAGAGATTTGCTCAAACTAGGAATAACATCTAGGGCTCAGTTGTGTTTCAGCTCCAGACCCAGAAAAGCAGCAAGCCCAGGCAAGGTGTGGCCATGACTGACCTCAGGACCAGCTGAAATGACTAATGACCCCCTGGCACTGACCAATCAGTGGAGACCAGGACCCTGAGAAGACACACCTGGAAAGCTCATGAATGTTCTATTGAGATCCTCCTCTGAGACCTCCATATAAAAGCCCTTAAAACAACTGACCCAGCCCAAGCTCGCCCTCTCTGGTCTGGAACACACCAGCAGCTTTCCCCACTCCCTTCTTTCCTCAGGCTCGTCTTTCTTTGCCTTTTTTTCTCCTAAGCTCCCAGGGCCCTTCTTCTGCCTCTGTAACTTGTTTTCTGAGCCCATGCAGCCCAGCTCAGCTGGCTCACTTCTTCCACAGCTTACTTCTTCTACCTCTGTGACTTTTCTAAATCAACTTGAGTTTGTATTTGAGTCTTGGCTAGTTCTTCCTTAGCCAAGATTCAAAGACTGAGGTTTAACATCTGGTGCCATTTGCCATTAACAGGGACACATGACACAGAATGGTATATGAACTGGGGTCTCTAGCTTTTACATCTCAGCAGGTCTAACAAGGGGATAGGCCGTATCCAGCTGGGGGCACCCTGGACCTGGTGATTGAGAATATAAATGACCAGATCAATTAGCCAATTATCCACTTCCCTCCCCGAGTCCCCAATCAATACCTCACAACTTAGAAAAAGCACATATCCAATTTCCTCTTCCCTCCAGCTCCTGAAAGCCATCACAATTTCAGGTGATGTTGCCCAGTTTTAAGACACACACAGAAGAATTCAATCATTCTTCTGCCTCATAAATCTCCACAGTGCTCGAGCACACGGATGCTGTGTGCTCACACCTGTGTACAGCTCTTCCCCTGAGACGGCGGCATGCCCAGGGCTGGCTGAGGTCAGGCTCTGGTCTGGGCCGGTGCAGGAATTGACGAAGGATTCAAACTCAGGGAAGGACAGAGAAATGCCACTGGGATATAAAGGAAGGAGCCGCGTTGAGGGCCTCTGAGAGCTTTCTATAAACTCGGCTGTCCGCATTGGTCTTCTCTTTGGTTTGATCTGGTTCAGAGGTGATCGAGCATGTGTCTGGGGTGTTGGGTGATGGCAGGGAAGAGCTCTAGGGCCCAGGAAGGAAGATCTTTGGGGCAGGGCCGTTCAGGTGGCCTTGCTGGGACTTGACTCTGCAGAGATGTACCATAGGGTTTCTGGCTTCTCCTCAACCCCTAAACCCGCTGGGGCTAGTTGAGGATTTCCAATTCCAGTTTCTGCCTTGGGAATGAGGAGGAACATTTCCAGCCGGGTTTAAAACACATTAATTCCCAAATTGAGTTTGGCTCTCTTGCTATTTAAAAACCCTGTTTGGTAAGCACTTCACAGAGCAACAGCTCTGAAAGAGAAAGATTACTTTCCCATTAGCCTGGCTTAGTAGAATGTATTGTTATTCAACCGACTGTCAAAGGGAATTTAAGTGGAATGTGGGTTTCTAAGTCCAGGTGAGAACAGGACTGCTGGAAGTCGGGGCTCCCCCACCGCCAGGCAAACGAGGCCTCGGTGGGCACTGGCTCTTCTCTCTGCAGCCTCCTCAAAGCCTGCCCATCCCCCGCAGCCTGCTGGGCAGCAGGGAAGTGATGATGCCAAGAAGCCTGGCACAGGCTGGTCCCTCCGGTGGAGGGACCAGGAAAAGGCGGAGAGACATGCGGAGCTGTGGCCTTCTGCCCACCGACAGAAGCAGGAGGAGCTGACCCACCTCGGGTCCACACCGCAGAACTGGGAGCCCACCATCGGGCTCTGTGCCGGCCCGTGAGCCCAATTCGTCTCCCCGACTCACTTCCGGGAGCATTTGAGAATTTTCTGGAGGTCTCAGCTCTGAAACTGTCCAACAGCTGCCACTTCTGGAGAGGTATTCCCCCGACAGCACCCTCCCTGGCGCGAGGCTAAATTGGCCACAGTTCTGCTTGGACAGGACCTGAGCCTCCGTGTTGAATGAGAAGGTGGTTTGTGTTGTGTTTTGTGTGTCTGTGTGTCTGTGTGGGGGCAGGAAAAGAGTAGATGCATTAGTGACAAGTGTTAATATTCCATCTTTTAAAAAATTGAGCTGTTTCCGCACTGACACAGAGCAAAGAGAACTGAGGTAGGTTTCACAGTTTACGTGGCGGATCTATCAATGAGCTTTTGACAACACTAGCATATTTACAGCGAGTATAGATTTTCTGTCTGGGAAGAGGCTTCCACTCTCACTAC
The DNA here is from genome assembly GCF_036850765.1 of Saccopteryx bilineata. NCBI lineage: Eukaryota > Metazoa > Chordata > Mammalia > Chiroptera > Emballonuridae > Saccopteryx > Saccopteryx bilineata. The sequence goes on from NC_089493.1 coordinate 270,655,315, forward strand.
CTCAGTGACATTGATTTCTAAACATCAGACCCACACACGTTCGCCATTTCCCAGAGGGTGCTTCCTTGTCTGGGGCTAGTGGTGTTGCAGTTTTACAAGCAGTGTCCGGGGCTTGGCATGAGTGGTGTTGGGTGCAAGCCCAGGGCTCTGGGCCCAACAGTGTCAGCAGCGATGCTCTCTTAGTGGTTCCTCTGGGCCTGGACGTTAGACCTCACCCTGACCCGACAATCTCCACGTCTGGTTTTCTAAGACTGGACAGCACCTGAGTTCTCCACTCTTTTTTAAAAAGTTATTTATTTATTTATTTTTAAATTTTATTTATTCATTTTAGAGAGGAGAGAGAAGGGAGGGAGAGAGAGAGAGAGAAAGAGAGAGAGAGAGAGAGGGAGAGAGAGAGGACAGAGAGACAGAGAGAGAAGGGGGGAAGAGCTGGAAGCATCAACTCCCATATGTGCCTTGACCAGGCAGGCCCAGGGTTTCGAACCGGCGACCTCAGCATTTCCAGGTCGACGCTTTATCCACTGCGCCACCACAGGTCAGGCAGCTCTCCACTCTTTTTATTTTTAATTAATCTTTTTATTTTAGGGTAAAAATAAATAGTACAGAGTAGCAGGCAGGATTTTTACAGCAGAGAAAATACTCTGTATGATGCCATAATGATTGTTGCACGTTTGTCCAAACCCATAGAACGTTCAATACCAAGAGCAAACTTTTCTCTCAGTTTTGCTGTGAACCTAAAACTGCTTTAAAAAATAGTCTTAAAAATATTGCTTCTCCCCTCCCTGCCAAATAAACAAAAACAAAACAAAACCCAAATTAACAATCAGGCTGGGACCAAATCTACAAAGATCCTATTTAAAAAATATATACACTATTATATATAATACAGATAGATCTTGTATGCCCTTTATTCAGTTTTGCCTAATGGTAATATCTTTCGAAACCACACTACAGTCCGGTATCATAACCAGGATACCCACGCTGAAGCAGTCAACACCTGGAAGGTTTCCGTCACCAGGGGCCCCTTTGTGGCCCTTTTATAGCCACCCCGACTTTGGTGCTGCCCCGCCCGTCCCATTCTTAACCCCAGGCAATCACTCATCTGTTCTCCATTTCTATAATGTTGTCCTTTCAAGAATGTGATATAGATGGAAGTCATGTGGTTTGTAACCTTTTGGGACAGGCTTTTCCCCGTCAGCATGACTCTCTGGTGCTGCACACAGGTTGTTACATGTATCAGAGATTTGTTCCTTATTGTTGTGGAGAATTCTATGGTATTGCTCCAGTTTAACCATTCATGCATTGAGGAACATCTGGGTGGTTTCTAGTCTTTCTGTATTCTGAATAAGCTGCTATTAAGCATCTGTATCTAGATTTCTGTGTGGAGTGCAACTGCTGGGTCATATAGTAGTTGTGTGTTTTGTTTTTAAGAAAGTGCAAACTTTTCCAGAGTGGCTACCATTTTGCATTTCCCTCAACAATGCATGAGTCATCCAGTTTCTCCTTATTCTCACTAAAATTTGGTGTTGACCCTATTTATTTTATTTTTCAATGACAGTTTACATTTCAATATGATTTTGAATTAGTGTCAGGTGTACAGCATATTGATTAGACAATCATATGCTTTAAAAAAGTGACCCCCCCCACCACCGATAAGTCTAGTGCCCACTTGGCACCGTACATAGTTATTCCAATATTATTGACTATACTTCTTATACTACTGGGACTATTTTGCAATTTCCATTTGTACTTCTTCTCCCTTCACCTTTTCCACCCACCCGCCTGGCCCCATTCCCTCTGGCAGCATTCAGTCTGTTCCCTATGTTTATGAGTCTGTTTCTATTTTGTTTGTTTGCTTATTTTGTCTTTCAGATTCTACATGTAAGTGGAATCATACGGTATTTTTTATTTTAGCCATTTTGATATGTGTGTAGTAATACCTCATTAGGATTTTAATGTGCATTTCCTCAGTTGCTAATGATGTTGAACATCTTTTCAAGTGATTATTTGCCTCTTTAATGAAATGGCTGTTCATGTCTTTTGTCGATTGCCTAATTGTTTAATTTATTTATTGTCAAGGGTTGAGAGTTCTTTATATATTCAGGATACCAGTCCTTTGTCAGATACGTGGTTTGGGAATATTTGCTCCCAGACTGTAGCTTGTCTTATCTTCTTCTTAACATGGTCTTTCAAAGAGCAAAAGTTTTAAATTTTGTTCAGGTTTAATATATCATATTTTCCTTTTATGGACTATGCTTTTCGTATCAAATCTAAAAATTTTTTGCCTAGCTTTAGATTCTAAAGACTTTCTTTGTTGCTTTTTATTTCCCTAAAACTTTTACGGCTTTAAGTTTTATCTTTAAGTCTGTGATCCATTTTGAGTTAAGTTTTGTACAAGGTGTGAGACTCAGGGAGAGGTATAGTTTTTAACTATGAATATGTAATTGCTTCTGCACTGCTTGTTGACAAGTTTATCTTTTCTTCATTCAACCAATTTTGCATCTTGGTAAAACATCAGTTCAGTGTGTTTGTGTGGGTCACATTACAGTTCTCTATTCTGATGCATTACTCTACATGTCCGCCCTCCGCCACTCCACCAGTCCTGATTACCATAGCTGTATAATAAGTCTTGAGATAAACAGATTCCTCTCACTTTATTCTTCTTTCTCAAAATTGTTTCAGTTTTTCTAGTTTCTTTGGCCTTCTATATAAATTTTATTTTATTTTTCTAAATTAAATTTCATACTTCTTTTGGTATCATGGTAGTTCATTATGTAGTGGTCCCATTTGGTATCAGCTGAATATTGATTTAACTTTTGGTCATTTGAAATCCAGCTGGAATGTGTGTCCAGTATACCTCTGGCTTTTATCTAAAATAAATAAATAAATAAATGAATAAACTTTCATGTAGCTTTACTAAGGTTTTGAGGGTTAATAAAATTATATGCATGTGCTTCATCTACAATCTTTCCAGACTGATCTACACTTGAATGATTTTTTTTTCTATCATGTGCCATTTGTAGTTCCATTTTTCATTTTTTCCTTATTTTGTATAGCTTTATTGAGCTATAGTTGACATATAATGTTATGTAAGTTTAAGGTGTACCACATGATGATTTCATACATGTATGTATAGCAAAATGATTATAATAAGGTTAACACATCCACTACCTCATATAATTATAATTTTTTTCATGTGTAGTGATAACATTTAAGATCTACTCTCGTGGCCCTGGCCGGTTGGCTCAGTGGTAGAGCGTCAACCTGGCATGCAGGGGTCCCTGGTTCGATTCCCGGCCAGGGCACATAGGAGAAGCGCCCATTTGCTTCTCCACCCCTCCCCCTCTCCTTCCTCTCTGTCTCTCTCTTCCCCTCCCGCAGTGAGGCTCCATTTGAGCAAAGATGGCCCGGGCACTGGGGATGGCTCCTTGGCCTCTGCCCCAGGTGCTAGAGTGGCTCTGGTCGCAACAGAGCGATGCCCCGGAGGAGCAGAGCATCGTTCCCTGGTGGGCATGCCAGGTGGATCCTAGTCAGCGCATGCGGGAGTCTGTCTGTCTCTCCCCGTTTCCAGCTTCAGAAAAATACAAAAACAAACAAACAAAAAGATCTACTCTCGTAACAACCTTCAAGTATGGACTACAGTATTGTTTATCATAATCACCATGATATATATGCATTCACTCCCCAGATTTTATTTATAGTATAGCTGGGTTTTGTAACTTCAGAAAAATTTCTCATTTCCCCCACACTCCAGCTCTTGGCAACCACCATGCTACTTTCTATTTCCATGAGTTCCGATTTTTAGATTCCACGTTGAGATTATACAGTATTTGCCCTTCTCTGTCTGACTTATTTCACTTAAGATAATGCCCTCAAGTTCCACCTAGGTTGTTACAAATGGTAGGATTTTCTTCCTTTTTGTCTCTGAATAATATTTCTGTGTGTGTGTGTGTGTGTATTTATGTGTGTATCTCATGTTTTCTTCATTCATTCATACATTGGTGGACATTTAGGTTGTTTCCACGGGTTGGCTATTGGGAATACATAATGCTGCAGTGAACATGGGGGTGTAGCGATTTTATTTCCTTTGACTATATACCCAGAAGTGGGATTGCTGAATTATATTATAGTTCCATTTTTAATTTTGGGAGCCACTTTCATATTCTTTTCCATAGTGGCTGCACTAATTTATATTTTCACCAGTAATTCACAAGGGTTTCTTTTTTCCACATCCTCATCAATACTTGTCCTTTTCTCTTCCCTCCCTCCATCCCTCCTTCCTCTTCTTTCTTTCTTTCTTTCTTTCTTTCTTTCTTTCTTTCTTTCTTTCTTTCTTTCTTCCTTCCTTCCTTCCTTCCTTCCTTCCTTCCTTCCTTCCTTCCTTCTTTCCTTCCTTCCTTTTTCTTTCTCTCTCTCCCTTTCTTTCTCTCTCCCTTTCTTTCTCTTTCTTTCTTCCTTTCTTTCTTTCTTTCTTTCATGATAACCATGATAACAGATGTGAGGTGATATTTAATTGTAGTTTTGATTTGTATTTTCCCTCATAATTATTAATGTTGAGCATCTTTTCACATATCTGTTTGTATATCTTCTTTGGAAAAAGTTCCATTTAGGTCCTCTATCCACTTTTAATTGGATTATCATTTTTTGACTACTGATTTATAAGTTCCTTATATATTTTGCATATTATCAAATATATGATTTTCAAAATATTTTCTGCCATTACATAGGCTGTCTTTTCATTGTGTTAACTGTTTCTATTATTGTGAAGAAGCTTTTTAATTTGATGGAGTCCCACTTGTTTATTTTTGCTTTTATTGCTTGCACTTTAGGTGCCATATAAAAAAAAAATTGCTTCCAACACCAATGTCAAGGAGCTTTTCCCTATGTTTTCTTCTAGGAGTTTAATGGTTTCAGGTCTTAGATTTAAGTCTTTAATCCATCTTGAGTTACTTTTTAGATTTTTAAAATTTTATTTATTGATTTTACGGAGAGAGGAGGGGGAGCAGTGAGAAATATCAACTTATAGTTGCTTCACTTTAGTTGTTCATTGCTTGTTTGTAAATTCAATAAAAATAAAAAATAGAAAAAAAAAAGAAAGACAGTGTATTCTTATAGCTGAAGTTAGTCTCTTAAGCAGTGTATCATTAGGTCTTATTCCATGTCTTGTCTTTTTGAACCATTTAGCCGGTCTATGGCATCAACTGGAGAATTTAGTCCATTTAGATTTAAAGTAATTGTTGATAGGGAAAAATTTACTAATGCCACAGCATTCTTTTCTAGCTGTTTTGTAGATTCCCCATTCTGTCCTTCCTCTTTTGCTGTCTTTCTTTATGAATTGATCATTTTCCATAGTGGTATGCTTTGATTCCCTTCTCATATCTTTTGTGAACCTATTGTAAGTTTTTGCTTTGTGATTACCATGAGGCTACATAAAATATTTTATAGATGTAGCAGTCTATTTTAGGCTGATGACAAATTAATTTCAAGCACATATAAAAACTCAATTAGTCCTCAATTAATTAGTAAAACCTCCCCAGAGCTGCCAGATTAAATGGTACTCTTTTGAGAAAGGTTCAATATTTACTCATTCAAATTAACCCAATTCTAGCCTCCCATTGGTGCAGCTGTTCAAGGGCAATGCCATCATTACTTTTCTTAATCTAGTTTAAAAACTGACTATAAATGAATCCCTTTTTCCTGCACAATCAAACAGGAGAATTTATCCTTCCTTACCTGAGAAAGTTTAATTACTTGCCTTTGGGATTCCAAGGTTGTCTCAGTAATATAATTAATTTTAATCAGGAGCCCAAGTTTGCCATTCAATCCAATTATTCGCAGTTGTAATGACGTGCTGGTGTATTTCACTTTATTATCAATTGATTGTGATGACTTATTATCAAGTAAACTCAATATATTTATGTTGATTTCATTATCAGACATCTGTTGTTCACAAGCCATGGTTGTACTCAGGAGCCCGTTATCTGGGCACTTTGAGATGTGAAATCTGTGCACACTAAAGATATTTCCAAACTCCTGCATGAGTCACGCTGTACTGGGACCATTGGGACAACGGGAAATGTATAAGAGAAATGCTGTTCTTGAGGCCCTTATGTATCTGAGATGGCAGTAGGTATGTCTGAGTATGATACCTATTTAGAGAGGCAATGCAGACAAAAAATGCTGACGGTGGAGAATGATAGGTCCAGAGGTTCTGTGGTAGAGGCAGGATTCCCCCCAGGACTAACAGAGTCTCAGTGGTTCTGTTTGTTTTCTCCAGCCCCTGAGGTAGCCCTTAGCTTACAGAGTCCCCAGCATGCACTGCAGTCAGGGCTGAACTATTTATAGTAACACATCATCTCTGGGGGAAAGCCTGAAACACCAAAATGAAAATCATCAACCACCAGGCCAATGCTTCTGGCTTCTCCACCACAGCCTGTGTTGCATACTCAGTGACATGGAGCTCACCACTTTCTAAGGCAATGCTTCCCATCTTTAGAAAGGTTCCTTGCTGTTGAAAAGCTCACCCTTTATTGTGCTGAAAACATTGTCCTGGTCACTAATGGCCGCTCTTTGGTCCCAGTTCTCTCCTTTGGTTTCTCCACAGTTGAAAGGCGGGACTCTTCTAACCCACACATCCCCTCAGGCTAACGCCGGGCCTCAGGTTTGTTTAAGAACCCCCAACCTGAAATGTACCTTTCTTTGTCTACATCCCTCTGAAAACGAGACCCACTCCTGCCACTGCTCCATCACAGCCCGGGTCACCATCCTCTCAGAGTGGGCTGTAATTTTGCTATAGTCCCCGCCTCTGAGTGTTTCCTTTAACCCTATAACCCTTTCTTAGTTACCCAGCTACATCTGAGGTTTCCAGTACCTCAAGGGAAGATTGTCACAGGGGACAGGATTTAGTACAAGGCTCTGTGTGTAAACCATGGTAGGACTCTCCTCTCCTTCATTCTGGAATCTATGCTTCTGTGAATATAGCCTCAGATAGATCAATTGTTGCCTTCATTTCTTTATTTGTGGATACCTCATTCTACGTGAAGGAGTACGTGGAGGATACGAGGACATGGAAGAGGAAGAGAAGGCTGGGACACAGAAAGAGGAGAGACAAAGGAGGGGACACGTCACAAATGCATCTGTTAAAGGGGGCACATGGTGGTTCTTCTCAGTCTTTCTGGGATCCTGACACAGCCCTCCGCGGCTAATATTATTGAATGCTTCTTCATGTGAGCTCAGATATTCTAACATGCACTGACAGGCTTCTTAGCGGCAGCTCCTGGCAATGAATTGGGACACAGAAATGTGACCACAAGCAGATAACCCAAACGAAGGCCTGATTTCTAGTGACAGGCTGAGAGTCACCGGAGAGAACCTTTAGGAGGAAAAACAAATCCAGGAAAAAGCTGCTCATTTGCCTCCCAGTGAGGTTCCCAGGCATTGATGAAGGCTTCTCATTGTAGGCGGCCTCCAGGGGTCCATCTCCGCTTCGTTCATGCCTCTATCCCCTCACCGCCCTTCCCCAGGCCAACCCACCGCCGCTTCGTGGTGGGTCCTTGGTTTGTTGAAGGTATTTTGTATTATCCTGTGACCCACACCATCTAGGCCAGCTAGCCAAGAGCCCTCCATCGCCCCCAATGGAAGAGAACAAATGAGGTAAGATCTTGGCTTAGGGCCTGGGGAGAGGCATGCAGACAGAAGAATACATGAGCTTGTTTTCCTCTAAGACAGAAGGGAGAGGGGGCCATGACAAAGGGGAGGGGACGGTGGGCTTAGAGCAAGAAGACGGTCTGAGTCGGCGTTCAGACGCAGCACATGACCTGTGCACAGTCAGCACAGTGCGTCTTCCAGCTGGTAAACCACTTCCTTCTGCCCCGTGAGCCTGGAGGAGGGGGCGGGCGCACAACACTGAGAGCGGTGGTGGCGCGGGAGGGCGGGCCCACAGACAATGAGAGCGGTGGTGGCAGGGGAGGGCGGTGGTGGAGGGGGAGGGCGGTGGTGGAGGGGGAGGGCGGTGGTGGAGGGGGAGGGCAGGCCCACAGACACTGAGAGTGGTGGTGGAGGGGGAGGGCAGGCCCACAGACACTGAGAGTGGTGGTAGTGGGGGAGGGCAGGCCCAGAGGGCAGGCCCACAGACACTGAGACCGGTGGTGGAGGGGGAGGGCAGGCCCACAGACACTGAGAGCGGTGGTGGAGGGGGAGGGCAGGCCCACAGACACTGAGAGCGGTGGTGGAGGGGGAGGGCAGGCCCACAGACACTGAGAGCGGTGGTGGTGGTACCCAGAAGCAGTTTCATCTCAACCCAAGAGCGTCTCTGGCTGGCACAGGTGAAGCACATCCTCATTCCCCCTCTCCGTTCTGGCTGTTTACATGCATCCACTGGGGTTTTCTCGTGCTCATCCTTTTGCCAGGCTGCCACCTTGGTGATCTTTGAAAAACACAATTCTGATAATATCGAGACCCTACTAAAATTTTTTTGGCTGTCCCCATTGCCTGGAGGCCACGGTCCCAACCCCTGTACAGCGTGGAGGAAGGTTTGGGCTGCCTAGCTCTGTAGGCATGCTCTCGCCATTCTCCGGCTAACAGTAGCTTTACACCCAGTCTGAACAGGAGTTAGCTGCCTCGGCCCTGGACTCCAGACATTTGCAGATGCTTCTCTGAGGCCGGAGCACTCTCTCCCCCTGTTCACTATATAGCAATCATCCCAACACTAAGTGGCTTAAAACAAGAGTGATCTTTGCCTTTGCTCAAGAACTTGCAATTTGGGGAGAGCTAAGTGGGAATGGCTCATCTCTGCTTCCATGTGACAACTTCTGGGGCAGCCCGACTGGGGCTGGAGGAATCACTTTCAAGGTGGCGCTCTCCTTTGCCTGACTGTCTGTGGGTGCTCAGCCAGGGCTCATGGCTTGGGGTCTCCGTTCTCTGTGGGTTGCTCAGGCTTCCTCAGAGCATGGCTGCTGGGTTCTGAGAACCCCCCCAAAACAGGAGTGTACAGTTCACACCTTGTATAGGGGCACCCAACAGAAGCTGGATTGGGTTTCATGACCTAGCACCAGAAGTCATGCAGCCTCACTTTAAGTGTAGTGACAAGCCTACCAGATTCAAAGGGAGGGGACCTAGACCCCATCTACAGAAGGGTAAAGGGTCAAAGCTACAGTGCAAGAAATGCATGTGGAATGGAAGATAATGGAACTATTTTTGGAAAATAAACTCCCTTGCACCTCTTTCTATATTTGTTACTCAGACGCGCCCTCAGATTTCAGCTTAGACATCTCTTTTTCAAGAAGGCTTGTGACCTCCTATGTGGGCTTGGGTCACCCTTTTATCCAGTGACTCAACACCCTGCATTTTCCCCAGTAAAATGCCTGTTACACTCTGGGAATGATGGTTTCCAGTCTGTCTTCCCCACTGGACTGTCCATGCCAGCCCCATTCTCTCACTTTCTCCTCACTGTATAAGAAAGAAAATCCATTTATAAGACATCTGTGTGTGTCAAGCCTTGTGAATTATTGAATGTATTATTTCTAGTCCTTAGAACAACCCTACAAGGTATTATTTCCTTCATTTTGTATGTGACAGAGACTCGGAAATTTAGAGATAACTGTCAAGTGATGCTCAGCCAGCACATTGGCAAAGCGAGAGTTCAGATCCAGGTTATGTAGGTGTGAAGGCCTGTGACAGTTCCATTCTGTCTTCTTAAAAGGATTACTAATTGAGGGTGAGGCCCGGGCCTTTTGACTAAGTGGATAGAGCATCGGCCTGACATATGAACATCCTGGGTTTGATTCCCAGTCAGGGTACATAGGAGAAGCGATCGTCTGCTTCTTCCCCTCCATCTCCCCCTTCTCTCCCTCTTCCCCTCCCACAGCCAGGGGTTTGATTGGCCCTGGGTGCTGAGGATAGCTTGATTGTTCTGAGCATCAGCCTCAGGTGCTGAGGATAGCTCAGTTGATTCGAGTGTTGGCCCCAGATGGGGTTGCCAGGTGGATTTTGGTTGCAGCATTTGTGGGAGTCTGCCTCACTATCTCCCTCTCACTTTAAAAAAAAAAAAATTGAAGGTGAATATTTGAAGGTGAATATTTTCCCATCTGTTTTTAGACAGTTATATTTCCTTTTATATAAATTTTTGCTTATGTCTTTTATCCATGTAATTTTATTTTTTTATTTATTGGTAAGAGTTCCATATAGAGTAGATTATTTTCACTGTTGTATTTTACCTACCAATTTTATTCAGTTTTAGACATGCGGAAGTTCTATAGCCTCGTGTGCTCAAAGTCAAGTCTTTCTTTTTGTGATTTCTTTCATCACTTCTCAAGTTTTCTTTTTCTTCTTTTTCTGATGACAAAGTGATAGACACGCTTCTCATAAAACTTTCAAAAAATGCAAAGAAGTATAAACATAAAAATAAAACCACCCATAAGCTTTTCTCCCAGTCAGAGACCACACTCAGGTGCATTCCCCCCCACCTTTTTTTATTTTTGAAGATATAATATATGAAGGAGTTTGCATGAAATGTATGCACCCGGTTAAAAAATATCAGTAAAATAACAGTTGTGCTTATATGAACAATGCTGCCCTGCGCTTTCCTATGCGTGTCCTCTGATGCACAGGCATGAAATTATTTCTTAGGTGTCTATATCTAGCGTCCAGCCTGAGAAACAGAACATTGCCAACACCTGAGAGGCCCCAGGCTACCTTCTCCAATCACATCCCCCATTCCTACCCCAGTTTTCTAGCGGCGACCATGATCCTAAATTTGTGTTATTCCCTAACCATTCCTTTCAGTGTTGCTATCTAGTGATCTACCCTTAAACAATAACATATAGCTTCGCTTTGGCTATTTTTGAACTTTCTTGACATTTGCTTCTTTCCCTTGACATAATGTTTTTGAGATTGGCTTGTAGAAACGAAGAAGGAAAGGGCAGTTCATTCATTTCGGCGTTGCGGCGTACTGTGGTGCGCTGGTGGACATTTAGGTTGTTTCTCACTTTTGACTGTTGTGAATAATGCTGCTCTGAACTTGCTTGTGCACATCTCCTGGTGCACATGTATGAAAGTGTTCCTAAGGTATGTCTACCTAGGAGTAGTAGCCCTGCTGGGTCCTCCACGGAATTTACACGCTCAGCTTCCTAACCAATACCCAGCTGTCCTCCAAAGCGGTTGTAGCAAATCACAATCTCAGCAGCTGTAATAACCTCGTCCGCGTTGCACATCATCACCAATACCCAGACTCGTTCTAGCTAAAATGCTTTTGTAAAAAAACTTACAACTTCTGGTTGGTGTGAAATTACTACGCTTATCTTGCAAGCGTGTTAAAGTTGTTCAAATTATATATATATATATTTCTGATATTTTATTAATTATTAGGTTATAATATCTCCTCATAGAGCTTTCTTTTTTTTTTTTCTTTTCTGCTTTAAGTATTTTGAGGCTATTAGAGGGCACGCAAATTTACATTGCAATATCTTCTTGGTGAGTTGAACCTTTTATCATGTAATGACCCCTTTATCCCAGTTGGGGATTTTGCCTCAAATCTTTGTTGTAAATGATATTCATATGGCTACTTTAGTTTCCCATGTATTAACATTTGCCTGATATCTTTTTATTTAATCTTTTAATTAAATTTTGGATTTTAATTCTGTCCTGACGTTTTCTGTATGTCTCTTGTCATCAGTATTGTCATGGCCAACCTCCACCCTTCAGTTCACACACTGTCAGGTCCCCTCCCACATCATTCAGTGTCAGAGGACATTGTCACCTCTGGGCCCCTCACACCTGACACGCTCAAGGGTGTTTGATAAATGAATGAGTGAACGTACAGTGCATATCATGCTGCCTAGATTAGTGCAAGATGGGAAGGTGTTCCATTTCTGACAAAGGCGTCCTATTGTAACAAAAGCTGTGTTTTTTTTTTCCCAAAGCAAGTTGGTGTACAGGATTTTCTTTAAAAGAAATATGTGATTATCGATCATCTCTCCATCTTCAAAGAGATGAAACAGGGACATCTGCGCTTCTCTACGATGAAACCAACTGGCAGGCTGGGCTCTGAGCCTAGTCGGGGCGCTGGAACGAACCCCCAAGTCTTGTCCCAAGGCGGCCATGTCTGCTCTTTCAAGTGCTTATCAGACTCTTTCTCCATTTGCATTTGAACTTGAGAACTTTGTGGCATTTGTCAGGCACATCTGAGCTGGAGAGAGAGCTGGAGCACCTGCAGCATGCTGCGGCTTGCTGGCATTTACCCACACTCAGCCTCACCAGTCACCTGGTGAGGACTCTACCTCCTGACCCTGACCTGCAGCCTGGGATTAGTCTTTGCCTTTCTGCATGCCCAGGGGAAAGTTGCTGACTTCCTTTGGGCCTCTGGGAAATGAGAAGGCGGGACTGGGAGTTTGCATGCTCTGGTTCTGAAGGCCACGCTTTCTAGGAACTGTTTTCAGTGTGTCGCTGGGCCAGCCGGGGCAGAGGGAGCGTTGGTGGAGCCAGCGCAGTCGATGCAGGGAGTTTCTTGTCCGGGACAGACAAAGCCCTCTGGAGAGGGGCCAGCCGCCAGCTTGCGGAGGGCTTGGTTCTACAGCTGGGTATTTGTGCGGCAGCGGCTGCCAGGGCTCTGGCCTTTCTCCTTGGCCCCCACGAGGAGGTTGAGAATTCCTGTGACAGCTAGTTTGCACAAGAGTCACTTCTTCCAGAGGGCATGGGCTCTCCATTTTTCAGCTGCTGGATATCAGAGACAGAAAGGAAATATCCTCCCTCTCTTAGTTTCTCTTTTGTTAAAGCACTTTTATCTTAACATTTTAAATTAAGCTCCCAGAGCAAGGTTGAGGGCCAGCCAGTACAAATGCTATTACTTGACCCCAATTTTCTTTTCCATTCCCCAAGCAGTGAGGCTGCTGAGATCGGCGTATAACTTAAGCCAAGACCATGTGGACCTCCTCCCCTTGCCGGCCAGGCCTGGGCCTGTGTCTCAGTGCAGGAAGGAGGCCTGCTGTGCTGCTGGACCTGGATCCTAAGGTCTCCGAAGGATGGGGTGAGCAGGCAGGCCCTAAAGTAGGGAAACTGCAAAACTAGTTCGTCTAGTTGAACTAGAAGCAAGGTGGATAGGATAGGTGCAGTCCGAGAGGGCGGGGGCTCTTTCTTCAGTGGTCTTTCGAGGCTTTACTCCCTCCCCACTGAGATGCTGGGTGAATGGGCAGAGGCCAGCAGGGGGGTCATTCTCCAGAGGGGGCTGTTTGCATTGGAGAGGTATAGTGTCAACCCCGTAGGGGCCCCCCAAATCACAGCAGAATTAGCCTAAGGAAGGGGCCCCCTCCCAGTTTCCAGACTCCACACGCTCCTGGATTTCCTTCCGCTCTCTGGCTGCTCCCCCCCCCCGCCCACTTGGGCCCCCGCTGACAGTGACTGCTTCGTGCATGGGCCTTCTGATGTGGCGGCCTCAGTGCCTCACTGGGCCTGCTTGTTCTCTTGTCCTCACCTCGTTTCTAGTAATTACACCCTTTCCCTGGGATAAATACCACTTATGGGCTGATGGCTACATATATGGGCTCCTGTATACATATATGTGTGTGGCTGGACCTCCTTCCTGGGACAGGCATCTAAATCCAGTGGGTGATGTGGAGGTCTTAGCATTTGCCCAAACTCGTTCTTTCTGTCTCCTGCTTTCCCTTCTCCATGGGTAACAACATTGTTCACCCTGGTGGTCAAACCAGAACTAAGTTCCTTTCTCTTTCTCACCCCGACCACCCCTCAAAAGCTGAAACCACCCCTTCTCTCTGGACTCACTACCACCCTCCTCCCTCACCTGGTCCCTGGACCTGTCTCTGGGCTGGTCTCCCTGGACCTGCTCTGAACTGTCCGTCCCTTGTTCTGCACAGAAGCCAGCATGATTTCTTATTTTATTTTGTTATTTACTAATTTTAGAGAGATAGGAAGGGAGAAAAAGAGAAAGAGAGAGAGAGATCAATTTGTTGTTTCCTGTATTTATGTATTCATTGATTGATTTTTTTTTTTTTTTTTTTTTACAAAGACAGAGCATCAGAGAGAGGGATAGACAGAGACAGACAGACAGGAACAGAGAGAGACGAGAAGCATCAATCATCAGTTTTTTGTTGCAACACCTTAGTTGTTCATTGATTGCTTTCTCATATGTGCCTTGACCGCGGGCCTCCAGCAGACTGAGTAACCCTTGCTTGAGCCAGCGACCTTGGGTCCAAGCTGGTGAGCTTTTGCTCAAACCGGATGAACCTGCACTCAAGCTGGCGACCTCGGAGTCTCGAACCTGGGTCCTTCCGCATCCCAGTCCGACGTTCTATCTACTGCACCACTGCCTGGTCAGGCTGGTTGATTCTTGTACGTGCCCAGACTGGGATCAAACTCACAACTTTGGCATGTCAGGGCAACATTCTAACTAACTGGGCTACCTGGCCAGGGCCCAGGGTGATTTCAAAATATGGATTAGATGTGTGCTCCCTCTGTTTAAAACCTTTGATGGTTTTCCCATTTCAGGTCCATCTGGTGACGAGTTGTTTCCATGTGGAGCAGGAATGAGATATGGGACAGGTTCCAGCCCTTTGGTTCTCAGTTCTGAAAAGGGCTCGTGAAGACATAGTCCTTAGTCCCAGAGTCACAACCATGATCACCATTTCAAGACAAAGGGCAGTATGGTAGCTGTTGCTTTTCTAGGCCTGCACCTCTTCCTCCAGCCTCTCCTCGAGACAGACTCCCTGGGGTCTGGTGGTTCATCCTGATGGGCAGCGAGTGATGTTTGATCAACAAACCCTCTCTGCTACTGGCCACACTGAATTTTCCGAGGTGCGAGTATCAGCCAAGTTCCACCGGTTGAATTCTCTCTCCTGGGAATTGGAAACAACAACAGGAACACAAATTGATGGAAAGAGAGGGTGCGAATCATTTCATGGCAGCATCCTAGAGGGACTGACGGTCCTGGATCCCTGTTGCTGAGCTTCCCAGAGCTGCTCTGCTTCCTAAGTTTGCCAAGAATGTGTTGTTCTGCACTTCCTGTAACGGTATGAGCCACCTTGGAATTGCTCCAGAAAAGCTCTGTTTTCGCTCAGCTCAGGCAGAGTCAAGTTCTGCTGCTCTAGGGATGGCAAAGACGCGACCCTGCAGACTGCACGGGGCTCCGCTACGCAGCGCAGGCTGCACCCGGGCACAGAAAGGCGAGATGGGGCAGAGCCACCCTTCCTCTCCCCGGAGTGCCTACTCTCCCTCCAGGCACCCTGGATCCTTGCCCGCAGCTGCCTGGGACGAGAGGCCAAAGACAGCAGTGGCTCTGTTTCTGTGTCAGTTAGGAACACCCTCCCCCAAAAGTAACAGAGGATTGGACTACTAGCGGTTAAATAGCGCAGGCATCTGAAATGATCTCACACAGGAGGCGTCAGGAAGTAGGCAGTTGTGGTGCTGGGTCAGCGTCTCGGAAGTGTCAGGGTGCTGAACCGGTATCTCTGTGGCTTTTCCATAGATCTTCATGACGGCGTTATGGTGGCTGCAGCTCTTGCCAAGGACAGGAAGGAATGGGTGGTAGCCAAGACGCTGAAAGAAAGAACTATTCTCCTGAGCTTCCTCCTTTCTATGGAAGAGGGGGGATCTTCTCCAGAGCCCCTCTGGTTGATTCTGCATTGGCGGGAACTGTATTTCCATGGCTACCGTCAGCTTCCAGGGCAGGTGGCGTGTGCTCGGGATTAACCCTCTGAGGCGGCCGCACTGCCGCCCAACCTGGTCACGGTTAGAGATGAAGGAAGGGGGACTGGCTGTTGGGTCGTTAACCGTGTGGACCACATCAGGTTCTCAACTTCACTGCCAGGGAGTAAAGAAATCATTATGGCCTTCTCCTGTAACATAACCAAAAGCCAGTGGGTGGTGTGTTAGAGTTCTCTAGAGAAGCAGAACCAATAGGGTTCATATATATGCACATGTGTGTATTTATGTATGTATGTGTGTATATATATGCATACACATGTACAGAAAGAGATTTATTGTGAGAAATTGGCTCATGTGATTCTGGTGGCTGACAAGTCCCATGATGTATGGTCTACAGCCCAGGAAAGCTGGTGGTATAGTTTATAGTTAGAGTCCCAATGCCTGAGAACTAGGGTACAGTGACAATGTAAGTCTCAGCTGGAGGGCAGGAGAATATCGAGAACCCAGCTCAAGTGGTCAGGCAGGGAGCACAAGTTTTCCAGACCAACACCTCTTTGCTCTATTCAGCATCTCAGTGGGTTGGATGCAGCCCACCCACCCTGAGGAAGGCCATCAGCTTTACTCTGTTTACTGATTCAAAGGCTGATCTCACCTGGAAACACCCTCACAGGCACACCCAGAAGTAACGTTTAGCCAAGTACCTTGGCACCTGTGACCTAATCAAGTTGACACATAAGGTTAACCATCACAGGTGGGGTCTTTTCCTAGCCAGCAGTGTAAATGACCAACTATTTGTAAGTAGCAGAAACACATCTGTCTACACCCTTTCCTATACCAATGAAGAGAAGTTTGCTCCTGGCTTCCAGTATCCACACTGTGGAGGAACCGGGCTCCCAGCTGCGCAGTGTAAGGATACGGCTTCGTTTGTCCCATGGCCATGGGTAGGAATTTCAAGCAGAGAAATTAATATAACACTTGGCTTGGGGACCTGAAAGGGGCAAATGTGGGGACTCAGCCATAGGCCAGATAGAAGACACTACCCCACAGCCATTGAAGATGAAATATTAACACGAACTACAGCTCTCTCATCAGGGAGTCACAGACGTGAACATGTCGGCTTTCTAAGAACTAGAAATGAAAGAACACCCTGGAGAAGGCTATTTAAATAGGTACGTTTAAAATCATTAAAACAGATAAAGAGAAATGGAAGATGAAAAACAAAGAAACCATATATATATATATATATATATATATGAATACATATATATGAATTTCAATAGAAATTCTGGGGAAAACATTCACTGGAACTGAATATCACTTTTGCATGGTGCTCTTCGCATATGAGGCGGTGCTCAGATCCTCCAAATTAGAACTCGTACCAGCATGAGGCTTCTCTCAGGGCCCCTGGCAGCAAAGGGGTGCCGCTGTGAGATGGATGATGGGGAAAGGAGACCTCTCTTGGTATAAGGAGCAGAATGACTTCCTGTGCAGGAATCAAATTCTCAGCCGTGGCCTCAAGAACTTTAGAACAGAGTTATATGATGGGGCAAACAGTTATTAATCTTGCAGTGTTCCCAGCCTCTACACCTGCCTTCTCCCTTTCCCTATAAACAGATTAGTCTTTGACCCACTCAACTTCCCAACTAACTAAGCAAGCTTGGCTTAGTCAGGTGATTAAATATGCAGTTAAAAATGCTACATCGGCCAATTTTCCTACAGTGATCCAGAGAAGGCCAACTGGAGAGATGAGAAGATGAAGGGAAGGACTTGGTGGGAGAGGCCGTGCTGAGCGGCACAGGAAGAAGCTAGGAGGGGACATGAGAGAGGGAGAAAGCCGCTCGGGTAGAGACCGTGCCTGCAGAGGGAGGAGAGAGCTTTCTCAGAGGGAGGGAAGGCTGAGAGGCTCTGGAGCCTTGTCGAGAACAAAAGAGCTCTCAAGGAGAGAGAAAAGAGCATGCAACAAGTGTCGCTGGGGTTAAGGTGTGCACCCTCTTCAACATACCTCAAGAGATGCCAGTGAGAGGGAAGAACCGCTCGTCATTTATTTCTTTTGAAGCGCGCGGTGTTTTTAAAAATTCTGGGGCCCCTCGCACAATTCTCCGAATGTGATTCTACATACACAGTGACTGGCATCGTCGTGAGGTTTCCAAGTCTAAGTGGAGTGCTCCAAGTCTGGAAGGTCAAGAAGTCACTGTGCGCGTGCACATTCATTTGGGAACTATGCGAACACACGTGCGCCACACCTGCTGCTTTCTCTGGACTTGGGTGAGCAAGGTTCTCCTTAAGGGGAAAAGCCCCTCTCGCGGAAGCACCTGTGTAGACAGTATAACCAAATACAATCAGGATCCAGAGCAGCACCATCAGTCCAGAGAATTCCCTCATACTGCTCATTGGCCATCACATCCTCCCCCACTGCAACACCTCACCCACTGATCTGGTCTCCATCACTACGGTTTTGTCTTTTCAAGAATGCCCTATAAATGGAACCATACAGTACATATTCTTTTGGCTTCCTTCACTCAGTATGTAAGTGAAACCTCTTAAGACTGGCTTCTCTCACTCAGCTTTGGAGATTTATCCACATTCTTGTGGGTATCAGAACCACATTCCTTTTTATAGCTGAGTAGTGTCCCTTTGCATGGAAATACCCTAGTTAGACCATCGTTTATTAATTCACTTCTTATTCACCTGTTGAAGGACGTTTGAGTTGTTTCCAGTTTTTGGTGATAATGAATAGACCTGCTATAAACATCATGTACAGGACTTTGTATGAACATAATCTTTATTTCTGTAGGATAAATCCTCAGAAGTGGTATGGTTTCTTTAGAAGAAAATGCTAAGCTCTTTTCCAGAGTGGCTGTATCATTTTGCACTTTCATAAGCAATGCCTAAGAGTCTAGAGTTGGTCTTTTTCTTTTTCAGTTATTCTAGTAAGTGTGTCTTATCATGGCTTTAATGTGCATTTCCTTACATTAACGATGTTGAGCATCTTTTCGTGGGCTTATTTGACTTCTCTGTATCCTCTCTGGTGAAGGGTCTGTTCAAGTCCTTTCTGCCATTTTTTTTGTTTTGTTTTTTATTTGTAAATAGCCTATTTATTCTTTCCCATCAGAATCCTTCCTGGGGACTTTCTTTTTTTTTTTTTTTTTTTTTTATTTTATAATTTTATTTTTTTAATTGTGTGACATCAATAAATCAGGATACATATATTCAAAGATAACAAGTCCAGGTTATCTTGTCGTTCAATTATGTTGCATACCCACCACCCAAAGTCAGATTGTCCTCTGTCACCTTCTATCTTGTTTCCTTTGTGCCCCTCCCACCCCCTATCCCTCTCCCATTCCCCCCTCCCCCCCGTAACCACCACACTCTTATCAATGTCTCTTAGTTTCACTATTATGTCCCACCTACGTATGGAATAATACAGTTCCTGTTTTTTTCTGATTTACTTATTTCGCTTCGTATCATGTTATCAAGATCCCACCATTTTGCTGTAAATGTTCCGATGTCATCATTTCTTATGGCTGAGTAGTATTCCATAGTGTATATGTGCCACATTTTTTTATTGGATTGTTTGTTTGTTTGTTGTTGAGTTTTATGAGTTCTTTGTATATTTTGGATATTAGGCCCTTATCTGAGCTGTTGTTTGAAAATATCATTTCCCATTTAGTTGGCTTTCTGTTTATTTTGTTATCAGTTTCCCTTGCTGAGCAAAAACTTCTTAGTCTGATGTAGTCCCATTCATTAATTTTTGCCTTCACTTCTCTTGCCATTGGAGTCAAATTCATAAAATGCTCTTTAAAACCCAGGTCCATGAGTTGAGTACCTATGTCTTCTTCTATGTACTTAATTGTTTCAGGTCTTATGTTTAGATCTTTGATCCATTTTGAGTTAATTTTTGTACAGGGGGAGAGACTGTAGTCCAGTTTCATTCTTTTGCATGTGGCTTTCCAGTTTTCCCAGCACCATTTATTGAAGAGGCTTTCTTTTCTCCATTGTGTGTTGTTGGCCCCTTTATCAAAAATTATTTGACTATATATATGTGGTTTTATTTCTGGACTTTCTATTCTGTTCCATTGGTCTGAGTGTCTATTTTTCTGCCAATACCATGCTGTTTTGATTGTCGTGGCCCTATAATAGAGTTTGAAGTCAGGTATTGTTATGCCCCCAGCTTCATTCTTTTTCTTTAGGATTGCTTTGGCTATTCGGGGTTTTTTATAGTTCCATATAAATCTGATGATTTTTTGCTCTATTTCTTTAAAAAATGTCATTGGGATTTTGATGGGAATTGCATTAAATTTGTATATTGCTTTGGGTAATATAGCCATCTTGATTATATTTATTCTTCCTAGCCAAGAACAAGGTATATTCTTCCATCTCATTATATCTTTTTCGATTTCCCTTAACAATGGTTTATAGTTTTCATTATATAAGTCCTTTACATTCTTTGTTATGTTTATTCCTAAGTATTTTATTTTTTTTGTTGCAATCGTGAAGGGGATTATTCTTTTGAGTTCCTTCTCAGTTGTTTCATTGTTGGCATATAGAAAGGCTATTGACTTCTGTATGTTAATTTTGTATCCTGCGACCTTACTGTATTGGCTTATTGTTTCTAGTAGTCTTTTTGTGGATTCTTTGGGGTTTTCGATGTATAGGATCATATCATCTGCAAAAAGTGATACCTTTACTTCTTCTTTTCCGATATGGATGCCTTTTATTTCTTTGTCTTGTCTGATTGCTCTGGCTAGAACCTCTAGTACCACATTAAATAAGAGTGGAGAGAGTGGACAACCCTGTCTTGTTCCTGATTTAAGGGGGAAAGCCTTCAGTTTAGTGCCATTTAATATGATGTTAGCTGATGGTTTATCATATATGGCCTTTATCATGTTGAGATATTTTCCTTCTATACCCATTTTGTTGAGAGTCTTAAACATAAAATTGTGTTGTATTTTATCGAAAGCCTTTTCTGCGTCTATTGATAAGATCATGTGGTTTTTGTTCTTTGTTTTGTTGATATGGTGTATTACATTAACCGTTTTACGTATGTTGAACCATCCTTGAGATTCTGGGATGAATCCCACTTGATCATGATGTATTATTTTTTTAATATGTTGTTGTATTCGATTTGCTAGTATTTTGTTTAGTATTTTAGCATCTGTATTCATTAGAGATATTGGTCTGTAGTTTTCTTTTTTTGTGCCATCCTTGCCTGGTTTTGGTATGAGGGTTATGTTGGCCTCATAAAATGTGTTTGGAAGTATTGCTTCTTCTTCAATTTTTTGGAAGACTTTGAGTAGAATAGGAACCAAGTCTTCTTTGAATGTTTGATAAAATTCGCTGGTATAGCCGTCAGGGCCTGGACTTTTATTTTTGGGGAGGTTTTTAATGGTTTTTTCTATTTCTTCTCTACTGATAGGTCTGTTTAGGCTTTCTGCTTCTTCTTGACTCAGTCTAGGAAGGTTGTATTGTTCTAGGAATTTATCCATTTCTTCTAGGTTGTTGAATTTAGTGGCATAAAGTTTTTCATAGTATTCTACAATAATTCTTTGTATATCTACGGTGTCCGTGGTGATTTCTCCTCTTTCATTTTGTATTTTGTTTATATGAGTTCTTTCTCTTTTTTCCTTGGTAAGTCTTGCCAAGGGTTTGTCAATTTTGTTGATCTTTTCAAAGAACCAGCTCCTTGTTCTATTAATTTTTTCTATAGTTTTTCTGTTCTCTAATTCATTTATTTCTGCTCTGATTTTTATTATCTCCTTTCTTCGGCTGGTTTTGGGTTGTCTTTGTTCTTCTTTTTCTAGTTCCTTAAGGTGGGAAGTTAAGTGGTTCACTTGGGCTCTCTCTTGTTTGTTCATATATGCCTGAAGCGATATGAACTTCCCTCTTATCACTGCTTTTGCTGCATCCCATAGATTCTGATATGTCGTATTGTCATTTTCATTAGTCTGTATATATCTTTTGATCTCTGCACTTATTTCTTCTTTGACCCATTCATTTTTTAAAAGTATGTTGTTTAGTTTCCACATTTTTGTGGGATTTTTTTCCTCTTTTTTGCAGTTGAATTCTAGTTTCAAGGCTTTATGATCAGAAAATATGCTTGGTACAACTTCAATTTTTCTGAATTTGCTGATGTTGTTTTTGTGGCCCAACATATGGTCAATTCTTGAGAATGATCCATGTACACTGGAGAAAAATGTATACTCAGTCACTTTGGGATGAAATGTCCTGTAGATGTCTATCATATCCAGGTGCTCTAGTGTTTTGTTTAAGGCCACTATGTCTTTGTTGATTCTCTGTTTGGATGACCGATCTAGAGCCGTCAGCGGTGTATTGAGGTCTCCAAGTATGATTGTATTTTTGTCAGTTTTTGTTTTAAGATCAATAAGTAGCTGTCTTATATATTTTGGTGCTCCTTGGTTTGGTGCATATATATTAAGAATTGTTATGTCTTCTTGATTCAGTGTCCCCTTAGCCATTATGAAATGGCCATTTTTGTCTCTAAGTACTTTTCCTGTCTTGTAGTCAGCATTATCCGATATGAGTATTGCTACACCTGCTTTTTTTTGGATGTTATTTGCTTGGAGTATTGTTTTCCAGCCTTTCACTTTGAATTTGTTTTTATCCTTGTTACTTAGATGAGTTTCCTGTAGGCAGCATACAGTTGGATTTTCTTTTTTAATCCATTCTGCTACTCTGTGCCTTTTTATTGGTGAGTTTAATCCATTTACATTTAGTGTAATTATTGATACTTGTGAGTTCCCTATTGCCATTTTATATCTTGCTTTCTGTTAGTTTTGTGTCTTGTTTGATCCTTCTCTTTCGTTTTTCTATCTTTTGTTTTTATTTGGTTGTATTCCATACATCTTTCCTCTGTTGCTATCTTTTTTATCTCATGTGCTTCTGTGGTGGTTTTTTCAATGGTGGTTACCTTTGAGTAATGAAAAGGGTCCCTACCCTGTTCATTGTAGCGAACTATTTTGTGAGTACTTTTGCACTCCATCGTCCTTTGCTACTGTTAATCTCCGTCTTCTCCCCCTCTTTCTTTTTGTTGTTGTCACAGTTTAAATTTGGTTTTATTGTGTTCTTCTTGGAGCTTTTACTTGTGGCTCTGTTTTTTTTTGTTCTTTGTATCTGATTGGAGAACCCCCTTTAGTAATTCCTGGAGTGGGGGTTTTCTGATGATAAATTTCCTCATCTTTTCTGTATCTGTGAATGTTTTTATTTCTCCTTCGTATTTGAAGGATAGCTTTGATGGGTATAGTATTCGTGGCTGAAAGTTCCTCTCTTTCAGGACTTTAAATATTGGGGTCCACTCTCTTCTAGCTTGTAGAGTTTCTGCTGAGAAATCTGATGATAATCTAATGGGCCTTCCTTTATATGTTGTATTCTTCTTTTCCCTGGCTGCCTTGAGAATTTTTTCTTTGCTGTTGGTTTGTGTCAATTTCATTATGATATGCCTTGGAGTAGGTTTGTTGGGGTTAAGAAAACTTGGAGTTCTGTTTGCTTCTTGAACTTGAGGCTTTAGTTCTTTCCACAGGCTTGGGAAGTTCTCATCAATTATTTGTTTAAGTATGTTCTCCATTCCATTTTCTCTCTCTTCTCCCTCTGATATACCTATTATTCTTATGTTATTCTTTTTGATGGAGTCAGATAATTCTTGTAGGGCTATCTCATTTTTTTTAATTTTTGAGTCTCTTTCTTCTTCTCTCTGTTGTGCCTCAAGTTGCTTGTCTTCTATTTCACTAATCCTCTCTTCTATCTGACCTGTTCTATTAGCTAAGCTTGTTACTTCGTTTTTCAGCTCGTGAATTGAGTTTTTCATCTCTGTTTGATTTGTTTTTATAGTTTCAATTTCCTTGGACATATATTCTTTGTGTTCATGGAGTTGTTTTCTGGGCTCCCTATATTGCCTTTCTGTGTTTTCTTGTATATCTCGGAGGATTTTTAGGATTTCTATCTTGAATTCTCTGTCATTTAGCTCCAAGGTTTCCAATATATTAAATTTTTTCTCCATAGATTTTTCCTCATCTAGCTGTGTTACCTCTCTTTCTTTTGTATCCATGATATTCGATTTTCTCTTCCTTAATGGCATCTGAGGGTGGTTTTGTTGATAGTATTAATGAGATTTAATAAAGAATAAAAAGTTAAAAAAAATAAAAAAATAACAAATCGAAAAGAGTTTTTTTTTAAAAAAAAATTAATAATGAAATAAAGAAAAATAAAATAAAATAAAAATTTTTTAAAAAAGGAAATTATTCCCCCCCTCTTTTTTTCCTCTCCTCTCCTCTCCCCTCTTTCTTGAGAAAATCTTGTGGTGGACTGTGAGTTATAACAAACAATGCCTGTGCTGGAGGGCCTGAATTGGGGAAAAGTAATAAAGGGGCAAAAAAGAGAGAAAGAAAAAAAAAAAAAAAAAAAAAAAGGAAAAAAAAAAAAAAAGAGCGTATGGACCCACAAAAAGCAAATAAGGAAAAAATTTGGGTCAAGAATAAAATGATTTGCTTTTAGGTGTTGGTTTTCTAAGAGTTATGATGAGAGGAATAAGAGGAAAATGGAAAAATGGGGGGACAAATTAAAAACTTACTATTGTATTTAGTGGAACAAGAACTAGATAATATGGAGAGCCAGGGATGGGAGCACTGCTAGTGAGTTAAAAAGGTGAAGTAAAAACCCCCCAAAATGCCACAAACATAGGTTTGAGTCCCAGATAAGATAATTTGTTTGTTATTGAGGTTTGAATGAGAGGAGATGGAAAGGAGAAAGGAAGAAACTAATATAGAGGGAGAAAAGAAAGAGAGAGAGAGAAAAAAAGAGGGAACCACTAAAAGAAGAAAAAAGAAAGGAGAGAGAGAGAGAGTTAAGGGTTTTGGAGTGCAACCCTCATAGAGAGAAAGGAAGAGAAGAGAAATGATAATGGGAGATGTAACACTTATGGGTAGTGTAGTTCAGGGAGAGGAGAGAGTAAGACCGGTAGAGAGTTAATCGGCCAAATTGGAGGAGGAAAAAAAAGTCTCAAGAATGAAGATAATAGAAACAAACGAACAAATATAATAAAATGGGATAGGTTATAAAGTCTGCAGATTATTCTTGATTTTGAGAGGTTATCTTCTTGCTTTTTCTTTTCTCTCCCTCTTCCTGGTCGGTGACTCTGTACCCCGGGTTCTGCCCCTTTGGCACGCTCAGGTAGAGGTTTGCAGTTGATAAGTCTCTATGGCAATGTCATGTATTGTGCTTTATTCTCGTTGGGAGTCGAGGCTCATTAGCATTTATAGGCTCCGACAGTGAGAGAGTCCGTGTTCCTGGAGCCTTTCTCCTAGTCTTTCCTTCCTCAATTAGTAGCCTGATAGTCCAGGTATGGGGTTGCTGCTGCCTCTGCCTGGATAGTAAGAGGCTCAAATTGCTGGCAACTCCCCACTCTATTTCCACTCAGCACAGGGCTCTGGGTAAGGCTCAGTCAGTCAGAGCTGCTAGCATAATCAGGCGGGCTTTCCGCCCACTCGAAGACCTCTGGCTCTGCCACTCTATCCGGTAACACAAGCGGGCGCCCACTTCCGGGGCGCTTGGAGGAAACTCTCACTCACTGTCTGCAACCAGGATATCCGGCCAGCAGTCTCACGCTCTGAGTGAAACCCCCAACCGTAGGGAAAAGTTGCAGCGTTGGAATTGAGTCTCGCTCCGTCCCCGTGTGTGGCTTTTGCAAGGCGCTGGGGCGGCCCGAGATTCCGCTTTGGCCCACACAAAGGCCCCTGACTCTGCCCCTCTGTGCGATAACACGGGCGCGCACTGCCGAGGCACTCGGAGGAATCGCTCACTCCTTATCTGCGCGCGCACACCAGGATATGAGGCCGGCCGCGTTTTGCTCTGAGTGAAACAGCCTCCAGCACGGAAAATCTCCACCGTTGGGATTAGTTCTCACTCCCTCCCGTGCGTGGCTTTCCCAGGGCGCTGGGGCTGCCCAGAGACTCTGCCCTCAGCCCACAGAAAGGCCTCTGACCCTGCCTCTCCGTGGGGCAACACGGGTACCCACTTCCGCGGCTTAGGAAGAAATCTCTCTTCCACTAACTGCGCACCGACCAGGAGACCGGGTAAAATGGCCGCTCCGCTTGTCTTTCTTTGTTTGGGTTTGGCGCGAGTGTTAGCTTGTATTGCCCGGGTTGCCACAGGATCAGATTTTCCTCGGCTTGGATCTCTGAGCCACAGCCTGGTTCGGCCGTTTTTGCTGCGGCGGCCTGGATCTATTCACCCCCTTTGCCCGCCTCAGTTTCTATATTCACAGTTACCAGAGAAAGCCGCCCTGTTTAGGTTAGTGAGGAAGGCGGAGCATTTCTTACTCCCTATTTCCTTCGGGGTTTGGTTATATATTTAGCCAATTTTTCACTCAATCATACCTTTGGGTGTATTGCGAAGAATCTGGAAGCTCCAAGTATAGGTTTTTCTGTTTCTGGTTGAAGATCTTGCTGAGTTTTGGGGGAGATTTATCGGTATCGCTTCCTACTCCGCCATTACTCTGACGTCATCTCCTCTGCCATTTTTAAATGAGCTCTTAGTTTCTTACCTTTGAGTTTTGAGAGTGCTTTTATATATTTTGTATACAAGTCATTTGTTGAACATGTGGCTTGCAAATATTCCTGTCTGCAACGTGTTATTTAATTCTTTTTAACAATGTCTTTTGCAGCAAAATTTTTAAATTTTGATGAAATTAAATTCATCACCCTCTCTCTCTCTTTTTTTGGATCATGCTTTTGGTTCTCATGTCAAAGAACTTGCCTAACTCCAGATCATGAAAACTTTCTCTTGTGTTTCCTTCCAAAAGTTTTACAGTTTTTATTTAGATCTGTGATCCATTTAAAATTAATTTTATATAAGGTGTGGGATTTTGGTCAAGGTTCATTTTTTTTTTAAATATGAATATCAAATTGCTCAATACCCTTTATTGAAAAAGCTGTCATGTCTTCATTGAAAAGCCTTTGCACCTTGATCAAAATCAATTGGTTATATTTATGTGTGGCTATTTCTGGACTCTGTTCTTTCTATCCTACTGCTCTGTATGGCTATTGTTTAACCAGTACCACACTGTCGTGATTATAGTACTGATAGAGTAAATCCTAAAACTGGGTCATGAGCTCCCCTTATCATCACCTATTTTTTTTCCCAAAATAGTTTTGGCTATTTTAGTTTCTTACCTTTTCCTTATAAATGTATATGTAAATTAATATGATTTTTATTGATTGAAATTGCATTAAATATATAGGTTAATTTGGGGGCAACTGACATCTTTACTATGTTGAGTCTGACTATCCATGAAGACTGCATGTCTCTCCATTTATTTAGGTCTTCACTAATTTTTTTCATCAGTGTTTTAGTCTTGAACAACAGATGCGGTTTGTGTTCTTGTTAGATTTATACCTATGTATTTCACTTTCTGAAGTTGTAAATGATCCTAATTTTTAAATTCCGGTTTCCTATTGTTTATTGCTGGTATATAGAAATACAGTTGATGTTTGTGGTTGATCTTGTTTTCTGTGACCTTGCTAAACTAACTTTTTAGTTCTATGAGTTCTTTTTTGTGGATCCCTTCAGATTTTCCATGTAGGAAATTGTGTTATTTATGAATAGGGACAGTTTATTTCTTCCTTTCCAATGAGTTTAAGTTTTTTTTTCTTGCTTTATTTTGCTGGCTACGATTTCTAAGACAGTGTTAAATAAAAGTGTTAAGAGTAACTATCCTTGCTTTGTTCCTGATTTTAGGGAGGAAAGCATTCAACTTTTCCCTATTCAGTGTGATGTTAACTATTAATATAGTTTTTTTTTTAAATGGTATTTATTAGCTTGAGAAATTTCTATTCGTAGTTCATTGAAAATTGTTTTTAATCTTTTTAGTGTTTATTTTATTGGTTTTAGAGAGAAAGAAAGGAAGAGAGAGAGACAGGAACACTGATCTGTTCCTGTATGTGCCCTGACTGGGGATCGAACCAGCAACCTCTGTGTTTTGGGACAATGCTCTAAACAACTGAGGTATCTGGCACTGAAAAAAAATTTAAATTATGAATGAATATAAAATGTTGTCAAATGTCTTTTCTGAATTGATTAATATAATCACATACGGTTTCTTTTTTCAGTTGTACTCTGACCCATGTTTGGGTAGATGTGGGTGGAGAGGAGGGAAAATGAGGGCTGACGAGGAGGTAAGAGTCCGGCAGAAGCAGTGCATTGGAGCAAGAAGTGGCTAGGAGAAATGCAAGCCCGTTCCCTCTACCAAAGGATTCTGATATATTGTGAAGATCCTGGAACTGTATATGGGATGAGGCTCAACCCCTTTTACTGAAATTCTAAAGGTGATTCCAGAACTGTGAACACCTGGAACAGAAGAAGTCCGGGGCAAACACGTCTCTCTGCTCTGGCTTGGGCCTCTCGTGTGCAAATTCATCCGTGTGCTTGATGAAGCTTCTCAGCCACCCCTCCACCCCCCGCAGGCAGTGCCTGACATATGGCAGGGGCTTTACACATTCCGGTCTAATGAATGAAATATTGTTGATTAGACAGCCAGGCTACCTGGGGTGAAACATGGCTTTATCATTGTAAAAGTTAAATTGTAACAAGTTAGGAAAGCTCTTTGTGCCTTAGTTTTTTTATCTCCAAATTGGGCATAATAAAGTATCTATCACATAGGGCTTGGAACAGTGCAGGGCTCAAAGTGAGTGCAACGTAATTCTGATGATTATTATTATTCACACATTTGCTTAGAATCGGGTCTCTTGCCTTTGCTTTTTTTATTATATCTCCACAATTTCTTTTCCTCTCTTCCTTCCTTCCTTCCTTCCTTCCTTCCTTCCTTCCTTCCTTCCTTCCTTCCTTCCTTCTTCTTTCATTAAGGCAAAGCTTAAATAGTTTCTCTCTCTAGAGTCATAGGATTGGAAACAATATCAGCGGTGATCTAATTCAAGCTCTGCTTTCTGTGTGAGGAGAGGAAGGCTCAGAGAAGCCATGGGACCCACTCACGGTCACCTGCGTCACCACTGCCACGCTGGGGCTTGGGCGCATTCTCCTTTGGCCCCAAATCAGTTGCAGTTCTGGATGTACAAAACAACCCAAATATCGGCCGCACTGGAAGCTACAGTTTGGTGGCCCATTTAGAACCAGGGGACTTGCTGTTTGGCACACTGCAGTCTCCTTGAGCCCCATCAGTGTGTTAGAAAGTGGACGAGCAGATAGGGGCAGAGAGCATCTCCAGTAGCAAACACTGGCCACGCCTCCTCGGGCAGCTGGAGGAAGTCCTCCACTGCTGGGGTTCCTAAGTCAGACAAGCACACACCGGGAGGCCGCCTTCACCACCACCGGCTCCTCTTGCCTACCAAAGCCAGTCAGTTGCCTCTTCTGCAAAAGGCTGAGACAGCAGCATTGAAAATCATCACAATCCACCTCGTCCTGCCCAGAATATGCTCCATGCTCAGGCCATAAATATTTCAGGCTGTGCTGCTTAGTTATTAATGGAGCGAAATGAAAGAGAATTCTTTAGCCTCTCGCCTTCTCCACAGATTGAAAACGAGAGCCAATATTTAAGAGGCTGGAGTGACAGGTGTTTGGGGACTTTGGATGTTTACGGGGAGCTGTGGATGGACTCGCTCTGCCTTTTCTTTATAGTGAACAAGAAGATACTGGCCCCTCATTCCAAAAACCCCAGGAAACCCCGGAGCTGCCTGCCTTTCCCTGCTCCTTTCAGATTAAGCGCCGGTGGCGCTGCTGGTGGTGAATAGTTGTTCCGTGATGTCTGTCCCACTCCTCCGCAGAGCAGACATTTAATGTACATAGGGCGAATGGGGTCACTCGTACTTCTGCCGTGTGAGCCGGGGGAGCCCCCTGAAGAGCCTCACTTGGGGTGGGGGTGGGTGACCAGTGGCCCATTAGACGCTCAGGCCACACCACCAGGCGCTGAGAGGCTGGCTGCCGCGTGGACGCCTGACTTCCCCTCAGGCCCTGCTTCCTCTCTCAGAGCTGAAGAAGAGGTGTTCAAGCGTGGTCCAGAGTGACGGCTTCTCTATCGTTCACACCCGCTGTATGTAAGGACCAAGAGAAGATCAGAAAATAAGCAGGGCACTAATGGAACAGGGAACTTAAGGGTTACAGGCAGGTCCTGCTCCTGTTCTGTTAGGAGTAACATGCCCAAGGTCATTCAAGAAGCAGAGACAGATAGGGACTCTGGGAAGCTGAGAGAGAAGAAAAAAAAAAGAAAAAGAGACAAACGTTTGCATTCTATTGGTTAAAAGACCCTTATCAGAAGTTTAGGTTTGGAATTCGCCAATGAGCTAGACCCCAGCCCCTGTTGCTATGCTATGTGCAGCCCCCTTAGCAAATAGGTTACCGCCACATCTGCTTCTGTATTAGGCTTGCTTGCTTAGCTTATAAAAAGATTTAGCTGTGAGTGCTAGGTGCGATTCCCATCTGTAGCTCCTTGTGAGCACAGTGTCTCTGGACACCTCGGGAATTTGCCCCTGCGCAGGTAAAACTGGCCAATAAAGTTACATCTATACTCCTGAAAGTCTCTGACGTTTGTTCTTGTACCCAGTGGATGCTACATCTCTGGGGGCTTTGAATCTCGGTTTGGTTCCGAGAGGTCCCGGGTTCAAATCCCGGACGAGCCCCCAGAGTCTCTATCTGTCTCTGCTTCTTGAACGACCTTGGGCATGTTACTCCTAACAGAACAGAAGCAGGACCTGCCTGTAACCCTTAAGTTCCCTGTTCCATTAGTGCCCTGCTTATTTTCTGATCTTCTCTTGGTCCTTACACTGTAGAAGGGTAGGGGCCCAGGAGAACCGGGTCTTTCTGGAAAGGAAGTGGGGGTGATGGATTTCCTCTTGCTGTTCCTTCTCATTTGGCACATAGTACGCCCAGAAAGCTTAGACCCCACGCAGAGGGAACCAGTTACCTTGCACAGCATTTTAGCGCTCTGCTCTCTGAGCAAAGGAAATAGGTAAGATATTGTCATCGCGGTAGCTAGTCACCAATTACCTTAAAACAGTATCTGCTCTTGTAAGAAAGAGGTTAATGCTGCCAGACCGGTAATAATGGCGCGAGTCCAATATGCACACTCACACTTGTGCACGCTGTCACAGGGTGCCACTCCACTCAGCTCTGCGAGGACCTTCCTTCCGGGGTTGAGCAGCCCCAAAGCGCCTGCTCCAGGCCACACTGAAGGGATCGAAGCTCCAAGATTCCTGCTCCCGTCTCTTCATTTCTGTTTTAAAATTTCTTGTTGAGCACCTACTATGTGCCAGGCACTGTTCTAGGCACTGGGGTTGCAGTATTGAACCAGATGGCAGGCCACTGACATCACAGACCTTATGTCCTAGTGGTGATGACTGAGCTGCCACAGGATGCAAAGAAGTGACTTCAGTTCAGGAAGAGGAAGTGGAGATGGAGTGTGTGCGTGTTAAAGGTGGGAGGGGGCCTCTCAGGTATGGAGTGACAAGCAAAGGCCTCTCTGAGCCCCGGGAATGAGAATGAGGTTGGCATTTGGAGACCCTGATCACTGCAGGAGGGGGTGGGTACACTTTCTCTACTCCTGGTACAACATCACGCTTCTGCCTTCTCCAGTGTACCAATTCCACACCAGCACCAGGGCAAATAAAGGGGCTGATGTGATTAGTAGAATTAGGAAGAATCACCCAGGCACCCAAAACTCTTCCCTTCTCTGCCCTATGCTCATTCTCCTCCCCTTGTCCCTCCTGGGGCAACCTGCCCTCGGGGTGCCGGGCTTCACCCCGTCCCTCCCCACTCTGAGTCTTACCTTGGAGAGACCTGCCTGTGCAATGAGGCTTGGGCTTGGATGAGAGGCTGTGCTGGTTCCGGGATACAGTTTGCAGACAATTCAGCTTTCAGAGTAAGCTGCATCCTCCAACGTGGCCTTTCTTAGTCATAAAGGAATATTTTGATTTTTTTTTTTGTCATCTCTTTGTTCTGCTTCTCTGTTCAGACTCAAATTGGGAAGACAAGTGCTTTCGTTGGGTCCCCTCTCAACCCTTAACTTTAAGAAGGAAGCTCCAGGTGGAGAAAAGAGAACATGCAAACGTCCTGAGGCAGGAGAGTGTTTGGCACATTTGAAGAGCAGGAAGAGGGGGAGTGGAGGCCAGACAGCATGGTCAACTAGGAGAATACCAAAGAAGAGTCAGCCAGATGGGGCCAGATGTGCAGCTCATCTTACAACAGCTTCCCTGCCCTCGCCGGCTGCTCCTTCCCATGCTCCCTTCTCTTCTTTCCATTCCATTTTTCAAATTGTCAGAATGGTCTTTCTAAGATGTATAGGCT
This sequence comes from Saccopteryx bilineata, assembly GCF_036850765.1. Lineage (NCBI taxonomy): Eukaryota > Metazoa > Chordata > Mammalia > Chiroptera > Emballonuridae > Saccopteryx > Saccopteryx bilineata. Next base: position 270,687,268 of record NC_089493.1, read on the forward strand.
GACTCACACAAGCCTCCACCCAGAAAATAGCCTTAGTGTTCGGTTTTGTAAAGAATAAAACAAACTCCTTAGCAGGACTTCCGTGTCCAAGCTGTTCTAGTTACTATGGCTAAAAAACCAACCACCCCAAAACTTAGTGGCTTAAAATAACGATCTGTATTGTGCTTATGGATTAGGTGAGTCAGAAATTCAGAAACAGCTTGACAGAGTAATTCTCGCTTGGGGAGCCCTCATGTTGCAGTCAGTGATCAGTTGCACTCAGATGACTGTTGGAATCTTCTGAAAGCTTGAGGCTGGAAGGTCTGTTTTGAAGGTGGCTCACCCACATGGCTAATGATTTGGTGCTGGCTGTTTTCCAGGGGCCTCAGTTTCCATCCACAGGGCTGCTGGAACATCCTCATGGCATGGTGGTGGGCTTCCCCTGGAATAAATCATCCAAGGAGCCACACAGAAGCTGCAATGCAATACCTTTTATGATTTAGCATTGGAAGCTGCACATCCTTACTTCTACCCCCATCTGTTGATCAAGGTGGTTCCAAAGGTCCACCCATGTTCAAGGAGAGGACGCAAAGACTTCCATCTCTTGATCAAAGAGTATCAATGTCACATTGTGAGAGGAGCAAGGAGACTGGGATACATATAGGTGCATCTCGCCCTCCTTTGGAAGATGCAATCTGCTCCTCTGGCTCACCCCATTTCTCCAAGTTTCCTGGGCTTTACTCAGTGGCCCCAGATTTTTACAACCTTGTTTCTTTCTTCCGCTGTTCCATTGAACATAAATATCCTTAAGTCCAGCTCAAATAACACTTCCTGGGTGAAGCTTCCCTGATCCTGGCAGCAGAATAAATTCTTTTCCCTGTACCCACTGCCCCCCAGCTTACACCTCCAGTTAGCGTGTTTCCTCTCTGCTACGTGTGAAATCTCTTATTTAAGAGTCTGACTCCCTCATGAGACTGTTAAATTCATCTTTTAACCTCCACTCCCTAGCACATGGTAGTGGAGAAGGTTCTGAATAACAGTATTTGCCACATGATGTGCAAGTGTACGGTGACCCAGGTGCAGTGGCTGTGGTGCTGGGCTGGGCAGCCAGGCCAGGATCCTTTTTATATGAAGTGCCAGCTTCTCAATCCATCGGGCTGGCTCAAGGGCATTCCGCTGAGGAGACCTCATTCTGCATATTGATGCCAAAGCCAGTTCTGGTGACTGCCTGTCCCAGGACTGAAGTTTTCATACAGAGCCTTGTTTCCGAAGTAGAATTGGCCCTGGCTGGCCCTGGCTGGCCCTGGGGCACAGCAGCTGTGGGGAACGTGTCCTTAGCTACAGCTACACTCAGTCTTCCCAACTCAGGAGGACTTTCTCACTGTTACCTCACTGATCTTTTCAACCACTTTGCTACCAGTGACACTGAGACTTAGGGAGGCTAAGAGCTTTCCGAGGGTCACATAGTGAAACGTGCTAGTCTCGGGATAAGAACCTACCTGTTCTGACTCAAAGTCACCTGCTCCACCTAATGCAACAATTATCATTATACTAAGTCCCTGCTTTGTGTCAGAGCCCAGGGTAGGGGTTTCACTCATATACACACCATCTCATTTAATCTCACTTTTTGAGGTGGACAGTATTTGCTCAACTTCACAGATGAGGCCGTTGAGGCCCAGAGGAGTTAAATGACTTGTCCACGGTCACCCAGCATGTAAATGGTAGAGCTGGGAGTTGGGCTGTCATCTTTCTGAATTGAAGCTCATCTCTGCGCTGGAATCCCTACTGACCACTCTTGCTTAAAATGCACTTTTCAGAAAAATGGCTTTTTTGAGATATAATTCACATACTATACAATTTACCCATTTAAAGCACACAATTCAATGGTTTTTATTATCAATACATTCACAGAGCAGTACAATTACCACCATAATAAATTTTAGAACATTTGCATCACTCAAATAGAAGACCTCAGAGCCCTTACCTGTCTCCCCCCAGCCTCCACACTGCTGGACCCCAAGCGGGCACTTGTCCTATTCTGGGCATTTTTCACAAATGGAATTATATAGCTTGTGGTCTTTTGTGACTGGCTGTTTCCACTTAACACAATGTTTACATGGTTCATCCATGTCATAGAATATATCTTTTTAATGACTGAATAATATTCCACTGTTTGGATAAGTCACATTTTGTTTATCCACTCCTGAGATGATGAGCATTTAGGGTTGTTCCTACTTTTGGCTATCACGAATAACACTCACAATGCATTTTTTAAAAGGAAATAGAAAACCCAAGGCCCAGCTGCCCACACTGTCTACCTGGAAAGTCAAGTATGGGTGGCCATGCTGGGAGAAGGCCCACCAGCAAGGCTCCCTCTGACCTGACTGCCACCCCTGCCTTCAGGCTTACAGGACTTCTGCTCAGGGAAGCTTCCTTCGGGAGCCTCTGCCTCAGGTCACCTCCAGCTGACGAGACCTCTGGGGACCTGTGGGGAGCTGCTACCCTCTCTCACTACGAGAGAGCTCCGCGTCTTCACAGGCTGGGGGCGCTTTGGTGGCCAGCTCCGAAGCCTGCCCTCCCCACCTGGCCGTCTCTCTGCGCATGCCTACCGCCCAGCCACGCCCCTCCGGTGCTCCCCCATGTGGCCTTGCCCTCCGCCTCTGAATCAATTTCACACTGGCCAGGGAGCCATACAGCAGGTCCGGTAGGGCTCCGCTGTTCTGCTAGAGAGAAAACTCATTTGCAGCATAACTTCAAAAGCCTTTAACATAAATTTGCAGAAATGAGCCCTTTGATTTCTTAAAGAAGGAAAGGTAAAACTTGAAAGGCATTAATTACCTTGCCTACGAAATGGGTAAAATGTGAATTCTGGCTCCAGGGCAAATTGAGCAGGATGGATGGATTGTAGGCACATCTGAGGCCTCCACCTCTACGCTTCTGGTGGCCAAGACGGAGCAAACTTTGGTAGCATTGTGGTTGGACCTCAACCCCAAATGAGGCATGTTGCCCACATGTCACTGGTCTCCACATTTGTGTTTTAAACACCAAAGCCTCCCAGGCCGAGGGTCCCCAGCCTTGGCCCATCAGCAGCAGAAAACGGGCTGACCGGTGTCCCGGGGCTCTGCTGTGTCAGTCCTGGTGCAGAGCAGGGGCTGCCCGGCCGTGTGGTGGGGGAGGGGGGACTGAGACACCACATGCTGGCCCATGGATGTTGGGGCTACTGCTGGGTGGCCAGGTGCTGACAGTGTGGTGTCTGGCAAGGTTTTTATTCCAGGGGCCGGGTGGAATGGCAGTAGCTTAAAGAGAGGCACATGTGTCTCTCTCCTTAGAGAGGGACCCTCGAGCTTGCTGCCTTTTGGAGGCAGCCCTGACTGAGCCTCGCGGGGATGGAGGAAGGGCAGGTTCTGGTGGGAGCTGGGGCCCTGGGTGTCTGGGAGCACCAGGAGCCCCATGTGGGTGCAACGACAGGACCGAGTACCCTGGACTGAATCGGGGTCCTCGTGTCTGCAGAATGATTCAGAAGGGACCGAGTGGCCCGGCCATCCTGCAGACAGGAGACACGGGGACCTGTCTCTATAGAATTAGAGACTGTCGACGGGGACCCTCCAAAGTGGGACATGGACTAGAAATCAGGAACAGAGATTTCCTGGGCCAGGAGGTTACAGAATCTAAAGATTTTTTGGAAAGAAGAAGAAAGAGGAGGACAGCGAGGGGGGGAGAGAAAGAAGAGGGGTCGGGGAGAAAGGGGAGAGAAAAGCAGAGTCATCGTTATCAAACTAGCCACGCTTAGGCAGACGTGGGGGGAGGCAGCGCCTGGGGAAGCAGAGGCTTCCTAGTGCGACTTCTAGGAGAATAGGGATGACTTGGTGGCTTTGAGAGGGGACAGATCAGTAATAGCTTCTGCCGACACAGACACAGAGCAAGCCTGGGTTGGCAAAAACATCCTTTAGGTTCCCATGTACCCAGATACCCTAATGCATCAGTTAGTCTGAGGGTACCGGATGTGCTGCTGGACCTGAGGTGTCCCCAGTGCACTACACAGCTGGAGTGTGTGTACTTGGGCCACAGGGTGAGGACCCCAGGGTGGGATGGCATGTGATGAAGGAGGCCTCCCCAGAGCAATTTCAGAGATTCCTGGGGACGCTCAGCCTGGTTTAGGAAGGGCAGGGCTGAGTAGCTAAACAGAAGTATTCATGATGGAGTCTTGGGTCAGCAACTGGATAAGTGGATGGTGGATGCTGAGAGCTTAGCTTGGGGAAACCATGAAGGTGAGAGAGTGGGGACAGGACCAAGAGCCACAGGAAGCTCCGAGTCTGTGAGTCTTTGGGGCTCCCCACTGGGGCAGGGCTGGTGCCTCTCAGGGACTTCCTCTGGGTCTGGGTCACAGCCTGCACAGGTGGAGAGCTGTTCTCTGGGAGCCCTGGGGCCCCTTTCAACGTGGTGTCAAAGTGGAACACATCAGAGCCAGAAGCTGTATCAACAGTGGGGTCCTGGTGTTTTAAAACAGACTCTAGAAATGTAAACACTGCTCAAAAGAAGTCTCTGGGGAGCTAAAGGGAAAGAGGGGGTGATGGAGTTGGCCACCAGCTGGCCTACATGAAGCCTATTGCAAAGTAATAAGAGCAGCCCTCTTTGGGAAGAGACATTCCTCTGGGCACATGGCTGGCATCAGACAGGGGCTCTCTCCAAGGGAAAGGCGTAGGACTTGGCAAACGAACCACTGGCTGGAGGGTGGATGCCTTTGTGCAGCCTACAACCTGCTCATAGGTGGCCTGTGGTAGGCTGAATAGCGGCTCTCCAGAAAAACGTCCGTGTCTGAATCTCCAGAACCTGTGGCTGTTACCCTCATTGCCAAGGGGAGCTGCAGCTGTGATTAAATTAAGGCTCCGAAGGCAGGGGAGTCTCCTGAATTATCCCGGTGAGTCCAATGTGATGGCAAGGTGCTTCTAAGAGGGAGGCAAGGAGGTCAAATGAGGAAGTAGGAGATGTGAGAATGGAAACAAGGGGCTGGAATGATTCGGGGGAACGGTCATGAGCCCAGAATGCAGGCAGCTTCCAGAAGGAAAAGAAGCAAGGAATTGGATTCTCCCTCAAGCCCCCAAAAGAAATCAGCCCTGTGACACCGTGACTCAACTAACCCCATGAGACTGATTGTGGATCTCCGACCTCCAGAACTGTAAACTAATAAATTGTTGTGCTAAGCCTCCAAGTCTGCAATGGGTCACAGAGGCAGCAGGAAGTGAATACCTAGCCCTTCCGCTGCCTCCTACCTTAAGCGAGCCTTCTATTTTCATCTGTGTCGTCCATTAGGCACACAAGTGAGATTTCATGGGAAGGCGCACAGCTGCTGAATGTGTTTTTAGAATACAGTGCTGGCAGATTGGATACAAGCATTGTTTTCAACGTTAAACATACTGGAGTTGTAGGAGAATATCGTTATTCTTGGGACAGACACACAGGAGCGGTTAGTATGGTGTGCGGAACATCTCCAGAAACAATTCAGAAAAACTGTGTGCGCCCGTGAATGCACAGAAAGGGAGCACGTATGCAGCCAACGGGGAAACCGCATGATAGGTAAGTCGCTGCAAAAAAGCCTGTATATACGTGTTGTCTGTGCTCTTCTCGCAGCTGTTCTATAAGTATTGAAATTATTTCCAAATAACAAGGTGGGAAAAAGTCTGCTGTGGATGCATTTATGAACATGGAGATGCTCAAGAGCTTACACAAGGCCTCAGAGTGGTTTGTAGCCGAGCTGGGACTAGGACCTTGGCTTCGGATTTAATGATGTGTTTTGAGGCAAGTTCACGTGGCAAGCTGTAATGCATTAAACTTGTTTATGTTAAAGTATTGATGAGGAGGTGGAGGAGGTAGGCTTTTTGTTTCCCAGGAAGAGGGCCAGGTTGTCTAAGCAGAGGGAATGGAGCGCAGAGTGGCCAGAGGGTGGTCTGCGAGAAAGGCAGGGGCCGGATCCCGGAGGCCACATGGGGACTGCATGTTTTATTCTAACATTGTGTGCGAAGACACGGAAGAGCTTCTGGCAGGACCGAGGTGCAATCATAGGCACATTTTAAATGATTTCACTGTCTGCTCTGCGAGAGGGGATTGCGGCCCGGGGTCAGAAGTAGGGAGGCTGAGGGGGGCTTCTTGCAATAGTCCAGGTGAGAGATAATGAACAGATGGCTAGAATTCGTGGTGGGAGCAAGTGGGATGTGGATGCGTTCGGATAAGTTTTGGAGGTGGTGGTGGCAGGCTTGGGTCCAATATGGGGAACAGGGTGTGATGAGGACAGAAGACTCAAGACTGACTCCTGGATTCCTCACCTGAGTAACTGGGTGAAGGCTGCCTTTTTTTCACTTTTTATTATTTTATTTTATTTTATTTATTTTATTTTATTTTATTTTTACATATATGAGGAAGTCAGGATGAAGAAGTGGGCTGTGTGCTGCCCCAAATGGGGAGAAAATGAGTAGGCTCTGTGCACACCAGTCTGTACGTGCATGTTGGGAAGGTCAAGTCAGTGATGTAAACTTGGGGTGTCTTGGGGGAGAGAGGTGAGGCTTCTGGGAGGCTGGCCTGTGGGTGACATCAGAGGGCAGCCCGTGGCAGCAAGGGGCCGCTAGAGAGCCCTGGCAGGGAAACGCTGCAGACAGGCAGCAGGAAGTCATCAGACAGGGACTGCGTCTTTGTCAGGTTTTGCCCAGGGTCGTCCTGCGTTGCTTTCACGGCGGGCAGCGATGTAATCGCGCTGCAGCAGCAGCAGCAGCCGCTGTGGGCCTGGAGGACTGGCCACTGGGAGGCTCCTGAGCCAGTTGCTACAGAGGAATGTCAAGGTCAGACCTGGGCAGCAGCTGGCCAGTTGGAAGCCTCTCCAGCAGGAGAGCACGCTGGCCCCTGAGGAGAGCCCAGGAAGACTGTGCACTGACCCTCGGACTCCCTCCCTCCTCTGCACCGTAGCTGCTTCCCAGGGCCTGGAGCTCGTGACATCTTGACAAACGATGCAGCTGGCAGAGCGAATCACTGCACCAGCTGGAGGGCTGCAGGCTAACGCGGGAGGGCTGGGCCGTGCCAGAATCCCAATCACATTCCTCCTGTAAGAAATGCTTCTTGCTTTCTTATAACTGGACTCAATTTCTATGTCCAGTTCCCATTCCACCAAGTGGCAGAAGGTGTCGCCTCTGTCAGGTCTGAGTTTCCCATTTCCGTGAGGGTGCGTCCAATGCCAGCCAGGGCTCTACTGGCTACAGGTGTCGGGGTCAGGCGGGAGGTGGGTGTGTTATCTGTGGGCTGCACGTACAGGGACATTCTGGTGTCCCTCCGGACTTCAGTTGTCAGTTCATTTCCTGATAGCCTACCAGGTGTCCTTAGGTCTAGCAGGCCTCACTGCCACTTCTGGGCTATTCTTGGGTGCATGGGAGACATTCAGCTGTACCCCACTTTCTGGGTCCTGGGAACCTCTGCTCAGGCTGCTCTCGGTATGTGGGTTCACTGTGATCCCATCACAGCCCGTCTGCTGCAGACAGGGCCGCTGCCCCAGCACACTGAGATGGGCACTCCTGAGGTGGTTTGGGCCACTCTTCTTTTGGCAGTCCAAACTCATTCAGAAGCTTTAGTACTCCCCTGAGTGTGGCCCAGGGAACAGGGTGGTGGGCCTCTTTGCCCCCTGCCTCCCTCAGTTATCTCCGCCCACCCCTGCATGGGGGCATGCTCACCCAGGACCCAGGTGAGGGGATCTTCTCAGCTTTTATCTCCTTTTGTTTTTGAGCTTCAGTCATAGGCCCAGTGGCAGGTTCTTGAACGGCAAAACCTCCAAAGTTGCCTCACTTATTTTCTGCCTTCTTCAGTCTCTGCCTGCCTTCCCTGGGACAGTGAGGGTAGGATGCTTAGGGACCTAAAGATCTGGGAGGTAGGGTAACAGAGAACTCGGGAGGGTAAACCAGCTGCACATAATTCGTTCAAAATACCCTCTCAGCATCTGAAGAATGGAAGCCCAACCCACGCTGGTCCAGGAGCAGCTGGGAGAGGCTTCATTTCCCCTTTGAGCTGAAACAGGCCCCCAAGAGACATCTAATTAATAGGATGCTAGAGGCCCAGTGCTGGGAGGAGCCTGCTGGGAGTCCTCAGTCATCTTCCCATGTGGAGCCAGCAGCCCCCCACCCCCACCCCCCGTTACACCTGTGAGCACCTCCTGTACCTGGGAACTCTCCACCATAACTTTTAGGTGTTTCTCACTAGAGGCAATTCCTCCTCATTTAAGGTAACAGTGTACCTCCTATAATTTCCACATATTGATTCTGATTCTGGACAATAAATAAACAAACAATAAACAAGGATTCTCCCCATGAGAGGCCGATGGGAGCGAGACAGAAAGCACTCTTTGTGGTCTCCAAGAGCTAACGCTTCCCAGCTTCTCCAGTGGCTCCTCTGATGACGGGAGCCCAGCACTCTGGGGCTCACCTGGCCGTGGAGGGAAGCAGAGGGCAGGAAGGGAGAAAGAGCCAGGCCTGGGGCCGGATCTGCCCCTGGTGGACAGGGAAGATCCTGTTTGCTGGGAAGAAGACACACACCAAGGAGTAATTACTGACATTGATTGTCACCTACTATATGCCATGATTCAGCTCATCTAATCATTACAAAAAGTCTGTAAAGGAGGTGCTGTTATTATTGTCATTTAACAGATGAAGAGACAGAGACCCAAGGAGATTATGTGACTTGCCGGAAGTCACACAGTCAGGAAGTGGCTAGGCCAGGTTCAAAGCCCTGCGTTTGTTCCAGAGTCCACTCTGCTGACCACTGCTCGGTGTGGCAGCACGTCACTCAGAAATGGGGGGCCGGGTGGGGGGATTCTAGGTACCACCCACATGCTCACTGCTTGTGTGTAAAACCAGGCTTAGCTTAAGACACCTAGGGACCCTAGACCTACTTTGTAACGCTTGGAGGCTGAACCTACCCTGACCCCCCACTAGAGCTGGGACTGAGGAGTCAGAGCAAAGGTGGGGGCTCTGTCCTACAACTCTCAAGGGCGGAGGGAATCAGAAAATGGGGGAGGTTGTACTCAGCAAGGCAGGTGACCAAGACCAAAGCCACATTCGTAGGCCCAGGACACGAGCACGAGTAGCCCGATAGTAATGGAGTGCAAGTCAAGCAAAGAGAAGTCTGGGGCAACTGTCAGGACCGGGGTGCTGTGGGTCGAGTTGAATCCCCATAAAATTCATGTGTTGGAGTCCTAACTCCCAGCATCTCAGAATGGGATTGCATTTGGATACAGGGCTTTCAAGCAGTAAATTCAAACGACAGAATTTGGGTGGGCCCTAATCCGCTATGACCAGTGTCCTTACAGGAAGACGAGATTAGGATGCAGATGTGGGGGAGACCATGTGAGGACGTACGGAAAGACAGCCCTCTGAAAGCCACGGAGGGAGGCCTCAGCAGAGAGCAACCTTACTGACAGCTTCATCTCGGATGTCCAGCCTCCAAAACTGTGCGGACATAAATGTCTGTGGTGCAAGCGCCCCACCCCCACCCCGCCCCGAGAGACTAAAGCAGGGGCTCGGGTCCTTGCCTCACGGTTGCTGGTCACCAGTCGGGTGAGTCGGAGCTGGTGGGACTGAGTAAGGGATAGAAGGTTGGGATCGGGTAACTCTCGTGCGGCTTCCTTAAGTTAGGAAAAGGGAGACAAAGGTAGCTTTGAAATATTGCTCAAGACAGGGTCTCCCGAGCCCTCTGTTGGAGTGAGGACCAGCATGGGCCTGGTGGTCTCGGCCTCTGCCGAGTGATGGCTCCTCCCCTGCTGACCACTCTCACTCTGGGGTCTGAGCCTTTGCTCATTCCCGGTTGATGATGTTCTGAGAGGCTCACTCTGCCTGCGCTGCTCTGCCTCAGCCTCTGCCTGCTTTGCCTCCACACTCGGCTCTTGACAGAGGCAAATAGAAGATACGGCAGAGATGTCCTGTTCAGGCAAACCTTGATAATGACCTTGCCCTGCCACCAATGGGCTGTGTCTGCCTTTTGGGTCAAGCTGGGCTTGGTTAAAGCAGAAAACTCACCTTCATCTAACACTGGCTGCTTGGGGCTAGGTTAGAAAGTTGCATTGGAGCGGTTCACTCTTCAAGAAATTGGAGCAGAATGATTTAAGTGGGTCGAAGCCTGGATCTGATGATGCCTACGTGCCCAGTTTCTAGGTGAAAATTAGTGTAACGAGGAATTTTCTCTTACAACTGTTCGAATTTATGCTGAACGTATTTTATTCCCACAAAACCAACAGAGCAGTGACAACTTTAATCCAACATAATAATTCATCGCTGTCCAAAGCCTTATAAGTTGCAATTTGTTTTATTATGTGCATCCTCATTCGGGAGTCGTAAACACCCTGAGAGGCAGGCAGGGTGCATATTAGTCACTCCCATCCTACCAACAGCGGAAAGTAATGGGCGGTGGGAGGCGGGTCTCCCACCTCTGCAGTTTCTCCCACCCTTTCCATTTCTTCGTGTTCTCAAGGGTGATGTCTTTGCACCGTACTGACTGGTTTTGCAAAATGTACTCTTGTGGAAATAGCCTCCTGACCCCCTCTTTGACCAGCGGTAGACATGTCTGGGGCTGCCTGCTGACCCTCCTAGGTCCTGCAGCTGTAGGACACATCCCTGCTGTATTTGGGAAGATGAGGAAGGGACTCCAGCCATCGAAAGGGAGTGTCAGCCTTGCTGTGCATCAGACTCACCAGGGAACATTAAAGAACGATGTGTCTGGAATCCAGTGTAAAGTTTTTGAATGGTTGCAGTTGCTGCTATTGTTAAGAAGTCCACACAGGAGGGTTAAGTCCCCCTGGGCTAATGTATGACCCAGTTTTCATTTGGCCACCACTTAAGGAAGCATCTCCTTTCAGGCATTAGACATCACTTCTCCTCAGTGACGGCATTGGCTGCTTCCTGTATCTGAACTGCTGCTCTGTGGGTCTCCTGCAGGGCTCCTGGTTCCCCATGGGGGAAACGAGAAAGGAGCTCATTCGCTTGTTGTCATCTCAGGAGAACTGAGCCTCAGCCTATAGCCCAGAATGGGCCTTAGTTGGGAAGGGTTTGAGGGAGCAAGTTCTATCTGTGTTTGAACAACAAAGAGAGACTTGGTTAATGGCTGTCACAACCCCCACGTCCCTGCCCCACCAGTAACCCCCCCACGTCCCTGCCCCACCAGTAACCCCCCATGTCCATGCCCCACCTGTAACCCCCCATGTCCATGCACCATCCGTAACCCCCCACATCCATGCCCCACCTGTAACCCCCCACGTCCATGCCCCACCTGTAACCCCCCATGTCCATGCCCCACCCGTAACTCCCATGTCCATGCCCCACCCGTAACCCCCCACGTCCATGCCCCACCCGTAACCCCCCACGTCCATGCCCCACCCGTAACCCCCCACGTCCATGCCCCACCCATAACCCCCACGTCCATGCCCCACCCATAACCCCCACGTCCATGCACTACCCATTACCCCCCACACCCATGCCCCACCCATAACCCCCACGCCCATGCCCCACCCATAACCCCCACGCCCATGCCCCACCCATAAACCCCCACGCCCATTCCCCACCCATAAACCCCCACACCCATAACCCCCCATGTCCATGCACCACCCGTAACCCCCCACATCCATGCCCCACCCGTAAACCCCCACGTCCATGCACCACCCATAACCCCCCACGTCCATGTCCCACCCGTAACCCCCCACGTCCATGCCCCACCCATAAACCCTTATGTCCATGCCCCACCCATAACCCCCCATGTCCGTGCACCACCCGTAACCCCCACATCCATGCCCTCCTGCAGTCCCAGGAGTTGGCCTTGTGTGGGGAGCCCAAAGAGGCAAGCCCAGCACTGCTGACCTGTGCCAGGGTAGTAGGGGGTGATGACACACTTCTGGACCTACGACGGCTTGTTGGCCTGGCAGCCCGTCCTGGCCCCGGCCCTTGGCTGACCCTGCAGTGTGGGCCTGTGTGAGGGAGCACAGGGAAGAAGCAGCACCAAAGGAGGCTCAGGAAGTCTTCTCAGAGGAAGAGATGTTGGAGGTGGGCTTGGAGGATTAGCAGGAGGTCACAGAGGTGAAGATGAGAATGGCCAAGGGCAAAACAATTTTCCTTCCACACTTATGTATCGGGACATGGACACATGGCCGAGCTAGGTCAATGGGAAGTGCTGGGCAGGAGGCTGTGCGTCCTCAGACGCCCTGTGCTGCTGTGGATGATGACACCGGGGACTCTGAGCCACGGCAGATGCTGCAGTTAGGATCAGGGCACCCGCGGAGACTGGCGACTTCTCGGTCCCATGTCATCATCATCATCATCATCGTCATCACATAGTAAGAACACGGTGCCCTTCAACTTTCCATGGCATTGTTGTCTCACAATTTTGTAAAGCAAACTGACTAGGGGCCATGAGCCCCACTTGACAGATGTAGAAACTAAGCCTCAGAGGACTTCAATGACACAGCTGGAGAATAACAGGACAGTGACTGGAAACCTGAGTCGGGGCTCTGGAGGTGAAGGGCTTATGGCTTTCTTGTGAGGCCTCAGACACACTTGTGAAGGAGACTAAAATAGCTTTCAGTGACCTGTCCACCAGGACATTGGTACCTGACTCCGTGGTTACAGGCGGTAGCATTTTATTCTACTGCTAACTATGAACTACTCTAAACCCCTTTCTCTATTAATTTATTTATCCTCACAATATCTACATTTTACAGATGAAGAAACTGAGTCACAGGGTTCAATGACTGACCCAAGGAAAGGCTTCTACTCGTACCCACAAGGCCCCACCACCTGTCAAGGAGGCGGCTGGAGAAGGCAGGGCTTCTCATTCAGACAAACGTGAGCACGAACATGACTCCGGGGCTGCGGCGTGTTCCTGCAGGACTGCAGATTGCCCGGCCCGAGCCTTCTTGCACCTGCAGACCAGGGGAGCACTTATCCTGCTGGCTGGTTGTGAGGCTAACATGAGGTCACCTCTGCAAAGCACCTGCACGGTACTGGGGATCAGGTAGAGTTCGCTCTGCATTAGAGGTCTGACTCTAAAACTGATGTTGGGGATTATTGAGCAGATCAGAGGGGCTAGAGGGAGCGCCAGGGGCCAGGGGAGGCCTTGCAGGCCCACTGAGGCCGCCACACTCTCTCCTGGGCTTGCCGGTGCCCCGCACGGCACTGCGCCAGCGCTGCAACCTGGCTGAAGCAGGGCTTCAAATTGGAACTGGGAATGTGGGGTTGAAAAAGGGCCACAGTGGAACCGGCAGCAGTTGGGAATCCAGGCCCTAATAAATTAAATGATGCTCCTAGATTATGTGGCTTCACGGTGGCCTCCCCAGAACACATTTCAATATAAACAATTTATTTGGAAAAGGGATATTGAATTTGCCATTAGGAGCCACAGGGATAATAATAAATCTTGTTTTTGTGAATCAAAGAGAGACATCACCTTGTAATGCATGGACCCTGGGCCTAGCACCTGAAGTTTTGGGCCCCTGACCTAGGCGGGCTATTGAGGAGCACCCACTGGGTGGCTTTGGGCAAACCCCTTCCCATCGCTGGGCCTGTCTGCCCTCCTGCGGGGGCCTGCTCAGGCCAGGAAATCTTGGAAGGATTTTCCTTGTCCTTCTCTTGCCTCCAGCTAGCTGCTCCACAAACACTGAGCACTTTGGCAGATCAAGTCAACTGCAGGCATTGCACACAAATGTACACGCATGCACACACAGGCACGCACATACTTACACCTGCACGCATGCATACCCAAACAACATCATAGAAAGAAAAAGCCCTTCCCCCCAAGTGTTACTTTGAATAGATGAAAAGTAATTCAAGTGGTTTTTCAATCCAGGAAAGCCAGAGGCGACTGGCCAGGAGGGCAGAGAGGAAATTATAATTGTTAGAGCCCTGCATTGGAAATGTTAATAATTCTCTCCTGTGGAAGCAGGAGACAGCTATCACATGATGAAAGGAGCCAGGATGTATCCTTGCTGGCGCCTCTCAAACCTCCCTCCATTGGCCTCGGGCTGGCTTGGTTTCCCGGGACAGAAGGTCATTGCCTCCTCTTCCATCAGGACCGCTTGGCTGGTCTGCGCGGACCCTGCTGCTGGACCACGTTGCCAGACCCTGCGCCGTCTCTCCCTGCCCTGCTCTGTTTTCCGCTTCCAGCACCAGCTCCCATTTGGGTCATCTGCTGTTTAGAAGCTGTTTTCATTGTTACTGCTTCACGGAGCAGAGCCTTGGCCAGGAGCTGAGTGCAGGAGCCCGAAGAGCTGGCCGGTCCTGTCCATCTCAGCTGGGACAGGAACTGCCCGAGAAATGCGAAGCTCTTCAGCTTCAGATGAGAACCAGAAAGGACTTGGCATTCCCATCAGACCTCTATTCCAGAAGGGCATGTACTCCCGAACACGCTGTGTGGTCAGAAATGGATCCTGGGGCCTGGAAAGTCACCTCAGGACACGAGAATTTTCTCCTCTCTCTCCATCTCTCCCTCCCCACCTTCCTAAGGAACTACTTCTCTAGCACATTTAATGAGAGTGAAACTCAGAGACAAAGCGGGTGAGGAGAGGAGACAGAACACGCGCTCCTCAATGGGAGATACAGAAACATCAGCCGACAGTTTCGAAGCAGGGCAGTAAGTGCTATAATAGAAGAAACACACGATGCCCGGGGGTGCCAAGTAAAGGGCACCTTATCCAACCGTGAAGCGAACAGGAGACCAGTGTCGGCAAAGCTTCCTAGAGGAGGAGATGCTCAAGCTGAGCTGCAGGGACAAGGTGGGGCACAGGGCAAGTCGAGGTGGGCACGGAGCAGCTTCCAGGCAGGGTGGGTACCGAGCAACCAGCCAGAGGGAGCAGTGCCTGCAGCCAAATGCGGCGAAACAGGAGGACTCGAGTTCGACATGCAACCCAGCCTGTCTCCAAAACGAGACAAGGGTGTGGGCTGGGCCCAGGTCACCACGGACCCAGAGCTCCAGGCGAAGAGGTCGGAGCTTTGTCCTGAAGGCTCTCGGGAGCTGCGTCAGTCACCGTTCACAGGAAGACAGGAGAATCCCACTAGGTACTTCAAAGGAGGGGGTTTGATGTAGGGAATCCGTGCCCAGGTGCGGAAGGGCTTAAAGAGAAAAAAGGACTGGAGGGAGCCCAAAGATAACTGCAGAGAGCGGCTGCCACCTGCAGGATTGAGGAATGAGGCATGAGGGAGCTCCTGAGAATGCGGAGGCTCCAAGGAGGGGATGCTGCCCAGCGGGTGCTCGCGTCTCCCAAGGTGTCTATCAGCCTGGTTCTGGGAGTATCACGAGAAGCCAGAGACTCCAGCCAACAGCTGCCCAGGGCACAGTGCCCCTGCTCGGTAATTGTGGGGGTTTCCCCACACTACCAGCAGTTCTCTGGTCCTGGCTGAGTGTCCTACAGTTCAACTCAGTTCTGGAACTCTCCACCTGGAGATAGTATTCAAACCCACAGGCTTGGTCCTACAAGAGAGTCTCCCCCACAGCCCCCACTTTAGAAACCATTACAAGTGCAGGTTGTTCACGTACTTCTGACTGACCAGCCTCGTCTTGAGAAGCTCCAATGACACCCTCCTTGGGTTTGTTGAATTTGCTAAAGTATAATTCACAGAATTGAGGGAAGCATTTTATTTACCAGATTACCAGTTTGTTATAAATGGATATAACTCTGGGTAAACCACTGTCCCCAAATCTCCTAGTGTTCACCAACCCCAAAGTTCTCCAAACCTTGTCCTTTGGATTTTTATGAAGGCCTCATTACTAAGGCATG
The DNA here is from genome assembly GCF_036850765.1 of Saccopteryx bilineata. Taxonomy (NCBI): domain Eukaryota; kingdom Metazoa; phylum Chordata; class Mammalia; order Chiroptera; family Emballonuridae; genus Saccopteryx; species Saccopteryx bilineata. The sequence continues at coordinate 270,703,028 of NC_089493.1, forward strand.
ATTAATGAAGTGATGGGCCATTGGTGATAGATTAATATCTCCAGCCCCTCTTCTTCCCAGAGGTCAGGGGTTTCAATTCAACATTCCAACCCTCTAATCACTGGGCTGGTTCTCCTGGCAACCAGCCCTTGTCCTTAAGTGTATTCCAAAAGCCACCTGATTAACATCACAAAAGACACCTCTGTTGCTCTCACCATTCCAAGGGGGTTCAGGAGCTGTGTGCCAGTCAAAGGGACAGAGATTGATATGTATTGATTATGAAGCACAGGTACAGTGACACTGCTGGGGTAAAGCTGGCCCTCTAGAAGGAGAAGGGCCCTTTTCCTCCTGCAGAACCTGAGGGCGACTGGGTCGCAGTGGTTCTCGGAGTGCCAGCGTTTGGAGCTCAGAGTTTTTTTACTTGTTTTTTTTTATTTTTTATTTTTTATTCATTTTAGAAAGGAGAGAGAGAGAGAGAAGGGGGGAGGAGCAGGAAGCATCAACTCTCATATGTGCCTTGACCAGGCAAGCCTAGTGTTTCAAACTGGCGACCTCAGCATTTCCAGGTTGATGCTTTATCCACTGCACCACCACAGGTCAGGCCTACTTGTTTTTGATTGATTGATTTTTAGTGAGAGACAGACAAAAGAGAAACATTCATTTTTTTTTGTTCCACTTAGTTGTGTATTTGTTGGTCGCTTCCCATACATGCCCTGACTAGAATCGAACCCGCAACCTTGGTGTTTGGGGACAGCGTTCTAACCACTGAACTAAACAGCCAGGGCCTCGGAGCTCTCTGAGTTCTTATAGCTCACAAGGGGTGGAAGTCTCATTCATACAATGCCAGATTGAGTCCTTATCCAGGTGTCCAGACTTGTGGATTTTGCTGTTTCAGGCCCCTCCGAAGGGCCTTCCTATCATATCCCATTGCATGAGTCTTGACATAGCACTTGACATAACTGTCATGGCTGACAGTGACTCCATTTTACATTTTCAAATGTATCTGAAAAGTCCGCTCTGCTCTTGCTCTATACAGTGGGCGTGGGGCTGAGAGGTGGGAGCTAAAGAATTGGCACAAGAGGGGTCTGAAGCGGATTTGCTTTTGTAAAGGCCACTTGGGTGCCATGTGGGGAAGGGATGGGTGGGCAAGGGGGCCAGTGAGGAAGAAGATGTCTTTGTCTAGGGAGGAGATGGTGGGCACGGGGTCAGGCTGGGGAGAGGAGACAGATGCAGTAAAGAAACCTGGAGATCAAACCATCCGTGCGAGCGGCATAGAAGGGGGTGGGGACTGAGTGTGAACTGCAGACCCCCACTCGGGCCGGAGGGCCAGTGATGGCACTGTGCCCAGCCCATGGAGGAAGATGAGGGGGGAAAAAATTGAAAGAAAGAAGAGGAGGAGGAGAAACAGCCATTGCACCTCTGTTTTGTCAACTTCTAAGACAGGCAAGTCCACACCTCCGAGACATCATTCCACTGTTCACTGTGACTGCTAGCAACTCAGCTCTCTTACGAAAGAAAGAACCGTTTTCACACGATTTCCAAGCACAGGTCCTTGTGCTGCCCTCTTATCTTCTACCAAACAAATATTTGAAGCCAATAGTTAGGTAAAAGAGTAAATAAAATGCATGTAAGGGGTTGTAATTCAACATGAGATATTCAGAGTGTTTGGTTTTTTTGGCTCAAACAGGCGCTAACCAACCTTGTGTTTTAAAGCAGGCTGTGTCTTAAGGCTGAGAGGAAGAGGCGACAGGTGTCTCAGCCTCCAGACAGGGGCTTTTCAGAGAGGGCAAGTAACACCCAGAGAGAAGAAGGAAGTGCTGCAGGAAGGAATGTGGAGGGTGTGGTTCAGAAGAAGGAGTAGGGATGGCGTTGGTTTGTGCCACAGTCAGATTCCAGCCCCCTGGAGGCCATGCTGGGACCATCAAGGGATACGGGGAAGGGAGTGTCAGGCCTGGGTGTGGTCTTGGCCCTGGAGAGTCTTGGTCAAGAACAGAAGCCTGAGTTGGCTGTGTGGAACACACATCCTCACTGTGTGTGACAGAGACCAGAAGGGACAGAAATCTCCCACACTGCCACCGTGCAGCGACAGGCGAGGGGCCAGAGGAGACCTTGGGAAGAACCTACGTACCTGTGGCCATAGGGGATGCAATTACTGAGACCGTGAAAGGCAACAGGCTGTGGGGGGTGACAGTGATAAAAGAGACAGGATTTCTGATACCCCACCCCCCATACATAATAAAACCCATAGATGAGGTGGCTTAAAGAAGAGAAATGTATGGTCCCAGGGTTATGGAGGCTGGAAGTCTGAGACTGAGGTGTGGGCGGAGCAGGTTTCTTTCCTTGGCTTGCAGATGGCCACCTCTTCTCTGTGTCCTCACATGGTCTTCCCTCTGTGGGTGTCTGTGTCCTGATCTCTTCTTATAAAGACACCAGTCATACTGGATTAGGACCCACCCTAAGGACCTCATTTTTAATTTAGTTACCTCATTAAAGACCTCATCTCCAAATACAAGCACATTCTGAGGTACTAGGGTTAGAACTTCAATATATGAATGGGAAAGGGGACAAAATTTAGGCCATAATACTCCCTAAAGCCAGGGATGATGACTTATATTTTTTAAAACTTATTTATTGATTTGAGAGAGAAAAAGAGACACATTGTTTTGTTGTTCCATTTATTCATGCATGCATTGGTTGATGCTTGTATGTGCCCTCACTGGGGATTGAACTTGCAATCTTGGTGTATGGGGACGATGTTCTCTACCCGGCCAGGGCTGCCTTATATCTTTTCTAACAGTTTTTTTATACAGCTCATTCTTGGGCCTCAAACATAACTGGTCCAGGTCAACTGAGTAGAGAGCATGATCTGGACCCAGCCTCAAAGCATCTTCATTTGTTCTGGTGACTTCTGACCCCTTTTTCAGGGCCTGGGCAGACCCATAGAACCCCTCTAGGCTCTGCCCTAAACTACAGCCTTTTAAAAACTCTCCATAAACCGTGAAGGATTTGTGAATAAAACTGACCAAAACCTTGCAAATTAATTATTCATGAAGTTTCCATCTATGTATAGAATAAAGCATAGTTAGATTTTTTTTTTTGTTTGCATGTTTTGGTCCAATGGGAGGTAGACATTACAGATCTTTAGGAGAGACAGTTAATTCAATGTAATGGATCCTGGGCACATCTGTATAAATTTCTGTCTGTCAATGCTTTAAGAGGCTTACAGAAGGAGTAATATGGCATGTTCTTTTGCCTCTAGGTCCTCTGGATAAGGCAAAGGAAGCCTTATCCATCAAGAAAACGGCCGGAGTTCTTTCTAAATTTTTGAAGCATGAATACTTAATATAGATATCTTCATATTTTCCCTGTTGGCTTTCTCATTTTAAAGACGCATGAAGACTTGTTTCTTATTTTCACTGGACATATGAAATACACACTGAAACTTGCAGTTACATTTAGACATAAAGTACCACACATTTTGAAACCTCATATGCCTTTAAAAATGAAATTCATCAGAAACCGAGCTCAAACTTAGAGCCTTAGAGTTTTTGATTGCCAAAGATTAAAAAGAAAGATTACAGTATTTCTCCACAGGCCTTACAAAGAAGCCCTCGTATAATTAATAATGATGCTGGCATTTTATAAGCCCTTCCTCTGAGCCAGACAATCTGCTCCGTATTTTATATAGCATCATTTCATTTAATTCTTGTAGTAATTTTATAAGGGAAGGGTGATTATATCTCCATGTTCCCGAGGCTTAGAGGTCATGACGCTGGAAAGTGTTGGAGCTGAGAGTCAAAGCCAAGTCTGCTGGCCTGGACAGCCTGATTTTACAACTCCAGGCCATGTGACCACCCAGGATATGGGAGACAGTGGGGACCAAGGTGGTGATTATAAATCTGTCTTCTGTCAACGGGTATCTGCTGTATGTACTATGGGCTAGATACTATATATACAAAAATGGAAAAGAAACTGTCCCTGCCTTTTAGAAACCCTTAGCCTTGCAGGGAAAGGCAGCCATGTGCAGGGTAGTCTGGCCCGCGACATGTTAAGCGCCACAGTGAGAAGGGCACACGGTGGTGTGTGAGCACAGGGGAATGCCAGCTAACTCCGCGAGGGAAGTGGGCAGAGGCATGCAAGGGGGAGGCACTGCTACCCACCTTGGTTTAGAAGTCAGAGCAGGAATTTGCCAGGGCAGAGGGGGCGGTAAAGGCATGAAAGACAGAGGGACTAGAGCTGTGAAAGGGCTTGGTTAGCATGAGGGATGCTGAGAGGTCCACTAGGAGTGCTCCAGAATGACGCTGAGGGTACCAGCCGGGGAGGCTGGATGGATGGGCGGTGGCCTTAGTAGAAATCGGGCCTGGTGAGGGAAGGTGAGGAGTCTAGTTATGGAGTGTGGAGTCTGGAATTTACAGCAGTTTCCAGGGAGAGATCAAGAATGAGGATGGGGTGGAGGCATGGATTGGAGCATCATCAATAGACAAGGGGGTGTGGGGGCCAAAGCAGCTGATGAGGGCGCCCAGGGCAGCACATAGAGCAAGAGGAGAAAGGCAGCGGAGGTGAAGAGCTGAGGAAGAGACAGGGTGGAGCTGGGTGAGAAACCTGGGAAGCCCACGGCCAGAGAGGTAAGGGGGAACCGGGGGAGACTCTAAGACCTAAGGATGGTCACGGATGTTAGATGCCTCATAGAGTCCATTGAGCAAGAGGTTGGGGATAGCCCATTCATTGATTATTAGTGTCACAAGTTACAGCGAAATGGTCAGAAGTGAAGAGAAATGAGAGTGACTGTGGGGAGGGTGGGGCACGTTGGTGAGCTGAGGGCATGGTGGTGGAGGGGCGGTTGAAGTTGAGACGGGTTAGCGAGCAGAGCAAGGTGAGGAAGCGGCGGTGGCCAGGGCTGAGACCCAGGGGTGCGGACAGAAAATGTTCCTCAGAGGCAGGAGAGAAGCCGGCGTGTCTCCACAGAGCAGGAGAAGAGGGAAGCAAGTACAGTCAAAAGAATTCCCAGGTGTGACTCCTGTGTGCCCTGGGAAGACGGGGGAGGCTCTCCCATCCGTGAAGAGTCGGATGAGGGTGGGGGGTCGGATTGTAACGGGACAGTTACAGGTGGTGAGCATGAACAAAAGCCGGTGAGTCGGTGGCTCAGGACTGGCGGTCTTGTGGCCTGGGTATGTATGTAGTTTTCCTCAGCAGCACTCGCTGTTTTGGAAGCAGATAAGAGAGTGGACAGTTGGACAGACCCCTCCCTGGGGTGCTGGGGGCCCAACTCATGCGAGTACGGGCAGCACAGAGTCACTGAAGTATGAACCCGGGGCTCAGGCTGCGAAGGAAAGCCAGAGGAAGCCGAGGTCAGCAGGGATAGAGGCTAGAACTTCTGAGAAGGCCCGTTCTGGGCAATGTTGGGATCCAGGGTGGGAGCAAGGACAGGGGACCTCAGGTCCCTTAGCTACATCCTTTCTCCATTCACACACATGCTCCCCACCCTGCCCAGGCTGGGGTCTGCCCGCTCCCAGGCTTCTCTCCCTGTGGAAGACGGGGATGACCCAGGGGACAAGTGAGGACTGTGTGTCCTCCAGGCTCTGCAGCAGGTGTCCCCCTGCCCCACGCATGCGGGCCCCACCTCCACCCTGAGCTCAGCCCACAGAGACAACCTGATGGACTTAGCCACTCGTAACCCCATCTTCTCCCGTCCCTGGAGTTTTGGGGGTTTACCTGGTTACATGTTAGATGGGTACACTCTTTTTCTTTTTTAACTAGAACATTTCCCCTATGACCAAAGGTGGGGAAACAGGGTCCCCCCACCTCACGGCCCCTGCCCCTGGCACTGCCTGCGTGCTCAGGTGGTGGCCACACTCAGGGCCCTGCTTGGTACTCTCTGGCTGCACATCTTGGCCGTCTTCTGGCTTGATGGAAGGGAAGCAGGCCCATGACCGCCAGCCTCTGACAGGGCACTGAAGGTGCCTCGCCTCACCCTGCAACATTGATTAGTCCGTCTCAGCCCCGCATCTGCCGATAGCCGGGGCCATCCACGGGCTGCAAACGCCAATGCGCTTGTCACGGGGCTCCTGGAGTGTCAGTGACTTCGTCCCAGCAACCCCAAGACTGAATCGATGAGGATCACCTACAGAATACTGAGTGTGATGGAGGACCCTGGGACAGAGGGGACAAAGTGAATGCTTGTGCCTGGGCAAAGCCCCTGGCTGGCAGAATTACGGGGATTTTGTTTCTCTCTCCAAAGACTCTCCTTGTGCAACATACAGAAAGCAGAACCTGAAGAAGTAGTCCCTGCTTCTCTGCTCAGTGGGGCTGGGTGTCTTTGCTCTGCGGGAGTACAGGTGGCCAGGGCTGATTAAGGATGGAAACAAGTCTCCCCTTCCCCAGCCCCAAGCCCAGATCAGGCAGAAGCCAGGCTGGTTTATATCCTCTTGAAGATATCCACGTGACCAGACCAGAGCTTTCTGGTTTCCTCCTGCTCTCTGACTCTGTGTCTAAACGGTAACATCTTAGACTCAATCGAACATCTAGTAATAGATTTGTCCTTCTCTGAGCAAGTGAAAGTGCATTGGACGTAGCAAGACCCATCAGCTCTCTCAGCTAGAAACTTTGCTTTCCCAAATGACTTGGCTCATTGGCAAGAGGTTCCCAAAATAAAGTTGTTAGAAGTGATGCCTAAAAAAAAAAAAAAAAAAAAAAAAAAAAAAGAAGTGATGCCTTCAGGGACTTTTAGAATAGCAGAGTGTCTCCAGCCCGTAGCTATTCTAAACACTCTGGCTCTTAAAAAAAAAAAAAAAAATACTTACCAAATATCTCTCAAAGATGCCAGTGGTAGAAAGTGATAACCTTGCCAGTTGCTGATGAGTTTCTCCTTGAAGGTGACTCTGGACTCCATCCCAGCTGCTCTGACTCAGCTCAGCTGGGGTGGTGCTCCTGGAGAATTCACAGGCTCCTGTCCCTGCTCCTGCTTGCACAGTGACGGCCTCTCTTGTGAATGGAGTTCTGTTGCTTCTTACAGAGCCTCGCTGCAAGCTAACCCTCAGCAGCGCCACACACAGCCACACAGCTGGCACCGGCACTTTTCTGGCACCTCAGAAGACAAAGGCGCCTTTCCCCAAATCGGCAACTACGATAAAACATGAAGGCGCTTTGCCGAGTGCCCAAGAAGCAATGATGACTGGTTAAAAGCAATTCGAAGAGCTCTCTAGGTGTCACCACGTCTTGATCTAAAAGTGATCCTTTTTCCAGTATGTGTTTATTGTTACAGCAATACCGTGACAACGTTAAGGTTATGAAAAGCAAAACTAGTCAACTTGCATTTGCTTCATCTAGACACAGCTGTGATAAATGAGACTGCAAGGACAGTTTAGTGATAAGTCTTTGTCCACTTCCCTGGTTGGTTCCGAAGAACATATCCATAGAAGAGACAGTATTAGCTCCAAGAGCATGGGCACTTCTTTAGGTTATTGATACATATTGCCGCATGGCTTTGCAGAAATAGTGTTTTACCGCCTCATTGTTATTTAACTTACATTTCTTTGGATATTAATGAGTTTTAGGAATACCTTAAATATGTAGCATCCATCTATGTATCTTCCGATGAATCGCTTGTTTACTTCCTTTTTCTCTACACGTTTTCTATCAATTTGTATGACCTTTTGTTTCTTTAACGTTATCATATTTGTTGCCAAAAATTTTTCCTGTTAGTCCCTTAATTTTATTGATGTTTTGATATAGAACTTTAATATTTTTTCTGTACTCAAATTTATCCAACTATCCCTTATTATTTCCAGAATAATATATAGCATTCATTGAGCACCTATTACATACTAGTCAATCTGTTAGACGGTTTAAGCTTGTGTTCTGTTTGATCCTGAGGTCAAGCATTAGAGACAGACAAGAGTACAGCAGCCCTTCTTATCCATGGGGGGTACATTCCAACACCCCCAGCGGCTACCTGAAACTGAAGATAGTACTGAACGCTTATATAGTGTTTTTTTTCCCATACGTGCATACCTTTCCATGAGGGCAAAAACTGGCCGTTTCATCACCAGTGGCATAACTATGACATCATATAGTGCCCCTAGCTCAGGGGTCCCCAAACTACGGCCCACGGGCCGCATGCGGCCCCCTGAGGCCATTTATCCGGCCCCCACCGCACACCCGGAAGGGGCACTTCTTTCATTGGTGGTCAGTGAGAGGAGCATAGTTCCCATTGAAATACTGGTCAGTTTGTTGATTTAAATTTACTTGTTCTTTATTTTAAGTATTGTATTCATTCCCATTTTGTTTTTTTACCTTAAAATAAGATATGTGTAGTGTGCACAGGGATTTGTTCATAGTTTTTTTATAGTCGGCCCTCCAACGGTCTGAGGGACAGTGAACTGGCCCCCTGTGTAAAAAGTTTGGGGACCCCTGCTCTAGCTGATACCTGGCATATCAAAGACTCCCACAAGTGATCACTCCTTTTAAGTCTTTAGGGAATTGTTGGAATATTTTATACTGTAAGTAGCTTACCAGAATCTATTGTGTTCTGTACATGTTTAAGGACAGGAAATGAGGGTGGGGTTACAATACCCAGGGGGCTTCTGTGTGTTCTTTTCTGAGTATTAGGAGTCATGCGTGGCTACGGAATGGAGTAGCCTGGCCTGGCCTGAGGGGTTCCTGAGGATCTGCAGCTGCCACGTAGAATGAGGCCCCAGTGGAAGGCTGGGGTGCACGGGCAGCCCCCGTGCTGGAGGGCGGGTGTCTGCACCCCTGCCCGTGCTGATCCCTTTACCTTTGTAGGCATCCCCCCCCCCCCCAGCCACCGCCTCTAGCAGGGCTTTCTCTGCCCGGAGGACGGGTGTCTGCACCCCTGCCCGTGCTGATCCCTTACCTCTGTAGGCACCCCCCCCCCCAGCCACCGCCTCCAGCGGGCTTTCTCTGCCCGGAGGGCGGGTGTCTGCACCCCTGCCCGTGCTGATCCCTTTACCTTTGTAGGCATCCCCCCCCCAGCCACCGCCTCTAGCAGGGCTTTCTCTGCCCGGAGGACGGGTGTCTGCACCCCTGCCCATGCCGATCCCTTACCTCTGTAGGCACCGCCCCCCCAGCCCCGCCTCCAGCAGGGCTTTCTCTGCCAGGTGCTGGAATAGAATAGGAATCAGGCCATCCCTGGAATTCAGAATTAATCATTTCTCCTACAGATTGCTTGTGTCTCCCCAGAGCATCGAGTTGGGCCCAAACTTCTGAAAATCCATTTTCTAAAAAGATATTCCAACTTGGCAATAACAACAACAAAAAAGTTTTTTGCTGGTAAGGAAGGATGAGGTTAGAGAGGGGATTATTCGAACTTTGAAATAAAGGAAATTCTTGTGGTGAGTTGGGATGAGATCTGACTGCTGAGCGGGAGGAGGCCGGCCAGGCAGCAGGGGGAGGGGAAGGGAGTGAGAACAAATCTTGGGGATTCATGAAGCTGCAGGGACACCGGCCTGGGGTGGGGGGAGCTGAGTTTCTGTAGTAGGGCGCAGGCCCCTGACAACTAGAGTGGGGACTTCATCCAGGGGTAGGATTGTCAGGTGGGTGCAGTGGACTGGGGGCAAGGGATTTTAGTCTGGGAAGGGAAAGAACTGAAGAAAGTGAGAATACTAGAGAGAGAGAGAGAGATGAAGGAGTCAAGAGACTGGAAGTTTCCGTATTAGCAAAAGAAAGAGTCAGCTGGGATGAGGAAAGGGAAGCTGGCAGGAGACAAAGTTGGAGTGTAGGGCATTGGAGTTCAGGATTCCAGAAGAGCGGGTGTTCAGAGTAATGTCTTCAGCCACCATTGGTGGGTGGCTAAAACGGAGTGGTGGTGGAAGTCACTGGACTTAAAGAGGTCAAAGAACTGGGAAGTGACGGCAGCAGTGAACTGGTTTCTCTCCTCTACCTCCAAGTCTCCTGGCCATTCTAGGTGGGCTTGGAGCCCACCACTCAATGGAAACTGCTCTTGTCCAGGTCAACTATAACCCGCTGTTGCCAGATGTCCAGCTTTCATCATACTCTACCTGTTGGTAGCCTTTGACAGGCTGACCAATTTCTCCTCCTTGAAACCTTTCTTAGTTGGTGCTTAAATACCAAAAGCTCTCGCTGTCTCTCTCTTCTGGAAGTCCCACAGGCTATATTCCTTGTCTCCTTTGCTGGCTCCTTTTCCAACCTCATCCGGATGTGCCCAGACTCCATCCTCAGATCGCTCTTGCCTCAGGTGATCCCTCCCAGTACCATGGTTTAGATTCTATCCATACTCTGGTGTCTCCAGGTTAAAGTCTCGAGTTTCTACCTTGCTCCTCAACTCCTCCAACTGGTGCTTGGATCCAGACATTTTCTTGATATTTCTGCTTAGGTGACTATGGACACCTCAACTTTAACCTTCCAAAAATTGAAGGCATTGTTTCCTCTACCTTAGGGATCCTTCTCTTAGGGATTGGTGACCTCACCATTTGTTGAAAGACATTTAGCTTCTTTGTGTTTCCATTTTCATATTTATTATACAAAACAGTGAGTGATGTCACTATATAGTGTTTCTGTAAGGACTAATTGAATTGTTGCATTTCAAACACATTGTGTCCCATCTTATAGAAAATGTTCGAGTTGTTATCTATCTATCTATCTATCTATCTATCTATCTATCTATCTGCAAAATCTTGACTCTACATTGCCTGTAGCTAACCGATAATGAGCTCCTAAAACTGTAACTGGCTTAAAATGGGGTTTTTTGTTACTTAAAAACCATCAAGTCTGGCATCAGTGTAGGGATGTAAGATTGGGGGAGAAAAGAAATTCCTTATAGCTGTTTTAAATTTTGTTTTAGTGGCCAAAAATATCTGGATAAAAATGAACATTTCATCTGGATTAAAATGAGCATTTTTACTTTCGGACATTCTGAGCCATGAAGCCAAATATGTCATCTTTGGCAACTTGAGGAAAACCTATTCCCCAGGCAGCCGGAGGATTGCAGGGGCTCTAACAGGGTTGGGGGCCTAAGGCTCAGGCTGCAGGGTGAGTGGGCGGTAGAGAGCGATCCCTGGCAGAGCTCTGTTCCAGGGTCTAGAATTTAAACAAATCCTGTTTTCAATTATCCAAATATTTCCTAGCAAACAGATGTTTAACTTCACATAGCTGCAACATGACAGTAATCAGCTAAGTTTTCCATGCAGCCAGGAAAGAAATGAGAAGACCCTTTCTCCTCTCCTAGAGGGCGGCTGCAAAGGCTCTGCGGCTGGGATCCGCCCGTCTTTCCTCCTTCTCTAAACCCTCTGGTTTATTCTCTTTGCTGTAAGAGGAGATGCTGTTTCGGAGCTCCTAACAGTTCCTCTTTCACTGTTACTGTGTGGGTCACTCCAGCCCTCTCGCACATGGATCTGGAGTTGGGGAGGTAGTCTTCCTCCTGCGGTGCCCGGACAATGCCCTTCTTGTCTGGAAGTCCATCCTTTCTCAACAAGATTCAGCATCGGATGGCATGTCTTTAAAGGAGCGAGGAGAACTGGGAGCTTCCCTCCTGAGCAATCCGATCGTCCTCATCCCTAGGGGCCAACGGGGTGATGGAGGTCCCGGCCATGTCCCCCTTCATCACCAGGATGATATTTATAGCAACGCTGCAGTGTAGGCTTTACATTTTTAAAAAGAAATCAATAAACCAAAAGTTGCTAAATTTAAACCGTTAAGAGAAAATCAAATATAGAATCTTGAGAGAGGATGAAAACAAGTAAGTGAAGAGATGAACCTCCCTGGGGACTCTGTAGTCAGTTTTTGCTGAGTGCTTTAGTGACAGTTTTTCTAGTCCTGAGTATTCTTGCCCCCAAAGCCCTTGTCACGTAGCGGAAGGGGCATATGGAAGGCTGGAGAAAGGGAAGGGGAAGGAGGCTGTGTCTATGTCTGTGCCTACAGATCCCCAGCAAGAAATGAACCAGGTTGTCAAAAGTGCATATACAACCTGAGAATGTACTGATCTCATCTTCCACTCACCTCTAAACTTATGATTAGATACTTGGTTTTTATGTCTACAACCCAACAAATGACAGGGGCTTCAGTTCCTCTGTTTTTTATTACTCCAGCCAACACAGTGCCGTGCATGGGGATGTTGGGGTGTCTGTGATAGAGCCGGTGACAAGTCCCGTTACTAGATCCTACAGGCTAGCAAAGAGATAGGAAGGTTCTGTTAAGAAGAATTAAAGAGAGTGAAAAGAGAAAGAACAAGGGAGGAAGAAAGGGAAAAAGGAGAGAAAGAACTCCAAAATAATAAAAAGAGTATATGGTGGGTGAGGGGCCTCTGTGCCCAATGTCATTGAAAGAGTTCAGAAACAGAAGTGAACACGCACATTCAGAAGAGAATTGCCATCTTTCAAAGAAGTCTCTTGAAAGGGAAATTGTTGCACCCTTTTCTTGCCAATATTTTGGCAGTTTGTATCATGAACCTAAAACAATGTACATACAATATGAACGGTCATTCTTTTCCTAGGAACCGAGTTTAACAATTTTAAATATAAAATTGGTCTGCATGCAAAGACACGAGTCTCCACCATGGTTCCAAACCTTCTCTAAACTTCAGAATTAAAAATATCCTGGTGCCTGGGCCCCGGCTCAAGCCCTGGGGTGGAGCCAACATGCAGCCGGTGGTGATTGCTGTTATAGTTTGCTAGTTTCAAAGCTCCCTGGGTAATTTCTGTGCAGAGTCAGATTGGATAACCAGTGATGGAGATCTTTGCTTGAATGAAGCCCTCAACTCGTTCAGGACTAACCCAGGTTTCCTTTCCTTTGAAAGGCTGCCTTGACCCTCTATCCAATCTCATACCCCATCCCAGATACTGTCTACAGTTTCTCGTCTCACTTTCTTCAAGGCTTACCATCAATTTCTTCCTTCTCCTTGTCTTTCTATTCCCTAGGATGATTTTATACTGCTACTTTTTTTTGGTCTCATTCTGAGGACCCCTTTTTACTATAGGGTGTAGGATGTTGGAGAGCAGATGATGGGGCGATAGGAAATTGATGGCTGGTAATTGAAACTCTAGCCTGGAGAAGCCATAAGAATATTCTGGCCTGATCAGGCGGTGGCGCAGTGGATAGAGCGTCGGACTGGGATGCCCAGGACCCAGGTTCGAGACTCCGAGGTCACCAGCTTGAGCACAGGGTCATCTGGTTTGAGCAAAAGCTCACCAGCCTGGACCCAAGGTCGCTGGCTCAAGCAAGGTGTTACTCGGTCTGCTGAAGGCCCGTGGTCAAGGCACATATGAGAAAGCCATCAATGAACAACTAAGGTGTTGCAACGTGCAACGAAAAACTAATGATTGATGCTTCTCATCTCTCCGTTCCTGTCTGTCTGTCCCTGTCTATCCCTCTCTCTGACTCTCTCTCTGTCTCTGTAAAATAAAAAATAAAAAGAATATTCTGGTGGCTTCCCTGGCCTCCCCTAGTTCCTACAGTAGCACTTAGGGACACTTACTTTCCTGGACTATGCTGGTTCCATGAGTCCAGCTATGGTGCTTCTTCAGCTCCTTGGACTCATCCATGTAGAGGAAGTTATGAGAATTCCCCAGGGTTTGTTGACTTACCTTCTGGATTAGACTCCCCACTGAGACGTACTTACCAGAACCTGCCTTCCACCAGCTACCACTTTTCAAAGTGCAATCCAACAAGTTGTGTCACCTCTTTCTCCTGGTGAATTTGGGGAATTTTTTTTCCAATTTCTGTTATTTCTACTCTCTTTGGTTCATTTTGTTAGCTTAGGGAAGTAGGAGAATACCAACCCCATTTGTCTCCACCATCTTTATCAGGAAATTAAAAAAAAAAAGTTCATAGTAATGTACTAAAATGCTAATATTATGATGCTCAATCAAAAAACCAAGCTTCAATATATATGTGTAGTATGATAGTTACTATTTTTAATATTAAAAAAAAAAGGTGGGCCCTGGCCGCTTGGCTCAGTGGTGGAGCGTCGGCCTGGCGTGCAGAATTCCCGGGTTCGATTCCTGGCCAGTGCACACAAGAGCAGCGCCCATCTGCTTCTCCACCCCTCCCCCTCTCCTTCCTCTCTGTCACTCTCTTCCCCTCCCGCAGCGAGGCTCCATTGGAGCAAAGATGGCCCGGGCGCTGGGGGTGGCTCCTTGGCCCCTGCCCCAGGCGCGAGAGTGGCTCTGGTCACAACAGAGCGACACCTCGGAGGGGCAGAGCATCGCCCCCTGGTGGGCGTTCTGGGTGGATCCTGGTTGGGCGCATGCGGGAGTCTGTCTGACTGTCTCTCCCCGTTTCCAGCTTCAGAAAAATACAAAAAAAAAAAAAAAAAAAAAAGGTGGGAAGAAATATAACAACATGATCAGAACAATGGAATTTTATGGAGGGATAATGAAAGAAGTTAATTTAAAACTTTTCAGCACTTCTCAAGTTTTCCACAACATTCTTAATTTGCTTTTATAATGACAAAAAATAAACAAGTAAAAGCACAAAGCTGTCCTCTTTGGAGCCTGAGCTCTTTGTCACATGGTCTCTCATTGCTGAGATAGTTAACCCTCCTCTTTCAGAATTATCCAGATTCTGTGCTCTCTTCTATCTTTCCTAATTGGGGCTCATCTTCATCCAAAGCCTTCGGCCAGGTTGGTGACTCAGTGAGTGATCAGGCTGGGAAGTCCCACCGACGGTTAGAGTGGGCTGAGCAGTGGGCTTTGGGGTCTCACCTCGGGAAAGAGCTCCGCGAGGCTTTGCACACGGCCAGCTCGAGTTTCTCAGGCGCATAGCCTGTGCCAGGCACGGTCCCAGGCGCTTCAAACGTTTGTGTGTACTTAATATCCAGGATGATCTGCCACACTTGAAACTATTTTAGTCCCAATTTTGTCAAAGAGAATATCAAAGGCAAAATCCTAGAGCAAGTGGCAAAGCTCGATCTAAACTCCTGAGCCCAGACTTCCAATCACAATGTTTTGCACTACTCCTTGTAGCAAGATGGTAGATCACTAGAAAGATTCAAAGCAATGTCCTGAGGAGGTAACCTTAAAGAGGGCAAGAGATCTGATGTCATTGTTCCCAGCAGACTGGTTAACTGCCGAGTGATGATGAGTGAATGAGTGGGGGATGGAGGGGTGGAGTGTTAACCATATTGGGTACCAATGTGTCCCCAAGCACATGACTAGTGCCAGTGCCCCACAAGGCCAATCCCTGCAGTCACTTTGGACTAATCCATCACCCACATTAAGACCCTCACCTGCCATTCTGCCTGCAGAGGGAAAGCAGGTCAAATGGGGCAGTATATGGGTCATGGTCTTATCCGTTCCCCCAGGATTAGTTATCTCACAAAACTGCACCCGCCCACACACAGCCCTGTTCCCGGTGCTAACAGGCAAATGGGCGCTTGGTTATTGGCCTCCTTGAGGAACAGGGCCAGCAATCCAGGGCTTCCCTAAGGAGCGCTGTATGTGGAGCCGTTCTTATTTCTCTCACATGCCTCCCTTCCTCCCTCTCTTCCTGCCCCATCCCTCCTCCCCTCTGGCATTCCTCCTTCCCCTCCTCTTCCTTTACGAAGCCTCCTTTGAACTGTGGTTCTGAATCTTTCTACAGATGCTTTGGGATTCTAGTGAAAGCCAGTGACCTTCCCAACAGCAAAATGCACAGATACACACGCACGTGTGTGTGTGTGTGTGTGTGTGTGTGTGTGTGTGTGTGAGAGAAGCTTTTTCATGGGCCTGCCAGGACCCTCTCTGGGCTTTTGGAGGTCACTATCTATCAGTGTACTCTCTCTTTCTCCTCTGCACTGTGCTGCAGATGAGAGCGTGGCCTTCACGTCCAATGTCCCCTGGGCAGACCAGAGAGTGTGCGTGCTAGGTCCCAGTTCTCCTCCCCTCCCACGTGGGCCCTTCTCATCTCCAAGTGATCAAAGGCATGGACCATGTAAGCAGGTCATCTGGGTGAGAATTCTGGCTCTTTCTTTCCTTTAGTTAAGTGCCCTTGAGCAAGTTTCTTCACCAAAAAATTGAGAGTAATGCTAATTTCCTTATAGGGAGTTATTATGATTTCTTGCATTGATAAATATAAAATCCCTTAGAATAATGCCTGGCAAGAAGCAAACATTATCTGTATTGACCATTTTTATTATTTGAGTGCCCAGTCACAGAGGGAACAGAACGAGCCTTTGTGTTAAGGGCTCATTGTGGCTTCCTCTTCTCCCTCCCTGTTTCGGGGCTGTGTAGACCCTAATAAGAACAGCCCTAAATAATTTCAACATCCAGGGAACATTTAAGCCCTCAAGGAATCACAAAGGTATACTTATTATCATTAAGGAGCTTAAAATTTTGCCCCAGAAATAAAATAAAATAACCAAAACAACTGTAATGCAAGGCAGAATCTGACAAGTGGTTCAAGAGAGGAATCAATGCAAAACTGAAAAAGAGAGTCCAGCTCTGGAGGTGGGCGGCTCTGGAGAAAGGGTGTGAGTTGGGCATGCAGAATGTATAGGGCAGGGCTGCTGTGGAGAGAGCGTTGTAGCAGGGCCAGTGAGGAGAGGGGCTGGAGTCATTGTGCAGGATGCCTGGGAAACAGGGTTCTGGAGAAGACCACCCTAGGGGAATGAGAGGCAATGGAAAAAGATCTTTAATGATGTGTGTTTTAGAGATAATTTCATTGTAAAGCAGAAACCCTGTTACCCTAGCTTACAGAAATGATGATTTATTTTAAAATGTTGTGGTTTCTCACAAAGCCCATGAGACA
This sequence comes from Saccopteryx bilineata, assembly GCF_036850765.1. Taxonomy (NCBI): domain Eukaryota; kingdom Metazoa; phylum Chordata; class Mammalia; order Chiroptera; family Emballonuridae; genus Saccopteryx; species Saccopteryx bilineata. The sequence continues at coordinate 270,719,705 of NC_089493.1, forward strand.
AAGTATGCCTGGGCCACCCAAAGGACTTACACTAGGAACCAAAAAGAAGTACCGACCCGGTGTCCTTCACACTTTTTCTTCCCCCGTCACGCCATCTCTCTGCCCCCCTACCATGTTTGCTATCTGGAGTCTCGCTTGTATATGTCTTCCATTCTTGTTGTTTGTCCTCCAGCACTTGGAGTGTCAAAATGCTGGCCCTAAACTCATGTCCACATGATGTCTGGGGTCCCTGACCCCACAGGCTGACTCCATCTCAGCAGGGCTGCTATGTATGGTTGGGCAGGTTAGGCGCTGCCCAGGGGCATGAGTGGTGGTGGAAATCTAGTGAAATTCTCTCACTGTTTATTGGCCAAAGCAAGGTCCATGGCCTAGCCACATGGTGGTGCAGTGGATGGAGCGTCAGACTGGGACGCAGAGGACCCAGGTACAAAACCCCGAGGTCACCAGCTTGAACGTAGGCTCATCTGGCTTGAATGTGGACTCATCCGGCTTGAATGTGGACTCACCAGCTTGAGTACAGGGTTGCTGGCATGATTGTGGGATCATAGGCCTGACCCCATGGTCGATGGCTTGAAGCCCAAGGTCACTGGCTTGAGCTCAAGGTTGTTGGCTTGAGTGAGTTGGTCACTCACTCTACTGTGGCCCCCTGGTCAAGGCACATATGAGAAAGCAATCAATGAACAACTAAGGTGCCGCAACAAAGAACTGATGCTTCTCATCTCTCTCCTTTCCTGTCTGTCTGTCCCTTGCTCTGACTGTGTCTCTGTCAAAAACAAAACAAAACAAAATAAAGCAAGGTTCATGAACAAATTTCAAAGGAAAGGGGTATGTGTTTATATTTCTACCATGGGCCCAGAGGTCATTTGTGAGCCTGGAAATATTTTTTAATAACTCTAAAGGTAATTACATGGTAAAAAAAAATTTCTTTTATCTGTATGAAGTAGTATTCAATGAGAATAACTTTCTACATCAGTACATTCTTTATCACTGCTGCATAATTTTTCACCTCATTCTTTTAAACGACTGCATCACTCCTCTTTTTAAGATAGGCTACATAACATTGCATTGCATGGCTATATCATATTTGCTTGTGCTTTCTTTTAAAGAGATGTTTGGGCCCTGGCCGGTTGGCTCAGCAGTAGAGCGTCGGCCTGGTGTGCGGGGGACCCGGGTTCGATTCCTGGCCAGGGCACACAGGAGAGGCGCCCATCTGCTTCTCCACCCCTCCCCCTCTCCTTCCTCTCTGTCTCTCTCTTCCCCTCCCGCAGCCGAGGCTCCATTGGAGCAAAGATGACCCGGGCACTGGGGATGGCTCCTTGGCCTCTGCCCCAGGCGCTAGAGTGGCTCTGGTCGCGGCAGAGCGACGCCCCGGAGGGCAGAGCGTCGCCCCTGGTGGGCGTGCCGGGTGGATCCCGGTCGGGCACATGCGGGAGTCTGTCTGACTGTCTCTCCCCGTTTCCAGCTTCAGAAAAATACAAAAAAAAAAAAAAAGATGTTTGGGCTGTTTTCAGTCTTTCTAGTATAAATAATAAGGCAATACATTTCCATACATACATATTTATTTTACATTGGAACGCATATCTCTAAGATATGTAGAAAACCAAAGAAGAGGAGCCTCCCCTGCTATTGTTACAGCAGGATAAAAGCTGAACAAGCATCACCCCCACATTAATGACTTTTGGTGAGCCCATGAGAAAATTGATGTCACAGGACAAGCCACCATTCTGAAGAGAAACAGGTGCCTTCAGAGAAACCTAGAACCTGGGCATTTATTAGCTGTAGACAGAAACCACTGGATACTATATAAGCTGAGAGAAGCATCAAAGTAGAAATGTCAGTGATTTCCTGGGGGCCAGTTGTGAACCAGTACAGAATGTAAACTCCTGGTGGCTATAGTCATGGGGGAGGAATTTACCCCACACACACACTCACAGGGAGGATTGGAAAAATCCAGAGGCATTGACTGGAGGAGAAGAATGGAAACCTCTGTTGAAATCCACAACCCTTTCTTCCTTATAGAACAAAGGATTTAATCTGCAGAAGGATATAGGTTGCCATCAGCCACTCCCACAGTGGCTAGCCTCCATGGCTTACCTGGGAAAAAAAAGTGGACTTTAAATATAAAGACATGGAGCCTGACCTGTGGTGGCGCAGTGGGATAAAGCGTCGACCTGGAACACTGAGGTCGCCGGTTCGAAACCTTGGGCTTGCCTGGTCAAGGCACATATGGGAGTTGATGCTTCCTGCTCCTCCCCCTTCTCTCTCTCTCTCTGTCTCTCTCACTCCTCTCTCTCTAAAAAAAAAAAAAATCAATAAATAAAATATTTTAAATATAAAGACATGGATAAGTTAAAATAAAAAGGATGGAAAAAATATACCATAAAAACATTAATCAAGGCTCTGGCCAGTTGGCTTAGTGGTAGAGCGTTGGCCCGGCAGGTGGAAGTCCCAGGTTTGATTCCTAACCAGGGCACACAGGAGAAGCACCCATCTGCTTCTTCACCCTTCCCCCTCTCCTTTATATCTCTCTCTTCTCCTTCTGCAGCCAGGGCTCCATTGGAGCAAAGTTGGCCCAGGTTCTGAAGATGGCTCCATGGCCTCTGCCTCAGGCACTAGAATGGCTCCAGTTGCAGTGGAGCAATGCCCCAGATGGGCAGAACATTGCTCCCTAGTGGGCTTGCCAGGTGGATTCCTATTGGGCACATGCAGGAGTCTGTCTTTCTAACTCCCTGCTTCTCATTTCATAAAAATACCAAAAAAAAAAAGCAGGAGTCATTATATTCATTTTAGATAAAGTGAACTTTAAAATAAAGATTTTCAGGCATAATGAAGAATACAGTGGTACCTTGACACACAAATTTAATTCGTTTCATGGCCGAGCTTATGACTCAATTTGCTCATGTGTCAAATCAAATTTCCCCATTTAAGTTAATGGGAATGCAATTAATCCATTCTGGCCCCCCAAAACCATGAATATTTTGTTTTATACGCTTTTAAATAAGAAAATGTACTTTATAAAATACATATACAGTGGTACTTTGAGATACAAACAGACCAACATACAATTTTTTTTTAAAGATACGAGCTGCGACTTGGTCCATATTTTTGTTTGAGATATGAGTCGTGATTCAAGAAGCTGCCGCTAGTTGGCACATTGGCGCATGGGTCCAATATCAGCAGTTTGATATAAGAGTTCGGTCACAAAACGAATTAAATTTATATCTCAAGGTACCACTGTGTGTGTGTATGTATGTATATATACATACATAAATACATACACACACACATAGTAAGAGAGAATGTAAAGAAATAAACCGGTTTATGAAGTGTATTTACCTTCAAGGTCAGGCGAAGATGCTGGTGGAGGGGGAGGAGACTGGCAGAGGAGGTTTTCATTTCGTGTGCTATTGCTTAACATTACTTACTCTCTACACACTTAACACTCCATTTAACTGCAAAATTTAACTTACACACTATGTATGATATGTAACTTTATCGCTCAACTTAATAGGTATTTTTTTATTTTGCTTCATCATCACCTTCTTCACTGACTTTTGGCTTTTTCACCACACTTTTCCTTGCTTTCACTTAGAGGCCATTTTAACAAAAACCTTTCCATGGAAGTTTGTTTCTTCACCCCTTTCAGAATGTTCAGCAGGCCATCTAGTGGAGGGTGGCGGAAGCTCGTGATTCAAATATCTGCTCTTGACTTAAAGCAAGAAATCCCGCGAATGACTGCTCGTCTCTCAAATTACTCGTGATTTAAAGTGCTTGTGTGCCAAGGTGCCATTGTATTATATAATAATAGAGGTCAGTTCTTCAAGAAGACATAACATTCCTAAACCTAACAACAGAGATGCAAAATACATAATCAAAAATTGATATACCTGATAGGAGAAGTAGCAAATCTACAATTATAGTTGTACATCTCAACATTGCACTCTCAATAACTGATAAAACAAGTAGGCAGAATGTAGATGACCTGATATTCAACAACAGCAGAGTACATACAAAACACTCATCAAGATAAACCGTATTCTGGGCATAAAACAAACTTAACAAATTCAAAAATAATAGAAATCATACAATACGCATTCTTGGATCATTTCAAAAGTAAACTAGAAATTAATAAAAGTTATTTAAAGATATGGGAAAAGCTCAAACCTTGCAAATTAAAGAACTTACTTCTCAATAGCCCATAGGTCAAAAAAGAAAATCTCAAGGAAAATTTAAAAGTATTTTAAAGTAAATAAAAATGAAAATACAACATAACAAAATTGTAGAATACAGCAAAAGCAGAACTTAGAGGAAAATATAGAGCACTGAATACTTATATTAGAAAAAAATCACAAATAAATTACCTAAATTTCCACCTTAGAATGACTATAGATAGTGTTTGTGTCCTACCCAAATTCTTAGGTCAAAACCTAACCCCCCAGTGTGATGTTTTAGGAGTTGGAGCCCTTGGGGAGTGATTAGGTCATGAGTGCTAGTCTACCTCATGGATGGGACTAGTGCCTTTATTAGAGCGACCTCGCAGAGCTCCCGTGCACCTTCTACCGTGTGAGGACCTACCAGGAAAACAGCCATCTCTGAACCAGAGACTGGGCCCTCACCAGACACTGTACCTGCCAGCCCCTTGGTCTTGGACTTTCTTGCCTCAGTATTTGAGAAGTTATTGTTTGTTGTTGCTATAGCAGCCTGAATTGACTAAGACAGGAACCCAATGAAACAAAAGCAAATTAAACGTAATGCAAGCAGTAGGAAGGAAATAATAAAACTTAGAGCAGAAATGAATGAAATTCAAAGCAGGAAAACAACCATAGAGAATAAAAGAGACCAAAAAATGCATTAAAAAAATATACACACACACACAACACTGGGGTCCGTGGGTTACGACAGTCTTGACATACAATGTTTCGAGTTTACAATGCTCATTCCCATAAAAACTTAAAAAAATCGAGACATGAATTTTTTGGCTTACCTCATACTTACGTTAGCCTCATACTTACGGACTACATGAACAAACTAGTTTGGTTGTGCGCGATGGAAGAATATGCAATACAGTATACCAGGGGTTGGGAACCTTTTTGGCTGAGAGAACCATGAACGCCACGTATTTTAAAATGTAATTCCATGAGAGCCATACAATGATCCATGTATGTTACACATTATCCAATAAAAATTTGTTGTTGTCCCAGAGGACAGCTGTGATTGGTTCCAGCCACCTGCAACCATAAACATGAGCGGTAGGAAATGAATGGATTGTAATACATGAGAATGTTTTATATTTTTAACATTATTATTTTTTTATTAAGATTTGTCTGTGAGCCAGATGCAGCCATCAAAAGAGCCACATCTGGCTCACGAGCCATAGGTTCCTGACCTCTGCAGTATACAGTACAATATATTAATGTCCCTTCCCTTTTTCTGTGGTATGTTTTAGATTATGATTTTACAACTATGTTAGGTTAGATAAGTGACTTAGACTAGGGTGTGTTTCGACCTACACCAAAATTCGGGTTATGTCACTGTTGTAGGAACGGAACTGTGTTGTAACCTGAGAACCCTCTTCCCCAGGATACATATATATAATAAATTCATAGGGCCTGACCAGGCGGTGGCGCAGTGGATAAAGCATCAGACTGGGATGCGGAGGACCCAGGTTCGAGACCCCAGCTTGAGTGTGGGCTCATCTGATGTGAGCAAAAAGCTCATCAGCTTGGACCCAAGGTCACTGACTTGAGCAAGGGGTTGCTCGGTCTGCTAAAGGCCCATGGTCAAGGCACATATGAGAAAGCAATCAATGAACAACTAAGGTGTCGCAACAAAAAACTGATGATTGATGCTTCTCATCTCTCTCCCTTCCTGACTGTCTGTTCCTATCTATCCCTCTCTCTGATTCTGTCTCTGTAAAAATAAATAAATAAATAAATAAATAAATTTGTATGAGTGAATGGGACAGCTCATTGGGTATGTGAGCTTTTGAATTTGGAAAGCTACCACCGCACTGATCTCTAGAAAGGCAGCATCAGTTTCCACTCTTCCCACAGTGTGTGAAAAATCTGTTTCTGCATAGTCTTCTCTACACTGTACATGGTCAATAGTTTGTCCTTCGTCAAACTGATAGGTGGAAGGTGGTGTCTTTTCTTCTTTGCATTCATTTTCATGTATTTCTAAGTTAATTGTACATCTTTGTCTGTGAATAAGTGTTTTTCCAGGCTCCTTGCCCACATACTTTTCTGTTGATTAGTTGATACTGTTGTTATTGATTTAAAAGAGCTGTTTAAACCAAAAAGCCCATCAATAGATGACTGGATAAAGAAGATGTGGCACATATACACTATGGAATACTACTCAGCCATAAGAAATGATGACATCGGATCATTTACAGCAAAATGGTGGGATCTTGATAACATTATATGAAGTGAAATAAGTAAATCAGAAAAAACCAGGAACTGCATTATTCCATACGTAGGTGGGACATAAAAGTGAGACTAAGAGACATTGATAAGAGTGTGGTGGTTACGGGGGGGAGGGGGGAGAGGGAGAGGGAAAGGGGGAGGGGGAGGAGCACAAAGAAAACTAGATAGAAGGTGACAGAGGACAATCTGACTTTGGGTGATGGGTATGCAACATAATTGAACGACAAGATAACCTGGACATGTTATCTTTGAATATATGTATCCTGATTTATTGATGTTGCCCCATTAAAAAAATAAAATTATTTTAAAAAAATAAAATAAAATAAAAGAGCTGTTTATAGTTTAAGGAAACTAACCATTTCTCACATATGAATTATTTGTCCCCTGTATTTTTAGCTTGTTTACTGTAATTGCTGCCATCAAATTTTTTGTGAGTTGCTCAGAAAAGTCTTATCACACTTCAGATTATTTTTTAAGCTTTTTTAAATATTATTTTTATTTATTCATTTTAGAGAAGAGAGACAGAGATAGAGAGAGGGAGAGAGGGAGAGAGAGAGAGAGAGAGAGAGAGAGAGAGAGAGAGAGAAGGGAGGAGAAGGAAGCATCAACTCCCATATGTGCCTTGACCAGGCAAGCCCAAGCTTTTGAACCGGCGACCTAGCGTTCCAGGTCGATGCTTGATCCACTGCGCCACCACAGGTCAGGCAAGATTATTTTTTTTAACTCTCCTTACATTTTAAAAATTATTTTTATTTTCTATTTCTAAGTCTTTGATCCAGCTGTGATTAATTTAGATATAAAGAGTGATGTAAGCCATGATTATTACTAAATATTTGAAAAGCAGTTTGTTGCCTTTCCCCCCCAAAAGTTTATATATTTTTTCCCACAAATAATTCATGTTCATTGAGAAAAATTTAAAAATAGATAAAAATATCACCTGCAACTGCATTATGCAGGAATACTTACTAATATTTTATTATATAACATTTCTCTAGGGGAAAAAAAACATATAAATGTAACACTTTTATTTTTTATTTTTTAATTTTATTTTTTTACAAAATAACAAAATTATAGTATGCCTCCTATTTTATCATCTGCATTTTCCAAATCACAACACATTGTGCCTGTCTTTCTGGGTGCATATTTTCAGTCGAGTCCTTGGTTGAAACCATGATCCTGAGGGTTCGTGGGTGAGCTGAGACAGTGGAAGCATTTGGACTAATTCTTCAACAAAGCACGGTGGTGACAGGAAGGAGAAATATAGGGCATCAGCTTGAGGACCAGCTGGGTGGAGGAATCCTATTTTAAGGATGAAGGAAACCATGTTCTTGTAGACCCAGAAATGATGGGGAAAGCGCCAGGGGACTGATGGGAGCAGAGAGACGAGTGACTTTTCCAGGCAGGAGAAGAGAGAAAAGGAGGGTGGGGTGGAGGACTGGACGGAGAAACTGATGCAGAAGGGATGGAGCTGAAAGGCGTCTACTCCGTGTGGTTCCCCTCTCCCTGAAGTCCGTGAGGTCACCGGCCAAGTGCATTTGAGACTGGTGTGTGTTTGGGCCTCCAGGAAGTGGGAACATTTGGACGGAGACTCTGAGAAAGTCAGCAGGGAGCCAACGAGAGCAGTGGTGAGAAGCCAAGTAGGGAAGCAGTCAGAGCAGCCACAGAGCTCTCCACAGCACCACTCAGGACTCCGTGGATGAGAAAAACAGGAAGGGGCTAGGCATGGCCGGGGTGCCGAGGGGGAGGTGGGGCAGCACGGCCCTCGGGCCGGGAGGAAGCACGCTTGGGTGTCTGGAACCTGAGGAGAAAAGGGGAAAGCTGGCTTTCGTAAGCACCCTGCCCTGTCCTCTGCTCAGATGGTCTGACTTCTGCCTTATTTGAGTTTCCACTTATATAATAGCCTTGCACTGATCTGTTGGCCCTACCTGGCTGCCAGCTTCACCATCCCCTTCTCCTCACAGCGAGGACCTCCTGGTCTCCAGGTGTAGACCCCCTTCACCCCCAGATCCCAGGGAGCAGGGAAATCAAGTGGTACCCCCTCCCTACCTTCTTGAACTTCTCAGCAAGGCACCTGGTTCTCCACTTGCCCAGCCCAAGAATGTTCAGCCTCTCACCACGCCTAGGTCGCACCCGCGTGACTGCTCAAATGGCTTGAGCATCTTGTTGGTGGCAAGCCATTCGCTGAGCACGAGGGGCAACAGGTATGGATCAGATCAAGCTGCTGCCTGAGGAAGTTCAGAGCAGGAGACAATAGGGGTGGCCTACACCTTATCAGACACATGATTGTCATAGAGCAGGGCTCCAACAGGACAGACGACTGCAAAAGGCAGCCCTGGAAGTGAGTCCCATGGGACAGCAGGAAAGAACCCAGTGAGCTGAAGGAACCCCTCCCAGGAACAAGAGTTCAGAGTCAAGGCAAGTCTGCCAGGTGGGGCCACCCAAGATCAGAGTGAGCAAAGCACTTGCCACCCCAGGTCCCGATGCGACACAGTGCAGACGTGTGCCTTCTGAGCCCCGCTTCTGCAGTTGCTAATATGTGACCGTGGTGGGTTTCCCACGGTCTGGGACACTGGCCCTGCTCTTGGAGCTGCTCAGCCACGTGGGTTCTAAGCTGTCAGAGCAGACATTTCGCCCTCTGTCCTCTGAGCTGGATCTCTGTCTGGGGAAAACATCTCTCCACTTTTCCCGGCACTCTAATTCCTGCCAAGACCTATTCAGTGTAGGGGTGACACGGCGCCCCGTTGATCTGTGTTGAATGGAGTGCACTTGCGAGCTGAATCACTTCTTGTCTCTGGGTCTCGGTTTCTCCCTGCCCTGGGGAGGGGATGTCCTGGAAGATGTCTCAATCTCCTTCAGTGCCAAGCCCAGGTGCCCGCCTCTCTAGCTCCCCCTCTTACCTCTCCTCCTCCCCTTGCTGAAGCTGCAATCTATTCTAACCCTCACCAGCACGGCATGCTGTGTACTGTGGTTCATTGTGTGCTAATAATGTAATTATGCGGCTGTAGGAGCAGGTCAGCGGAACACCAGCCAGGATGGGAAATAAATCAAAGCTGGGCGTTTCGGGGACAAGGTCCAAGAGTCCCTTCAGCAAGTCCTCTCTGAGCTCCCAGCACAGGGCCTCCGCACTGGGCCTGGGGAGGGGAGGCCAGGCTGCTGCTGGGCTGTGAAGTTGAGGGAGGGACAGGTGTGGAGGGGGCCAGCCTCCCACACCAGCAGCCCTGGGGCCCAGTCACCAACCAGCTCAGAAAATGAGGTCAGCCTCTAACTGGTTCCTGGAACTCTCTGCTGTCCAAAGGAGGCCTGATTCTTTGTCTGCTGTGGGCCTCACCCCCATATTAAAAGTCAGCAGAGAAACAGGGAGCCCATTGGCGTGCTAGGAAGGCACACCAACCAGCTCCTTGGTGCTTGGTGGGACTAGAACCTGGTTTTCTGGCTCCGGAGAGAAACGACTGTCATGACACTGCAGGTCTCCTCAAACACCTGCCCGTTACGGTGGTTCGCTCGGACCAGTGGGAAGGACTGTGGGCGCTGGCACTGGGGCGCAGCACGGGGCTCACACAGGGTGCGTGCACTACGCCCTCAGACCACGCTTTCTATATCGTGAGAAATTAATTTCTCACAGCAATACATTATTAGTCTTCCCGTCGCACTCAGGAGGAAAGTGAAGCTCGCAGAGGTTGAGGAGCAATAACCGGTTTCCCGCACTGGGCACTGACCTTGCCTTCTAACCTGTCAGAGGCCACTTCCCATCCCATCCGGCCCGGGTATCTGCCGAGCTGCCCAGGCCTGAGCACACCCACCTCCACACCGCTGGGGAGGGAAGGCTTAGGGGGAACGGGTTCATCATCACCGCAGGAGGATGGCTAACTGCCTCTTCTCTTTGCTGCCGCCTGATTTGCAGAGACGCTTGGAAACCTGGGGAAAAAAGGATATCAGCACGGTATCCACAGCTTCCCAAAGCGATGTGCTGGCTGTGGAGGGGAGAGCTCTTTCTGGATGCCTTAGGACCGCTGAAGAAGTCGAAGTTGGCTATATGAAAAAGAAAGGGGAAAGAGTTCTAAGAATTAAGGACGAACAAGGTCACAGGTTCAGGGAGGCCCTCAGCTACACTCTCCTATTTATTTACTAAAGACCACCAAGAGTTTCTCTCCTCAGCCCCCAGTGGCCCTGAGAATTCTACTGCCGTTGGGGACAGCCCCAGGGCCACTGCTGTGAGATCCAGAGGGCAGCCGAGCCACCAATTTCCAGCCACCAACTCTTGGGTTGAAAGGGGGAGAGATAGGATGAGAAAGAGGGAGAAGGAAGATGAGGGAAGTCATGAGGGCAGGAAGCAGACCGACGCGCCACAGACGGGACCGTGGAGAGCTGAGTGACACTGATCACTGCACAGTGACCCCGGCTGCGCACTTTCCTCTCCCCACAGCAGCACGAGCTTTCCAGCGTGGGGATCGCGAGGGGAGCCTCTGCTTGTGGAAACTCGAAAGGAGAGTCGGCGAGGATGGCCAGAGGCCCCTGCTCCTCTCCTTCCGGAAGTTCTCACTCCCAGGAGCCCCATGCCTCAGAAAACATTGTGGGGCCTGATTTCATGAAATACCGAGGAGGTGAAGCACTTCTCCATTATCTGCCAGGTTTGAACTCTTAAAGGCACACATCAGTGGTCCTCAGAATGTGAGCCCTGGACTCGCAGCATGGACAGCGCCCAAGAAGGGTCGGAAGGGCAGAGGAAGCTAGATTCACTGTCACTGGCGAGGTTGGAGGAGATCTGTCCTCCAGCGGTTATCCTCAGTCGGCTGATGTCAGCTCCAGTGCCCTTGTGCTGGAGAAGCAGGGACAGACCAGCATTTACTGAGCACATCGCAAGTGCCAGGAGTGGTGGTAAACACCTCTCTCAGATACTTTTCTTTTGTAGATGAAAAATCTGAAGGTCGGTGTGGTTCAGTAACTGGCCCACGACTTCGGTGCTGGGAGATATGGGGTTGGCATTGGAACCCAGGTCTGACTCCCCCCTGCTCCGACTCAGTTTCCCTGGAGAAGCAGTTTTGCCTGGGGCATTGACCCAGCTGGGAAGTCCAGTCCCGGAGGTCAGCGGGCAGAGGCGGCACCCTGTAGCCCCCGTTTCCCACTGAGTGGAGCAGCAGCCTTCAAGTCTTTTGGTCTCGGGACCTCTTTGCCCCGGGTAAAAATTACTGAGGTCTTTTTTTTTTTTTTTCCTGAAGCTGGAAACGGGGAGAGACAGTCAGACAGACTCCCGCATGCGCCCGACCGGGATCCACCCGGCACGCCCACCAGGGGCGATGCTCTGCCCCTCCGGGGCGTCGCTCTGCCGTGACCAGAGCCGCTCTAGCGCCTGGGGCAGAGGCCAAGGAGCCACCCCCAGCGCCCGGGCCATTTCTGCTCCAATGGAGCCTTGGCTGTGGGAGGGGAAGAGAGAGACAGAGAGGAAGGAGGGGGGTGGGGGTGGAGAAGCAAATGGGCGCTTCTCCTATGTGCCCTGGCCAGGAATCGAACCCGGGTCCCCCGCACGCCAGGCCGACGCTCTACCGCTGAGCCAACCGGCCAGGGCCTGAGGTCTTCATAAAGCTTTTGTTTATGCATGTTACATCTGGTAATATTCACCATATTAAAACCAAACACTGAGAAATTCTTAAAACACTCATTTGTTCATTTTAAACAACAGCAATAGGCCCTGGCCGGTTGGCTCAGCGGTAGAGCGTCGGCCTAGCGTGCGGAGGACCCGGGTTCGATTCCCGGCCAGGGCACATAGGAGAAGCGCCCATTTGCTTCTCCACCCCTCCGCCGCGCCTTCCTCTCTGTCTCTCTCTTCCCCTCCCGCAGCCAGGGCTCCATTGGAGCAAAGATGGCCCGGGCGCTGGGGATGGCTCTGTGGCCTCTGCCCCAGGCGCTAGAGTGGCTCTGGTCGCAACATGGCGACACCCAGGAGGGTCGCAACATGGCGACGCCCAGGATGGGCAGAGCATCGCCCCCTGGTGGACAGAGCGTCGCCCCTGGTGGGCGTGCCGGGTGGATCCCGGTCGGGCGCATGCGGGAGTCTGTCTGACTGTCTCTCCCTGTTTCTAGCTTCAGAAAAATGCAAAAACAAACAAACAAACAAACAAAAAAAAAACAACAGCAATAAACTCATTACACATTAACATATATAATGTGCTCATAAAAAAAGTAACTCATGCTGTTGCAAAAGGTTAAGATTTTCTTCTTCTTTACAGTTGAGTAGTATTCCATTGTGTATATGTACCAGTTTTTTATCCACTCATCTACTGATGGACACTTGGGCTGCTTCCAAATCTTGGCTATTGTAAATTACGCTGAGATAATCATAGTGGTGCGTATATTCTTTTGAATTAGTGTTTTAGGTTATTTGGATATATTCCCTGAAGTGGAATTGCTGGATCATAAGGAAATTCCATGGAAGGACCTGGAGATTATTATGCTAAGTGAAATAAGCCAGTCAGAGGAGAAACAACTATCATACGATTTCACTTATACATGGACTCTAATGAACAAAGTAAACTAACAAAATAGAAACAGATCCATAGATACTGAGAACAGACCTACAGCTGTCAGAGGGGATGGAGGTTGAGGGGCTGTGAGAAAAAAGGTGAAGGGATTAAGCAAAGAAGAAAACCTTATGGACACAGACAACAGTGTGAGGATGGCAGGAGGGAAAGAGGGGTGGGTGAGCTGGAGGAGTGTGGGGGGGACAGAGGATGAGAGCGAGACTTGAATTGGGGTGGTGAACACACAGTGCAGACGATGTATTGTCGAACTGCGCACTTGAAACCTGCATAATTTTTTTTTTTGTATTTTTCTGAAGCTGGAAACGAGGAGGCAGTCAGACTCCCGCATGCGCCCAACCGGGATCCACCCGGCACGCCCACCAGGGGGCGATGCTCTGCCCCTCTGGGGCGTCGCTCTGTCGTGACCAGAGCCATTCTAGCACCTGAGGCAGAGGCCACAGAGCCATCCCCAGTGCCTGGGCCGTCTTTTGCTCCAATGGAGCCCTGGCTGTGGGAGGGGAAGAGAGACAGAGAGGAAGGAGAGGGGGAGGGGTGGAGAAGCAGATGGGCGCCTCTCCTGTGTGCCCTGGCCAGGAATCGAACCCAGGACTTCCGCACGCCAGGCTGACGCTCTACCACTGAGCCAACCGGCCAGGGCCGAAACCTGCATAATTTTTTTTTTTTTTTTTTTTTTTTTTTGCATTTTTCTGAAGCCGGAAACAGGGAGAGACAGTCAGACAGACTCCCGCATGCGCCCGACCGGGATCCACCCGGCACGCCCACCAGGGGGCGACGCTCTGCCCACCAGGGGGCGATGCTCTGCCCGTCCTGGGTGTCGCCATATTGCGACCAGAGCCACTCTAGCGCCTGAGGCAGAGCCATCCCCAGCGCCCGGGCCATCTTTGCTCCAATGGAGCCTTGGCTGCGGGAGGGGAAGAGAGAGACAGAGAGGAAGGTGCGGCGGAGGGGTGGAGAAGCAAATGGATGCTTCTCCTGTGTGCCCTGGCCAGGAATCGAACCCGGGTCCTCCGCACGCTAGGCCGACGCTCTACCGCTGAGCCAACCGGCCAGGGCCAACCTGCATAATTTTATTAACCAATGTCACTCCAATAAAAAAAAATTTTTTTTTAAAAAGCAACACAGATTAAAATATATATATTGACAAGAAAGGCATTTACATTTTTGCAAATCTTTTTACTATCTGGCTTAATAGAAGATAACAGGATTCCTACAGACACATTTAGTCTGTTACAATACCCCACATGATGTAGCCTCGGAAACCTCACTGGGCCCTAGCGAGAGAATGAGAACGAGAAGGCAAATAACATGTTGGTAATAGCAGATCCTCGTCTCGTTCAGCATTGTTCTTTTGTTGAACATGGATGAGGTGCCATAGGAACTTACCTCTTGCTTTTATCAATTAGCCTATGGTAAAATTGGCTTAATTATGTCTTTTTGCTGCAGTTCCAAGAACTAATTCACAACTTAAGTGAGGACTTACTATAAAGCAATCCCCACTTATCTGCAGGGGATTTGTTCCAAGACCCCCAGGGGATGCCTGAAACCGTGGATAGTACCAAACCCTATAGATACTGTATTTTTTTCCAAACATACCTACTTGCCTCCTTAACCAACTTCAACTCTGCCGGAGATGTGGCAGCAGCTTCTTCCACAGCAGGCACAGCCTCTGCAGTAGTTTTTACATTTCTCAGTCCAAACTTATTCCTGAAGCTGGGCGACCATCCCTTACTTGCAGTAAATGGCTTGCTGTCACTCCTTTCGGAGGATCCCTTGCTGAAGTCTTCATGTAGGCTCAGTGCTTTCCGGCCTAACGTGCTGCCATTAACCGGAACAGTTTCTGTTCATGTCTTCCGCCCGCAAACTGAACGCCTTTTCCATCTTAACTAAGCACTTACCACGCACCGTGGCCGTAACTTTCGCAGTTTGAGGTGCAATGGCGAGACTAGCACGAATTTCTTTTTCCTTCTTCACAATTTCATGGGTGGAAGATTTGTTCTTATCATAGATCTCAGCAGCCTCAAGCTTTCCCCCTCTCTTTATTAAGTTGAAAACTTTCCCCTTTTCACTTAGAAGACACATTTTACATCTTTTCATTAGCAAATCTGAATTGCCACCATTACTATTCCTGGGGTTTAGGGTTATTACTAAGTAAAATAAGTGTTACCTGAACAGAAGCACCATGATACCGTGACAGTCAATGTGATAATGGAGAAGCTACTCAGCGACGATTGGGCGGGCAGCGTGTACAGAGAGCATGGGGACACTGGAGAAAGGGACGACTTACATCCTGGGCAGGACAGAGCGAGACAGTGGGAGGTTTCATTCTGATACTCAGAATGGGCTGCACTTCATTTATTTATTAATTTTTACTTACTTATTTCCGGGAGAGAAAGAGAGAGACAGGTACATTGAGCTGTTTCAGTATGTGCCCTGACCAGGGATCGAACAGGCAACCTTTGCACTTCAAAACCATGCTTTAACAAACTGAGCTATCCGGCCAGGGCTGGACTGCAATTTAAAACTTAGAAATCATTTCTTTCTGGAATTTCCCATCTATTAT
The DNA here is from genome assembly GCF_036850765.1 of Saccopteryx bilineata. NCBI lineage: Eukaryota > Metazoa > Chordata > Mammalia > Chiroptera > Emballonuridae > Saccopteryx > Saccopteryx bilineata. The sequence goes on from NC_089493.1 coordinate 270,735,226, forward strand.
AATATTTTGTACCACAGTTTATTACAGGTAACAGAAACCATGGAAAGGGAAACTGAGTAAAGGGAGACGACTGTATTATTGTCGTTTTAATCTTGCAGACTCTGTGAAAGGTCCTCGGGGACCCCTGAGGTCCCTGGACCACACTTTGAGAACTGCTGGACTAGAGTATAGTGAGGAGTCATCCTGAGTGCTTTTAGGTGAGGTTTTTAAGAATCCATCATTCATAAACACTGAATTACAGGCCCTAGACTGACTTCTGCCAGACTTGTATTTGGAGACTGAGAGGGGGTTGGGGGTGAGGGAGGAGGCACTGGGAAGAGGACTGTGCTGCTGGAGTTCTGAGCCAGGCCCTGCAGTCACCTGGTCACCTCTAAGAAAGAACGGGTCACTGGCAGCTGGCTGGGCTTGTAGCAGGCCTTCCTCAAGGATGCGATGCCCACCTAGCCTTATGCCCATCCACCGCCAACAGCTAATTCAGCCCACATCTCAGCTCTGGCCTTAAATCCACCCCAAGGTCAGCATGGGGTGGGATCATGGCCTCTAGAATATTAAAGCTGTCTGGGACCTGCCAGTGGGGAAACTGAGGCCCACAGAGTGCAGCCTGCTCAAGACCATACAGAGCTCCTCCTGGGAGAGCTGAGTGGGAAGCCCAGGTGCTGCCTCTGCCCGCGGACCCGCTGGACTCCATCTTCCCGCCGGGCGGACCCCCCGCCCCCCAGGGGAAACAGCCTCTCCAGGGGAAGCTCAGCCAGGAGGTGGAGCCATTAGCCAGAGCCCGTAGTGAGTATGTTATATGTTGAGGTGACCTCTTCCCCGGATGTCATTTTCTCCTCTTTAAATTTTAATAGCATCTCTGGGGACCAATGTCATTTCCACCAACCATGTCTAACATATAACTGACAATCATGCTGGACGTCATCCGAGAAAGCTTCAGGCCACCCACCGTAGGGCTTGTTGGCTTGGGTGCCCCTTCCTCACTGCACCCACGTGGCCCCCATAACCAGATGTAGCCCAGGGCCTTGTCCTTCCTTCTTTGCTTCCACCCATCACTTGCAGTGTCCCTTCCACCATTGCTGGGGACACATGAACAACTCACAGTGCTGACCCTGGAAAAGTCCGTTATACCAGTGGAGAGAGGAAATTAGGGCGCCACAAGGATAGAGTGTAATAAATATTGCCCAGGGGTCAGGATGGTGTAAGAGGAGCAGACAAGGGCAGGCACTTAACTGACCTGTGAGGCCTGGCACATTGGAAAGCCTGCAGCCTAGGCTATGAAGCCAGGGCTGTGGGAGGGGGCGGGACTGCCTGGAGGGGTGAGGACCCCGGGGTGACAGGGTGGTACATCTGCTCGCTCTCGAGGCTTCTGGAGGTGGTTTACCCAGGACTGTGGGATTATAACACCTCTGGCAGAAGAAGTAAGTGTGGCTTCTCTAGATTCTGAACAGCCACAGAAATCTGTCCGTCCCATCCCTGGGCAGGGTTCTGTCTGCTCCTCGCTCCTGCTGGAGTAGCAGCGACTCCCCTGGGAGGAGAGAGCCTAATGACGAGCACTGTTTTAAGCAGAGAGAGACAAGCTGGCGGAGGGAGCGGTGGGGGGAGGCTGGATCTGGAGAGGCTGAGCCGGGCTCACATTGTGTCCTGTTAATTAGCACCTTGAGACTCGTTACTGTGTCTGCAGAGCAGGATGGCGGCCCCCCACTGGGTACTGCGTCCCTCAGGCCTGCTTTCCGTCCCCTAAGACCTCCGAAGAAGCTCCTGGCAGTCGCCGTGGGATTGAGCCCTCCCTGTGGAAGGGGTTTTTGTTCAGTTGTTTCTAGATTTCAGTCTCTTTGCCTGTAGAAAATTTTGATTAAAAACAAAACCTTATGAAGTTGTAAGTTAAATATGCTTTGGTTTACCCTGTATTGAAAACCCTCCCTGTGTTTACATGGTCACGGATCAACTGTGTTGAGAGAGTTCATGCCCTAAAACCCCGCCGTCACATCGCATCATCACTGAGATTCAAGGAGACGCTGAGGCGGCAGCGGAGGGAGTCGGGCGTATCTGAGCATGGTTTACAGAACGGAGCCGGAGGCAGCTTGAGGATGGTGTGTGCACCACCCTGACCTCCCCTCGCCCAGACGAGAACTGAAGTCAAGGAGGTTAAGTGACAGGTTAAAACAGGAAGAGACCCCATCCATGTCCTTGAGGTGTGCCACTAGGACAACCAGAAGTGAGCAATAACCAAGTGTTAAGTGGCATGCATAGCCCAGACAAGATACATGAGTCATTTATCTATGCAGCAAATTAGGAGGGGAGACCCCACTACATGTCAAGCACGGCTCGAGGCCCTGGAAACACAATTATAAAGAAAACAGAAAATAAAAAACAAAAAAACAAAACCCTTGCCTTACATTCTGTGAGCTCTATTTGCTGGGGAGACACACAATGAGGGTTAGGAAGAAAAACAGGCAGAGTACACGAGACAGAAGGACTAGGTTACAAGTGGGGTTGCCATGCATACATGGTCATGGAAGAGCTCTCTAATAAGTAGGTGTCTACACAAGTACTTGAAGAACACGAGGGGCAAGCCACGTGAACATCTGGGCAGAAAGCACTCCCAGCAGAAGGAGCAGCTAGAACAGAGGCGCTGAGGCGGGGTCAGGAGAGAATGAAGGGCTTGCTATGCACGGGGAGCTCTGGAAGCGGGGACTTGAGTAGACCTGAAGAATGGCCAGGTCTTTTTTTTTTTTTTTTTTTTTTTTTTACAGAGACAGATAGAGAGTCAGAGAGAGGGACAGAGCTTCAGACAGACAAGACTGGAGAGAGATGAGAAGCATCAATCATTAGTTTTTCGTTGTGACACCTCAGTTGTTCATTGATTGCTTTTTCATATGTGCCTTGACCGTGGGGCTACAGCAGACCGAGTAACCCCTTGCTCGAGCCAGGGACCTTGGGTCCAAGCTGGTGAGCTTTTGCTCAAACCAGATGAGCCCGCACTCAAGCTGGCGACCTTGGGGTCTTGAACCTGGGTCCTCTGCGTCCCAGTCTGAGGTTCTATCCATTGTACCCCTGCCTGGTCATGCTGGGCAGGTCTTGATGAAAAGGAGCTTGTGATACACTATGTTGACCTTTTCCATCAGCCTCTTTGCATGGTGCTCAGAGCTCAGAGACCTGCAGCGAGGGCCTGGCTACCCCAGCGCTTAGACAGGAGTCTGGGAACTGCTGAGCATACCCCCATTTCTACCCCTGCTTTACGGGACTTGGGTTCTTGCAGTTTGAACTAGCTATAGACCTGACTCTAGGTTTCTCCAGCAGCAGGACAGATCGGGGCCCGTACTGGGGGCACAGATGGTTCGCTTCAGTATCTCCACCCTCTTCTGTTGAGAACCAAATGCCTCTTTCCCATTGGCAGCGTGGAGTTGCCACTATTCTGTGAAGAAGCTCCCACTCTCCTCCCTCTCCTCGAGAGCAAGGCAGTTTGCTTACAGTCATGAAAATGTATCTGAGCCTCCCCCAAACTGAGGTTTTTTTAGAACCATTTTCTTCCCCAGTCATTTGTTTGCTTAACAATTATTGAGGTCTAACTCTGGGCTACTCACTGGGCAGACAGAAATGAAAGTTCGAACATGGGGCTCAGGCTCAATCTATCCAGCCCTACACGACTCCCTGGGGTCTCAAGTGTTGCAGCTCTTCTGGGTTCCCAGAATTCACTGTGCTCATTTAAGTGACCAACTCCATCACTGGGAGCCAAGACCATGACCCCTAAGCTAAACCACTGGAGGAGTTGCCCCTCCAATCCAAAGCAGATATCCTGCTGCAGACACATGGCCTTCACACACACACACACACACACACACACACACACACACACACCCTTTTCTTGTATAACGTTTCTGTCTTCAAAACCAGCTCCATTTTATTAACCATGTCACCCTAATAAATACAATTAAAAACTAAAAACTTACTCCATTCCCCTCGCTTTAACGTCCAGCACTTTTATTGTGGTTCAGTTTATTTAATATATATGTATATGATGTAAATATAGTAATAGACTACTTATTTATACATAAATATAAACATGCATAAAATATATCTGTATGTACTGAAGCTTTTATGGGTGAAATGATGCAACACCTGGAATTAGCTTTAAAATATCCCATGTTACCCACAATTTGGAGGTATATGTATGTGTGTGTGTGTGTGTTTATTTATATATATATATATAAATTATTATATATATATAACAAAATTAAGAAAAAGGGGATAACCTGACCTGTGGTGGCACAGTGGATCAAGTGTTGACCTGGAATGCTGAGGTGGCCATTTCGAGCTCCTGGGCTTGCCTGGTCAAGGCACATACCCCTTTCTCTCTTTTTTTTTTTCCTTTCTCTCTCCTCTCTCTAAAAAAATCAATAAATAAAATCTTTAAAAAAAAGAGAGAATAATTATGGAAGCTGAGGTTTCTTATACTATTGTTTCTACTTTGGGGAATGCTAGAAATTTTCTAAATTTAAAAGTTAATTAAAAGTAAATAAAGTAAGACTATATGTACAGATTCAGGAAATAATTATGAAACAAATGCCTGTGGATACACCACTCAGCTCAAACAGTAGAAAACTGCAGGTCTCCCAGATCCCCTTCGTCGTCCCACCCTCAGCAGACGGAGCCACTAGGCTGACTTTTGCTATCATTGTTCCCTAGGTTTCTTTATAGGCTTACCACCTATGTAAGCATTCCTAAACAATATCATCTTGTGCTGCCTGTTACTGAGTAAATGGAATCACACAGTATGTGTTCTTTTGTGATAAGGGACAGGAAGATATGCAAATTCAGGGAGAGAGCAGGGTTGAACTGGGAAGAATTTTAATCTGTCCGTGTATGAATGAGGCCTGGGGCTCAGAGAGGTGAGATTCTCGTCCGTCCGTGGCTCCACACAAGGGAGAGGCCAGACACCAGGTCTCTCGAGATCAGGGGCAGAGCTATTCCACTCCTCTAACCGTTTTGTTCAAAGTCATATATTCAGCAGGAGGATCAGGAAGAGGACCATCACAATGTCTTATGTAAATTTCACGAAGTTTACACGGGGTGGGTTTGCACATAACACAGGTAGCTCCGGGTGAATTCAGCTCAAGGAGATGTCATTTGTGAAGGACAAAAATACATTCACATAGAAGACAGCCCCGTGGGAGAAACTTTAAGGGTAGTGTTATAGAAAGTGGGGTGGGCTAATGTTTTACTTTACAAAAATTTATTACATAACCTATGGACAATGGCCCCCGAGATGTCCGTGTCCTAATCCTCAGAACCTGTGGGTGGTATCTTATCTGGCAAAGACTTTGCTGATGTGCTTAAGTTAAGGATCTTGAAATCAAATATTATCCTGGATTATCTGTGTGGGTCTTAAATGCAATAAAATTGTCCTTATAAGAGGAAGGCAGAAGGAAATTACAGACAGAAGAGAAGAAGGTAATGTGACCATAGAGGTAGAGATTGTGAGTGATGTGGCCATAAGCCAAGGAATTCTGATGACCACCAGAAATAGGAAGAGGTGAGGAACGGATTCTCCTTTAGGGACTTCGTAGAGAACCTGGCCCTGCTGGCATCTTGATTTTGGCCTAGTGAAACTGGTTTCACATTTCTGGCCTCCAGAACTGGTAAGAAAAGAAATCTGTGGTGTTTTAAGTTACCAAATTTGTGGTAATTTGTTATAGCAGCCATCAGAAAATAATACAGATGTATTAATTGACTATCTATAGTTCAGGCACTTGTGATAAAAGAGTAAATTAGATATCCCCTGACGTCAAGAAGTCTAAATAGTCTGATGGAAGGAGAGATATGTCAAGGAAGGCTTCTTAAAGGACATGATGCTTGAGCTTAATCTTAAAAAAATGATCGGGAGAAGAGAAGGAAGTACTGTATATGCCAACAAGAGAAGGAACATCAACTACTTAACAAGGTCTCACAGAAGTCCTGGAGCGGCCTGAGAATCCCACTGTGAGGGCATGCAAACAGGAATGATGCTCGCGGTTGTGCTGTACAATGGCTGGATGGAAACATGGCTGCCACTTTGTGATGCTTTTCTTACCTCTCCACTGGGCTGCGTGAGAATTCTCCTCTGCGACTCAGGAATCAGGACTCGAAATGCAGCTGCTAGCTTGTATGGCTGCTGCTCCTTCACATTTCTAACTTCCAACATGGCGTCCACATGATCAGCTGAGCCAGGCCATATGTCCGTGCGTAGCTTCAAGGGAGGCTGGGAAAATGAGTATCTTGTACTTTTAGTTTCTATATTAGAGGCGGACTATATTAAGAGGGTTCAGATGACAGGCAGCCAGAAAGAATGACAATTATCACTCTCCTAGGAATGGAAATGAGGGGGTGGATTTAAACAACTTTGTCACCTTCTTCAGGTAGAAAATGTCTCAGCCATGAAGGAAATGAAGAAACTCTGACTCCGGGCCATGATGAGTTCAATTCCTAAGGAGAACCCCGCCCTGCCTGAGCGGAACCTTTGGCATTGCAAATTGAATGCAGCTCTGTGTCATTGAATAATGTTTTATGATCAGCGTACAAGTATGCTGTCCTTTAGAAGCCACCGTCCATTACAGAAACAGCAGGTGTTTCAATTGCTACTTCTCTGATCAGCCCAGTCTGACATTTCAAGTATTTTATATTTAAACCCAGAAGGCAATGTTTAATGTCTTTATTCTGAACATTTCAGAAGGCTGAAGAGATTATTCTGGGGACTACTTCCTGCTTAACAGAGACCTGGGAGTCTCCAGGGCATCTTAGATGATTCAATCTTTGTTGGGAAGCCTGGCTTCTCTTCAGAGAAGTGTTCTTCCCGAAGCTGAATTTTTATTGCTTCTCCTCTTGTGAAGATTTCCTCAAATCCAATACCTTTTGGAGGGATTTCCAATTTTCCAGAAAATTGGGACTCATTCATCATTGTCATTGTTGTTAATGATAACTTTTTTGGCTTAGCAAGGATCCTAGATTCTCTTCACGTAATGCCACACTAGCCTTTTGAAAGGGGCACACATATTATAATTCACATTTTATAGATAGGGAAACTGAGACAGCGAGAGAGTAAGTAAGTGACTGAAGTATTGAGGGAGCCAGGATGGGACCCCAGGCCATCCACACCGGAGTGTGAGCCTCTCACCCTGCAGGTAGATCCCATGGCCAGCCCTAGCTGTGGTCACCCACAGGGGAGCAGTAGGGCTTCACCCTGAGCTCTGCTACAGAAGCAGGAACGGAGCTTCTGGGAAGTGGGGAAAAGTTCGAGGGTTTACAGCAGGGGTCCCCAAACTACGCCCATGCGGCCCCCTGAGGCCATTTATCCGCCACCCCTCCCCCCACCCCCCGCTGCACTTCCAGAAGGAGCACTTCTTTCATTGGTAGTCAGTGATAGGAGCATAATTCCCATTGAAATACTGGTCAGTTTGTTGATTTAAATTTACTTGTTCTTTATTTTAAATATTGTATTTGTTCCCGCTTTGTTTTTTTACTTTAAAATAAGATATGTGCAGTGTGCATAGGGATTTGTTCATAGTTTTTTTTATAGTCCGAGGGACAGTGAACTGGCCCCCTGTGTAAAACGTTTGGGGACCCCTGGTTTACAGCAATGGAGGATCTGGTTTGGCCCCAAACAGCACTCACCTAAGAAATATGAACATTGCTGTATTGTGGTAAAAGGAAACAAAAGCCTGCTTCCGGTTTGAGACCTGGGACCGAGTGACAGCGCCCGCTAGGTCCTGAGTGGCAGAAGCGGCCATGGTCCCAAGAAGCCAGTCTCTGGGCAGCAAGTTTGTCGGCGGAGATAGAAACAGACACAGTGAGTTGATGCAGAATCAGCGGCATCCACGACACCAGAAATGTGCAGAGAGTACCATCAGTCGTGGAGACTTGACTCTTGGTCAGGCTAGAGGGTGCAATGTGCCATGGTCCCCTCTCATGGGTCACCTCAGGTCTCTGCTCCCCCTCTGCCAGTGAACTCAGGCTGCAGCGTGCTGTGCTGCCCACATTTATATTGGCTATTCTCCCTCCGTTGAGTGGTCGCCTCTAAGGTCGCCACTTGACCCCCCTAAGACATAAGTAGTACAGCTGTGGGGAGTGGTTATTAATAGCGTAGGGTTGTCACATGGCTAATTTACAGGAGATCAACAGCTTTGCAGTTTTCATCTTTCCCAAATGAGAGAGAAAAGGAAAAAAAAAATTGCAGTACCAAAGTCGATGTTTCTGGATAGCAGCTTCTAACATGAGAATGATGCTGAGATGTCCCATTTATTTTATGGGCTATGAAGTCAAATGATTTACGAGCGAAAACAAACACATTACTGAATTAAAAAGAAACAGATTATTTTAAGGCACTAAGTGTTTATATTGTCTCTGGTAAAACTAACTGAGCTGAAGGAATATGAGGGGGAAACATGACTTTATTTCAGAGGATGCTGGGCCTCAGACAGATAGATGGGTTACCTTGGGTCTGCAATGTCCCATTGTCCCATATCTTTTGAACTTTTGATCTACTCCTCTCTGGCCAGTCAGCTCATCCCCTGCCACAAGCTGGGTACTAAGGAATACGGCGGGACCTAGGTCTTGGCTTACGGAGGTGATCCTAATGGTACATCATTCTAGGCTTGCCCTTTGGGCTCCGTGTGCCTTGGTTGCCAAAGAGGAGTGTATTGCCCTCATGGAGAGAAATCCACAGAGATGCTCTGTAAACCCGTAAGTGGCTCACGTAAAGTCATAATACCTCTTTAGAGTGGCGGTATTTTCTGTTCTTTCTGTTTAGAGCTTGCTGCGGTAGGTACTGTGAACTACATGATCCATCTGGGCTTCTCTAGGAGAAAAAAAAAAATTGCTCATCAAAATGAGAGAAAGAACTGCTACTGCTAGTAGGCACAAAACAACGTTGAATTGTTGATTTGTTTCTGAAAGTGAAGATGAACACAGCCAAATTCTACACAAAATCACGCTGCTGGGTCAGGAGACGGAAGTAGAGCTGTCTCATTATTTTGAGCTTCTTTGTATGGATGTGATGCGTTTTAGGGGACTCAATTCAGAGAACAGCTGGAAAAGGCTTTGCAAGGCTTTGGTGGACAACCGAGTTCTGTGGGCACCCTCTGATCTGTGCAATGAGTGAAGGCCATTAGTAGTCGAGACGGCACTACCACGTCTCCAGGGCCTTAGCTGAAAGTCTTGAGCTGTGAGTCCCTGCTTCAGACGTGCCCACGATGGGAGCCTGCTCTGCCAGAGCAGATGAAAGGCATGAGTGTTAGAACAAATCTCTTCGTCTATTAAAGCTATCTTCTCCTTGCCTTTGGAAGATAATACTATTTAGCCGCAGTCACCAGCATGTAAACCGGGAGCTGTTTTCCCAGAAGCAGAGAGGGATTTATCCTATTCCCTCCACACATTCTGGCCTGCTGCTTCTGCAAGAATTGTCAGGCACCTGGCCAAGGTCAAGAGAACTGTCTGTGGCTCAGACACTCGGACTCAGCAAACTGGCTCAGAAAAGGAAATGACACTGCTGTGAGCCACTGAGACATCGAGGCTCATCAAACCCCGGCGGCAAGCCAAAGGTCGGGAGGAGAGAAGGTCCCGAGGAGGAAATGTCATCTAGATTTGCTTCATTGTGTAGTTCGCCAAAGCATTCATTTTAATTATAGCAACCTCCTTGCAGCTTTTAATTAATGTTCTCACCCTCCCATTTAGTAACATCCTTAACACCTTCTTTGGTGAGAATGTTAAAAAGATTGGGAAAGAATGTTAAAGAAGATTGAGGAAGAGACAGAGTGGCACCATGATGCTGCTGACTGCACAAGATGGTCAGCACTTGACATTTTTAAATAGGCAGATAAATAAACAGACTTACATATATACACTCTCACATACCAGGCCTCTTTCTACAAAGGCTTAAAAGTAGCTTATTAGAATATAAACAACATACTAAGTGAGAAACAAAAATTTATATTGTGACATAGGAAAATAAAGATATAATAGAGGGATATGTCAGATAGAAACCCAAGAGTTGTATATGGTTCAACAAGGCAAAAAGATCCCTATTAAAATGGGGGGTAGGTAAAAATTAAAAAAAAGAAATATGACTTATTATACATGCTCATTGTTCTTGATCCCCTTCCCTCGAATTATATTATTTCTTCAGGATAAACCAAAATTTCCTGAACCAGCAGGTCTGACTTCTTCTTTATTTCATTTGGAGCATCATAGAAAGAACAAAGCAACAGCTTCGGCATCACTTCTACAGTAATGAAAGAGCGAGCTTGTACCGAGATGCTGGTGGTGTTCCTCAGAGTGAGCAGAGGGGCCACTTGGGAAGGCTCTTTAGCTGCAGGCGCTAAACAATATAGAGTTTTCAATGGTTGGGTCTAATATCCTCAAGCTTAGGTATAGAGCAGAATTATTTGAGGAACTGGTTTAAAAATATATAGGTGCTTAGGCCTCTTGCCACAGTTTGATTTAGTAAATTGGAGTGGGCATCTATATTTTTAATAGTCTCCCCAGGTGACCCTTGTATCTGCCAAATCCTGAAAACCATCGGTCAGATCTGGTCCCGGAAACTCTTGAGCCTTGCCAGGCCTCGGGTTCCACCAGACGCAGTCCTTCTCTAGGGCTCCTTTTTAGATTTGCTTAACACATTGAACCACTTTAGGTAATTGCTTCAAAGGACACCCCACCGGACTTCCCCGAGTAAACAACCAAATCAATAATCTTCAGACATTTAAAGCTTTACTTTTATATACTAGATCAGCAAGTGCAAGGGAACTTCTTCCATGTCTTAGAATCGAGCAGATTTAAATTGTACATCATGAACTGAAGTTGTATTCATTAAACACCAGGAAGGTAATTATGTTGAGAAGATATACGTGCTTTCGCCTGTGGCTAGGAAAAAGGCATATTAAATCACTACTGGATTCATTTCTCCTTGTAACTTCTACCTTTGTGTCAACATGGGACTCTCAAATCAGCAACTTGGCTAAAATAGCCAGTTGTATTGAGTCATTTTGGTTGTCAATAAGTTAATTAAATTAGTTGCTAATTAAATAAATAAGTAGCACATATATTTAACAAAAACTGGCCTTAAATACCTCTAAAAATGTTTGCACGTGTGCAAAAAAATTGTTCAATGAAGCCCTGGCTATATAGTTCAGTTGGTTAGAGCATCTTCCCGAAGCACAGAAGTTGCTGGGGGTTTTTTTGTTTTGTTTTTTGTATTTTTCTGAAGTGAGAAGCGGGGAGGCAGAGAGACAGACTCCTGCATGTGCCCAACCAGGATCCACCCGGCATGCCCACCAGGGGGTGATGCTCTGCCCATCTGGCGTTGCTCCTTTGCAACCAGAGCCATTATAGTGCCTGAGGTGGAGGCCATGGAGCCATTTTCAGTGCCCGAGCCAACTTTGCACCAATGGAGCCTTGGCTGTGGGAGTAGAAGAGAGAGATAGAGAGAAAGGAGAGGGGGAAGAATGGAGAAGCAGATGGGCACTTCTCCTGTGTGCCCTGGCCAGGAATCCAACCTGGGACTTCCACACGCCAGGCCAGTGCTCTACCACTGAGCCAACCGGCCAGGGACCAAAGGTTGCTGATTTGATCCCTAATCACGGCATATATAAGAATAGATCAATGTTTCTGTTTTTTCCTCTCTCTCTCTCTTCTTTTTTCTATACAATTAATTAATAATTTTTTTAACTGTTCAATGAATCATTAAATATGTTAGCAAAAATACATTTAAATATCCATGAATGGAGGTGGCTAATTAAATTGTTATATCTATAGAATGAACTAATATGCAGTCATTAAAAGTAATTTGTTTACCATAAAAGGAATAAAGTACTGATAAGCCACAACATGCATGAAACACAGAACTATTATGCTAAAAGGGGGTGTGATATCAACAAAATCGAAGGTCTCCAGTTCACACTCCCCCCACAAATAACAATATGACATTCATTCACGGGCAAAACCGCCTTTGTGGGAGCTTTGGAAACCAGATAGAAGGTGGAAAAACCCCAGCAGAGCCGATGACGAAAGAAAGCTGCTTGGAGAGGGCATGTCCACACCCCAGGGGTAAGCTTGCTGAAATGTGGTCTCCGCTACAGACCGAAAGCAGTCCAATTCCCCTATAGACTTAGCCTTAGCCTTTCTTGCCTCTGGTCCTACCACCAGCCCCAGCCATCAAGAGACCTGGGAGGAACCTCACCATCAATATCCCTGATAAGAGGTTCATTGACCTTGGTCACAACTGCAGATCCTGAATCAGCCCATTAATCCAGCTCCAGCTTCTGTATACCATGATCTAGAATCAGCCCTGACTGCCATGGGACCCAGTGATGCTAGTCTATACCCCTTGACACCAAGCCCACTGACCTCAGTCCAGACTGTGGACCCTGATGCACCCCTGGGATTGGCTATAGGCATGCTGTACTGCGATCTCAGAGTCAGTTCTGTCCACTCAGGGGCCTACCCAGGCACCTAGGAGAAGCATGCTGAGAGACCTGGAAGAAACTATGCCCATCTGCTCCCTAGGGAACAGGCCTTCTGTCCGTGGATCCAGCTATGCTTGGCTGTGATCTTGAAGGTAATTCCTTTCACCTGAGGATCTAGTAAGACCCACGCTTGCCCCCAGCCCCCAGTAACAGGCCTGCCAGCCATATATTCACCACAGACCTGGCAACAACCCCAGCCCCACTCATTTGTGACGACAGAGGCAGTCCTACCAGAAAGTCTTTCCCTGCCACAAACCATTATGGAGAGAGGGGTTGGCTCCCTCAAATAAACAGACATCAATGTAAGGCTACATGGATCATGAAAAAATTAGGCAAACATGACACCACCAAAGGAAACTAATAAACCTCTGGTAACTGACCCCAAAGAAATGTAAAGGTATGAATTACCTAACAAAAAAGTCAAGATAATTGTCTCACGTAATCCCAGCAAACTACAAGAAAATACAAACAAATCAACAAAATTAGAAAAATCTAATACATGAACAAAATTAGAGTTTTTCAAAGAAATAAAAATTACAAAAGAAAACACCCCAGAAATTCTGGAGCTGAAGAGTACAATGAATGAAATGAGAAACTCACTAGGGAGTTTCAATAGCATAAAAGAAAGAATCTATAAATAAAGGAGAAGAAAAAAATCAATACGTTTGAATACAGATCATTTGAAGTCATTCATTCATAGGAGGGAAAAAAGAATTTAAAAAGTGAAGAAAGAAGGCCCTGGCCGGTTGCCTCAGTGGTAGAGCGTCGGCCTGGCGTGCGGAAGTCCTGGGTTCTATTCCCGACCAGGGCACTCAGGAGAAGCGTCCATCTGCTTCTCCACCCCTCCCCCTCTCCTTTCTCTATAGGTCTCTCTCTTCCCCTCCCGTAGCCAAGGCTCCATTGGAGCAAAGATGACCCAGGCGCTGGGGATGGCTCCATGGCCTCTGCCTCAGGCATTAGACTGGCTCTGGTCGCAACAGAGCAACGCCCCAGATGGGCAGAGCATCGCCCCCTGGTGGGTATGCCGGGTGGATCACGGTCGGGCGCATGAGGGAGTCTGTCTGACTGCCTCCCCATTTCCAGCTTCAGAAAAATACAAAAAAAAAAAAAAAAAAAAAACAAAGTGAAGAAAGCGTCCATAAAGTAATCAATATAGGCATTATAGGAATCCCAGGGAAGAAGAGAAGGCAGGGGCAGAAAGTTGATTTAAAGAAATAGTGGCCAAAAACTTTCTAAATCTTGGGAGGAATGTGGAAATCCAGATTTATGGAACTCAAAAGTCCGCAAATAAGATCAGCCCAAAGAAGAGTATACCAAGACATGTTATAATTAAATATCAAAAGTCAAAACAGCAAGAGAAAAGTGACTTTTCACATGTAAGGGAACCCTCATAAGTCTTTCAACAACTTTTCCAGCAGAAACCTTGGTTCCAGGAAAGAATGGGATAATACATTCATATAGTGAAATATAGAACTGCCAACTAGAATTATAATACCTAGAAAAGCTATCCTTCAGAAATACAGAATAGATAGCATTTTCAGATGAACAAAAGCTGACAAATCTCATCACCACCAGACTTCCCTTACAAAAAAAATTTTAAAGGGAGTTTTTCAAGTTGAAACAAAAAGATGTTAATAAGTAACATGAAAATATTTGCAAGTTTAAAACTTACTGGTAAAGGTTTGGATATAGTCAAATTCAGAGTACTCTAATACTGTACTGATGGTGTGTGAATCACCTATAACACTAGTATAAAAGTTAAAACATGAAAGTATTAAAAATATATACAACAACTTGTTCATGAATATACAATATAAAAGATGTTTATTGTGATATCATATAACATACAAAAATATAAAGAAAAATAATTCAAAACATACAACTACAAAAATAAATCAAATCACAAAGGAAGATAGCAAGAGAGGAAGAAACAAAAGAAAAACAAACGTTCAGAAAACAATTAACAAATGGCAATAGTAAGTTCTTACCTACTGATAATTACTTTAAAGATACATGGATTAAATTCTCCCATCAAAAGGCAGAGTGACTGAATGAATTAAAAAGAAACCAAAACTAATTCTAATTATATGCTGCCTACAAAAGACTTGCATTTGCTTTAAGGAAATACTAGAAGTGAAGGAATGAAAAAAAAAAAACAAAAAAACTATTCCCTGTAAATGGTAACCAAAAGAGAACAACGGTGACTATATTTATATCAGATGAAATAGAAGTTGAAACAAGAGACAAAGAAGATCACATAATAATAAAAGGTCCAATTCAACAAGAAGATATAAATTTAAAAATATAAATGCACCCCAAACCAAAGCACCTAATTTATAAAGTAATCATTGACAGATCCAGAGAAATAAACAGCAATACAGTAATTGTAGAAGACATCAGTACCCTACTCTAATTGATAGGTCATTAAGACAGAAAATCAATAAGCAAACAGAATAACTGAGCAATACTATAAATAAATGTAACAGACATGTACATAACTTTCTACCCAATAACAAAAAAATACATACTGTCAAGCACACACGGAACATTATCCAGGATAGATCACAGGTTAGGTCACTAAATAAATCTTAACAAATTCAAGAATAATCACACTATTCATCTTTCTGACCACAACCTAAATCAATAACAGCAAGAAAATGGGGGGAAAGCACAAATATATGGAGACTAAACAACCCATTCTTGAATGACTGATGGGCCATATTTTAAAAAGGGAATTTAAAATATCTTGAAACAAATGAAAATAAAAACACACATACCAAAACTTATGGAATATAGCAAAAGCAGTTCTAAGAGAGGAGTTTATATGAATAGATTCCTACATTAAAAAAGAAGAAAGAAGAGGTAGAGCATTGGCCTGGCATGCGGGAGTCCTGGGTTCGATTCCCGGCCAGGGCACACAGGAGAAGCGCCCATCTGCTTCTCCACCCCTCCCCCTCTCCTTCCTCTCTGTCTCTCTCTTCCCCTCCCGCAGCCAAGGCTCCACTGGAGCAAAGTTGGCCCAGGTGCTGAGGATGGCTCTATGACCTCTGCCTCAGGAGCTAGAATGTCTCTGATTGCAGCAGAGCGACCCCCCAGATGGGCAGAGCATCGCCCCCTGGAGGGCATGCCAGGCGGATCCCGGTTGGGCGCATGCAGGAGTCTGTCTGACTGCCTCTCCATTTCCAACTTCAGGAAAAAAAAAAAAAAAGAAGAAAGAACTCAAATAAACAACTTCACACTTCAAGGAACTAGAAAAAGAAGAATAATCAAAGCCCAAGTTAGCAGAAGAAAACAAATAAATATTAGAGCAGAAATAAATCAAACAGAAAATAGAAAAAAACTAAGAGTTTTTTTATGAAAACATAAACAAAACCAACAAGCTATTTTCTAGAATAACTTAAAAAAAGAGAAAACACAAATAACTAAAAGCAGAAATGAAATAGGAGACATTATAATGGATGCCTAAGAAATAAAATATCATAAGGAACTATTATGAACAATTACACGACACATGAAAATCAACTCAAAACCTATTTAAGACTTAAACATAAATCATGAAACAGTAAAACTAGAAGAAAAAATAGGGAAGAAGCTTTTGGTCTGGGCAACAATTTTTTAAATCTGACACTAAAAGCAGAAGCAGAATAAATAAAAATAGGTAAGTTAGATGGCATAAAACTAAAAAAAGAAAAAAATGCTAAAGATTGAGAAAGCAACCTATGGGATGGAAGACATAGTTGCAAGCCATGCATTTGATAAGAGGTTAATATCTGACCCATTATCCTATCCAAATAATAACAACAATAAGCAAATAGCTAAACTTCATTTATTGAGGTATTTGTCAAGAATTGTGCTGGGTCACCATAAGAGTTAGAGATAATACCTGTCAACAGGATCACAGGAACCTGGCTTTCCAACTGAAGGTACTAAGACCCAGATAATAAAAGTGATGATGCCATTTTTGTGGGGTGCTTTGATGACAGAGCATCTGGCTATAGAATCACAGCCCCATCCACCAAGAATTCCAAGGAAACCATAGTCTCTATAACATCCAAATGGCTGGCTTTCCCCATAGATTCCCAGTAGACACCACATTCACCCTATGTGTGACCCACCATGGGCAAAGTGGTTGGGGAGATAGCTTCCATTTATCCTTTTTGGTGCCATATAGACACAGACATTTTTAGCTCCAGGATATAGATTCCACAGCTTCTCCCTGAAACTTCTTTGTGGTCTTGAAACACCATTCTCACCTGCCAAGCTTTTCTCATGGAAAGATACTGAAATGTAGGATCCTTACAGTAGCTGGCCAAAGTAGAAAAGAGCTCCAAAACCTGCCTGCCCTCTTCTTCAAAGGTAATCTGGATTTGGAAAAACACGTAACTCACTAGAGTGGAAAGAGCACTGCTTGGTGAGTCAGGGGGCCTGGGGCCTGGCATTGGAAAGACAGCCACTTCAGGCCTTGGTTTTTATATTATACAAGGTTCTCCCGAGAAACAGAATCAATCAATCTATCTATCTATCTATCTATCTATCTATCTATCTATCTATCTATCTATCTATGATCTATCTATTTATCTATCTATCTACCTATCTAATTTATTTTAAGAATTGGTTTATGTGACTATGGAGGCTGAAGTCCCACAATTTGCCATCTGCAAGCTGGACAACCAGGAAAACCAGTGCTGTCATCCAGTCCCAGTCTGAAGACATGGGAACCAGGGGCACTGGTCTCTGAGAGCAGAAGGGTAACAGGAACCCATGTGCCCTTCCTCTGCCCTGTTCGTCTATTCCGCCCCTCAGTGGATTGGACGCTCCCCACATGCCTGAGTCAGAGTAAGCTGCTTTACTCAGACCACCAATTCAAATGCTAATCATCTCCAGGAACATCCTCATAGACACACCCAGAAATCACAGTTGACCAACTTTCTGGGCATCCCTTAGCCCAATCAAGTTGACAGACACAATTAACCATCACAGAATTCTTTCTTATAAAATGATATATTTGGCCCTGGCCGGTTGGCTTAGTGGTAGAGCGTCGGCCTGGCGTGCTGAAGTCCCAGGTTCGATTCCCGGCCAGGGCACACAGGAGAAGCGCCCATCTGCTTCTCCACCCCTCCCCCCTCTCCTTCCTCTCTGTCTCTCTCTTCCCCTCCCGCAGCCAAGGCTCCATTGGAGCAAAGATGGCCTGGGCACTGGGGATGGCTCCTTGGCCTCTGCCCCAGGTGCTAGAGTGGCTCTGGTCGCAACAGAGCGACGCCCAGGAGGGGCAGAGCATCGCCCCCTGGTGGGCAGAGCATCGCCCCTGATGGGCGTGCCGGGTGGATCCTGGTCAGTCGCATTCGGGAGTCTGTCTGTCTCTCCCCGTTTCCAGCTTCAGAAAAATACAATAAAATAAACTAAAATAAAATAAAATAAAATAAAATAAAATGATATATTTGGAATAAGTGATTTATACAATTTGCTCTTTCGGGAGCCAACATTCTGTGATCCTACTTCTAACTGCATTGTCCAGAGTGTCCTGCTGACCCTGACCCTGACCCTGACTCTGCCTCCTTGTCCCTTTCCTATGTCCTCTGTAGTTGAGAGCCTCCACTTTTGCAACAGCCATTGATTGCCATGCTTGTGCCTGAGCCTGCTACATCCGCTCACTCTTCCGGGTGTGATGACGTTTTGTTCTTTCCAGGCATCTGTGAGAGGAGACAGGCCCATGGTTTGATCAGACAGACCTTGCTTTGCCCACTGAAAACCTGCTGCTTGGAAAATCACAGGTAAAGCCTCTGACAGCATCATTAGCGTGAGTCAGCATGGTGCTGTTCTGGCTCGGCATAATGGAGGGAGTGAGGGGTGTAATTTGCTTAAATGAACACACTCTCCTGCAGAATAATTATTTTGCAACCCACACACTTTTTTTTTGGGGGGGGGTGCAGAATTCCTCTTGACCTAAGCACAGATTTCTTTGTCATCTTCTGTCTGAAGAAAGACCGCTGCTCCATAGTCAGAAATAAAAAGGTGGAATAAAACAATCGGATAAACAAATGATACAAGGAGACAGGATACGTTCTGCACCATTTGCTGCTCAAAGGCTTTCCTTGCCTCCGGGATGAGTAGACGTCCATATGCTTCATTGTTTTGGACTTTGATACAAGCTCAAGCCGGCGACCTCTCCAGCTTCCAAGCAAGCTAGTTTAGCAGGACAGTACTGCTGATGGAATATGAGCATTTCACCTGTTCTTGTGTGTCTCCCAACCTTTTGGACTATTCCTAGGTTTCCTCCCTCACCTTGGTCTGTTAGCACCTCTGCTCTATGTATGACTCTTGACTAGGAATGCCCTAGAAGGAGCTGAAATCACCCTAGAAGAAAGCGCACTGCACGAGGAACCAGGGGACCTGGGGCCCGGTCAGTGGGTTGACCTTGGAAGAGCAATTAACCACTCCAGTTTTTGGTTTCCTTCCTTATAAAATGTTAAGGTCAGAATAAACAACCTTTCCATTTTTTCTATTTCCAGAACTAACATGCTGTGATTCTATTTCTACCTCCACTCCCAGTGTCTTCCTGACCCTGACCCTGACCCTGACCCTGACTTTGCCCCCTGCCTCTTTTCTACGTCCGTTGTATATAGTTTCAAGGGCTGGATATTTGAGGATATCAAACACATACTACTATTGAAAGCATACCACTACAGGTTCAGTGATTTACCACAACCCAACATACAAGTATAAAAAATGCCAACCCAGTGATATTATTATGCACATTAGGCTATCTTTTTACTCTTCATATAGTAGCAAAAATCAAGCCTCTGCTTTGGGTCTAGCTTGGCACCAGGCAGTATGAGGTGTATTAAGGACAAAGTGACACGACCCCTTTCTATAGAGAAGCGAATGTTCACTTGAAGGTGTCCAACCCTCGTAACACAAGGGGGAATAACTGAGCCTGAGTATGAAAATAAAAGAAGTTTGAAGTAAGAGAAGAGGTACCTTTGTCATCTTCTGGACCCTGTGTCCAGAACCAGGTTGGGAACGGGCTATCTGAGCCAAAATCACTGCTATCTTTGAAGCTAGCAGCTAAAGAAAGGCTTATTGAACGTGCCCATGAAAGTGAGCAGAAGTAGAAGGAGGTATTCTGGAGCAAGGTGGGGTTGAGGCTGGGTCTTCAAGGTCAGGTGGAATCTGGACAGGAAGAAAGAGCCACAGGGAGAGGGAGGAGAGGAGAAAGCCCCGCAATGAGGGGCTGGGGAGCTCCTGGGCTGTCTGCAGCAGAGACTACATGTGGGAAATGAGGGGAGGTGATGTGGACGTGGTTGTCATACAGATATAGCACTGTGCTTATTAAAGAGCTTTCTAAAAAATCTGAGTTACCTCATTTAATTTTATAATGTCCCTCTGAGCAGATCTTATCTCTTTTTTTTACAGACGAAGAAACTGTGACTCAGAGAAGTTACATAACTCGCCATCAAAGAGCTAATAAAAGAGATGAAGGCAGAAGCCCGTGGCTTCTGAATGTAAGTCAATGTTCCTTTTATTCTGCAATGCTCTGAGAGCCAGATTACAGTGGGCTTTAAAATGGCAGGCCAACATGAAGGAGAAATGGCTGAGCCTCTAGACTCACAGAGGCTATCATCATAACTTCCCTTTTATCAATGTGCCTCAACAGCTTTTACCTGGTCGCCTGACTCAGCATAGACCTATGAGTTTCTCAGAGGAGCTGTGGAGGGCAGGCAGGGCAGAGCACATTTGGAAATTAAAGGATCAGTCTAGCTAAGAACTTGAGGTAGGTTGGAGCAATAGTGAAGGAGGTAACCTCAGCTGGAGTAAATAAATTCATAAAGAATTTATTACTTCAAAATTCGTCTCACATAGTAACTCTTTTACTGAGTGCCTACCATGTGCGAAGCGCTATGCCAGGTGTTCATTTTGGTTAATGTCATGGTTAGTTATTTCAAAAATTCTTCAGCATCTTACAACAATTTGCTTCTGTGTCCTTCCACCACTCTGACCTTCAATTATAAACTCATCCGGCAGATATTTGTTGAGCACCTATAATATAACAGGCCCTATGCTAGGCTTAAAGGAAACATACAAATGATATGCTTCCCACTTTAGGTCCTTGAATCAAATAACGGGATAGAGTTGAAATAAAAGGCTCTGAAATATCGTATTTCCCCATGTACAAGATATCCCCATGTATAAGACGCACCTTAATTTGGGGGCCTGAAATTTGAAAAAAAAATGTATTACATAAAGTTATTGACCTCAAGTTTTATTCATCATAAAATTCATACAACTCCTCATCACTGTTAAAACTTCCATCCATTAGCTTGTCCTCATCTGTGTCTGATGATGAATCACTGTCTTCAACAATGAGAGCAAAAGCAAGCGTGAAAAAGTGGGAAATGCAAGTAAAAAAAAATCAACAATCACTGTATAAGGCACACTAAGGTTTTAGACCCCAAAATTTTTTTAAAAGGGTGTGTCTTATCCATGGGAAATACAGTAGATGCAAAGTAGATATTAAAATTTGGTACATAATTGAAATGGTATCACTAGTCCTGAGATAATTAGTAAGCAATTCGGAAGATCTTATACTTGTTTACTAGTTAGATAGATCCCTACTTGTTTACTAGTTAGGCAGATTCCAAAGGGACTAGAGAGTTAAACATAAAAAAGAAAGAAACCATAAAAAGAAACTGTAAGACCATGTTTCTTTCTCTTGATGGAAGAGACCTTTCTAGCAGTAAAAGCGAGGGGAGTAATCATATAAAGATATCAATAGATCTAACTTCACAATTTAAAAAAAAAATTGTACACACAAAGAAAAATACTGTAAACAATATTGTTGGAGGTTTTCCAGGGCAATTTGATGCTGCGAGTTCACAGTTGAGTGATGCTCTTTGCCAGAAACTCAGCAATGATGGATAAAACACAAAAAGAAGAACCAAAAGACAGATTGAAGCCCAAGAGCAAGATAAATATTTTCAGGGATTGGACACAGCAGAAACAGAAGGTGCAACCATGGGCTTGCTGGACCCTGGGTCCAGAACCAGGCTGAGAGTAGGGTATCTGAGCTAAAATTATTGCTGTTGGAAGACAAGAGCTGACAAAAGACTTACCAAACATGCTCACGAAAGGCGTTTTGTTTGGTTGAAATAAAAATACTACAAAATGCTGTCAAATGAAATTATTTTCAGATCATGCATCTAATAAGTGACTTGTGTCTAGACTATATAAAGAATCCTTACAACTCAATGATAAAAAGATAAGTAACCCAATCAGAAATGGGCAACAGATTTGAATAGACCATTTCTCTGAAGAATATAGTGGCCAGGAAGCATGTGCAAAGGTGTTTAGCATCATCAGTCCTTCCAGGCATGCAAATCAAAACCATTGGACACCCGCTAGGATGGGCATTATAATAAAAAAGACAGATAATAAGTGTTCATGGGAATGTGGAAGAAATAGAATCCTCATAAGTTGCTGGTGGGCCTGTAAAATGGTGCCACTACTGTGACAAAGTTTGGCAGGTACTGAAAAGGCTAACCCCAGAATCACCATCTGTCCCACATGGGAGGTCACAGCAAGAAAGTGGCCATGTATAAACAAGGATAGATCACACAAGAAACTCGCGATGGTGGCACCCTGATTTCAGACTTCCAGTTTTTAGAACTGTGAGAAATAAATTTCTGTTATTTAAGCTACCGAGTCTATGGCATTTTGTTATGGCAGCCAGAGATGATCGGTACAATGGAATCATTCATAAGTCAAAAAATGGAAATAACCCAAATGTCCATCAATTGATAATTAGATAAATAACATATACTATGTTCATATAATAGAATATTATCAAGCCATAAAAAAGAATAAGTACTGACACATGCTACAACATGGATGAACACAGAAAACATTATGCTGAGTGAAGGAAGCCAGACACAGAAGGCCACAGATTGTATGGTTCCATTTTTATAAAATGTCCAGAATAGGCAAGTCCATAGAGATAGAAAGATTAGTGGCTTCCAGGGGCAGGAGGTAGAAGGGGAAGAAAAATGACTGCTATTGGGTACTAGTTTTCTTTTGGGGGTAATAAACATGTTCTGGAATTAGTGATGATCATTGCACAACTTTGTGGCTATACAAAAAGTACTGAATTGTAGACTTTATAAATACAAATTTTGTAGTATGTAAATTATATCTTAGTAAAACTATTATATTTATTTAAAGTCTTATCTAGGACCATAGCTCCTGATGAGCTGTAGGCTTAGGGAGGAAGGCAAACACAGACTTGACCTCTAAACCAGAAGGCTGGCCAAACTCTGAACTAGCTCTGTGATTGGATATGTGATGGTCCCAACATCAATACAAGACCTGGTCTGGATTGGGATCTCAGAGGACCAGTAGAAGTAACTGCAAATTACTAGACAGAGAGAAATTTAAAAGAATAAAAGCAAAATGAAACAAAAAATATTCCATAGAAAATCAGACCATAAACCAAAATATAAGAAAAATAAATCTCATGGAAGGCAGCCAATGAAATCAACATTTAGAATGAATATAAATTCATGTCTATAAAATTAAATTTGTACAACAGCTTGACAAAGACTATTAAATTATAAAATACAATATCAATTGGCAAAATATATATTTTTTATATTATTAGGATGCTCAAAGAGAGACACGGAGACCTGCTTTTGATTTAGAAAGTAAGAAATTACAAAGTGAAGCAAGTAGAAATGAAGAAAATCAAGTAGCTACAACAAAGAATCAACTAAAACAGCATAATCACAGAAAAGAAAAATTATGATCACTATAATTTCACAAAATGGAAACAAAAAGAGAATTAACTAATAAAAAATAGGATTGAAAAATTCACACAAATTGTACCATAGAAAGGCAGAGATGTCAAACCTGAGCAGTTAAGAGGCATGGAAGTTAGGTTGAGATACTCAACATTCCACTGGTAGGAACTCGAGAAGTTCCTGAACAAAAGAGTGGTGGGGATGATGGGAAGTCCATTTGTTTTCAAGAAATAATTCATAGGTATTTTATAAAATTTTACTGAAAATAGTCTTCAACTTAGAAATGCACTCAAAGTGTTGAACAGGACTACACTGCACAGCAAGCTCAGGACCGTACCCTGGGTATATGGAAACAACGTATTAAAAATATAGCATCATAAATCAATGGAGCCCTGGCCGGTTGGCTCAGCGGTAGAGCGTCGGCCTAGCGTGCGGAGGACCCGGGTTCGATTCCCGGCCAGGGCACACAGGAGAAGCGCTCATTTGCTTCTCCACCCCTCCGCCGCGCTTTCCTCTCTGTCTCTCCCTTCCCCTCCCGCAGCCAAGGCTCCATTGGAGCAAAGATGGCCCGGGCACTGGGGATGGCTCTGTGGCCTCTGCCTCAGGCGCTAGAGTGGCTCTGGTCGCAACATGGCGACGCCCAGGATGGGCAGAGCATCGCCCCCTGGTGGGCAGAGCGTTGCCCCTGGTGGGCGTGCCGGGTGGATCCCGGTCGGGCGCATGCGGGAGTCTGTCTGACTGTCTCTCCCTGTTTCCAGCTTCAGAAAAATGAAAAATAAATAAATAAATAAAAATAAATCAATGGAGAAGGAACTATTGCAGGAGATATATGAAAAATATTAAGTTCTCACTGCAAACTGTTAACCAAAGGAATTTTAACCGGACTAAATACCTAAATTTCAAAGGCAAAGCTTAAAAAATTTAAAAAAGAAACTATAAAAAAGAAAAATCCTTATAATCTTTTGGTAAGGAGGATCTATTTAAATGACAGTGCAAAAGCTAAAGAAAAAGATTGCTAAATTGGACCATGTTCATATAAAACTTCCTCACAATCAGAATAGAAAAAAGAAGTTAAAAGGCGACATTGAGAGAAGATACTAATAATATGTAGAACAAACTCTCATTTACAGAACATTTAAAGATCATCTACTATCCATACAAAAAGACAAACAAATAGAAAATATGAACAAGCAAATTATGGAAGAAGAAACCTGAATTATGTATAAACATATGAAAGGATTCTCAGTCTCATAATAAGTGACATGGAAATACAAATTAAAATAACGATGAATGTCAATTCATACCTCTCTGATTGACAAAAATTAAATACCAAGCGTGGGTAAGAATAGGGAGAAACAAATTATATTACACTGCTTCTGGAGTGTAAATTGATCTAACAATTGGAAGCGAATTTGATTGCATCTAGTAAAGCAGAAGATTTTCATATTCTACCATCCAGGAATGAAATGCTCACATAGGGCTAACTGAGATGTATTTACAAATACTCATTACCAAATTGTTTACAATAGCAGAAAGAGAGAAAACAATGTGAGTATTCAATCCATTCAAGAGAGAATGAATAAATCATTTGTGACACGTTAATATAGTCAGATATACTACAGCTAAAATGAATGAACTACAGTTACATGTATCAACGTTTAGAAATGTTGGGAAAAAATATTGAATGAAAAGAACAAGGTGCAGAGGGCCATATAGCCAATACATATTATATACATATAATGTAAATTTAAAACATGGAAATCAATAGCATTTAAAAGTCTGTGGATATCTAAACTTGAAGCAAATATATAGAATGAAATTACCAAATTCATGATAGCAGTTAAATAAATGACGAAGTAGGAAAGGGTTTGGGATTGGGGAATGAACATGGAGACCTCAAGTGCATCTGCAAATTTTATTTCTTTAAAACAAGTCTGATGTGAACATAGAATAATGTTAAGATTTTTTTTTTTTTTTTTTTTTTCCGTTTTTTTCTGAAGCTGGAAACGGGGAGAGACAGTCAGACAGACTCCCGCATGCGCCCGACCGGGATCCACCCGGCACGCCCACCAGGGGCGACGCTCTGCCCACCAGGGGGCGATGCTCTGCCCATCCTGGGCGTCACCATGTTGCGACCAGAGCCACTCCAGCGCCTGAGGCAGAGGCCACAGAGCCAACCCCAGCGCCCGGGCCATCCTTGCTCCAATGGAGCCTCAGCTGCGGGAGGGGAAGAGAGAGACAGAGAGGAAAGCGCGGCGGAGGGGTGGAGAAGCAAATGGGCGCCTCTCCTGTGTGCCCTGGCCGGGAATCGAACCCGGTTCCTCCGCACGCTAGGCCGACGCTCTACCGCTGAGCCAACAGGCCAGGGCAATGTTAAGATTTTATAAAGCAAAATAGTGGGTGACCATTTCATTATTTAAAATTTTAGGCTCTGGCCGGTTGGCTCAGTGGTAGAGAGTCAGCCCAGTGTATAGATGTCCTGGGTTAGATTCCCAGCCAGGACACACAGGAGAAGTGCCCATCTGCTTCTCCACCCCTCCCCTTCTCTCTTCTCTCTTCTCTCTCTCTCTCTTCTCCTCCCCTCTTGCAGCCTTGGCTCGATTGGAGCAAGTTGACCCCGAGCACCAAGAATGGTTCCATGGCCTCCATCCACCTCAGGCCCTAAAAAATTGGCTCCATTGCTGACCAATGGACCAACAGCCCCAGATGGGCAGAGTATTGCCCTCTAGTGGGCTTGCCAGGTGGACCTGGTCAGGGTGCTTGCAGGAGTCTGTCTTTGCCTCCCCTCCTCTTACTAAATTAAATAAATAAATAAAGTTTTTGCTATCTGTTTTAAATATATTGTAATGAAAATGTTAAAACCCAAACACTCCAGTACTAATAGATAAAACTATAAAATAGAAAAAAATAATTGCAATATATGTCAGACAGTTGTTTGAGGTTCATTTTATTATTTTTTTCTGAAGCTGGAAACGGGGAGAGACAGTCAGACAGACTCTCGCATGCGCCCAACCGGGATCCACCCGGCACACCCACCAAGGGGCGACGCTCTGCCCACCAGGGGGTGATGCTCTGCCCCTCCCAGGCGTCGCTCTGTCGCAACCAGAGCCACTCTAGCGCCTGGAGCAGAGGCTAAGGAGCCATCCCCAGCGCCCGGGCCATCTTTGCTCCAATGGAGCCTCGGCTGCAGGAGGGGAAGAGAGAGACAGAGAGGAAGGAGAGGGGGAGGGGTGGAGAAGCAGATGGGCGCCTCTCCTGTGTGCCCTGGCCAGGAATCGAACCCGGGACCCCTGCACGCCAGGCTGACGCTCTACCACTGAGCCAACCGGCCAGGGCCTGAGGTTCTTATTACATACTGTAATTATATTAAGCAATGGAAGTGAGGTGAGTATATGACTGGAAGGTTGAGGAACCGCATTAACAGGCAATTGGCAAGAAGAGAAATACAAATGACTTGTGAACTTAGAAAGCAAACTCAGTATCACTGCAAAAATGCAGACTGAAGCAGAAAGGGAAATAAAAATTTTAATCTACCAAATTCTACAAACTTACGTTTAGGAAGTGGCCAGGAATTCTTATCACTTTATTTTCAAGGATATTATTTATGATTGATTATAGTGGTAGAAACATACTTGACAATAGACTGTGTGCATCTGTCCAAGATGGCAATCTAGGAGAATTTTTTTTATTTATTTTATCCTTTTACTCCTCATGACCAAATACTGATAGTTCTGCTTCTTAAATTCAATGTCACACGATTTTTTTCTTCACATTTTAGCATCTGTGAAATTGGGATATGTGTTACAGTCACTGCCTGCCAGGGGGCAGTCATGATGTAGTTGTCACTGTCTAAACGTGCTCATCAAAACTTGCAAACGCCTACGTATCACACTCTCCTCAAATGCTTCATAAGTGCTCTGTGAACTTCACACATGCAAACAAGCTCAGATACACACACTCATCTCGAAAGTACCCTCTTAGTGCACGGGAGAGCCCCTGAATCGAAGCAGGTTAAATGAAAACAATGTCAGAGTCACACATTTATATATAAGGCAGGTGACACAGAGCAAATCTCCATGAAACTAAGCAGACAGTTGGAAACAACAAATGTCTTACAAGGCACCAGGGTAAGTTCTAGTTGATTCTAAACCAGCGGTTCTCAACCTTTCTAATGCCGTGACCCCGCAATACAGTTCCTCATGTTGCGGTGACCCCAAACCAAAAAATAATTTTGGTGGCTATTTCATAACTGTAATTTTGCTACAGTTATGATTCGGAATGTAAATACCTGATATGCATTATGTATTTTCCGATGGCTTTAGACGACCCCGCCGGGGTCGCAACCCAAAGGTTGAGAACGGTTTCTATGAAGCCAAGCTCAAAATCGCTCATTCACATTAAAAAAAAAGTTTTCTCATTAGAACTAATTAGTACACAACTGAATAATTTATATTAAACCAAGCACAGACTTGAACATTTTTTTTCAAACGTAACATCTAGCGTGTGGGCAGTTGAAACAAACCAAGCTCAGAATCCCTTATAAGCCTCATAAACGCTGTATGTGCAAACAGAAGAAATGTTTCTTGCCCTGGTTATCAATGGGTCATTGCATTCAGCTGCCCACGCCCTTTTAAGCCAAATTTGGGTTCCTTTGGATGAAATGATCATCTTAGCAGTTTCTTGGGGAAAGCATTTTAGGGACACGTGAGGGAGGATTTGTGGGTTCTCTTAAAAAAATGTACCAACAGCCCTGGCCGGTTGGCTCAGCGGTAGAGCATCGGCCTAGCGTGCGGAGGACCCGGGTTTGATTCCCGGCCAGGGCACATAGGAGAAGCGCCCATTTGCTTCTCCACCCCTCCGCCGCGCTTTCCTCTCTGTCTCTCTCTTCCCCTCCCGCAGCCAAGGCTCCATTGGAGCAAAGATGGCCCGGGCGCTGGGCATGGCTCTGTGGCCTCTGCCTCAGGCGCTAGAGTGGCTCTGGTAGCAATATGGCGACGCCCAGGATGGGCAGAGCATCGCCCCCAGGTGGGCAGAGCGTTGCCCCTGGTGGGCGTGCCGGGTGGATCCCGGTCGGGCGCATGCGGGAGTCTGTCTGACTGTCTCTCCCTGTTTCCAGCTTCAGAAAAATGAAAAAAAAAAAAAATGTACCAACAGTGACGGGGGACAAAGAGTTACTATCCTCTTTGTGTAGAGGGCCTGTGGAAATCTATTAAAAAAAAAAAAAGATCATAAGTTTCCAAACCATGAGTGGACCAAGAACAGAGAGCTCACGAAGGAGGAAATATAGTCAGCCAAGAAACATCTGAAACATATATAAGCCTCGACGGAAATCAGATGAATGCAGACTAGGACAAGAAGTTAATTTTTTGCCTATCAAATGACCAAAGACTCAAACAGTAAACTCCCCACTGTTGCTCAGGTTACAGTAAAGCAGAAACTCCTCTCTCCTCCTTGTGGGAGCGTTTATTGAAGCAGCCTGTCTGGAAAGCAATTTGCCAATATGTAAAAAGAGCCTTAAAACCACCTATACCTTGCTCATTTATTAAAAAAAAAATACAGAAAGGATAATAGGAAAACTAAACAAATTGGTTGTTTGTGGAGGGAGGAGGGGCATTCAGAACAGGAAAAGGGGGAAATAGTAGGGACAGGGAGGGAGGGACACTTCTCTGAATATATTGAGCTGTTCTATGTGTTTGAGTTTTAGAAACATAGTAATGCTTTATATAATTCCATAAATAAATGAATAATTAATAACCAGGAGCCTGACCAGGCGGTGGCACAGTGGATAGAGCGTTGGACTGGGATGCGGAGGACCCAGGTTCGAGACCCCGAGGTCACCAGCTTGAGCGTGGGCTCATCTGGTTTGAGCAAAGCTCACCAGCTTGGACCCAAGGTCGCTGGCTTGAGCAAGGGGTCACTCGGTCTGCCGTAGCCCCACGGTCAAGGCACATATGAGAAAGCAATCAATGAATAAGTGGGGTGTCACAACGAAAAACTAATGATTGATGCTTCTCATTTCTCCCTGTTCCTGTCTGTCTGTCCCTATCTATTATCTATCCCTCTCCCTGACTCTCTCTCTGTCTCTGTAAAAAAAAAAAAAAAAAAAAAAATCAACCAGGCTCTGGAGAGACCCCCAAACCAATGGAAATAGCAGCAAATGAACCTGATTGTGTTACAAATGATTAACCACACTGAAGCTGGTGGGCAAGAAAGAACTAGCTAACCTCAGGAACTTTGGAAAACAGGAGTTTGACTAGACACCACAAAGCTAAAGGCAAAAAGGACAATCTACAAAACTGTGCTCAAGTTTGATGTGTTTCTCACAGGGGTCTGGGTTAACAATTCTGCAACTCCTTTCTGGGTATACTGGAGCTGAATAAATAAATAACCCTACTGTAGATAATATCTGC
Organism: Saccopteryx bilineata; assembly: GCF_036850765.1. Taxonomy (NCBI): domain Eukaryota; kingdom Metazoa; phylum Chordata; class Mammalia; order Chiroptera; family Emballonuridae; genus Saccopteryx; species Saccopteryx bilineata. Next base: position 270,764,917 of record NC_089493.1, read on the forward strand.
AGGGTTTGTCACTGTCAGAGGAAGGAGTTACAACTAAGGAAAGAGGAAATGCTTGAATTAATCTTGTGTTTTGAACTGCAATCTGAAGGGTCAATACGAACTCATGGTTTCAGAGAGAAAAAGGCAGAAATACAGTTAAAGCTGTTTGTGGGTGTGGATTAGAACACAGACACATTGTTTCTAGCTGTTTCTACTGAGAAGGCCCAGAAAGAATGACACCCTAGTAGCAATGAGGACATTTAGCAACTAAATCTTTATTTCTTTTTTCTTCTTTTCGAAGTGAGACGAGGGGAGATAGAGAGACAGACACCCGCATGCACCCCAACTGGGATCCACCCTTCAACCCCCATCTGGGGCTGATGCTTTGCCCATCTGAAGCCGTGTGGTAACTAAGCTATTTTTAGTGCCTGAGGCAGAGGCTCCACAGTACCATCCTCAGCGCCTGGGGCCGATGCACTTGAACCAATTGAGCCATGGCTGCAGGGAGGGGAAGAGAGAGAGAAGGAGAGAGAAAGGCAGAGGGGGAGGGGTGGAGAAGCAGATGGTCACTTCTCCTGTGTGCCCTGGCCAGGAATCGAGTCTGGGACATCCACGCAACGGGCTGACACTCTACCACTGAGCCAATCAGCCAGGGCCTCGATCTTTATTTCTAAACACAGTTCCCAATAAAAGGAACCAGGTCTTGTTGGAGACATGGATGATGCCAGAGCTGGGGCAAGGAAAAATGTAAGATGAGCCTGGAGCATCTTGTGTCACAGAAACTGGGGAAGTACCAAAAAGGAAAGGGAATACTGACAAAGCTCCTTGTAGTCAAAGCTAGAACAAATGGAGCAGCAAAATAAATAACTATATAATTGGATTTTAGCCCAGAGGGTAAAAAAATAAACCAACACACCAAAAGAAAAGCCATAAGTCTATATTGATACAATTAAATATTTGAATAAATAATAGGAACAAGGGGATAACCTTTTTTACAGAAGAATTCCAATTAATAAATGTGAAAGGAAGAAAGGAAATATAAAAATCGTTAGGCAAACACTACATTAATAATTATTGTAAGCAAATTTCATTGACAGATGCTAAAATTAGTAGCCAGGAATTTGACATCAGTTGCATTTCTACACACTATCAATGAACAATCTGGAAAGAAGATTTAATAGACAGTTCTATTTACGATAGCATTGAAAAAGAACAAAACACTTTGCAATACATCTAACTAAGGAAGTAAAAGACTTGTACACTGAAGCCTATAAGACACTGCTAGAATAATCTTAAAACACACAAATAAATGGAAAGACATCTTGTGTTCACAGAGTAGAGGATTTAATATAGTGAAGATGTTTATACAACCCAAAGCAATCTACGGATTTAGTGCCATCCCTATCAAAATCCTAATGGAATTTTTTTTTGACAGAAATAAAAAAAAATGATCATAAAATTTATATGAAATCTTCAGGGGCCCAGGATATCCAAAATCACCTTGAAAACAAAAGGAATAAAGTTGCTGGGTTCACACTTCCTGATTTCAAAACATTATAGAGCTATGCTAATCAAAACAGTGTGGTACCAGCATAAAGCTAAACATACAACTCAATGAAATAGAGTCCAGAAATAAAAACTCTTTTATATATATGGCCAAATGATCTTTAACAAAAATGCCAAGATCACTCAATTGGAAAAGAAGAGTCTCTTCCCAAAATGATGCTGGGGGAACTGGATATGCACCTGCAAAAGAATGAACTTGGGTTTTCATCTTACACCACACACACAAAAGTAACTACAATGATTGAAGACAGAAAAGATCTAAAACTATACAATTATAAAATAAAACATAGAGAGAAAGATTCATGACACTGGACTTGGCAATGGTTTCTTGGATATGAAACAAAAAGCATGAGCAACAAGAGGAAAATAGACAAATTGGGATAATATCAAACTTGAAAACTTTTGTGCATCAAAGAACACAATCAATAGAGTGACAAGGCAACTGAAAGAATAGGAGAAAAGGCCCTGGCCGGTTGGCTCAGCGGTAGAGTGTCAGCCTGGCGTGCGGAAGTTCTGGGTTCAATTCCTGGCCAGGGCACACAGGAGAAGCGCCCATCTGCTTCTCCAACCCCCCCTCCTTCCTCTCTGTCTCTTTCTTCCCCTCCTGCAGCCAAGGTTCCATTGGAGCAAAGATGGCCCGGGCGCTGAGGATGGCTCCATGGCCTCTGCCTCAGGCACTAGAGTGGCTCTGGTTGCAACAGAGTGACGCCCGGATGGGCAGAGCACCCCCCTAGTGGGCGTGCCAGGTGGATCCCGGTGGGGCGCATGCGGCAGTCTGTCTGACTGCCTCCCCATTTCCAGCTTCAGAAAAATACAAAAAATAAAAATAAAAAAATTTAAAAAAAGAATAGGAGAAAATCTAGTCATATATCTGATAAAGGGTTAATATCCAGAATATATAAAGAATTCCTACAATTCAACAACAATAAAAATCAAACAGCCCAATTTAAAAATGGGCAAAGAACTTAACTAACATTTCTCTGAGGTTTATGAGCTATCCACAAGCATATGAATAGAGAAGCCCAACATTACTAATCATAAGGGAAATAAAAATCAGACCACAATGAGATAGCATCTAACATTCTTTAGTATGGCTACTATGAAAAAAAAAAAACCCAGAAAATAACAAGTGTTGGAAAGAGTGTGCACTGTTGGTGGCATTACAAAATGGTGCAAGTGTTATGAAAAACAGCATTAATATTTCTAAGAAAATTAAAAATAGAACTACCATATGATCCGGTAATCCAACTTCTGGATATATCTAAAAAAACCTGAAATCAGTTTGCATATCCACATTCATAGCAGCATTATTCACAATAGCCAAGAGGAAAAAGATATCCAAGTGTTCATCAAAAGATAAATGAATGAACAAAACATGACATACAGGGGGTCCTCGAGTTACAACACAGTTCCCTTCCTATGACAGTGACGTAACTCTAATTTTGGTGTAAGTTGAAAGACACCCTAGCCTAGGCTAAGTCACTTACCTATCCTAACATAATCATAATCTAGAACAGAAAAACTCAACTAAGCCACAGAAAAAAAAAGGACATAAATATACTGGACACTGTACTGTAGTAACATAAAAATGACAAAAAATGAGTATAAAAAAATTCCTTACCTTTATTCCTGTGGTTGGCTTGCACACTGGAAGGGGCATTGCAAGATGGGAGAGAGTGTCCTACTGGGAGGAGGAAGCTGGAGAGGCAGGAGAACCTGCAGAAGGTGCTGGAGACACTGGGTCAGGTGAGTCAGGATTGTCTAAGGAACATGCAGGACTCTGGAGATGATTCTACCCATACTACGGGTGTTTCCTCTCGAGAAGCAACTGATGTAGAGGACATAGAATCTGTTGTAAGCCTTTCTACCTTCTTAAAGAATTGTTCAGGCTAGTCTGGAAGGTAGATGACTTCTTTTCCAAAATCTGCCTATAGCATTGCAAGGCATCCATAACAGCTCTGTAGACCTCACTGAATCTGTCATCACTGGGGTCCTCGGCCTGAAATTTTGCCAACCCATCCCCTACCATTGTAAAACCTTCTGTAGAGTGAGTGTTGTAAACTTGAAACATTGTGTGTTGAGACTGTTGTAACCCAAGACTCCCATATATATACACAATGGAATAGTACTCATTCTTTTTTGTGTGTGTGGTTTTTTTTGTATTTTTCTGAAGCTGGAAACAGGGAGAGACAGTCAGACAGACTCCCACATGCGCCCGACCAGGATCCACCTGGCATGCCCACCAGGGGCGACGCTCTGCCCACCAGGGGGCGATGCTCTGCCCCTCCAGGGGGTCGCTCTGTCGCAACCAGAGCCACTCTAGCGCCTGGGGCAGAGGCCAAGGAGCCATCCCCAGTGCCCGGGCCATCTTTGCTCCAATGGAGCCTCGGCTGCAGGAGGGGAAGAGAGAGACAGAGAGGAAGGCGGGGGGGAGAAGCAAATGGGTGCTTCTCCTATGTGCCCTGGCCAGGAATCGAACCCGGGTCCCCCGCACACCAGGCTGACACTCTACCGCTGAGCCAACCGGCCAGGGCCCATTCTTAAAAAGAAATGAAATTCTGTCACGTGCTACAATTGGGGTGAACCTTAAGGATGTTACGCTAAATGAAATAAAGCAGTTCCAAGACAAGTTCTGTATGATTGCACTTTTATGAGGTATTTAAAGTAGTCATATTAATAGAAACAGAGAGTAGAATGGTGGTTAACGGATGCTGGAGGGAGAGGGGGAACAGAGTTATTGTTTAGTGGATATAGTTTCAGATTTGCAAGAAATTGTGGAGATCTGTTTCACAACATGAATGTACTTAACACTACTGAAGTGTACATTTAAACAAATGGTTACAATAGGGCCCTGGCCAGTTGCTCAGTGGATAGAGTGTCATTCTGGCATATGGACATCCCAGGTTTGATTCCTTATCAAAGCACACAAGAGAAGGAACCATCTGCTTCTCTTCCCTTCCCTCTCCCCTTCTCTCCCTCTTTCCCTCTCACAGCCAGTGGCTCAGTTGGTCCAAGTGTCGGTCTCAGGCACTGAGGATAGCTTGGTTGATTTGAGCATCGGCCCCAGACAGGGTTGCCAGATGGATCCCAGTCAGGGCGTATGCAAGAGTCTGTCGATCTCCTCTCCTCTTGTTAAAACAAAACAAAACGAAACAAAGAAGGTTACAATAGTAATTTTTACTATTAGTGGCTTTTACTAATAGTGGCTTTTAATCACAATAAAAATTAATAAATAAAACTTTGAGAAGAAAGAGGATTTTGCATAGTCTTAAAGAATCTCCCCTCACTCAAATATTTATAATTACAAAGGAGAAAATAGTAGCATCAGGCATCATAAAAAATAAGATTTGTCAACCTTATAAACCCCCTCAGAGGATTCACTGAGAAAGGCATATCACTTCTATAGTTTTCTTGCCAAAAAAAAGCATTACTTTTTTTGTAATGAGAAACCATGAGAAAAGTTCCCATTTAGGAACATTTTACAAAAGAGCTGACACATTCTACAAAAGATCTGACCTATGCTCTTTAAAAGTCTCAAGGTCATAAAAGACAAAGCAAGACTGAGGAACTGTCACAGATTTGAGGAAGCAAACAAATAAACAGATAACTAAATACAGTGTGTAACCCTGGATTGGAGCCTTGCTCAGAAGAAGGACATTAGTGGAAAAAAAACGGTGAATCCAAACGTTAGTCAATAGTATTTTTTCCAATTTCTAAATTTTGATAATATCCCATGGTTAGGCAACATATTAACATTAAGGGAAACTAAAAGGAAGTCTTATAGGAAACCTCTGTTCTGTTTTTGCAACTTTTCTGTAAGTCTAAAATTATTTCAAATTGCAATTAAAAAGAAAAATCTGTACCTGGGGGTAAAAACATTAGGACTCCCTTTTCCAGCAATGTTTCCTAAAGAAATAATCTGAAATATAAAAGTGTTTATACAAAAGATATTTATCACAGCACTATTAATAATTTAAAAAATCAGAAATATCTGCATGCTCCTGAACGGGATAATGGTCAGTAACTTATGATCTGCTCTGAACTCTCTACTTTAAATACAACCTGATGATACTCAAATATACATCTCTCATAGAGCTGACTGCTGACTTCACACCTCCACTCAGAAGAAGGTCTTAGAAGCACATCAAAGTCATATGGCTAATGCCTGACCAGGTGGTGGCACAGTGGATAAAGCATCGGACTGGGATGCGGAAGGACCCAGGTTTGAGACCCCGAGGTTGCCAGCTTGAGCGTGGGCTCATCTGGTTTGAGCAAAGCTCACCAGCTTGGACCCAAAGTTGCTGGTTCGAGCAAGGGGTTACTCAGTCTGCTGTAGCCCCACGGTCAAGGCACATATGAGAAAGCAATCAATGAACAACTAAGGTGTTGCAACAAAAAACTGATAATTGATGCTTCTCATCTTTCTCTGTTCCTGTCTGTCTGTCCCTATCTATCCCTCTCTCTGACTCTCTGGCTAAAACAGGGTTCTTGTCTCCTTCTCTGACCCCAGCCTTTGTCTTCCCTGTGGCTTAGGTGAAAACCTGCAAGTCATCCTTCATTCACTTCACTTCCACTTCACTTCCTTGTCTTCCATAGGGACTTTCCTATGCTTTGCTCTCCCTCTGAAGCTTCATTTCTTTCTCTCCCGCATCACTACTTCCTGTGATACAAACCACCACCATCTCTCCAGTTGATCTCCCCGTTTTCTCTGCTGCCCTCTATCACCATTCTCCATGGGGCAGCAGTCCGAATGATGTTAAAAGATGCTCATCAACCCATTCCTCCTCTGTCTAAAGCCCTCCAGTGGTTTCCCATTGCACTTACAATGAAGTCTAATTTCCTTACCACCATCTATGCCGGGTCCGACAAGAACCAGACAAGCCTTCCTCTTGGTCCCCTCTCCTCCACCTCTCCCCTCTTCTCTCCTGTGTTCTGCCCAGAGTGGCTTCATTCAGTTTCTTAACAACAAGCTCCTTTCCTCCTCAGGGCTCTACTGTTTCCTCTGTGCAGAAGGTTCTGTGCCCAGATCTCCCCATGGTTGTTTCCTTCTTATCAGGGTTGAACCAACTGCCGCCTTTTTGAGAAGCTTGCTTTGACCAGTTATGATAAAAGTAGCCCCCACCTGCATCCCACCATCACTCCTTATGCCAACAATGTCTTTTTAATGACTTCTGAGCACTAGTAATACATATCATCTAAAATTATTTTGTTCATGCATTTGCTCAATGGTTAACATTCTGCCTCCCTTCTCTAAAATGTTATCTTCATGAGCATAGTTTAATTGAATCTTAACAAATTTCAAACCTACAGAAAAGTTGAAAGAATAAAAGGATAGTACGTTACCCAGGCTCATCAAATGTTAATTTTATACCACATTACCTTTATCTCTTTTTCTCATTATACACACAGGTACACACACACACACACACACACTTTTTTCCTTAGCCATTTGAAATGTTACCGACATTATGACATTTCCTTTCTAAATACTTTCTCACAACATTCCTAAGAATAATGACATTTATTATCTACATAATATCGATATCACCAGCAACATTTAAGAAAATTAATAATTCCATAATGGCGTCTAATATATGGTCCAAATTTCTTCCATTGTTCTAAAGATGCCTTTTATGTTGGTTTTATATTGTTTCCCCTGATTCAGGATCCCGTTGGTGAGAGGTGTACTCCAGAGTAGCCCTGTCTAACGTGGCGGCCACCAGCCATGTGTTTCTACCAGGCACTTGAATTGTTGCTAGTTGGACAGAGGAACCAGAGTTTTACTTTCATTAAGTTATAATTAATTTATATTTAAAATCTAAAGCTTCTACTCTTTTCTACTGGGAATCATTGAAGTATGTTTGAAATAATAAAGTATGTTTAGGTATGTGAATATGCCTTTTTAAAGTGTATATTATGAACTCACTGATTTGAGATCACTTTAATTGTAAAATACAAACTGAATTTTGAAGACTTAGAAATTAAAAAAAAAGAATCCATTCACTTATTCATTCACAAAATCTAAATTCAAGCATTGGTTAAAATGTAACCACATACACACATTTTTTTTTTTCAAATACAAGCAAAAGTTTATTTAGAAAGTAACAGAAGAAGTTACTCATGGAAGAAGTGAGCCAGTTAGGCTGCATGGGCTCAGGAAACAAGTTAAAGAGGCAGAAGAAGGGCCTTGGAGCTTAGGAAAAAGAAAGCAAAGTACAGCCTTGAGAGAAGGAAGGAAGACGAAAGGTGTGGACTTGAGAGAGAGAGAGAGAGAGAGAGAGAGAGAGAGAGAGAGAGAGAATGAGTCCATACACAATTTTAAAAGTCAGAGAGGAGCATGCTAAAAATTTCTCACCAGGCTGTAAACTCTACTGGGTGGGAATTGTTTATCTCTTGTTCACCAATATATCTGAAGTGTCTATACAATATCTGACATGGAGCTGATGCTTAATAGGTATTTTTGAACACATGAGAGTAAGTGAATGAATGGTCCAGTGGTAAGGTCTTCAAGGAAGGAAGAATGACTTTGCTCAGAGAGTTGAGGGGGCCCTACCCAGAAGCCCAGAAAGCAATGGTGTCCTAACATTGAAAAGATGAGTAGAGAGTACGGAGGCCGGAGGCCTGGGAAGACCTGGCAAAAATGCAGGACAGCGTTCAGAATTCCTGGAACTGGCTCTGTGGATGCAGCGGGGGTGCAAAGTGGCAGACCAAGGGATGGGATGAAACCAGCCCTGGAGCTTGCCGTCTTTGGACATCATTAGTGTGGGCTTGTTTGGGCTTGAACCACCCCTGAGGGGGGCGGCCTGGTGTGATCTCCACAGTGGGACACGCTCCGGGCAAGCAGGGAGGTGTCTATACTGGTGAGGGGCCTGGCACTGCTGCAGCCTGGCAGCTGCATCTGCCCTTAGCCTCCCTGTACCCCAAATGTATTGGGGGCTAATACATTTAACCACACACGTTTATTGAGCCAAGTTTCTAAGTACTTTCCAGATACGGTTCTAATTCTGATAAAAACTTTACAAGGTAGGCATCATTATTCACAGTCGAGATAGGGAAAACTGATTTCAGGTAGGCTGGATAATTACCCTCAGGTCACACGCCCAGTCAGTGTCTGTGCCGGTTTCTGAGAGTAGCCGGGCCCCCAGCTGGCAGTCTTTCTTCACGGATCCTCCTTTCCCCACGGGAGAACGGACCGTGTAATCACAGCCCCTCCCCCAGGGCCGTCCTTGCATAGCTCTGCCCTCTGTGCCCTACGATAATACCTCTATCTTATTAAATTGTGCTGTCCAGAGGTATGTATGTCACTTGTGTGTTTATATAGAGACATAAATATTACACATATACCTGTATGTGTATGTTATTGTACATATACCCCCTATACAGTGCATTTTTTTCTCATTATATTACAAGAAGAAAGACTTGTTATCCAAATTTCTGAATATTATTATTAAAAACTTGAAGGAAAAGATGTTAAATCATAACTCAACAGGCATGAACCACTCCCTCATAGAAAGGGTTCTTTTCTGTCTGAATAGGATCCAATCTCTAGAACAGCACGACCTGGTCTTGCAAGACCAGCCCTCCTAACCAGTGTTGGACCTTATTGTTTACTACAAAACTATGGTCTCGGCTAAAACTGCCAGATCCTGGGAAGTCAATCCGAGGCCTGTTGAAAGTGCTTTTATCTAAACATACTCCTGTTGAAAGGTTGAGTGTTTCCATTAGAGCAAGTTCCAGTGTCATAATAATCAGAACGGGGTGGGGCGGGGGGGCTCTCGTTCCCCACTGAATAGCCTTACCCTTGGACAGCATCTCAGAGACACGGAACAAGGTCCCCTCAGAGACACAAATAAACTCCCTGCGAGGAGGCAGGGGAAACTGCACTTTGCGCAAGTGCAAAATCTCTTCAAGACTCCCAGGTTAAAATGTGGATGCTGCTTCCTAACTCCCCCTGAGACTGTAGAAAAGATACACATACACACACACACACACACACACACACACACACACACACACACGTATGGAAAAACAAGAGAGAAGATAGCAACACAATATTGGAAGATGGCTAGAAGCAGTTGTATGTGTGGTAACTGGCAGAAAAGACCCAGTCTGTCCTCAGACACCAGTGGGCATAGCTGTGAACTCCGATCTCTACTGCAGACCCAAGGAGACCCAGGTAGTGGTGTCTCTGGATCTGGGGTGAAGGCAGGGGCTAGAATGAGAGAACTGGGCAAAAACTGAAAACATCTGGAGGGAGGCGGGAGGGACGGAGGTAGAGAGGCGGTGGCTCTGCAAGTTCCTTCCTAGTGTATGTGGGAGCCGAGGCTGTCCTGAGCGGGCTCAGCTGGGAAGAGCCCTCTGTGTGCACGTCTCAGCACCTGCCTGAAATTAAACACATCAGCTTAATATTGTTAAAAGACACGTCCCCCAAAGAGCAATTTTAAAATGAAAAAGGCAATAGTTTGAGAAAAATAAAAGAAGTGAAAATGTATAGATTAATTGTCAATGTACCGAAATTAGTGTGCCTTTGCCCCCATGGAACTAACATCTTTCTCTTTCACTCACTCTGTGTATCCTCTAATGGTAGACAGCGGAAGTTTCTAGAGTCTAGTTCCCTGGGTAATGATGCTCTACTGTCTTATGGCGAAAAGATGGTTTCATCTAAAGGTCTGTGTGGGGCCCAAGAGAAAAATGTTACCTGCCTAGAATTATTTCTTGGCACCAATTACTATAAACAATTTTGAGTTACACGTTTCAGAAATTCATTAGGAATCATCTTCTAGAAATATCCTGAAGTGTCTTTGTCTGAGCTGGGATGTTTTATTTTCCAGCTCTCTGAATTCAGCACTGGGCCAGGTGTAGGAACTTGCCATTGTGCTAGCCCCACAATTATTGAAACCAGAGGTCCTCCATGTCTAGGGCTCATGCTGCCAGTCCCCACTCAGCCAGAAAGCAGAGACAGGGCTTGGATTTATTTATTTGTTTGTTTGTTTATTTAATTTTTCTGAAGTGAGAAGCTGGGAGGCAGAGAGACAGACTCCTGCATGTGCCCAACCGGGATCCACCCGGCATGTCCACCAGGGGGCGATGCTCGGCTCATCTGGTGTTGCTCTGTTGCAACTGGAGCCATTATAGTGCTTGAGGCGGAGGCCATGGAGCCATCCTCAGCGCCCGGGCCAACTTAGTTCCAATGGAGCCTTGGCTGCAGGAGGGAAAGAGAGAGATAGAGACTAAGGAGAGGGGGAGGGGTGGAGAAGCAGATGGGCGCTTCTCTTGTGTGCCCTGACCAAGAATCAAAGCCGGGACTTCCACACACCAGGCCAATGCTCTACCACTGAGCCAACTGACCAGGGTGGATGTGGATTCTAAATACACTCTGAATAAGTATCAGAAGCTGGCACCTGAGAAGGTAGCAGGTGAAAACCCTAAAATCCACTTTCCCTCAAGCTTATTAAAAGCCAGATTATATAAAGGAGATGCAGGAGGGGAATACAAAGTTAGTTCTGGTGACATGCCATCTGGGAATGTGTGGCCCTGGGGATCTTGATATATTGTTTCCTGGAGCAGGATGATCAGCACAGCCCAGGGGTCAGCAGATGGGATTCTAAAAGCTGGTCAAGCGAGGTTCTGGTGGACATCACTCTGGTACCCCTGGGGCGTTTCAATCAGACTCTGAATTCCTGATGACTGGGCGTACAGATTCGGGGCCTGGTTAAATGCCCTGCCCTTTGCTCTTGTTTGATCAACTATATATTAACTGCAATAAAATTTCAACCATAAAGTTAATCTATACTTGACTAATTAGTAACATAGTCTATTTATAACTATCTAAAGCTATAATGGAGAAGCATAGAAGAAGATAAGGGAGAGAAACTTAATTTTTTTAATTCTACCCCTATACCTCTGTCATTATTATAAAACAGCACTGACATAATTTTTGTGACAGGTTTGAGTAGTGAACAGAGAGACAGCTTAGTGCAGCACAGCATTTTCCAATTGTAAGTAAAGGATCTCCTCTAAAAGAAAGGAAAATAAAATTTCTCCCATAACTTTGAGCATTGACTCAAATTACTTATTATTTGTTACTGAAACATATAAAACTTTAAACAAGACATAAATGCCTTATGCTTATAGCTTTGAAACTATAAAGCCAAAACAGATGTTCAAATTAAACTTAAACAAAACACAGCAAAAATAACACTCGTACGCTGATAACATTGAGTTCCCCCATAGTTAGGATATTATAGAAGGTCGTGGCAGATGATTACTTCTGCCACAATGACTAGAAAATGACTGAATAAAGAGAAATTCTGCATATTTTTAAAGCTATCCAAGAGATTTTGGTGCAGATATGTTTAAAGGAATAAATTAAAAGAGGAGAGAGCCCTTTCTAGGCAGGGACAGGTCAGCAAGCTTCTTTCGTAGGGGTGCTTGCCAGGTTCACACAGAGAACTCTAGGAGGGAAAGAGAAGTCATTGGAATGTTTAGGCTTTGTGGGCTGGGATGAAGAATTGGAAGAAGGGTTTTTCTACCTGCCAGTTTGTTTTTTTTAATCACATGACTTTCTTTGAGTGCAGTGGTTGTGATTAAGACTAGAGCTTGGTTAGAAAGGCAGAGACAGAGTCCCTACCGTCTCCTGGAAAACTACTGAGTGGGGAGCTTCATGAAATAAAGGCAAGTCTCTCTCTCAATATACTGGAAATCAAAGAAGCACTAAAACTAACTTAAACTGAAAGCCAGTACTAGGGCAGCTCAATTTCTTGACAGAGAAAAGAACATGTTTTGGGTTGTTGTTGTTTTTTTGTCTGGGGGAAAATAGCATTGGTCTCCGTCTTTATGACTCTCTTATACACAATATCTGGCATGCAATAAAGAATTAAGTGATTTGCAAGGGAATGGGAAAATGTGACTCATAATAAAAAAAATAACATTCTGATAAAAAAGACTGACAGAGAGCACAGGTTTTAGACACAGCAGAGCACCTTAACATAATCATTATATATAGATAAATTTTAAAAAAGAAAATCTAAACCAAAAAGAATGGATGAAAAAAAATGGGAATTTAAACAAATGAATAGAATCTATATCAAGAACTAAATGTCTTCCTGGAACTTAAAACATAGCATTTGAAAGCAGGTGGGAAGAAGAGTGAATGATGACAGTCCTGCATAATTTGTGGAATGAAAATATCAGCAAAACCTTTCCCCCAAAGCAGCTATAAAACTGGGCACAGTTGTCAAAAATAATAATTCCAGGATTCTGGCAATTGGCCAAAAGTGAGGAAACAAACAAACAGAACTGGGTTGCATTTTATTTGAGAAAACAACACTGGACCTCAGATAAGAACATTGGGGGGTCTGTGGTGTTTTAGCCTGGAGCTGCTCTCAGTCCCTGTGTTCCCCTCCCCGTTCTGTTGGGGCAAGCCAAGAAATCCGATGGTTTGCTGCTGAAAGGGACTGACTTGATTTGTTGCTGAATGCTGAAAAACTCATGCTCAGGGGCATTATTGAAAACTATAGTGATCTTGGTAGCAAACAATATTACTTCTAGCCTATTGCTGCAGTAAACAACAGATCAGGCACACAAGCCAGAAATTTCAGAGATTCAGGGAATTGATATTTACAATGGGCTTTAATAATCTCCTGCATATCCCTGGTAACCTAAAAGTTTGTATGCAGGCTCAAGGTAGCTCGTGCTTCCAGGAGAGACTGGAAAGGGCCTTATTAATCTCCTCTACGTGCAGAGGAGACAACAGATGCTCAGTAGAAAGTATAAACTAGGGCCCAGTTCCAGCTACATCATTTGCACGGCCTGATGCACAATAAAAATGCAGAACTCCTTATCAAAAAATTAAAAATAATTTCAAGATGGCAACACGTAGCATGAAAACAAGTATAGGACCCTTTAAAGCAAGGATCCCATGGTCGTACACCTATGAAACTGGCCCTGTCTAGATCTGACTTTTACACAGTCTGAACTTTGAATGTTTTCCCCAAACTACACACAGATTGGTTAAGAGTAAAAAACTTACTGGCTTAATGTCTTCAAGGCCAACCATTGACCAACCATTGGCTGAGCACTAAGCTATGCTGACTCAGGGTCAAGTCCTAGAAAGGCAAAGTTAAACATACATAGAAACAAACAAACAAACAAAAACATTGAAAAATTGGCAGGAGTGCTGGTAGCAACACAATGTTTTCCACAGTGGCTGCAAAATTTACATTCTCGCCAGCAATTGTAAGAGCCCTGCCTTTTTTCTATATCCTTTCCAGCACTTGTTATTCTTGTTGTTTTGATAGCAACCATTTTATGACAATTATGTAACTTAATTAACCAATGTTATGCCAATCAATTTAATTTAACCCTTTGAGTAGTGAGTTCTTTTTCATGCTCGCTGATCCCCGGGAGTGAGACTTTTTTCAAAATATGAAATTAGTTTCAGTTCCAGTTTTACTAACTTAAAATCATGTTTGTTTGATAACCAATTTATGAAAACAGGAACATATACATTTGCCTTTTTTTAATGTTGCCTTACACATGTACGATCGTACTCTGGATGGTCAGGAGGCCCGAGGACGTGTGCATGAACGTCCGTACTACTCAAAGGGTTAAAAATGGATCATAATAAACTTAAATATAAAAGCTAAAATTATAAAACTTCATAATGAAAACCTAAGAGAAACCTGTATAACTGTAAGCTAAGTAAAGATTTCCTAGATAAAATACCAAAAACATGATTTTAAAGAAAATAATTAATTAATTGACTTTTATTTATTTATTTCTTTTAGTGACAGAGAAAGAGAGAGAGACAGAGAGAGGGACAGATAGGGATAGACAAACAGGAAGGGAGAGAGATGAGAAACATCAATTCTTCATAGCAGCACCTTAGCTGTTCATTGGTTGCTTTCTCATATGTGCCTTGACTGGGGGGCTACAACTGATCCAATGACCCCTTGCTCAAGCCAGCAACCTTAGGCTCAAGCCAGTGACCTTGAGCTTCAAGCCAGTGACCTTTGGGCTCAAGCCAGTGACCATGGGGTCATGTCTGTGATCCCATACTCAAGCCAGCCAGTGATCTCGCGCTAAAGCGGGTGAGCCCATGCTCAAGCCGGTGACCTTGGGGTTTCTAACCTGGGTCCTCTGCATCCTAGGCCAACACTCTATCCACTGCACCACTGCCTGGTCAGGCAATTGAACTTCTTTAAAATGAAAAACTTCTGCTCTTCATAAAATACCCTTAAGAAAATCAAAGATAAGCTACTGACTGGAAAGAAATATTTGCAAATCATACATACACTTGATAAAGGACTTGCATCCAAAATATGTAAAGAACTTTCACATTTTAAAATTAAGATGATAACCCAATTTAAAAATAACCAAAGGATGTGGAATAGACATTTATCAAAGAAGATATGCAAATGGCTAAGAAGCACATGGAAAGATGCCTGGCATCATTAGTCATCAGGGCCTAATGGAGGGCTGGACCCCCTGCCTCCAGGAAGCCCTGTCGGAACCGGGACCGGGCCGCTGCCTGTGCCTGGCCCGTGAGGCACCTTCTGTCTCCGCCTCAGTCAGATGGAGCAGGACTTGGGCCCTGGCTCTAACCAGATGGGCTTTCCCAAGGTTAACTGTCTAGACAAGCAGGAGATAATCTTCCAGCCCGTGCGTGTACTGGGAGAAGATACTAAGATTCTTCAGTTGGGCTGATGTTGATCGTGGAATGTTGATCGTCCATAAGATGGTAGATAGTAAGCGAGGCAGAAACTCACGCTGCAGCAGAACTAAAAAAGTCCATGGAAAATTATTGTTTGTGACGTGTGAAGAGGGTTTTGTGGAGGAAATACTCAGCGTAGCCACTTTTTTTCTTTTTCTTTACTAGAGAATGTTTAATTCTTCTACAGAGGAAAGAAAGATAAATGGGATGAATGAAAATGATAAGTACATCTAATGAGTAATCTATTAATTTGTGAGGTATGTCCAGAATTCCCAAGGAATGTTAAGGTTAGATAAAAATTAAGGAAAAAAAAAAAGACACTTTGTCCGATAAAAGAGATGGAACACCTAAGAATGTTACTTAAGGATAGGAAAGGGTGGAAATAATTTCTTCAGGTACAGATGACACCCCCACTAGCATGACTCATTGGTACTGCCCTCATTCTGGCCCGCATCTACTCTGCCCTAGAAATGCAGATAAAATTCACAGGTGTTCATTAGTCTAACTCAGGGGCCGGGAACCTTTTTAGCTGATAGAGCCATGAATGTCACATATTTTAAAATGTAATTTCGTGAGAGCCATACAACGACCTGTGTACATTAGGCATTATCCAATAAAAATTTGGTGTCGTCCAGGAGGACAGTTGTGATTGGCTCCAGCCACCCGCAACCATGAACATGAGTGGTAGGAAATGAATGGATTGTAATACATGAGAATGTTTTATATTTTTAACGCCATTTTTTTTTTATTAAAGAGTTGTCTGTGAGCCAGATGTAGCCATCAAAGGAACCACATCTGGCTCACGAGCCATAGGTTCCCGACCCCTGGTCTAACTGGTGCCTCAGCTGCAGGAGGGCACACTTGTCCCTAACCCTCTCTCATAGAGTAGATGTGCTTAATTGACCCCAGGCTCCAGTCTTCTTGCTTCCTTGTATAAACTCAACTCTGGTCCTTGTAACCATATCATCCACAAGGAAGGTGGATGGGAGGTGGGGAGAGAGAAAGAAAAATTCCATATACCTGCTCCATCTCCGTCTCTTTTTCTGCCTTCTTTCTGTGTGTTTTAGCATCTTCGTTTGGTCTCTGAGCCTTTCTGTTCTGTGAGCTCTGGAAGACCTGGCCTGGGGGTTATCATCACATCAGGGTAATTTTCCACATGACACCATTGTCGGCTATCAAACCAGAAACGATCTGTGATTCTTTAGAGTCACTTATTTTAGCAACTCAAGATAATATTGAAGAAGCTCAGATGGATTTGCTGAACCATGATTGGATTTAGTGAACGCCTGAAGACAATTTCCTTCTGGTTCTCATAGCAAAACTGTGAATGGCCACTGCTGAAAAAGAAAACAACATCTTGGCCCTGGCCGGTTGGCTCAGCGGTAGAGCGTCGGCCTAGCGTGCGGAGGACCCGGGTTCGATTCCCGGCCAGGGCACATAGGAGAAGCGCCCATTTGCTTCTCCACCCCTCCGCCGCGCCTTCCTCTCTGTCTCTCTCTTCCCCTCCCGCAGCCAAGGCTCCATTGGAGCAAAGATGGCCCGGGCGCTGGGGATGGCTCTGTGGCCTCTGCCCCAGGCGCTAGAGTGGCTCTGGTCGCAACATGGCGACACCCAGGAGGGTCGCAACATGGCGACGCCCAGGATGGGCAGAGTGTCGCCCCCTGGTGGGCGTGCTGGGTGGATCCCGGTCGGGCGCATGCGGGAGTCTGTCTGACTGTCTCTCCCTGTTTCCAGCTTCAGAAAAATGCAAAAAAAAAAAAAAAAAAAAAAAGGAAAAAAAACAACATCTTATTTATTTGTGTACTATTTCATTTGTTTCACTGCTCTTATTTCTAAGTCTAATTCGTGGTTACACTTTTTAAAAGCAAATAATTTCCTGTGGTTGAAATTAGTTTAAATAGTATAATGTAGTTATATTATTTTTCAAAGGTTGTATTAAACCCATATTGCAAGAGTACTAAGAAGACTAATTTAAATGTAAGACTCTGTTTTTTATTCCCTATCATTTCCTTCTCTTCTTTTCCTCTCTTCTTTTCCGGCTCTTTTCTTGATTTCCCTTGCCTTGCTTTCCAAAACAATGCAGTCCTGAGGCCTTTAGGTGGGGCAGAGCAACAGAGGTCCGTGCCAGGAGCCATGATGGCCCAGTGTGGAGTGTCAGAGCCCAGGGAGGGGAGGGGCCAGCAGAAGAGTATCCGTGCTGGGACAGCAGAGTGGGACCTAAGACTCATAAGTAAAATGAAAGTGGGACATCACTTCATACATAAAATTACATTTCAGACTGTTTACAGGACTAAATGCACAAGGCAAAATAAGAAAGCCTCTAGACAATAATACAGGAGAATATTGTATGACCCCAGAGCAGTGATTTTCAACCTCTTCCATCTCATGGCACATGTAAAGTTGTTTCTAAAATTCTGTGGCACTCCAAAAAGTAGATTTTGTTGCTAATTTGACAAAAATAAAATAGGTGTAATTTTGATTTATTCACACTAGATGGCTGTTGTTGTGTTGGCTGTTGTTGTTTTTTTGTTTGACAATTTAAGGGAAAACAAAATTGTGTGTTTTAAAAATTCCTGTGACCCACCAGTGAGCTTCTCCTGGCACACTGGCTGAAAATCGCCGCCCTCACTTAGTATGGAAAGGTTTCTTAAACAGGCTATGAAAGTCACTAGTATAAAAAGAGATCAAACATTAAAAAAATGAACTCTGATTAAGAAAACCGCCATTAAAAGAATGCAAAGGCAATCAACAAAGTAGAGGATGTTTGCAATACATATAACCAACAAAAAGACTTGTGAAAAAAACACAAATAACTTCTGCAAACCAATAAGAAAAAGATAGAAAACAGAAAATAAAAAGGGGCAAGAACAAGTACTTCAAAAAAGTATATTTAAACATCCACTAATCAAATGAAAAGGTATTAAATGTCATTAGTAATCATGACAATGAGAATTAAAACCATAAAGTTATTACCGCTACAACATCTGCCAACTCAGCTAAAATCTATAAATACGACAACAAGTTTGTTGCCAAAGAGATGCAGGCAGCAGGGGGATTTTTCTTCTACTGTTTGCAGTACTATAAATTGTTAAAGCCACTTTGGGGAATATTTATTTTAATTTTTTATTTTATTTTATTTATTCATTTTAGAGGGGAGAGAGAGAGAGAGACAGGGGGGAGGAGCTGGAAGCATCAACTCCCATATGTGCCTTGACCGGGCAAGCCCAGGGTT
Source organism: Saccopteryx bilineata (assembly GCF_036850765.1). NCBI lineage: Eukaryota > Metazoa > Chordata > Mammalia > Chiroptera > Emballonuridae > Saccopteryx > Saccopteryx bilineata. The sequence continues at coordinate 270,783,408 of NC_089493.1, forward strand.
TCGAACCGGCGACCTCAGCATTTCCAGGTCGATGCTTTATCCACTGCGCCACCACAGGTCAGGCCTGGAATATTTATTTTTTACATATTAAATTAAAAGCTACACACATAGCCTATGACTAAAAAATTTCATTCCTAAAAATTTCACCCAATATATATGCAACCTTACCTGTGCTGAAAAGCATGAATCAGAATGTTCAATGAAGGCATTTATCATATAATACATGTCACCAACAAAGAACTTACAGTTAAACTATATAAAAATTCTTATAAACCAATAAGAAAACAATCAACAGAAATAGGGATGTAACATAGTTAATATCCAAATGTCCAGTAAGCGTTTGAAAAGGTGTTCACCTCATTAGTCAGCAGCGACGTGCGAACAACTGCTGTTCAATAACACCACACACCCACCTGAACAGGGAAAAACACACACTGGCAATACAAACGGTGGGCCAAGGTGTGGAGCAGTTAGCACTCTTCTACTGTTGGTGGGAGTTGAATCTTTTGCAACACTGTTCGTTTCAACTAAACTTAAACATAGGCCTATGCTATGACATAGTTATTCCTTTACTTTTCGGTATATACCTGAAAGAAATATGGACACAGGTACCTAAAGATATTCATAGAAACATTATCTATATATTAGTATTAAAAATGAGACAACACGGGTCCACAGATAAATCTATTGTGATGCATTTATTGAGTGGAAATCTCAACAGCAACAGAAATGAACAAACCAGCTCTGCACACACCACTCAAATGACCCTCACAGACATAGTGTTGAGAGATGCCAGGCACAAAGAATGCATAATGTGTGAAGTTAAACAAATCGGGAAAACAGAAATAACGTGACCAGGGACTTGTGGTGAGGTGGTAAAACTGTTAGAAAAAGCAAGGAAGTGCCTGCCATTGACAAAGATTCTTTCCTTGACCAAACCCTAGCCAGGCTCATCCGAGTTGCTTCTCAAGCCTCAACCTTGGCCTATGAAACCACAGGCTCTTGGCCCTGTGTCTCCCTTTAAAAGTCTTAAAAAAACTGTAACATAGTTTCTAGCACCTCAAGGCTGCATCCCTAGGGTGACCCTGGGCTCCCTTAAGGTGCCTGCCTGAGAAAGCCCAAGGTCAAAAGAACTTACTGTTTGTTCCAGCCACCCCTGGAAGATGGACACCACCCCCCAGTCCTTCTTAGATCATTTATTTAAAAGGCCTTCCAACTGAATCTTTCCTCTTTCTCTCTGAGATGTAGATATATTCCCTATGACTCAGGAGTGTCTTTCTCAAAGACCCGAAAGCCGTTCCTTGAATATGAACTCATCAGGAATGATGGCGTCCTCTGTCTCCCAGTCTCTGTGGGAGGAGAGAAGCCTTGCTTTGATCATTGCCAGCTGACAGGCACAGCTGGCCTAATCAGCATTTACACTAACCAACCTTTTGTCATTTTTCACTTTCCTGACTCTCCTGAGCCTGCGCTTTCCCTTCTCCTACTCCCTCATCCTCCTTTTAAAATACTCAGTCACCTCTGTACAACAAAGTCAAGTTCAAGCTGGACCTGCTTTCCTATTGCAACAGTATGTTACTTGATTAAAATCTGTCCTTCGTGCCTGGCCGCTTGGCTCAGTGGTAGAGTGTCAGCCTGGCGTGCAGGAGTCCCGGGTTCGATTCCCTGCCAGAGCACACAGGAGAAGCGCCCATCTGCTTCTCTACCCCTCCCTCTCTCCTTCCTCTCTGTCTCTCTCTTCTCCTCCCGCAGCCAAGGCTCCATTGGAGCAAAGTTGGCCCCGGGCGCTGAGGATTGCACTGTAGCCTCTGCCTCAGGCGCTAGAATGGCTCTGGTTGCAACAGAGCAACACCCCAAGATGGGCAGAGCATCGCCCCCTGGTGGGCATGCCAGGTGAATCCCGGTCAGGCACATGCAGGAGTTTGTCTGACTGCCTCCTGGTTTCCAACTTCAGAAAAATACACACACACACACACACACAAAATCTGTCCTTTGTACTCTGGGGTCAGGCTTTACCTTTGACACCATAAAAATGAAGGGGTAGGGGAGGATAGAAATGGGAGGGGGTGCAAAGAGGGCCTGTGGGTGCTGAAGTTCTAGTTCTTGACTAATGTGTTGGTAGCACAAGTGACTGCTTTGTGTTAAGTTCTTGAGCTGTCCATTTTTGATTTGTAAACATTTCTGAAAATGTGTTGTATGTCAGTTTTTTATATATTTTTTCTTTTGAGAGAGCCAGGAAGAGAGAGAGAGAGAGAGAGAGAGAGAGAGAGAGAGACAGGAACATCGAGCTGTTCTTGTATGTGCCCTGACCAGGGAATCAAACCAGCTACTTCAGTGCTCTGGGATGATGCTCCAACCAACCAAGCTATTCAGCCAGGGTTTACTTTTTATTGATTTCTAGAGAGAAAGAGAGAGGACGAGAGAGAGAAGGAGAAGGGAAAGGAAGCATTTATTGTTCCACTCAGTCATGCATTTTGTGGTTGCTTCCCGTGTGTGCCCTGACCGGGAATTAAACCTGCAACATTGTTGTTTCAGAATGACACTCTTAACTTACTGAGCTAACTGCCTAGGGCCATGTCACCATTTTTTAAAAGGGTAAAAAATTAATAAATATTGGCGTGGCTCCTCCCCAAAGGTTTGTGCTCAACCAATTGCTTTCTAAGAATAGGAACACATTGTTAAACTGGAGAAAAACCCTGCAAGCAGAGGTATTGCTAATAACAATTCATTGTAGGAAGAATATAGATTTTCATGCATTAGTAGCTTTTTGAGAAGCCACTTATATTAGATTTTGAACATTTGCTATTGAATCTTTCCACATACTTAATGGTTTATTTACATTTCTTGAAGTGTATGGGTTATAGCATAGGGAATTCCTTGGAGTAGCATCCTGGTAAAGCTTAGACATTGAAGGATGGTGTATCCTGCGGTTGTGTTTTGTTTTTTCTTTAATTTTTAATAAAAGCAAACACATATAGTGCTTACTATGTAGTTATGCCTAAGTGCTTTGCATGTATGTTAACCCACTTATATCCTCAAAATAAGTCTATGAGGAAGGTACTATTTTATTTATTTGTTTGCTTGTTTATTTATTTATTTATTTTAGCGAGAGGAGAGGAGGCAGAGAAACAGACTCTCTCATGTGCCCAGACCGGGATCCAACCAGCAAGTCCACTAGGGGGTGATGCTCTGCCCATCTGGGCCCATAGATTTGTTGCTCAGAAACATAGCCATTATTTTGGGTCTGAGGCAGAGGCCACAGAGCCATCCTCAGCACCCAAGGCCAACTCTCTCATACCAATCAAGCCATGGCTGTGGGAGAAGAAAAGAGAGTGAGAGAAAGGGGAGGGGTGGAGAAGCAGATGGTCGTTTCTCCTGTGTGCCCTGTCTGGGAATCGAACCTGGGACATCCACATGCCAGACCAATGCTCTACCACAAAGCCAACCAGCCAGGGCTAGAAAAGTACTATTTTTATTTCTATTTTATAGACAATGAAACTGAGGACCAGAGGAGGTGAGTTATTAGCCCAAAATCACACAACTAATAAGTAGTGGAGTTGGACTTTGAACCATGTTGTCAGGCCTCACAATCCATGTTCTTAACCAATATGCTGTATTGTCTTATAAATGGTGAATGAGTAATTAGACTGCATATGACACCAACAACAATATGTTGTTTAAACATATATAGAATTAAAATAAGTGTGAGTATATGAATGAACAACGGCTGGTCCTTGTATAAAAATAGAACTATGACCCACATAATCTGCAGTACCCAGCTCAGGAAACCAACCCATTTAGCTACAGTACCAGCCCAAGAACTGCTGTCTCAGTTAGACTTGTATGAAGTCAGACAGCTAGCTTTTGGCAACTGGTCCAGAAAGCTAAACAATAATAAACAGCAATAATTTACCCAGAAGGACCAGGAATTCATTAATAACTGACAGCTTCCCTAATTTTTGTGCCTGCTTCAACTTAGGACCAATCAGAGAAAGCAAAATATGCTCCCCTAACCAATTGTATGGAGTACTCCTTTCTGAGTGTCCCACTGACAGCTTCTCCAGGCCAGCAACTGCCAGTCAGGGAACACCTGAAAGTTTCCCTTTTTCCGCTCTAAGGCTCTCCCACCTTCCCCCTGCCTTTGAGTCACTGCCAAGCACAACTGAAGGTGGCTGAGTTCCCTGGCAATTGCAAATTCTGAATAAACAGCCTTTGCTTTTTCTCGTTTAATAGTCTTTGTTTATTTCCCCAGTGACAACAATGTCATAACACCTGACATATAAAGGAAATAGCCAGCATCAGCATAAGTAAAACATATATCTGAGTCTATAACTATATTGATCACTCTTTCGCCTGTGGATATGTGATCACAGCCATTACATAACTACCTCCACCACCTTTACCTGGACCCATAAACCCCTCTTTCATTCTCTTCCTGGTTCCTGCTTACTTCCTCTTCTCTGCACTCCAACCCTTCGCAAGCTCCCAGCTAACCTCCATCACCTCTCTTTTCCTTCTGAGGCCACTGTTGATCCTCAGCCCTAAACAACAAATAAACTTTGTAAGAAAGAAGTTTCTAAAAACAGCCTTGGAATTTTCTTCTGGGGAGTAGTACGCCTGAGGGCCATTACAGAGAAGGCCTGCTCAGGATTTGTGGCAAAAAGTCATAGGAAGGAGGACTATTTGACTTTCAAAATCCCTGTTCCAACTGTGAGATTGTGCAGCTTTCTTTTAGACAGGATGAAGGATGGAGCCCTGGCATTTACCCATTAAAGTAATGATAAGTAGGTCTAATTTGTGGTATCTGTAACTGATAGTTTGCATTTTAAGGTTAAGATATTTTATTGCTTCCAGATGGTCAGCTAACTTCCAGCCAGAGAAACATTACTGCAGAGTTTAAGAATAACTATGATGCAAAGAGAGATTTTAATTATCATGTAAAGGATCTAATTAAAAAGACATACAGTATTCGGCTTTTCACATGCTCAAGCCCATAAAAATCAGTAGTTTAAAAAATTACTTTACAGAGGAAATTGGAAAATTATTCAATTTGAAGCAGAGACACTTAAGGAATTTTCCAAATTAGGGAACAAGAGTTAGATTAACTGCGTGTTCCTAGATGCCTTGATTTCCATGTTGTTCCTTCTATTCTGTTTTATGGCACAAACTTGTGAAGGTTGTTCAAGTATTTTTACTTTTGTGTTACTTTATTTGTACAATAAAACAGATTCTCTTCGATCAAGCAAGCAAGCAAACAGCGATCAAAGCAAGTGATCAATGTCTTGTTCTCTGAATTTGAGACCTGTGTTCAGATCCAGATTCTCCCACTTACTGGTTGATCTTGGGTAAAGCACATAACCTCTCTGAGTCTCAGCTTTCTGGTCTGTGAAATGATCAGCCCTCTCCTGAGGGTTTCTGTAGTATATCATGAAACAATAAAAGTCAGCCTTGGTTATCTGCAGAATTTTAGATGAGGCCAAGGACTCTGGAAGTCCCCTGAGGAGTGGGAAGAATTCTACAGATACGCTACAATGTATTGTCTTCTCTGTGACTTACTCTCCCTGAGTCCTGAGCTCTGCAGCACAGGAACATTTTGCAAGAGAACCGGTGATGTTTGTAGAAGGAATGATGGGCAGAGAATCCGCCTGCAGGCAAACTGAGCTCTCTGGCTGTCAACCTTTTGGAACCAGGAAGCTACTAATGTGCAATACAGTGTCCTTGAATATACACCATCTTCCCACTTTCCCTGCATGATACCATCAAGACCTCCTGATCCACTGGTTCTCATTTTCTCCATTTGGCACCTGGGGACAGTGCTGGAACATAAACCTGAAAATGACCAACCAGCAAAACGCAATTTGAAAAATGCCCTGTCCTTACTTTTTCCCTTTGTGGCCACCAGTCGTTTTCAAATCTCCCACCCCTCCCCACATTGCCTCTCCTTCCCCCTCCCATTCTAACTTGACCCGGGGGATTAATTTTTTTATTTTGATATTAAATTGAATGGGGTGACATTGATCAATAAGAACACATAGGTTTCAGGGGAACATCTCCATAGCATTTGAACTGTTGATTGCATTGTGTGCCCATCACCCAAGGTCAAACCATTTTCCTTCACCATGTATTTGTTCCTCTTTACTCCAAGGGATTCATTTAATTTGAATAAACTTGAGGTCTGCAAACATGTTGATCATGTTCTTGAAGGCTGATGTTTCCATATACTCCACTCTTCTGTACAGCTCTGCGAGGCTCGGCCAGACGTGATAAAGAGAAAAAATACCCCTCCTCCTGCTGCTCCAGGTTGGAAACCCTAATTTATTTAGCACCAAGGCTGTTCCCGTGAAAAGCAAAACCCAAACTGACAGCGTACCCATAACCTATAGAATCTTTACATTTCTGTTTTCTGCTGCAATTGTTGCAAATGCTACTTGAGTAAGGGGAGGTGGATGAGACCTGAGGGGGCATCATGAAAGAATGAGGTGTGGTCTCCTTTCCTTCAAATCAGTGGATAACAGGACAGACGTTCCATTTTCTGGACTCCCCTGTAGATCTCATAAGGCAGAAAGGCGGCCCAGATCAAAGGATGTGTTATTTGTTACCTAAGTGACCGTAATAACCAAGCCTACGTCCTGATGGGAGTAGTAGGTAGCTAATGCCTTTCTGAATATTCTCTTCTTTATTCATGCCCTCCCTCCCTCCCTTCCCTCCTTCCTTCCTGCCTTGCGCAGAAGTCAGACTCAAGGGGAAGAGGAGGAGGCTCAGGCCATAATACCTCTTTTCAATAATAAAGCACAGAGCACTGACTACATACAGCAGGTATCAGCCACATCCCTAAGCCCAGGCGGGTTCTCGTAACTATTGGAGACAAGGAGGTTCTGATAATTAGGATACAGCTGGTTCTGATAACTAGATTTGGGTAAGTAGGAGAGGCCAAGCCACTCCTTACTGCCAATTACATAGAAGAGGGACTTGCATCTATATAAGGAGTTCTTCCAATGCAATGAAGTAATAATCCATTAAAAAGTAGAAAAAGGATTTGAACAAACATTTCATGAAAGAACATTTGTCACCAGGAAAATGATTCTCAGGACCTGCTGCCTGTCACCATGAAAACCAATTACCCGACGCAGGTGCTAGTGAGAAGGCAAGAGATTTATTCCAAGTGCTGGCCTCCTGAGATGTCAGGGTTGGGGGGGGACTTTTGTCCTCAAAAACCCATCTCCCTCTTCTGCTGCAGGCAGGGTTTTTATAAGGGGGGAGAAGAAGCAAAGCTAGAACAAAGGAACCACAAGGAAAGGGCTGCGAGTTCTTTGCTAAGGGGACTCAGCACAGTTTGTTCAGGTAAGTGGATAGAGGTCCCATATCTCTCACATGGAGCTGGCATATCTGAGGGTCCGAATCCATTCCATTGTTATAGGAAACTGAAACTAGCAAGTAACTAATATACTAGGTGGGTTTTTTTGTTTCATGTAATAGGTGTCAACAGATCCCCACAGTCAGGCTGTACTCTTGGCCTTATCAGCAGCCTGGTGGGAGAGAGAGGGAAACAGCAGAGTCCGAGGTGTATCTCTCGCTTGAGCTGATTCGTTTGTTCTGATGTTAACTCTTGACGAGCGTCAGCAGAATGTCTGTGATTCGTCAGCAGCATTGTCATTCCTTATTCCGGGAGGGGAGCAGGCCTCTGAACTGCAATGAGAGCTGGGCTGGAGGTGAAAGGATAGGATTGATGAAATCATTTTGATTTGTTACAGAATACATAACTGTGATTACTAAACTAGTCATCTTAGATCATGGTTATAAGAGCAAAAAAACTGGATTTAACATTTTACAGAGATTCTCTTATAAGCTTACTTTGTTAGTACATTTTTAGTTAGCTCTATTGTGAAGCTAGCCAGACTAATATCAGTTTATCAGTAATATAGCATAGTTATTCCCAGTTACAGATTTATAAATGACCTACAAGCATACAAAAAGATGTTTATCATTATTAGTCATGAGGAAAAATGCATATTAAAATTAAATAAAATGATCGTTTCATACCCACTAAAATAGCTAAGATGAAAACGACTGACCATACCAAGTACTGGTGAGCAATAGAACTGAATCTCTTACATGTTGCTGATGAAGATATAAGCGGATACTACCACTCTGGAAGCCAGTGTGGCAGTCTGAAACGAAGTCAAAAGTATACTTACCATATCTTCTATTCAGTCTACTCCGAAGTATTTACCTGTAAGGCTGTTGGCCGCTGCCATGGCCGTGAGGTTCTCATTGGATTCAGGCAGACAGTAAAGGAACTATGAAGCCACCAAAATGGTGTGCCATTCTGTTTATTAAAGTCTCCTACTGGCGGACGAGCACACAGGCAGGGAAGCCCACTTCCCTTTCTCCCATCTCAGGCCCCCACCAGTCTCCGCAGTCCCCAGCCAAACCGGCTGGGTGGAAATCAGGATTCCCAAGCCCCAACTCCCAACTCGGTCTACTGTTCCACAACCCGGACTCATTCTCCAGGCTCTCCCTCTGAACTTTCTCTGTGCTCTCTTCAGCAAAACAGGCTGGGGAAAAATAACCTTCTCCAGTAAAGGCAATCCGCAATTTGCAATCTGCCGCCCTGAGGGCAAGCACCGGCAGCCATCCATAAAAAGAACACACACACACACACACACACACACACACACACACACACACACACACACACGGCTGCCCCAATACCGGAGAGCAAACCTAAAAAACACTTATTACAAACTTGTTTGCTCAACATTACCCAAAAGAAGTAAGAAATATTTTCACCCAAAGACTTGCATTTGAATGTTCATAACAGTTTTATTGGTATTAGCAAAAAATGAAATAACCCGATTTCCATCAACAGGTGAATAGATAAGCAAGTCGGAGTATCTGTATACTAAAAATAAATGGAGTATTACTCGAAAAACTTTTAAAAAAAGAATAAAACATGCTCCAATAGGAATGAATCTCAAAATAATTATTCTTAGTGAAAGAAGCCAGACAAAAATATATATAATTCCATATAATTCTAATTTTATTTATCCAGAAAGCAACCCAGTGTTTTTCTGGAGCTGGAGTTAGGATAGATTGACTTCAGAGGGCATGAGGGAAGTATTTTTTTTTTGGGGGGGGTGATAATAATATTTTCCATCTTGTAAGGAGATCCTGCTATTTGTAACACATCAGTGAACCTGGCAGACATTGTCCTAATAGCCAGACACAGAAATTTAAATAACTGCGCTTATATGTGCAATCTAAAAAACCGTCAAGGACACAGAAGCAGAGCGTAAAGGGGTGGTTACCAGGGGCGGGTGCTGGGGGAAGTGGGGAAGTGCTGGTCGAAGGGTACAAAGCCCCGGTGGTGTAGGATGAAGAAGTCTGGAGATAGAATATACAACATGATGGCTATAGTTCATAATGCTGTATTGGATACTGGAAATTTTATGAGAGAGTAGATTTCAGGTACTGCCATTACAGAAAAGGGTAATTAGGTAAGGGGAAGATGTGTTAATTAGCTTGACTCTAGTAATCATTTCACTTTGTGTATATATACCAAATCATCATATTACACACCTTAAATAAATACAATCTTTATTAAAAAGTAAAAATAAATAAATAAATAAATAAAGGAGACTATGCTCTGTCTTCAAAGTGGTGGTTGTTACACAAATGAATATATTTGCTACCACTCATTGAAATGTACAGTTAAAACAGTTACGTTTTATTCTGTTATTTACACCTCAATACCTTTGATTTTTAAAAAGGAATGGAAAAGCACAACTCTGAACACAAATCAATAAACACAATCAAAGATACTGCAGAAACTTCTGAGTGGGCTGAGGAATTACTGTGGGGAGCTATAACCAAAAATTCACAGCAGGAAGGCCAATCGGTTGTGCCAAATCGGAAATGTTCGGTGTTTCTTGTGGCAGCATTTGCCCCCCCCCCCCCAGGGAATTCCTCCCCCATAGTAGTTTGCACACAGCTGTCTTTCTGCAACTAAAACCAGTGATCTGGCTGCTGAAGATTGAAAGACAGACAGCGGTTAGTTCGTCCTGTACAAAATCACATCTCTCAAGTAAAGCCAAGTTACTTGTAAGTGGCAGACGATAATGGGGAATCAGGGGTGCCTGAACTCAGAAAATGTCAGCTAATGTGCTTTTATCGGTCTGCACTGAGACATGAATATTCGAAGCTTAGGGATGCTATTGTGGGTCTGGAAGGCACAGGGCAGATGTTCTGATGTCGGCTTTATGGATACCAATAAAGAAATCTCCTGTGTATTGGACACAAATAGGCTTTCAGCTCCTATCAGGTACAAATATCTCCTTTATTCCTTCTTACAGGAATAAAAGCCTGTATCTACCACAGTAAACACAAATCAAATGCCAGTGGAAATACTCCATATTTGAGGCTGAAGAACATAAACAAGGGCCACTGTGGGTCACTCTCGTGACTCATTCAGACCAGAGCCATTCATTTATTTTTTCAGTTCATTAATTCACTCACTTATTCAGCCAATATTCATTGTAAAGCTGCTGCGTGCAACATGCGGAAGAGATAGAACATGGTTCGGACTTTAAATCTCTCACAGTCCCTTTGGCGACAGAAATTTGAACAAAATAATTAATGATGCAATATGATCCTTGAGGTGAGCATTCACAAAGCTATGGGAATACAGACAGAGGGATAACTCACACAATCTAGGGAATTAGGGAATGTTCTGTGCACGCACACACACACACACGTGCGCACACACTCACACATGTACACTGGCACATGTATACAGAGAAGCCAGTTTGGCGAGAAATTCCTGATTCTCCACCTTACTTTCAACAAACCACAGTGACTGTATCATCCGTGGATTTCTCTAAATGCACCTGAGGTTGAGAATTACAGAACAATGAATAAAGGAGGAAAGTTGCTCAGAGTGTCTCCAGTTCTGGGATGAAGAGGATGGCAATCCGATTTCCTTCATCCTACTGAAGCATAAAGCATCTTCTGGGTATGAAGAAAAGAGCGTTTCGGTATAATTTATTTATTCATCTTATTTATTAATGTGTGTGGATGTACTTATTGATTGCCACTAAGCCATTATCTGGACACATTTCCCCGAATCCTCTCGATGCTTGGATCTGGTTGTATCATTCTGGATTTCCATTTTGTTCTGATTTCCTTTTCAATTTTTCTTTGACTCACCTTTAACCTGTTTGTCCTCCTAGGCAAAAAGATCAATAAGGAAAAGTGTCGTGTGCACATTTTATAATGACATTCTGCAAATACAGGTTAGGAATAGAGAACTCTGGGACCGCCTGTGTCACGGCACTGGCTCTGCCCTGCTTTCCAGGCTGTCACTTACCAGCTGCGGAACCTTGGCAAGTTACTAAGTGTCTCCAGGCCTCAGTTTCCTCATTTGTTAAATGGGCATGATAATAATAGCACCTGCCTTATGGGATTCTTATGAACCCTATACCTATGAGTTTATACGTGGAAAATATTATAGAAGTTAGAACAGGTGTGACAATAGCATGACACGTAGTAAGTACCTGATAGAATTTGCTTTATCTTTTGTAAGAAGTATGTATTGTCTAAAATGTAGCAAACTGAAAAGTGAATTTGTTTAAATAAAAATTATGATGATAATAATACAGTTGATATTTAAACATTAAACAATTGGTAATATATCCAGTAAGGAAGGCGAAGTGACTGTAAAGAACAGGGAATCCCCAAATTCAGTTTTGGGTTTAAAGTAGAAAAATTCTATTATTTTCTTAATAATAATGAATGGATGTTTCCAGTGAGGTGATTTTGCTCCATGTGGTATTTCAGAGCCTCAGGGTCTTGAGGTTAATCTTGTCCTTTGGGTCTCATCATCCCCTTCATAGTCATGATAGGTTGCCTAGAACACAGAAAAGGGGGAAAGCAGGACCACAGCTTCCTTAAAGTTCTCAGAAGAAAGTATGGCCATGCCACTTCAGCTCATGTTCTGTTGAGCTTACTTGCATGTTCTACCTACCTGCCAGGGAGACTGGGCAAAGCAGTGTCTTTGAATCCCAAGTTTGAATGAACAACTGGCTCTGAAGGTTTATACCTCAAGTTTGGGAAATATTTCTTTTGGGATTGGTGGCAGGATTCTTCTTAGGGCCAGGGCCAAGGAACAGATGACAGTCAAGGGATACCCAGTGATGGAAAGGGCCAATTAGTCTTAGGCCCACTGCCCCTTAATACTAAGTTTTCCTTTCCCCTCTACGCCATTGTAATTCCCATGATACACTCTGCTCTTACAGAATATCTGTTACTCACAGTTGCCTTGAGTTGGAGGTGCCTTGGCCATGAAAGATGGGACTGTGATAGGAAAAATCACGCTGCACTCAGAACTATAAATATATTAATTTTTATGGCAAAAGAACTTGGCAGATGTGATCAGGATTAGAGACTTCGAGTTGGGAGATTATCCTGATTCTCTAGGTGGGCCCAATCTAGCTGTATGAGTCCTCATAAACAGAGAAACCTTTCTGGCTGCAGTCAGAGAACTGGAGAGATGGCAGCATGAAAACTCAGCCTGACATTGTTGTCTTTGAAGATGGAGGGAGGGGCCGTGAGCCAAGAAATACAAGCAGCTTCTAGAAGGCAGAAAAATCAAGAAGATAGGTTCTTCCTGATTGGCTCCAGAAGGGAATACATCCTGCCAACACCTTGATCGTAACCCAGTGAGACTTCTGATCTACAGAACTATGTTTTAAACCTCTATACTCGTGATAATTTTTCATAGTAGTAATAGGAAACTAATTCAGGGAACTATATCTTTGGCTGAGAAGAGGTGATGAAGAAGTGGCATAGAAACATGGAAGAATACTGATCTGGAAACCAAGGGTTATGAGCATGAGGTGACAAGGTCAGCCAGGTAAAGGTGAGCAACCCCAGAGGATCTTACCTTTAAAAATGTTTGAGGGGGAAAGTGTATCATGCAGCGAGTGCTATGGAAGACATTAAATAAAAGGGTAACCCTGGAGCCTGGGGAACTTGGGGACAATTTGTTTACGTGTTCTTGGTCATGACATAAGTTAAAGATGGCCAAGACAAAAATCCCATAAGCTTCTATTCATCCCAGAAATTCCACTTGCACCATAAGAACTCCGGAGGCTTGTTCTTTTCCAAAGTACTTGAAGAATGTTTTGGGCTGTTTCATGTGGATGCTCAGAAATGATGCTTTCCTGGGAGTTATCTTGGAAGGAGTTGTTACAGTCAGCAAAACAACTGAGGAAGCAGTTGTTTCAAAGGCCACTTCAGGAAGCTTTATGAAATCACCCAGCAGAGGTATTCTTGAACCCAAGCCACCACCCATTATAGAGAGGTCATTGTTTCTTACTGACTTGCAAATACATAAAGAAAAAGGCATTGTGGGGTATCCAAATACATGTTTCTTTATGGCCCCGGTGCATAGGTTATTGGGTAACAAATTGTGGACAAAGGAAGTGGTGTCTAAAACACCCAGAGGCAAAGTTCTAGTCCTTGAAAAGGAAGATGATAATCAATGGTTTAACACAATGTCTCCAGCTTTGACCCTGAGAGCCCGGGTCTGCTCTTGTTAACTGAAGCAGGACTGGCCAGGCAGGACTAGAGCTGGTATGGGGGCTAGGTGGCATCAGGGGGTGTGGCCAGGGCACCTCAGGTAGAGGGCCTTCATCACCGTTACTGTTGTGGATGGTTCGAGCCCCCGGTCCTCTGCTTTCTCTCCTGGCTGCCTCGTCCACTCAAGCAGAACCCTCCTGAGCAGCATCAGCATCTCACGGCATCTGTGCAGCCGACAGACAGCAGGGAGCACCCAGTCCGTTGGCCTCTCTTGTACACACTCACCCCAGAGCCAATGCGAGCGCTTGTCCTCCTATAAGGGCTTTTATTCATAAACAATGAACAATGATCAGACAGTGAAAAGTCACCTTCCATGCTCCTCCTTCCCACTTTTCTCTTTTTTCACTTAGAATCAGTGACAGACAATCTTTTGGTTGTGATGAATGTGTATTAAATGAAGAAAAGGTGCATGCATAAATAAAATAGAGCTTTGTGCCTATGGAAGGTAAGGTTCATCTCCATTTCAGAAGAACATTCCCAGGCCTAGGCATTCCCCAGCTATTGAGTTGTCCTTGGGAGCAGTGTGGGACCCCCGAGTGAAAGAAGGGTCCAAGGACAGGGAGGAGGGCAGGGCATTACCCAGAGCAGCTAGTTGGACTGGACCCCCGAAGGATTAAGACTCTGCAAACAGACCCGGGCCACCTTGTTTCTCCTAACTACAGTTTAAGAATTTGGTGTTATAATTTGTTTGCTATTTGCAAACAAATTGTCTCTTGCTAGACAGTACACCTCAAGAGGGCAGGGAACATGTATCCACAATGCCCTGTACACAAGGACACACAGCAAGCATTCAATGAAAGTTCAATTAATGAATAAGTCAACGAATAGGTGCTTTTGAGATTTATAAATTGTGGATAATTTATAGATACAAATCTGCATCCGTCTGACACTCCCTAATAGGGCTCTAGGGAAGACTGGGAGCTAAGCTGGGCCTTAAAAGGGTCTTGGAGTTTTAGAAGGAACCCAACAGTAGAAAGGAAACATTTTAGTGCAAAGCAACCCCAGGGTTGTCCTAACTTGGCAAAAAGTTCCTAGTGCTTTTTCATAGTGAACCCTACTAGAAAAAGATATGAAACTTGCCTACTCATTATATGTATAGATTTTAGAAATGATATACACGTGTGACTACATTGCATCTATTAAATATCAGTGACTTCTGGTAACAGTAAATAGAAGCTCTAATTGCTTCTTCCTGTGCCCCAGCGTGGTGTTCCGTGCAGCCACTTTGGTGGCCACTACTGCTGCGTGCGATACACATACTAACATACTCAGCACTGCTTGGTCTCTGCATTCACTGATCCCTCCTCTTAGCTTTCCCCCACTACACTGGGAATTCTTCAGTGGGTACATTCGCATCTTTGTTTTTTTCTTGAAAAACAAACAAACCAACCCCCAAAAGTTCAGTATCTGTTCCAACGCTATAGGGTTTATGAGAGTGAAGGCTCCATCTTTACACTTTTGGCAGAGCGAGTGGACTGGCGAACCTCTGTGAAGACATGATCCCTGGTTTTGTTTGATCTACAAGTATTTTGAACTCCTGTGATAGACCAGTCTGAGATGAGAGAGATTTTCTAATAGGCAAGCAAGGAAGGGTGAGAGCCAAGTCAGAGCTACATGCCACGTGAACCACGGTGATGAGTGAAAAATGTATTTGGATCAAAATCCTTGGTGAGCAATGGACAGAAATAGATCAGTCTCCTTCCTTTCAGTTTGCTAAACAAACATACCAATAAATACTGGTTTTAAAAATATTTGTAGATGAACTGAGTTTTATGATCAGGAAAGATTTTCGGAGCCATCTCAGATAAATTTCTTATTTTAAAGGACTTTAAGAATCGATTTACGCCCTGGCCGGTTGGCTCAGTGGTAGAGCGTCAGCCTGGCGTTCAGGAGTCCCGGGTTAGATTTCCGGCCAGGGCACACAGGAGAAGCGCCCATCTGCTTCTCTACCCCTCCCCCTCTCCTTCCTCTCTGTCTCTCTCTTCCCCTTCTGCAGCCAAGGCTCCATTGGAGCAAGGTTGGCCCCGGGCTCTGAGGATGGCTCCATGGCCTCTGCCTCAGGCGCTAGAATGGCCCTGGTTGCAACAGAGCAACGCCCCAGATGGGCAGAGCATCGCCCCCTGGTGGGCATGCCAGGTGGATCCCGGTCGGGCGCATGAGGGAGTCTGTCTGACTGCCTCCCCGTTTCCAACTTCAGAAAAAACAAAAACAAACAAAAAAAGAATCGATTTACTCCCTGGTAACAGAAGTGTAATAGGACACAGATCTGGTGAGTGGGCCACTGAGGTGTAGTTTTGTTGGTTTTACTAACTGGATTGTGGCAAATAGTGTGCAAATGACAGTCATTGCTTGAGGGAGGTCACCCATACCTCATGGAGGCTCTGGGTACAGGGCAACTGATGACTCTACACAGATCCTTTTATCTTTGTGTTTGTAGTTAAAGTGGTGGGGTATGCTACTTTGGGGCTTGAGACTTCACTCAGTAGGCTGAACTTACTCAGTTCATTTCCTTCATATCCAAACACACTTCACCTGTTGGCTGTAGTCTAGAGTTTCCTTTCTTGTATCAAGGTATGTAAGTGATCAGAGAGCTCTACCAACCTTGTATGCCTTGATGCTACTGATTTCAAAAGCAGCTGACATATGATAAGTATTTAGCTCATTATGTTTTTGCATATCTAACATATGCCAGGCAAGTTCTTAAATTTTTGGTGTAACTGACCACTTTGGAAATCTGATAGGAGTTATGAATCTTTTCCCCAGAAAAATGCCTGTATGACGTACATGCAAATTTTTCTGTACCAGACTGAGGGGTGTTTATGGACTTCTGAAGTCTACTCTAGTTGCCTCTGTGGGGAGGAGTTGGTTAGGGACATGGAACAGTGTTTTTTAGAGAATTGAGGGTCCAGTTCAAGTTAGACACCACCAATTGGTAATGTCCCCAAACTTTCAGGTGACATGATTTTCCCTGAGTACATTCTCTTACCTGCGTGCATGGGTATAAGAAAGAAGATGGTAAGATTGATTCAGAGATGGGGATTTTCAGGTTGGGGTAGTGGGAGACCATGTACATGAGTGTGTATAAATTATAACTGTTACTGGGAATGTGTCTGAATTAAATGAGCACCCAGAACTCAAGGGGAACAAGGGAAGGTAGAGAAGAACTCAAGAGGGGGTAAAAGCGCTTAGATACCTGGGAGCGAGGGAGAGAGGGGTTGTTGGTGACTGGAGACCTTTTGGTTGGGATTGAGAATAGGAGAAGTGAAAAGCTAAGGAGTGGTGGTCACGAGGTAGAATTTCAGTGCAGGACTACAGGAGTGAAGCACTTCTGTGTGGTGACGGGGTTTAGGGTGTGATCATGAGTCTAGGGTCGCAGATGTCATTTATGAATGTGAAAGCTGTCCAAGATGCATGCAGAAGTTGAGGGGAGGAATCTGTAAGGTACATGATAAGATAATCAGTTAATTTGGGTAAGGGACCTCTTTGGCTTTAGAAGGAGAAAAGAAAGCTCTCTGAAGTTGATTCTTGGCTGCAAACTTCATTACTCTGAGGCCATTTCTTCTTCTTTGCTTCCTGTCTCCTACTTTCAAATAGGTGTAGGCTGGGCGTTGTACCTATCTGGTTAGAGTCACTGACTACCTGGGACCCTAGCTCAGTGGCTCAGCCTCCCCAGTGTCAGTCCCATGGCCCAGTGAATGTTCAAAAATTATTTTTGCAGAACACTCATTGAGGGTGCTAGCTTCCATTTGTAGTGTGGTTATAACAACACCTAACTCAATGGGGTATTCAGTGAGATAACGTGGGGACCTTGCCTGACCCAGTATCTGTCTGTCATATCATAACTGTACATTAACTCAGGTTTCTTGTTACTCAATGCATTTTGTGCCCAACACTTGTGGTTAAAAACCGTCCCTTATACTTTGATGTGGCTTTTTCATTTAACTGGTTTATATTCGCTTTCCTGTACATTATACAAAAACCCATAAAAGTGATATCAAACCCAGGCCTAGGGTTCCAAGGAATGAAATAAAAGGATTGTTATATGTTTTCATGCACTTTTTTTTAATGTTAAAAATCAGTATTTAAAATAAGAAACAAGCAACAAAACATTAAAACTTTAATGAGATCGAAATGACATGGTGGAAACCACCAGATTCACTTCTTGGTCTTTATTAGTTGGCAGCCGGGTTTCATTTTTAGACCCAAAGAACTAAATGGATCAACTATGGTCTTTGAATTCCAGCATTTAGAGCTCCTGGATTTGAGAAGAGAAAGAGATCATGGAAACCCAGGCGCCAAAATATGCTTCTTACAATAAAATGCGTTTAGGGGTGTGGGTGGACACGGAAACTGTGACTTGGACGGTTACAATTTTCACACGGAGGGAACCCACCAGCCCACTAAAGCAAGGCCTGGCTCCCAAAGTAACAGAATCCAAGTCTCCAGGCCAGATTTTCCCTCTAGCCATTCCTGGCCACGCAAAGCGGAGCTGCGAGCACATAGAAAGGGATGTCTTCATCGCCAACCGGGATGGAACAAACCCACCCTCTCGGGAAGTGCTGAGAACCTAAGGGTCCCTCCAACGCCCGCAGCAGCCAACATGACTTGACTGCCCCCATCCCGCGCGGTGCCTACTCTTCAAGCGCCCCCACCCTTTCCGGGTGCGCGCGCACAAGCCGGCGAGCCGGATCGCTGTGCGCCCGGCAGCCTGCGGGCGGCGGCGGCGGCGGCCGATAGGCTCGCGGGGAGGGGTGGCCAGGGGCGGCGGCGGAGGAGCTTGCGCTGCAGCCGGTCCCCTCGGGCCGCGCCCCGCCGCCACCTGCGCTTCCCCTCCGTACTCTCCAGCGCCAGGCTGTGTGGACTCTCAGTGCCGCAGCGGCGGTATCACTGCGTCCGCCAATTAGGAGACTCGGCTTTTGGTTCCTAGGAGCGCGGGACGAGCAGCGCTACCCGTTCCGGCGAGCGGAGGGTGCGCCGCTGGAGTCCCTCCCGCCGCGCTCCCCACGACGTTTTTGGAGGGGGGTAGAGAACTGCCGTGACTTTTGAGGTCTGACTCCTCCAGGTCCGACTCCTCCTTCCGGCCAGCCTCCTGACGCGCCAGACCGGAGAGAGGCCAGTGTGACCCGCAGGCCCCGAAGGCTCACGGCGTGGTGTTGGGACTTGGAATGTGTCCTGAAACCCGCGGCTCTGTGCGCGCTGGTTAGTTTGGCGCGGGGTGGGGTGTCCCCTGGTGCGAGGGGCAGAAAGGACGTCGCGTTCTGTACCGCCTCCCACCCCGTAGTGCTGTCTCCACTTTGAGAGTAATTGAGACTTGAGCGTGACTGCGGAGTCGCGAGGATGCGGGCGCCGGACGCGGGCTTTCCTTCCCTCTGCCCGGAGTGATGGAACGGGTTGGTGATCGGAACAAAGGCGCCCGTCCTGGGTATTGGTTCCTCTGCTGAACATCGCTGGTCGCACACCGAGACGGCCGCCTCCGGACTAGGGTAGTGGCTGTACGGCCCGAGTTGCGGGGCGCTCCTCCGCGGGCGGGCGACAAACCCTTAGCAGGGCACCTGCGCATCGTTCCCTCCCCGGCGCCGAGACAGCCCCGACTGTCGGCCCGCTGGTCCAGGAGGTCCGTTGGTCTCGCAGCCCCACTCCCGGCAGCCCGAGAGCCAGCGGCGAACCACTTGCTGGTGCGGAGGAGAGGCACCCGGTCCCAGTCGTTCACCGAGAAGCCGAGGCACCTGGAAGGGGCCGCGCGCCGTGGAGTAAGTAAGCAGGCATCTCTGGTAGCACTTCTACAGACCCAGAGCTTCCATGTGAGCGATTTCGCTTTTCCACTGGGCGCCTGGTTCTCCCAACTGGCTCTGCTGCCTGAACATACGCTTTGTGGCGCCTGGAGCGGCAGGGATCCTCGCTGCCCGTCTGGAGTGTGAAGCTCGCACTGCCCCGGCTGCCCCGCGCCTCCCCGGGGCCCGAAAGGGCGCAGGTCCGGGGCGAGGGCCGTTCGGGCGTGTTTGATGGCTTCACTGAGAAGAGTCAAAGTGCTGCTGGTGTTGAACTTGATAGCAGTGGCCGGCTTCGTGCTCTTTCTGGCCAAGTGCCGGCCCATCTCCGTGCGCAGCGGAGATGCCTTCCATGAGATTCGGCCGCGCGCGGAGGCGGCCAATCTCAGCGCGCACAGCGCCAGCCCCATCCAGGATGCGGTCCTGAAGCGCCTCTCACTGCTGGAGGACATAGTTTACCGGCAACTGAATGGTAAGGACGCGCCCCGGCGCCTACGGGGCTCGGTAAAACCCCGGGGTCCTTGCGCACGCAGTGCGGGGGAGCTGGCATCTCATGGCTCCCACGCGCTCCCTCTTAACTCTGCTCTGTCTTGGCCAGGAGACCCGGGGTGCTGGAAGAAATTACCTGTAAGTTTGCTTTTGTTGTGGAAACATGTCAGTACAGCTGGCTCCCGGTCCTGGTGTGCAAGAGCGTGCACGAATCATTACCTGGACTCCAACTCAAGTGCAGATACCAGTCGCGTGGTCAAACGGGACTGGAGGCACAGACTGACTTAGAGGGAGGAAATAGCTCTCGGAGCTTAGCGTTTGATGGAGTCCAACAGGGAGGGACATTGGTGGGTTTTTAATTGTTTGCAGAGTGAAGGCCTCAGGTCTGGAGCTGATGCTCTTTAGTAGTAAGTTGGATGAGGTGGGCTGCGCCTTCTTCATTCCGCAGCCTAGGTGGAGGCTGCTATTAAAAACACACTTGGCTTCTCCTAAAGAGCTGCCTGAGGGTGATGTTCAAGTTCTCCGTGGGTTGGGGAAGCAGGTTTTCACAGTGTTGTATGGCGAGGTGTCCCATCCAATTACAGTACGTTCCCCAGATAACGTGGATTCGTTCAACCTCATTTCCTTAAAACGTTGATGCGATGCTGTAGAAACTTAACTCTTGCTTATATCAACTAGCCTGGGTGAAACTGGTTTCCTTATACCAGTCTTAAAGTCACAGAACCTCTCCACGATGTGAAATGAGGACTTACTGTAGTGATAGTTGTCAGACTCTGCTCCATATAAAATGTTCTTCGTGCTTTAGAAGAAGAGGGAGACTTAATGTGCCCTCATTGCATCTGGTCCAGGGACTGGTAAGTCATTGTACACTGGCTGTCCCCAAGGTCAGATTTAGAATTCTCTACTCAAGTACAGGCAGCTCTGCTGGGGTCCATCCGGCTGGTATCTAAGGCAGACCCAAGGCTGCCACCTCCCTTCCTGAGTTTCTTATACAGGCTCTTATGTTAGTTCCAGAGTTACAGATAATCATAAAGACAGTGATAACAGTGATTGGTGGAACTCTTACTGTGTGCCAGACACTGTGCAGAGATGTCATGAATGTATTATTTCACTGAATGTTCACATAAGTCCAAGGAAGTTTCACCCATCCCCATATCAGACATGAGAAAAGGAGGCACAGAGAGGTTAACTAAGTTGCTTGGTGTCCTGCAGCTGGCAAGCGGTAGAATCTGGAATCAGAACCCATTGTCTGGTTGGCCGTAGAGCCTATGTTTTCTACAACTTCTGTCTTCTGTCTCCTCCTAATTATAGGGAGTATTAAGTTTAATGACAAGAAGATTCTACATTGGAAAGACCCAACTCAGTTGTCCTCCCTGTCGTTAGAGGGAGAGACCAGACCAGTGGCAGGGAGAAGGATGACATTAAACTGTTCTCTTTCTGCTCTGCAGTGATCCCGTCTGGGTCCGTCCGGGTGGAATGCTGTCAGATCTCTGAGCACCCTCTGAAAGGAGCCCTTGGTCTTCTCCATGTCATTCCACAAGCATCCGGGGAATGCCTTGAACTTGTAACTGCAGTGGGCAGCTGTAGTCTCCCCAAGCCCTCACGGACAATGTGGCCGGCTGTCGATGTAGCCTGCCGTGGGGGCCGTGAGGGAGCTCTTTTCCCGAGTGCAAAAAAATGAAGGCACAGAATGAAAGAAACCCACAGTTCATTTCTAGAGGAACTAGAGCCTTATGGGGTGAGACTTATTATTATTTTACACAGATACCTGCCATAGGTACCCCTACGACCCAAAAGAGTGCAAGATAGCCCGAGCTCCCTCACTGTCAGGCCACACTCAGACACAAAAGTCATTTTAGTATTGGTTTCAATTAGGACACGAAATATGCTATAGTCATGCACCCCTCCATATGCCAAAAAGAAATAATGGAATTTTAAATGGTATTTACTATAAGGTCTGCAGACACACAGCATTTCGTTTAGTCTCTATAGCAACCCTAGGAGATGAATGCTGTTACCCCCGCCACACCTCACCCCCACCCCCACCCCAAGTATATAGTTTGCTCAGTCTGTCATCCGGCCAGGGGCTTGTAAAGTTGGGAACTGAACTCAAACAGTCTGGTTCTGGAATCGAGGTTCTTAGAGGTTGCACCAGTGAGTCTCAATCTTTGGTGTGCCTGCAAGTCACGTGGGGGGCCTGTTAGGACACAGACTTCTGATTCAGATCTACTGAATCGAGACCCTCCGTCAGCGTCTCTGATTCAGTAGGTCTGGGGTGAAGGCCAAAGACTTTGCATCTATGACAAGCTGTGGCCTGGCCCATGGTCCACTGCCCACTACTCTCCTGCCTACACCAAGCAAAGGGGAGAACCCGTTTGCCTGCCATCACCAGCCAGTGGGGGTGGGGACTTCTGAGAAGCCAAGAGTATGCTTCAGATGGGCTGGGGTCTGGCTTCTGCCATGCAAGGGAGTCACTGGGGGGAGTGGGGGTGTCCTATGCTCGGGACTGGCTGGGATGGGTGCCATGGGGTGGGAAGGCTGTTTTCTTCACTTGCAGCCTCTGGAAGAGCTGGCAAGAAGGCTGGGCTGAGAGCTTTTCCTGGGTAAGCCAAGAATTCAAGCTGAAACTAGGTAGATGTTATCTTCCTGGCTGCAGAGTGTAATTGGTAGGACACAAGCCTGGAGGAGGAGAGCAGGGAGAAGTTGTGAAATGGAGAGGACCCAGCCCTCCCTCCACTCCAGCCTCCAGCACTCCCTCCATTGCCTGTGCTTGTTTCAGTTACTGGTGTCCCGCCTGTTGATATGCTAGGCCTGCAAGGGCCACCTGCTGCAGCGGGAGGGTGGCGAAGGGAGGAGAGGTCTCCCAGTGGCTGGGCGACGGGGGCTGGATGGCCATGTCCATTTGCTCGGTTCCAAGCCTCACTACGGGGGAGGGGGGGAAGGGAAACCTTGACCTCAGTGTTTGTATTCCTCAGAATTAGGGAGGGCCTGCGTGAGCCAGGCACTGGGCATCCAATAGGAACAAGGTCACTTGGGTCCAGCCCCCTGGGGTACAAAGTGGGAGCTGGCAGTTTAGAGGTTGCTGACAGTTCTCAAACCTTTCCTGTGGGCTCTTCCAGAGCGCCAGCAGCAGGGACTGCTGGAGGGTTTTGCCTTCCGGGCTGTGAGCACAGCCATGCCCAGGGCTCTCTTGCTCATGAGACAGGTTTCCCTTGGGTGTCCCAGAGAGGAGCCCCCTGGGCTGGGCCGCCAAGGTGACCCACACTTCCTCAGGACTGGTCTGTCTGCCAGGACTCTTGGTACCAAGGTCCTGAATCCTGCCTTTTGAAAATGTTACAGGGTGTAGTTGTTATTGTTTCTATTTTTCTTACTATGGGCTGGAAAGGACATTTTAAAGTGACAGTGGAGTTGCTGGAATGGAGGAGAGAGCACATGGAGATGAATTAGTGTTTTCTCTCCAGATTCTCTCTTGTATATTTTCTTGCATTCTCTCCGCGAGGTCCCACTGCTGAGCCTGACCTTTGTGGCAGTACTCTTTAACCCAGTGCCCTACCTCTGGTCTTACCCCTCTTTCCCGCTGAGTGTGCGTGATCCCAGCTATCTGAGTGGAAAGCACCTTCTCTTAAGGGCCCCAGACCTTCCCGGAGCTCCGTGTTTCCCAAGGAGTCGTGGTCAGGCTTGGAGGCTGGCAGTCAGGGCCTACATAGTCAGCTCCAGTCCACATCTCCCACATGCCCACCCTTGCCCAGTGGCCTCTGCCAGACTGGTTGACTTGCTGGAATACCTCTCTCATTTGCCTTCAGATTGTAGCTTCCGTATCTCAGCCACAGTCTTTGAGAAGTACTAGTCATGCTGGTTTGTCCCTTTCTATACTCATCCTTTAAAGCAGGGGTCGGGAACCTTTTTGGCTGAGAGAGCCATAAATGCCACATATTTTAAAATGTAATTCTGTGAGAGCCATACAACGACCCGTGTACATTACGTGTACCATCCAATAAAAATTTGGTGTTGTCCCGGAGGACACTTGTGATTGGCTCCAGCCACCTGTAACCATGAACATGAGTGGTAGGAACTGAATGGATTGTAACACATGAGAATGTTTTATATTTTTAACGTTATTATTGTTTTTATTAAAGAGTTATCTGCGAGCCAGATGCAGCCATCAAAAGAGCCACATCTGGCTCGCGAGCCATAGGTTCCCGACCCCTGCTTTAAAGCTTGGCTCAAGGTCATGCATGGGCTGGAGGATAGGAAGTTGTGCCAGGCCACATGGTCTGAGCCAGGGGTCCCCAAACTTCTTTTTACACAGGGGGCCAGTTCAGTGTCTGTCAGACCGTTGGAGGGCCGCCACATACAGTGCTCCTCTCACTGACCACCAATGAAAGAGGTGCCCCTTCCGGAAGTGCGGCGGGGGGCCGGATAAATTGCCTCAGGGGCTGCATGCGGCCCAAGGGCTGTAGTTTGGGGACGCCTGGTCTGAGCTCTTCTTGCTCTGAGTTGCCTGAGGCTTTGTTGTTAGTGACCTTTTGTGTACCGTATTTTGGACTTTTTAATGCCACCTCTGTCCTGCCACTGTCAGGCCTGGCCCGCATCAATTCCTGTGGGTTCCTCCATGCCTTCCTTCTTTACCTTTTTATGGTGGCCTTGGAGTCCACCTCCTGGTGGCATGCAGAATAATCGTTAGTCTCTGAATGCCTGCGTGGGGCAGAGCACTGCCTTCCCTAGCTCTGTCTTGATGTTTCTGTGCACTGAATCATCAGGGTAAGCCATTGAGATTTTGGAGCTTATTTGTTATAGCAGCTAGTGTTAATCATCCTGACTAATTCAGTTAGGCAGGGTTAGAACACCTGTCTTCCTAAGTGACAGGCCAGACTGTCTACTGTAGGTTTCTATCCTTGATTAATATATGATATTATCAGCCTCTGCCATGGCACCTTGTTCATTATGTGGGCACCTAAGGTTTACTGGTTGATTAATTATAGGAGCTAGATTTAGGAGGTAACTGATTGCCACAGAGGAAATAACCTTGACACCGTAAAGGCTAAGTTATTGGGTTGGGTGGGTGTCGTGAGGGGAAGAGGCTGGAAGGACTTAGCTGGGGAGACAAAGTGTGAGGAAGCTGTCTTGCTTCACCATCTTGCCTGTACCATCTTGAGGATGCTCTGGTCCTTCACCCTCTTGACTGAAGGGCACCTGACCTTTTATTTATTTATTTATTTATTTATTTATTTATTTATTTATATTTGTTTTAGAGAGGAAAGAGTGAAAAGGGGGGAGAAACAGGAGGCGTCACTCCCATATGTGCCTTGACCAGGCAAGCCTAGGGTTTTGAACTGGCGACACCTCAGCATTCCAGGTCAAGGCTTTACCCACTGCGCCACCGCAGGTCAGGTGGCATCTGACCTTTCTGAGGAGCTTGGGAGTGCAGCAGTCAGCCAGGTTAGGGACCAACATGTTTTCAGTATGTTTTCTTTGAATATGTCATTTTATAACATGAAGATTGTTTTATGGTCCTTTCTCTGTAGAATGACATTAATTCATATTTATCGTAGATACTTTGGAAAATCTGAATAAATCCATACAGAAGATATTAGGTGTTGAAATATTTTTTAAAATGGTGGTTTTTGTTTCCGCAGTAGGAAAATGGACTTAGAGATAGGCAGGTTTCTTGTTAGAATTCCCTTGTAACTCTTTACATGATTTTTTGGCTTTCTGTCATCTTCTGAGAAAGGTATTTGTTTCTCATGTTAGGGAGCTGAGCAAGGTGAGAAACGGATGTGCTGTGACTTCGCCGGAATGACAGAGCCGGTGAGGGGAAGAGCCGAGGTTTCTGAACACCGTGACGCTTTTCCCCAGTGCAGCGCCCTTCAGAGGAGTCAGGGGGAAGTCAGTGGGAGGGTCTGGTGTTTCACTTGCCTCCGTGTCAGCCCTGAGCCTCGGCTGGTGACCCTGTCCCTCATTAGAGCCCCTGTGCGGTGAATTGGAAAGGCGCATGTCGCTGCTCTGTTCAGTAAGCCCAGGGCAGCTCCGTCGTAAGTGGAAATGCAATCGATTCAGGTTAGGTTCCAAATTTAGATTTCAGGAGGATATTGAATAGAAGCAGGGTTGCTTGAAGAAATTGAAAATCGTTGTGTGAATGGAAAGAAGTCAAAATTACCTATCCCAGTCTTGCCCCCAAGCAACATAGGCAGACGAGGCTGGAGTCTGAGCTGCGGAAAAGCAGAACATCCTCAGGTAACCCGACTGTAGCCCACCCAGCCTGGCACGTAAGCCAAACCCACCAGACAGAGAAAGTGAGTTGGTGCAGAGGGACAGAGAGAGAGATTTGTCTCTAGGCCTCTGGGGTGGGGTCAGAAAGAGAGGGAAGGCGTTTGAAGGCATCTCTTCATGGATGCCAGAGCTGGCCCACAGCTGTTTCCTCTTTCCTGCCGGTATCTAGAGGTACTCCTATAGATTACAGAGCTGGGTAGTGCCAGCACTTCCTATGGGAAGGAGAAAAGGGGGAGGAGCAGAGGCCCATGTTGGGATGAAAATCCATCACTTCAGTGAGCACCAGCAGGAAACCAGGACAGTGCACGCCTTCACGCTCTGCCTGTAGGCCCTCAGCAGGGCTCTGTGGCAGCCTGGGGCCCAGGCGTGGGGAAGGCTCGGTCTGGGGACCCAGGGCCTGGGCCCTGGAGGGAGGCTCACTTCATTTACCACTGACAGTCTGATAGCATCTGTGCAGCTGATCCCTTTGGGAGAGAAGGGCACCACCAGAGAGGGGAACGCGTTCTCGGGCAGCCTGGGCGGCCCTCTGATGCAGGCACATCGGGATTGGCCGGTGCGCAGGTCACGGGCGCTGTCCCCGTGGGGGCAGCTGCTGCCTGCCCAGCCCGTTGGTATCCAGGAGAGGCCCCCCAGTGTCATTCTCCAGGAGGAAACCCAGCCCCCTGACCTTTGGTGTCGCCAAATTGGGAGCGTCCTTTGTGGACAGGAAAAAGGCTCAGTAATTAGAGCTAACAGTGACAAGGCAGAGAAGGAATGTGGGCACAGCGAGGCCTGCATCCAGTGGAGAGTGAACCTAAGGTGAGACAGCCTCCCACTCTTTCAGAATATAGAATAATATTAGAAGAAAGGCTGCCGGGCGTCAGACGGACTCGGCTTGCTTTCTGTTGTATCACTTGTTAGCTAGGTGACCTTGGGCAGATCACTTCACCTCTCAGCTGTGTGGCAGGGTTGTTGTAAGCCAGGATGAAGTGGGATTTAAAATGCCCATCAGGAGCCATGGGGCCTGATGTGTGGCAGCTGGGAGAACTCCCAGCTGAAGGCAGGGACCTTGCCTGCCTGCTCCTTGTCACGTCCCTGATGCCGAGAACTGCGCTGGTCCGCAGTAGGTGCTTCGCAAGGCTTCTGGAATGAGTGCGTGAGCAGCTAGATTTCTAATAGATACTATTAAATGTATTAAAACCATCTAAAGCCAAATAAGACACAACTGCACTGTATAATGTAGAAACAGGTTTAAGTGCATCTTCTTTGTACGATTCAACTGACTGCCCCTTGCAAATTTCGCAATTAATTGAAATGCAATTAAATACAGATTTACAAGCCTTTGGCTATCACCTAAATACTTAAAAAGTTAATTGCCAATTGAAAAATAAAAAGTTGTGCATATACCATAAAAGCACAATGGTCAAAGATGCACTATGAAATTGTGTTAAAAATTTTTTTTCTGCATGGCGGCAGAGTGTGGTCATTGGTATCTGTGATGGAAATCTCAAGAGGAGTGAGAGGAGGTCCTTTTCCTTTGACTTGCTTGTTTGGACTCTGAATTAGCTTGAGATCCTTCTCTCTTCATGTGTGTTTGAGGCTGAACTCTGCTCTCTGCTTCCTTCTCCTTTCTAACCCCCACCCACCCCCTGCTGCCTCCTTACAGTGATGATGCCTTTGGGTGATCACTTGTGAGGCCTAAGAGCAAAATGGCAGCCTGTACATGTCAGGTCCCATTACAGAGCGTGTCAGTCTTTACATCTGTGAGAGAGCGCTTCCCCCCCCCCCCGCTGGGTGTGGGCCGAGATTACAGGGAGGCACCCATATTCCGCCCAGCTAGACGTTTGCAGCCCCGTTGAAAAAATAGGTTTGTAGTATACATTAAGTCCCAAGAGAATATTAGAACGAGTATGACAGGGGTGAGGCTTGAACTTGTGCAATGTAGGTACTTAACCCATGACTGTTGACCTTGAACAGGTGAACTCAGCAGTTTGGACACATGGATCATAAGAGGCAGGTAGTAAGATCACCCAGGGATCTTATGTCGGGTTTTAGTTTATGTGTGGACAGGCAAGACAGTGGGTGAGAACCCAGGAATGGGGATAAAGTGGCCCAGCTTGGCCTGTGGGTGGGGACTCAGCCAGCCTTCCCTTCTAACCTTCAGTGACTCTAGGTACACCTCTCACTTCAGAGCCTCTTCTTTGGTGACATCCCAAGCTAAAGAGTTAGCACCTAGAATTGCTCCCTTTGGAAAACCCAAACCAGCCCTGAAGAACTCTGGCCTGAGTGCTCTCCACGAGGAGCTTGCCACCTCCCAAGTTCACGGGGGCACCCAGCCCCCGAGCCGTGTCCTCGCCTGAACTCCCAGTGACTTCATCCTTCCATGTTCAGCCTGGAGAGCCCCTTCCATGGTGAACCTGGCTGGAGTTCCTCGCCAGCTCCACCAGGGTCCTCACCTCTGTGCCCACCCCTCCAGCCACCCAGTGACGCCCTAATCAGCTTATGTGGAGCAGGGCCCGCCTCGTGGCAAAGCTGGGCGCCCTGACCGCGCACACTCTGCAGGCTTAGCGGGGGCCCAGCTTGTCCTGCACCTGATGATATGTCTCCCTGTTCCCCACACCTTCCCAAGCCAGAGAGGACGCGAGTGGGCTGGAGCGGTTCCGTGGGCAGCGCTGCTGAGGAGAGCCGAGGAGTTGTCCGCTTCAAACCCAGCTCTGTCCTCGCTGTGGCTGCTGCAGCCACCACATGGGTCTGCCTTCTGGGGCTGCTGCCGGGCGTCGGGGTCCTCCTTCTCCTTCTGGATTCAGCTGGAATGCCATGTCGCAGGGCAAGCAGGCCCTGCTTGCTCAGCAGCTGCTGGGGGACCAGAAGGTGGAACCCAGAAGTTCAGGGGAGCCAAGTCCCCATGGGGTAGGTAGCCTTTGACCAGGGAGAACAGGTGCCACCAAAGAGTAGGTACGTTGTCCTCCCCCCACACACACCAGCAGGAAAGTCTCCCTCCCTCCCTTCCATTCCCGCTCCTTTCCTGATGTCTGATGTCTGTAATACTTAAAATAAGGCAGGGCTTACTTGGTTGAAAGACCGTCCGCTGCCTTCATCATTGCTCCTTGCAGGTCTTTAGACTGTTCTGACATGTGGATGACAATCGGCTTAGCCACTGATAGAGAGAAGTTTTTGCTTTTAATAACGTTCCTGTCATGGCAGAACCTCAGCTTTGCCATGCATGAGTAATAAACCGCCGCCGTAATTACAGGCGGCCGCATCCGACACCAGCCAGGAGCGTGCTGACAGTTAATAGGGAGCAGGGTTCCACAAGGGCCCCCTTCCATCCCAGTCTCAGGTACAACGGCTAATTGTGTGATTAGTGTTCACTGAGGGCTGTATTATGGTTATGCATGGCTTGTTAGGTGCTGTCCCTCCCTGGTAGAAAAAGTACTGAACTAATTAATGGTCAGGAGACCAGGGTTCCAATTCTACTCTGTTTCTAGGGACCAAAGCGTATGCATGTAATAATGAGAGCTACGTGACTTTAGGGTCTTTTAACTATTAGATTATGAAGAATACCCCTCCATCCATCTTATTAAAATCTCATGCATTCTCCAAAGACTGGATTCAGAAGTCCTTTATTTCCTGAAACCTTCCCTAGCCACCTTGTCAGAATTAATTCTTTCTTACAGACTTTAGACTGTACTTTGCATGAGTCTCCTTTTAGTCCTTGCGTATGGCTGCCTTGAATTATAATGAAATGTTTACATGGACAGACCCAATAGTTTGCAAGAGAGTAGATTTTATTCATTTTTAAAGATTACTCTCTAGGTCGTTTAGGAATTGATTCCTCAGCAGGTAACTCAGTTTCACTTATCAAGCCCAGAAGCAGTGGTAGGATTGGTTCTGAATCATGAGGTCATTATGATGACATTGTAACATCGTTTTTCTTGATCTAGTCTTTGTGGTTATAAGATGCCTGCTGTAGTTCCAGTCATTGCATCTTTATTCAGGGTAGGAAGTATTATACCACTGGCTACATCTCTTCCTATTGTTTAATCAGTAAAGAAAATGTCCAGAAATGTCCCTGGGAGGCTTCCATGTATGGTCCAGAAAATGGTCACATGACCAACTTTTAAGAAAATAATTGCTTCCCAGAGAAAGTAAGTATGGTTGAAGCAAAAGAGGAGAGAAGAAATAGTATTTGCCTTGGGAAACCACATCTTCTCCACAGCCCCGGTACATTTTTAATGACTGTTAAAATGAAACAAGACTCTGCTACTAGAAATTGAATTAACTAGAATACTCAATTCCTTGGGCATTCTGGTTAACTTGGATTTGACTAGAAGACATCTCCTAGATTGCAGCTACCATAAATATAACAATATTTTGTCAATGCTAGATGCACGTTGTTACATCTCTGAAGTTGAGATTCATTTTATGATCAATGGTGTGTCATATTTCAGTCAGTAGCATTTTTTCCTTATGGGTACATAATAATGTACAATCTACAGCTGTAGACATTTTACATCTGATGATTCATGATATTTGCACATACACGTGTATACCATAGTTTCCTATATATCTTGTTTGTATCGAGCATTTAATATATAGCAAATGTTTCATGTTGCTTAATTCTACGTCAAACCTATTATACTATTATACCTATTTTACATAGGTGGAACCTGAAACTTAGAGAAATAAATAAGTTAAGACAGGGGCACTGTTGTATCATTATAATTACTGTTGCCTGACAATAAGCTTTTCAAAAAATTCTAATGTAAGTAGTGCCTGACATGCAGCTTTTGATTGCCGAGCCATCCATTTCATAGACATCCATCTCAAATAAACATGCCGGCAGCTACACAGCTAGGTGAAGAGCCAGGCTGCCCCCACCAAGTTCCTCTGTTAGAAAGCCCTGGGTGACCTAGATAACTGACCTTCGGGGTGACCCTGCTTTTCCTTTCCTGCCCTATGATCCTCAATCTAGTGTTTTAAATTCACTAATAAAAGGTGAACCTACAAAACCCTAGGCACCCCACCCTTGACCCCAATAAAGACAGAGAGCCCCAGGCCCAGTCTCTGTCTCTCTATCTGTGACCTTGCTGTGTGGCCTGAGGCATGCAGTGTACCCTCCAGGACTTGTCAAGACATGACCTTGGGTTTTCAAAGTGCCCTGCTGGTTGGGTTGTTGCTGAGGTGCTTATTGCAATCCGAATAGAAACCCCAAAGGCTGGTTTAGCCTCAGCATTAGCTCCGACCAGGGAAATGCCTGTGGGAACTGCAGCAAATAGTAGGGGCTCAGGCACTTCTAGCTGATCACATCACTATCCATAGACTGCTGTGACCCAAAACAGATACCCTCCAGCTGCCTCTCGGGTCTTCCTGTGTGAAGATGGCACTGCTGACTACAGGCTAAGGGACTCAGTCCTGACCAGCATTGGCGACTGGTCCAGGGATGGGAGAGGGTCCGTAGAGGGGTCACAGTGACAGGATACTGGCAGGGAGCCTCACTTCCCTCAGGTTTAGCGGTTACTAGTGTGTCAAGTTGTAAAGCTGTTAATTGTAGGGCTCTAAATTATGCTGTGTGAGCTTTAAATTCAGTGCATAATTAGAACAAAATATGAGAAAAGTGAAATTGATATTAAGTTAATTAAAAGGCTTTGCTTGTATTTGCAAGGAAATTAGCACAACAGGAGTGCTGACAACCACACATTGTTAATTTCTTCTTCATTCGGGCAACTCTCAGCAGGCCTCGGGCAAGCTTTGTTCTTGGCTTCTTCCCTGTGCCCTACCTGCAATGGGGTATGCATTGTATTGGTATCATGGTAGCTTTAATTGGGTATGATGCAGTATAATATTGTGATGGCCATTTTTTTTTTAATGGCTGCCATGTCTTGCATAGGAACCACGCTATCCAGCTGATGGTCCAGGCCCTAGGAGTGTGTGTAGTGGGCTTCAGAGGTTGTGTGTCAACACGTAGCTCATGCACATGGCCAGTGTGATTCCTTTGTGCCTAGAGGGTAAGCCCTTTGGTTCCGGTGTACCCTTCTCATTCTTGTTCCCCATCCTGACCTATGTCCCAGACCTGGAGTTGAGTGTGTGGAGTAGAACTTGAGTTTGAACTTCCTTGAAGGTAGGGGATAAGGCTTTTTTATAGTATCATTTATGCCAGATTAGGATCTGAATTAGGGTGGCTGACATTAGGCAGCATAGAATGAACTACTCTCGTCTCTAGTTGGGGTGGCAGAGGCAATGCTATGTTCACCGTGGATTTTTCTTTTCCTCTTTGGCACAGAGCTAATCTTTTTAGCCTCCTCCATAATTAGGTGGGGCTATATGGAATGACTGACTTTTGGGCAGTGGAAGATGGTGGGGGGTCATGTTTGCCGCTGTCATGCCTGGCCCACATAATCTCCTGTGTGGGCTTTACCTTTCTGTGGTGACCTTGGAGTCTACCTGTTG
Source organism: Saccopteryx bilineata (assembly GCF_036850765.1). NCBI lineage: Eukaryota > Metazoa > Chordata > Mammalia > Chiroptera > Emballonuridae > Saccopteryx > Saccopteryx bilineata. Next base: position 270,816,002 of record NC_089493.1, read on the forward strand.
ATGGCACATGAAATGGTCTTGAGTCCCCTGAATGACTGCATGGATCAGAGCCCTGCCCTCCCTACCTCTGTCTTGTGTCTGTATGCATTGGACCACCATGCTAAGCCATTGACATTTTGGAGCTTATGTTACAGCAGCTAGTGTTAATTATCTTGACTAATTCATTTAGGAAATGTAAGAATACTTATCTACCTAAGGGACAGGCCAGTTTATCTACTGTCAATTTCTGTCCTCAGTTAACATGATCGGATGAACAGATACTGATTGAGGTAAACAGTAAGTGAGGTGTGATAAGGTGATTAGAATGAAAGCCTCCTGATTTTACATCAGCTCCTTTATCTGCGCTGCTGTTGGCTTTAAGAAAATAGTCTTGTGTCATAGTATTCCACTGTTCTATTTACGGAGTGATGGAATGATTGTAATCATACCCTACTTACGCTTCATGTTGGAGCTGAGGGGTAAGTATTGAAATACAGCTAAGTTGTTTGCAATTATAAACAACTAAATAATATATGCATTGTCTTGACTACAGCTTCTGCTAAGAAATGGCATTTTTCAAGATGAGACAGACCGAAAAGGTTAGTTTAAGAATTAGCAATTAAAAAATCATGATCTTTGCTGCCACTGCATTTTAAATCATGCAAACATTTATATTTGTTCCAAAGTTGCACAGTTTCCTAGTTTAGAGCAATTACTGAAATGCACTCACAAGATAAAAAATGTAGTTCAGGGAAGAATATTTAAGAGCTTTTTAATGATGTTAGAAACTTTGTTAATTTGCCAAGTTGTTCTAAAAACCCACTTCAATCTTGCTTCCTGCCTACCCGTCTTCTAGCCATTGAACTGATTTCAGGAGATTTGAAGAAAGAGGCTGAGAGTAATATTGAAACACACACATCTCATGAAATATCTTTTCAAGTGTTCCCTCCCCCACCCCCTTCATTAGCTGAAGGTGAAGGAACACTCAGGAAGATCTAAGAACCCTTGGGCTGTGTTTACTTGCACAAAGCAGTTCAGGGAGAAAACAAAAGCTAAGCGGTAGTTACTAATGGGTGGATTGAATTAAATTCTTGTCTGTTACTGCTCTCCAGCAGCCTTTACATACAGACACTTGGGTAGGAGTAGGATGCTCTCATTTCTTCCTCCCTTTCTTCCTTACTCAGATCTCGGCTTGGCATCACTGCTGCCCGAGAAGGGCTTGTAGCCCTCCACCTGGTGACCCAGTGGATGCTCCAGCTCCCTCTCCAGGTCTCTGAAAATCCCAGGCCCCTGGGGATCCAGATCTGTCCTTCCTCTTCTCCACAGCAAAGGACCTGGTGTGAATAATGTGCGGTTTCATTCGTGTAAATTCTAATGAGATTAGGTTGAAAGCCTAATCTTCAGTAGAGAAAGTTCCATAGCATTGAATTCCAGTCAAGGGTCAGAGACTGCAGCCCTTCCTGGTCCACTGCCAGGGAGACCTCCCTGACCAGCTGACCTCCGGGAGGCGCAATATATATATATATTGGACTGAGTGTGGACTTTCAAGTCAGAGAGAGGGAATTTCAGACTTCCTTTGGCCACTTAACAAAACCAAGCCAAAGCTTGGGTTTAGGGCAAGTCATATAACATGGCTGAGCTTGCATTTACCCATGTGGAAGATGGCAGCTGCTCTTAGAAGTATGATAAAGACTGTGCAAGATGATATTTGTAGAATGCTTTGAAGAGAGCCTGTAAATAATAGGAGAGTATTGATAAATGACTTCATTAACAACATAGTGGTGGTAGATGGCATCATTACTATTCCTTGAAACAAGACCTTTAGTTTCCCCCAGAACTTGGTTTTCTCCTGGTGAAATCTAGACAAGAGCTAAAGTGTGTTCAACTTCTGTAATTTTATGGTTCAGATAGGTAGAGTCAATGATTAATAGAGTGTCTTTTCCTGTAACCAATGTCTGGCTAAGACTGGCCATATTTGCATCTCTTGGCAGCAATAAAAAGTTCAATAATCTAAAGGAATGAGAAATGATTTTCTTAGGTGTGGTGGTTTGAAAACGTATATGCAAATTCTTTGACAAGATTCCCAGCCAAAGGTAGAGTGTAATTTCCCTCCTGTTGATTATTATGGGCTGACCTTCGTGATTTGCTTCTAATGGGTACAGTTCAATGAAAATGGTATTTCCTGACTTCTGAAGCTGGGTCATGAAGGGCGATGGAATCTCTGGGGATGTGCATCTTTGAAGCTTTGAGCCACCATATCAGACGTTAGCTAACCTTGAGGCATTGGCTTGAAAGACCACACGCAGAGAGAGAGAGGTTGAGAGGGAGAGAGGGAGAGAGCGAGCACTAAATCTATAGATAGATGTGTCCAAGGCATCTTGGTTGTTCCAGCCCTCAGCTGTTTTTGTCTTCCCAGTGTGGGTTCCAGACATGGGAGTGAACGAGTTTCGATCCACCGCACACACCCCACCACTGCCCTCGAGCTTCCTCAGCTGTGCCAAGTAGAGCAGAGAGGAGCTGTCCTCACCCCTAAGCCCTGCCCAAATTGCAGATTCATGAGCAAAAGAAATGTATGTAGTTGTTCTTTTAAGCCGCAAGTGGATTGCTGTATAGCAATACATAACTGGAACATAAGGCCAGTATCCTTGTTTTTAATAAGGTGTTATTTTTTCCTTTCTAACCTTAAGAAATAGGGGAGTCCTGATGATAATGATGATGATGATGACAGCACTAACAGTAATAAATATAATAATAGCTAACATTTATTATGCACTTGCTCGAAGTACCCAACACTGTGCTAAAAACTTTATATGGATATAAAAATGGGTAATGAATATTTTTTCTTAAAGTACCCAGCCCTGTGCTAAAGACTCTATATGGGGGGGGGAGACTATATGGGTGTAAAAGTGGGTAATGGATTTTTTTTTTTCTAAGTCTTGGATGTATATGCCACCGATAGGCTTTGGGTAAGAGCCTAACTATTGCAGAAGGGATTCGATTGGTCAAGAACTTAAGGCGTCTTATAGCTGGGTTTCTGACATGGCCCGGACTCCTGTGCACTCTGCTGCTGTGTTTAGGTGGGAGGAAGAGGGGGGCTGCCTGGCGATGGTTCCCTCCTGCACGGCTGTCACTTAGCTGACGTACAACATCCTGTCCAGTCTCATGGCCTCTTGAACCAGAGTTTCCGACATCGCACCGTTCCAGGTCTTTTAGCCGAGACAAGGGCACATTGGACAGAGCCCGTTTCTACAGGAGGCAGATGCCTGTCTACTTTTTATGGGACCTGGAGAATTCGGTGCTTCTATTGAGAAGACACAATGCAGAGCCTCAGAACACCTTCTTCTCCAGAAGTTTAAATTAGTACTGCAGACTTCCTTTGTTCTAGTTAAGTAGAGTGGGAAGTAGGGGGCTTGTCTGAATTATGGTTTTTAACAGAGGGGAAAAAAAAATCAACATCTCACTTTTCCCAGGGTGAGAACATTTTTAATTTCAGTGTTAACTTGGACACACGCACAGAGCCAACAGCTTTCATAGTCATGGAAGACCACGGGAGGCAATGGGCCCGTGGTTCCCATGTCTGTCTGAGCTTGATATTGACCTGGGGGAACTTTGGAAAAAAAAGTACCAGTTCCCAGATCCTTGGCTGTGGAGGTTCAGGTTTTGTATATGTGGGGATGGGTGAGGGGGGAGGGGAGCGTGGACCTTGGAAACCCTTACTTTTCAAAAGCTCAGTGGGTGATTTTGGTGAGCAGCTGGGCGCTACTGGGACGATTAACACTTGTGCTTTGAAGCACTTCTTAATCCTTTCCCTGTGGCAGAAGCTTTCAAGCCCTTATACCTCTGACCTGCTTCTTGGAGGGCAGACATCACCTTTAGTTTCATCGTCTGTCTTCCTCTGTAAAAATGTTATTGATTTCACAACCCTGTTGGGAGGATTAGATGAGTTTATTCATGTGGGATGTCTGATATATTACTGGCTTCTTATAAACCCTCCTCTCCCTTCCCACCCACCCACCCACCTACCCACCCCTTCCTGTCCTACACTTGATTGACTTTATCAACAAGTTATTTGCCTTTTTTATTTCAAGGTTTAAAAATTTAACTTCCAAACTGATCATCATCTTCTTTTTTTTCTTGTGTTAGCACGAGCTCTGACTTCTTGATGGAGGGTGGTTGTGGCTATGGCTCTTGTTCTGTGGCTGAGGCTGTTGGCCCCGCCTCCGGGTTTAGGGTGCCTCCAGTTCTGCCTTCACCATGCCTTCATCTCACGCCATCCCGGGTGTTTTTTTTTGTTTGCTAAGCTGGATCTGGGTGAATATATTTTATTCTGTTCACTATGAGTATAGTTTTTACCTTTCGATGTTAAAAAAACTCCTTCTCCTCTGGTGTTTCCTAAATGGATTTATTGTACTATTAACCTGCTGGTTTTACAAGCCGGTGCCTCAGTCTTTCTTGTGTAACACTCGCTGGCTGTGCACACCCACCCCTGGTAGCTCCTGTCTTCTCCACACAGTTTCCCCCGCTGCCTCTTCTGAGTGTGGTCCGTCCTGCAGGACTGGGGTGCGGGGGATCGAACTGAAATTGTCTCCGCTTCCAAGAGCTGCTCTTTTTCCATCCGTGCCGCATGATGTCCTCGACTTGAAGAAGGCAACTTTGTGATGCGGAGTGCAGAAATCTTATCTCTTTCCTGAATCTTTCCAAATTTGATACGGTCTTGCCTGGCCCACACCTGCCCGCATACCTTCCTTGTTTTCTGGCTGCTTGCGGAGTCAGCCTGAGGCGCTCAACTTGGTCTTCACCGCAACAGGAATCCTCTTTCTTTTCTCACTCATAATGTCATCAATTTATGTAATTTAATAGAATTACGTAATTATAGTAACAAGCACAGCTGGCATGAAGAGGGGAAAAAAAAGAAAAACAACGAACTGTTGGCAGGTATACAACGCAACTGGTGAGAGCAGAAGCAGGCAGGCCAGTTAGGAGGGGTGCTACCCGCTGAGCTGACAACGTGCCCGGAGTCTGTCTTCATTCAGTTTGACAGAGGTGATGGAGAGTGTCAATCAGTCTGCTGCATCAATTACGAGAGTATCTGTTCTATTAAATTAGCATGTTCATTGTGATAAACTGGGAAAACAGAAATTAGAAAACAAAATGGTTATAATTGTATAGCACTAAAATAACAGCACTTTGCTTTTTTTCTGTAAACATTTTTGTACCTTTGAGATCATTCTCATCTATACACATTTGCATCCTGTGCTTGCTCTTAAATAAATATTTAATAAATACCTTATAGACATTAATTCTAGTTGTTGCATGTTATTTTTTAAAAGGCAATGGTTTTACCATAAGTCACTTTCTCACTGGACTATAGAGATGGAGATTGCTTTCAGGTATTTATTCTAAATAATGGTGTGATGAACATCTTAATATGTAAAACTGTATATCCAGTATCAGATAGAAATAGTCTCATGTGTAATTATTAGGCCAAAAGTTCTGGGCTTTCTAAAAGGCTTTTGATATATACGGCACACAAAAATTAGGGGCTATTTTATCGCTTCATATTCATTTTGAAATATCCCCTAATTTTTGTGAGCAGTATATTTTGCCAAACTGGTTTCCATTAGGTCTGTATCAGTTCATAATTTCACCGTCAATGCAGAAAAGTCCTTGGGTTGCCTTATCCTCTTTCACAATGAATAGGTATAATTGGTAAAACCACACTTAATTTGATAAACAATCATCTATTTCGGTTTTAGTTTGCATTTTCTTGATATGTAGCAAGATTGAATATTTTTCCAGGCATTATTTATTTGCATTTGCAATTTTAGTTCTTATTTAAATTTAAACTTTTGACTTAGCTATTAAAAACAGAATTTTTCTGTTGATCAAGTCAATTGTTTATTCGCATACATTTTTTTTTTATGTAGTGAAGAAATGGTCTGTTTTCAATGTTTATTACTAATATGCTTTCTGAACTCAGTGCTGGTCTTTTTTTGGATGTGGTGTATAGTTTTCACATTTTTCATAGAGCATTTAATCTTATAAAGTTTTCTTTGGGTGTTTGAAAAAATATATATCCACATACATATTTTTTGGCTTTATTTAAAAATTAAGTTGAATTTTCAGCATATAACTAAAAATATACATAGGAATTATAATCAGGAATTCTACTTTGGAGCTGAGGTTCTAACTTGATCGTTTACATTTATTTTAGTTACATCAGCCCCATTGCCTGAGTAATGCTGCTTTCTCACCGATCCGTGGCCCATCCTTATCATGGTCTCAATCGTCAAATACAGAAAGAATGATAATGTTTCTGAGGGGCTTTGTTCTGTTCTAATGTTATCTCTATACTTGAATCATTGCCATGTTGTATTAATTGTGTGATCATACTAGTCCTCATCATTTTTCTTTCCTTTTTTTTTTCTATTTAGAGATGCAATGCTTCTTTTGGTTTATAAGGTCCACATCCTGGAATTCTTAATTTTGTCTGTCTTTCAAAGACCGGTAACTTTCCTATAGGGAAGGTACATAGATGATAGATTTTTCAGAGATCTCGTTTTGTATTTTTCCTTTACCTTTACAGAGCTTTGGCTAACTGTAAAATGTCTTTGACAGAATCTTTTCCCTGAAAGCTGTGACATATACTGACATTTATATTGCAACGCATAAGTTGAATCTGCCTGTCCACCTGTCCATCCACGCATCATCCATCCATCCATCCATCCAGGACTAGCTATGTAATTTGTGGGGTGGATAAAAGACAAAAATGTGGGGTCACCTTATTCAACAATTAATAACAATTTCAAGATATTGACAGCAGAGCATTAAACCAAGTGCAGGGCCCTTCTGAGCAACTGGATTCTGTGTGGCTGCAAGCTATCTATCACCCATGAAGTTGGCTCTGGATTCATTCATTTCATGGACACTAAATGAGCATCTCTGTGTTGTGTATTTTCAGGGAAAGAGCCCTTAAGATACTCACAGTCCAATGGAGGACACCAGCAAGCCAGATGTGGCATCATCTGTAATTGATGGAGGTGTACACAGGATGTACATGCACAGAGGAGAGAGAAGTAGAACTCTACCAGACCAGCTGCTAGAGGCTTCAGAAGAAATAATGCTTGTACTGATGTTCTAAAGCTTTTGCTCTGAGTGACGCAGTGAGACGTTAGAGGGTATCTAGCTCAATGTGGTAACATGCTCCAATTTAAATGCTTTCAAAAGATCATCCCGCTGTGTGGAAATGAGGTTGTAGGGGACGTGGGTGAAAGCAAGCATGGAAGCAGTTAGGAGGCTATTGCAATAATCCAGGCAAAAGATGATGGAAACGATGGCTTGGACCTGATTGGAATAGTGGAGGTTGTGAGAAGTGGTCGGGTACTGAGTGTATTTTGAAGGTAGCACTGTGATGACCCATGGATGAAATAGGTAGAAGGTAGGAGAGAAAGAGAGCACTTAAGGATGATTCACGCTTTTTTTTTTTTTTTTATCTAAGCAACTAGAAGAATGGAGTTGTCGTTGGCTAAGATGGGGGAAGACCTGCAGGGGAGCAGGTTTGGGAGGAGTTGAAATGTCTAACTATAGACGCATTGAGTTTGAGAGGCTTATTAAACATCCAAGTAGAAAGGTGGAGTAGACAGCTGTATGTGCAGTTATGGTTTTGAGTTTGATCTAAGAGCAGGAAGAGAAGGGAGGGATAAGGGTTTGCCAAGGAGATTCTTGGAGAAAAGAAAAAAAGACACTGTCAATAACATGTTCTTGGTGACTGACTGGGTATAAAGAGGGGGACCGATTTAGAAAATGGAGCTCACCAGCTTTTAAGGCCCCCTCCACCCCCATTTATTAGCCAAACAGAGGTTCTGGAATATGGAGTCATATTTCTTTATTTTGGAAAGAGCTAGTCTTGGAAATCTTTCTTCTAGTTCAGATTCCTGTGGGAGATGTTGAAGGTAATTATTGGTATTTCTGTATGATGAGGAGAGAAGTACTGCCGCTTAAATAGTGAATTATTAATGATTTAGGAGGAAATGGTTTCTTTCATAAACACATAGTTTGAAGGCCCGTTAGCTCTAGGCCAGGTATTGAATTATCATCATACTTGCAGTGACAGTCCTGAAGAGTTGGTGCACATCGGAAGGGGATGTTGTGATGACCTTCTGTGGGTCGGATTTGGACCGTCGTGATTTTGGAAGCAAGTCCAGGATCGATTGATTTACTTATGGCACTCAGCACGTTTTAGAAACTCATCTTTGCTCATAGAATCCATTACCATGGGATTAATCTATTACTGGGGCGGAAACTGTCACTCTAGAACCAGTGGATTTGGAACTGGGACAGAACGTTTTCAAGATGCAAGAAAGAGCTGGATGGGGACCCACGCCATTCTGATCCAATTTGGCGGAACAGTTCTCATGGTGTCTGGCTGACTGTTCCCAGGCATGGTGGGAAATTATGCAGGAAAAAGTGCAGATATCGTCCCCTTTCAAAAATAAGAGAAATATTTGCAGAGAATGGAAATGGGAGAGAAGTGCACTTAAGTGGGACTTGTCATATGTATCCTGTCTCCAGCATGAAACTCAACAAGGGGACAGGATAAGATGACAGAGAAAGCACATATTAAACAAACCGGGTAACCCGGCGGGTATGAGTGTGGATGTGACAAAGAAGCTATTTGATCATCATCTCAGTCATTCACTCACTTTCAGAAAAAGAGGTTAAGTTATTGAAGGACGTTTGCTACATTCTGAAATGGATTCAATCCTGCCTTGATCTCCCGTGAGTGGTTTAAATATTGTATAACTCATTTATAATTGAATACAAATGTGGTTGCTCTTTACAGATTTTGAGGGCATTCTCTCCAAAAAAAATAAAAAAAAGGCTGTTTTGTTTTCTCTTTTTGAAATAAACATGAATTAGCATACAAAATAAGGAGGCTGTGAAAGGAATCGATAAAATTAACTGGAATTGGATTTCACACTTTGAATGCATTACACGTTTCTATTAGGACAGAGAGGGAGACACAGGGAATACGTTCAAAGAGAAGCCGAGGCTCCTGAAAGAGTGACCTACTTCAAGACGATGAATATTTAAAATAAGAAAAGCTTGAAAAATAATTCGCTTTACATTGATGGACCCAAGCTCAACAGAACAGGGAAGCCTAATAGGAAGATAGCTTTTTGTGGGATTGGAAAGGGCAGGGCTGGCACTGTGCTGGGGGTCGCCCCGAGGTATTGTGAGGAAGACGGGGCTCGGAGTCTGAAGCTCTGGGTTCGAGTTCTGCCACTGCTGATGAGTTTATTTGGAACGTATGCTTTTGTTTTGACCCTTAAACCCGTTTTTCATGTGTGTTGCGAATGAAATTTGCTTGAGTTGAGTTTAGTGTGGAAATGAAGCCTGTTTAATTTCTTTAGGTCAGGGGTCCCCAAACTACAGCCCGCGGTCCGCATGCGGCCCCTTGAGGCCATTTATCCGCCCCGCCGCACTTCCAGAAGGGGCACCTCTTTCATTGGTGGTCAGTGAGAGGAGGAGCACAGGATGCGGATGTAAGTGGAGTACTGTATGTGGTGGCGTCGCTCACGTACAGTACTACTTCCGGTGACGCAGGCGCACGCGTCACGGCTCCGGAAGCGCGTCCTATCACTTGTTACGGCTAGCAGTGACAAATATGGAACCGGACATTGACCATCTCATTAGCCAAAAGCAGGCCCATAGTTCCCATTGAAATACTGGTCAGTTTGTTGATTTAAATTTACTTGTTCTTTATTTTAAATATTGTATTTGTTCCCATTTTGTTCTTTTACTTTAAAATAAGATATGTGCAGTGTGCATAGAGGTTTGTTCATAGTTTTTTTTTATAGTCTGGCCCTCCAACGGTCTGAGGGACAGTGAACTGGCCCCCTGTGTAAAAAGTTTGGGGACCTCTGCTTTAGGTGTATAATGAACTAGGAATTAAGGAGTTCAGGCCAAGCTAGATGTTCAGAGTGGTCGCCAGTGGGGAAGTGACAGGCAGCCTCCTCGACTAGGTGTGCGAGGACTTCAGTGAAAGCCAGTCTTCTTCCCCACCCAGACTCTCCTTACCTCCTGCTTGTGCGTCCTCTGTTACTGGGGTCATGTACTGCACAATAAATAAATATTTAGGGAGGGGCTGGGTGAAGTTTTTTCCTTTTGAATTTGTATTGACTTCACCGTTAACGTGCAGTGTGCAATCCATCAAAGTTTCTTTTGCAAGAGAAAATGTTGGTGCTCAGTGTTGGTGCCCAATAGAGCTAAATTTTTCTGTTTACCTGGCAAGGGACTCTGAAAATTCTCATGAAAAAAAGGGAGGTAATGCCCATCAGATTTGCTCATGAATCTCCTTTCTTTATACTTTCTGTACGCTTTTTTTTTTTCCCTTTTCCGTTTTTCCAAGGCTGGAAACGGGGAGGCAGTCAGACAGACTCCTGCATGCGCCTGACCAGGATCCACCTGGCATGCCCACCAGGGGGCGATGCTCTGCCCCTCTGGGGCATCGCTCTTTTGCATCCAGAGCCATTCTAGCACCTGCGGCAGAGCCATAGAGCCATCCCCAGCGCCCGGGCCATCTTTGCTCCAATGGAGCCTCGGCTGCGGGAGGGGAAGAGAGAGACAGAGAAGAAGGAGAGGGAGAGGGGTGGAGAAGCAGATGGGCGCTTCTCCTGTGTGCTCTGGCTGGGAATCGAACCTGGGACTCCTGCACGCCAGGCTGATGCTCTACCGCTGAGCCAACCGGCCAGGGCCACTTTCTGTACGCTTTTAAAGTAGCTTTATGAAGTATAATTAACATACCATAAACTGCACAAGTTTAAGGGATAAGTTTTGACATATGCATGCTCTGGTGAAACCATCACCATAATCAAGAAAATACGCTGATTCATTCCCCCAGAAGTTTCCTTACACACCTTTGTAACACTGCCCTCGTGCCCCTGCCCCGGCCTTTCCCTCGGCGGCTGCTGACCTGCCTTCTGTCACTGTCACTGTTGATTAGTTCCCATCTTTGCCCAGTTTTATGTGAAGGGGATGATACAATGTATATTCCTTTTTGGCTGACTTATTTCACTTAGCATAATTGTTTTGAGACTCATCCATGTTGTAGCTTATGTCAATAATTCATTCCTTTCTATTGCTGAGTATATTCCATTATGTGGGTAGGACACGGTTTGTTTATCCATTCTCTTGTTGATGGACATTTGGGTTTTTTCCAGTTTTTGGCTATTCCAAGTGAGACTGCTCTGAACATTCATGTGCTAATCTTTGTATGCAGAGGCTTTCATTTCTCTTAGGTAAATACCTGGATGCAGAATGGATGGATCACACAGGAGGTGTATATTTAACTTTTTAAGAAATGGTCAGACTGTTGCACTTTATATTCCCACAGTGTATGAGAGTTCCGACGCCTCCAGATCCTGTCTACACTTTTAAAATTTTAACCATTTTGATGTGTCTAGTGGTATCTCTCTGTAGCTTTAATTTGCATTTCCTTAGAGACTAATGATAATTGATCGTCTTTTTGTGTGCTTATTTGCCATCTATATGTCTTGTGGAAGTTTCTGTTCAAACCTTTGTTTTCATATTTTCTTTTTATTACTGAGTTTTGAGAGTTCTTTTATATATTCTGGATACAAGTACCTTATCAGATACGTGATCACAGATATTTCTCCCAGTTCATGGCTTGTGTTCTATTCTCTTTTTTTTCAATTTTAACTTTTTTTCATTTTGAAATTAAATTTAATGGGGTGACATTGATCAGTAAGAGTACACAGGTTTCAGATAAGCATCTCTATAGCATGTGAAATGTTCATTGTGTTGTGTGCCCATCACTGAAAGTAAAATTATTTTCCATCACTGTATATGTGTCCCTCTTTACGCCCAACCTGCTCCCTCTGGTAACTACTTAACTTTTATCTATGTCCGTGAGTCTCATTTACATTATACTAAGTGAAATGAGTAAATCTCGGTGGTTCTCAATGTGTGCGCCAGGGCGCACTGGTGCGCCCTAGAAGATTTCCAGGTGTGCCTTATGTTATTCCAGAGAAATATGTGCCTATTGGGGACCAAAAATCCAACAGGGATTTTGGAGTTTAGATTTTTGGGGGACAGAGGTGTGGAGAATTGGCTATAAGCTGACAGTTTGCCCAACCCCCCACCTCACTTGCCTGATTAGGTTGCAAAAGGCTGTTAAGCTGTGGTTCTGGATTGTTTACACTATTCCCCAAGTTCCCCGGAAAGACTGGAGGCAAGAATCTTCTATCCTTTGTGTGGTGTAAAGTTAAGATGATATGTATGATGGGGGTTTTCTGTACTCAACACAATTAAGAGTAAAAAGAGGAATTCTTCAATGTATTGATGAAAAAATGAGAGTTTGCCTTTCAAAGATATGCCCAAACATTGAAGAAATCACTAGGACACATCAAGCTCATGTTTCTCATAAACACAAGAATGAAGAAACTTAACACATTTGCGCCGGGACCTGCCAAATTTACTAAATCTTACTAAGAGTGTATCTATCTATCTATATATATAAAAAGGTAACTTTTTTGTCTTTTTATTTTTTAACCCCTCTTACGACTTCTAAAAAGCATAACTCAAAGAATGTAACATAAAAATGTTTTTTAATGTCAGAATAAACATAATTTTGTTGTATTTATTTTGTTTAATTACCATAAAAGCATGCTTGGGATTTATATTTTTTTCTTTAATATTAACATATTTCTTAGAAATTTGTACATAGTGCGCCTACACTTATTTGTAGGATTTTAAATGCGCCCAGACTTCAAAAAGTTTGAGAACCACTGAACGATATGATTTCACACGTAGGTGAGATATAAAACTGGTTTCATTCTCTTAATAGTATCTTTCAAAGGGAAGTTTTAAATTCTGACAAAGTGCAGCTTATCATTTCATTCTCGGCATCATGCTTTTGGTAGCATATCTAAAATATACCTTTGCCTAACCCATGGTCACAGAGGTTTTCTTCCATGTTTTATTTGATAAGTTTCATAGATTTTGGTTTTACATTTAGGTCTATGATCCATTTTGAGTTAGTTTTTGTATATGATGCAAGTTATGGATTGAAGTATATTTTAAAAAAAATTTTTGTATATGAATATTCAGTTGTTCTGGCATCGATAATTGCTTTTGTATGTTAGTCAAAAATCATTTGTCCATGTAGGTGTGGGTCCGTGTCTCCATGCTGGGACTCCCTGTTCTGTTCCGTTGCTGCGCTTGTCTGTATTTACAACAGTAGCACACTGTCTTGATGACTGTAGTTTATATTTATAAAAGGTCTTGAAATCAGGTAGTGTGAGTCCTCCAACTTTATACTTATTTTTAAGTTGTTTTGGCTGTTTTAGGTTCTTGACATTTCCGAGTGAGTTTTGGAAGCAGTCAATTTCTGCAAGCAGGGGTAAACTTCATTCGGCCATCTTTTAAATTTATTGTTGAATTTGATTTGTTAAAATTTTGTGTAGAATTACTGCCTCTATGTATCTGTTGTCTGGAAACAACCGATACTTTTGATGGCCCTAGGCACTTTTAGCTCTGATTTTTCTGGGTGATTCTTTCCCCAGCCTTGGGTCCTTCCTTCATACTATTGCCTTGTGTTCTGCTGATGCTCACAGGGGCCTCCACAGATCCCTGGGGTTCCTGTCTGTGCAGCTCTATGCTCCCCAGTGCTCTGCCCTGGGAATTCCAGCTGCTTTGGCCTCCCTGGACCCTCATCGCGGTCCGTGCAACTAGGGGAGGCTGGGGTCTTCGCCTGAGTTCCCCTTTCCTTCTCTCATGTCTGGAAACTCTCACCATAGCGGCTCACCCTCATCGGTTTCCTGTCTCTAAAGGAACACTGTGCTTTGTTGCCTGACATCCAGTGTCTTGAAAACAGTTCTTTGGAATATTTTGTCTGTTATTTTAGTGGTTTCAGGTGAGAGTCAATTCGGTCCTTGTTATTTCTGGGTTGGAAGTAAAAGTCACTCAATTGGGTTTTACATTGGTTTCTTATGTTGTTTGGTGTACTCTGTAGATGGGCTCTTGCTCTAGCCAGCTGTCTGATCTGTTGTATGTGAGTGTAAGTTCTCTCCACCCTGACACTCCTTCCTTTGGCCTGGAATTCATAACACATTGTCTTAATTTCTGTCATTTAAAAAATTTGTTTATCTTTCCCATTTCACTATATAAGTCTCCTTGAAGATTGTGGCTGAGTCTTATTTACATCTTGTCCTTAGAGTAAATGTTTGTTTATATAATGAATGAATGAATGAAAGTAAATGAAATGTTTCATTTCCATAAAAATGTTTCTCCCTCCTCCCTCAAAGAAGTAGATAAGAAAGGGATATGTTCTATTTAACATTTGAAGGCTTATTTAAAATTGAACTTATTTTGAATTTTGAGTGTGTTTGTGCATGCATGGTTAGAATAATGACAGGGGTGCTTTTTTTTAAGTGAGAGGAGGGGAGACAATGATATAGACTCCTGCATGTGCCTTGACCAGGATCCACCTGGCAGCCCCCATTTGGGGCTAATGCTTGAATCAACTGAGCTATTTTTAGCACCCGAGGAAGATGCTCAGACCAATCAAGCTATCCTTAGCACCTGGGGCTGATGCTCAAACCAATTGAGCCACTGGCTGCAGGAAGGGAAGAAGGAGAAAAGGGGGAAGTAGAGGGGGACAGAAGCAGATGGTTACTTCTTTTGTGTGCCCTGATGGGGAATCGAACCTGGGACGTCCTCATGCCTGACTGACACTCTATCCACTGAGCGACCGGCCATGACCAGTGCTTGTTTTTTTTTTTTGTTTTTTTTTTAACATTGTTTAAGAGATGGCTAACTGGGAGTTAAAGTGTTGGAAACACAATGAATGGTCTGTGATTCATTTCTCTGGTAGATACAGGTCTGGGACCATATAATTCTGAACTTTACTTTTTAATAAAAAATTATTAAATAGATGCTGTTATACTTTATAGCTATTTAATCTGTGCTGTTTAATTTTTTTTACTTTTATTGCTAAATGGGACAGAGGTAGAATTGCCCAATTATATATGATTAGTAGGAAATTTCTGTGGGAATTTTCTACTCTTAAGGTATCTAGTGAGTTTGAGAGAGGAACAGCAGCAGGCCAAAAATTTAGTAGAAGGAGTATATCTGTGAATAATTATCTTAGAAGGGGAATTTATGTCTCACTAGAAATATATCCTTAGACATTTTTGATTTTCAATTACTTGCAAGTTACTGATTTGGGGAGGTGGTGAACTTAACTCATTATTGCCGTGTACTTTGCTTAATTCTCTGTGATTTGTGCTTGTAGCTATCACAGAGTCTAAAATGTGAAATGCATGCAGACTCAGTTTTTAGTCCATTTGAACAATTTGGAAACTTGCATCCCACTGTAATGGAATTTTCTGTGTAGTGCCAAAGGATTTTGATTCTGTACTTTTCTTTTTTTGTGCTAGTTCTTTTGCTTTATTTGCAAAAGATTCTGGGACATTGCCCAGGACAACTGGGAATTGCTCATAACCGTATTGGAAATCCACGTGGGGTGGCTGGATGTGGAAGCACAGCTGTCTGCATTGTAAATCACTCCTAGAGTGGTTGTCCAGCTTGGTGATGGCTTTTCTTGAACTATATTTTATTTTATTTTTTGTGATCCCATTTTTTAAGGGACAGGCAGTATTGCAAAGAAAGTTGGATTATGGGCCCTAGCTGGTTGGCTCTGTAGTAGAGCATTGGCCTGGTGTGTGGAAGTCCTGGGTTTGATTCCTGGCCAGGGCACACAGGGGAAGTGCTCATCTGCTTCTCCACCTTTCCCCCTCTCCACCTTTCCCCCTCTCCACCTTTCCCCCTCTCCTTTCTATTTCTTTCTTCCCCTCCTGCAGCCAAGGCTCCGTTGGAGCAAAGTCAGCCTGGGTGCTGAGGACGGCTCCATGGCCTCCGCCTCAGGCACTAGAATGGTTCCGATTGCAGCAGAGCAACGTCCCAGAGGGGCAGAGCATTGCCCCCTGGTGGGCATGCCGTGTGGATCCTGGTCCAGTACATTTGGGAGTCTGTCTGTCTGCCTCCCCACTTCTCACTTCAGAAAAAATACAAAAGGAAAAAAAAAAAGAAAAAAAGAAAGAAGTTTGGGTTATGAGAGTGAATTTATAGCCAGAACAACCCCAGTGAAACTTTCTAGAGTATTTTTCTTGACTATTTTTGATTTTCTATTTGGTTTAGATTTGGTTTCTGGAAAGGACCCCCTCTCTCCCTTTATCCTGTCTGATCACATTTGACTCTTCAGCTTTTGAGGTTACCTGGGTACACTAATGTGAGAGTGATGTTATGTAAGTGAATTGAAGACTAGGTAGGAAAAAGCCATATGGGACAGTTGAAAACAGGAGATAGGAAGAATTTTGGAAGAGGGCAAAGAAGTGATAAAAGAGTAGAAGTTATGTGTGTTCGTAGAACTACTGATGAAGTTATCCAGACTCAGAAATGGGTGTTAAGATCCTGAACTAATAATTTACTATCTCTAGTCTCACCTAATATGCTTGGTTGGTTCCCAGAGCAATGGATAGATACATCTTGGCCAGCTCTTTAGTACTGAGGACTCCAGAAGGACCAAGCCCTCTAGCAACCTGTCACTGAACTTCCAATTGCACAATGCCTTGTACATAATAATAGTTAATAAATATTGGCTGAATAAATAAATACAAGTCCATTAGCTCAAATGTCATGATTTTTAAGTAAAGACAGTAACCTGATTACCAAAATAGACAGGGCATCTTTGAAATAGCCTGGTACCTACCTCCTGTTTGGTTTGAAATGATGACGTTGCTCTGTCCTACAGGTGAAGAGAAGAGGGATTATGGAGGACTGCCAGCAGGCAGAGGAAAACCGGGAGCAGAAGACAGGGCCAGGAAAGAGCAGGTGCTGGAGTAGGATTTGGGTTTTGTGGAACTGTAGAGCAACTGTGCATTTCTTGCTGTCATGGTGAGGATTCCTTTCGGAGGCTAAAAGCCTTCTTCCTCTGTCATGGCACAATGCCCTGGGTAGCTGCTGGACACCATAATCCCACCCAGGAGAACCTGGGAGGGCCCTTCACAGTTATTTGGAGGTTTCTCTGGGCCTCAGATGTAGTAGTGTGTGTGGGGCCCCAGGAACATCTGGGCTTGACACACTGATTCTGGATGTGGCCCCTGGGACCCCTGAGCTTGACACACTGATTCTGGATGTGGCCCCTGGGACCCCTGCCTTAGTAGGCCTGCACTCCACTCCTGCGGTCATGCTGTGACCACAGGCTTCAGCTCTTGGGCTGTGCGTATTCTGATAAATAGATGGATATTGTTTCATGGAGGAAGAGTATGTTTAGCCTAATGACGTGACTAAATATTTTATCTTTATAATGTCACTACCTTTGTTTTTTGAGAGAGGCAGGGAGAGAGACAGGAACGTCAAGCCGCTCCTGTTTGTGCCCTGACCGGGGAGTCGAACTGGCAACTTCTGCTCTCTGAGACAACGTTCCAAGAAAGGGAGCCATCTGGCCAGAGCTTATTTTTTATTGATTTTTAGAGAGACAGAGAGAAGAAAAAGGAGGAGAGTGGAGGGGGAAGGGCAGCATTCGTTTGTTGTTCCACTCAATTGTGCATTAATTGGTTGCTTCCTATAAGCCCTGACCAGGGATCAAACCCACAACCTTGTTGTTTTGGGATGACGCTCTTAACTGACTGAGCTAACCGGCCAAGGCCATATTATCTTCCTTATAATAATATGATGTGATATAATAACGTTATATAATAATAATATAATAACATGAGCTCAGAGGCTTTTTTTTGTTTGCTTGTTTTATTCACACTGTATCCTCAGTACCTAGAGCAGAGCTTGGCACAGAGTAGGCACTCAATAGATATTAGGTGAATTTGTAGACTGCATGGTTGCAATGTTGTGTTTGAACCTGTTTCTGTCTGGTTGTGATCTTTTCTCTGAGGTTCTTCAGAGCGTAAGAGAGTCTTCAGTGCTTGCTTTGTGCCAGCACAGTGTGAGGCTGGAGTGGACCGACGGGAAAGGCCAGCCCTGCCCCTGAGGACCTCTTGCTCAAGCAGGAGACAGCTAATGGAGAATACATCATAGCCACTCGGAGGGGTCTACTATTGCTGTAGGAGTCTGTGTTAGACGCTGGGGAAGTCATGCTAGGATCCCCAGGGTTGGTCAGGGGGTACTTCCAGTGGAGGGGACATCTGAGCTGGAAGGCTGCTGGGTATTTTAAGCCCAAGTGGAGCCAGCCAGCCTTTTAGGAGTTCCCAAGCCTGCTGGGAATGAATGCTGTGGCCCTCAGCGTCTGGTTTGAGAAGCCAGTCAGGACCCAGCATGGATCGAATTCATCAGTGGACATTTATTGAGCACCTGTGGTATGATGGGACCTAAAGAATACATGTAGAAACGAAATGCCAGTGTTGCCCGTAAGTGCTCTAACTCTCAAAGGGGAGATGATGCTGGTACTCAACTCCAAAGAGACAGAGTCTTGAGCAGAAGCAGATATAGAATGTGTTTGCTGGGCTTTTCCTGGCCTCTGTGTTCCCTATGGGTGCACTGTTGCTGGTGTGTCTCTTTAGAAGCACTTAGGGTTCTGTCTGAGAGGAGAGCCCAAGCCACTGCCCTTACATGTTATGGGACATTTATAGGCATTGCTATCTCTAGGTTCCCAAGTTAAACTCAACATCAACAAGGTTATATCCCCTCCTCTGCCTCTGGGGCAGAAGGCAGAGCCAGGACCCACATGGCCCTGACTAATATTGCTGTCTCCAGTCGCCCAGTGTTCCCAAAAGCCTGCTTCCCTGAAGTACCCCACTGAGGACTCCTCACTCCCAGCTCTCTGTATCTGGACTCTGACAGTATCATCCCGCCTGGGCGGTTCAGATCCTGAGTTTATTCAGCAAACCCTGACTGAGAATTTCAATCCTTGTAGCTTATACATGAGCGGGTGTAACTGGAACTAGAAAGCACTCATGTGCTGAAAGAGTTCCATAGAGGGAGGGAGGCTTTCTGCCTGGGGAGAAGAGGGCAGGTTTCTTTGAGGAGAGGACATTGGAGCTGCACTTTGAAAGTCAGACAGAGTTGGATTTACAGAGATGATGGAGGTGATGGACAAAGCATCCCAGCTAGAGTGGCAGCACAAGAAAAAGCAGGAAACAGGACAGAACTGTGTATCATTCTGAATGATGTTACCAGCAACCTGCTTATGAGCACTCATAATATTGGTGTGAGGTTATTTACCTTTATGTTTTACAATTCTTATTAAAATTATTTTATTATTTCATCCTGCCTATGATCAGGCATTTGGCTTTATCCAGAAACCTTAAGTAGAGCCATCCAGCTGAATCTAGACTTTGAATTATGTGAATAGAATTAGCAAATTGGGAACATTTTTATTTAAGACAAAACTTGAAATGTTTTGGAAAGAGTTATAGCACTTTTACATCAGTACTGAAATTTTATGCAGTAAAACAGCTATTAAAATGAAGAAAACAAAACCAGGAAGGTGAAGTTTGCTTGCCAAAAGATTTGGCTAATACTCTGAAGTGTGTATGTCCCAGTAGCCCCCTGTTTTTAATTCAGAGACCACAATTTACCATTTCTTTTCAGTGATACTCACTCTTTCCTGTAGATATGAATTACCATCTAGAGTCTGTTCCCTTCAGGCTGAAGGAATTCCTGTAGGATTTCTGGTGCTGCAGGTCTGCTTATGATAAATTCTCTAGTTTTGGATGTTTGAAAATGTCTTTATTTCATTTTCATTGTGAAGAATTGTTTTGCTGCTGTAGGTGCTGTTCCATTGTCTTCTGGCCTCCATTGTTTCTGATGAGAAGTCCAAGTCCATCGTTACTTGTATTGTTGTTCTCATGTATTTGTAATGTGTCATTTTTCACTGGCTGTTTTCAAGATTTTAAATTTATATATCAACAGTTTGCCTAGATGTAGTTTCTTTGCATCTATCCTGCTTGGTTTTTGTTGAGTTTCTTGAATTTATGTTTGTCTTTTACTAATTTTGAGAGATTTAAGACTATTTCTTTTTTGTTTGTTTGTTTCATTCTCTATTTTCTCTCTGGGATTCTAAATATAAGTTAAACTGATTGATATTGTCACTCAGATCTCTGAGGGTCTGTTCATTTTTATTTAATCTTATTTTTTTCTTTGCTGTTCTTCAGATTAAGTAGCTTCTATTGATCTAGCTTAAAGTTCACTGACTCTTTGCTATCTCCAATCTGCTGTTAATCCTCTTCTAGTTATTTTACTCTTTATTTCTAGAATTCCCTTTTTTTGTTTTTTTGTTTTTCATAGTATCTCATTTCTGGATTGAATTTACCCATGTGTTCATTCGTTGTGTATATATTTTTATTTAAAAATTTGAATATATTGGTTATATACCTGGGTCATCTTTGGCTTGATTGAAAACATTCTTTTGTCTTGAACATGGGCTACAGTTTTCTTTTTATTTGCATGCCTAATGATTTTTGATCAATTCCTGGGCATTATTAAATGTGTGTGTGTGTGTGTGTGTGTGTGTGTGTGTATATATATATATGTTATAGAGACTCTGATCCCATACATTTCTTTCAACAGGACTTTGTTTTAACAGTTAACTTAGCTGGACTCAAACTCCAAAGTTAGTACCTTGAGCTAGACAGCAGCTGATATCTCTGCTTATTTTTTTCAGCTTCCAGCTGCTGCTTTTCCATCAGACCCAGTGTGGGCTCTCGTCTCGTGTGCAGTTTAGTAGTCAGCCAGGGATCTGGGTGGATACATCACAGACTTTGTGTGCTTCTCCCTTCTGCAGTTGCCTCCCTCTCAGGATTTCTCCTCTAATTTTTTTATTCTTCCACCTACTAAGTTTTCCTCTGGTACCGCAAACCAGTTATGTCTGTAGCTTTTTCTTCTACCCCTAGATGCATGCATACTGGGGACTACCCTCAGGAAAATGTCTGCTGCAAACTCCTAAATCTCACCTTCTGTAGCTGTTTTTCAAGGGTCGACTCCTGTCCAGTTTCTGCTGCTTTTGGTCTTTCTCTGTACCTTTAAATACATTTTTTGAAAAAATACATTTCGTTCAGACTTGATAATTTTTTCCTGCAGGATAGTTAGTTTGTACAAACTATACTGACATAATTGGAAACCAGAGTCAACAATGAGATTTTGAAAATAGGTTTATTGAGGTATGATTGATACATAATAAAAAGTATGCATTTAAAGTATACAACTGTAAAAGTTTTCGTATACATTTACACCCTTGAAACCATCACTAAAATCAAGATAAATGAGTTTTTGAGTTTTGTTAAGATTTCATATGGCTATGAATGGTGGGAAATAGAGCTCTTTTATTCTTTATATTTTACTGATTGCTTTCAAATATCTCATTCTTGTTTTCACAGTATCCCTGTTTTATGGACTGAGAAATTGCTCTCTTTCCCCCACCCCCAAATCTTAAGTTGAAATCCTAATCTCCAGTGTGATAGAATTAGGAAGTGGGGGATTTTGGGAGGTGATCAAGTCGTGAGGGTGGAGCCCTCACAAATGGGATTAGTGCTCATATGCGAGGAGACAGGAGAGCTAGCTCTCTCTGCTCTCCACCATGGGGATACAAGAAGATAACCATTTGCAAACCAGGAAGAGAGCCTCCCAGATACCAGGTCTACTGGCACCATGGTCTTGGACTTCCCAGCCTCCAAAACGGTGAGAAATAAATGTTTGTTTTTTTATGCTGCCCTGTCTATGGTAATTTTGTTCTGAAACTAAGACACCTTGTGATTGTTCAGTGGTTCTTAAATCCAGTCTTCTGTGGGTAAAGAGTTGAGGTGGATGTGTTAAGTGACTTGCCCTTCCACGACAAGCCCTGTGTTTTTTTACTCTACCACTACACACTTTGGGAGACACAGAAGTCATAGTCCTGCCTTTAGGAGTTCAAGTTTATTTTGACAGGGAAGGGAAATGGCTCAGAGCAGGGACAGGTAGGTTTGGGGCAGGGAATTTGGAGACCATGGGAGCCAAGTGGCAGTGATTGGACCAGATGTGGGGGGCAGTGGACACTGCAGTGTTTGAGGAGGGGAGCTCTGTGACAACAGGGGCAGTGGTGTGTGTGTGTGTGTGTGTGTGTGTGTGTGTGTGATGAAGGACAGGGAAGGACAGGGAAGGACAGGGGAGAACAGATTCAAGGAGCCCAGTTTGAGAAGCAGGTGCAGTGAGCCAGCATAATGTAGTGAGCGTGGTTGTTGTGGAAATGGAAAGGAAACAGACATTAGAGCCCTTTCAAAGGAAGAACTGCCAGGGGAAAGGAGGCTGGGTGTAGGAGAGTCAAGAGAAGGAAGGGACACGGATAGCCTCTCTATTCATTCCTGACACCTGTGCTATTTATTGTACCCGACACACCAGCAATCGCTGAAGGGTTGTTGAAATACACGGAAGGGTGATGGATAGAAGGCTGAGGGGGTGAAGCTTGCTTGCAAACCACTAAAGTAACACTTCCCTAACTGCTGTCTGCACGAGAATCACCTATAGGGCCATTGCTGGGTCCCACCTGATCTAGCAGGTCTGGAGTGGGCCCCCCAGTCTCCATTTCTAACAAGTCGAGCTGTTGCTGCTGGCCCGGGGCACGCTCTGAGAACGGCCCCACGGCAGGAGAGTCTTTCGGAACTCTGCTGTCTGCCCTTTGTGCTCCCAGGCCGACTGTTTCTCCCCCAGTCTTGTCTGCCGGAGTCCACCATCAGAGAGTCATACATTGTGATTTAACATTTGTAAGGAATCGACTTTATTACTTCACTTAAACTCTGGAACCTTGTTTCTGGAGCCTCTCGGGTAACGTTTTGAAAGCAGTGCATGTTCTGCCACATATTCTTCGTGAGCCAACGAGGAGGCGTTCCAAGTGTTAGAGGAAACCCTAGGTCGTGGGGCGGACCGAGCCGGAGGCCTCCAGCGGCAGACAGATGGGGAGGACTCCGGGGATGACATTATGTTCATTAGCTAATTTTCAGAATCGTGACTTCACGTATCATTGGGTAGGGCATCCCAGACATCTTGCCAATTTGCCGGGTTCTTCTTGGGTTTCTGTTTGGTTTGCAAAGAAAAGAATGTTTCTGTAAATGAACTACTTCATGTTTTCAGGCTCTGCAAGCTGGGCTGTTGGATGCAGAGGGTAATTGTTTCTTAGAACAAGCCCTGTGCACTCCGTGCCAGCAAACCGCAGGCCTGGTGGAGCACTGTGGAGCGTGTGGAATTTCGTGATCCTTTTATGATTTTATGACCCAGATGTGCAGAGGGAGGGGGTTCAACTTTCGTCAATTCAGTGTCAGTTCGTGGCAGAAGCTGTGCCTGAAAAGATGACAGTGAGCTGGCTGCTGTTGTCTTTTCTTCAGGAACTGAGCCTGAGCGCTTGGGAGTGTGTCCATTCTCCAGCTGGACCTTTAACCATTTCACCCCCTCCCCTGATCTGATGTGGCTGATGGCTTTGCTATCCTCATACACTTTCCCCAGTGCAGCTTTTGGAGAAGGGAGAATCACCCTGAGCACACACACACCTGGCCTGGACCCCACACCATGCAGATGCAGCTGTTCCCCCAGTTCCCACCCCCCCACTCAGAATGCATGTCTTACAAAGGCCCCACTCCCAGCGTTTTGAGATCAAGGTGCATCCAGGAAGTTTGAATTCTTCCCGAGGACTTTCCCAGGTAGTGGTTTTTCTCAGGTGAGCATTGATTCTGAGTGTCACTTCCCAAGACCCTGATATGTGACCCCTTTGAGGACTTACCTCAAGCTGCCCCTGCCTCCAGGCTAGAATGCAGAGTCCGCTGCTTGTCTGTAAAAACCAACAAACCCAGCAACGGCAGCAACAACCACACCTTCACCGAGAACTGGCCACACAGTGTGTTTGGGCCTCAATTGTGTCCCACCAGAAGTTGTATGTTGACGTCTTAACTCCTCAGCACGTAAGTATATTTGGAGATACGGTCTTTAAAGAGGTAATTAAGTTACAGTGAGGATGTTAGGGTGGGCCCTAACCCAGTGACTGGTGTCCTTATTAGAAGAGGGACTTTGGACATGGAGGAAAGACCATGTGATGATGTAGCGAGAAGGCAGCCATCTGCAAGGCAGGGAAGAAGCCAGCCCTGTTGAAAACCTTGATCTCAGAAGCTGTGGGAAGATAAGTTTCTGTTGTCTGAGCCCCCCATTGGTCGTACTTTGGTAGGCACCCCTAGTGCACGGATACGCAGTGGACGCTGTTGAAGTAACCTGGGCCCTCTGGATGACTTGCTCTCTTAGCGTGGGTGCTGTGGCTGAACTGTCCCATATTCCCCAGCCCTGGTCCTTAGACATCCGTAGAAAGCTTAGAATCAGATGGAGCCCATTGGCTGGTTTCTGTCGTAATGACACACACTTTATCTGAAGTACATCCTCCCCATCCTTAGCTCAGCCATCTAAGAGACTTACCCTCTTAGGATGGCTCTGCTGGGTGAGAGACTGCCATCCCCGGCCAGCTGTCAGAATCGCCTTCCCTGTCTGGAGATGGAAAAGAGCTGGTTACTGAAAAGGGCCCTGCACTGACTTCCCTTTGTGGCTTTGCTGGATGGTGGGTATTATTACAGACTCCTGTTACATTAGTCCCTGTGTACTCACACCTGCACTTTCTGTCAGTTGGTGTCGTCTGGAATTCTTAACTTACACAGTGCTAAAATTTGCATGGGAAGTGACAGAGGAAGTTTGAGGCAGTTTACGTGACTCCTGAGTCTGGAATCAGCCAGCCACATAGACTGTGAGGCCTAGGAGGGTGGTTTCTAACTTTCTTTTTTTTTTTTTTTTGTGACAGAGACAGAAAGAAAGAGAGAAGTCAGATAGGGACGGACAGACAGGAAGGGAGAGAGATGAGAAGCATCAATTCTTTATTGCGGCTTCTTAGTCTCCTTAGTTGTTCATTGATTGCTTTCTCATATGTGCCTTGACCGGGGAGCTACAGCAGAGCAAGTGACCCCTTGCTCAAGCCAGCAACCTTTGGGCTCAAGCCAGTGACCATGGGGTCATGTCTATGATCCCACGCTCAAGCCAGCGACCCCACGCTCAACTTGGTGAGCCTGCACTCAAGCTGGCGACCTTGGGGTTTCAAACCTCGGTCCTCTCTGTCCCAGTCCGACGCTCCATCCACTGTGCCACCGCCTGGTCAGGCAGTTTCTAACATTCTATAACTCAGTTTTTACGTCTTCAAATGGGGGATTGCAGTCAGTCCTGGGGTCACTGTGCAGCATAGAGATGCCCATTATGAAGCACAGGCTCTACTGAGAGTGAACGCTTCAGAAAAATGAGTTAGCTATTAGGATTGTTCCTCTCATAGTAAAGACCTCATAGGTAATTCAGGATTCCTGAATGCACTCTCAATCACAGAGCTATGTTAGATAGCGGTAGTTATAATTCTGACATTAAGTATAAGTTCTTCTATTTAGGTTCTCCAAAAACAGTAATCTATGTAAAGCAACTTGACACAGCCCAGGTTTTTGAACAAGGAGCATTCTGCCTTTCTTTGGGTCTTTTAAGTCCTTTAAGATTTATATTCTCTAGCTAATTTCTTTGTTATTGAAAACCAGAAGCTAAAGTTGCATCCCCCTCCATTCCTCCCACCTCTGGGCCTTGCTCCAAGGGGGGAACACTTATATACTTGGGTTAGACGCTAGGACCTGATTGGGGGTGGGTGCGTGACGGCCTGGGTTGTGGCATGTCAAACCTAGAGCATGAGTGTGGCTTCTTGTGCTTCCTCTCACCGGTGCGGCAGCCCTAAGCTGAGCCGGGTCCCGCCCCCTGGGGTGGGTCCAGCTATATGGTCATCTTTGCTCCTCTTCTGTGGGTTTCCTCTCCATGCTTTCCTGTTTTTGTTTTTGTTTTTCTTAAGATTTTATTTATTCATTTAGAGAGGGAAGAGAGAGAGAGAGAAAGAGAGAGAGAGAGAGAGAGAAGGGGGAGGAGCAGGAAGCATCAACTCCCATATGTGCCTTGACCAGGCAAGCCCAGGGTTTTGAACCAGCAACCTCAGCGTTTCCAGGTTGATGCTTTTATCCACTGCGCCACCACAGGTCAGGCTCCAGGCTTTCCTGTTTTAAGAAGAGAATGTAAGAGCTCCATGAGGTTTTGGGTTTGGGCTTAGTTGTTGGGAGAAACTCCTAGAGGTTGATTGTAAGTCCCATCAGTAAATGATAGATTTCACTTCGCGTTTGCTCTTACCTTTCGGATGCTTGTTAACCTTGGGGGCATGATGTAAAGAAGGGACAATCAGCCCGCTATCGTCAAAGCCCCAAACTCAGTACCCTAACTAAGGGATTCATAGCGCTGACTTCCCTAGCCACTGCCAACAGGAAAGTAGGATTTGGGCCTGTGCAAGTAAACTCAGCTACCTGGTCATGCCAATCAGGACTGATGCTGTAATGGGAAAATAAATATTGCTCTAACTCAAGGGAGGCTGCGCTCCCTGCCGCCTACACCTCCTTCCCTCAGACAGAGCCTGTATTTCTCTCTTTTTTTTTTAAATTTTTTCCCTGAAGGTAAACATACAAGCAGGTAGCTGCCCGCCGCCTCTGCTCCCCAGGCCTCCTCCCCGTTTCCTCTGGATTTTGTCTTTAAAAGGAAAGCTTCCATCTCTGACAAAGGAGACCCAACCACAGTCAGAAGACACAGAAAAAAGGGAGGCTGTCTCTAAGTCTAAGTAGATTCCTTAAAATGATGAATTCAATAAGAAGATCTGGAATAAAGATATGGAGAAACTTGCCAGGGAGAGGTAGAAATCCTTCCTGAGTTATGCTCACTTCTTCTGTCTGCTTTTGTTCATTGAGATCCTTCTCGTTAGTTTGGCTCAGTAGTTTTGTTCTGAAAGAAGCCATAAAAAATTAAATTGTTTCCTAATAGATACCTTGCTCAGTCCATTTTCCATTGCGGAATTCTTTGTTCTTTTGAGACTAGAGCGTGTACGTAAAAAGTCAGGTGGAACTGACCTGCAGATAGATTATAGTCCTCTGTCCGGGTCTGTGTTAGGAAACGGCTGGGACAGTGCTGCCTGCTTAGAGCCCCGTCCCTGTGTGTGTTGAAATGTCTTCAGCAAAGCTTTGGACACGTCACTGGGTCTCTGGACACAAGTGTATGTCACAAGAAGTGGGTCCGGAGAGAGAGAGAATGGAGGTTTTTCCGAGGGCAGCCCAGGTTAAGTGTAAAATACATCTCAGTATATTAAGTATGTGTTTTGACACACGCTCCAGCTCTTGAAGAAAAAAAAAAAAAAGAGGTTTTGAAACAAGAAAGAAGGGAAGTTTGTACAAAAAGGTTTGAAGCTCCATGAATGACAGCCTTTCCAATGGTCCTTCACTCAGACGTTTCTGTCAACAGAAGCTGGAAGCTGGTTGGGGGGGGGGGCGCATGCCTGATGTGTAGGCACGCAGGGGACCAGTTAGAACTGGGGACCGGCTAGGCTGTGCTCAGCCCATGAAGAGAAGGGACAGTCAGAGGGGGAGATGTGAGAGAGATCTTGTCCATGAGAGCCGTCCAGCCAGTGTGGTCCAGCAGTTAGTGCAGGGAAGAAGTATGTGGGGCATTGGTGCTGTGACTGTGCTCTGAAGAGACAGACCCCTTGATGGATGTCTTGAGGGGGGAGCTGAGATAAGAGTTGGCCTGGCCTCACCTTGGCCTCAGCCAGAGCATCTTTGCTTTGAGCTTTTTCTGCGTTGGGCATGTCCCGTAGGACTGTTTGAACAATGACTCCACAGGCACACCTGCTTTTATTACACGTCACAGATGTTGTGTTTTTTATAAATGGAAAGCAAGACTCTCCATCGGCAACAAGATGACAACTCCCTTTATTCAGTACTTGCTCTATTGGGGTGGTCTGGAACTGAACCCCACAGTATCTCCGAGGTGTGCCTGTAGATGAAATAAAGGTAAAAACCAAGTCTTCTGAGAGATTTCCCAAGAGGTCTGAGGCTTGGCCATTAGGAACAGCTGGTCATTAAGCAAAAGCAGCTGCACAAGATGAGCTTGAACTTGAATTTCAAATGTGAAGCTCAGAATGCGAAGTCTCCAAAGAGAAGAGATAGAGGGCCCAGTTTAGAGCTAAGACTCTGCATATCTGTCTCTT
This sequence comes from Saccopteryx bilineata, assembly GCF_036850765.1. Classification (NCBI taxonomy): domain Eukaryota; kingdom Metazoa; phylum Chordata; class Mammalia; order Chiroptera; family Emballonuridae; genus Saccopteryx; species Saccopteryx bilineata. Next base: position 270,844,113 of record NC_089493.1, read on the forward strand.
GAAAAAAAAAATTTTTTTTGGTATTTCTAAATTGAGGTGTAATTTACATATAGAGCGAAATGCACGGATCTTAAAAAAAAATGCTCAGATCTTAACTGTACCGTGTGATCAGTTTGGACAAACTGCATAAATTTGTGTAATGAATACCTCACCAATATACAGAACAATTCTGTTGCCCCAGAAAATTCTGTTGTATCCTTCCTCAGTCAGTCCATCGCATCTGCCAGAAACAAGCGCTATTTGGATATTTTTCACTGTAGATTAGTTTTGCCTGTTCTAGGACTTCACAGAAATGAAATTGTGTAGTGTGTGTGTGTGTGTGTGTGTGTGTGTATATATATATAGTGTGTGTGTGTGTGTATATATATATATATTCTGTTTTCTTTCTTCACTCAGCATAATGTTTTTTGTTTTTATGTATTTATCTTTGTCAGGGGTCAGCAAACTTTTTCTTTTTTCTTCTTTATTTTTTAAAATTTAATTAATTGTGTTTACATAGATTCTAGGGTCACCCCGAATGCATCCCCTCTCCTCCGCAAACTTTTTCTTAAAAGAAGCAGATAGTAAATATTTTAGGCTCGCCAGTCACAAGGTCTCTGACAATATGCAAATGACAGGATGAGGCTTCTGTTTCCCTAAAACTTGATCAACAATGACAGGTGGCTGATCTGCAGATATACTTTGATGATTCCTGATCTATGTGATTTTGTTTATCTGGAGTTTTGTTTCCTCTTGTTGAGTAATAGTTTATTTATGGATATATCACAGTTTCATTATCCATTCTCCTGTTGATGGACACCCCGGCAGTTTCCAGTTTGGGGTGATTATGAATAAAGCTCCTAGTAGAACGTTTTTGCGTAAAGACTTTTGTGTGCCTAACTTTTAAGTTCTCTTGTTTAGATACTGAGGAGTGGAATTACTGTTATAAGGTAGATATATACTGAACTCTTAAAGTAACTACTAGATAATTTTAATGTTTTTGTTGATTTTTAGAGAGAGAGAGTGAGAGAAACATCGATTTATTGCTCCACTTATTTATGCATTTCATTCATTGATTGATTTTTGTATGTGCCTTGACCAGGGATCGAACCCACAATCTTGGTGTTATCGGGACAATATTCTAACTAACCGAGCTACCAGCCAGGGCACTACTAGACATTTTATTAAGTTGTACCAGTTTAAACTTCTGTCGACAGCACATGAGGGTTCTGGCTGCTCTTTATCCTCACCAGCGTTTGGTGGTGTCTTTTCCCGTTTAGCCATGATAGTGGGTGTGGAATGATATCTCATCTGTGCTCTGAAAACGTCTTGATTGGTGCAGTCTGCTCCCACGCTTGTCTTTGTGAGGTGGCTGGAGAGGCCACACCTCTTACTGCTCTCAACCTCCTAGTTATGTAATAGCCCCTCTTGAACACAGAGCGTGGGTGCGTAAGTGGCGTGTGTGCACCCAAAGTCTTGGACAGAGTATAATTTTGTCTTTAATCATCATCTACTTTAATTGTTCATATGCAATCATATTTTACACCCCTAACCTCTTTGCCTTTTTTAGTGTAAACACCCTACTTTCTTGGCTTACTTGGGGGAGCAGAGCTGGGATAAGAACGTCAACAGTGATAGCATTTCTGGTTTTCCTGGTCTTTCCTCCATCAGAGCTAAGACCAGGCTGGCTCTCATTGACTGCGACACTCAGCCTGTTCCTTCCCGCCATATGGTTTAATTTCCTGGAAGGGGGGGGGGTGACTGAGAAACCGACCCATGTGCTGCTGGCTATTCTGTTTGTTTGGATGGGGAGTTTAATTTATGCCAGAACATAGCAGTATTCTTTCCTTGATCTCATTTTGCTCCTTTTATAAAAGGAAAGAATAAAAGCTGGGAAATTAGCTACAGATAGAGCAAGTGAATAATAAAATAATGTGTTGTTTGCCCGTGTGCGGTTAGAAAAGGAATGATGATTTACTTTCTTTCGGTGCGTGTTGACAAAAAACATACTGGCTTCTTGTATCAATGTGGTGTTTTAGAGATATACAATACAGTCCTCTTGCATCCATTCTCTTATTCACTAAGAAAAATAACCTTGTGAAGTAGTTTTTATCAGCTAGGACACCCATTCTATAAATGTGAGGAATCTGAGGGCCACAGAAGTGTAGTGACTTGCCCAGGGTCACTTGGCTTGGGCTGTGGTCCGAGTTGAATAGGTATTTGAAATTGCACATTTCTTGGTTTGTCATAAGATACTTCAGGGAAGTGTTTTTCTCCCACCTTGGAAAAAAGAACATGGGCTTGTGTAAAAACAAATTTTCTTTTGGATCCACAAGGTCAAATCATGTCATTCCCAGGAAGGTACAAAATTGGAATTGGAGGAATAAGGGACAAGTAGGTTTTTGCAAAAATAAGTTGATAAGAGATACATGCGTGTGATGAAACCTAGCCTGCTGCCGGCATGGGCTTACTACGGGGGACATGTGGGGGCGGGGAGGACAGCCCGGGTACTGAGGAAGAGTTCTGATGATCCTTGTGTCCTGGGTAAGTCATTTCACCCTCTGTACCTCTGTTTTCTCATCTGTAAAATCGGTTCTTGGATATGCTCTTTCTTCCTACCAGCTCTAAACTTCACTCATTACCTAAAGCAGGGGTCCCCAAACTTTTTACACAGGGGGCCAGTTCACTGTCCTTCAGACTGTTGGAGGGCTGGACTATAAAAAAAAACTATGAACAAATCCCTATGCACACTGCACATATCTTATTTTAAAGTAAAAAAACAAAACGGGAACAAATACAATATTTAAAATAAAGAACAAGTAAATTTAAATAAACAAACTGACCAGTATTTCAATGGGAACTATGCTCCTCTCACTGACCACCAATGAAAGAGGTGCCCCTTCCGGAAGTGCGGCGGGGGCCGGATAAATGGCCTCAGGGGGCCATATGTGGCCTGTGGGCCGTAGTTTGGGGACCCCTGACCTAAAGCAACTTCAGTTTCCTCTATTTTAGTTACTCCCCTGAATTAAGGAGTGATATCTTGGTAGAGTTACAGGCAAAACACTATCACCCTTTAACGCCCAGCGCTGTCTCAGATTTGTGTGGTCTTAGTGGAGGAAAGTCCTTAAGGAATTGAATGGATTAGGAGACGGATAAGAGCTGTCTGTCCCTGTATCTGGATATACTATAGTGGCCAGTGGCCACAGCACCATCTGTAGGTCTGCGGGATGTGAGCTGATATAGAAATATGTTTGCCCAGCTCTGACCTGGGGTTGAGGGGATCAATGGGGAGGTAATAGTAGCGGATATTAGAGCATATACTCTGTCTGGCACCTGCTCAGAACTCTACACTCATTACTGTATTATATGCTCATAACAACTCTGTGGGGTAGGGACCATGATTAACCCCATTTTACGGATAAGCACTTTCTGAAATCTTTAAGTGATACACCTGAGGTGACAGAGCTGGAATTTGGACACATGTGCCTAACTCTGGAGCATGTGACCTTAGTTGTTATTTCATGAGTAGCCACAAAATAATAATATGGATAAGCCGATGTTTTGTTGACACTTGGTTTTGGCCTTGCACTATGCTGAGAGCACTACCCATGCATTAGGAAGCTGTGGGGGGGAGAGGGGCAGGTTGATTGGCAGGGTAGGTGGATCTAGGGCAGGGGTCCCCAAACTTTTTACACAGGGGGCCAGTTCACTGTCCCTCAGACCGTTGGAGGGCCGGACTATAAAAAAAACTATGAACAAATCCCTATGCACACTGCACATATCTTATTTTAAAGTAAAAAAACAAAACGGGAACAAATACAATATTTAAAATAAAGAACAAGTAAATTTAAATCAACAAACTGACCAGTATTTCAATGGGAACTATGGGCCTGCTTTTGGCTAATGAGATGGTCAATGTCCGGTTCCATATTTGCCACTGCTAGCCATAACAAGTGATATGACACGCTTCCGGAGTTGTGACGCGTGCGTCCCGCGTCACCGGAAGTAGTACTGTACGTGAGTGACGCCGGGCTTTGCGGTACCGCCACATACAGTACTTCTAGCATCCTGTGCTCCTCTCACTGATCAGCAATGAAAGAGGTGGCCCTTCTGAAAGTGCGGCAGGGTCGGATAAATGGCCTCAGGGGGCCGCATGCGGCCCGCGGGCCGTAGTTTGGGGACCCCTGATCTAGGGCATGGGATACCCAATGGGTTGATATTCTAATTATTTTCTTAGATTGTCTGTCTGTTTGAAAGTCTTTAATCCCAGGGCCAAACTAATGGTCAAAGTGGTTTACCCCTCCCCTGCGATCCAGAGTTCATATTCTGAACCACCTCCTTGTCTAACTCTCACACACCAAGCCAATATCCCCTTGCTCTAAGTAACCCAGGGCCAGGTGACAGACGAGTGAGACAGGCATGCTGGAACTGTTCAAACCAGTCAATCTCAAACTGTTTACCTGCCTTGCCTTGCCTTCCTCAGTGAGGGCTGTGACCTAGGCTTTCTTCCCGCTCTCTTCCTTCTGTTTCCTGGCCAACTTCTGGTATGGCCCCAGCTGGCCTTGCATGGTATGGAATGCCCCTTTTGGGAAATTTAAGTAATAAAAATCTTTTACTGGCATTACCCTCTGTGTTGTCATTCACTTCCATAAATTAAAATCCTATAGTACAATTGGACAGTTGAACAAATTTTGCTGACCAAAGACTAGTTCCAAAAAGCAGTCCAGACACAGGGAATGGAATCATTGACTCTAGGTGTGTAAAAATTTACAGATCACCACAGAGCTCCTTGGGTTTTTAGGGAGTTGTTTGAGGAAGAAGTTTATGTCTGGCACAGCAGTGGAAAGAGAAGAGGCTTTGAACATGGCTTGCTTGGTGTGCACAGAAAAGACAACCTAGCAGGTCTGATACTGCTGTCCTTACAGAGATGTGCTTTCAAAGTTGACCCATTCACTCACCCATCCATCCATCCATCCATCCATCCATCCATCTATCCATCCATTTATCTATCTACCCACCTACCCATCCTTGAATCCATCAATCAATTGATCCATCCATCCATCCACCCATCCACCCATCTACCCATCCTTGAATCCATTCATCTATCCATCCATTTATCTATCTACCCATCTACCCATCTTTGAATCCATCCATCCATCTACCCATCTACCCATCCTTGAATCCATCCATCCATCCATCCATCCACCCACCCACCCATCCTTTTATTTATCCATTCATCCACCTGTCCTCTAGTCACCCTCCCAATCTTTGGCCAGCAATCCATTTATTCACCTGTCTACTCATACAGCCATCCACTTACCCATCCACCCACCCACCCACCCATCCACCCACCTACCCACCCACCCACCCACCCACCCATCCACCCACCCATTCACCCATCTATCCACCCACCCACCCAATAATGTGCTGGTAGGCTGTAGAGTTATAAAGAAAAATAAGACCATGTCCCTGCACTCAAGAGGTTTATGGCATTGTAATAGAAACTCCTCTATCTTGTCTTCCTTAAAAAAAAACCTGAGCATTTCTTTTTTCCTAGTGAGTTAACAATTGAATCCATTGGGTTAATACTGCCGCCTCCCTGCAAATATGATTTCTTGAAGGCACAGCTATCTTCAACTCAATACCTTGTGTTGAAAAACATTTTCTTCCAAAGAAGCTTTTCATAGCCTCTTTTGATGATAATGACAGGAAGGTTTTGTTTTGTTTTGATTTTTTCTGAATAAGGGTGCTGTTCTTTAGGAACCTTTGCATTATCAGACTTTCTTAAAGACCTGTATGTGTTTCAGCCAGCCTGACCAGTGGTTCTGTGCAAGGTGCTTGTGGAAGGTGTTTTTGCAGTGATGAAATGCCCCGGCTGAGTCAGCTTACACTGAGTACTCATAACCATTAGTGGGTGCCCCTATAAATAATTCTAGAGCACCTTCCTGGGGACCCTTTGACCAGGTACCATTTGGCCTTTACTGCTAGGTGAGGTAATTCAAGTAACAGCACGTCTGAGGATATAAGCTGCTTGAATGGTTCCCAGAGGCTGGTCCTGAAGAATTTAAAATGGTATATTTGCTCTGTGTGTCCCTTCATTATGCGAAAGTGTTTAAAATTTTACAGTATAAACTTTTATTAAAATATGTGAATTATTTTCATCTCTCCTTATCCTCACCCCGACTTTATTTAAATACATGGAGCTTTTTACATGGTTGTAGTCATTATGGATATTCAATTTTTTCAGCTTTTCTCACTTCGCATTTTTTGACAAATGTTCTTTTTTGCTCTTACAGGGCTGTAATGACTCCATAATAGTGCAATGTTTAATATACCTTTATTGCTTTTCCATTTCCCATTGTGGAATATTAGGTCATTTCTATTTTTTAGAAATAATGAAATGACTTTATTCCTCGCATCTATATACAAAAAAAAAAAAAAAAGAAATAAGAAAAAAGAAAGAAAGAAAAAAAAAAACCCACACCAAGCTAACCCTTTTTCCTTCTTTTGGATATTTATATAGTTGGGTTATTTGTCTTGTTTTATTTTTAATTACTCATGATTATAACTAATTAGACTTTCTTTCCAAAGTATTGAGCCGATTTACTTGCCTTCCTTCCAAAATTGGGCTAAATAATTTTTTGTTTTTCCAATTTAGTAAATTTTAAAGAGTACAATCGCTGTTTTGATTGGCAATCCTCCTTTCTCCCTCCCTCCCTCCCTCCCTCCCTCCCTCCCTCCCTCCCTCCCTCCCTCTCTCCCTCTCTCTGTCCCTCCCTCCCTCCCTTCCTCCCTCCCTCCCTCTCTCCTCTCTCTCTCTCTCTCTCTCTTTTATTAAGTGAGAGGAGGGGAGGCAGAGAGACACACTCCTGCATATGCCACATACCAGGATCTACCTAGCAGGTCCCCTATGGGGTGATGCTCTGCCCATTTGGGGTCAGTGCTTCATTGCTCAGCTTCTGAGCTATTTTTAGCACCTGAGGTGAAAGCTCTACCACCCATCCTCAGGACCTGGGACCAACTCGCTCAAACCAATTGAGTCATGGCTGCAGGATATGGGAGAAGAGAAAGAGAGGGGAGGGGGAATGGTGGAGAAGCAGATGGTTGCTTCTTCTGTGTGCCCTGACCAGAAATTGGAACCAGAACATCCACACACCAGGCCAGTGCTCTACCACTGAGCCAACTGGCCAGGGCTGATTTGCATTTCTTTAATTATTAACACAACCTGTTTTTACATATTGACTAAATAAAGAAGTTCTGTTCATTCCATGTTCATGTCTGTGCTGGAGACCAGTGGAATGTTTTCCCTTTGAATGGAATATTTATATATATACTGTTTTTGTGTCTATCAATATTTATGTCTGAGTTTTCCAATGCTATTGTTTTCACTTTATTGCAGGTTTTCTAGGCTTCATAAATATTGATAATACTTATAAAATTACATATGATAATAATAGCTGCCTGGTTAAAATAAATACTTATCTTTCCTTTGAAATATTTTTTATTACAATAACTTAAAAATCCTTTATTTAGGAGAAGAATGCTATTTTGTTTTATTCTGATTTTTCCTATGTTTGATTTTTTTATAGTTACCATTTTTTTTCTGCCACTAAATTTAAATTGGATATGGATCTAAGCTAATTTTTCTCTGTTTTGTTATTTGGTTTCTTGTCATAATGTATGATATTACATTTTATTTTCATATTTATTTAATTCTTTTAAAATTTGAATGTACTTCTGGGGTGCCTCTTCTGCCCCAAAGGTTTTTTGTCTTGGCTTTAAGCCAGTGTTACTGTTTATGATGTTTGTTCTGAACATATTCTAATGTTTAATGGAGAAGTTCCTCTTTATTCTCTCCTTTCCCCTAAATAATAGTAGTTTTCCTTTTTGACTGTTCTAATTTTACTACAACAGTATAAGTAAATGATGTAAAGCTTTACAGAGTAAAAGGGTGTAGAAAGAGGAGGTCTTATTTCCCTAGTTTTGATAAAATATAGTTAGGGAAGTGTTAATAATTTTTTTAAAATGTATTTTAAAAAAATTTATCACAACTGATTTTGTTGATCTATTCACTATATATAAAATCACTGTGTTGTATGCTTAAAACTAATATAGTTTTATATACCAATTATATCTCCATAGTAAAAAAATCATCACAGTCTGACCAGGCAGCGGCACAGTGGATAGAGCATCGGACTGAGATGTGGAGGACCCAGGTCCGAAACACCAAGGTCACTGTCTTGAGCTCGGGTTCATCTGATTTGAGCAAGGCTCACTGGCTTGAGGCCATGGTCGCTGGCTTGAGCAAGGGGTCACTCAGTCTACTGTAGCCCCCCGGTCAAGGCACATATGAGAAATCAATCAATAAACAACTAAGGTGCCACAGTGAAGAATTGATGCTTCTCATCTCTCCTCCTTCCTGTCTGTCCCTGTCTCTCTCTCTCTCTCTCTCTCTCTCTCTCTCTCTCTGTCACACACACACAAAAATCACAGACAGCATTACAATAAAAGTACAGAAAGTGAAAAATTTGCCAGTTACCTGTAATATTTTCTTTTATTTTTCCTTTATACAGAGATAGAGTCAGAGAGAGGGATAGATAGGGACAGACAGACAGGAATGGAGACAGATGAGAAGCATCAATCATCAGTTTTTCGTTTTGACACCTTAGTTGTTTATTGATTGCTTTCTCATATGTGCTTTGACCGCGGGCCTTCAGCAGACCGAGTAACTCCTTGCTCGAGCCAGTGACCTTGGGTCCAAGCTCGTGAGCTTTTTGTTCAAGCCAGATGAGCCCGCGCTCAAGCTGGCGACCTCGGGGTCTCGAACCTGGGTCCTCTGCATCCCAGTCCAATGTTCTATCCACTGTGCCACCGCCTGGTCAGGCGTAATATTTTCTTGAGACACACACATAACTCTCTTTATACTTATATAAAGCTTTGCATGTTTTAATTATAGCTAAACTTTAGTGTCATATTTTAAATGTATCGATTTAATTTTTATCACAAAGATTTCTCCATATTTTTGTTTTAAGTTATTATTTTACATGTGTCAGTAAACTCTAGTCTATTGAATTTGAGTTGGTGTTTAATAATTTACCTAACTAGTTTCTTTCGTTAAATAATTCAGTTGTTTCCATCATTTTGTTATTATAGAGAATACAATAATAAACTTTGTAGTACATATGGGGTCACTAGACTAAAGCATATAGACATATGGGTGTTTATACAAATTGCCACATTACTTTGCCAACTTGAGAATTTATATAAATTGTATAATGTGAACGAATAATTTTGAATTTTATCACAGCTTTGCTTTATTATGTGTGTGTTTGTATCAAGCAGTAGTCACCTTGTACTCATGAATTTAGCCATATTTATACTACATGAGTACAAGGTGACCATATCATTGCAACCTGTATTTCTTTGAGGTTGAACATTTCTCTGTTTGTTCACTATATGGTATTTCTTGCATGAGTTTTATCCCTTGTTGCATTTACTCTTTGAACAGAACTTTCTTTGAGCGTCCATCAAGGGCCATGCCATGTGCAGAGACTGCTCAAAACGGCCACAGACATCCCTGCCCACTCAGAGGTGGGGAAGTGGACGATTCAGCAATTTTGAGAAGGACCACAGTTGGGAACGAAGGCTGCTTGGCTGCACATGGCTGGGCACCCGCCTGGACCTAGATTTCCCACACTCCCAGTCTGTGATCCCTTCCTGACTGCAGGAGTGATGAATAGACCAGGTGACCCCATGGGGACACTATAACTGCATGATTTATTATCTGCCCTGACTTGGCCAGAGGCAGCAGGAGAAGCAGTGGCACCAGAAACTCTCTTGAGTATGGAGGCCCACGTTAATCTTTTTGTGACTGACTGACATTAATATTACTCTTTGAAGTAAAAACTCATTCCCCAAATTCCTCCCCAGAGATTCGCATAACAGAGCTAACTAGACTATACACAGCTCCTATTTGAATTAGTATTATTTTATTTGTAGAATTTTCTCGCAATGATTACGTGTCTATAAGGTGGGGGGAGAGGTCCTGTAGTCAGAATGGCCTAGGTATCAGTGCAGCTCTGACAAAGACCTTTCCATGGTCCCATGTTTCTCTGTTAACGCATGCAGACCATCTCTGCCTTCTCCCACTGTCTCTCTTGACTTTGCTCTTTCTGTACAAAGGTACAGCACAACTCTTTCTGTCTCCGCAAGATTGATCAGTGTTTCTGGAATCTACCAGTCTCACTTCTGGTACCTTTCTTTTCCTCCCATAAAAGAAAGCCTTTCTCTGAATGTTGCCTGTGATCAATTGTGTTGTATCTTTAGTAAGGAACATTTTTTAGATTTTAACCCAATTTTTAACCTGTAAGTTTAAACCACATCCTTTTGTTGTCCAACCTTATCTTTAAGGTTTTTATTTTCAACATCATCTATTACTATGCTCCTGCCTCTTCTTTTGTTATATGGAGTTAGAATAATTTCATTTGCTTTCACCTTCTGTAGTGATGTGGAAAGTAGATGCCCCTTTTTCATTATCCCACACGTATGCACTGAGGACCAAACGGTGTTCGTCGGGCTAAATGGATAGTAGGGATGATGGAAGCTGGTTTGTGTGAGGGTGGAGTTGGATAGGGTTCATCCTGTCAGGTGAACAGTCTAAGTAAGGGCTCCCCAAGGCAAGACACGATATGCCACTGTGAGTGTCACCGGTGCCTGGAGTTTAGGGAGGAGATAGTGAGAAATGAGCTGAGAACCAGCCATCAGTCCTTGGGGGCCTGGGTGTGTCATATTCAAGAGTGTGAATTTGATCTTAAAGACATGATGAGCCATTGGAGCTAAGCCATCAGCATCTTTTTGAAACGGAGGAGCAAAGATTCATTGAAGAAGGTTTTCTAGTCATTGTTCTTACTTGGGCATTTGTACTAGACACACATTTAGAGCCACTGGTGTATATCTAGGTTTTAAGATGGACCTAGAGCCATAATTTTGAATGGTCCCCAGAATAGCAACAGATACCTGCTACCAGAGAGGAGATTGATCAAAGGAGAAGGAGACTCCCCTTCATCGATGACTTAACCACAAGGCCTCAGCCAGACCCCACCCGTGCAGATAAATCCTCCCAAAGAAATATATAGGGTATAGCTTTCACATGGTGTTTGTTTTAAGATAATCAGTGTTTGTAAAATCACATTGTTGGGGAATGTGACCACCAGTTGAACTATGTACTGGACTGGGCAATTGGAGGCTTCTCCTCCCCTCCCTTGTCCCGAGAATGTATGTTCCTCTTGCCTTCCCTCGGCTAGAAGCTTCCCAAGAACACAGTCTTGAGAAAGTAAGGTGTTGTTGAGACCATCTGGATGGTGTATGTGATGGAACCCAGTTAAGGTCTCTATAGAAACTTCTAAGATTTGGGTGGGTGGGTGCAGAAAATCAACTGGTCTCTTGGTCACCCAAGACAAGCCTCGTGTGTAAGTTCCCTTGATTGTTAAAACTGCTACCTACCCATCTGGAGTGGCCTGCCTCTTTCTTCCGTCTCTTCCTGACCTCCATATGGGGGCCAGTTTCAGTTTGCACTTGGGGATCTCCGAGGGGGTAGTGATCCAACACATATGTTTGTGTTTCTTTTTTCCTGTAAGCAGCATCAGTATTTTTATGGTATGAGATGGGCTTCCAGGAATGGAATCTCCACTTACAACATGATAGTCACAGGAAACAAATTATTGATTTATAAATACTTGACTTCTTACTGTTGTCCAATAATTGATCAGATAAAAGGTTGGCACGCTTCTTCTGAAAAGTGCTGGAGAGTAAATATTTTCAGCTCTGCAGGCCATATGGTCTCTGTCACCACGAGATAACTCTGCCACTGTGTAGTGTGAAAGCAAGCATAGTTACTATGGAAACAGAGGAGCATGGCTGTGTGCCAAACAAAGTTTATTTATGGGCAATGAAATTTGAATATCATATAATTTACACATATCACAAAATATTATTACTCTTTGGATATTTCTCCAACCCTTTAAAAATACAAAACCATTCTTAACCTCTGGGTCATCCAAAAACAGACTTTGGGCTAGATTTGGGCCATAATTTATTAACCGCTGGTTTAGGTCATCATTTCAGGTTGTGTGGCTAGCTATGATGTACTTAACATGTCGTATTGCTGAGACTGTGCTGCATGTTTTTCATTTCTCAAATTACACAGTTCTCAAGGAAACGTTTAAGTATGCATTTATGTATTTACAGGTAGGGACATTGAGACTTTCTGAGATTAAGTCACTCAACCCAAGGTGACATAGTAGTCGTCTAATGGTGGAATGATGCTTTGAACTGAACTCTGTCTGAGTTCAGTTTTAACTGTAAAATCCCAGTTATTGAGGAGTTCACAGAGTTGCAGGGAAGACAGTGTATTTTGTAACTGTAATAGAAAGTCATTACAATTCAACTAGCAGCCTGAGCAGGTGGTGGCGTAGTGGATAGCATGTTGACTTGCGATGCTGAGGATGCAGGTTTGGTATCCCAATGTTGCCGGCTTGAGCACAGGCTCACCAGCTTGAGTGTGGGATCATAGACATGACCCCATGGTCACTGGCTTGAGCCTAAACGTCATTGGCTTGGAGCCCAAGGTCACTGCTTGAGCAAGGAGTCACTGGCTCAGCTGGAGCCACCAGGTCAAGGCACATATGAGAAAGCAATCAATGAACAACTAAGGTGCCACGACTACGAGTTGATGCTTCTCATCTCCCTTCTGGTCTGTCCCCACCCTCTCTCTAAAAACAAACTTCCCTCCCCCAAGTAACAAAAACAACAATTCAACTAGCAAGTAAATCCCTAGATACAGTATATGAGTAAAGCCTAGGATGAGTTAGCTCTTGGGCTCTTGGCCTCTATCACTCATAATGAGAATGCAGGAATATAGTAAAAAATATTGTAATAGCTATGTATGGTGTCAGATGGGTACTAACTTACCAGAGTGATCATTTCATAAAATATAAAAATATCTAAAAAATGATTTTAAGTGAGAAAAAGAAAAAGAGAAAAAGAAAAGAACAAGAAAAGGAAACACCCAGACAGAGCCACAGTTTGTCCTAGATGATACAGCTCAGGGATCAGGAACCTTTTTGGCTGAGAGAGCCATGAACGCCACATATTTTAAAATGTGATTCCGTGAGAGCCATACAATGACCCTTGTACATTACGCATTATCCAATAAAAATTTGGTGTTGTCCAGGACAGCTGTGATTGGCTCCAGCCACCCGCAACCATGAACTTGAGCGGTAGGAAATGAACGGATTGTAATACATGAGAATGTTTTATATTTTTCACGTTATTATATTTTTTCTTAAAGATTTGTTTGTGGCCTGACCTGTGGTGGCGCAGTGGATAAAGCGTCAACCTGGAAATGCTGAGGTTGCCGGTTCGAAACCCTGGGCTTGCCTGGTCAAAGCACATATGGGAGTTGATGCTTCCAGCTCCTCCCCACCTTCTATCTTTCTCTCCTCTCTCCCTCTCTGTCTCTCTCTCTCCCTTTCTCTTTCCTCTCTAAAATGAATAAATAAATAAAAATTAAAAAAAAAAAAAAAAAAAAAAGATTTGTTTGTGAGCCAGATGCAGCCACCAAAAGAGCCACATCTGGCTCGCGAGCCACATCTGGCTCGCGAGCCATAGGTTCCCGACCCCTGATATAGCTTAGTCAGCTGAGCAGGTTTCAAGACTCTCCAGGCCATCATGCTTACATGGTGCCATATTTACGCAACATTGTGTTGTTGGCAATGCTTCCTGATAATATTACCCACACATTTAATTATAAAGTGATAGTGTAAGAGAGAAGAGAGATTGGATGTGAATCTGGCTCTACCATTTGGAAGTTCAGTGACCTTGAAGTAATTTAGTTTTTTCTGCCTCGGTTTCCTCATTTATAAACAGGAGTAAAAATAATGTTTTGTAACTGAGTTGTTGAGAGGATGATGATATAAGCTGGGACAGGCCAAGTGACTACTAGCACAATAGTAGATGACCAATACATGGAAGCTGCTGTTACTCTTTTGAGCTATTTGAAACTGACGCTACTGCTAAATATTTTCTCCTCCATTCTTTATTTGTGAACTTATTGGGAGAAAAGGGTTATGTTTAATGGACTAGTATCATGTTCAGTATATTTTCTCTACATTCAAAAATGAAACTGCAGGAGAATTTCCTTTTATATACAATCATTATTAAATTTTAATGATTGCAGAGGATGTCTTTCAGGATGAAGTATATCATGTACCTTTTTCCCCTCTATGTTTGGAATTGCTTTGCATTACTTAGCAAAACTCTGACACATTAAAATTCATTGTAGATCTTTCAGATTTGAAAGGATTGTGAGTATATCTGTCTGTATGGCTATAGGGTTTTTTTTGTAATTGCTTGTTTTCTCCCCAATTATTGATTTGTTTAAATTTCTCATTGATTTGATATTTTACATTTTGATAGAAAATCATAAATTACGGTTAGATTAATCAATTCAGTAGTATATAGCTGTGCATGGCATTCTCAAACAATTATTCTCCAATTTATGCATTGTTATTTCTCTTTTCTAACATTGTGCACTTATATTTTCTCTGTTTCTTGTTTAATTAACCTCAGGAATTTTTGCTTTGTTAGAGTTTTGAAAGAAACATCTTATTTTTATTTATTTCTCCCCAAACCTTGTTTTCACCTGCCTTTTCTTAACATGTTTATTATGTTGTGATCAGAGAATTTGACTTCCATAATAATTACTCTTTTGTGCTTGATATCAGATAGTATATTCCCAACTATTATTTTATCCCTTTTTTAAACAATAGAAACATCCTATTTTCATTTTCTGTGTTCTAATTCTTTATTAATTCATTCTTATTCATCATATTGTTCAGATTCGTGTGCGTGCTTTTCAGTGTACTAGATGACTGAGTTGTAACAGCGTGAGTGAATGGCAAATCGTTACAACAGAGATTCTATCAAGTTCTCTCCATTGGCAGTCACTTTTGATGTACATAGTTCATTGACATTTATTATTTGAAAAGTGTTCAGCATTCTTTGGTTTTTAGTTCTTTGTGTGCCTTTAACATTTTATAATACCCATATGTATTTTGTTCAGTCCTGTAACCTAGGCATTCTTACTTTTTAATGAAAAAACAAAACCGTATATGTCTTTTAATATTCACATTATGTTTATGTGTATTAGCTTTTGCTTACTAACCCAGTCAGGAACTTCTTGCTCCCCACCATGAGATAATAATTAAGTTCTTTTTATTTTTAGAGTAACACTTGGATCATCTTCTGTCGTCCTAACTTTTATTTTAACTTTTATAGTTCTTTTGACATGTCTTTCCAATTATGACTACAGAATCCGGGCCATTCCTCAATGGCGTTGTCCCCCCCCCCCCCAGTTTATTTTATCCTTATGGTAACCAGCTTCTTTCTACCGTATTATTACTGAGCCACATGGGTCATCAAGCACTATTTCTATCCATGTACGTTTAAATTTTTAACGACTTAACTCAAACCATCAAGGTTTGTTTTCTTAAAAGAGTTTATAATAAAGTTTTACATATCTAAGTTCTACATCGTGATGATTTGACACATAGACAGGCAGTCCCTGGGTTACGAACGAGATAGGTTTTAAAGGGCTGTTCTTAAGTTGAATTAGTTGGAACAGGTACATTCACCTATTAACTGGAACTTAAATAGGTATTTGTCTTAAGGTAGTATTTATTTTTACCTTTCTATGCATATAAATACTTAAATATTTTCAAATACAACCTTGAACAATCTTGGATGATGCAGAAGATGGTGCAGAACATGGTGGGCTTGTTGGAGAAGGTGGGGCTGGTGTTAGGGAGTTGAGGGGGGGTGTGATTCTGCTGCTGGGGTCAGTTTCTTGAAGTAGTCCGCCGGGGAGGTTTGTACTGTACAGATTTTCCTTTTTCTCATCATAAATGGCCCTGTAGCATCTCAGACCTTCAGTAAGAAGCACAATAAATTTACGACCAGCCCGGTAACTAGAACACTGCACGGTACGCTCAGGCTGTGGCTGGGCTCAGAGCAGCCCATGGCCCAGTGGTTAGGGACCCCTTGCTGTACAGCAATAGCCCTTATGACACTCCGTTCATAAGTACGAGTTGTACGTAAGTCAGATGTTTGTAACTTGGGGACTTACTGTATGTATATAATTAGTATTTATATATAGTGAAAGGATTACTACCATTAAGCTAATTTAATGTAGCATCTCCTTACATAGTTAAGCATCTCCTTTTTCTGTGTGTAATGAGAGCGCCTGAAATCGACTCAGTGAATTTCCAGCCTCCAACACCAGTGTCATTAACAATAGTCATCATACTGTGTATCTCCAGACTTATTTCATTCCACACAGCTGTGGCTTTGTACCCTTTGACCGACATCTCCCCGCCCCTGGTAACCACCACTCCACGCTTTGCTTCTGTGAACTTGACTTTTTAAGATTACAGATAGAAGTGGGATCAGGTAGTTTGTTTTCTTTCTGTGTCTGGCTTATTTCACTTACCATCCTGGCAGCAAATCGGGGTTCCTGGTGGCGGGAGAGGAGCAGTTGTGTGTCATTGTCCTCCCCCCTCCGCTCCCTGAGCCCAGCCTTCCCCTTCACACGCCTGGACTTGGAGTGGCTCAGGCGCAGTTTTCTTTCCTTCTTAATAGCTTGGCCGTTGCTTTCGCACTTTGTACGGTTCTCATTGATCTGTGATTTTTATTCCTCACACCACGGCAGCCCTTCCCATTAGTGTGCCTTATTTATCTTTTGGAGTTGGCATTTAAACTCAGTTGCGGCTTGGAAGTAATTTTAGAAGTGAAATTTGTCAGTTAGGGGTGTGAGCAATAAATGATCCCTTCAGGTGTCGGACACATTCAGGTCCTTCTGTCGCAGGCACCCTGAAGTGGCAGCTTTGCCGGGTAAAGAATACCTGGAATCCTCTGCTTTTATTTCTGAGGGATTTATGCCTATCGCTAAGGTCTGAGACGAGAAGCCAGAGACAAGGCTTATTGGTGGTGCTTCTAAAATGCAATCTGTTTTCCTATTTCAGTGCGTGAAGGAGGCATTTTCTAGGACAGAGACGGGTGTCTTCCTCCTTGCTGTGGCCTCTGGAAGAGATGTCATGAGCTTCTTTTCTCTCCGAATTAAGTTTTTAAGCAGTCGAGGAGAACTGTTTCCTCTCAGGACACTTTTCCCTTTTATTTCTTGATTCAGCTTTCACAGTCCCCCTGGAAGTTTGAAGGTCAGGCTCCCCGTGGTCACGGGCTTTATTTCTCCCCCAGATTCCTTTAGTTCTCTTTTGTTCCTCGAAATATTGTTTCATGGATGGGATGTGTTGTTACAGAACCAGTTCTGCTTTCGACTGCATTTCTGGGGTATTCTTAATTGTGTTATCATCTTCCTGCAGTCAGTGTTCTTTCCAACCCCAGTTTAATCTTGATTGATTTTTGTAATGCCACCTTTCGTCTTTGCGTGAATAGATGCCAATGGTTTCCTCAGTGCCTTTTTTTTATTCTGTTGCTGTTACAGTTTTGTTCCCAAAGTGTGGTTCTCAGCCAACCCCTAGGGGCTTTGAGTTTTTGCCACATAATACATTTTCATCAATCCTGGATTTTTGATATTATAAACCCTGTTAAAATTTATTTTTCTGTTTTATTCCTTTTCTGTTTTATTGGTATTTTTAATAGAAGAGCCTGTTTTGCCATCATTAATTTTCAGAAAGTGTTTTTATTATCACTATTTAAAAAATAATCTATTACTGTATTTTACATTTTACCCTGATGTAACTATTACTGTGAATGATTAACTATATTACATTTATTTCTATCGTAATTGTTTCGTGATGATAAAATTAAAAATTCTACACAAAAGTGGAGAGGATTGTGTAATGCTCCTTCAGGTACTCATGTGGATACCCCTGTATTTTTACTAATGACTAGTTTTTCTATCTCATTTAATTCCCAACCCACAGACCTCCCCGTTTGCCTTGGAGTATTTTAAAGCAAATCCCAAATATTATGTCATTTCACCTGTGAGTGAGATTCCCGGGTGTGGTCAGTGCTTCCTCATGGTGTCATGCGCTTGCTCCTCCAGACCCCTTAGTTCCCGTCGGCTGTAGATAGATCCAGGGCAGGGATTCTCAAACTTTTTGGCCTCAGGACCCCTTGACAGTTTATAAATTCTTGAAGACCCAAATGATTCATTTATATGTTGATATAATAGTGATATCTAGTACACTAAAAGTTGAAACTGAGAAACTTCTAAAACACTAGTAGATACAAGTTCTCCCTCCATTGGCCATTGATGCTGTCATCATGTGTCATGTCACTTCTGAAAAATTCTGCTGTATCCATGGGAGAGAACAAGAGTGACAAAGACAAATCATGTCTTTGTATTGTTAAGAAAGCAGTTTTGCCCTGGCCGGTTGGCTCAATGGTAGAGCGTCGGCCTGGCGTGCAGGAGTCCCGGGTTCAATTCTCGGCCAGGGCACACAGGAGAAGCATCCATCTGCTTCTCCACCCCCCCCCTCCTTCCTCTCTGTCTCTCTCTTCCCCTCAAGCAGCCAGGGCTCCATTGGAGCAAAGTTGGCCCGGGTGCTGAGGATGGCTCTGTGGCCTCTGCCCCAGGCGCTAGAGTGGCTCTGGTTGCATCAGAGCAATGCCTCAGATGGGCAGAGCATCACCTCCTGGTGCGTATGCTGGGTGGATCCCAGTCGGGTGCATGCGGGAGTCTGACTGCCTCCCCGTTTCCAGCTTCGGAAAAAAAAAAAAAAGAAAGCAGTTTTGATATTGTGGACTCTGTGAAGTGATCCTAGGGTGGCTCCCAGAAGTCCCAGAGCACACTTTGGGAAGCTCTGATTAGAGGTTTATATACAGAGTCAGCTTTCTGTGGGTGGGGGAGGACAAAAATACCTATGGGGATACTGTATGCTTTCATGAGCCTGTCAGGGCATATGAGGCCTGGTTGTCCCCTCTTACTGATGCTGAGGTTGATACATGGTTGCAGGTCTGACCATAGAATTGGACCCTGTTTATTGTGACAATCTCATGTAGATTCAAGAAAAATATTATTCTGTTTCTTCTGTTGTGTGCTTACAGTTATTTAGTTCTCCCTTCTCAATTGCTTTATTTAAATTAAGTATCTTAATTTTTCACTTGACTGTCACATTATAATATTGGGTATTACGATTTGCCACTAGTTCTGTGAAAATATTTTTCATATTACTATTCTTTTGTTTGGGGATGCATCTTTAATATTTTTTTCATTTCTTTTGTCTTTATTATATAATTTCTTTGTGTATATGTATGTTTTAGATTTTTATTTTTTGTTTTTGTTTTTACTTCATTTTTTGGCTTAAATTCTCAGTTGTGGGTATAATGCTGCACTTGCATGTGATTACCCCAATTTTGTATTTTATTTTTAGGTATGTGTAGTTTCTGTGAGCTTTCTGTAATCAGCATATTGTTGCATTTGATTTACCTCAGAAGGACAATTATGTTCTTTTTTTATCAGATTAATTCGGTTGTTTATATCTAGGGCTCTGATTGTTATATTTGAAATACCTTATATCATTCTAGTCTTTTCACCTTTTAGTCCTGCTTTTCTTGTTTTTTATTTAAATAAAAGTACCTGGATCATATGTATATACATTGTTATTGAAAAGTTCAGTAATAGGGCAGTAGGAAAAACAAAAGCTCGTCTAAAACTCCTCCCCACCCCTTGCCAAATTGTTGACAATATAGTTTGTTCCTTTACAAACATTTTCTATGCATTTATCCACAAATATTGGCACACATAGAAATAAAATAAATGCTTGGTTTTTAAAAATGATAAATGGGTGTGTACACTGTATTTTTCTGCAGCTTTTTTTTTTTTTTTTTGTATTTGAATCTGAGAGCCTGTCCATGTTGGTACAATAATAGCTCTGGCTGCATATTCTTAGGTGCTGCGTGGCCTGGTGTAGATTCACCAGAGTTTATTTAACCAAACAGCTATTGGTGGACATTAAGATGTTTCCATGATTTCTTATGACAACCCCTGCTGCTATTAATATTCTTGTTGCCACCTGTGTGTGTGATCTTCTTTTTTTTTTTTTTAATTCTAGGAGAGAGAGAGGGAGAGTGGGGGGGGGGGGAGCAGGAAGCATTAACCCTCAGATGTGCCTTGACTGGGCAAGCCCAGGGTTTCAAACAGGTGACCTCAGTATTGCTTTATCTGCTGCACCACCACAGGTCAGGCCTGTGTGATCTTTGTAGCGTTTCTCCATATGGAGAACTAGAACTAGGAAAACTCAATCAAAAGTTCTGTACATTTTGGATTATAATAGGCACTACCAACCAAGTTGTCTTCCCAACAAAGCTGCACCAAGCACTGTATTTCCTGTTTTCCTCTCTTGCCCGTTTTCCCATTGGGTTGTTTGTAGGCCCTGCTTATACGTTATGGATATTAATCATTCGTTGCATTTACTTCAACGGCAGTCTTTGCTTCTCGTGTTTTGTATGGCTTTTAGCTTTGTCAGTGGCTTTTCATTTTTAATCTTTTAGAACTTGTTAATGAATGTTTTCTGCAGTAAAATTTCTCAATCCCTTTAAAATGTTTTCTGTGTGGATCTGTGTTGTTGCATACTTTTAATACATCGTTCACAAACATTAGGGGATCAGGGAACGTGCAGATACTCCAGTATCTTCAGTACTTTCAGCCTTTTGTATAGTGCATTTTCACCAATGAAATGAAAGTTGGTTTTGCATCTCATAATTGAACAACTTTCTTTGACCTGTTGTTTGCTTTTCTGATGTTCCTGTTTAATTAAAAAAAATCAAATGTTTCTTTTTTTATTGCTTCATATTCATTTTGAAATATCCTCTAATTTTTGTGAGCAGCGTATTTGCATGTAGGAACATTGTTTTCTGGTGTCTTTGTAATTTAATTCCACCATCATTGGCACTCGTGACCAGTGTCCTCATTGCTCTAGACTTCCGGAGAGGTCTGAGTCGGGGAAGGCGGGTTCCGGGGGCAGCAGAGCCCCTTTCCTGTGTCTGGCTCCTGTCTTGGACTCCATTCAGCTGCCGGTGCTTTATGCTTTCGAACCCTGCCACGGTGTTTCACGCCTCTGGACCTGTGTGCATGTTCTTTGCCAACCGGAATGTGTCCCTCTTTTGTTTGGCTGCTGTTTGTTGAGCACTCAAGAGTGTGCCGGGCACCCTGCTCGGTACTTAAAATACATCATTTCTGCTGCTTGCCATCCTCCTGCGGTGGCCACTGCGCCTCTACAGAGGTGACCCTTGGAAGAAGCACGCCGTCTGGTATGCTGCCCGTGGTGCCCTCCCACACTGACCCACGCTGGCCAGTGATGCGCTTTAGCCAGTACAATGTGGCGGAAGCGAGGCCGTGCCGATCCTGGCCTTTGGAAGGCCTGTGTGCCCCGGAGTGTCTGGCTGCAATGCAAGGGAGAGGCCCTGAGACTAACTGGAAATGCACGGGAGAGAAAGGCTAGCAGTGCCAGGGTCCAGCTGAGCTCAGCCTTCTTGATGTCCCGGCATCCTCCACTGTCTGACTGTAGCCATAAAAGCAACAGGAGCACTGAACAGCTGAGCCCACAGAATTATAAGAAATAATGAAATGAGATGGTTGTAAAATACCAAGTTTAATAAATAATTGACACCGTGAGATCCAAATAACTGCTCTGGGTATACAAGGGCTAGAGGTGAGTTAAAGGACTATTAGCGACAGTACTAACAATAGCCATCATTCAGTGAAGTGTCCGTAGTGGTCCAGGCATGGCGTACAGACATTCTGCGTGGCAAACTCCTGCGTTCTTCATGGATCATTAGTAGTTTTATAAGAACACGAGTAATAACAACTACCACTTATTAAGTAGCTAATACAGGGCAGAAATTCTCTCTAGGTACTTTACGTGGGTTCTTCTTGGCTGACTCCTGCTCATCCTTCAAGACTGTGTCCGGAGGGAGGAGGACACCCACCCTCCAGAGCGCTTCCACAGTTCCCGAGTTCCTTTGCTTGCAGAACGCCTGCCTTTTCCGTGGCTGTTGTCCCTTCATCCCATGATCTATCTTCCACCCCCCCTCTCTTCTGGTACCTGCGTATCATAGCTGTTAAATGAGTCACTATTTAGCATTGACCTTATTATGACTACGCATGTATTATTCGCTGATAACCTGGGGAACTATGATTACATTTTTAATCTTGTACAACTTCTGGAGTTAATAATGAGGGCTCACATTTTTTCTTTTCCTTGTTTGGATGTTCTTAAGTCATGCTTTCTGGTCACTGTGCCATACAACCAGACTGTCACCCCCCCACCCCCCACCCCCGGCTGCTGCTGCTTCCTGCATGGGCCCGCATTTAGTTCCCTTTTCTGTTTTGCTTTGGTTCTTTCCTTGGAGCAGGTCCTCCTGGCATTTCTTCCTGCATGGGCCCGCATTTAGTTCCCTTTTCTGTTTTGCTTTGGTTCTTTCCTTGGAGCGGGTCCTCCTGGCATCCGGGGGTACCTGCCTTGCACCCCTCTCCCCAGAGGTTCCCTCCTGCGCTCAGCACCCTGTTTCCACGAGCCTCCCTCTTGCTCTCTTTAATTGGCTCCCCGGGGAGCTTCCATTCTGAGATACATTCCTTTGCTAAATCTTTGTACCCTCTGTCTTCTCTGTTCCCGTTTTCTGGACTGCTTCTCCATCAGGTGCTAGACCTCCTCCAGTGAACCCCTGATTTTTTTAAAATTTCTCTCAAATTATTTTCCCTTTTTGTCTTTTTATTATTATTTTTTTTATCCAGTTTTCCGGGAGATTTGGTTTCCCATCTCTTGTCTTAAAAATGTAACATTTCGGGTTGTCCTTCCTCATTGCTGAAGCGTGTCTCACTCTCCAGGCTCTCCCCTTCTGTGTTGTGTGCTGTTTGAGTTCGCACGTGCGGCCCCTCTCCCTCGCCTGCCTCTCTGAGCTTCCTGCACAAGGCCTGCGCATCCCACGCGCCACGTGATGATCTGTTTGGTTGGTTCTGGCATCTGGCCTCATGTAGTTAGTTTTCCTCAAGGCCTTGGTGATGCTCTGTTCTTTTGGATTTGGGAGGAAGGCTCTGAGGCATTAGGGGTCGTTCCATGCATTATGGAGTGGAACACACCGTGGTCCTCACTGCTGGATGCCTAAGAGAATATGCAGCTACTTTGCTGGGTGTTACCGGTTGAATTGTGTCTCCCCCCCTAATTTATATGTTAACGCCCTATCTCTCAGTACCTCAGAATGTGATTATGTTTGGAGACAGGGCCTTTGAAGAGGTGATTAAGGTTAAAAGGTTATTAGGATGGGCCCCAACCGAGTATCACGGGTTTCCTTCTAGGAAGAGATTAGGACACTGACAAGCACAGAGGGAAGACCTTGTGGAGACCCAGGGAGATGACGACCTTCTGCAAGCGAAGGAGAATCCAGCCTTGCCCCCAGACTTCCAGCCTCCAGAACCAGGCGGAGGTGCATTTGGGTAGTTGGAGCCACCCAGGCTGTGGTGCTCTGATACGCAGCCCCAGCACGAATACCCTGGCCTGGACGAAGCTCACATGGCAGAGTTTGCAGATCTCTCCTCTCCAAAGTTCCTAGGGAAGAAAAGTCCAGTCTCCTGCCAGTTGCTGGCTCGCCTGTGTGCATTCTGGGAGCTCATTAGGAGGCTTGGAGCAGTGTGGGAGGGCATCTAGATTTTCATGTTACCTCTCTGTTCCCTTTGACCCCTTGCCCTCCCCTTTGCCTCTGGCCCTGGCACTGGAGCCTGTGGGGGAGACTGGGTCAGCTGGGCGTGGGGGTGGGCGGCTGGAGCATAGCTGCACCACATACAGAATTGCTGCCATGCTTCTCTGTCAGCCCTATGCCTTGCCCCCACCCTCTGGAGCCTCCTCTCTGGGGTCCTGGGCCTGAACTGGCATCTTGCTCTGCAGTTGGTTGGTATTTCACCCTCCTGACTCCTCTCCCCTCATTTCTTCTTCCAGATTCCAGTTTGTGCTGCCTGTCCGTAGTCTCCTGCTTCTTGTCCATGTCAGCCCACAGACCTTTGCACCCCTATGGACAATAGGGAGTTTATTGGTTCAAGCCCGCGGGCAGTCCAGCGGCCAGGGGCCTTCAGCGGGCTCGCTCAGTGGGAGAAGGCAATCTAGAAACGTGTCCCTTTGTACCTCCCTGTGCTGTTGCCTGAGATGTGAGCTTCATTTTTTTTAAACTTTGTATCCTGAAATAATTTTAGGCGCACAGAGAGTTTCAAAAATAGTACAGTGAGTTCCCTAATGGTGACATCTTACATAACAGTGGCATGACTATCAAAGCGAAGACATTAACACGGTCCAGTGCTAAACCAAATGCTAAACTAAATATAACTAAGCTTTGGACTCGACTCGGATTTTACCAGATTTTCCAGAAATGTCCTTTTTCTGTCCCAGGATCCAATCCAGGATCCTACACTGTATTTAACTGTCAGATTCTCTTAGTCTCCTCTGCTCTGTCAAGAGTTCCTCAGCATTTCCTGGTGTTTCATGACCTTGACACCTTGAAGAGCGCTGGTCAGGTGTTTTGTAGACTGTCTCTTCATTGGGGATTGTCTGGTATTTTATTGGGATTAGATTGAAGTTTTGGATTTGGGGGAAGGACACCACAGAGACGTTGTCCCCTTTCAGTGCATCCTAGTAAGGGTACCGGAGTTCGATGTGGCTGGTGACGTTGATGTCGTCACTGGCTTAGGTAGCATCTGCCAGCTTTCTCCCCTGGAGAATTCCAGTGGAGAGTAAAGGTTTCTTTGTGATTAATACATGGGTGGGGGCTATGCAAATATCCTACTTGTCCTTAAACTTTTGCCCAGAATGTTTGGCATTTATTGGTGGGTATGACCTGCTGCTACGGTGACTTGTGGTCTCTTGAGAAGATTTTCCATTTCTCTTTTTCCTCCCACACTTCTTCATCAGAACTCCTCTGTGAGGAAAGTTGTCCCTTCTTCCCCATTTATTGTCTTCTTTGATCATTTATTTATGTCAGTATGGATTTATGGATATTTATTTTATTCTTTGGGCTATATCCAATACTGTGTTTATTTCTTCTGTTGCTCAAATTGTTCCAGGGTTGGCCGTTCTCCTTCCGGATGTCAGGTTGGTTTTTGTGTACTTTGGACACAACTTGGACTTTCTCTGTTTTTTCAAAGAACTTTGTTACTTTCTGGCACGATGAGATGCTCCAGGCTCATCTTGGATGGTTCACAGATTTTAAAATTCTTTTATTTTGATAAGTTTTCTGAAGGAAACAGAGAAGAAGCATATGTTCAAGACAATGTTTTCCCCAAACATTTTTGATCATGAAGATTTTGTTTCTTATGTTATTGTTATTTTAATTTTTATTCACGGTAGCCCAGATACACGGTCTCTGAAACGGACACCTGTTGGAAGGTGTACATCCAGTCCCTGTCTTTGCAGAAACAGGAACCAGAATCTCCTCCTCCATTCTTTTTTTTTTTTTTGTATTTTTCTGAAGCTGGAAATGGGGAGAGAGTCAGACAGACTCCCGCATGCGCCCGACCGGGATCCACCCGACACGCCCACCAGGGGGCGGCGCTCTGCCCACCAGGGGACGATGCTCAGCCCCTCTGGGGCTCGCTCTACCGCAACCAGAGCCACTCTAGCGCCTGGGGCAGAGGCCAAGGAGCCATCCCCAGCACCCGGGCCATCTTTGCTCCAATGGAGCCTTGGCTGCAGGAGGGGAAGAGAGAGACAGAGAGGAAGGAGGGGGTGGGGTGGAGAAGCAAATGGGCGCTTCTCCTATGTGCCCTGGCCAGGAATCGAACCCGGGTCCCCCGCACGCCAGGCCGACGCTCTACCGCTGAGCCAACCGGCCAGGGCCTCCTCCTCCATTCTTACTGATGACACCAGACTCCAGCGCAGAAGGGCCTACTTGGTTTATACCATTTGGCACCTTATATCCTGGTCAGAGCCAGGGAAACACAAGAAAACCTTTTCTAGGTCTTCCAGGAAGGGGATGTTCATGCTTTAGGCACGGAGGCGACCCGAAGAAATGTTCTCCCTTTTCTTGGGTGAAGACGTGTTCTGAAACATAGGTCCGGAGCTGCCGCAGCCATTTTGCCACTGTGAGTTGAGAGTCAGCTGCTAGCTAGAGGGAGCTATTATTATGTGGAGCCTCGGGGTGAAGCCCACCCAGGGAGGGAGAGGAGGAGGCTGGGCAGCACCCTGGGGCTTCGTTGTGTTGCTGCTGTAAGAAGCCTCACCTGACCTCCGACTGGACATCCAACGCAGGAACCCAAATACTCCCTTTAACGTTGAAAACGGTTTGTATTTTTTTTCTGACACCTTTGTTCCTAATGTGACCTCACTGTACTTAACACCTTAAATGTACAAGCAGGGTATGCAATGGAAATAATAATACTCAATCGATGTGGAAGTATTTTGAATCAAGCACATCTCATTTTATATTTCCAGGTGGGTAAGCACTTATATTTGTCATTTTGATCATTTTGATTTTTTTTATTTACCTAAATCAAGTTTATATTGCTTACAAGTAATAAGTTAAAACTAATTAAAACAAAATTTAGCTGCATGACACTCGTGCCCTTCTGTGGGAACTTAAATTTCTGAGCAGTAGACGTGCTTCTTTAACCATTGGTCATTTAATGGACTGCTGAGGTGTTAACTGTCACTGATCTGGGTATTGGTCTGACCACCCACCTGGCCCCTGTCCGTGCTTGACTCGGGCAGCCACGTGGGGAGCAGGACTTCCTCTGGAGAGCAGCGGAGTAAAGGTGAGTGTGAGTTCAGCGAACCTGGGTTCTAATTTGGGAGCTTTCCCTTCGAAACTGTGGTCTAGGCGGAGTCACTCCTCAGTTCCTGGGGGGCAGGATCACGGCTTCTCTGCTTCGCAGCGGTGGGGTAGGAAATGCGGTAGTGTGCCCAGAAGAGCCCGATGAACTGAAGGAAGACATCGTTGGAGAGGCTCTGTGTCCTCTCAGGCCCGGTCTGGGGAAGGAGCTGGGGCGTTGGCTCTGCCCCTTACGTTTCTTAGGTTGACAGTCTGTCCCATCCTGTGCTGTTTTTTTTAAGGAACACATGTCTTTGGAATGGGAGGAAGCTTGGGGAGATCGCCATGTCCTCTCCGGCCCTTGAACCGTTTCTCAGACTCTCAAGCCCTCAGAAGACAGACCCTGGAGGTCGAGTGGCCGGTCACTGGGAGAGCTCAGGACAGACCTCGTGTTCTCAAGGGCGGCCTGTCTCCATCGGGCACCTTGTCCCACTGCCCTCCTCGTCCCATTCTATTGCTGAGCATGGACACACAATTGGGAGGCTCTGGGCATTTATTGTAAGCCGTGATTACATTTCTTTGGCAAGAGGACTCTGCCGTCCCTCCTGGCCCCTGTGCTTGATAGCTTAATCTCGTCTGCTCCCACCGTTTGATTTGATTTGATGGTGTGCACCATGAGGTCCCCCGAATCATTTCTGCCTGTTAAGCAAACATATATTTCTGGGATTGATGCTTTAATTTAATGAAACACATTCTAATGAGGGTCAGCTGCAGTTATGAAATTTTTATGAGTGATTTCCTGAAAAGCACATCAAATAGTAACATCCTGTGCTTGGCTGAGTGAGGCCGAGACCCCATTCCAGCACATGGATTGAGTGAGTATGGGGTGAGCCCCTGATGGCCTTGGCATGCCTGGCTTCTCCTGTTGTATGCTAGTCACCCCCTTGGCTCCTACGCTGGTGGCATGTGGGCTGCCTCATTCCCCTCTCATGGTTCCAAAGGGTGAACACATAGGATTGTTCAGCCCAACAGAGGAGGAAACTGTGGTCCCAGAGGACCCTAGCTTGATATTTGCTCCAGGGATCCATTTTCAGGATATATCAGGGCAGAGGTTCAGGAGGACCTTGTTTGTTATGTGTGCATGTGTGAGTGTGCGTGTGCGTGTGCGTGCATGTGCATGCATGGGGGGCACTGATGTGGGAAAGAGGGGTCAGAATCAAAGGGAAGGGACCTCGGCTGACATCTGATTTCCTGTTGGAAGTCATTCTCCCTTGCATTAATTTCCTGTGGGTGCTGTAACTAATTACAACAAACTTAGTGACTTAAAACAAGAGAAATGTCTTCTCTCGCAGTTCTGGAGGCCAGATGTCCAAAGTCAGCACCACTGGATTGAAATCAAGGTGTCAGCAGGGCTTTCCTGTATCCAGATGTCCCAGGGGAGAACCTGGTTCTTGCTTCTTCCAGCCTCTGGTGGCTGCCGGCATGCCTTGGCTTGTGGCGGCATTGCTCCATTCTTTCAGGCCGGACCTTCAGATCCCTCTGCTCTGTCTTCACCTTGCCTTCTCCTCTCTTGTATGTGTCAGTTGAATCTGCCTCTACCTCTTCTTGTAAGGACATTTGTGATGGCTGTCAGGGCCCACCTAGATAACCCAAGATGATCTCCCCACGCCAAGGTCCTTACCTTGATCTCATCTGCAGAGACTTCTTTGAGGTATTCTTCAGCCTAGAACAGCCCTTCCTTCTCCCTGGCAAGGTCCCCATTTGATCCCACTTGGCCAATAGCTCTATTGCTGTCCATTCCCTTGCACCTGGCTGGTCTGGGATGCGGCTCAGTCTGGTCCATGAGGCGAGGGGTGTGTCAGCAGTGGGCATCTGGGATTAGCTACCTCCGCGGACAATGAGAGCAGCACAGGAAAACGCCCTTTTGCTCTTTTTCCTGCCTTCCTGCCCTGGGTGCTGCTGTGGGAGAACATGATCCTTGGAGGTGATGTAGTCATGTCACTATCATGGGCGGATGTCCAAGAGACTCCCGGAAATTCAGCTCGGAGCTCTGACAACACTGCCTGCCTCCGTGTCTCTCTGGCTTAAGCCACTGCTTGTTGAGAGCTGCAGCCAGAAAGCTGTTCACTGACCCAGGATTCACTCAGGAGGCCCCTCCCACTCTGATTGACAGGCCAGCCTGACCTCAGTGGCCTTGGGATAAGGGCATGGTTGGCCCTGGCTGGATCTCAGTCATCTCTTGTTTTTTTTTTCTGGCACTTTTAGCAGCCGCAGCGCATTTGAGCAGCTGCTGGCCACATGGTTTGGCCACAGGCTGTGCTATTTCTGAGCTTCCCTGCCTGGTAGCCAGTGGGTCTGAAGGTTAAGGTCAACCAGGGAAATCCACGTTTGCGAAGCAAATTTAGGGACGCTTATGAGCCACTCCTATTCTTGCTGTGAAGGGGAGTCTCCTGGCTGTCCCCAACAGCCCCTGATGTCCAGACAGAGAGACTAGGATGGCTTGACTCTTTGAAAGGTTTTTAATTCAACCCAACAAACATTAGGTCAGTGCAGCAGCCAGACTCTGGTTACATGTGGGGGCCGCGGCCCTGTTTATTCAGCTCCGTGTCTGTAACATGCTGGGCCCAGGGCAAGGTGGGTGCCCACGGGGGTCACCCTGTAAGTGGAAGGGGAATAACAGGATGAACTCCAGTACAGCATTCTGCGTGTCCGACGGGCACACACTGACAGTGTCTGAGCCAGCCGGGCTCGTTTGCCTGGAGCGACCTGCGGAGGGGCTCTCAGGCATTGCCCAGCACCGGGAAAACACTGGGCCGAACCTGAGTCAGGGACCGGGGCTGCTGGAGGACGAGCCGCAGGGAGGAGGCCCGCCGAGTAGAGGGACGCGAGGGTGGAGTATAGAGGGACGCGAGGGTGGAGTATAGAGGGACGCGAGGGGGGAGTACAGGGACGCGAGGGTGGAGCGGGTTTGGACGAGAGAAGAGAAAGCCAAGGGTGCTTGCTGCCTGTATCATCGGTGCTTCCGCTGTGTGCCTCTCTGCCTCCACACCTGCGACGGGTGCTGACTGTGAAAATGTGCGATTTTGGTTAAAATGAAAGTGAAGTAGAAGTATATCAGTTAAGAGTGCTCTCAGTCTCAAGAAACAAACAAAAACACCCGACTAAGCCAACTGAATAGGGTTTTGTTTTATTCATGACCCAGAATTTGGGAATGTGCTCCTGTTTCTTGGGGTCAGAAGCTGAATGTCAGGGCTACCCTCATGGTTACAAGGAGGCTACCATAGCTCCAGGCGTGCTGCCGACATTTGAGAAAGAGGGAGGGACTTTCCCTTTGTCCTTTGGTTAGAGCTCGGTCACCTGACCACAGAGCCACAGAGAAGGCTGGGGCAGAGAGAAGCCGGGGCAGAGAGAAGCCGGGCAGAGAGAAGCCGGGGCAGAGAGAAGCCGGGGCAGAGGGAAGCCGGGGCAGAGAGAAGCCAGGCAGAGAGAAGCCGGGGCAGAGGGAAGCCGGGGCAGAGAGAAGCCGGGCAGAGAGAAGCCGGGGCAGAGAGAAGCCGGGGCAGAGAGAAGCCGGGCAGAGAGAAGCCGGGGCAGAGAGAAGCCGGGCAGAGGGAAGCCGGGGCAGAGGGAAGCCGGGGCAGAGGGAAGCCGGGGCAGAGAGAAGCCGGGGCAGAGGGAAGCCGGGGCAGAGGGAAGCCGGGGCAGAGGGAAGCCGGGGCCGAGGGGGCAGAGGGAAGCCGGGGCCGAGGGGGCAGAGGGAAGCCGGGGCAGAGAGAAGGCGGGGCAGAGAGAAGCCGGGGCTGGGAAGGAGCCTGGGCTGGCAGCACACGCAGAGAACAGTGGTGTTGGGGCACTGGCGGGAAGAAAGCGTTATGAGCAGGAGAACCTGCCAAGGAGGCAGGGAGGCATCCAGACCCATCCCTGGGTGCATTTGGGGGGCAAAGTGCGGTCCCTGGACCAGCATCATCAGCATCACCAAGAAACTTGTTAGAAATGTCAACTCCCAGGCCCTGCCCAGACCTACAAGATCAGAATCTCTGGGGTGGGGACCAGCGATCTGGGTCTTCACGGGCCCTCAGGAGGATTCTGGTGCACACTCAGGGTGGGGACTCGCTGACTCACAGGCTGGTGAGTCCAGGATCAGGGGACTAGCACAGTGGGTTCTGGGGAGAGCCTTCGTCCTGGCTTGTATGTGGCCCGTCCCTCAGTGTCTTCACATGGTGGAGAGAGGAAGGGAGAGAGTAGGAAGGAGGGAGACCCCCACCTCCATTGCCTTGCGGGTTAGGGCTTCAACATAGGAGTTTGGGGACACAGACATTCAGTCCATAACAATGGAGAAGTAGGGTCTAGGTAGCTGGTCTCCTTTGGGGTGTATGACGGTCTTTAGCATCCCCAGCATTTCCTGAGTGATGCTCCAAGTCAACATTCACATTGAGAAATCTGGGCTTTCCCCAGAAACCAGGGAGCCCTGGGAGACTGAGTGGACATCTGCGAGCACTAAGGGAGTTGGGGACCTGTGCACGGCCAACGTAGTCCAGAGTGAGGGAAACCCTGATCCTCCTCTCAGGGGTCATCAGCTAACCTGCCCCACCCCCTGCCGGCGAGGCCTCCATACCTTCTGCCCTGAGAATTCTTGCCCCTCTTTCTCTCGTCACCCCCATCTCATTTGCACAAGGGTGAAAGCGCCTCTCGGGGCCCTGGCGGTCAAGGTCAGCGGGGGAGTGGCACAGCCTTTCAGAGCACACTCTGCCACTGCTGACCGCCCGAGGGTTCCTTGTATCTTAGCAGGGGCGAGAGAGGTGGGGGGGGGGGGCGTCACAGACACAGGTAGAGGGACAGAGGAAGTGGAGGTGAGCGGCGGTCTCACAGGTGGCTGAGAGCAGTGTGAGTTTCTGCAGTGAATTCTGAATTCACACACATCCTCTCATCTGATCCTCCACAACCCTGTGAAGTTCCTTCTTCTGTAGATGGGGAAACTGAGGTGCAGAGAACCGCCAGGCCCTGTGCCAACCAGGAAGAAAGCCGGTTTTCAGTGCTCAGGTGCTCCTGACCTCTCCACTGCTCACATGCCTCCCACACGCCTTCCTTTCCGAGTGTGGAGTCTAAGTCATCGTCATGTCCATGGGGCTGGGGTGCGTGCGGTGTAGGAGGGAGAGCTGGCCTGGGGAGCCCCTTAGTTAGACAGTCCTTCCTGTATGAGGATCTTGTCCTGTCTTCTTTTTTCCTTTTTTTTAAAAAAAATATTAGGTTGTCGTTTATATTTGGCTTGTTTTTAAATTTGTCCAAGACCGTGCCTGTGTGAGGGAAAGTCACACTCAGCAGAAATAAGACTCTAGAATTCTAGAGTTAGATGGCACGGAGAGATATAACTGCTTAGGCCAGGAAGGCTTGCGTTGGCATGACCAGCACCGCGAGCTCTCTGTCGACTGTATGGGAAGCCAGAGAGTGGCCAGAAGGTTACTTTGTGAGCCCGGAATCCGAACAAGGGAAACAGATGAGTAAGTGGTGATGGCAGGCGGTCTAGGACAGCAGCTACGTCTGTGTAGCCTCATGGAGGGGCGGTCTTGACATTGGGGGCCCGTTCTGTGATTCCACGCTGACATACTTGTGCTTTAGAGGTTTTTTAACACAGTCCGCCAGGCTACTGTCTGAGAGCCATCCGGTCTCTTTCAGGTGACTTTGTACAACCAGTTTCCGAGCTAGAGTATGCTGACATTAATTACATTTAATCTCGGAGGACAAACTGAATGGGAAGGGTAGAGCGGAGTGAAGGGAGAGAAACTGAACTAACTCCCGTGCACTGGCCACATGTTTGGGAATGGGTCTGGGGTGCCTCCGTGGTAATAATTAGCCATGTGCTTAGGAAGCTTTCCCCAGTGATAAACCACAGGCTTGTACCAGATTGCTTATCCCCGTTGTTGAAACAAATTTCAATATTATGGGTGCCGATTCCTGAGTTTGAGGATTAGGGGATTTGTGCCATGCCTTCTCCTACCTGTTGGAAGGACACTGAGTTTTGACTTTGCCCACAGGGAGAGGAGCACTCAGTCTGCCCCTGCTGGGAGTTTGCCCTCCATTGGAGGCCCCTCTCTCCATGGTTTGTTGGCTACACAGACGTCCCCCAGTGTCTCTCCTCCTAATACTGTGACACAATTTCATTTTGCTCTTTTTGTTTGCTAAGGACCTGAAGTGTCTTGGATGGCATTACCACTGGAATAAATGGTGTATGAAATGAGAAATCTTTGTCCAGTGCTGCAAGGGGTGGGGGAGAGGAGGCGTTCGACAGAACTGCTGTTACGCAGAATTAGTTCTGATAACGGCCAGAAAACACAGAAGACAAAATACACAGAATCACTCGCCATTTTCCCCCATTGTTACTGAGAAGTCAGGCTTTTATCAGGCTCCCATCACCCTGCTCAGACCCCAGTGGTGGAAGTGCATCCTGCATCAAAGGAAAGCAGACTTCACTCTGGGGGTCTGTGGCCAGTGTCCGCAGGGGCCAGCACACGGCAGCAGTATGAAGGTGCATTTTTCTCCTCCCTGCCCCTCACCCACTTCAGGGTTACCCTTTCTGCCACCAGGTTCCCAGTGCCCTTGTCCTCTCATCTCCCTTGCCTGGAAAAATCGGCTCTCTCAGGAAAGGCATGGTGAACACTAGTCCACGCTGAAGTTTCGATGGTGGTGGTTAAGGCTTCACTGCTAACATCCCTTGGGGTATTTTCATTTTGAGCGGGTAGAACCGAGAGCTAAGCGCTGGATCAGGAAAATGGGGACTTCATGTACCAGAAAGCAGACCATGTCTTCTCAGAGGCTGTGGCTGTGCCTGGCCAGGGCCAGTGTCCAGGGGCTCAGCAGCAGGGCCACACTCCTCACAGCCTCGCGGCTGGAAGGGCCCGGTCTCCTTGGCAGGGTCCCTCCTCAGGGCTCTGCATATCACACATCCTGGGTGGCTGCACCGCCGCCTGTCCGTAAGCAAGCTTGTTTTCTTTTTCCCAAGACCAGGTAATTGCATTGCTTTGCCCCAGAGCTCTGGATGTCTCCTGGGAGGGCCCAGCCTGTGTTCCATCTGCCACCAAGCCTCCAGGCAGGGTTGAAGATGTGCCACAGTCTGACAGTAACAAGGGACGCGGAATCCGGGCCAGCCCTCAGCGGGGGCACCTGCCCTTGACCTCGCTTACCACACTTCTACGGGGTGTTTACAAATACTGCATCTGCTGCAATAGCCGATGGTCGTGCTGGGGAGAAAAATAATTATCTAAATCATCAGAAAGAAAAAAGGAAAGAAAGCCAGCCCGGGGAAGGAGATGATCCACACTCAGCTCCGTTTCTGTCTCTGCTACCTGCTCACTGAGTGTCCTTGAGGGAGTGGCCACAGTTCTTCGTCTGTCTTGGGCTGTTACCACCCTGGCAGGCTCTCCTGGGTGCTTGCCAGCCCCCCCCCCCCGGGGACGCTCGGCCTCCCAAGAACACGCAGACATAGCGGCACATTCTTTGGGAGGGGCAGAGAGTGGGAGGTGGGGTGCTCAGTCATGGAGTGGGACAGCAATGCCAAATTCATCAGATCGTGGGCATATTGAATCCTTCTTTTTACTGCCCTTTTAAAAAGATAGTCTTTTTGTCCTGGTCTGTACCCTGAATAAGGCTTCCCTCCCCACACACTGCACGGTGGGACACACAGCTGCTCTCTGTGGATGTTCACTGTATACCCGGCCACGCCAGTTTCATGTGCTTCGTTCCACTTGCTTTCCATGTTCAAGGTGAGAAAAATGGAGGCTCAGAGGGCAGCAGTCATTTTCCTGGGATGTGAGGATCTCTTCTTTTCAGGCCCTACCACAGAGCCTTAGCACATAGTCTTTGGTGGCTCAATAGGAGTTTGGGGACTTTGGGGATGTTTATTCAAGCTCTGTCCCACATCCTGTAAAATACTGGTGAGGACTAGGTAACTGGATCTTAGTATACAATTGGGATGGTTGGGGAGAGCAGTTGTCAGCACCCCTTCCTACCCCTTCTAAGTTTGAAATCGTATGAGAAATAAGCAGAGGAATCCAGCCAGTGGAGTAAGAAAATATTCATGTTATTAGCCACAGATGCCAGCCTGAGGGGTGTGGCTTAGATCTGTGCCCAGTGGGTTTCTTGCTACGTGACCCCAGAATGAAAGCTACCTGCCAAACTCAGCCAGAGCTGGACAGCTCCCCTGCCAGTGGGACAGAGCGCATTCATTCTACAAGGCAGAGGACAGATGAGCCACACCCTCTGTGTGGCAGGCCAGCTGGGAGAGAGAGCCCAGAGGGGCCTGGCCTGAAGCAATGGCTTCTTCTCTGTTATTGCAGTGAGGATGTTCACTGTGGTTCTCCAGGCAGGAAATGTGCCCAGTGGGTAGAGGGGTGGTTTCTGAAGCCTTTTACATTTGTATCTAGCTCCATTCAGTCTTTGTTAAATCAGTGGATTGAATATCAAAGGCTTGGGGAATGCAGGCTCCCCAGCCTTATGAATCTCCCCGCCCCCCCCAGGAGGGAGGGGGAACAATGAAAGGATTCCTCTCTACATATGCAGTGGATGCCTGGCCTCTGTTATCACAAGGAAATCCCGGTAGGCAACCTCCAAGATGGCCCCCTGCCCCTGGCATTTACACCCTTGTGTCATCCTCTCCCTCGAGAGTGGGCAGGACCTACTGACTCATTCTCATGAACACAGAACAGCAAAAATGATACGTGACTTCCACCTGGGGCATTCTCTCTCTCTGTCTCTCTCTCTTGGACCTGGGAGAACCCAGCTGCCATGCCATGCATGAGACAGGCCTGTGGAGAGGCCCATGTGGAAGGAGTGGACGCCTGCCGACAGATGTGGGTGAGCCTGGGAGAGCATTCCATTCTCCCCGAGGCAAGCCTTTAGAGCAGGGGTCGGAATCTTTGTGGCTAAGAGAGCCATGAACGCCACATATTTTAAAATGTAATTCCGTGAGAGCCATACAACGACCCGTGTACGTTATGCATTATCCAATAAAAATTTGGTGTTGTCCCGGAGGATGGCTGTGATTGGCTCCAGCCACCCGCAATCATGAACATGAGTGGTAGGAAATGAATGGATTGTAATACATGAGAATGTTTTATATTTTTAACGTTATTATTTTTTTTTTATTAAAGATTTGTCTGCGAGCCAGATGCAGCCATCAAAAGAGCCACATAGGTTCCCGACCCTTGCTTTAGAAGGTACAGTAGTGCTGGCTGACAGTTTGCCACCTAATGAGAAACCATGAGCCAGAGGCTCCAAGATAAGCCAGGTCCAGATTTCTGACCCATAGAAACTGTGAGATCATAAATGTTTCAAGCCGCTACATTTTGGAGTAATTGGTCATGCAATGGTAGGTAACAGATACAAAAATCCTTCTCCTTCCCTATGCAAGGGTCCCTGCATGGTATCATTACCAAGGAGATGGACTAGCAATACCTTAGAACGCTGGCCGTTTGTTTAAAAGGAGCGGAGGCCGCCTGTTAGAAGCAGCTCATTCGAACCGAACCCAGGCTCCGTTTTCCCCCCGACGCCCTGGGCTGGAGATAGAGATGAGCTGGACCACGTGAGTAAGCTCTGCAAAGAGATTTAAAAATAACTTTACTAGCTCACACTTTGAAATTTAAGCCATCCATTTAGGAAATATGGTGTGTAGCTGGAAAATGATTTTTTACGTTATTATTCTTCAAGAACCAAGTGATAAGTAACTTTGGAGTCAGAGGAAGTGGTTGTTTGCAGAGTTTATGAAAAATCAGCTGTCGTCTTTGTCCTATATTCCATTGGAGTTGCTGGGAGTTAGGAGGCAGATTTCTTGAATTTGAGTGTTTGAAGGGACTTTGGACATATTGAAATAAAAGAATGCTTCTCGGTTTTACAGCCTTGACATTTCTCACGTTCTTCCTTTGAGGATGGCACATGAAAAGCACGCTGACTTTGGGATCCTTACGGGTAGCTCCTGAGTTGTGCCCGGGGAAGAGTCTGAAATAGACACACGTTGCCCAAGCTGCTTTGGCTGAGCTTGGAGTTGTCAGTTATAACTAGATAAGACGCATTCTCATAAATCAAAGATGCTTCCTGGCAGCACTTGGAGGATCAGGGAGTTCTGTTTCCCAGGTTTGAGCTTGTCCGTGAGAGCTTTGCAAGTACTTGTTTTGCCCATATCCTTAGCATATTCCAAAAGTTAACATTCCCAAGGAGACTGATGCCCTTGGAAGAGTCCTTGGCTTCTGGGACTTTCTCTCCTCCTTGGTTTGGCTGATCTGGGAAGGGCTGTGATGGGAGAGTTGTTTGGGTAAGCAGACTCCTTGGGGACAAGCCTCATGCTTTCTTTGTGCCCTTCACTGTTTGTGACAAGGATTGTTAGTTGCTCCCTGCCCCCTACTTCTGAGCTGCCATCTTCCCTACAGACAGATGTTGTGGCTGGGTGCATGGCCACCCAGAAGAGCACTGCATTTGCAGCTGCCTTTGCGTGGGTCGCAGGAATATGAACTAATTAATGGGGGTATGATCAGAAGTGCTGTGTTAGTTATTCTTCAAGGGGAGGGGAACACGCTTCTCTCTCTTGTTCCCCTTACCACAGGCTCGAGGCGGATATAGTTTTGAGCCAACTTGGACCACAAGCTCTAGGCATGGTGGGGAAGCGTCAGAACCCTTGAAAACTATGCCAAGTAAGATTGCCACCTGCCTTGTTTCAACCAGTGTTATTTCGAGTCTCTGTGACACATAGCAGAAATTGTATCCTAAGTCACACCCTTTTAGATCTCCCAGGGCGCCTGTCACTGGGCCTGCTATATACAATAGAAGGAACCATGGCCCTGGCCGGTTGGCTCAGCGGTAGAGCGTCGGCCTGGCGTGTGGGGGACCCGGGTTTGATTCCCGGCCCAGGGCACATAGGAGAAGCGCCCATTTGTTTCTCCACCCCCCACCCCCTCCTTCCTCTCTGTCTCTCTCTTACCCTCCTGCAGCCAAGGCTCCATTGGAACAAAGATGGCCCGGGCGCTGGGGATGGCTCCTTGGCCTCTGCCCCAGGCGCTAGAGTGGCTCTGGTTGTGGCAGAGCGATGCCCCGGAGGGGCAGAGCATCGCCCCCTGGTGGGCAGAGCATCGCCCCTGTTGGGCATGCCGGGTGGATCCTGATCGGGCGCATGCGGGAGTCTGTCTGACTGTCTCTCCCCGTTTCCAGCTTCAGAAAGAAAGAAAAAAAAAAAAAAAGAAAATAGAAGGTACCCGATGTTCATTGAGTTCTGTGGTCGGCCAAGTCCTCACCCTCAGCACAGACAACCACTGGCAATGAATATCTTCCTTCTTCAGACTGTGGCCTCCAATCACCTAGGCCATCAGGATCTAAGAATTGGAAAGAATCTCTCAGATCATCTTTGTAGTCCACCCTTCACTGATACCAATTTCTGTACGTCATTTTGGCCAGTCTTGTTTCCAGTCTGATGGTGTAACCGCACTGCTGGTCATTCTTAATTGCGCCAAAGGTCTTTCCAGCAAGCAGAAATCTGCTACCTTCTAACTTCTATTCTTCGTCCTTACCCTTGTTTTGCTCCTTGAATTCTCTCAAAACAGTGTATTTAGGAGCACATTTTTCAGGGAGATAGGGATGAACAGTGTCCAAAGACATCTAAAAATGAAAACTGTCCATTTGGATTTATCAAGTCGTGGGTGTTTTCCCAGGAGTCGGGCTGGAAGCCAGATTATGGTGGGCTGAGGTGTGAGGCGAGAAGACTTCTCCTGGTTGTTCAGCCACCCTCTGAACTCTTCTAGTTCAGTACACCCTTCTTTTCTCCCCCTTGCTCAACCTCACCATGGGTCTGCCATCAGCCAGGATAAAAGCTTGGTGTAGTTCTTTTTTGAGCATGAAGGCACTGTTAGCAATTCCAAGCTTTTAGAGTTCCAGCCCCATAACATTTGGTTTCTTGCTCACTCTTTCTTCTAAGAGAGACAAAGAGCTTGATGGTCAGGAGCTACGGTTTTTGGGGTCACACAGACCCAAGTTTGAACCTTAACACTGCCCTTTATTAGCTGTGTGACCTCGGGAAAGCTATTCAGCCTCTTCATTTCCATCTGTAAAATGGGATAATAGAAGTGCCGGCCTCTTAGGTGCTGGTGATAAGAAATAAAAGAGAGATTACATGAGATCTTTCTGGGAATGAAATCTTACAATGGAGACAGAGACTGGGATCCCTAATGTTGCTAAAAACTTGGGTTAGAGCCCTGGCTGGTTGGCTCAGTGGTAGAGCGTCGGCCTGGCGTGCAGAAGTCCCGGGTTCGATTCCCAGCCAGGGCACACAGGAGAAGCGCCCATCTGCTTCTCCACCCCTCCCCCTCTCCTTCCTCTCTGTCTCTCTCTACCCCTCCTGCAGCTGAGGCTCCATTGGAGCAAAGATGGCCCGGGCGCTGGGGATGGCTCCTTGGCCTCTGCCCCAGGTGCTAGAGTGGCTCTGGTTGCAACAGAGCGACGCCCCGGGTGGGGGGGGGGGGCAGAGCATCGCCCCCTGGTGGGCAGAGCTTCGCCCCTGGTGGGCGTGCCGGGTGGATCCAGGTCGGGCGCATGCGGGAGTCTGTCTGTCTCTCCCCGTTTCCAGCTTCAGAAAAATACAAAAAAAAACCACACAACAAAAAAATACTTGGGTTAGAATACAAGAAAATAAATCATCTATCTTTTGAAAAGGACCCTCACTGAGAAATGGCTATTTCTAAGGAAAAGCGGTTAATCTGAGTCACATAGCCCCACCCTAGACACTCCCAAATGCCTCGTGGTATCTGTGTTGTTTATTGACTCAGACAATAAACCATTCAGTAATTACATTCTAATTCTTGGGCACACAGTCAACCTTGTTTTCTATGCACCTCCTGTATGAAAACTTTGTCACAGCCTACAAATCATGTGACTGAAATCTGTGGGCTTTTCTAACTGAACACACACAGTGGCTAGTAAGAGGGAACATTCCAGGGGGCTATGCTACGAATGTGTGCTGAAAGACAGGCTGTTTTAAAAAAAACACCTTGATTTCGGGAGACAGACAGTTGTGCCATTTTTGTTTTGCGCTGCTTGTCCCCCGGGATGTAAAGGAGGGCAGTCCAGTAGACTGTGCACCTGCAGCAAACCCACTGTTCTTGGGCTGTTAGAAAGGAAGAGGCAGGTGGAAGAGGACAGCACCAGGCCAGGTGCAGTGAGAGAAACATTACTTTGCCACAAAACTGGGGGTGGAGGGCTCTGAAGGCACTCCAGAGACACAAGTACCACTTCTGGTTCTGAGTCTCTGAAGGGAAACAGTTCTGTGGGCACTCGGAACTGAACAATGGGCAAAAGCTAGAGATAATTAACGGGAGGTCTGTGTGTAAATTAGTATTTCAGAATAGCTTTCTGGAGATGGAAAATTTGAAGAATAAAACAGCAGAGAAATCACTCCATGCAAACAAGGGAAACCAATAGGAGAAGGCCAGTGTGAATTGTGAAGTCTGCAGAAAGTAGTATTTTCTTGCAAACAAATACTTGGTTGAACTTCTGCCTAGACCCACAGGCTCACAGCTAGCTGGTGGCCTTGAAAATTTAGAGGCACACTTTGGGGAAGACATTTGGAAGTACATATCATGAGCCATAAAAAATATTTCATGTCTTCTGAACTAGTAATCTCTCTTCTGGGAATTTATCTTACGGCAATCAATCTGAAAGGAGCAGAAGTGCCACATGCATGGAAAATGCTGATTGCCTCGTTGCTTTTAATGCTAAGAATTTGGAAGCAACTGAAAAGACCAACAGGAATGGAATGGCCATTTAAATTATGGTGTATCGACTCGGAGTATTCTTCATTCATTAAGATTATAATTATGAATGCCACATATAAGCATATCTCTTTCTGAAATCATCTTTTAGAGGACATAAGTGAAAATGAGCATAATGTAAGATGTTGTTTGTACTGTGATTTATATATAAAATAAAGGTACATACACATGAATAGGACCAGGAAGGAACATACAGAATGTTTGATGGGTTTGGATAATAAAACCCGTCAGTTTTATTATCAGTGAGTGTTTTTGTTTTTTAAATACCTTCATTATTGTTGTAGTGCTGCTGAAGGTCAACTCCTAGTTTTGTCATTGAATTCAGTTTTGTCATCTGTAAATGGGTATAATAATATATACTTCATAACATTACCAGCTCATTTCCCCACCGGGCTGTGTTCTTAGCCTGTCTATATATCAGATGGCTGATTTAGTCTTCCCCATCCCCCACCAGGAAGGTACTTGCAGACAGGCAAGAGAGCTGGATAACCCATCATACTCAGAGCAGGAGTTGGGCTTCCAAACCCATGTGGTGTGATTCCAAAGGTGACAGCTTCAACTACCTCCTTATTCAGTCTCCTTCAGCTCTGCGTCCCTGGCACTTACTAACCATGTGGTGAGAAGCAGAGTAATGTGTGCTCCCTTTGGGCCTGGCATTTAGTAGGAATTCAGCCGCAGTAGCTGCTAATCACCATCATCATGATAAAGTTTGTATCATAAACTAGTAATAAAAAAGATAAAAAAGTAGACCCAGTACCTTGAGATTATTTAAAGAAGGACCTTAAGAACTGATTAAAGTAGGATGCATACTTGGAAATACTGTCTGTAAGTTTTACTCATCTGGTGAATTCTATTTTAATGAGTTTTTAAGGTCCATCTTTAAATAACACCATTTCTTACAGATTTTTTTTTTCTCACATGCTTTAAACATACCTCCTGAGATGATGTTTAAGCAATTGCCATTGCTCAACAACGCCTTATTGTAATGAACACTGGACACCTTCAGCCTAGGCGAGGCCAAAGTAGCACAGATTTTTGACCAGTGGGGTCAAAAATACTACCAGTTCACTCTAGTTTAGACCTCTTCCTTTATGATAATGCTTTGCCTCCCTGTGGCATGATGATTTCCTTTGAAAACATTTCATGTTTATTTTTTCTCTCATTAACTGGTGAGTCATGTAAGTGGTCACCCAGTTAACAGATTGTGATCTCTCATTTTTTTCTTTTATTGTTTACCCTGGTTGCTGAAAATTTTTGAGCACACATTTCTAATACCCATACATTGATTTCTTTATAAATTATATGTGTGAATCACAGTGCTGATGGGTCATATGCAAAAACAGGAGGTAAGATGAAATAAACAATATTCAAGAATAGTTTTTATAATGTTTTATTTAATAGGAAACCTTTTTGTTCTCGTTAAAATATTATTACTAGTTATGTTATCAATGAGAGCCGTATTAGTGGGTATAGTTTGTTATTTTCAAAATCTTGATTTAGTTTTTTGTGATACAGTAATTCAGATGTCTGGTTTCAATTCACTTATTCCTGGTTTCAGTAGCTAAAAAGATACCCCAAGAAGATCCGTAAATCCAAGTAGAAGAAGTTCATAGATGGTGGTGCTTACTAAGTTATATTTATTTTCCAACCCTAGCCATGTGTTAGGCAAGGATTTTTATTGAAATTCAGCTAGTGAATTTCCATTTCTTATGATGTTAGCCACTTGTTTTTGCAAACTAACTGAAAGGTGCTGCATTTTAGTATTTTCAGCAAATGGGTTTGAAGCCCGCTGAAATTATTCATTTGGAAGATGTTTTAAAGACTAGGAAGCTCCCCGCAGAACTAGTGCATGCAGGTAAGAGGGGCTGAGGCTGGAACCAGGGCGGAGCAGTGAGCATGGTGAAGAGGGGTGAATTTGAGAGATATTCAGGACAGTCAACACATCTACTGGAATCCTACTTAGTCTTCAAAGCCCAATTCAAATACCCTCCTCCTCCATGCAGCTGCCCTGATTTCCTCCATGCCCACAATAACAATGGCCTTCTTCCTTTGTGATCCTAGACCATGGACCTCTCTGTCAAACTCGTAATCACATTCTTCCCTGTGTTAGAGGAGCCGACTTTCCCCTGTCATCCCTGAGTACCCCCTGAAAGCAGGGACAGTGTTCTTCTCAGAGCCTAGCCCTCTGTGCTGATTTTGTTTGTTGAGTCATTTTGAATTGAAATGCAGGGAGGTTGT
The DNA here is from genome assembly GCF_036850765.1 of Saccopteryx bilineata. Taxonomy (NCBI): domain Eukaryota; kingdom Metazoa; phylum Chordata; class Mammalia; order Chiroptera; family Emballonuridae; genus Saccopteryx; species Saccopteryx bilineata. The sequence continues at coordinate 270,886,937 of NC_089493.1, forward strand.
CATTTGGATACCTGGTAACCATGAGAGCTGTGCCCACAGGGAGAGGCTGCCCTGCAAGGGAGGATGCTCCCGGCACTGGGAATGCTTCAGCAGAGACTGGCATTCCCTTGTAAAGGGCCCTGCAGAGAGGGCTCCTAGACTGAGGGTGAAGTCACAGTGCAATCCTCTCGAGCCCGCATAGTGTAGAGGGGTTAGTCTCCTTTTCCCACCGAGGAAGACTCACTTGCATAGCCAGTCTGCACAGGGCAGGGGTGGATATGTGTCTGAGGATTGCCCCAGAGTGAATTAAAAATAAGAAAAACTAGAAAAATTCATTTCCAAGTCTTTGAAGTGGGCAACTATGAGTTGCTATCAATCAGATTACAGTGTTTTCAGCCGCAAAGAATCATGGAGACGTTTCCAAACATGCAGTAGTGCAAGTTTGGGATTTTCTGTTTTGTTTTTGAAAAACATTGCTTTTTCATTCATGCTTAAATGTAATATTTACCCTGAGGGGACAGATTAAGTATGTTTACTTTTCCTGAAAATATCTGCTGGATGCCACATGCTCCTGACAGCCACCTGTCATCCAAGAATACATCCCTGAATTTTGAACTTAAAAGAAAAACTGCATACAGTAGTCCGCGATCATAATTATCTTCAATTTTTATTTTTATTTTACTTTTTATTAAGTGAGAGGCAGGGAGGCAGAGTGACAGACTCCCACATATGCCCCAACCAGGATCCACCCAGAAAGCCCTTTGTGGGGCGATGAGCTGCCATCTGGAGATATTGCTCTGTTGCTCAGCAATCATGCTATTTTAGTACCTCAAGTGGAGGCCATGGTGTCATCCTCAGCATCCAGGGCCAACTTGCTCGAATGAGCCATGGCTGCAGGAGGTGGGGTGAAGAGAGAGAGAGAGAGAAAGAAAGAGAAGGAGGATAGGTGAGAAGCAGATGGTTGCTTCTCCTGTGTACCCTGACCAGGATTTGAACCCGGGACTTCCACATACCAGGCCAATGCTCTGCCACTGAGCCAACCGACCAGGGCCAGTTTTTTGTTTCTGTGGTTTCGGCTCCCCATGGTTAATTGCAATCTGAAAATATTAAATTGAAAATTCCAGAATTAAATAATTAACAAATTTTAAATTCTACAAAACATGATGAAATCTTGCTTTGTCCTGCTCTGTCTTACTTGGGACGTGAACTCATTCCTTTGTCCAGTGTATTCATGCTGTATTCGCTCTCTGCCCATCAGTCATTTACCCAGCTTGGTTATCAGACTGCCTGTCGAGATACCACAGTGTTTGTGTGCAATCCTTATTTTACTTAACAATAGCCCCAAAGCCATTCACATAACTTTAGTACAGTAAATTGTTGAAATTGTTCTATTTTATTTATTTTTTTATAATTTGAGGTTTTTTAAAAAAATTATTGATTGATTTGAGAGCAAGATCAATTTGTAGTTCCACTTATTTATGCATTCATTGGTTGATTCTTGTATGTGCCCTGACTGGGGATTGAACCCACAACCTTGTCATAAGGGGGCCAATGCTCTAACCAACTGAGCTACTGGCCAGGGCTGTTCTATTTTATTATTAATTATGGTTGTTAATCTTTTACTGTGCCTAATTTATAAATTAAACTTTATCATAGGTATGTATGCATAGGAAAACATACTATATATGAGGGTCAGTACTATCTGAGGTTACAGGCATCCACTTGGGGTCTTGGTATGTATCCCCTGTGGATAATGAGTGATAACTGTAATTCTTCCTTTCTTTCTTTTATTTTTTATTTTTTTGTATTTTTCCAAAGTGAGAAGTGGGAAGGCAGAGACAGACTCCTGCATGTGCTTGACTGGAATCCACCTGGCATGCCCACCAGGTGGCAATGCTCTGCCCATCTTGGGCATTGCTCCATTGCAACCTGAGCCATTCTAGCACCTGAGGCCATCCTCAGCACCTGGGCCAACTTTGCTCCAATGGAGCCTTGGCTGCAGGAGGGGAAGAGAGAGACAGAGAGGAAGGAGAGGGGGAGGGGTGGAGAAGCAAATAGGCGCTTCTCCTGTGTAATTCCTTTTTAAATTCACAACTCTTCTAAAATTCTCTGACATAAGATAACCAGCAAACTTCTAGGTGTTCAGTAGATTTTGGTCACTGCCCTTCTCATTAGAGAAGTTTGGTAAAGATAAGTACAATTTAAGTATGTTACATTTTTGCAGTTGATACCCTGAAGCCTTTTGGGCCTTTTGCTGCTATCGCTTGCCGGGGATGACGGACAGAATGGGTTTCACTGTGCTGTTGACGATGTTGTCTCTGTAACAGGGCTCCCCCCTCAGCCCTGTGTTTACTCAGGAAAAGCAGTCATCCCATCAGAAGTTGTACGGGAACCAGGTTCTCTTATTTAAGAAGTTATTTAATTCAGAATATGAATTACCTGTCCATCTTTTGTTAATGGACTCACAAGAAATAGCACTTTGCCCGTGTTCCGATGGAGATGGAGTCTCGGGCAGGGGTCGTCAAACTTTTTATAAAAACTGCCCACTTTTACAGTGCTGGTCAACCTGGTCCCTACCGCCCACTAGTGGGCGTTCCAGCTTTTATGGTGGGCGGTAGTGGAGCAACCAAACGGCGCCGCGATTGGCCCACCATGAAAGCTGGAACGCCCACTAGTGGGCGGTAGGGACCAGGTTGACCAGCACTGTAAAAGTGGGCGGTTTTTATAAACAGTTTGACTACCCCTGCTGGGTCGCCCATGTTTTCAATATGCGTTTTGAAAGGCATTTGCTGACAAAGGAAAGCAGTTCACGTGTGGCCAGATTGTAGCGTGTTCAGCTCATTCTCCCTGCCGTCCAGAGCACAAGCATCTCTCCACGGTGGCTTCTTACTTTTTGCTATTGAGTAAGAAACCTTAAAACACAATCAAAATGTTTATCATATCGTTTGGGAATAGTTTGGAAAGTACTTGAGTTATGTCTAGTGTGATGTTAAATATCACTGAAAACGTTGTGGAGATTTATCTTCAATTTTATTTCATTGTAAAATGTCATCTGAAGTGTGACGGTCCCCTGCTATGCTTAGCTAATAGCTCAAGGCACAGTGCATTCTTTCAGTGAGGGTCACGGTTCGTGGATCGGCACCCACAGTACTCTTCTTGTAAATTCCTTTTTTCTTACCGCACGTGAATCAAATTGTGCCTGTGTTTGCCTTGTGCGGTGGCTGAAGACCAGCTCCCATAGGGCGGAGAAAGGTCAGCTTTGCTGTGTTTGATTGTTCACCTTCCTACCACCCTCCTTGGTGTGTATGTTCTTTGTACAAATTGAAGGCTCTGACCCATTTATAGGGGCTAGTTTTGTTAAATATGTGTCCCAGAATCAGTAAAGTCACTCTGAGGGTGCATGTAAACTGATTGTTTGGCAGTGGGCTGGGATCAAGCCCTAGTGGAGGGTGTTCCTGCTGCCCCCTCTAGGTTTTGGAGGTGCTGGACTCAAGGGGGGGGCACCACATTTTCCTACAAAACGTGACATCCCACCAAGGGGGACAGCACATATATTGTGTATGGTTAGACCCTTGTTTTCAGATCAATACGCATTACTATAACAGAATTTGTAGTGGAGGCTTGTAATCTGTTATCTGGCGTTCTGAAGCTCCAAATCCATAGAATATGCAACCTCAAGAGTGAACCCTAATGTAAACTTAGGGACACTGGATGGTAATGGCATTCAGTGTATGTTCATTGATTTGTCGATGAAAGAAAGTCCAAACCAAGGAAAAAAATATTAAGAGTTTATTTGAGCCCAAGCTGAGGAACAGGCCTGAAAACACAATGCAAAGAGCTTCCAGAAAGTGCTCTGGGGAATGACAGTTTTGTCATTCTTTTTATACATTTATAATCGAAGGCAAAAACGTAAGGAGGGTTGCGTGACATCCCTTGGTGGTAGATGACGGTGGCAGGAGAGAGTGAAAAGGGGAAATCTCTAGGACCGCATACAAAGTGCAGTGGAGCGGTCCAGACTTCTTTACCATTGGTGGGTCCAGGGTCATTAACATTTAACATCGAAATGAAATAGAAATGGTGTGCAGGTAAAGAGAGAAGGATGGGGGGTGTGTTTCAGAGTTGTTGTACTCGGTCCTGCCTTGAGGGGTATGGACAAGAAAATTACTCTGCCATTTCCAAGGTATGTTACCCCTAGATGCAGAAGGACAATGGGCAGAGCTCACTGCAGGTAAAGATTGGCCTAGGTTTAGGAAGCTATAGATGCGACAACCGTCATGACCTGCCCGGTAGGGATGCGTGACCAGACAGACCATCTTGTGTGGCTAGTCTCGGCCACTGAGCTTGGTGGGCCTGCCATCTAGCCCTTGAGCTGGTTAGGTCTGCGACATAGCCCCCTTTTGGTTCACAGATTGTGTCAAATGTGGGAAGGATCATAATGGGGAGGTTGTAACCGTAACTGAAAAGAAAGCTATTTGTGGTACGTATCTCTTTAGATGTGACTATGTTTACTATGCATATGGCAGGAATTTCCATGTGTTTACTTGGGGTGCTGGCCCAGGCTCACTAGGGAGTGTTAGATCTTGTATGCAAAAGTAATCCATTACCTTTCTAAAACCCCAAAATTCTGGTTCTGGAATGCAGCTTGGCCCAAGGTTTTGGATAGGGGACTGTGACCCCGTATGCTCTTCCCACAGCCCTGTGAACTGCTGTGACTCTCCCTGGGGTGCTACACTCACTGTTGAGAGTGAAACCAAAGCCCAGGGGAGTTCTTGCTTGGTCCCAGTCACCCAGCAAGCTGGAAGCGGGCCATGAGACTGGGCCAGTGCTGTTTTCACAGAATCACATCCCATTGCCCATCTGAGAAGGTTCTGGGTCTGTTTAAAACCAGAGCATCCCTAAGAGAAGACGTATATCAATGACCTTCTGTCAAGAAAAGGTTTCGGGCCCTGGCCGGTTGGCTCAGCGGTAGAGCGTCGGCCTAGCGTGCAGAGGACCCGGGTTCGATTCCCGGCCAGGGCACATAGGAGAAGCGCCCATTTGCTTCTCCACCCCTCCGCCGCGCCTTCCTCTCTGTCTCTCTCTTCCCCTCCTGCAGCCAGGGCTCCATTGGAGCAAAAGATGGCCCGGGCGCTGGGGATGGCTCTGTGGCCTCTGCCCCAGGCGCTAGAGTGGCTCTGGTCGCAATATGGCGACACCCAGGAGGGTCGCAACATGGCGACGCCCAGGATGGGCAGAGCATCGCCCCCTGGTGGGCAGAGCGTCGCCCCCTGGTGGGCGTGCCGGGTGGATCCCGGTCGGGCGCATGCGGGAGTCTGTCTGTCTCTCCCTGTTTCCAGCTTCAGAAAAATGAAAAAAAAAAAAAAAAAAAGAAAAGAAAAGGTTTCGTTCATGGCCAGCCTCAGCTGTGAGAGGTGATGTCCGCGAGTGGGATGAATCTAGAATCACAGAATATTCAAGTTGGAACATTTTGTCAATGGACTCCTATTCATTCCGCTCACCCATTCAACAGAATACTTAGCGATCAGTCACGTGCTAAAGATCAAGCTAAGGCTAGGGATGCCAAACGGAAGTCTGTTAGCCTCTGCCTGCCCTAAAGGTGTTTACAGTTTACTGTGGGACAGACATGCAAATATACACGTGCAATTCTAGTCTGTGTGGTACATGCTTGCGGGCTCAAAGGATAGAGAGGTCTCTCCCTGCAGTCTGAGTGAGAGTGGACTCCCAGGGATAGTGGCTCTTGAAGGGAATCTTGAAGGTTGACTTTTCCAGATGAATAGCCCAGGGAAGGTGTAAGGTATTTTTCCCCCGCCAAGAAGGAAGGAAGGGGCCGGAGCCTCAAAGTGTGGAATAACAAAAGGTTTTATTGAGTACAGAGCACGCATCCCGCCCAGCGAGGTTCCCTGGCTCCGAGGAAAGATGGAGGCCAGGGAAGTCACAAGTGGTGACCCGAGTGGGAGAGATTTAAAGGGTCCCTAGTGTGGTCGAGCTAATATGACGTGGTGAAATCTCACTGTCTGGCAGAGGGTCGCTGTTTTTCAAAGGGCTCCAAGGAAGTTTCTTTTGGTGTGCTTGGTTGTGGGCGGTCCTAGCCAAAGTTCGTGGGTCTGACCTTTCCCCATTATCCACCGACCTTACAGAAGGCATTCCTATTGAAGGAATGCCATGGGCAAAGGCTTGGTGACTGGCCAGGAGACTTGCTATGTCTCACCGTCATTGTTACTGGGGGTTAACGTGAGAAGTAAGAAAGGTGGGTGGTGAAACCAGCCTGTTGGCCGGAGTCCTATCATCCCAAACCCTGTGGTGAGGGCTGGAGACTTCCAGTGTGGAGCTAGTGGAGCCCTTTGAGCAGGGCGGGGACGAGTTGGCCTAAAAGTGCTTCCTAACCTTTGCCCTGTGGGAATTCCCCTGCACCTTCTCTGCCGGAATGTTGAGTGGCCCCTGCTTGACCACCTCCGGGGACATTATTAAGGCTGACAGAGAACTTAATTCCTTTTATCTCGCTCATGATTTGTAACCTCTGCTTTGTACTTCTAAAACCTGATGTTTTTAAGGCTTTCCGCACAACTTCCACATGTTCTTTTTGGGAGACATAGGGTGCGAGATACTTCAATTTAATTCCTCCTGCTTTCTCATTTTTCATACCAGTTGTCTTCTTATTTAAACTATTATTAAAAGGAATGATAAAAAGTAATTAACCATCTGGAACAGATTCATGCTTCCCATTAGTCAGGGCATCCATTATAAAACCTCCCCAAAGTTCAGCCTTGGAAATGAATTTTCCAAGTAGGTGGATTAGCTAATGAAATGTTCTTCGGCAAAGGCGAGAGTGTTTTCCCAGCACAGCCAGGACTTCCACTGCCCATTTGTCAAGGGGAGAAAAAGTATATGTGAAAATAGAAATGACTTGTCAGTATAATTTACCATGTAAAAGCTGTAGATTTGATAGGTTTTCGCAAGGCTGCTGCATTCAGCGTTCCCGCTAATATGAATGGATCTGGTGTGGCATTGACATTGGCTGCAGGGAGAGAGCCACATTCGGTCCCTGCTCCCTTCCAGGTCCCTTCCAGCCCGTGGTGGGGATGTAAGAGATGGGTCTGCAGAAGGGGGATGTTATAGGCCTTAGCTTATCCTGCGTGGGTCCCTCCCACCATGAGTTTTAGGGCTACTTGGGATTTGAGAAAAGGATGAATTATGTTGATGGTGGGTAAGCTTCATGTGCTGCCTGGGTTTCATGAATCACTCGCTCGTACTGCATCCTGGGCACGGGCGAGCCATCTGACTCCTGTGAGACCCGTGTGACACTGGCCCAGCTCTGTTGGACCTCCATGTTGGCCCTTTTACACACAAACCCAGCTGGTTGCTTTGCTCCGCCCCTTCCTGGCATCTCACCATCATAGATACCTAGGAACTCAGATGAAATTCATTGTGGGAACTCCTCCAGACTCACAGCTGCCCTTGAGCTCACATGAGCTCAGACCCCAGAAGTCCCTCCTAGGGGAAGAGCTGCTGTCCCTGGGGCTGGATACAGAACACGGTGGCCAGGCCTCTGAGGGCCGGAGTGTGGCTCCCCATCGTCTGTGTCAACAAGGAGCATTTGCTTTTCCCCAGATCTGAAGCCATTCACTGTGGTTGGGATTGCCGAAGTGCAATGCTGATTCATGGCCAGGGCAAGCCCTTCATGCTTCACGAGCTCTTCCGTGGTTTCATATTAGTCTGATAAGTCTTCGCTCAAGCACGGCTCTTTCATGAAGGCCTGATACTGCCAGCTCACAAGTCGGTTCTATTCAGCAAATATTTATAGAGCACCTTTTATATTGCAAGCCCCATGCTGCACTCTGAGGATGCAGGGATGAATGAGGCATGGATCCGTCCCCAGGGACTTCTCCGTATGCTGATAGGTGCATGGACAGGAAAGTACAGATAAGCAGGGCAAGTGCTATGAGAGGGCTCAGGAATCTGCCACAGGACCCTGGAGGAAAGCATTCTCACAGACTTTTGAAGACCTAGGGAAACCTCCACAGAGAGGATGGTATTTACCGTATTTCCCCATGTATAAGACACACCCTTTATCAGAAAACTTGGGGTCTAAAAACTGGGTGCATTTTCTACAGTGGTTGTGGCATTTCAAATGCCATAGAGAGAATTGAGGACGAGGCAATATATGAAGACAGTGATTGGTCATCAGACACAGATGAGGACAAGCTAATGGAGGGGAGTTTCGACAGTGATGAGGAGTTGTATGAATTTTATGATGGATAAAACTTGAGTTCAGTAACTTCATGTAATACATTTTTTTCCCCAAAATTACAGGCCCCCAAATTAAGGTGCGTCTTATACACGGGGAAATATGGTATGCTGGGTCTTAATGCATCCACAGGAGTTTTCCAAGCTGAAAACAGGGTGGAGGACTGGGGAAGGCCGTTGAAGCATAAAGGACACAGACAGAACAGGGTTTAAAAGGCTGTAGAGTGAGGCACGGTATGTTTCCTGCGACTGGTGCTTAGGGTGTGTGTCATGGAGCATGAGGCTGTGGCCCTTCCTGGCTGTTCCACAATGTGTCACACTTGGCTTAGACCCTGAGCTTGGCATGCAGTGCCCACGGGGGGGGGGCAGAGGGTGGGGGGCCCAGGAAGAGTTCATGGCTAGGGCTGGAGCAGGAGCTCCTACCTTCTGGAGGAGTGATAAATCTGAGCATCTAGGAGATTCCGTACCCGGAAGGGTCCGAGGCAGGGATCAAAACTGCCGGTTTCTGAGTAGAAGTGAGAGCCAGAGTGTCAGGGGAAACAGAAGCCGGTTGTTTCAGCCAAGCAGGAATGAGGGATTGCGTTTTCTCTTTTATGCATGACTGTTTTTTTCAAATGAGTTTTATTCTACTTGAAGGTGGAGGGGTGGCTTTAAATTTCTTTGCAAGTTAAATACACCGAGGCTTAATAAAGTATTGTTACGAGAGGTCGTGCCACTTGCCCATAATTAATGCGGTTTGTCAGGTGGCTAAAGTTAGAGGTAGTCAGCATTTGGAGACTGTATGGTTATTACGGTCCTAGACAGCTGCTATACACTGAATGTTTGTGTCCCCTCCAAATTCACGTGCTGAAAGCTAGTCCACAATGTGATGGTATTAGGAGGTGTGGGGCTTTGGAAGGTGACTAGGTCATGAGGGTGGAGACTTTATGAATGGTAATAATGGTCTTTTTAAAATAAAAGAGTCCCAGAGAGCTCCCTTGTCCCTTCCACCATGGGAGAACACAGCAAGAAGACGATCATTCGTGAACCAGGACGTGGGGCCTTCATCAGACACTGAATATGCTGGCACCTTGCTCTTGGACTTGCCAGCCTCCAGCACAGTGAGAAATAAATGTTTGCTGTTTAGACTCCCCAATTTATGATGTTCTGTTATTGCAGCCCCAGCCGACTAAGGCAGCAGCCTCCAGATCAAAGCCGATCCCAGTCCCTGTCTCACGGGTCAGATCTCTCAGATAGAGAATGTGCTTAGCAGACAGTGCCACATATGAGAACGGACTTTAACAAATGAAAGTGATTGCAGAGGCTGCTGTCCTTTGTCTTGTTCCCTGAAAAGAATATTAACGGAACAGAGAAGATGCCAGGGAGGCCTGTCATGGGATGTTTGCAGGAATTTCATGTAGAAGAAGGATATCTTGTCCCATGTGACCTCGGGGGCCCTGGACGGAAGTGACGTGAAGGCAGATCTCCCCCTAATCGTGGTGCTGCTTAGAACTGTGACAGGCTGTCTGGAATGACTGAGGGTCCCTGGACGAAAGGCAAAAACAGCAGGAGCAATGTCAAGGAGGTTCCTCTTCCGAGTCGGAGATCCCGCCAGATGATCTGCAGCGTCTCTCAGTTTGGGGCTTCTATAAATCTCTTGACACTTCTGTAACCCTCCCCTGGCTCTCAGGAGAGGTGGCTCTGTGAAGTCATCGGAAGCTGAGAGGGTGGCTGCCTGACACCCAGCCTTTGCCTCCATTATTTTAGTGCAGGTAGGATCTATTTGCTGAGAGAAATCAGGGAACGGATTTTTAGCCGAAGCATTTGCTTTTCAGGGGACTCAATTTCCTAGAAATGCTCTGTTCCTCCCCTTTTATGCCATTCCTTATCGTTACCCCGTATTTTTACTCCTTGAGGTGTTATTTGGGTTATTTTCCATTTCATTCCTCAAGCTGGTTTGATTCCAGGAGGATTAAAACCCAGCTGTTAGATTTCAAAATATAGAGACAGTATCTTATTGAGTGTCACAGAAAACATCCCCTTCCCGAGTGGGCGGCTGACTTTGGATCAGGGTTCTGCGCCTTATGTACACTTTGGAATCACTTGGGGGAGGTCTGAAACACCCCAGTGCTCGGGCTGCGTGCGGACTGGTTCGATCCAAAACCCTTGTGGCACTGGGCATCCAAAGTTTTTAAAGCTCCCTTGCTGGTTCCAACATTGCAATCAAATATGAGAATTGTGGTTTAAATACATTCTGGAGTCTCCCTGGCAGGACCCCAGGGCCCCTGTTCCATTTTGGATCTTAAAGGCATTGAGCAAAGCAGCCTTCAGTTTCCCCATCTGCTACCTGTGTGTCTTAAGTAAGTGGAGCCCCTAGATCAGGGGTCGGGAAACTTTTTGGCTGAGAGAGGCATGAATGCCACATATTTTAAAATGTAATTCCATGAGAGTCATACAACGACCCGTGTACGTTATGCATTATCCAATAAAAATTTGGTATTGTCCCGGAGGACAGCTGTGATTGGCTCCAGCCACCCACAACCATGAACACGGGTGGTAGGAAATGAATGGATTGTAATACATGAGAATGTTTTATTTTATTTTATTTATTTATTTATTTTGTATTTTTCTGCAGTTGGAAACAGGGAGTCAGACCCCCACATGTGCCCTACCGGGATCCACCTGGCATGCCCACCAGGGGGCAATGCTCTGCCCATCTGGGGCATTGCTCTGTTGCATCCAGAGCCATTCTAGTGCCTGAGGCAGAGGCCATAGAGCCATCCTCAGTGCCTGGGCCAACTTTGCTCCAATGGTGCCTTGGCTGCGGGATGGGAAGAGAGAGACAGAGAGGAAGGAGAGGGGGAGGGGTGGAGAAGCAGATGGGTGCTTCTCCTGTGTGCCCTGGCTGGGAATCGAACCTGGGACTCTTGCACGCCAGGCTGACACTCTACCACTGAGCCAACCGGCCAGGGCTGAGAATGTATTATGTTTTTAACGTTATATTTTTTATTATTATTAAAGATTTGTCTGGAAGCCAGATGCAGCCATCAAAAGAGCCGCATCTGGCTCGCGAGCCATAGGTTCCCGACGCCTGCCCTAGATGGTCAGCTTTGCATATGTGGTTCTTGATACGGTGCCTGGCAAGGAGCTCGTTCTGGTGCTGTTAGCTATGATGATGACAATGATGATGGTGATGCTGAGGACAGTGATGATGATGATGGTGATAATGATAACAGTGATGACAGTGATGAAGACAGTGTCAGTGATGACAGTGGTACTGACGATGACCCTGGTAATCACTGGATGGGCATTCTTCTGTGCAGGAGTGGTCTCTGTGCTAGGTGTTTGCATGTGTACTTCGTGCACTCCACTCAGTAAGGATAGGTGATGGCGGCTATTAGTATCTCACCTCTTCTGCATTGCTACCTCCATGAAAATAATGACACTTGTACAGCACACTGGAGTAAAAATATGACAGCTGCAGGGGGTGGAGGTGATGAGCCCTGGCCTTTTTACCAGGAGCCATCAGCACCAAAGGGACCGATATCTTGGGCATTCCTGAAACTCCAAGTCATAGCTGGGAAGCTCCACCTTTCATGCATGATGGTGCTGGTGGCGAACAAGAACATGAGGATTAATGGCCCCTTATGTACATGGCATATCTCATTGGCAAAGTGCAGATGTTCACATAGCATGATTTTCTTTCTTGGAGAATGGCATGGGCTGAATTGTATCCTCAAAAATTTATATATTGAAGCCCTAACCTTGAGTACCTCAGAATATAAAACATGTGGAGATAAGGTCTTGTATTTCCCTGGTCTGGTAGACATTCTCCCAGTGTTGTTGGGGTCCTTCTGTGTTCTTGAATAGGCAGGTACATCCCTGGGTTACAGAGATGAACACAAACAGCCACATTCGTGACGTTACTGTGAGAGTATAATGAGTTCTGAAGAATGTCTTTGTGTGAAGTACCAAGTGACAATAGAGTATGGCATGACCAACTTTGCACAGGAAGGGGAGGAAAGGCTCAGCCGAGGTGGTGGCATCACACCTGGGGTGTGACCGATGAGCAGAGGTTTTCCTGGCAGAGAGGAGGGCACAGGGTGCTTTCATCTGAGGGGGCAGTCTGTGCAAAGAACCAGGGGCTGGTAGCAGTCTGTTATGTTTAGGGATTAAAGGAGGCTGAAGCCTGAGGTCAGTGGGTGGAGTGGTGGGAGCTGAGCTGGGAGTCAGGCGGGTGTCACCTCTGTTTGCCAGGAGTTTGGTATTTATCTTTTAAGGAATGAGGTCATGTACTAGTTTCATATTGCTTCTGTAACAAATTACTACAAACTTAATGGCTTAAAACCAGCACAGATTTATTCTCTTACAAGTAAGTATCCAGGTCAGAAGTCTGCAATGAGTCTTACAGGGCTGAAATCAAGGTGTGGGCAGGGATGGATTTCTTCTGGAGGTCCAGGGGAGAGTCACATCTGGTCCAGGACTCCGCCGGCTTCTACAGAGGCTGCTGGTCCAGGACTCCGCCGGCTTCTGCAGAGGCTGCTGGTCCAGGACTCCGCCGGCTTCTGCAGAGGCTGCTGGTCCAGGACTCCGCCGGCTTCTGCAGAGGCTGCTGGTCCAGGACTCCGCCGGCTTCTGCAGAGGCTGCTGGTCCAGGACTCCGCCGGCTTCTGCAGAGGCTGCTGGTCCAGGACTCCGCCGGCTTCTGCAGAGGCTGCTGGTCCAGGACTCCGCCGGCTTCTGCAGAGGCTGCTGGTCCAGGACTCCGCCGGCTTCTGCAGAGGCTGCTGGTCCAGGACTCCGCCGGCTTCTGCAGAGGCTGCTGGTCCAGGACTCCGCCGGCTTCTGCAGAGGCTGCTGGTCCAGGATTCTGCCGGCTTCTGCAGAGGCTGCTGGTCCTGCTCGGCTGCAGCTGCATCACGTGGGCGGTCACACAGCCTTCTCTGACTTTGGTCCTCCTGTCCCTCATATATAAGGACCCTCTGATTACATGGGGCTCACCCAGATAACTCGAGACTGTGTCACCGTCTCAAGATCCTTAATTGACACCTGCGTGCCCCTTTTGCCGCATAAAGTAACATTCTTAGGTGCTGGTGATTAGGACGTGGACTCATTGTGTGTGTGTGTGTGTGGGGGGGAGCATATTCAGCTTACGCCAGGCCAACAGAGGAATTTTAAGTTAACTCGACAAAGTGAGAGAAATCAAGTGTGAAAGACCGCTCTGCTGGGCTCCAAGGCCATGTGAAGGTGGAGGAGGGCCTGGACCCACGTGGTGCCCTTGGGTGTGGAGAGGAGCTGGGACTTGAATTGAGAGGTGAAAAAAAGTGGAAACCGGTAGCAGAGGATGAAGGAATAGGAACATTGAGGATGACGCAGCTTTAAAATGGTGTAATTGTTAATGGTGTCATTAATCAAGAGGGGGACACAGGTCCTTCTGTCTCCTGGCTCATTTCTCTTTAGACCTTTAAGGAATGCTTCCCTGGCCTGCCTTGTGCTGTCCTCATGTTCCCAAAGCACCAATCTTCCCATGAGCAGACACCAGGCATCCTGGTGCACGATCCTCACTGACCTGTCTCCTTTGTTAGGCTGCCAGGCGCTGGCCACGTGGTAGGCTCCGGTGCTTGTCAGTTGGGTTTCACTGTTTGTATGTAGGGATTCGGACGCACATGGGCAGTAGCTGTAGCCAGGAACCGGAAGATCTGCTGTTGCTAGGACACCTTTCTCACTCTCTGCACCTTCCTGGAATGATGATGGGGGCTGAGTTGTTAACCTTGATCTCCCCGATTATGAATTTTTTAGTTTCTTCCCCTTCAGGAAGTCGTGTATCTTTCAGGATATCATTATAGTCCTTAAAATGGGTGTAAATAAACCTAATAGCTGAAAATGGCTTGGGAATAATTTATCAAGGAGGGAAAATTGGGCTGGAAATATCAGAAAGCAATTTTCAAGGCTGCTTGCCTGTGTATTTCCAGAAATGTGCTCTCCCTTGAGATAATATTTCTTGTATCTGTTTCAGTAAATATCTTTCTGTTCGTTTGCTGATGGGTTTTGAAGCTCGGTCTCCTATGCATTCAGGCTCTTTCTTAGCCCTTTATCCTGCTTATTTCTTAAAGCGATGGAGGATAATAGTAGAATCCTTTATTTAGAAACGAGGAACGGGATGTTGAAGGGAAGTTTTCTGTTTGCTTGGGAATTCTGGTTTTTGTCCCCAAGCTGAGATCAGGAGGGGAGGATTTGCCTTATTTAGGAAAGGACCGACTGCAAGTTACGTGACCGGTCCAGCACCCTCCACGACGCTTTCCCTCTGTCAGGATAAGATGAGTTCACGGGGGAAGAGAGTTATAGGAGAGATGGTGTTTCCTGTCTCCTCCCACCAGGAACGACTTCTCCCGGGTTGATTGGGGAGATCTAAGCCGGCTGCACATAGAGATTGGGGGTGCCTTCCAGAAGAGTCGGCTTGCATCTGCCTCCCTGGCGGGGTGCTTGCTGACCTCTAGCCCTCATGAGCCTGTCCTCCTCAGACCAGGGAGCAGAGTTTGATAAGAGGACCCTTGGGAGCCTCTGGAATGTGGAAGAAGTTAACATGAGTTCTCCGGATTGGGGGGCCTACATGGACATGAGGGAATTCTGCAGGCAGGGGGCCAGCTCCCTCCTCCACCACTGCATGGCAAGCAGGTGTGAGTTTCCTGTGGGCCCATGGAGGTGGGGTGGGGGAAGGGGGCAGGTTCGCGGTGGAGGGGGTCTGGGCCTGGTCACTGAGACCGCCAAAGTCAGGTCCTGTGGAAGTCCCAGGAGAAGATCTGGAGAGGGCTGGAGAGCTCATTGCTGTATCAGGAAGCCCTACCGTGTGGAGTGCCTCCCAGCAGCCTCTGTAGGTGCCTAGAGCTGCAACAAAGTCTTTAAATGGCGAACTTTAGCTTCTTTTGCTTTTTCTAGTCCCTCTTCCTCCACCTTTGTCTTGAAGGAGCCAGGAGATGGGGTGGAGCAGGAGGAAGCCTGGGGGGACCAGTGTGGTCCACTCGCCCACTTGTAGAGCCTAAGGTGAGGGGAGGATGAAGCATCAGACGTGAACTGAAATGTTCACACGGGGCTGCACTGCACCTTTTAGATCCTAGAAACAATTGGTAATTTCCTAATGTATTTGTTTAGGTTCTGTGGCATCTGCCTGAGATTACCATCAGGCGAGGAACGGAGACAGCGGCAGTGTGCCAGTGTGCGGCCGTGGCTGTGACGTAAGATGGACACAGCCCGTACCTTTCACCCCGTGGAGTTCAGCTGTTTTGATAAATTTGTTATCAAACCTGACAAGAACACAGGGCAGGGTATCAACACAGGATCAGAGATTTTCTGTACCGTGAACGGCTTTGTAATGATTTAGAGTCTGTAAGAAGTGTGTGTGTGTGTGTGTGTGTGTGTGTGCGCATGTGTGTGTGTGCATGCGCACGTACACATATTTATATATGATGTCTCAATATAATAGAGTAGGTACTTATAAATATGTCTTCCTGCTGCCCCACACATTTAATTAATGTGCTTTACTTTCATTTAAGCCTCATAAACAGACTTGTGAGTAGGTACTGTTATTAGCCCTATTGTACAAAGGGCCCAGAGAAGTTAAGAAACTCACCTAAGGGCACTCAGCACGTGTAAAGGAGCAAGCTTTCAGACTCCTTGCCCTGTTCTTTCTCTCTCTCACTGTACCCCCCCATCATCTCTGTCTCTCAAATTTCTATTGTAGAGCTTTCCAACCATGAAGTAGAGAGAATAATATAAGGGACTTGATGCCCCCCTCAGCTTCACCAGTTCTGAGTTTCTAAGTTGGGTTCTGAACCCCTACTCTCTTTGCCTCTTTCAGCTAATTTGTCTGAAGTGGAGGATGTTTGCTAAGTGGATGCATTAAACAAAAAATAGTTGAAGAGGAATTGCAATTTGATACAGAACAGAAGAGCTTAGCTTTGGTTTAAGCTGTTCATTGCCACCTGCATTCTGAAGTTCAGCTGCAGGAAAAAAAAAAAGTAATTCAAATAATTTAAATTAGGCATGCTGACTTAGTTTTGTCCTCATCTTATCTGACCTTATTTAGTCAAAGAAAGAAAGAAAAAAAAAGAGACCAGGAAGGCATTTTTCCAGGGATTTCATCTCATCATGACCCTTTAAATGAATCTTCCATTTACACTTACATAATTGTTTCAAACTGGGTAGTCTTAATAATATCAAATTTCATTTCTAAAGCAAGCTGACAAAAGCTTTTAAAGACTCACTCATTCAAATGTGCTAGAGAAGCTGAGAATAACAGTCTGCTGCCGATTCATTTTCTTTCAACATTTTCTGCTTAAGGGTGCAGTGACAGTACAAAGTGTACATATACCCTGATCCCAGAAACCTGTCTCAGGTCCTATAATGTGAGAAATGTGCCCCCTCCCCCTGCCCCCAGAACTCACAGCACACCCACAGGAGCGTGCTGGCGCTCAGAGAGGCACCAGGGCTCCCAAAGGGGCCTCGCCACCTGCTGGCCAAGTGCACCCACACCCTGCTCATCCCCCTGCTTCTGATCTCACCTCACTGCCGGAGAGGAGACCTTGTGTCTAGGAAATAGGCTTTCCTGAAGTTCCAGAAGCAGGGTTTTTGTTTGTTTGTTTGTTTTTTAAAGAATCAGATCTTATGGGAGTGACTTTATCAACCTCCAGTCCTCATCCGGGCTTTTCCTTGAAGTGAGATCCATCAATCTAATTTATGTATACTGAAAAACGCCTTTCTGCTGCACAGCTCCCTGAGCTCAGACAGCTTTTACAGCCACGGTTTTATCCCCAGTGTTGAGGCACAGAACCTTCCTGGTGCGCCAGAAGTACCTTTATCTAGTCACTCCCCAACCCCGTTCTCCCTGCTTCTAGGATTTTGCTTTTCTAGAACGTCATATAAATGGAATCCTACAGCATCTGGTCCTCGGGATCTGGCTTCTTTCCCTGAGTATGTAGTGCTTTTGAGATGCATCCCTGTGGTTGTACCTATTAGGTGTTCATTTTTATTTTTTATTATTACTGAGTAGTTTCCCAGTGTATGGACTGGTATGTGGATTGATTCCAGTTTGGGAAAATCACGAATGAAGCTGCTACTACACATTCATATACAGTCTGTGTGAACATGCTTTCATTTTTGGGGGTAAAACCTAGGAGTGGGATTGCTAGGCCATATGGTGAGTGTTGGTTGGCTTTGTCAGCAGCAATGTATCAGAGTTCTCGTTGCTCCACATCCTTGTCAGCAGTTGGTATTATCAGGTGTCGTTTTAGCTGTTCTGTTATCTGTGCAGATGTCATGCATATTTCTACAAATGGAAGGGTGAGACTGTTCTGTTCAAAACCCAGCCTCAATTATCACCCTCATGTGTCTCTCCTGCAAGACTTAAACCTTTGCTTCTGGAAGTTGACTGCAGGATTCCCTGGGTATAGGTGCACTTTGCGCCACCCAGTGGAGTGTTGGCATGAGACCTCGCAGCCCATGGCTGGTGTGCCCATTGGTGAGGCAGGCATGGCAACAGGCTGATGGGGGTTGATGTCACGTGATTTGGAAGAACTTGCTCTTTAAAGTCTGGGGCCAGATTCCTTTCTTCCACTTGTCACACCCATGACAGCCAATTATTTGAAGCCTGCACCTGCCTTTCTCCTTCTGTGAAGGGGAAGTAACCATGGTTGCTTGTCTACCCTACCAGCAAGTAAAGAAGAGCCTTGAAAATGGAAAAGGTTGGCCCCGGCTGGTTGGCTTAGTGGTAGAGTGTCTGCCCAGCATGTGGATGTCCTGGGTTTGAATCCTGGTTAGGGCACACAGGAGAAGTGAAAATCTGCTTCTCTACCCCTCCCCTTCCTCCTTCTCTCTGTTTCTCTCTCTCTCTCACTCTCTCTCTCGTCCCTCCTGCAGCCATGGCTTGATTGGTTTGAGCACATTGGCCCTGGGCAGTAAGGATGGCTCTGTGGAGCCTCCACCTCAGGCGCAAAAATAGCTTGGTTGTGAGCATGGCCCTAGATGGGCAAAGCATTGGCTCCAGAAGGGGGATGCTGGTTGGATCCTGATTGGGGCACATGTAGGAGTCTGTCTGTCTCTTCTCCTCTTGCTTGGGAAAAGAAGAAAAAGAAAAAAAAATCAGAAAGTGGAAAAGGGCAACCAGAGAAGGAAGGTGGACACAGTCACTTTTTCTGCTGTCTAGCTGGCTGCTGGCCGACGCCCCAGGACGGAAGTAAAGCATCACTGTTACTAATAGCGAGGGTCGACGAGACTGTTTTTCATTTGGCTTGTAATTTGTAAGCATTTTTAGATACATCTAATTCCATGAAAATGCCACAGGAAAACTGGTTGGAGTTAGAAGCTACATGTTCTGCTGTGGTTTTTAATATAAAGTTCTCTTTAGACCTAGACAACCTCTTGCCATCATTCACCTTGCTTCCCGGCACCAGTCCTTTGTAACGTTATCGGAGACCTTGCTCCAATTTCAAACACTGTCAACTCTTGCTCATAAAAGGAGCTGTTTATATAGTTTGTGGATTATCCCTTTTCCCTCTCGGGCCATTTGTTTTACTGCTCAGTGCCATTCTCAGTTGGTTCAGACAGACAGGAGAAATGGAAGATAATGAAATGTAGGCTGGCTTATTTTCTCTCTTGGTTATGGCCGTCGCTGAAAGTTTGGCTAAAATGTAGTTTTTTTTGGCTGTCTGGGGATATAAATTATTCATACCATCTTTCTTTTCTCTGTTAGCAAAGTCAGCAAAGAGTTGAATGAGGGCGGACAATGAGATATTCCGGTTTGTGGTCAGTGGTGTGCCTGCCGTGTGCGGCGAGGATCCTGTTCAAAGTTTGCAGGGAGCACGCTTTCTCAGGAGCTCGGTTCTCATTTGCACTTAGGAGACAACGACTGTTTCTTTTTGGAAAGAGGAAAAAGAAGAGCAGAATGAAGAGCCTTTGGCTGAGCGTTCTTTTGATCAGCTATGAAAAGTTGGATTGTTACTGATTGTTACATATAACCATGGCATTTCTAAAAAAAATTTTTCTAATGGGATAATGTGTGTGCGTGCGTGTGAATGAGTCATAGGCCTCCCTTGACCTCCGTTTTAATTTCAGGGATTCATTTTAGAGACGCACGCCCACAGGAGAGGCCGGCTGCTCAGCACAGCAGGCTCCGTGCTTGAGTCCGCGTGTTCATGTTCCTTTCATGCAGTGCTGTGCTGGTTGACGCGCTCTCTGGTGGGGGCAGGGCACAGGGTATGGGTGGTGGGGTGGGGTCCTTGGTGCAGGTAGGCCTGCCGTGGTCGATTTCAAGCTACCAGTGTTTGATTGACACCCGGCTTGTGTGAAGGTTCTGAGTCGGTAACAGCCGCTCTGGCAGAGCTGACTCCGGTGTATCATGCATTTCACGGCACCTTCTGCTTCTGTCGGGGATCCACTTCTGCATGTTTAATTTTCCCACAGACCCCCTTCCAAAACACTTGTCAGGAGCACTGCACGTCCCCACGTCCCGTCGGTGCACACGATAATGGGTTCCGTTATGTGAGATGCTGCCACCCGGCAGATTTTGCTTTGATAGGAAACACCCTCAGCTCTGTGCCTTCTGGGTTTGTGCAGGCTCCCTGCAGGATTCAGGGACTGGGCAGACCTGGAAGCTCAGGACTTTCTCCTGATTTGCATTTCAAAACGAAGGCAAGACTTCCTTGAAGCAGAGTTCCACCAGCAACATGGTTATTGAGGCAGTGGTGTTCCAGGGGACCAGGCTGGGCCCTGGGGGTCCAAAGGCAAGGGGATCACAGCCCATCCCCTTTGATCCCTGGTCTTCAAAGGGCAGCCCCAGCGCAGCAGCGTGTGAGGGTCTGTCTCAGGAGTCAGGTCCCCGAGCAAACAACTGATTTCAGAACTGGGAGGCGCTGTGCAATGAAGGCAGAAGCCAGGTGAAGGGTGTGTGTTTGCCTTTCGTTGCCCTGGCAATGGGTTAGTCTCCAGTAGCGGGTGTAATGATAGAGCAGGGGTTTTAGAGTTGGGGTCCCCGGATCTGCAACTGCAGCATCACCTGCCAACTTGTTGAAAATGCAGCTTTTCGAACCCCACCCCAGATGTTGGAACCAGAAACTCCAGGTTTGGACCCAGTGATGGACCTGTGTTCACTGAGCCTCTAACCGCTCAGGTATGAGACCCACTGATCAGGGGACTGTGTGAGGGTCACTGTGGCTCGTTTGTGTGAACACTTAGCCCAGGGCCTGGCGTGCATGTGGGCCCCATCAGCCACAGCTCTGTTGAGGACACACTGAGGAGAAACTATTTCCAGTAGTTGCAGGTTGAGGAAAGGGGGCGGATAGTGCTGCCAGCCCTATCCTGGTGGCTTTGTGTGGAGGTGGGGCCAGGAAGGGGGCAGGAAGCAGGGCTGGTCTTGCAGGGTCAGAGGATCTAGCCCTCTCTGTTTCAGGCATGGGCTGCCCCACTCTATTGTTGCTCAGCTTACAGAGTCCACTTCTGTAAGTTGCGACCCAGTGCATCTGTCCTGACCCATGGAGCCCCAGGAGAACACGGGCCCTACTGCATCGAGGTAGAATGGGAGGCAAGATGGACTACCCTTCCTTTAGTCCACACCCACCGGCTTCTGTCACCCCTGTTTTGTTTGACACCATCTCCCCAGCATTTTAGGACAGTGGCCAGCTCGTAATTTTTAAATATGTGGAAAGAATGGATGGGAGGGTAAGTGAGTATTCTGAGAGCTACAAATATGCAAATCTGAGTACTTCACAGGTGTAAAGAGACCACAGTTTGCCTAAAATTTCTTTGGCGATCTGGAAGCTCTGAGGAAGGCCATCAGAAAATAGAAAGTTAAACACAGCCAAAGGCATCACACTTTTTTATTCACAATATACTGTATTTCCCCATATATAAGATACTTCTGTGAGATGCACTTCAATTTGGGGGCCCAAAATTTGAAAAGAAATGTATTAAAGTTATTGAACTCAAGTTTTATTCATCATAAAATTCGTACAATTCCTCGTCACTGTCAGAACTCCCATCCCTTAGCTTGTCCTCATCCTTGTCTTATGATGAATCACTGTCTTCAACAATGAGCCCAAAAACAAGCACGAGAAAGCAGGAAACGCAAGTAAAAAAAAAAAATCTACAGGCCCTGGCCAGTTGGCTCAGCGGTAGAGCGTCGGCCTGGCATGCGGGGGACCCGGGTTCGATTCCCGGCCAGGGCACATAGGAGAAGCGTCCATTTGCTTCTCCACCCCCCCCTCCTTCCTCTCTGTCTCTCTCTTCCCCTCCCACAGCCAAGGCTCCACTGGAGCAAAGATGGCCCGGGTGCTGGGGATGGCTCCTTGGCCTCTGCCCCAGGTGCTAGAGTGGCTCTGGTCGTGGCAGAGCAACACCCCAGAGGGGCAGAGCATCGCCCCCTGGTGGGCAGAGCATCGCCCCTGGTGGGCGTGCCAGGTGGATACCGGTTGGGCGCATGCGGGAGTCTGTCTGACTGTCTCTCCCCGTTTCCAGCTTCAGAAAAAAAAAAAAATCTACAACCACTGTATAAGATGCACCCAGTTTTTAGACCCTAAATTTTTCGAAAAAATGTGTCTTATACGTGGGAAAATACAGTGTTACAAAACTATAGTAATTAAGGTGATATGGTACTGGAATAAAGACATAGAGACTAATGGAACAGAATAGAGAGACTAGAAATAAACCTCACGTATACAGTCAACCAATCCTCAATGAGGGTGTTAAGAATACACCATGGGAAGAGGACAGTTTCTTCAACAGATGGTGTTGGGAACACTGGATATCCACATGCAAAGGAATGGAACTGAACCTTATTTCACACCATACTCAAAAATAAACTCAAAGTGGGATGAAGACTTAAATGTAAGGTCTGAAACTGTAACATTTCTAGAAGAAAACGTAGGGGAACAGTTTTTTGACCTTGGTCGTGGCAATGATTTCTTGGATATCACAACAAAAGCACATGCAACAAAAGCAAAAATCAGCAAGTGGCACCGTCCCAATCTACAGAGCTTCTGTACAGCAAGGGAAGCAGTCAGAAGAATGAGAAGGCGACCAGGAATGGGAGAAAATATTTGTAAGTCATATATTTGGTAAGGGGTTAATATCCAAAAATATATAAAGAACTCCTACAACTCAATAGCAAATCAGTAAGTATGTGCAGTTTTATATGTATCAGTCATACTTTCATACAATTGTAAAGAAAGAATAAAAGAAAGTAAACAGATTTCCTAATGAGAGGAGAGAGGTTTCTCCTTTTAGAAATAGCAAAACAAAACTTAACCCAATTAGAAATACTGACAAAGACTTTAATGGTCATATATTTAAAGAAGATGTATAGATAGATGGCCAACAGATATCTGAAAAACGCTCAAATTCACTAATCATCAGAGAAACACATATCAAATGAGATTTTATGTCATGCCTATAAGGATGGCTGTTCTCACAAAACCAAATGAAAACTGGTGGTGAGGATGTAGAAAAATTGGAACCCTGGTACACTGTTGCTGGGAATGTAAAATAGGGTAGCCACTGTGGATAACAGTGTGAGAAGGTTCCTCAAAATATATATTATATAAAACAATTTATAACTGTCATGCAATCCAGCAGTTCCATTTGGGATATATACACCAAAGACTTGAAATCAAGAGATTTGGACTTCCATGTTCTGAGGCACTATTCACAATAACCAACTTGAGGAAACAACCCAAGTGCCCGTCAATAGAGCAGTGAAGAAAACATGGTATATGTGGGTAAATACGGTGGAATACCATGGAACCTTATTCAGCCTTTAAGAAGAAGGAAGTGCTGCCATGTGTGGCAACACAGAAGAACCTAGAAGACACCATATTAAGTGAGATAAGCCAGCATAGAAAGAGAAATACTGCATAATACCATTTATGTGAGGTATTTAAAATAATCACTCATAAGAGCAGATAGTAGAAAGTGGTTGTCAAGGGATGGGGGCAGGTGTGCTTCCTATTCAATGGGTATAAAGTTTCAATTATGCAAGATGAATCACTTCTAGAGATCTGCTATACAACATAGTGCCTGTAGTTAACAATACTATATTATGCATGTTATAAATTTGGTAAGAAGCTCTGGCCGGTTGGCTCAGTGGTAGAGCATCAGCCTGGCATGTGGATGTCCTGGGTTCAATTTCCGGTCAGGGCACACAGGAGAAGCACACCATCTGCTTCTCCACTCTCTCCCTTTCGCTTCTCTTTCTCTCTTCTCCTCTCCTCCTGCAGCCATGGCTTGATTGGAACGAGTTGGCCCTGGGCACTTAGGATGTCTCCATGACCTCTGCCTCAGGTGCTAAAAAATGGCTCCAGTTGCAAAAGGAGCAAGGGCCCCAGATGGGCAGAGCATCACCCCCTAGTGGGCATGCTGGTTGGATCCCAGTCAGGGCGCATGTGGGAGTCTGGCTCTGCCTCCCCTCCTCTCACTAAAAAAAAAAAAAAGTTGGTAAAAGAATAGATCTCATGTTAAATGTACTTTACCTCCCCTAAAGAAAACCCCTCAAAGCAAAGGGGCAGAGGGAAACTTTTCAAACTGATGGTTACGTTTATTACCTGGATTGTGGTGATGATTTCATGGGTGTATGCTTGTATTTATTTATTTATTTATTTTTATTTTTTTTATTTTATTTATTGATTTTTAGAGAGAGAGAGAGAGAGAGAGAGAAGGGGGAGGAGCAGGAAGCATCAACTCCCATATGTGTCTTGACCAGGCAAGTGCAGGGTTTCGAACCGGCAACCTCAGTGTTCCAGGTCGACGCTTTATCCCACTGTGCCACCACAGGTCAGGCCGGTATGCTTGTATTCAAATTTACCAAATTGTATACATTAACTATGTGCAGTTTTATGTCTATCAGTTGTACTTCAGTAAAGCTCTGAAGAAAGAAAGTAGATAGCCATCCCAGTGAGGGGAGAGCGTTCTCTCTGTTTAGGAATGACGGCAATTTCATTCTTTCTCATCCCGGTCCCCATCTGGGGTCTTCATTTGATTCATTTTCTTGACGCTCTTGTGCCCTGCACAGTCACCCCTGAAGGGAAAAATTTCAATTACACACAGGGGAACTAAATTCAAAATTCATTATTACTTTATAGTTTGAAGAATTAATTTGTGAGCTGAGCTTGTGTTTTGGGCCTAAGATAATTGGGCATTTTTTTTTCTAACTTCTCTCTGATGATACTTAAAAGTCAAGCTAGGTAGCTCATTTTCACTTTTGAGGTGTGCCCAGGGGAGGGATGGATGAGGGATACAACAATGAGTAACAATATAAACACTACATATAATAGTATATATAATATGTAATAATTAATAAAGGGCAACTATTACTTTTATATATGCCAGAAGTACTACTACTAATAATACATAACTAGCCCTGGCCGGTTGGCTCAGTGGTAGAGTGTTGGCCTGGTGTGCAGGAGTCCCGGGTTCAATTCCTGGCCAGGGCACACAGGAGAAGTGCCCATCTGCTTCTCCACCCCTCCCCCTCTCCTTCCTCTCTGTCTCTCTCTTCCCCTCCTGCAGCCAAGGCTCCATTGGAGCAAAATTGGCCCGGGCGCTGAAGATGGCTCTATGGCCTCTGCCTCAGGAGCTAGAATGGCTCTGGTTGCAACAGAGCAATGCCCCAGATGGGCAGAGCATTGCCCCCTGGTGGGCATGCCGGGTAGATCCCGGTCGGGCGCATGCGCGAGTCTGTCTGACTGCCTCCCCATTTCCAACTTCAGAAAAATACAAAAAAAACACAAAACAAAAACATAACTATACATTATGTATGATATAACAACTAGAATATATAATTATGTGTAATATAATTTATATCATTGCTTGTTGTATATAATAATACACTGTAATATAGAATAATTATGTGTAACATATAGTGTTATATAATACAGTAATTATGTGATAGGTAATATTATGTATATACATTATTGTATAATTATAATATAAAGTATTGTTACTTACTGTATATATAATTGTTATTACTTAATAAAATTTTATTATTATTATTACAATTTGATTAGAGAGAGAGAAACTTACTATAGGAATTGGCTCAAGACCCAAGAAAGCCAGTGTTGTGGTTCCAAAGGGCCTGGGAGCCACTGGGGCCAGTGGGGTAAATCCCAGTCTGAGGGCAGGGGAAGGGGAGAGGTCCTCAAGACCCGAGAAAGCCAGTGTTGTGGTTCCAAAGGGCCTGGGAGCCACTGGGGCCAGTGGTTTAAATCCCAGTCTGAGGGCAGGGGAAGGGGAGAGGTCCTCGCTCAAACACTGAAGCAAGCAAAAAACGAGGAATTCCTTCTTCCTCTGCCTTTTATTCTATTCAGCCCCTCAATGGATTGGATGAGGCCCACTCACGTTAGGGAGGGCCATCTACTTTATAAATGTTACTCTCACCCAGGAATACCGTCATAGACACATCCAGACATAATGTCTAATCTGGGCGCCCTGTGGCCAGTCAACCTGACACATAGAATTAACCATCACATTAGGCTTTTACTTAATTCTCCTAACAGCCCTGTGAATCAGTCCTATTATTAGTTTCCTTATTCACAGATGAGGAAACTGAGGCTCAGAGTTGAAGTGACTTGTCTCAGATCACCCACATCCTTGTATTAGTTTCCCAGAACTTTCGTGACACATTTCCACACACTGGGTGGCTGACAGCAACAAACATTTATTCTTTCAGATTTCTGGAGTTTAGAAGTCTGAAAGTAAGGTGTCTCTTAGGCAGTACACCCCTGAAGACTTTGGGGAGGGCTCTTTTTTTTTGCCTCTTCTAGCTTCTGGTGGTGCTGGCAAGCCTTGGCGTTGCTTAGCTTGTAGCTGCATCACCCCAGTGTCTGCCTCCATCTTCATATGACCTTCTCTTTGTATGTCCTCTGCTTATAAGGACACCAGTCATTGGACTCAGGGCTCATCCTAACTTAGTATGGCCTCATCTTAACCATAATATTTGCAAAGACCCTGTTTCCAAGTAAGGTCACATTTTAAGGTTCTGGTGGACATGAGGTTTGAGGAGACACCATTCAACCACTACAGCCCAGTCTGTCTGACTTCTCTGATGCCCTATCCAGGTTAGCACATGGAGACTGCCATGCAGGTGTGCCCAGGCCTGGAGGAGGAGAGGAGGGCTGGGCAGAGTGGGTGCAAGGGCAGGGAGAATATTCCACCCAGGGATGTTTGGCCTTGTTCAAGTTCTTGGTTCTTCATGTTATTTGGCATGTAACTTTCTTTCTTTTTCTTTTTAAGTGAGAGGAGAGGAGATAGTGAGACAGACTCTCACATGTACCCTGACTGGGATCCACCTGGCAACCCCTGTCTAGGGCCAATGCTCGAACCAGCCAAGCTATACTCAGTGCCTGGGACTAATGCTTGAACCAATTGAGCCACTAGCTGTGAGAGGGGAGGAGAGTGGGAAGGGCAAGATGGAGGGGAAGAGAAGCAGATGGTCACCTCTCATGTGTGACCTGACTAGGGGTCAAACCTGGGACATCCACATGCCAGGCCGATCTTCTATCCACTGAGCTAACCAGCCAGGGCTGGCACGTAACTTTCTTGACTGTTATGTTTTCATTGGGGATTTTACCTTTCAACAAAATTAAATTATCTGGCCCATATAATGATTTTTGTCTCTCTATTCTCTGTATTAACCTGTAGTCCTTCCTTTCTCTTTGTGCTTGGCATTATATCTTGGGGCATGCTTTTAATTGGTCTCAGGATTATGTTGTTTTAAGCATGTTTTATACAGGTGTAGAGAGGAGCATTTTCTATCCTGTTGGGAGATTTTTGTTGTTGACTGTGAGGGAGTTGGAGTAGAGGGAAGGGAGCCCTGAGGCTGTGGGAAAGGACAGGGTTCAGAACCCAGGAGGGCACAGTGAGGACCGTCCCCATCGCCCTGTGTTCTCCCATCTTCACAGTTCGTATATGAAGTACGTGGGATTATCAATAAGCAGAGGCAGGCTGACACAGTGACTTCATCCTGCTGGGCCACCAATAAGCCATTTTACTGTGTTGGAAGCTGATGTGCTAAGTGACCGCCCTGTGGTCATGTGGCTTATTGGTGGCCCAGCAGGATGAAGTCACTGTGTCAGCCTGCCTCTGCTTTCTCCTCCCACCGAGAGAGGAAGGCAGCAGGTGAGGGCGGAAGTGAAGAAAATCAGGGTTAGGACCCTGATTCAGGAGTATGCTTATCTAGTAGCTTTTAAATGATGGAAAACAGAATCATCCTCGAATGAACATGAAAAGGAGGAGGCAAGGATTTATTAGCTCCTATAACTGGGAAGTCCAGAGTGGAGTCTCATTTCAGATCATGCCACATACATAGGTTCAAGTCATGTCTTGAAGACTCTACCCCACGTGAAGAGTGTAGACTTTACACATGAGACAGGCTTTTCTCATGTGATAGCTGAGATGGCAGCTGGAGAAAGAGGCTGTTCTGGAAAGTTCCATCAGAGCAGTCTTAGGAAAGTCTCTGGTCAGGTTTGAGGCACGTGCCTGTCTCTGAACCCCTCACAGGGGCCAGGGACTTAGGGTTTGCGATTGGCGTGGGCTGCCTCACACGCCCATGGATGCCTTAGCGGAGTGGCGCCCCTCTGGCCCATGTGAGGCGGGGTTTGTGCAGAGCAGAAGAGTTCTGTTCCAAGAAGAAGGAGGTTGGGATGCAGTGCAGATAAGATGCCTGGAGGAGGTGGTGGTCTCACCAGGACCGTAGG
The DNA here is from genome assembly GCF_036850765.1 of Saccopteryx bilineata. Taxonomy (NCBI): domain Eukaryota; kingdom Metazoa; phylum Chordata; class Mammalia; order Chiroptera; family Emballonuridae; genus Saccopteryx; species Saccopteryx bilineata. Next base: position 270,914,872 of record NC_089493.1, read on the forward strand.
TGGCTTCAGCCCATGAATGCACAAAGAAGAGGAAGCACAGGAACCACAGGGCTGGCTGTTGGGAATGCCCAGGGCTCCAGGTCAGGAGAAACCACAGGCGGCCCAGTTAAAATAGCCTCAATGTCATTCCACAGCGTGAAGCACCAGCGGGGAGTTCAGGCATCTACTCTGGGCTCTGTGAGGGTTGAGCCTGTGGAACGAGGCGGAGGGTGAATCAGTCCACTTGGGCTGCTGTAACAAAAATGCCACAATCTAGGCGCGAATCACATTTATTTTATTTTTATTTTTTTAAAGCAATCTTTTTTTTTTAAATCTTTTTTTTTCTTTATTCATTTTTAGAGAGGAGAGAGAGAGGGAGAGAGAGAGAGAAGGGGGGAGGAGCTGGAAGCATCAACTCCCATATGTGCCTTGACCAGGCAAGCCCAGGGTTTCGAACAGGTGACCTCAGCATTTCCAGGTCGACGCATTATCCACTGTGCCACCACAGGTCAGGCTCACAGACATTTATTTCTGACGGAGGCTGGGCAGTCTGTGATTGGGGTGCCAGTGTGTTTGGGTTCTGGGGAGGGCTCACTTCCTGGTGTGCCAACGGCCTCCTTCTTGCTGAACCCACATGTGGCTCTCCTCCTCTCCTTCTAAAAACATTAATCCTGCCCTCATGACCTGATTACCTCCCAAGATCCCCGCCTCTAACTGACATCACATTAGGGCAGGAGTCAGGAACCTTTTTGGCTGAGAGAGCCATGAACCCCACATATATATTTTAAAATGTAATTCCATGGGAGCCATACAACGACCTGTGTACTTTACGCATTATCCAATAAAAATTTGGTGTTGTCCCGGACGACAGCTGTGATTGGCTCCAGCCACCCGCAACCATGCACATGAGAGGTAGGAAATGGATGGATTGTAATACATGAGAATGTTTTATATTTTTAACGTTACTATTTTTTTAATTGAAGATTTGTCTGCGAGCCAGATGCAGCCATCAAAAGCGCCACATCTGGTTCGCTAGCCATAGGTTCCCGACCCCTGCATTAGGGCTTCCACCTATGAAGACTAGAGGGACACAAATATTCTGTCTATAGCAGAGGGCTGGCACTAGCCTGGCCCAAAAAGGAGGCTCCATTCTTAGACACGCCAGTAGGATGTTTCAGCTTTGATATGTATAAAAATTGATGAATTAGTCTTCGAGGCCTTCCCACCCATCCTCCAGAGTTAACTGCAGGAGCTTCCCCCCCACTCTAGACTGTGGCTGATGCTGCCCTCCGTCCTAGTCTGTGCACACAGTGACTGCACCGGTCGAGGCCAGCCCGATGGCCTTCCCTTGCTGTTGGAGGAGAGACAGCCACCTCAGATCTCCAGCATGTGACCGCCTTGCTGAAGGAGGATAGGAAAAAAAGGATGCCGTTCATCTCGAAGGAATTGTCTCACTTGATCCCAGCTCCAGACAGGAAAATAGCCCATTTCCTGAAATCTGCAAATGGCCGGCGTGCAGGTGATGCACTGGAGACAGGAGTTACAGACCCACTGCCACAACATTGATTGGCTTTAGCTCCATGCGCTGTGATCGCCCAGAGAATGACAGGGTCCATGAGGCAGCTTCTCGGTCGAACTCTAATGAGCAGAGCATAAAAAAATGCATTGTCTCTTTGATTGGTGATCCCCTGCCATCCCTCACCTTTTCCTTGGTGATCATTTCACTGAATTGAGCCTTTTCTAACATCAACCGTGGTGTCAATGCACCTGTGTATCCTTGTGCTGGAAATTGTGTCAGCAGTTTTGAAATTTGGGAGAAAATTATATATATTTTCTGATAACAGAAAAAAAATCCCTTTTGACTGAACTGTCTCTCTGTGTGAGAACAATTTGTAATTTCTCTACTTGTTGTTTTGAAAATTTTGTTTGTACTTAAAAAAATAAAAGTGACCATAGATTTCAGGTGAACCGCCCCCTGCTCCCTCCCCACTCCCCACCTCCTTCAGAATAAAGATGAGCTCCTGGTTGGAGCTGATTCTGTTCTGGTGTGACCCTGATTCTTTCTCATGCTTGCCAGGGTCCAGCTCACAGGCTGGCTCCTGACGTGACAACCTGTTTCTTCCTCAAGGTTTTCCTTGGTGATACATGACAATGCCGCCTTCCTTGGACTCCTGTGTTCTCCCTGAACCTTGCTTTCTTGGGGAAAAACCCAAGAAGCATCCACATGGTTAAGGCCACTATACATGAAATCTCAGTCTTATTCAGTGTGGTGCTTGCTTTGGTGAGCTAAAGCTTGGGCAGAAGCTGGTGACAGCTGGCCAATTTGCTACTCCTGACAGTGAGAGTGAGGCCTACGGAGTTTGTCTTATTTTCAGCTTTAGTTTAGCACTGCATTTGGGGTTTGAGACACAGCCACGTGGGGACCTTTGGGCCCTGAGGGAAAGATGGTGATTGAATCAGGGAGCCAGCAGCGTGTGGGCAGAGCAGCACTAAGGAGGAGGGAAAGGAAAGGGTGTGTTTTTCTTGGCTTCCAGCATTCATCATTATTCCAGGCACATGGTGGATGCTCATTCCATATTTGTTGGACCGACGGATGGATGGATGGATGGATGGGCAGGTCAACCAAACTGGCGAGGCTGGAGCATGTTTATAGGCCAAAAGGAAGGCCTGACACAAGTGCAGAGGAGGGAGGAATGTATACAAATAGAATGAGAGTTGGGAGAAAGTCCTGTATAGACTCAGGGCCTGGGTGATGAATCCACCTAAGAGGAGGGAGTCTGCATCTTAGGGCACGATCACATTTCAGGGAAAGCAAATAAGGTGTGGGGAGTTCTCTGGGGAGAAGCGGAAGCCACACGGTATTACCTGCTGTGGGCAGGGTCTTAAAGGCCACGCGGGAAGGGTTTGCCAGGAGGAGAGAGGTGGTGAGTTGACCAGGAGCAGTAAAGGATCGAGAAGGGATCGCAGGAGGGGCTGTGAGAGTGACCAGGACACACAGGAGGTGGCGGCAGTAGCTGGAGGACTCTTCTGATAGTGGAGGAAGGGGGCAGCAGCTGTGATTGTCCTTAGCCAGGTGAGTCTCCTTCTAATCTGTGGTTCCAGTTTTTGTCTTGGACTAATCATATGACTTTTATTGTACCGTAAGCCACAGTGAGATGATTCTCATATAGAGGTGCATGCATATGAATCAGTTAAAAAAAAGTAGGGTTTTCACCTAACTTAAAAAGCCAGAGGCACCCCTCCCTCTTTGGGAGTCAGCATCTGTGTGCATTCAACTAAGATGTTTTTCCATCTGTTCCAGACAGAGTATTCTCTCAAAGAGTCCTAGGTGGGATTCTAGGAGCTTTTGTGGTGAGAAGATTCGTTCTCTTCTGTGTAACTGTTCAACCCTCTGTTGTTCAAATCCATTTTCTTTTCGTCCTTGGTGGAGATGCTTAAAAATCAATGCATGTATTTTTCTGAAAGGAAATTCTGCGGTCCTCTTTTTTTTTTTTCTCCCCTAAATGACTAAATGTGAAAAATAAAATGAAAAACATGAGCGCATTCAGTTAGGAGGCTTGGCAGGCAGGGTTTACTGGGGCTTGAAGCTTACACAAATTGGCTCTTTCTTTAAGAAAAAGAATGTAAAATTAGTAATACAGAATTAGATACAAAAGTAAATGTTTAGGATGAGAAGAAAAATTGTAAAAAAAATTGCCATGTTAAGAAAGCGGACAAAAATCACAAACATTACCAAATCCAGGAAAACAAATCCATTGTTTATGAGCTACCTGACCCACCCTAAGGTCCTTTCTGTTGCTTACGGTTCTTGACTGCATGTTTAGTTGGCTGACTTTTCATGTGACAGCAACCTGGGACATCCTTTTCTACTGACTGCCTAGGAAGGTAATTCATTCTTTTTTCCACTGTGGTTCACTGATATGTTTTTCTTTCCTCTTAAGAGTTGATACTTCATTTTTTTTTTTTTTTTTGTATTTTTCTGAAGCTGGAAACGGGGAGAGACAGACATACTCCCACATGCGCCCGACCGGGATCCACCCAGCACGCCCACCAGGGGGCGATGCTCTGCCACCAGGGGGCAATGCTCTGCCCCTCTGGGGCATCGCTCTGCCGCGACCAGAGCCACTCTAGCGCCTGAGGCAGAGGCCAAGGAGCCATCCCCAGCGCCTGGGCCATCTTTGCTCCAATGGAGCCTTGGCTGCGGGAGGGGAAGAGAGAGACAGAAAGGAAGGAGGGGAGGGGGGTTGAGAGTAAATGGGCGCTTCTCCTATGTGCCCTGGCCAGGAATCGAACCTGGGTCCCCCGCACGCCAGGCCGACGCTCTACCGCTGAGCCAACCGGCCAGGGCAAGAGTTGATACTTCAGAAAATTAATTTGAGCTTCACAACTCAATCTTCGCAATGTCATGTACATTTTTTAATTGTTGTCAAATGTGGGGCGACTTCCATCCATTTGCTGTACGAGCTACAAGATTAGAAAACGTTTTGCCTGACCAGGTGGTGGCGCAGTGGATAGAGCGTCGGACTGGAATGCAGAGGACCCAGGTTCGAGACCCCGAGGTCGCCAACTTGAGCGCGGGCTCATCTGGTTTGAGTGAAAGCCCACCAGCTTGAATCCAAGGTTGCTGGCTCCAGAAGGGGTTACTCGGTCTGCTGAAGGCCCATGGTCAAGGCACATATGAGAAAGCAATCAATGAACAACTAAGGTGTTGCAACGCGCAACGAAAAACTAACGATTGATGCCTCTCATCCTCTCCGTTCCTGTCTGTCTGTCCCTGTCTATCCCTCTCTCTGACTCACTTTCTGTCTCTGTAAAATAAAAAAAATAATAATAAAAAAAGAAGACATTTCACTTTTTCTTGTGTCTCTCGTATTAAACACACTTGGAATGGATGACATGAGGAGTATTCTTGGAATACCATTCCCGCTCCGGGGTGGCTGAACAATACATGGGAGCCTGGGAGCTGTCATAGACAGACTCCACTAACGTGAAAGTACGTGTACTTTCAGTCTGAATTTCCCAAGCCAGACTCCACATAACTGCTCCATGTGGAGGGACTGCCACAAAAAAGGACTGGAGTAGCCTGACCTGTGGTGGCGCAGTGGATAAAGTGTCAACCTGGAAATGCTGAGGTTGCCGGTTCAAAACCCTGGGCTTGCCTGGTCAAGGCACCTACGGGAGTTGATGCTTCCTGCTCCTTTCCCCTTCTCTCTCTCTCTCTCTCTCTCTCTCCTCTCTATAATAAATAAATAAAATCTTAAAAAAAAAAAAAGGACTGGAGTAGAAATAGACAGTCATCTTCGCCTATTGTAGTAAAAATACCTTGTTTTTTTGTGAAGGGCACAGTAACATCTGATCACGAGCACATACTGTGAGGGCCCTTTCAAGGCCTTAGAAGGGAGCCCCTGTCAGTGAGGGACCCTGGAGCTTAAGCTATAATAGCTTCATAGTAAACCCAGCTCTGCACCTGGCTGATGACTTCTGAATGTGAATATTCGCCAACTCCCCTGGGTGGAGGAGCTGGAAGAGTACACCCTGGTGTTTTCTCTAACAGACCTTTGAAATTAAAAAATAATAATAATAAATAAAATTTTTCCCCCCTTGAAATAGGCATTAAGAATACTTGCCCAAATGATCATTACATTGGCTTACCTCTGTGTAGTGGTGTACGAGCATTCACAGTGCTGTACTGTATTTCATATGCACTCCAGCCCCGTGAGCTGCTCAGGGCCAGTGTTATTCCCGCTGGGAGATAAGGAAACAGGCTCTGAGCTTGCCAGGCTTTTCCCATCTCTGCCCAGGAGGAGCCTTTAGAGCAGGAGGCATCTAGGTGTGATCAGGGACCTCTGGCAGCAATCCAGAGCCCTGTGACCCTGCTGGGTCTCGCACAGGCTCACCCTGAGCCCTGCATTCAGCCTTCACCAAGCCTCAGTTTCCGTACTGGTCAAGGAGAAATGATCTTCTCCAGGGGGTCTTTAAGACCCTCTTTCGACGCTCTCCTCTGCTTGGTTGAGCATAGGTGTCTTGCCTTTTCTCTCACATCCAAATAGCAGTAATGGAGCTTTTTCTCTCCTTATTTCTCGGGCTCCAGCTGCTCTTTTACTTCCTGGCCTCGTTCTGACATCCTATCATGGTAGCTTTTTCTGACTGTAAGCCCTGAGCTGGCTGGATCGTCATGGAAATTGTTTTCACGCTCCTCCGATTTCAGAAGCAGATCTCAGACTCGTAGGTGTTTAAGCAAAGCCCTGGGTCTTCCCAGGATGGCCAGGCCGCGTGCTCACGGCCTGCAGGCAGTGCGGTGGCCGTGCACCTGGGACGGCTTCCCGGACTGTGCTTCTGCTGCCTCGTCCTCTGCTTTGCTTGCACATACTCACCCTGACATTCAGAGGTTCCCAGGGTTTCAGAACGGGGTTAAGGCAAACCGCCTTGCTGGAGCAGGACCCACTGGAGGGTGAAGGAGAGGGGAATAGATGGGGCTTGGGAACATTTTGGAGCTGGATATACTTCTTTTGAGGAGACTTGCAGTTTACTAGATTTTTCTTTAAATGATCTGTTGAGAATAATGCAGGCCCTGGACGGGTTGCTCAATGGATAAAGCGTCATCCTGGCACACCAGAGGTCGTGAGTTCGCCCCCTCTGCCCCCCCCCCCCAGCAGGGCAGGTACAAGAAAGTAAGCAATGAATGCACAACCAAAATAGAACTAGTGAAACAAGTTGGTGCCCCCCCCCCCGTTTCTCCTATGCCCCTCTATCATTTCAATGGAAAAATTAAAGAAGAATAAAAACGCAAAAGCAGGATTTGGTTCATAAAGTTGAAAGAGACCACACACTGCACAGTTCATTGTGCCCATTTTACATAATGAGTAAACTGAGAAGTTAAGATGAGAAGTTAGGTGTCCTGATCCCACAGGTGAGTGGGGGCCTGGGGCATGAACTTGGACTGCCTCCATTCTTTGCAATCTGATTTTGTGCCTTATCGAAATCACTGTTGGGCATATTTAATAAGGAAATCATTGAATTAGAATATTCTGGGTTTTTTTTTGCCTTTACATACATTGACTTATTTCAGTATCTAAATGTGTTTATTGCTTCCCTTATTTTTTTTCTATTTTGAAAAATTTGTTTTTATTGTGATAAGATTCACGTCACATGAACTTCATCATTTGAACCGTTTTAAAGGTACAATTCAGTAGGTTTTATGTTGCGCCACCATCACCACCATCTAATTCCAAAACATTTCCATCAATCGCACAAGAAACCCCACACCTATCTGCCGTCAAATATTCCATATTTAAAGATTTGCATACCATGATGCCGAGGGCGTGCTGGTTTGTGTGCGTCCTTCCCCAGTTGGCGCTTAACTTTCACTTTATTAGGAGAGTCTTTTTTTTTTTAAGTTTTTTTTTTTTTAATTTTTTATTTATTCATTTTAGAGAGGAGAGGGAGAGACAGAGAGGAGAGACAGAGAGAGAGAGAAGGGAGGAGCTGGAAGCATCAACTCCCATATGTGCCTTGACCAGGCAAGCCCAGGGTTTCGAACTGGCAACCCCAGCATTTCCAGGTCTACGCTTTATCCGCTGCGCCACCACAGGTCAGGCTAGGAGAGTCTTTGGAAGAGAGTTTCTGTCCGGGTGGCATGTCCAGGAATATGCTCCTGAGACAATGCCCATCTTGTCTGTCTGTCTGTCTGTGTGACCTGGGCCAACTCACTTACCTTCACTGGGCCCCGGTTTGCTCATTTTTAAGTGAGTTGGTTGGAACAGGTCATCTAGAAGTAGCAGTTCCTGCTTTATAGAAGTTTTTGTCAGGTATTAAATGAGATAATGGAAGTAAATCCTTTGGCACAATGATCTATAAATGGTTATTAATAGAAATATTATTAATAATTAACCTTAATAAACTGGTTTATTTGACTAGAATTAACTCTTCCTTTAGCCAGTTTCTCCAACACCATTTTATAATTTATCATACTTAGCTTATGACACCTTCTTTGTCATATATTAAATTCTGAAGTATCCTTTGACCCTGCTACTGGACTTGGCTTCCCCCCCCCCACCCCTTGGTTTGTTTATTGATTGTTTTATTAAACTAACATAACTTTAATTATTATGGCTTTATTAAATAATTATAACTAAAAATTTTAACTCTTCTTACCTTCCTATTCTTTTATAATTTTTAAGAGCTTTTTTGTTGGGTTGCCCCCAAATTCTACCGGGAGTGGTTAGATCCAGTGATAGTATATCTACATCTTGGTTTGTGAAAACTGGCTACCTAATGATATTCAATAGACTGTATTTATGATGGTTCCCAGTCTCCCAGGTATTGTTGAGCTGCCCTGGAGTAGGAATAGCTTCCAGGAATACTCATCATATTTATCAGTTCGAAGTGCATTTAATACAAGTGACCATAAGAAAACATGATCTGGAAACTATCCTTGAATTAACTGTCGTCTGTATAAACTTACATCCTTTGTAGACTTTTGTAGCCCAGCTCCTAGAGCACCTCACCAGGAGTGCTTGCTCTCCGCCCAGTGTACCTCTAAGTTGGTTTGAATGTTTTATGCCTTTCTAGGTAAGTATTTATTGCCAGGGTTATTCCTAGGCAGTTAAAACATTGTTAATATTTTGACTCATATTTTCCTCATTATATATTCTAATTGGTCTTTGGCTTTAGGAGAGGTATTGATTTTTAATTTTAAAAAATATAATTTTTCTATTATATTTATTTATGTCCAATCATGTCACTGACCGAGAGACTAATCTTCAAAATTATTATTTTGATTATCTCATGATTCCTAGGCATATAATCATTGACTATACAAATAATGATAATCTTATCTTCTATATTATAAGATTAATTTGCCAGAAGATTGCCTCTCTTATTATTTTAAATCAGTTTTTGCATTTATTTATCAATTATTTGTTTAGGCAATTATTTTTTCTTTGTTACAATTCATTAGTTTCTGCTTTTTTTATTTTATTTTTTTAAATTGATTTTAATTTATTGTGTTTACATAGATTCTAGTGTCACCCCGAATGCATCCCCCCTCCCCCATATTCCCCTCAACTTCTCCTTTGTCTCCCTCCCTACAGCGCCCTCCCCCCTTCCCTTCAGGTTTATCCCATCCTATCATCCCCTTTCCCTCTGTCCTCTTTTCCTCTGGTCCCTTTGATCTCTCCTCTGTCTCAATTCCATTCCTCAGTTCACATTGTTCCTTGGATTCCTTAGATGAGTGAGGTCATATGATATTTTTCTTTTTCTACCTGGCTTATTTCACTTAACATCATATTTTCCAGGTCTTTTTATCCCTATTTTTCACTTCTCATTTTCTTTCTTTCTTTGTTTTTCTAACTTCTTCAATGGAATATTTGGTTCACTTCTTTTAATCATTGTGGTTTAATAATAAAAATATTTTAAGGCCATGAATTTTACTCTGAGTGCACGTAACTAGATTATTACCATTGTAGATGTTTTCAAACTCATTTTTAATTGTAGATTTGATTTTCTTTTTGAACTAATAGTTTCCTAAATCTCTTTGGCACTGGGGTTCTAAGAGAGTGAAGCCTGTAGTCAAATAAATAGCCTAGAAAGTGTCATTATGAAGGGAGCAGGCCTAGACCTGGGAACTGTTTCTAGCCAAGGGGTGTGCCCCTGGCAGCCACCTGCCAGCCAATAGGAGGCGCAGGTCTTGCTGGGTGGGCACTCCTGGGCGAGTTGCTTGTGGTGCTGGGCTCCTAAAGCTTACTAAGGATGTCAAGTGTATATAGACAACGGTTCATTGAAGGATTGTTTACAGATGTTCATGTGGTTTGGATTCTTTTTGTTTGAAATACTATTATTTTCCTGTTTTATTGTGTTGTGAATTGAATGTGGGCTGGGCCAGTTTTGCTTTTTGAGATTTAGGAAGTTTATTTTTCGAGGCTTAATAGGTGATCCATTTTTATAAATGTTCCATGGACAATTACACTATTTTAAGAGGTATGGTTATTAGAACAAGTTCTTTTGTTCACTTTCTCCCTTTTATCTGACAGTTTTGCTGTATAGATTTTGACGTTGTGTTATCTGAGTCTCCCTATCAATGCGGTGATCGTCTGTATCCACTGGGAATTTAGCTTTTATCATTATAGGAGATGCCTCTCTTTTCTGGACAGAGTGCCTTCTCTCTTCAGTGATGCTTTGGGTTAATTGAGTATTCTCACTTCTGTACTCTTTTTTTTTTTTTTTTTTTATAAATTTTTATTAATGTTAATGGGATGACATTAATATTTCAGGGTACATATATTCAAAGAAAACATGTCTAGGTTATCTTGTCATTAAATTATGTTGCATACCCCTCACCCAGAGTCAGATTGTCCTCCGTCACCCTCTGTCTAGTTTTCTCTGTGCCCCTCCCCCTCCCCCTAACTCTCTCCCTCCCTCCCTCCTGCGTCCTCCCTCCCCCCACCCCTGGTAACCACCACTCTCTTGTCCATGTCTCTTAGTCTTGTTTTTATATTCCACCAATGTATGGAATCATGTAGTTCTTGTTTTTTTCTGATTTACTTATTTCGCTCTGTATGATGTTATCAAGATGCCACCATTTTGCTGTAAATGATCTGATGTCATCATTTCTTATGGCTGAGTAGTATTCCATAGTGTATATGTGCCACATCTTCTTTATCCAGTCTTCTATTGAAGGGCTTTTTGGTTGTTTCCATGTCTTGGCCACTGTGAACAGTGCTGCAATGAACATAGGGCTACATGTGTCTTCCCGTATCAATGTTTCTGAGTTTTGGGGGTATATACCCAGTAGAGGGATTGCTGGGTCATAAGGTAGTTCTATTTGCAGTTTTTTGAGGAACCACCATACTTTCCTCCATAATGGTTGTACTACTTTACATTCCCACCAACTCACTTCTGTACTCTTAACTAACTCAGTGTCCTTAACCTCCTGCCCCTTGGGACAGGTCAAGGGCTCTGTTTTTGGCGTGTCTGCCTTCTACATTCTGGGGGACAGAACAACTTTTCTGATTTTATTCCCATCGACCTTCCCAACCCCGTTTTTCTCCACTAGCTCTCTAGTTGACATCCCTGACATGTCCTTGATATTGGTTCCCACTCTGCCAGCTTCCTCCTCTGGATATAGCTCTCAGGCCTCCCTGGACTCCACCTGGCAACCACAGGGTCCCTTGCATTGCTTGTCCCCCTCTGACGCCCCACCTGCCTCCACCAGCTGATGTTTACACGGGTGAGGCAGAGTTCCTAGTCTGCTTTTTTGGGCAGCCTTTAATACGATTTATATGTGTTTCTTGGTCACATAATGGAATTTTGTTTTCGAATCCTGAGAGTTCTTGTCCTTCATGAAAGACATGTCCAAATAATACCAGTTGTTTTAAGTACTGTGCATGGTCCTCTGACATTTTCTTTCTGCTCCCTTCCTCATACTGGGGGCTGTTTCCTTTGTTGACTCTGTGACCAGTGTTCTGTTTATCTTTCTTGTCTCCCTGAATAATCATTATTTCAAGGTTAAAAAGCAAGTCTTGATCCTACCTGCCCCTTTTTATCAGGCGCAAGAATGAAGTTGTTGGTTTTGATCCTTCATCATATAGGAGATACTTTAGTATTTCTCACTCCTTTCCTCTCAGGCAGACAGACATACTCTTGATAAATGAATCCTTGGCCTTTAAGACTCAGTGTACGGGAGTGTATTATATTATTACATATTATAATTTATAAAACACACCCTACAAATGCATATATATGTATAATATGATAATGTGTGTAATACTATAATGTGATATATTCATGTGTACATACATACATGTATAAACAAAATGTATCTGTTTGCTGTGTAGGTTGACCTTGGTCCCCCAGTCAAGGTCATCGCACATGGGCATTAATGTGCTGGTAGATTCCTCGTCTCAAGGCTACAGGTGTCGGGAGAGACAGGAGCCCAGCTGGTTAGCCCAGTGTTTGCCTGCCGGCAGCCTTGCTCCTACTATTGGTCTGGTGGACTAAGGAGAAGCCTTTTCCAACCCTTGCCCGGACTTCCATCGCTTTCAACAGATGGATGAAGTGGCCACTCTCAGGCTTTTCCTCCTCCCCCGACCCCTGGGCAGGCACATCTCACAGGTGGTGCCAGATAGCCTCTGCTCTCAACCATGCTCTCCGCTGGGAGCCACCGTCTCAAAACTGATTTTATAAAACAAACGGGGTCTGGATCAAAATGTTCATAGCAGCCTTGCTCATAGCCCTGAACTGGAAACCACTCAAATATCATTCACACAGGTGGGTGAATAAACAAACCCGTACGTTCATTCTGTGAAGTCCCAGTCAGCAACCCAGAGGAATGAACGGCCGAGACGTGCAACATAGCAGGTGACCGTTAACAGTCGCACACGGGACGAAACAAGCCCCTGCAGGAAGATTCCATTTATAAGAAATTTGAGAGCAGCAACAATAAACTCTGGTGATGAAGTGACAATGTGTTGCTTATGTCTGGAGGAGGGAGAGAGTATACAAGGACAGGCATATGGGCATTTCTTCATGAGCTGGGAGTGTTCTAGAGCTTGTCATGGGGGGTGATAACACATCAGTTCTTTACAGTTGTCAAACCACATTGCACTTTGGCTTTGTATATTTTATTGTAGGTAAGTTATATATCAATAAACCACATTTTTTTTTTTGCCAAAAAAACGTGAGGAATGGAATAATACCACTTTATAGCCACTAGGCAATAGTCAAAACAAGCAAAAAATAACAAGTATTGGTGAAGACGTGAAGAAAAATTAGAAGCCTTGTACGTTGCTGGTAGGAATCATCTTGTGGAAAACAATATGGTGGTTTCTCAAGTTAAACATAGAATTACTATAGGACCCTGCAGTGTCAATCCTAGATGTATACCCAAAGGAATTGAAAACAGGTATTCCAACAAATACTTCTACACAAATGTTCATAGCAACACTGTTTACAGTAGCCAAAAGCCCATGAACGGATTAATGGCTAAACAAAATGTGACCTGTTTATATAATGGAATACCATTTGGCCATGAAAAGGACTGAAGTTCTTGACACCTGCTACAATATGGATGAACTTCAAAAACATTATGCTAAGTGAAAGAACCCAGACAAAAGGTTCCCTTTTGTATGATTTTATTTATATGAAATATCCAGAAAGATGATTAGTGGTTACTAGTGGCTGAGGGAAGAAAGAGAATGTGACTGTTTAATATGCATGGAGTTCCTTTATGGCATGATGAAAATGTTTTGGAACTAGATAGAGGTGATGGTTGCATAACATTGTGAATGTGCTAAATGCTGTCAAATCGAACACTTTATAATGGTTAATTTTGTGTTATAGGAATTCCACCTTGATTTAAAGAAATCATACAGTATTTACTTTTAAAGAATGTATTATTTTTTTTAGAATTTCTTTGTTGATTTTTGGAGAGAGGAGAGGGAGAAAGAGAGAGAGAAAGAGAGAGAGAGAGAGAGAGAGAGAGAGAGAGAGAGAGGAGAAGCAGGAAGCATCAACTCGTAGTAGTTGCTTCCTGTATGTGCCTTGACCGGGCAAGCCCAGGCTGAGTCTCAGCCCCTCCTGGTGTTGGTCCCGTGTACAGGCTGCTCCTCTGTCTTTCTGGTTCAGGCCCTGGGTTTCCCTCTGAGCTGACCACGGCGGGCAGCTACAGCCGGATTTCCTTTGTTCATTCTGAGTGGCTAAGTTTCTCTATTTCCAAGGGCAAGGGTGTATTCAGGTCACTGTTTGTATTTTTCAATCTAGCTCCATCAGGTTGGTATGTAATTTTTATTTCCAGTGATTTCCGTGTGTGTGTGTGTGTGTGTGTGTCCACCATGTGTCCATAGGCCTGTGCCTTCTATGGGATATTGATATAAATTTATTTCAGATGTGGGAGGCCTTGTCTCAGAGGTTGGCAGACTAATGCAAAATGTGGAATATGATTTTCAAAAATAACAGCTTCCTGGGGGACCTTGACAGGGGAATAGTGCTGATGGTGTCACTGTAGACTTGTCACATCTCTGTGAGGGAGCATGGGAGGGTTTTTCCCCTCTGGTGACCTGCAGATGCCGAGTCCCTATCCTGGTAGCTGACTATCTGAGTTATGAATGTGAGAGGATGGCGCCTTTCAGCCACACACAGATGAGGAAAGATAGTCTGCTCACAGCACTTTCGATCACTGCACCCGCCCCTTATGTGACAGGTGAGCCATCTGGACTTATGTGGTTGGTATATCATTGACTTGCTCCTGGACATTGTTTTGGTCTGTCTGGATTAAATTATTCTGTCATAAGTCCCTGTGTGCAGAGAGTATGGGAAGTTATCCCAACCTACCAGATGTCTGACTTCTGTCACCTCGTGGATTCTTTGCAGCAGACCCGTGAGGTGGGAGTGACTTGCCCCACTGAACAGAGAAGGAAACTGAGGCTTGTGCAGACTTAGGATTTGAGACATTATGATTTCCCCCTAGCCCTATCCCTCCACAGTAGTACAATGTCGGTTTGCATCCGTGGGTATGGCTGTCTGGCTGCTCGGAGCAGGGCACTGAGCCTACTGTTTTCATCGGGTGGGCAAGCTGCCCCTAGGTCAGCCAGGGCTGTGATCTCCTGGCAGCGGAAGCAAGGGGGTTTAGTGCAGGGACCACACGTCACACAGAGAATGCCGCGGGTCACACGGAGCCCTGTGTCCTTCACATGCCTGTGCTTTTAGCTCTCTGGCAGGAATGATCCACCCTCATAATCAGAGCATCACACAGCCTGCCCTTTCCGTCGCGCCTGGCACTGATGGAGGGAAAATGACTGCTATGTTCCATCTACATTTGAGAGAAATGATTTAAAGTGCTTTGATAATACCCATGGGTCTTGGGGCTCCGTTTAATAATTTAGGGTGAAGAAATGAATGTGCTTTCGGGAAAGAGAGGAGGTGGATTTGGGCTCTGGCCCTGAGGTTTTCCTTTCTACAAGGAGGCTTGTAGAGTTTTAGTATAAGGTGACACGGAGTGAGACATGTCTGTCTTTTCTCGTGTGCCCCCGTCACCCCTGTCTGTAGAGCTAGCGTGGCTGAGCTGTTTCAGTTCACTGGCTAGTGGACGTTCGTGGGCTTGGACAGGATAACAAATGGAAGGGGGTAATTTTCCGCTCCTAATAAGTGAGAAACAGCTGTTTTTCCTAGCTTGGGAGGCAAGTCATTTGTTTTCTACACACACTCACGTGCACACACATACACACACATCATTATCAACATGCTGCTAGGCAAAATTAAAAATTGCACAGAGTATTTCTAAAAGGGAAAGAATAAGAAAAGGATTCTTGGAGATCCTAATGCACTCCCCATCACTGCGTAACCTCACAACGTGGGTGCCCTGTTTGCACGTCCTGGCGTACACGGTGTGTTCCTGAGGTGGACCTGACCTGGCTGTGCGCTCCCGGGCCCACCCTCTGCCCTCTGGCCAGGGCTGAGGACACATTAGCTGCTTTGAGGGCCTTGGAAACTGGACTCAGAGTCCTTTTCCGTAATTTATCATCGACCATTTATGTCACTTTAAAAGAAGATTACTTTTTAAATGAATAATGTTTAATCCATTTACATTTAAAGTAATTATTGATAGGGAAAGATTTACCATCACCATTTTGTTAATTGTTTTCTGTTTGTTTTATAGTTCGTCTCTCTTTCAGTGAACATAAGTCTCAGTCAAGCGAGATGAGTGGGTTTCAGAGATCTGTTCTCCAACACGATCTACATCAGGGGTCCCCAAACTTTTTACACAGGGGGCCAGTTCACTGTCCCTCAGACCGTTGGAGGGCCGCCACATACAGTGCTCCTCTCACTGACCACCAATGAAAGAGGTGCCCCTTCCAGAAGTGTGGCAGGGGGCCGGATAAATGGCCTCAGGGGGCCGCATGTGGCCCGCGGGGGCCGTAGTTTGGGGATGCCTGATCTATAGGTAACCATGCAGTGTTGTGCCTTAAAACTCTGTGAAGAGGGCAGATCTCCTGTTTGCTGTTGTTATTACAATAAGATAACACTTAAGAAAACACAAATAATGTACATTGTAGATAAAGGAGTATGCATAAGTGGAAAAGGGATTTAAATATCATTTGAATTAACCTCTTATTGGTAGCTTCCACTTTTACCCAGATGAAGAAGGTGAGGAAATTGCTATGGAAATTAACTTTGAAAATACAGTCTACGTTAGTACAGAGTGTGCTCACAAACAGTGAGGTACTTCCTTAAACATCTACTAAAATTCATAGTTTGAAGTGAGAATTCTCTGACTTGAAATGATTACCTGGAATACCATGCAGGAATTTCAGGGCGTGAAAGATGTAAACAGACTCGTGCTGGCCCTGGGTGCACACACACCCTCTTTGGTTGTTCTTAGCATACATACATCTTCCTGCCTTTTGCTTCCAGCTCAGATACTGTAACCACATGGAATGGCCCTGCAGTGAGAGAGAGAGCCAGTCTGAGCTGATGAAAACCCTGAAATACCAGTGCACTGATTTTTATTAGTTTTACTAGATATATTATTTTCAGAAACATAGCACAACTGTGCTGTAAGAAAAAAAAAAGTCTAAATTGAGACTTTTTTGAATGTGCCTTATTCAACAAGGGCCACTCTTATCTGTCATCGGGAGCAGCAGTCTTCATCATGTGATTTATTAGTATTCTGAGGTCCTTAAAAAGGCGATGGCCTGTTAGGTTAGGCATGCCCGTTTTATTTATACCACTTGATTTCTTTCTTGTTATTTTTCTTTATAAATTATACCGAGGTAAAATTAGCCAGCCTATTTTGAGTGAAGGATCTCTGAGTCTGAACTGGCAGGGTCTGCTTTAATGTACATGGGAACGCTTGAGGCGCAAGAGTTCACGGTCAAATACAAATCTGGTCTTTTTTTTTTTCTGACTTGGGGTGAAAAGATGTCTGATTCTAATCTTTGTTGTCTGTATTGTAATTATGGACAGTTAGCGCCTCGATCTGTTACTTGGGAACGAGCCACATATTCCCTGGTATGTGGGGGGATCACTCTTTGTTTCCTCGTGACTTCCCTCTAAAGAGGAAGCCCTTAGATTTGATGAAGAGCCACATTTCTTATAAGACCTGACCCCAAACATTTGAGATTAGCCCCTTCGAATTTCTCTTTCTGGAAGTCTGACAACAAAACTTTGTGTGTTTTTCTCTTCAGGATCCAAATAATAGCTAAACTCTGCAGGGACAGCTGTGAGGCACGTATTTTTAAAACAACCCCATTAAAGTTATCTGCAGACAGTAAACGAGCCGGCTTCTATTCCTCTGAGGGAGCACATGTGCAAATTTGGGTCCATTAACATGGGAAATGGGCTTGTCCTCAAGAATGGACACAGAGCTTTTCACTCTAATTTCCCTGACTCACTTCTTAGGCATGCCTTGCTGGTTTGGACAAAAACACCCCAAGTCTCTGCTCTTTGGGTAGCCACATACCCGGTTTTTCCAAGAAGGGTGGAGGAAGAAACTTTTCTCTACCTCCCTGGGTTCTTTTGGCTGGTCCAATAATTACCTCTACCTGAAGCAGATTAACAAGAAGAAATAACCAAACTTAATTACATACATATGTATGGGAACCCCACCTATATGAGAGAGTCAGAGACTCCACTTTATTTTTTTTAATTTTTAATTTTTTTTTTTGTATTTTTCTGAAATTGGAAACAGGGAAGCAGTCAGACTCCCGCATGCGCCCGACCGGGATCCACCCGGCACGCCCACCAGGGGGCGATGCTCTGCCCATCCAGGGCATCGCTCTGTCCCGACCAGAGCCACTCTAGCGCCTGGGGCAGAGGCCAAGGAACCATCCCCAGCGCCCGGGCCATCTTTTGCTCCAATGGAGCCTTGGCTGCGGGAGGGGAAGAGAAAGACAGAGAGGAAGGAGAGGGGGAGGGGTGGAGAAGCAGATGGGTGCCTCTCCTGTGTGCCCTGGCCGGGAATCGAACCTGGGACTTCCGTACGCCAGGCCGACGCTCTACCACTGAGCCAACCGGCCAGGGCCAAAACTCCACTTTACATGAGAGGTTGCAGGACAGAAAGTTAAAATGACTTAGAAAATGACATCCTGAGATAAGGCTGAGGTCGGGTGCCCTGGGGCTTCAGAAGGCAGGAGGGTCATTGCAGGACAATGAGAAGAGCAGGTGTTCAGTAATTAGAAGTTTATTCTTGCTGTACAGATAGGTTAAACAGTTATTTCTGGTGATAACTCTCACTCTGGGCAAAAGCCCTTCGTTTAAATGCTTCGAGGGAGAGGTAAACGTTTCTTGCGAGCCTGCAGGGTCCTGATTGCCTTCAGCTCAAAATAATTCACACATCAGATTGGCCCGTTTTGGGGGAGGCTTGTTCTGAGCCCCTACAGAAGCTTTTCTTCTTCAGAGAATCCGTGGTACTCAAGTAGTATTCATTCATTCACTGATTCTTTTTGCTATTTTACCCAAAATTTTGAGCATTTACAAAATGCCAGGGATGCCTAAGGCTCTGGGAAGACTAAGTTTCTGATCTCTTGGAGTTTACTCTGGGGTGATGGAGTTTACATCTAGGGTGATGGAAAGATACCTACATACTGTAGAAGGCAGTGAGGGGGGCTAGAAAGAAAATAAAGCAGGGTAGAGGATGGAGTTTGGTAACAGGTGCTGTCCTATTTTGAGTGACATTTGAGCGAAGATCTTCAATATGTAAGGAAGGAAGCCGTACAGACTTCTGGGGAAAGAGGACTTCAATTAGCACTTGCAAAGGCCCTGAGGCAGGAGCATTCTTGGTCCCATTAGGAACCACTAGATACCCATAGTAGCTTAGAGGGAGGGCAGGCAAGGAGGGTGGTAGCTGAGTCAGGGAGATGGTGGAGGGTTATGCAGGCCTTTGTCTTACTTTCGGGCTGGACTGGGCCGTGGTAAGGACTTGGGCCTTTCTCTGAGTGAGTGGTAAGGGATGTGAACAAATATATTTAATGAGCTGATTTATATTTTAAAAATTTACTCTGAATTCAGTGTTGAAATTCTGAGAAAGGGAGAAGGGGGTGGGAAACAGGGAGGATGAGAAGATGGATTTTGGGGGAGATGGTAGTCACTTGGTGGTAGGACTCACTAATGTACAGATAGAGACTGAAGGCAGGGGGGGCATTGGCAATGTGGGTTTGAGCATTGGTTCTCTCCCTTTAAAGCTTGAATAACCTTTGGAAAAATACTTAGTGACCCTGGACAGGTGTCTGTTAGTGGTTACTTTTAATCAATGGAGAAACCACTGAAAATGAAGTGTTTCAATTCAGTATTATTACATGGAAGTTTGTGTTAGGACATGCTCCAAAGGCATCATTCTTGGTTCATGTCAAGGTCTCATCATCCGAAGACCACCAGCTTGCAGGGCTCCCAAGATGCACACTACCTACGTTGGCCTACCTGTGCCAAGGCGATACCTGCAGTTTGGAGAGCTTTTGTTTGTGTTTCTTATCCCAGTGCTTTTGCTGGAAAATGATCTGCTCAAGGAGCACCCGTTGCTAGTTTTACCTGAAGGTTCAGCATTTTCCTTAGAAATCCCATATTTTCCCTCCGTTGGTATTATGGGCTGAATTCTGTCTCCCTAAAATTCATATGTTAAAGTCCTAACTCTCAATACCTTAGAAAGAATGTGACTGTATTTGGAGACAGGGTCTTGAAAGAAGTAATTAAGTTAAAATGAGGTTGTTGGGGTGGACCCCAATCCAGTATCACTGGTGCCCTTGTTTAAAGAGATTAGAACACACGCACGTGTGTGTGCACACAACACACACAACACACAACACACACACACACACACACAGAAGACTGCCATTTAGAGGCTACCGAGACACCTTGGAAGGAACCCACCCTGCCCACACCTTGATCTAGAGGCTTGGACTTCCAGCCTCTAGAATTATGAGAAAGTAGATCCCTGTTATCTAAGCCACCCAGTCTGTAGTATTTTGTTATGGCAGCCCTAGTTGACTAATATAATGAGGATACAGAAGGAACAGGGTTGGGATACAGGTAGATATAGCTGTAGAAACAAATGTGTGGATATAAAAATTAAATACATACCTTAATCCTTAACTGTATTATTTTTCTTCTATCAAATATAATCCGATTTGGAGCAAAAAAGCTGTTGAATGCTTTTAATTTTGATAGTGTATTGGGACGGGGTTTTTTTTTTTACCTATTTTTTTTTCACACTTCTGCTTCCTGGACTAGTAATGTAGTGAATTATAAAATAAAACTTTATATATCAGCAGATCTTGACCCTGCTTCTTTCTTCCTAGGGTGACCCTCCTTAAGTTAGAGATAAAATTCAGCTCCAGGCTAAAGCACCAAGATTTCGTTTTTTCTTTTTGACTGACCCACTCCAAGAATAAATTCTCTTTTCCCTTGGAATGACAGATTGTCCGGGAAATTCACAGAAGGACTGAAATTGTTAGCAGTTGTTCTTAAAATCTGGTCCTATCTTTTTTTTGCAGAGACTGTGTCTTTGACATACCTTTTATATTTAAAGAGGAAGTCTGTCACTCATTCTCCTCACTGTGCCAGTTTTTTGGGCAAATGTCCCTAAATTGGCTAGAGCTGGGTCCCTCTCTTGGATGTCGTCCTCATAGCTCTGTACGGGGTCAGCGGTAAAGGACATGTCGGGCTGGCTATCTGGCGTTACAGGCTTTGGCCGGAAGCCGGCGAGTCCCCATGTTTCAGTGAACATTTTGGATTTCAGGAGAGATTGTAATTATTAACTCAACTGACTGGCCACAGAAGACGGTTCCGCTAAAGTAGCATGGTTCATTCTGCCGCTTTCTTATTTTAAATTTCATATTCCCTAGAAAGACACTGGACATTATATGCAGGAGGGTATCATGATTTGATTTATGCTTAAAAATTATTAATTGTGCTAAAATATACATGACATAACATGTACCTTCTTAACCATTAAATTTTTTAAAAACTTTTTTTGTTGATTTGAGAGCAAGAAAGGAAGGTAGGGAGAGAGAGAAAGAAAGAAAGAGAGAGAGAGAGGAAGAGAGAGAGAGAGAAAAGCATCAACTTATTCTACCTAGTTGTTTCATTTAGTTGTGCACTCATTGATTGCTTCTCGTATGTGCTGTGACTGGGGATTGAACCTGCTACCCTAGTGTGCTAAGACAGCACTCTATCTACTGAGCAATCTGGCCAGCACCTTAACTGTTTTTAACAGTGCATTTCAGTAGTGTTAAGTACATTCGCACTGTTGTGCAGTCAATCTCTAGAACTTTTTCATCTTCCCAAACTGAAACCCTGTACCCAATAAACAAGCCCTGGCCGGTTAGCTCAGTGGTAGAGCGTTGGCCCGCCGTGTGGATGTCCAGGTTCTATTCCCAGCCAGGGCACACAGGAGAAGCACCCATTTGCTTCTTTACCCTTCCACCCTCTCTTTTCTCTCTGTCTCTCTCTTCCTCTCCTGCAGCCAAGGCTCCATTGGAGCAAAGTTGGCCCGGTCGCTGAGGATGGCTCTATGACCTCCACCTCAGGTGCTAGAATGGATCCGGTAGCAACAAAGCAATGCCCCAGATGGGGAGAGCATTGCCCCCTAGTGGGCATGCCGGGTGGATCCTCATTGGGCACAAGCAGGAGTCTGTCTGCTTCCCCGCTTCTCACTTCAGAAAAATACAATAAATAAATAAATAAAACCACTTCTTTTTCATTTTTTTGAGATAGTCATTCTGATGGCTGTGAGGTGGTATCTTGCTGTGATTTGCGCCACAATTTTGAATGAATGCCTGCTGCCTGTGCATTATTACGTCTTCAGGTACTAGTGCAAAGCAACAGTAAGACCCAGTTTCCATCACGAGGAAGGAATCTTATGGTCTGGTGAAGGAGAGAGTCCTCTAAACAGAAAATTATAATACTACATGATAAGTGTCATGATAGAGACAGGTATTAGGAGAGCAAAGAGTGGATGCAATCCCCTTCCCTGAGGAGGGGAGACTTCTTAAAGCGCTCTGTAAAGCTACTTAGTAGAAGGAACCAGAAAATGAGAAACTAAATCTCAACTCCGTGGGGTTGATGGGTTTGGATTAGAGCATTACTTTTGGAATCGAATGATGCTTGAAGCATTTTTTTTCCTTTTGGAGTGTGTGTCTCTCTGGCTCTGGGTGATCATGAAGGTTACTTATGTCACAGTTTGTGGTTATCAGAAAGAGGCCTAACTGAGACCTTTGGGAGAAAATGTGCACAGAAGGTAAGTAGGAGAGATGTGCCCATTGGGCCTGATTCAGGTGACTTGTGTTTGCCATTTAATTTATTCCAGGGAAATTTGAAGGCTCTGGGTCAGGGGAGTTTGTCACATGAGACAAGGTGCAGTGACAAGATGGCAAATATGAGCAGAGAAACAAAGTATATAAAGACCTGCTATTTAGGAATGGAGCTATTCTTGTCGTGGTGATTCACAGTTGTCAAGCTTTTGAGAATATATGCCAAGAAAGAAAGAGGATTGACTTGCAGCTTGGAGGTGGGCCGCCTGGCTCCGGGGCTGGGGACAGAGGCAGAGCTTGATGTCACCCACGTTGCGATGCCCGTGCGGACACCAGACTGCTCAGTTTCCCTTCCATTCTCCTGCCTTGCCTTTTAAGGAACTGCCTTCTGAAGAGGCTGGGGGCGGGGCTGATGCCACAAGATCTCTATGTCTTTCTTGGGGAGGCAGGTAGAGAAAGAGAAGGAGAGAGAAAGAGAATAATTTTGCTAAATTCCTCTATCAAATTCTTCCCCTACCCCCAGTTTGACTTAGTACTTATATATTTAGCAATGTTCCTTGTGAGGCCTTCTCAGAACTCTTTTATGTCCCAGAATAGATTAGGAGCCTCTCTGTATCCCAGAACTCTACAGTGTCAGGTGCCCCTGGGAGGCTAGTA
This sequence comes from Saccopteryx bilineata, assembly GCF_036850765.1. NCBI lineage: Eukaryota > Metazoa > Chordata > Mammalia > Chiroptera > Emballonuridae > Saccopteryx > Saccopteryx bilineata. The sequence continues at coordinate 270,937,746 of NC_089493.1, forward strand.
ACATCAGCACATGAGTGACACTGGGTGTGGTGGCTGTTGGGAGGACAGCAGTGACAAAGCCTCCACTCTGCTCCTGAAGGATCTTGTCTGTCTGTTCTCTCTCTCTCTCTCTCTCTCTCTCTCTCTCCCCTCCCAAATCGCCTTCTTTTCTTAGCTCATGTCCTTTTTAATCTGACCAGGACAGCTGCTCCTGCTTTCCAATCGTCTTTTCTCCCTCCTGTGTTATTCTCCCGACTTGATACCATCTAACACAGACCTGGTTATTTCTTTTCCGTCTCCTACTCACTGCATTCCTTGGTTTCCTATGACCCGAAGACCAAAACCCGTGACCCTTTGCACTCTGATTCCTGAATATCTTTCTGGCCTTGCCACCCTTCTTGCCCCCCCCCCATTCCCATTTCGTTCTGCCTTAAATTTGCCCCTCTTCTGTGATTTGAGGCCGATGCCTTTCCTTCCCCGGGGAATACGCTTCTTTCCCTCTCTTTGGCCTGGCCTACACCCTCTTGTCCTGCAGAGTGAAATCCCCACGTCGCCTCCTCAGGGAGAGAAGACCACGCCTTCATCTGGGTTCCCACAGCCTGTGCATAGGCCTTCCTGTGTCACTCACCCTGTACATCCACCCAGTGTATCTTTTATTTATAAGTGATTTGAGACATAATAAAAATTATGCACTACAGAATTTCCTTATGAATATAGAATGTTCAATTCCAGTGAGACTAGTTCTGTTAAGAAATTCATGATAAAGGGTAAAGGGGGGGGGTGGAGACGAAGCAGGAGTCACGTGACTGTGAATGTGCGTGCTGTGAAGGTCAGTGCGTCTGCTGGAAATGGAGCCCAGACTTGTACTTGCGCTTTCTACCAGCCAACACCGAGAAAGGATTAGCAGCATCCAGGTGCTTCCCGGAGTCTGCAGGAAAAAGCAGGTCAGAAGCAACACGACTATGAAACATTGAGGAGATTTTCCTTAAGTTGTCATAAAGGACACCCTGGATCATATCCCTGTGTTGTCAGTGGCAGACGAGGTCAATATAAACTCACAGTTTATGTGACTGATTGCATTTGTTTGCAAATAACAGAATACCTAGCAGCGTCTGAAACTGTGAAGACATTTCCAATGTATTCAACAAGCACTTTCGAGGTCCCCGGCTCGTCCATAACTCTCCAGTGTGAAGAGAGTGGTTTTCTTCCCGACAGTTTGCTCTCTTTTCCTCGTGGCTCATCCAGATGTTATGTTTTGACATCAGCGTGCCAAGCAGGATAGATAGAAAAGGCCATTCCTTTTTATCAGGGAGGAACGTCCGTTCCAGAATCTCTTTAGAAGACTTCCTCTTGTGCCAGCCAGAACAAGGCCATGGGACCCATAGCAGCAAGAGGGCTGGAGAGGTCTTGGGCACAGGGGCATGACTGGCCTCAGCCAGCCAGCCATGGTCATCCCGGGGTTGGGCAAAATGCCGCATGGTCCACGTTTTGTTAGCAAGGACGGAGGTGGGAGAGCAGAGGAAGGGCTCTGGGGGAGACAGCTAAGAGCGACAGCCGCGGCAGGCCTCTAGCACACCAGTCCAGTCGACCTTGTTCTACAGGTGGCAGAGCCAGGAGGCAGCTCGCTGTTGATTAGATGTATTCCCAAAATAACCCCCGAACCTTGAGAGGGAAGGCTGTTCTGTATTTCATTTCAGCAAGCTTCTGTGGATATTATTTTGTCCCCCATTGACCTTACCTATAACCTGAGAAGCAGGCAGCTTGAAAATTAAGCTTCCTGACGGTCTCTGCTTCCTGTCAACAACTCACTATCTGACCGGTTAACCCTGTGTTTTGTCCTTCCGCACGGGTGGGGATAAGTGACCACAACTTCTCAGCAAAGTTTTGGACCCAGGAAGGGTGCTTGGCTCCCAGACCTGTGCAGGGCAGCTCATGAAGGAATCGCATGCTCTAGGCTTGGCAAAGATTCCTTCTGTCCAGGCCTTCTGGCTGAGCCGTGCTGGCGTGGGTTCACTGGTGATTCAACCAGACGAGGAAGCTTCTATGGGCAAGCCCTGCAGTGGAGAGTGAACCAAGGATGTTGTTATTGAAGCAGGTGGGAGGCAAAGTCAGAAAGGTTGTGTAGCAAAATATATGGTCTGTGTGGGGGAGAAACTCCCCTAAATTGGTTCCTACATGGTAAATCAGTAGGTGTCATACAGTAGAATAGAACCGAAAATCACTGATTGCTAGTGTCGCAATCATGACCTAAGCTCTGAAAATAGATCTAATGAGAGATGCAAACCCCATAGAAAAATGGATGCATTCTTTTGGGAGTTGGGGGATAGTCTAGGGGTTGTAGAGGCCAATCTCAGCCTCTTTCCTAAACCCCAAGGAGTTCCCCAGAGTGCAGTCAGAGCGAAACGGCCTCCACCTCTGGCCCAGGCTCCCCTGCTTCCACTCCGTTCTCCATGGCAAAGATTTCTTCCAAGGATTCAGCCAGAACTGGAGGAAAGGGAGGGAGCAGCTTAGCTAGGAGTATTCTGGAGGCCGGTGGGTTGGATGAAACCCAAGCCAGTCACCTAGTTTCTTCTTTCTCTGCCGCTGGCCTCCATTCCTGACGTCTCTGTTGTGATGGACTTGTGGCCTAATTTGTCCTCACCCCAATATCGAGCAGTATTGCTTTGCAAACAGTCAGTTCCTCAGAGAAGGAGTGGACAGCTGCTGTGTTTCCTGGCTCCTCCGTCTGGTAGCTCAGAGGTGTCATCCGCACACTGTCACTTGGGAGGTCTTCGGGGCCATCTAAGGCAGTGCGCTTCTTGAGAGCTGCCTTAGGAGGGCTGGAAGAGCCTGGACGTGGGCATTTAGGGGCACTTAGGGGAGAGAAGGCCTCCAGGGTCCCTGGGGTGGGCGGAGCAGTCTCCCCACCCTCCAGTCCCACCACCATGTTGGCCAATAGTGAAACAAAAGTTGCCTAATACAACAGGAAAAGAAGACGGTAAAAAATAGTATCCTACAAGGAGGGCAGAGGTTAAAATAGTTCTGAAAGCAAGAAACTCAAAAGAAAGAAAAGCAGGGAAATAAATGTTTATGGGAAATAAAACAGGAAAACAAAATAATGGCGAGTTTTGATATAGGAGAAAGTGAAAACAGCTTTCAGTTGAAAAAAATACAAAGTAAAAGGAATACTATTTAAGGCAAGTGTTAAAAATACAGTGCCAAGAGAATGCTTTTGAAAGAGTAAAACAGAGTTTTAAAAATAAATATTTACGCTTAGGAAAACACAAAGGTTGAAGGGAGAAGTTTTGTTTTGAGAGTAAAGTAAGTGTGAATAACATAAAAAGTCGAAAATCTTGAGAGGGATCACAGCTCATGCTTCTCTTTTCTCCAGAGCGCAGATTGAAAACTTGTGGTCCGGGACAACATCTGCATTTTATAAATGAGGAAACTGACATCCAGGGCAGTGGAGAAATTAATCAGGGCAGCACAGCTTGTCAGTGTAGAGCTATGAGGAGGACACAGTTGGGAGCGCCTGCCCCTGACTCATTATCAGTCTTGAGAAAGGCTGGAGAGGGAACAGGCGATGCTCATTTTTAAGGCTACGGATGGACGTACCTTGCGGTTGCTCACCAGCCTCTGTGTGGGAGACGCGTACGATGCAAGAGCTGAGAGGGACCTTGAGATCACTGAGAGGGCAGGGAACATTTGTCTTCAGTATATAGCTCACCTTCCCACACCAGCCGTCCCTTCACCGGGTCCTTTCATCATTACCTGTCACCCCGGTTCCATGTCCCCACTACTGGAAAGCCCTCGAAAACTTAGCAGAATCGTCTGTGACCATGTGTTAGTCTGCTAGGCTACCATAACAAAATACCACAGACTGGATGGATTAAAGAACAGAAGTTTATTTTCTCACAGTTCCGGAAGCGGGAAGTTCAAGATCAAGGTGGCAGCGGGGATGGTTCGTCCGGAGGAAGCTTCTCTTCCTTGCCTTATCAGCGGTCATCTTCTCCACGTGGTCTTTCTCAGTGTGTGCATCCCTAGTGTCTACCTCATCTTGTAGGACGACAGCAGATGAGATTAGGGCTCACCCTAGCAGCCTCATTGGAGCTTAAACACTTCTTTAGAGACCTTACTTTGAAAAATGGTTATGGGGACTTTCAGTCAAGACGGCAGCTTAGGTACATGTGGCACTTGCATCCTCTCACAACCATGTCCAGAATTACAGCTAACCTAAAAAGCAACCATCATGCAGAATCACCTGAAATCTGGATGAATGGAAGTCCTACAACTAGGGAATTCAAGTAGCCACCTGGAGACTGGTAGGAAGAGCAGAGATGTGGAATGGACTGGTCCCACACTTATGTGTGGTGGTGTAGAATTGGGAGAGATATCTCCACTGTGGAGCTTCCCCTCAAGTAGCAAGAAGTCCCAGCCCCACACCAGACCCCCCCCATACCAGGGGGCGTCTATGCTAGGAAGAGAAGTCCCTACAACTTCTGGCTGTAAAAACCAGTGGGGATTGAGGCTGAGTGAGACCCAGGGCTGCTGAAGACCCAGGTGTTCCTCTTAAAGGGTCACACGTGGACTGACTTGGACTCTCACTCCCTCTGGAGCTCTAGCACTGGGGCAGCAGCTTGGAAGGAGCTGGGGACGCTTGGGAGAAACTGGATTCTCAGACATCAGGGCAGGAGCTGGCGGGGCAGCTTTCTGTCAGACAAGTGTTGGCAGAAGCCATTGTCCCCTTTCTGAGACACCCCTCCCCCCACAGAGCTGGCAGGCAGGTGCCATAACCAGGGTTGCATCACTGTTTTCCCTGCCCAGGAGATTCCCTGAGACTCCTCCCCACCCCACTTGTGGGCCCACCAAGGCTGTTTACATTGGCTTTTCCATAGAAAAGGCTGGTTTGGGCTCATACTTTGGACTTTCCTAAAATCTCTCAAACAGGCAGCATCTGGTCTCTGCTTTTACCCCATACCTCTTGCTAAGTGGCTCCAGGCCTGGCACTAGTGGCAGCCAGCCTGAGGTCACAGCTTGTCTCCTCCTGGGCACCTCCAAACCCAGCACAAGTAGCAGCCGTATATACATCACTCTGTAGCTTGTGCTGGGTGGCCTCAGGCAGAGCGTAGGAAGTGGCTAATCTTGCACCTCCTGGGATGTTGCAGAGCCAGTGCACCTGATGGACAGCTTTGGACCACGCCAGAGTATAACCCTACCACCTCCACGAGCACCACACTCGAGGGGCGGCCTCGGTGAGCACCAAGGCCCCACTGAAGCAATCCTGCTCCGTAGAGTCTACTCCTGCACAGCGGCTCTTTTGCTGTAGTTATAGCTGTCCTTGTGGCTGATCAGTCCCTCCCAGTGTCACCAACAGCAGTCAAGGCTCAATTACAATGACACAGTGCCCACAGCACACACAGGGGCACACATGGAGCACCCAGCTCAGGTGACTGGAGAGGCTCTGCCACTCGGCCCCACAGGAAACCCACAACACAAGGCGACTCTGCCAAGCCTGGGAGATGTAGTGGCTCCACCTAATATGTGGGAAAAAAAACAGGGAAACAGCCAAAATGCAGAGACAAGACAGTTCCCAAATGAAAGAACTGGAGAAAGCTCAAGAAAAAGAACTAAACAAAATGGAAGCAAGTGAACTACAGAGTTCAAAACAATGGTTATAAGGATGCAGAAAGAACTTAGAACTTCAACAAATAAATAATAAGCATAAAAAAGGACATAGAGCCTGACCGGGCAGTGGCGCAGTGGATAGAGCATCGGATTGGGATGCAGAGGACCCAGGTTCGAGACCCCGAGGTTGCCAGCTTGAGCGCAGGTTCATCTGGTTTAAGCAGAGCTCACCAGCTTGGACCCAAGGTCACTGACTTGAGCAAGGGGTTACTCGGTCTGCTGAAGGCCCATGGTCAAGGCACATATGAGAAAGCAATCAATGAACAACTAAGATTTTGCAGCGAAAAACTGATGATTGATGCTTCTCATCTCTCTCCGTTCCTGTCTGTCTGTCCCTATCTATCCCTCTCTCTGTAAAAAAAAAAAAAAAAAAAAAAAGAAACCATAAAAAAGAACCAGTCAGAAATGAAGAATACAATATCTGAAATGAAGAATGATTTACAGGGAATCAACAGTAGAGTAGATGAAGCTGAGAATCAAATCAGCAATTTGGAATATAAGGAAGCAGAAAACACCCAATCAGAATGGCAAAGAAAAAGGAATCTCAAACAATGAGGACAGTGTAAGGAGCCTCTGGGACAACTTCAAGCATACCAACATTCTCATCACGGGAGTGCCAGAAGGAGAAGAGAGAGCAAGAAATTGAAAACCTATTTGAGAAAATAATGACAGAAAAATTCCCTAACCTAGTGAAGAAAATAGACACACAAGTCCAAGAAGCACATAGAATCCCAAACAAGATGAAACCAAAGAGTCCCATTCCAAAACACACCATAATTAAAATGTAAAAGATTGAACACAAAAAGAGAATCTTAAAAACAGCAAGAGAAAAGCAGTTAGTTATATACATGGAAGCTCCCATAAAATTTTCAGCTGATTTCTCAACAGAAACTTTGCAGACCAGAGGGGAGTGGCAAGAAATATTCAAAATGATGAAAAGCAAGGACCTACAACCAAGATTACTCTACCCAGCAAAGCTAGCATTTAGAATCAAGGTACAGATAAAGAGCTTCCCAGACAAGAAAAAGCTAAAGGAGTTCATCACCACCCAACCAGTATTATATGCAATGTAAAAGGGGCTTCTTTAAGGAAAGGAAAAAAAATAAAGTTATAAAATATGAGTTAAATGACAATAAATACAAAAAAATAAGAGTTACATTCTGATGTACTACGAGTTGGGATTTTGACATGTAATGATATGTAACAGCATGTTACTTGTTTTATTAGCATGCTGTACATCTCACTTGCTACACTTTACCTAATTCAAATTAATTTCTTGTATAATTTGACTTGTTACACTTTCCCTAATTAAAATTCATTTCTTATACATATAATTTATTGCATAATGTCCATCCTCCCCTCTAGCTGTAAAAGCCAGGAAGCCAGGAATTGTATCTGCTTTATTTGTGGTTAGATCAATTAGGCCTGGGACATAGTATGTGCCCAGTAAATCTATAGCTGGTAAAGGCATGAATGACAATGACTCTTCCTCTTCTGTTTCATTTGCTACACCCTTGTCACATGTCTCCTGGACCAGCTCCTTTCCCAGATGTGCTCACTGGGGGAGTGCACGTTGGTGGGCTTGGTGGGTGAGCGCTTCCCTAAAGAGAGATCTATGACTTCCCAACTCAGAATTCATGCTGAGGAGAATGACTGCCCAGACTTTCTACTTGTTAAACTAGAAGCATTGTTTCTTAGCATCCTTGGATATTATGAACACGGGTACATTATTCGAAACCCGTACTGATCTCTCAGTTCTCTGAATCATGGTAGCAATCATTCTGAGGAAGCCTTATTGCTACCACAGTAAAGGCAGTGTGGGTGCCTCATAGCTTCCTGCCAGGCTGCAGATGACAGATGGGCAAGGCTACATTCTCAGGATGCTTTTTCCTTCCCGGAGCTTGAGTGTGTGGAATGATGCTCTTTGAGTACGTGGACACTTGGGAAGAGTAACTGGAACAGGGTAGTAATTGAGGAGCAAAGGTTCTCCTGCATGTGACCAGCTGTCCAGAGCAGCAAAGACAAATACGCAAATTAAAGTGTTTGCTTTTTTCTCTTTAGGAAAGACTAATTAATAAGAATGAAAGCAGCCTCAGAATAAAATCTTCAATGTATAGAGGAGTCATTCTGTAAAGAATTATTGACCTTATGAAGTGGTGAACCATAGCTTAGTAAAAGCTAATTAGAGGAGAGAGCAAAGCTGTCTGGGGAGAAACTGTGTATGGACTCCAAGTTGCTCTTTATGAAGGCAGTTTGCATAACAATGATTACATAGTGGGTTTGCGGCAGTTATTGCTCATTGGAATCCCTCCAGAGGAGCTATTGTGGTGGATGCCGGGCCCCCTCAGAAGTCTGGTTTTGAAAGGAAATTAAATGTGAAGGGTTGAGTTGCTGCAGTTGTTAGCCTTGGGAAGGAATGAAAGGGGATGTTTTGTCATGTGAGATGTCAGGGAAATTCAGGAGGAGCTCGCTAGGTTGTCTGTTTGAAAGGAATCTTCCCCTAATGGATTTGGATAAAGATTATTTAATATTGGCTCACGATTAGCCATTATGGGCTGGGGAGACAGGCCTTCATTCTTATCATCCTTTTAGGGACAGTGAGTTTTTCTACCTCACTAAAATAGAACATCACTGAAATATTTTTTGTTCTGTAGCTTATTGCATTTCGGACAATGGAATGGAAAAGTTATAGTGCTTAATTATTCCTGAAGAACAGAAAATGTGTGTGTGTGTGTGTGTGTGTATGTATGTGTGTAACCATCGACAAATCAGCTTCTGATTTATTTGGTAATGGTAACTGAATTGGGCAGGATAAATAGGGAAGTTAGAGAATTGTGAAGAAGAAAAGAAGTAGAATCAAATAGAATCAAGATGGATGGATGGGCGGACAGACGGGTGGATGGGTGGACGGACAGATGGACAGATGGATGAATGGATATGGACAAATAGGAGATAGAGAGTGAGAGTGAGATACATGACCCCACAGAGAAAGAGGTAAAGGCCTTTTCTATTTTTGTGTTAGCCCACTGCATTAGGGCGTGAAGAGGCTGCTCTGAGCTCGCTTGTCATGTGATATTTTGAAATGGAAACAGAAAGTTAAGAGTAAAGGGGTAAAGAGCCCTTACTATTTTTACTTTTTTTTGCTGCATATTTTTTCTATTATTTTATTGAAATATAATTCATATATTGTAACATTCACCCCTTTAAAGTATACTAATCACCACTATCTAATTCTAGAATATTTTTATTACCCCCAAAAGAAACTTTATAGCCATTAGCAGTCCCTGCCCACTTTACCTACCCTGGAACACAAATCTTTTTTTTTCCTTCTTTCTATGCAGTTGCCTATTCTGGGCATGTCATATACATGGCATTATATAATAATACATTTGGTTTTTGTCTAGCTTGTATCACAGCGTAATGTTGCCAAGGTTATCCATGTTGTATCAGTACTTAATTTCTTTCTGTGACTGAATAGTCTATTGTATGGATGGACCACATTTTATCTGTTCAGCAGTGAATGGACATGTGGGGCGTTTCCAGTTTTGGGCTCTATTGCCGCCGTGAACATCTGTGTACAAGCTTTTGTGTGGGCACAGGCTCTCATCACTCTATGGGTATACGTCTAGGAGTGGGGTTGCAACACTATGTGTAACCTTTTGAGGAAGTGCTAAACAGTTTTCTGAAAAACGCACCATTTTACATCCCTGCCAGCAGTATGCCAGAGCATCTGAACTGCCTGAGCCCCACTGTTTGCCAAGCACTGTGCTGTCCTCTGGCGTATGTTGTGTCGTTATGAGCTTATAAAGCCCTTATTCCACCTTTATAGAATAAGAAGCTGAGGTTCTGAGAGTTTGAGTGAGAGAAAGAGAGAGTGAGAGAGAGAGAGAGATCACTGAGGTTATTGTTATATGGCCCACTGTGGGGCCTCACTGAAGACCGGAACCCTGAGGATCTGCCCCTGGGGATGATGGACAGAGTGTCAGGGGGCCTGGGGGGGCAGATGGCGAGGCCCGTGACACAGCAGCGCATGGGGGAAACCAGCCCAGTGTCAGGTGCCACAAACCAGCACTGGGCAGGAGTCTGTGTCCCGTCCAGTGCCGCAGAGGGGACTGTGCAGTCACCGGCATTTCTGTTGTGCCTGCAGCTGGAACCAGAGCCGATGCTGAGGGAAGCTGAGAGCCTCCCAGGCTGCCTGGGGTGCAGGAGGGCACCACAGGTCAGAACCAGAGAGAGGACAGAACGGGGTGGGCCGAGCCCCTGACTGTTGTCCCTGGAGCCCCTTCAGGGGAGAGTGGCTGGACAGTTCCTAAGATCACCTGTACACTCTGCCTATCTCTGCTTGTACCCCCCCCACACACACACACCTGCCCACATCAGAACTGGAATAGTAGTATTGATCCATGCTTTCAGTGTTGTCACTTCTCATTTGTTCTAGTATTGCCTACTCTTTGCTTGGATTATTACCATTGCTGTTATTTTTGCACAAGGCGGGATACACATAGATATGACCCACGTTCAAGTGCTCCTTCACGCCAAGTGAAATGAGGACCGTGTAACCCAGCTGCCTGCCTCCTGCTGACCCTGCAGAGGGAGAAGAGCCTGGCGGTGCCACCCACCCCTGCACACCTGGACAGGTGCGCTTGTCTCAGACCTCCTGAAAGTACTGGCCCTGGCCTGGGGTGGACGGGCACGTGCTGGGCGGAGTGGCCCGGATGCCAGAAAGAAGAGCAATGCAGACATTCCTTCCACGTACAGTCACTGCAGCCCTTTGGAAAAGGAAACTGGCATTTCAGTATTGGGGCCTCCTTAGGATGCACATGTTCTGCAGGTCATTAACCCCCAAAAGGCTTCCAGATGTTCTCGAGCCAAGAACAATTCGTTCAGGTTGATGGTTTGCACAACCTCTGGCCGTAAAGGCGCTTTCTGAGAGGTGGAGAGTAACTGGGGCATGGCCGTGAGCGCGTTCTCTTTCGATCTGTTATGCCGCCTGTCATCTCTCTTTAGGGAACGATCTGGACTGTTCTGCTTGTTCACCTGCGTAAACCTGCAGCCGCCGCCAGGTTGAGCTGGGCGGGTCTGTTAACCACGGGCAGACAGGGCTGGATGTGTCTCCAGGGAATACTTGCCTCTCCTGTGCCTGCTGTTTGTTTTTCTCACCTGGGAACTTCCGCAAGAGAAGAAACCAAGCCCCACAGAATGGCGAGGGGCACGTGTGAAGAACTGGGAAAAGTGAAGATGGAGAAAGGTGTTCTGACCCAATGATGCCTCAATCCTGGGGACCGTGGCGACAGGATAGCTCTGGAGCGCTGAGGATGTAGCTTTTTCTTTGTGTACACTGGCAGAATTGAGACCAGTGTGTGGAAGACACACGGATGCGGCCGACGCTGACTCTATTTAGAGAACGTGTAAAATGGGCCCCGTGGAGTGGGCTCTTTGGGGGCTCAGGAGTGGGTTTGTGTCTCCGGAAGTGTTTATTCTGAGGCTGGGTTTGTCCTGTGGCCATAGGTGGCGGACTGGAGTGGCCCGGATGATCCTGAGAGTCTAGGTTTTTGTGTATTTGGTCATTTCATATTTGTTTGGGGAGGGGTGGGGGAGCTGTTTTCATATCTACTGAATTCACCAAATTTGGGGGAAGCTATATTTTACCGCTTGTATATCTGGCAGATCAATCCTAAGCTGGTATCTGCATTGCTTTTTGGGCCCGCCTGGGAATAAGGAAGAGCTTGGCCTCTCCCTTTCCTTCTTCTGGTTTGCTGGGATGCCCAGTGCTCTGAGGTTTGACTCCGGTGTTGGGACCTCACGATTTCCCACTGCGTGAGTCCCACGGAACCACACACCCTCGATAATGAGCGCCTTTGGAAGTCTGATTTGTTATGCGGTCGTGCTGTTCCATGTTCTTTTACATGCTGTTCCATGTGCTTTCTTGTTCGTGTCCCCATTCTGCCACGTGTTTTCATACCGGGGCTGCCGAGAGTGGAGTACGGGATCTGAGACACTCTTCAGTGTACACCTGTCCTCATTGTACTTGTGTGAGCTTGGGGGCGGGCGTTCGTCTGAGGCCATTGACTGACCAGGGCAGAGCCGGCCCAGGGACTGCAGGACCACATCCCGCCAATGCCGAGCTTTGTTTGTGTGTCCTCTTCTGTCAGGGTAATTGTTCTTCCATCATGACCCCTAGAACAGGAGCCACACCTCGTGTCTCTCGCTCTCCTGGACAGCGGACTCTTAGGAAGTGCTGCCTGTACCCACTGCTTCATGTCCTCACTGCTTCTCTCTCGGACCTCCTCCAGGCTTTGGGTCCCTGAAATTCATCCTGCAGACTCCCTGATGCCTCAGCCTTACTGAGGCCAACGGGCAGCTCTCAGGCTCTGCCCTCTCAGGGTTTGTCTGCATTCCTCTCAGGCTTCTTTTCTCGGCTCCTCTCTTTCTGGTCCCCTTTCTTGTTGGGTGCCCGGGCCTCAGTGTTCAGGCTTCCTTTTTCTCTGTGTATCTCTTGTTGCCTAGATGCCTCTTCAAGAAATATGTCTGTAAATTCCCTTTGGACACTGGTGAACCCCAATTTTATATCTCCAAGCCTGACCGCACCCCACATCGTGGGCTTGACATGTCCATTTGGATATCTTAAGGGCATCTCCAGTGTAGTATACCCCAACCAAAATCTTGATTTTGTGTCACACCCACTCACATCCAAAATCTTTTCCTCCCCCATGTCTTCATCCTACTAAATGGCGCCGATATTTACTCTTCTTTGTTGCTGGGTTCAAAACCGTCAAAGTAAGCTATTGCTGAAACTGCTCTTTCTCTCACGCATCTGCAGATAAGCTGATGTGGGCAGAGTTGAGCTGGGCTTGGTTCTAAGCTGCAGGTTGGCTCCAGCCATGTCTCTCATCCCGCTTGGACCAGTGGGCCACCTGAAGCACTGGGCATGGTGAAGGTGCCGGGATAAGGAGTCCCGGTCCAACAGTGCAAGCACATGCCAAGCCTCTGCGCATGTCACATCCACTCGTATCTCATTGGCCAAAGCAAAGCTAATGGCTAAGCTGAAGTTATGGGTGGGGAAGAACACTGCCCAGCAGAGTGGTCCAGTCCAGCATCCACTGAGTGGAGATGTATATTCTTTTTTTTTTTTTTCTGAAGCTGGAAATGGGGAGAGACAGACAGACTCCCGCATGCGCCCGACTAGGATCCACCCGGCACGCCCACAAGGGGCAACGCTCCGCCCACCAGGGGGCGATGCTCTGCCCACCAGGGGGCGATGCTCTGCCCCTCTGGGGCGCCGCCCCGCCATGACCAGAGCCACTCTAGCGCCTGGGGCAGAGGCCAAGGAGCCATCCCCAGCGCCGGGGCCATCTTTGCTCCAATGGAGCCTTGGCTGCGGGAGGGGAAGAGAGAGACAGAGAGGAAGGAGGGGGGGGGGTAGAGAAGCAAATGGATGCTTCTCCTATGTGCCCTGGCCGGGAATCGAACCCAGGTCTCCTGCACGCCAGGCCGACGCTCCACCGCTGAGCCAACCGGCCAGGGCCGAGATGTATATTCTTTGCAGGGATGTGGAAGACAGGGAATTTCTGTACATAACAGAAATCTTGTGTATCCCCTTGGGGAAGAGCTTAAAGTAGGAAATGTTCTTGTAAGTAATAGAATCTTGTTAACAGGGATGTTTTGTGAGGAACTGGATGTTTGTTTTTTAAACTTTTGGTGCTTTTGAATAGGTATTTTATAGTTTCCAGGTCTTAATAATTAATTAGGGATGGTCATTGTGGTGGTGTGTGTGTGTGTGGAAGGAAGGTGATTCCTGAGGATTCTGGGGACTGAAAGAGGTGGCAATGTTTTCTTGCAATGATTCGGTTTTGTTTTGTCTTACTGTTTCTTAGCTCTCTTCTGGTTTCATGACTTACCCTCTGTGACAGGACGTGGTTAAATGTCACTCTAAATCTGCAGATGGTAAGATATTAATAAATTATATGCTTTTTTCAGTATTTGGTGAAGGTTAATGTTGTAAACCTTCACCGCCCTCTCTCCCTCCTCTGTCTCCCCTCTCATTAAGCCCTCCATTAGGCATAGAATTCTAGAAGGAGGGGTCAGGGCACGAGGAGGGAGGGATGGAAATGTCCGCGGCGGGCTGGCAGGCCTGGCAGGCGCTGAGTGGACGTGGCGCACGGCCCGGCCCGCAGTCTCGCACGTTTGACGCCAGCACATTTCGTAGGTCACGGCGGGGGCTTCCTTCCACTCAGCATATTTCCCACCTGGCTCTAGGTCAGCTTTTAACACCCTTGTGTGGTTTTATAAGTGATGTGGGGCTAAGTGACACAATTAACCTGTGCAGCCAGCGTCTTTCATCCATCTGCTCCGAGCCATCCTGACGGCCGCCAAACGCTTCTTTGTTTCGTTAGAAATATGCTTCCCTCCTACACAGTCAGGCGGATGCGTCGGTCAGAGCGGGGGGCCTGGCCAGGGCTCTGTGTCTGTCATCTCCACACGGCAGTGGGGGTGGGGAGGTGGTGTGTGTGTGTGCCGGTGTTGACTTGGCTCTGAGAGTGGCCTTTTTGATTCTCTTTGCCACAGCGTCATGAAATCTGAGAGTGCATTTCCTGACGCCATGCTTGGCAACCTGGAGTACTGACCAGGCTTCTAAATCCACCTCTGACCATCTTCAGTAATGACCTTAGGGACATTATTATTATTATTATTTTGTCCTTGTTGGATCTCCCTTTTCTCATCTGCTGAATGTGGCTGGGGCTAATCTGAGGAACAAACTAAATACTCTTTGTAGAAAGATTCCAGGAAGTATAAAGTTCATAATACATGTAAGGCATGTCATTTTGAATAAAACTGCAGTTTAAAAATTTATGGACAGTTTGTTCCAGAGGCACTTCAACCACATAACAATGATTCATATCTCTTCGAACTGCAAATGCTGCATGAACAGTTTGGCTAATGGACAAAAATGTACTTCCAGTATTCTGGGCTCCGGGGGAGGGGCACACTTCCAGGGACCTAATCATCATTATTCTGTCTCTTAGGACCGAATTCTGCAGTGAATGACCATGTGTTATGGACTACATGTTTGTGTCCCCCTCCCCCCTCAAATTCATGAGTTGCAGCCCTGCTCACCATTGTGATAGTGTTAGGAGGTGGGGCCTTGGGAGGTAATTAGGTTGGGATGAGGTCATGAGGGTGGGGCCCCCGTGGGATTAGTGCCCTTATAAAAGGAGGAAGAGACACCAAAGCTCTTGCTCTGTCTCCACCACGTGAGGTCACAGCGAGAAGGCGGCTGTGTGCATCTGAGGGGAGAGCCCACGGCAAGTATCAAATCTGCCAGCTCCTTAGTCTTGGACTTCCCCATCTCTAGAACTGTGAGAAAAAATGTCTGTTAGCCACTCTGTCGATGGTATTTTGTTACAGCAGCCTGAACAGACTGAGAAAGGATGGAAAATTTGAAAACATGAACATACAAAGATGGTTGAAAGAGTGGACATGTTTAGCCTGGAAAAAGGAAGATATGAGAACAAGTCATGATAGTGTCTGTAGTGTTTGAAAAAATTACACGAAAGTGTAATTATATGCACTGTGTAAAAGAAACTGATGTACACATTTTGAAATTTCATTTATTTGAGCTGTAAATCAGGAATGCCCTGTATTCAGGGTGGTGAGTTCTTTGTTCTGGGAGGAACCCAATACAAGCTGGGTGCCCCTCTTTCTGGACTAGAACTGAGGGGTCTGGCCTGCTGACCTTTCCTTCCTTCCAATTCGGGATCCTAAGTTAGACCCCAGGCGTACTGGTGATCTTAGACTGAGGGAACAATTTGCTCAGTTCTTTTTCAACAAGTGGAACTTTTATGACTTCATTCAGATGAGATCGGGTGCGTTCAGGGTGGAATGGCCGTAGACACCTTCATTCAAAAGATTAAGTGTAACATAAGCTTTGGACATCATGTCTTGGAGAAACACTGAGGATACATAAGAGAGAATGTCAAAGTCATCATAATGCTGATGTCAACAAATGTCAATGTCATTGTACTAATATATGATCTGGGGAATCAATAATGATTTGAATTGAGTTGAGTTCATGAAGCAATGTTTACCAATTTTGGGTGTCTCCAGATTTCTATGTCAACCCTAGGGCATGATAATATATTTGGCCAGCCTAGCCTGTAATGTATTCATTCACTGATTTTTTTTTTTTTCATTTACTCACTCACTTTGCTCATTCAGCCATTCATTCATGGTACAACATGTATGAGATGCTGACTTACTATGTACCAGATCACGTATAAGACAAAATGATGTCTTCCTGTTTGCAGAGGCCTGTGCTCTTGTGATAGAACAATCAAGAACACGTGTAATACGCTTTATGAGCGATGCTGAGGTTGAGATTTGCACCAAGCAGCGTCTGACTTCCTGGGTAGTGTGGTGTTCAGAAAGCGTTTGCAGGGCTGTGGTGAGTAGAACAGGTGACTGGCAGCTGCACTGAGGGGCAGCGGCTTCCGATGCATCAGAAGAGAGTGGGGTCTCCGAAGCAGGGGTGGCTACAGAGGGAGAGGTGGGGGTGAGCTGGGTGAGGAGTCGACTAATGAGCAGTTTGTGTATCACATGAAGGTTTTGGATTCTTTTTTCCATGGGCAGCAGGAATGCACTAATGATCTCTAAGCAGGCAGTGATCGGGTTTGCATGTGAGAAAGCTCACTGTGAAGACGAGGCTAACAGTCGACTGCAATAACTTAAGGCAGAGATGACTTGAGCTTGAATCTGCGTGCTGGCAGGAGTGATGGAGAGGAGTGAGGGACAGGATCAAGAAATATGCAGGAACTAGCGCCAAGGGTCACTCGAGTAATGACTAAAAATATTATATATGTATCTATATATATATATGAATTAAGTGATTTTAAATATATGTATTTAGCACAAATGTATACCGTTAGCATGTTTCACATACATATTGTATAGATGATCTATATCATAATGAAAGTGCTTAGTGCAGCGCTTTGTATCGAATGAACATTTGTCAGTTAATAACCAATTATCACTGACATTTCTATCCAAAATGGTGCTGTCTTCTTCCTCTTTCAGCAACATTTCTGGACTAGATTTTCTGTCCAATTGATCTGCCTGTCATTTCCTATGCCATTATCTCGCATTTTTTTATTTTATTTTTTTATTTTTAGAGCTTTTGGGTGTGTTCTAGTAAGATGCTAAGGTAAGTCCCTGCGTGGCCCCTCTTCCGCCATTTCTCAGATGCCTGTGTATCTCTGTGATCAGGCTGTCTTCCTCAGAAAGGCTCCTCGCTCTCCCAGGCTGACTCGGGAGTGGGACGGAATAAACCCGGAATTGTTGCTCACTATTAAGCTTATGGCTGCGATGTCCTGATTGTCTGTAACTTTTATGAACTTACACGTGCTTTAGCATTGTGGGATCTCCCTGGGACTCTGTCAGGCCTCCCTGCAGACATCCCCTAGCACAGGGGTCCCCAAACTACAGCCCACAGGCCGCATGTGGCCCCCTGAGGCCATTTATCCGGCCCCCGCCGCACTTCCGGAAGGGGCACCTCTTTCATTGGTGGTCAGTGAAAGGAGCATAGTTCCCATTGAAATACTGGTCAGTTTGTTGATTTAAATTTACTAGTTCTTTATTTTAAATATTGTATTTGTTCCCGTTTTGTTTTTTTACTTGAAAATAAGATATGTGCAGTGTGCATAGGGATTTGTTCATAGTTTTTTTTATATAGTCCGGCCCTCCAACGGTCTGAGGGACAGTGAACTGGCCCCCTGTGTAAAAAGTTTGGGGACCCCTGCCCTAGCGTATGTTCCTCTGACATCAGGCTGTGTGACAAGACAGACTCTCTGGCCGTGTGTGTGTGTGTGGGGGGGGAGGGTTCTCCACGCTGGGCTGTGGCTGCTGACATGGTGGCGAGCTTCCTGAGTTGATGAGGCCCCAGGTTGCATTTGGTACGGCCTCTATCTCTTCTGGAGTGTATTCGCCTGCTGAGAGTCCCATCCCTATTTTCTGAAAGAATAATGCCGGCTCTCTGGAAACTCATAAATTTAAACTGTGATCCTGGAAAAACTTAGGTCCTTAGTCATCTGAAGGAAGGGAGGTGGGAAGGCAGGTCGGAGTTGATTTAGAACCTTGGCTCTTTGCTTTTGCCACCACTGTGGACCCTTGCCACCACGGTGGGCCCATCCAAAGACAGATGGGGAGGGGGAGTGATTCACTCTCCCTGAGCGGTCCCGGCTCCACGTGACGCAGAGCTGCGCCGTCCACGTGAGATGTGGTGCAGAGACGAGCTATTAACTGCACTAGAAGGAAATTTCTAAAATTTGAAAAGTGGAGGTTCTTTTTATTACTTAACATTTGGAAAATTGGATAACTATTTGAGAAAAAAAATAATTCAGAGCCTCACCTCCCCATATATGTAAACTCTCCTCTCAGTCACGGTGCCAGGTTACGAATTGCTCCATGTACCAACTTAATATCAGATAGGGCAACTCCTTATTATTACTCTTTTACAAAAATGCCTTAAGTTTGATCACTTCTGTGTTCCTTTGGGTTAATTTTAGGATCCTTCCTCCCTCCCTCCCTCCCTCCCTCCCTTTCTCCCTCCCTCCCTCCCTTTCTCCCTCCCTCCCTCCCTCTCTCCCTCCCTCCTTCCCTCCCTCCCTTTCTCCCTCCCTCCCTCCCTCTTTCCTAGTGAGAGGAGGGGAGATAGAGAGACTCTCACATGTACCCCGACCAGGATCCACCCAGGAACTCCTGTCTGGGGACAATGCTCGAATCAACTGAGCTATCCTCAGTGCCTGAGGCTGATACTCAGACCAACCGATGTATCCTCAGTGACAGGATATGTTGGAGAGGAAGAGAGAGAGAAGGGGGAGAGAGAGGGGGAAGAGAAGCAGATGGTCACTTCTCATATGTGCCTTGACTAGGAATTGAACCCAGGATGTCCACATGCCAGGCCAACGCTCCATCCACTGAGCCAACTGGCCAGGGTCATATTTCTTATGTCCCCCCCACACACACAAAAAATTTTTTTAAAAAGAAGAAAAGAAAATTCGCATTTGGAATTACATTAAACTTATCCAGCAGACCCTTGAATAACATTGTTTCATTCAATATCATTTCATTACAATGTTGATGAAATGCCATGGGAACCTAACTCTTGTTTATTTTAATTAACCTGTGGTAAAATTGGTTTTGTCACGTGGTTTCACTTAAAGTCACAGAACCTATCTCTGACGTTAAGTGAGGACTCCCTGTACATTAAAACAGAAATTGTATCATAGCATTTTATCTTTTCATTCAAAAATATGTCTCCCTCTGCCAATTTGTATATGTCTCATTTTTATCCCACTTAGTAAAATTTTATAATTTTCCTTCTATGATTAAAGTTATTTCTAGGCATATTGCAATATTTGTTGCACATATAGAGTACATTGCATTCTGTTTTCTAGTTGATTGTGGCCAGGATATAAAACACTATTAGCTCTGATTCTCTGTGTGCCTCAGGCCAAGCAAACTGCCTTTCTTAGCTTCCTGGAAGTACTTACTTTCTTTACTGACGTGGCCATCTCCAGGGTCACCAGGGCCCAAATCAAATGGCCTTTTCCAGGCGTGCTTTGTCTGCAACATTCATCAGTGCAGACTCTCTTCTTCCTTATGAATATAAATACACTATAAGATGTAGCTTTACCCCTTGTCTTCTTCTATAAGATGTTTTTTTTCTCATGGACTTTAAAACTTTCTTTCTTGACATCACTTTATAATAAATGGCCCAAAATTCAATCTTTAGATTGTATCTCTAGTCATCCATGTACTCAAAAGTTTTAAGATCTTCTAGTGTGTCAGGCACCAAGGTAACCACACCCCTGTCCTTACGGAGATAGGAAGACTTCGGAGTCTTCCTGTGGGGATAGGTAAGATGTGTATCTGTCAGGATCCTAGCTGGAAACAGATGGCACATTCAGAAGGAACGATTGGAGAGATTTAGCAGAACACATACAATAGTTTGGTTGACAGAGCACAGGCTTAGCTGTGACCCTGGGCTAACCCTAAGAGAGGGCTGCCTGACCGCAGCTGGGGATGTGGAAGAATGCAGCCTCTACTGAACCTCTGCCCAGTTTGGAGAAACACCAGGGGAATAAATACCCCAGCCTCTCTCCTGTTTTATCCATCAGTGTCCCCAAGGTGTCACCTTTGGCTGAACCCAAACCAAAGTAAGGGAACCTTGATGATGTCTCTACAGGTCTCTCTCCTGGGACATACAGCAGGGAAACAGGGTAGAGAGTGGGTATGGAGAGAACCATGAAGAATATTCAGTGTAAGTTTTATGGGATGACTGACCTCAACTTACTTTTCCCCCCTCTATCCTCAACTTCTTGTCCAGTAACACCAGTTGGCTTTGCAGTCTTCAGCTAAAATAGTTCAGGAGGCAGTGCCGGATGGAAAGAAGGGAATCGTGAGTCCCTCTGACCTGGTGCCGAGCAGCTACCCCATTCTCTTCCCTCTTTCCCTCTTTGCTTCTTCTTCCCTTTGCTGACTGTGACTTCCACGCCTCCAAGTTCAGATGCCCTGCAGCAGCTGCAGCTGCTTCTGGCCAAAAGCAAAGGGTGCTTTCGGAAAAGAAGGCTCCCTGCGTCAGGGAGTCATCCCGGCTTGCTCCAGGGACAGCTTTTCTCAGTGAAGCGAAGACCAACTTGAGCCTTGTTGGTGAACTTGAACTCTCTGCCAACAGTTTCCTGGACCTGCTAAGGAACACGCATTAAAATGCCAGTGAAAATTTTTGCTGCTTTGTTGAACCTTTCTGGCAGATCAAATTGGGGGGGAAATGGGAGCACACGGACCGCAAAACATATAATTCATAGATGTCACACCGCACTGTGAGGAATGATCTTTTTGAGGCTGCTACGTGGGTGCCTTTCATAATGGGGGAAGTAATGACAGAGAAAGGGGAAGAAATCTCACTGGGAGCCATCATTCCCTGTGTGCCCTTGGTGGATTAGCATGCATTCCTGGTCTTCATTCCTACGCCATTGTGTGATAAATTGTCCTGCTGGCTGGCTCCTCTACCTGCATTGGGAAGGCTGCCGGGGACCATGCCGGGCTAGCACAGCTGAGATGCGTTTTAGCTCCGAGACGGCATTTAACGATTTGGGATTGGAAGCTGTCTCATTAGACTGGACAAAAGACATGCTATGTCATCACGGGAGGAAAAAGATGTGCCAACCAAACCACACCGTTGAACTAAGAGGAAGAATCGGGTTTTCCACTGAAGCTGCTGAGTTAAGTTGAAGGCCAATCTCGCCCCATTCCAATAGTTTCTTTCCCTCGCCTCGTGGGCTCCATGCTGGTAGGAAAACCACAGAAGGCTGCGTTCTTGGCTTGTGAGAAAAGAAAGCAAGTGCTGGGAAGGAAGAGGAAATGCAGGGCGAAGGATCGGAAGTACACAAAACAAGAGCAGAAAAACCCCCTGTCAGTAGTCTCTTTATCATCTTTTTAAGATTAGGCAATAGTTCGCAGATTCTGTATCACATGTATGTAAGGCAATAAGTATATCATGAATACTAGTCACAGCCGCCTCCTGCTTCATCCTAGCCCTATAGGGTCCTTTGTGTGTCCTTACTCAGTCACGATGCACTCTCTTTTCTTGGGGATGTTCATAGTTTCACTACTTAAGTTTCTATCTCTATAGTTTGATTAGTTTCTGAAACTTCGTAGAAATGGAATAGTATGCATTTTAGATGCTTACTTTTTGCTTTATGTTGAGTTTATGATATTTATCCATTTACCTGCAAGTCATTCATTTTCATCGCTGTATAGTGTTATTTTCATGAGTTTACTACCATTTATTTACCATTCTTCAGCATGTTTTTAGTGCTGGGTTTTTCTTTCCTACAGAATTTCTTGGATAGAGCATTTGTGTGTGTGTGTGTGCTGAGGATTGGAAGGAACATCATGTTCTGTTTCTATTACTTTCTGGATGATCAAATAATCCTCTGAGCCTCCATTTCCTCATCTCTGAAATGCTCATGGTTATATCTACCCTGCACGTCTAATAGAAAAATGGATATAAAAGCACTGAAAAAAATGAAAGTCTAAACAGTAATCATTACTGGGTGGAGAGAGAGTTTCCAAATGGATTTATGAAGACAGGAAGCTTAACCCCTTGGCTCATATTGGAATGTTTCTGTAATTCTTTAAGTATCAATTCCTTCAGGTCTTGAGGTTCAAATGTAGTTGATGATAGAACATGCCAATAGAGCAGAGAAGAAATAACGGAAATATGCGATTCCTACCCTAAATATGGTGGAAGTATTCAAGAGGAGTGTGGTCAGAGGACAGTTCCTGAGCATGGTCTATCTTTCTTCTTGCTGCTCAACATTCCTCCCACCCTCCCAACCTCCAACCTTTATCATGGCTACTGGCCTCTTCATGCCGATGATGCCAGGTTTATATCTCGGGCCTCCTCTGCCATCTGAATGTCCATTCTCGTGTAATTCAACCCCCACTGGGCATCTGATCCTATGCAAATGTCCCGTGGACACCCCATATACCGCATGCGGAGATTGAACTCTTCTTCTCATACTGTCTTCTGTACGCCCCATTCTTGGGAGTGGTACCACCACCCTGTCCTTCCCCTGGACCCCCAGGCTTTCTCACTTCGTCCCTCTCTCTCACCCTTACACTTGTCTGTCACTTGCCTTGTGATGGTACCTCTTTAATATTTCTCAAGTCTCTCCTCTCCTTTTAATCATCACCACTGCCTTAAAGGGGACCCCTGCCATCTCTTGTCTGGGCTGCTGCAAGAGCCTCAGAACTGGTCTTGTGATGTGTCATCAAGCTCAGGTGTATCCGCCTTTCTATCTCTAAGTATATCCAGAACCCCGGTCTGTCCGCCTTTATGTCTCTAACTATATCCAGAACCCAGGCCTGTCCGCCTTTATATATAACTATATCCAGAACCCAGGTCTGTCCGCCTTTATATCTCTAACTATATCCAGAACCCAGGTCTGTCCACCTTTATATCTCTAACTTTATCCAGAACCCAGGTCTGTCCACCTTTATATCTCTAACTATATCCAGAACCCAGGTCTGTCCACCTTTATATCTCTAACTTTATCCAGAACCCAGGTCTGTCCACCTTTATATCTCTAACTATATCCAGAACCCAGGCCTGTCCACCTTTATATCTCTATATCCAGAACCCAGGCCTGTCCACCTTTATATCTCTAACTATATCCAGAACCCAGGTCTGTCCACCTTTATATCTCTAACTATATCCAGAACCCAGGTCTGTCCACCTTTATATCTCTGACTATATCCAGAACCCAGGTCTGTCCACCTTTATATCTCTAACTATATCCAGAACCCAGGTCTGTCCACCTTTATATCTCTAACTTTATCCAGAACCCAGGTCTGTCCACCTTTATATCTCTAACTATATCCAGAACCCAGGTCTGTCCACCTTTATATCTCTAACTTTATCCAGAACCCAGGTCTGTCTACCTTTATATCTCTAATTATATCCAGAACCCAGGTCTGTCTGCCTTTATATCTCTGACTATATCCAGAACCCAGGCCTATCTGCCTTTATATCTCTAATTATATCCAGAACCCAGGCCTGTCCGCCTTTATATCTCTAATTATATCCAGAACCCAGGCCTGTCCGCCTTTATATCTCTAATTGTATCCAGAACCCAGGCCTGTCCGCCTTTATATCTCTAATTATATCCAGAACCCAGGCCTGTCCGCCTTTATATCTCAGACTATATCCAGAACCCAGGTCTGTTCGCCTTTATATCTCTAATTGTATCCAGAACCCAGGCCTGTCCGCCTTTATATCTCTGACTATATCCAGAACCCAGGTCTGTCCGCCTTTATATCTCAGACTATATCCAGAACCCAGGCCTGTCCACCTTTATATCTCTAACTTTATCCAGAACCCAGGTCTGTCCACCTTTATATCTCTAACTATATCCAGAACCCAGGCCTGTCCAGCTTTATATCTCTAATTATATCCAGAACCCAGGTCTGTCTGCCTTTATATCTCTGACTATATCCAGAACCCAGGCCTATCTGCCTTTATATCTCTTAACTATATCCAGAACCCAGGCCTGTCCACCTTTATATCTCTGACTATATCCAGAACCCAGGCCTGTCCGCCTTTATATCTCTAATTGTATCCAGAACCCAGGCCTGTCCGCCTTTATATCTCTAATTATATCCAGAACCCAGGCCTGTCCGCTTTTATATCTCGGACTATATCCAGAACCCAGGCCTGTCTGCCTTTATATCTCTGACTATATCCAGAACCCAGGCCTGTCCGCCTTTATATCTCGGACTATATCCAGAACCCAGGCCTGTCCGCCTTTATATCTCTGACTATATCCAGAACCCAGGCCTGTCCGCCTTTATATCTCAGACTATATCCAGAACCCAGGCCTGTCTGCCTTTTATAACCATGGAACCTTAACAAAGTTACCACGTTCTCAGACTCGGCGTCTTCATTCGTCAAATCCCGATGGTTATAACGCCCGGGAGATGCTCAGTAAACGGTACCTGTCACTGCTGTCTGTGCCTGGGGCCTGTCCTCACGCCATCCAGCTTCCAGGTGAAATTTCTAAACTGTGCCTCACATCTTGGTATTTGCTTTAGGCACTTTGTCATTTATAGATAAAGTCCTGAGAACTAGGCTTGCATAATGACGCCTGTGGGCCCTAGGAACTTCGGCTGTCGTGAGTTTCTTGCTCCATAAAAAAAAAATTAAAAATTATATGACTGCATTGTTGAGATTTTAAAAGAAATGTAAACATTTTCTTGGGCCCCTAAAAATATTCAGAGTAGACTGTTTCTACTCTGAAAAATAGATAAATCCTCCCCAAAAGGCATGGGCCTTCTCTCTCTCTCTCTCTCTCTCTCTTTCACTTTCTCCCCCTTCTTTCTTTCTCTCTCTGTGTCTTTTTCTTCCCTCCCTCCTTCCTTCCCTCTTACTCCTTCCTTCTTTTCTTGCTATCTGTCTTTTGTGTGTGTATATGTCATTAATTTTTGTTCTTTTTAATATGGTTTTCTTTAGGTGTCTTCTTTTAATAACTCCTGGATTAGGTACTCATCTTATTATCAGTCTTTCCTCCTATCCACCAATGTATGCATTTATATGGTTCCTTCCAACATTTCCATCACTCAGAAGACGCCTCATCCATGTTAGCAGTCACTTCCTTCCTCCCTTAATCCCCTCAGCCCTAAGCATAGACTGATCTACTTTGTGTCTCTAGATATTTGCATATTCTGTTCATTCCATGTAAATGGCATCACACAGTATGTGGTACAGTATTTGCTGACTGGCTTTGTTTACCTGGCATAATGTTTTTGTTTTGTTTTTTATGTTTTTTTTGTTTTGTTTGTTTTTTGTATTTTTCTGAAGCTAGAAACTGGGAGAGACAGTCAGACAGACTCCCGCATGTGCCCGACTGGGATCCACCTGGCACGCCCACCAGGGGCAAAGCTCTGCCCACCAGGGGGTGATGCTCTGCCCCTCCGGGGCGTCGCTCTGCCGCGACCAGAGCCACTCCAGTGCCTGGGGCAGAGGCCAAGGAGCCATCCCCAGCACCTGAGCCATCCCCAGCGCCCCGGCCATCTTTGCTCCAATGGAGCCTCAGCTGCAGGAGGGGAAGAGAGAGACAGAGAGGAAGGAGAGGGGGAGGGGTGGAGAAGCAGATGGGCGCTTCTCCTGTGTGCCCTGGCCAGGAATCGAACCTGGGACTTCTACACGCTAGGCCGACGCTCTACCACTGAGCCAACCGGTCAGGGCCTGGCATAATGTTTTTAAGGTTTATCCATACTATAACTGGCATCACTTCTTTGTTCTTTTTTATTGCCAAATAATATCCCATTGTATGGATATGCCACATTTTGATTATCCATTCATCAGTTAATGGACATTTAGTTATATGAGTTCTTCTGCTTTGAACATTTGTGTATGCGTTTCTGTGTAGGCATATTTTTCATGTCTTTTGGGTCTTTGCCTAGGAATGGACTTGCTAGGTCACATGGTAACTATGTTTAGCATTTTGAAGAACTGCCAAATGATTTTCTAAAGTAGCTGCACCATTCTGCATTCCCCTAGTAATGGAGCGTTAAAACCCAGCACAGGTGTTTGTACTTGACATGGGAAGGGCTCTTGTAGATTTTTTGAGCATGGTGACAATGAGGTTATGGGAATATTTGTTGCACACTGATGTGGAATGAAAGCTTAAAGACCAGGAAGCGGGTAGGAAATGCTGGAGTAATTCAATTCTCAGTTGATGGTGCTTCTGTTGGGATGATGGCAGGTGGAAAAGATGTCAGGGCTCCCAAAGGATGTAGTGGACAGCGGACATGATTCTCGGGCAGGAAAATGATGTGCACCTGAGATTGACTCTGAGATGCTGGCTCCAACTTTGCTGTCTGATCTTGATAGCACCGGAAATAAATTTCTGTTTTGAGAGAAGCAGGAAAGGGAATGAATACTGTCTTGCCATTATGTGATAGGAGGACCATTATGTAATAGAGGGCCCTGTGACTGGAGCAGATCTCTGGGCCTTTGTCTTGCCTGGGGATGCTTTACTGGGAGGTTTTGGGTCCTGACAGGCGAGCTAGGCTGCCCACTGTGAAGGCTGAAGGGGCTGTCTACACCCCTAGTCCATGTGCTTCCTGCCAGGGGCAGTGGTGAGACTTTTATAGCTAGAGTCCTATGTATGAGTGCATGTCTGTGTGTGTGCGTGTACTGAGTAGCTTGGGCATTTGAAATGGCCAACGGGAATGAGAGCCCTTAACATCAAAAGTTTTCTAGCTGAATAGTAAAACCTCCCATAACTCTAGGGTTTAAAAATCGCCCATCAAGCTGTTTAGCATATAATGGAAGAGCAGTTATAAAGCTGCCACCATCCGGGAAACTTGCAGTTGCTCAGTGAGGCTTGTCACCGGGCCTCCTACTTGATTTAGCACAGTTATCACCTTTATGGGCTTTTTTTCCCCCCCTCTGTGATTTACTCTCAAGCATTTTGTATTTCCTTTGCCATTTAGATGAAATTTAGGTAAAGAACTGTGTCAGGCTGTTACACACTTTAAACTCACGATAAAGTCAATCTGTATATTGTTCTCTGTTCAAATGAAGTAAAAACACTGGCGTTTTGGCAGTTCTCCTGTTATGGGCTCTCCTTATCCTGGGTTGTATGTATCGCAGGTCTCCTGGCCTAGCTAGCCTTGTTGTTACCAGCCCCTTGGAGAGAGGAGAGCAGGTGTGAATAATAAATAGCCCCTGTTCTTTCCCGTTTCCTGTGTCCTCCTCGGTTCCCGTTTCTCCCGGTCTAGGCACTCTCGTTTATAGACCTCAGTTCTCAAAAAGGGAGACGGTTTCCTTGCCGGTAACAGGACCTGTTCCCACCACTCAGTTGCCTTGTCCTTTCTCTCGACATAAACGTGTTCAGAGCACATTCCCGAGACTGATGAAACGAGAACGTCGTTTTTTTTCTGTGACAGGTAATGTTAGAAATTCCACTGAAGCTGCCTCTGAGCTTGAATGACATATCCCTATACGGTGGTTTTTCTAATAATTCTTTCTCCCTTTCCTTTTTCTAGGCTTATCCAAATCCCTTGGACTTATTGAAGGTTATGGTGGGCGGGGCAAAGGGGGCCTGCCTGCGACCCTTTCCCCGGCTGAAGAGGAAAAAGCCAAGGGTCCCCACGAGAAGTATGGCTACAATTCCTACCTCAGTGAAAAAATCTCACTGGATCGGTCCATTCCGGATTATCGGCCCACCAAGTAAGTTCTGTTTCAGCCCCGAGCCTGTGACGTTTTCTCATGGGATTTGTAAACTAGCGAAGGAGCTTCTATCCCAGTCTACTGAGTACTGTTGATGTTGTAGTAATATAAGGTTATAGTAATTAAATACATAGAGATATAAAAATATGGAAGATAAATAAAAGTAATTAAAAGGATATTAAAAATAATTATTAAAATTAAATAAAGTTATGCCAATTGGATAGGAATTAATATAGTGGCTTAGTGCTATAAGTCTGTAATGTCATAAACAGACTCTGACTTTCAAGCAGAGCCCAGTTAGTATGTGTGTGAAGTTATACATAGATAAGAAGTAGCTTGGTGTTATTTACATTAACTTTGTAAATTAATGTAAATAACATCTTAAAAAGTGGTTTAATGTAAACATTTTAGTAGATTGACATAGAGGGGATTCCCTGTGAGAAACTCCCAAAAAGGTGGTTGGAAGTGATAATCCTGTAGATTGACACCTGTTAGAAGGCGTTGGCCAGAAAAGGTACTAAAGCTGAGGGGCCCCCTGCTGCGGTAGTCGCCCAGACTCCAACGTGAACGTGAACTGTCTTCACGCCGCTCTGAGCTCTGACCAAAGCCAGCCGAGTGGAGCACGCCGACGGGGCCCCCTTAAGCTGTACCCAGGCATGCCAAAAGGATTTGTGAGTAATAAATTGCCTGTGTGATTATTGCAACTAATTTGTGTGTCGGTCGTGTTTTTCCTCCGGTGGCATTTAACAGTAGCATCCTCATAGCCGCCTCAAGAGTAGTCTCGAAGAGGCTGCCAGCCCTGCTGATAAGCAGGAGTGTCCCACTGCACGGGGAAGTCGAATCAGGGGCACCTGATCGACGTGGAGTTTGGGTTCTACTGGGACAGTTGATCATGAAATGGTAACTAAATTAAAATTTTACATTTTTATAAAAGTAACCCAGAAACATATACAGTGTGTCCGTAAAGTCATGATGCACTTTTGACCAGTCACAGGAAAGCAACAAAAGACGATGGAAATGTGAAATCTGCACCAAATAAAAGGAAAACTCTCCCAGTTTCATATCTATTTAGTGCAGTTTGATGTGGGCTTACGCACAAGATTTTTTAGGGCTCCTTAGGTAGCTATCCCGTATAGCCTCTACAGACTCGTCACTGACTGATGGCCTACCAGAACCGGGTTTCTCCACCAAACTGCCCGTTTCCTTCAACTGCTTATCCCACCGAGTAATGTTATTCCTATGTGGTGGCACTTCATTATAAACGCACTGATATTCACGTTGCACTTTGGTCACGGATTCGACTTTAGCGAGCCACAGAACACACTGAACTTTCCTCTGTACCGTCTACATCTTGACTGGCATGGCCGTGGGCTGCTCCGCTGTATACATGGTGTTATGTCATCATCTGTGCATGCACACATGCTGCCACATCATCCTACAGAAACTGGGAGGGTTTTCCTTTTATTTGGTGAAGATTTCACATTTCTATCGTCTTTTGTTGCTTTCCTGTGACCGGTCAAAAGTGTACCATGACTTTACAGACACACTGTATAATAGAAAGGTCTGCAATACAAAAATATTTAAAAGGAAAAACAGAAACAACTATGAACTCATTACCTAGAAACAGCAACTGGTAAAATCTTAGTGTATTATCTTCAGTCTATTTTCTCTACAGATTATGAGCACTTGATATATTGTGTTATCTTTTTTTTTTATTTAACATGATTTCATGAGCATTTTCTGATGTCATTACAGGTAGTTATCATTCTTTTTTATTGTTCGGGATATAGGTTATTTTTAATTTTTCATTATCATAAGCAACACTTTGATGAATATCTTCCCAATTAAATCCTTATGTGTATTGATTTGATACTTATTTTTGTAATCCACACTTCTCAAAGTATAATTGTTATATCCTGTCATAGGAATGTTTTTGCAGGCTCTAGTCACATAGTGAGATAGTTCCCTCCAGAAAGCTTAGAGCAATCTCTACTACTTTTGGAATTTTATTGGCCCATTCCAAAACTGGGTGCTACCATGTAAGAAATGCTTTGCCAAGCTAAGCTGATGGGTGAGAAAGTACATCCCATGGTTGTTTCTACTTTTATTGTTTGGTTTGAGATTTACCTTTGAAACGGTTTGTTTTCATCTTGGTCGTCTCACGAAAGGTCTTTGTTCTGTGTGCTCAGATTTAAGAATTATTTGTTTTCTCCTTGTGAAAGAGAGGAATGACATGGCTCATAGCGTCAAGATGCAGGAGGAAAACCTGTTTTCCAGGCAGGAGTCCACTTTGGCCTCTCAAACAGATTTTTGGTTTCCTGTTAGATTTGGAGTGTCTCTCTTTTTCCATTCAGTGCTCCCTTGTTTAGAGAAGATTATTTCTTTTTCAAATGGGTTTTGAACAAATCAGTTAAGTATCCTGGTTACTGAGAAAAATAGATTCGAGATAAAGAAAATTATCTTAAATGGGTTTAAAATTGCAGGATTAGCCGAGGAACCTGTTAAATCTCTCTCGCTGCCTAATAAAGTATATATTCATTTGAATCACTAGGAAAACACACATCACCCCTGTTGGAAGCTATTTTGTATTCCTGGACTTTTGCTTTCAAAAACATCTGGCTGTTTTCATTTTCTGGTACTCTTTGATTAGCCTTCCTTATTTGGACGTTGGCAAATAAACAGAGTCATTTTTTTTTTTCACTCCTATGAGCATAAAAATGCTTCCAACATGGAGTTACTGGAAATGGGTCAGTTGAACAAACATTAGTGAGCAACTCAACTATTAGGTGCCAGATGTTTTCGCCACGCCAGAGGTAGAGCATCAGGTAAGACACAGTTCTTGCCTACCTGCTATTTGTCTAGGGAGGGAGACAGATGTGCAGGCAGATTAGTTCAGCACAGTGCGTTCTGTATGGCCTATATCAGGTCAGAAGTATACATCGCATGTGTAGGGAGGATCTGGGGAAGATTCCTGTTAAAGATGGTGCCTAAGCTTCATCTTGAAGGGCCAATACGGCCCTGGCCAGTTGGCTCAGTGGTAGAGCATCGGCCTGGCGTGCAGAAGTCCCAGGTTTGATTCCCGGCCAGGGCACATAGGAGAAGCACCCATCTGCTTCTCCACCCCTCACCCTCTCCTTCCTCTCTGTCTCTCTCTTCCCTTCCCGCAGCCGAGGCTCCATTGGAGCAAAGATGGCCCCAGGCGCTGGGGTGGCTCTGGTCGCAGCAGAGCAACGCCCCGGAGGGGCAGAACATCGCCCGCTGTTGGGCAGAGCGTCGCCCCCTGGTGGGCGTGCCGGGTGGATCCCAGTCGGGCACACGCGGGAGTCTGTCTGACTGTCTCTCCCCGTTTCCAGCTTCAGAAAAATACAAAAAAAACAAAACCCCAAAACAAACAGACAAAAAAAAAAGAAGGGCCAATAAAGGTTGGAAAATTAAAGAAGGGAGAGGGATAAGGGCAGACCAGGCAGGGGGACAGCAAGATCGGAGTTAGGGGTGCAAATAAAAACATGGCGTGCTCAGGGAAGCATGCAGAGCTCCGTAGTGCTCTCTCTGTAGGGCAGCATGGTGGCTGGAGCATCCCACTTATTTCCGGTTACTTCTGAAATTTTATTAAGATAATAATAAGAGACTAGAGAGGAGAGCAACCTATAAAGGACAAGTAAACAGGCAATGACAGCAGGGAAGAGTCACCTGCAGAGTTTTAGAAGATGCAAAGAGGATGGATGAAAGGGAACTGACGGCAAACTGGATGAGGCTGAGACCCAGCTTCCTGCATATGGTGGAGAGTGGTGGTCAGGGCAGCAGGGTGCAGCCTCATCTCACCTCGTCACACCTTGTCACACCAGAGGCCCTGGAATTGGGGGTTCTGGGTGCTTGTGGTGTTTGGGAGGTAGATTTGAATAGGATTGCAGTTGCATCTCCAGCTCTTTTCTCCAACTCTGCATAACCAGAGTCTTTCCTTTTCTACCTAGTGGAATATGAGAGGGTTACTCTCTAGAGAAGGTGAACTCTGTGTTTTAGTTTATGAAATGAATCGTAGCCGAGGACAGAGGGTAAGGTGCATACTAAATGGGAACACCCTCAAGGCTTTTTTTTTTTTTTTCTGTATTTTTTTGAAGCTGGAAACGGGGAGAGACAGTCAGACAGACTCCCGCATGTGCCTGACTGGGATCCACCCGGGACGCCCACCAGGGGCGAAGCTCTGCCCCTCTGGGGCGTCGCTCTGTTGCGACCAGAGCCACTCTAGCGCCTGGGGCAGAGGCCGAGGAGCCATCCCCAGCGCCCGGGCCATCTTTGCTTCAGTGGAGCCTCGGCTGCGGGAGGGGAAGAGAGAGACAGAGAGGAAGGAGAGGGGGAGGGGTAGAGAAGCAAATGGGCGCTTCTCCTGTGTGCCCTGGCCGGGAATCAAACCCAGGACTTCTGCACGCCAGGCCGACGCTCTACCACTGAGCCAACCGGCCAGGGCCGCCCTCAAGGCTTTTAAATCTTGATCATCAAAGTGTTTGAAGTAACCACTCTGAGGAAACCATCTAGCCTAGAAAAAGACCAATAGATCTGATAGCTGGGGATATATCCTCCAATATTGTTGGGTTCTGCTCATTAGGTGTTAGAAAGTTGTGCCTGTATAAAGCTCCATCCAACTATACATAGCTGTTTTACTCTAAAATAAGAAAGGCAAACAAGAATTCCTAGACATCTCAGGAGAGTCTCTGTCATAAAAGGCCTTAGAAACAACAAAAGTGGAAAACATTTGGAGGAAACAGAGACTATAAACTTTAAAACAGTAATTCATGATGTAGAGATATCATGAAATATTGTGTTTTTATTCACAAAACAAGAGTCAGAGTATAAAAAAAACCAAATCTTGGAAATTATGACATAGAAATAAATAATTCAAGAAAAAGTTGGAAGAGTATTGTGCAACTCTTCTGGAAGATAAAGAAAGAAAATAAAAAGATAAAAGTAGGAGAGAAAAGACTTAAAAAATTGTATCAGTCCAGCAGGTTCAACATCAACTAATTGGAATATCAGAAAAAGAACAGAAAAAAAAGGGAGAAGAAAATCATCAAACAAATGATACAAGAAAATTTCCCAGAACTATAGTGCTTTTAGATTGGAAGGTCCCACCTACCCAATGCCTACATGATGAATGAAAGGGAAAAATTAAACCCAGATTAAGAAATGTAAATGTAAATTTTCAGGACAGTGTGGATGAAGAGAAAATCCTAAAAACTTTCTTATAGAAAAGTGATTCAAATACAGTTGATAGTGGATTTCTTAGTAGCAACATTAAAAACTAGGAGACAAGTTAAAAAAATATATTTTCAACTTAGAATTCTATAGTCAGCCATAGAATAGTCTTTGCCAATAGGAAGCACAAAGTAAATACATAACATTTATGTAGGATCTCAGCAAAATCACCTTCCCTGCATCTGTTTTCAGGAAGCTACTCAAGGACATGCTCCAGTAAAACAAGGGAGTAAAGTAAGAAAGAGAATGTTAATAAGATTGAGGAAACAGGGGATTCAAATGAGAATATTTAAAGCAGATCCCAGAAAGATGATGAAGGACTGTTCCAGGGTAACATTCCAAGGTGGCAGCTGTGTAGCAGGCCAAGAGATCAACTGTTTCACTTTGGAACAGAAGGAAGGAGGGCTACGGGAGAAATGTATCCAAAAAGGGGCAGGGGATAGAATTATTTGAGTACTTAGTGTTTTTGACTATGTCGGGATTTTAAAAAATTATTATTTTTAATGAAGTATAATGACATAAAACAGTTTACTTATTTGAGCTATATGATATAATGATTTGATAATGTTGACATTGCTAAATGATCACCACAATGTCTAGTTAAATTCCATAACCATACATCCTGACCCATGGTCACTGGCTTGAGCCCAACGGTCACTGGCTTGTACCCAAGATCATTGGCTTGAGCAAAGGGTCACTGGCTCAGCTTGAGCCCCCTGGTCAGGCACATTATGAGAAGCAATCAATGAACAACTAAAGTGATGCAACTAGGAGTTGATACTTCTCACTGTCTCCCTTTCTGTCTGTCTGTCTGTCTCTCTCACACACAAAAGAAAAAAAAAATCACCATACATAGTTACAGAATTTTTTTTCTTGTAATGAGAACATTAAGATCTCTCTAAGCGACTTTCAAATATGTAATACAGTACTATTAACTATAGCTGCCATGGTGAACATGACTACTCCATGACTTATTCATTTTAAAACTGGAAGTTTGTATCTTTTTACTGACTTCACCCATTTCTCCCACCCATCCAGCCATGCCTCTGACAGCCGCCCATCTTCTTCTCTGTATATATGAGATTGTTTGTTGTTAGATTCCTTACATAAGTAAGTAAGGTATTTGTCTTTGAGTTATTTTGTCTAGCCATAATGCCCTCAAGGTCCCTCCATGTTGTTGGAAGTGGCAAATTTTTATCCCTTTTCATGGCTGAGTAGTATTCTATTTTGTATGTGTGTGATCTATATTTTCTTGACTCATTTATCAGTGCACACGTAGGTTTCCATCTTGGCTATTACAAATAATGCTACAGTGAACATGGAGGAGTGTGTACCTTTTCAAATTAGTGTTTTAGATTTCTTACGATAAATACCCAGAAGTAGGATTTCTGGATCTTATAGTAGTTCTAGTTTTACTTTTTGAGAAACATTTATACTGTTTTTCCTTGGTGACCACATCAATTTACATTCCCACCAACAGTGCCTGAGGGTCCCTTTTCTCCACATCCTCACCAACACTTATTATTTCCTGTCTTTTTGATAATATCCACTCTAACAGGTGTGAAGTATTACCTCATTGCAGCTTTGCTTTGTGTTTCCCTGGTGATTAGTGACAGTTGAGCATCTTTTCTTATACTTTGGCCATCTGTATGTCTTCTTTGGAAAAACTCAGATCTTCTGCTCATTTTTAAATTGGATTTTTTAAAAATTGATTTGTATGAGTTTTTAAAATATATTTTGGGAATTAACCCCTTATCAAATATGTGGTTTGCAAATAGTTCCCTCATTTGTTAGGTTGTCTTTATTTTGTTGATGATTTCCTTTCTGTGTAGAAGCTTTCTAGTTTGATGTAGTTCCACTTGTTTAGTGTTGTTGTTGCCTTTGCAAGATTTTTTAAATCATTCTTTTAGAAATTTTTGGGACTGAATTTATAATATACACAGAAAAAAAACCTTGTGAAAAAGCAAAGCAATTATTACTTGCGCACAAAAAAAGAACAAAAATTTCTTAAGAAAGGAATTGCAACTCTGGCTCAGCTATGAACAATGTAGCCATACAAATGTAAATAATGGATATTTATTTAACTACAAATTATGGTCTAACTATATGGGAAGAGGGAGAAGGCAAAACGTGTGTGTGAGGTGGATAGCATAAGACAATTAAATCTTCATCTTTAGAAACAAAGTCACTTGAGAAAAATGTCTACAATGTAAACATCAAGGAATAGTAGCATAACCACTGTTATTTCGAAACAGAAATTAGAGAAATGGGGATGAGACTGTATATGTTTTGTTTTGTTTTAATCAAACAAGGTTTAATTAAATAATAAATGTAAATCTATACCAAAAAATTAAGCCCCGCCTGGGAAGGGTGAAAGGAGGGGAGAGGAAAAAGTTGGAGCTCTAGGTTGATTGATGTGGCCACGTTTGCCTTCTAAGATTATTTCTCTCTGAAGAAGGAATTTGAAGGTGGAATTAGAGATAAATTTAAGAGCCTGCTCACAGGCCATACATGATAACCGGGGTGGGGGGCACCATTGTAAATTGTGGGCTTCACAGCAGACATACCAAATTAACCTTTTTAACTGCAAATTAATCCTAGCTGTCCAGGAGTGGGACAGGTCTTGCCTGTATAAGCCGCCGTGTTGACATTTGAGACACGAGAATGTGAAGGGAGACAGCCGCCTGGGGCCTCCTTCCTTCCCTGTGGGCCAAGCCCAGGAGAAATGGTTCCTCAAAGGGCAAGATCCTTCTTTGTGAAGCCTCCCCAAGACATCCCCTGAGTTTAGAGAATTTACATTGGCTAATTCCATTGCAAATTTGCTGCCGAACCTCCTGTTTCTTTCTTACTGTTTTATGATTATTAGCACTCTGGAGAAAATTGTTTCTCTTATTAATATGAATGGAATTTTTAGGTAGTAGTGAGATTAACCATGTGCTTGTCATATTTCATGCATATGAATTCCAAAATGCTGTTTTTCATTTCACTTTTATTCTGCGATCTTTTTTTTTCTTTCTTTCTTTCTTCCACTGGACAGATATTTTAAAATTGTATGAATCGCAAACTGTCAATATTTTCATTTTCCTTTCTTTGCTGCTTCAGAGATGAGGAAGATACCATCCCTCAGATCCTTATAAAGTATTCTCTTCTGGTTAGTGTGGCTGTCCCATGACTCATATTTCACTCTTCCATCTGTCTAGAGTTTATTTTGAAAGTACACGATATGTATCCTTTCATTTAAAATCTTTGCCCGTGTTTTTTCAAAGCAGCTTTTTTAAAAAAAAATTTTTTTTGAAAATAACTTTTCTTTCTCTTATTTGGAAGTGCTGAATGCGATACCTTTTATGCTTTTGATCTGTGTCAGTGGACTTATTTTCTAGGCTCTATGCTATTCCTTTGGTCTGTATTTCTTTTCTTTCTTTGTTCTCTTAAAAGAAATGATTAAAAATGACTTTTGAATGACGTCTCCAATATCGGCCAGGCCCCACGCTGTTGGCCTGGAGAGAGGCAGGGCCATCTGGGCTTCCCAGGAAGTTGGAGCTGGTGGGGGGCGCTGCCTGCTCACAGTCCTAGCGCTGCTCCCAGGCGGCCTTAGCAGGGAAGACTAGGGACCGACCGCGCTGTCCTGGGCGAGTCGGAGGGCAGCACAGAGGTGACCTTGGACTTTAGGGTGAGCAGGAATCTCTCCTCCAAAGAGAACACAGGGCGTTTGAGAGAGAGAAGAGCGTGCACAGGAGGAGGACAGAGGATCATGGGAACAGCACAAAATCTTTTGTCTGAGCTTAGAGTTTCCAGGGTGAATTGTGGAAGGGGTTGGGAGTCAGAGGGAGTCCCACAAACAGCTCATGTGTTAGGCGGGGACTTAATCGTTTCAGTGGAGGCCAATGAAGGGCATGAGGCAAGATGGTATTATTGTTGTCATACTCTGATTTAAAAAACAGTTATGACGTAACTGCGGGAGTAATGTAGGGGATAGGTCAGAGGAGGGGAGGCTGCTGGCAGGATGCCTCAATGTAAGCCTCTTCTCCGTCCACCAGCGTTCCCTGAGCGCCAGCCATGTGCGGGCCACCGCCCAGTAGAGAGAGGAGAGACTTCTGATGCTGCCGTGAGTGTTTTGTAGTTATCACCAGGCTTTCATAGCCATTATTTCTGTGTCACAGCCTCAGATGAAGAAGAGAACGGAGCGGAAAGGCTAGGTTCAAGAAAAATTTTCTGAGAATCAGCAAGATAAGGCAAGTAATTGAATGCGGTTCCTTGCTGGGGAGACAAAGTGGAAGGGAATTCGTTAACCAGGAGAGAGAGTCCCGCAGAGGTTCCTGCGTTGCGAGGAAGACAGCAATTCTGCGCGTCCATGGTTCCCCATAGTTATGGGTTTCCTGAGGTTATAACAGGAGATGAATCTGTTCAGCGTTTTTTCATTATTTGGCTATGTGTGTGTGTGAATGAGAAAGTAATGTTTGGTGACCCCAGAAGCCAGACAGGGGTTTCTAACCAACCCCCACTCTTTCTTTCCCATGCAGAGAGATACCATTCTATATTATAGAATGGCATATTAATTATCTGCTCGCCCAATTATCTCAATGTGGAGAAGGGACCACCTAGCAGCACAGAAATCTGTCTGTGTTTATTAAAGCCACTGCTGAGGTCCCTGAACACATTTTATAGCTTGCTTCCTCCTCCCAGACTGGGTAGGTAATTTATGGGTGGTTTCTACTACTGTTATCTTCAATTTCTCCTTTGGCCTCCAGCTTATAAATCCAGATGTCAAGTTCCTTTAGAATTCATTTTGCTTCACTCAGAAAGTCTCTTCTTCCCCTTATTGCCACAAACGCTAAGCTGTTATATTCCAACAGTAGCTGCTTTGGACACAGACGGAGTGAGATGTCCGTGGACCAACCTCACATCACGTCCAGTGGGCAGCTGCGTGTTTGGGTCTGGATGTCAGGAATGATGTCTGGACCGACTGTGGAGATTTGGGAGTCATCCATATGCCCAGTGGGTCTTTTAGGTTGAGTTGGGGTATGTATGAAATTGTGTGCCTAGGTGAGTTACCATGTTATAATTCAGAGGCATGAGTCTACTCATTGGTCAGGACTCAATTGAAGGTTTCCTGTTCCTGTGAAAAGGAAACATCTGATACTGGAAGCTGTGACTGGGATTCCCCCCCTGAATTTTGGCTTGGGCGTGGCTCCTAGGTTGGTTTTCCTACGGAATGAAAGCGCCTTAAAGGTGGTCAGGCATCCTCTGTGAAGCTTTCTCTTTCTCAGAGGTGGGCACTGAGGGTAGCTATCCAGAAAATAGTTGCTGGTTGAAATAATAAATAGGTACATGCTTAGTAGTATCTCTCAGTCACCAGCCACAATAATTATTCCCTTTTATGGACTGCCCTTTATGTTTTTGTCGCTGTGCGGCATGTTTTATTGATCTTGTTTAACTCGAACCGCTCTCTGAAGCAGCTGTTACCACCTCTGTTTTATCAATGAGCTGGGGCAGGCGGGGGTGGGGGTGGGGGCGAGGAGGGTGGTTTGGAGAGGTTGAGCAATCTGCCTGGGGTCACACAGCTCCTAAGTGCTGGCGCCCAGATTCAAACCCAGCTGTGTGTGGGGGTCTTCAGGGCCTGTGCCCTGCATCCTCCACACCAAGTGCTCGGCCTGTCCTTCCATATCCATGGAGTGGAACCCTCTACCACACTGGTATCACCAGGAGGAGAAGACGTTCTGAGTCTCCGAGGCAGGACAGCGTCCCTGTGGAATGACGTGTGTGTGTGTGTGTGTGCGCGCGCGCGCGCGCACGCACGTGGGGACGGGTTCTTCCTTAGCTTTCTCCTCTTGGTTCCTGTTATCCCTCTCAGCTGTAACAGAATTCCACAACCACAGGGGCTGTGTCTTGAACTTGATTAACTGTTGCCTTGCTAAGGTTGCCTAGTATAATTGTGGGATGTAGTTGAAACTCTCATTAAGGAACTGAGTATTTATTTTTATAAAATCCAGGAAAAATACATTTTAGAAACTATTATTATGTTTAGGAAATGTCCCACCGTAGAGTTGGTTGAACCTAGAGGCACAGCCACGGTGGACTTCCTTTTATCAGAGCTGGTCCGCCCGCAGGGGTTGGGTGAAGGGAAGTATGCAAGCAAGGGGTCCCTTCCCTTGTTGATTTGTGAGGATGTTCATTCCTGAAGTTGTTTGGGGGTGAATGTTGATCCTACATTTGTGAGGGCCCTGTACCTGAAGAATATGTCTAGATCACTTAAAAACCTTAATGAGAGCTCTGGCCGGTTGGCTCAGTGGTAGAGCGTTGGCCTGGCATGCAGGAGTCCCGGGTTCGATTCCCGGCCAGGGCACACAGGAGAAGCGCCCATCTGCTTCTCCACCCCTCCCCCTCTCCTTCCTCTCTGTCTCTCTCTTTCCTTCCCACAGCCAAGGCTCCACTGGAGCAAAGATGGCCCGGGCGCTGGGGATGGCTCTGTGGCCTCTGCCTCAGGTGCTAGAATGGCTCTGGTTGCAGCAGAGTGACGCCCCAGATGGGCAGAGCATTGCCACCTGGTGGGCATGCCGGGTAGATCCTGGTCAGGCTCATGCAGGAGTCTGTCTGACTGCCTCCCCGTTTCCAGCTTCAGAAAAAAAAAAAAGCCTTAATGAGAGAGTATTTCCTCGAAGTCAAGAGTATGGACTTGGCACTCTGTGCTCTAAGCCAAGCTTCGCCTCCTACCGGCCATGTGACCTTGGGCGAGTTATATAACTTTCCTGTGCCTCAGTTTCCTCATATGTAAAATGGTGATGTAATGGTACCTACTTTATGGAATTGTTGTGGGGAGTAAATTGTTACATGTGAACCACATAGACCAGGGGTCTCAAACTTGCGACCCGCGGGCCGCATGCGGCCCGCCGAACAATTTTGTGTGGCCCGCAGACTAATCCATGAAGTTCAAAATATTTTGGATAAAATTAAGTAAGCCTAGGGGCCTACTTGTATTTTTCATTTCTCTAGCATCCTAGCTAGATATTAGCTTAGTTGTGATGCGAACTACAGTTTCTGGTCGTTTTGTGACACTGAAAAGTGTTGCGTAACAGTTGCCTTTTGTAGACCTAGTGCGGCCCGCCGAACGGCTGTGATCTTGCTCTGCGGCCCACATGCTGAGTTGAATTTGAGACCCCTGACATAGACTAATATACCAGGCATTAGTCTCAGCCCTTCTCATGCATTAATGATATCTGATCAGTAAACATTAGCTGCAATTATTTTTAGAGAATCTTTACCATGTATTCATCTTATCCTTAAAATGCATTGCGTGGAATGACAGAATCTGCAGGAGAGCATCACCCTGAAAAGTGGGTTACAGCTGTTTGACTCACTCATATGGAAAACTTAGATCTAGGGTAATTAGCATTTTTTTGTCCCCAGCTTGGCACAGAAATCCAGGGCACCTGGCCTGAGACAGACAGACGGCTGTGGAGAGTCCCTGAGAAGGGCCCGCTCGCTTTCTAAGACTTTTCTGGGAGGGGTCAGAAGGTTCAGCTTTGACATTCATTCACCACAGCTTCCGTATAAAGGAAGGTCTCCCCTGAGGGCAGGGGTGACTCGGGA
The DNA here is from genome assembly GCF_036850765.1 of Saccopteryx bilineata. NCBI lineage: Eukaryota > Metazoa > Chordata > Mammalia > Chiroptera > Emballonuridae > Saccopteryx > Saccopteryx bilineata. The sequence goes on from NC_089493.1 coordinate 270,978,019, forward strand.
CAGCAGGTGAGATGGGACCAGCTGCCTCCCGCTTCTACTTTGCCATCATCAATGGCGGTCAAACCAAAAGCACAATACAATGCATGGTCTTACTTTTTCACCAATTATTTTTTCCCACATATGAAAATAATTTTTTCATGGAAAGGGCTGAATATTAAAAAGCACATGATAAAGTATTTCTCAAAGTAAGGTCTTTGGAGCTTGCTAAAAATGTAGGTCAGCAAGCCCAACAAAGTTCCTGGGCCTGAAGTCTTGGCCAATTTCTATAAATTAATTCTGTTTTTTGAGAACCTCTGAAAGGCAGGGGACTTGCGAAAGACTGGGCATTGCTCAGCTGTGCCTTGTCTGCAGAACGTGTGTGCGCTCGGTGAAGTTTTGATTTTTTTTTTTTTTTTGAGACTTTCTGTAAAGCTGCCCTGATGTGGAGCTTGACAGGGCCCCCAGAGCTCGGGCAGGGTGGCTGAGAAGGGTGTAGGGACTGCTCCCACATTGCGGGTTGGTCTGGGTGGGATCTGGGCCATAGAAAGAAGACCCTTTATTGCCTGGATCGGATGCCCCCGTCTTACTGTCCCCAACTGTTACAGTCAAGAGCCGAAGGGCACCATTTTCATCATTTCCTGCCTGCTCTGAAGAGAGGCATATGCTGAGATAAATATGGCCATTCAAACAGAGGCCTGGAATGTTCTCTGGGTAAAGGCATCAAAAGTCTCAAAAGTGAAAAATAGAAGCCCTTGTAGGGCTCGCCTGCCTGCTTCATTGCAGGCACCTCGTCTCTCCACACCAAGGGTTCTCAGCTTCATCAGCTCATTGAAATTGCCTGGGAACCTTGAAGACTGGGATGCCCGGACTCCACCCCAGAGGAAGTGAACCAGAACGTCTGGGAGTGGGGCCCAAGCATCGGTATTAAATTATTTTTAAAAATCTTCCCAGATGACCCCAGTGCTTCACAAGACGGGGAACTAGACGACCTATCACGTATCAGGAGATGTGGTCCTTGCGTTCGCATCACCAGGGCTGCTGGGTAAAATGTCTTTGTCTACCCTGCTACGGAGTTGGCAGAGCAGAGCAGAAGCTACAAATCTATATATTTTTTCCAAGCTCCCCGAGGGATTCTTATTTTCTAAGTTTGAGCATCCTGGGGCCCCACCATCTTCTGAGATTGTCCATATACGGAGGCAGGTGGTAGAGAAAATGAGGGTCAGGACAGGGCAGAGGTCCCCGCCCTTGGGGAAGTTCCTGTCCATGTTGGTGGGTTCGATTGTGATGCTTCTGTCCCACTTGTTTCTACTATCCTATAGTCTCACATTTCATTCATTTATTTAACCAATGAGAGGTTGTAGAAATCAACCTCATTTTGAATTATTTTTCTTTTAGACTTTTTTTTTTTTGTATTTTTCTGAAGCTGGAAACGGGGAGAGACAGTCAGACTCCCGCATGTGCCCGACCGGGATCCACCCGGCACGCCCACCAGGGGTGACGCTCTGCCCACCAGGGGGCGATGCTCTGCCCCTCCGGGGTGTCGCTCTGCCTCGACCAGAGCCACTCTAGCGCCTGGGGCAGAGGCCAAGGAGCCATCCCCAGCACCTGGGCCATCTTTGCTCCAATGGAGCCTTGGCTGCGGGAGGGGAAGAGAGAGACAGAGAGGAAGGAGGGGGGATGGAGAAGCAGATGGGCGCTTCTCCTATGTGCCCTGGCCGGGAATCGAACCCGGGTCCCCCGCACGCCAGGCCGACGCTCTACCACTGAGCCAACTGGCCAGGGCCTCTTTTAGACTTTTATTAAACCCCATGCAATGGTTGACAACTCTACAGTGTCTCAAACACAGAGAAGTAGAATAGAAAGGTAAATATGAAGCCAAGATACTATTTGCAGTATGAGAGGCACCATACACATGATGGGTGTCAAGGACTTCGCTGATTTTTAGGAAAGGATTCTCACTTCTTGCCTAGAGGCGATGTCAGCCTGGGCCCCGAAGTTTATGAATTGGAAAAATTAATTCAATCCTTTATTGGTACCTGAGATTCTCATCTAAATGCATTAAAGTGAGGCCACAGAAAAGATACCCCTCCGTTTCTGTTCTAGAGAGCTTTCTGGACAGCTTTCAATTTCGTGCATGAGGAACTTGAAATCATTGGATAGAAACCAATGTCAACCTTGTTTTATCTATGCAAATAGATCTGCTCTGTGGCTCATTTACACCTCCATGGGTCTTCTTCTTCTTCTTTTTTTTTTTTTTGTATTTTTCTGAAGCTGGAAACGGGGAGAGACAGTCAGACAGACTCCCGCATGCGCCCGACCGGGATCCACCCGGCATGCCCACCAGGGGCGACGCTCTGCCCACCAGGGGGCGATGCTCTGCCCCTCCGGGGGGTCGCTCTGCCGCAACCAGAGCCACTCTAGCGCCTGGGGCAGAGGCCAAGGAGCCATCCCCAGCGCCCGGGGCCATCTTTGCTCCAATAGAGCCTTGGCTGCAGGAGAGGAAGAGAGAGACAGAGAGGAAGGGGGAGGGGTGGAAAAGCAAATGGGCGCTTCTCCTATGTGCCCTGGCCGGGAATCGAACCCGGGTCCCTCGCACGCCAGGCTGACGCTCTACCGCTGAGCCAACCGGCCAGGGCCAAGGGGTCTTCAAGTTCCAAATTCATGTTCTCTGAAATCACGCTCCCAAATGTAGATGTGTTTAAGGAAAATGGGATCCTTGATTTATAACCTTAAATCAAACCAGTGTTGGAATTTACATAAATAGTTGTTCTCGTCTCTGCAGCACTTTGACGCTTTATGTAAGGATTATAGGCACTTTAGAACTGTAAGAGAATAATAGCTCACTTCATGTAATGATCAGAAATTTCTATAATGCTGATTACTGGAGGCTCTAGACTTGGAACCTGCAACCTGTATGTTTCTAGGGTATTACTGTGCCAGCCCAGTGCCGTTGTCCTTCACTCTGATAGTTCATTTAAGTTAAAACAAACTCAGACTCACACACGCACACACACATGCACACACATGCATATACACACAAACACACTAATACTTACAAGAAAGCCCAGGCTAGGCTACGTGAGCCCAGGGTAGGCAGCCTGCTGAATTTCTCTCTGATTTGTCCTGAAGACAGTTCGTTGTTCCTCAGCTCTGAATATAATCAATAGTAGCAAACGTCTCGCAATCACAACTCCTTGTTTTCCACGTGGAGTTCTTCGTTGTTTTTCTCTGTGAGCAGAGCTGGGGAGTGCCACGAGGCTTTGTAACAAGGTGAGATTTACAGCGCTCTGAGAGCTGGGGGGATAAATAAGGCTTCCGGTGGAACAGGTAAAATGGGCTAAATTCAGGTATTAATGGGAGTGCTACATGGGCACTGCAGAGGGAGACAGGCTCATCACTGTTATAGATGTGATGTCCTTGGCGTTAATTTAAAAGAAGTTCTGATCAGCTCGCAGAGCTTTGAGGATAGATGCAGGAGAAAGAAGACTGTGGCATATGGAGAGAACACATTTGTTCTTGGAAATTTAGTAGAAAATGTTTAATGCCATCATAACCTCATTTGCATAAAAATAGTTATATGCGGCAAACCAAGTGAAAGCAAAGGAAACCGTGATGATACCAATGCTGTTTGAGTTTCATTTCATTATGAATAACATAAATAATTCAATTGAATAAATAAATACAAAATTGCTTCAAGTAGATGTACTGCAAATTATTATCCTGTGAAAATTCCTTTAATGGTATGCTTCCAGTGAAGTAATGTAACATGCCTCCATGGGCAGCACTTTGCTGTACACTTGACCCTTGATAATAATTTTGAGCTCTCTATAATCCTCAAATATTATATGGACACAGCCTGACCAGGTGGTGGTGCAGTGGATAGAGCATCGGATTGGGATGCAGAGGACCCAGGTTCGAGACCCCGAGGTCACCAGCTTGAGTGCAGGCTCATCTGGTTTGAGCAAAAGCTCACCAACTTGGACCCAAGGTCGCTGGCTCCAGCAAGGGGTTACTCAGTCTGCTGAAGACCCGCGGTTAAGGCACATATGAGAAAGCAATCAATTAACAACTAAGGTGTCGCAATGAAAAACTGATGATTGATGCTTCTCATCTCTCTCCGTTCCTGTCTGTCTGTCCCTATCTATCCCTCTCTCTGACTCTCGCTGTCTCTGAAAAAAAAAAAAAAGGAAAAAAAAAGTTATATGGACACAAATGAAGTTTTTAGAAGCACAGGCCTATTCATAACATGACCTCGAAGAAGTTAAATAATCTATAGCTTATCTTCATCATGATGGATACAGTCCTGCTTTGCATATGGGTTTGCTTAAGCAATATCTGATAATCAGAAATTTGATGAGTCTTCAACTGTGCGATGCTGCTGGACACATAATTATTTTTAAAATTCTATTTATTTTCTTGAATTTATTGAGGTGACATTGGTTAATAAAAGACAGGTTTCAGGTGTACAGTTCTATTATACATCATCTCTATATTGTATTGTGTGTTCACCACCCCACATCCAGTCTCCTTCCATCACCATGTGTCACCCCTTTACCTTCTTCTACTTTCTCCCACCCCCCTTTCCCTCTGGTAATCACCATATGGTTGTCTGTTCATGAGATTTTTTTTTGCTTAATCCCTTCACCTTTTTCACCCAGTCCCCCAACATAATTCTTTGTGTGTGTGTGTGTGTGTGTGTGTGTGTGTGTGTGTGTGTGGCAGAGACAGAGAGAGTCAGAGAGAGGGACAGATAGGGACAGACAGATAGGAAGGGAGAGAGATGAGAAACATCAATTCTTCATTCCGGCTCCTTAGTTGTTCATTGATTGATTTCTCATATGTGCCTTGACTGGGGGCTACAGCAGACTGACTCCTTGCTTGAGCCAGTGACTTTGGGCTCAAGCTGGTGAGCCTTGCTCAAACCAGATGAGCCCATGCTCAAGCTGGCGAGCTCAGGGTCTCGAACCTGGGTCCTCCACATCCCAGTCCAATGCTCTATCCACTGCGCCACCGCCTGGTCAGGCCCCCAGCATAATTCTTAATAAATATTTGGAACCTGGTGACAGGATTAGAAAGCCATTGTGTTTGTCTTGCGAAGTGTGATCAGGAGAATTCTTGTGTAGGCATCGATTGTGGCATAGAGAAAATGGATGGAATTTATTAGTGAATTGATGTCAGCAAACATTTTCAAGGGCCATGTAGATAGCCATGGCCATGTACTATGGGAGTTAAAACAGATGTGTCTCTGTACTCATTTGAATTTATTGGTTCACTCAATGAATACTCAATGATCCGCATCTATGTACCAGGTACTATGCTAGATGCTGAGATTGTAATGGGAGACATAATAAACTGGGAAAAAGTAAATACAAGGTAATTATAGATTGTGATAAGTGCTTTGAAGTAAGTAAACAGGGTGCGAATTATAGAGTACCTGGAAGTGGGGTGTACTCTAGAGACGGTCCACCGTGGAAGTAGAGGAGGTGAGGGTGGGCCGGCAGGTTAAACACTCTTCTGGCAGAAAGAACAGTCCTCAAGAAGCCCTGAGTTTGGAATGGGCGTGGCTTTATTAGGAGCGTCTAGGAGACACTGGCAAAAGGTTTGAGGAGGATGGTGAGGTAGGTAAGAACAGATTATGTAGGACTATGTGCAATGATGAAGAATTTGAGGTTTATTACAATGGGAATAATTGGGGCATATTGGATTAAAGAGTGTACCGCTCCAAACTTCAAGTCCATCTGGAACCTTAGATAGTGACCTTATGTGAAAATAGGGTCTTTTCAGAAGAAATTGGTTAAGATGTCAATTAGGTTGGGCCCTAACCCCAAGATGACTGATGTCTTGATAAGAAGAGGAGAGACAAACAAAAAGACCCAGGCAGACACAGAAGGAAGGAAGAGGCCACGGGAAGACGAGGCAGAACGGAGTGATGCATCTACAGGCCAAGGACTACCAGCGGTCCTCACCCCTCTAGCCGTGAAAGCATGGTCCTGGGGACACCTGCGTCCAGACTTCTAGCCTTCAGAACTGTGAGAGGTTAAATTCCTGCTGTTGTAAGCCACCCAGTTTGTCCTGGGGACACCCTGCGTTCAGACTTCTAGCCTTCAGAACTGTGACAGGTTAAATTCCTGCTGTTGTAAGCCACCCAGTTTGTGGTAGTTTGTTATTAGCTCTAGGATACTAATATTTGTAGTAACTGGAGATTTGATAAAGGGACGTGTCATGATCTGGTTTATGTTTTTAAAACTTTTTAATTTGCTTTTTAAGTGGTGATTTGCCTTTTTAAATTTTTTTTATTTTTATTCATTTTAGAGAGAAGAGACAGAGAGAGAGAGAGAGACAGAGAGAGAGACAGAGAGAGAAGGGAGGGAGGAGCAGAAAGCATCAACTCCTATATGTGCCTTGACCAGGGAAGCCCGGGGTTTTGAACCGGCGACCTGAGTGTTCCAGGTCGATGCGTTTATCCACTGCGCCACCGCAGGTCAGGCTGATTTATGTTTTTAAAACCTCATGCTGAATTCTGTTGGAGGATGGGCTGTAAATAGCAAGGGTGAAACAGGAGCCCAGTTTGGAGGATAGTTCAGGTAGGTGAACATAGTAAGCATAGCAAGCTGGAGCGAAGAAGACAGTGGTCTATGTCAGAGGTAATCAAGGGAGACTGCTAGGTGTTAGATGGAAACATGGGTGGAATTAGTGCCACTCACTAGCGGTGGGGGAGACTGAAAAACAGATTTTGAGAGACATTTAACAATTCTACTTTGGACAGCTTAAGTTTGACTTGACTTTTAGTCATGCGGTTGGAGATACCAGATAGATGACTGAATGATGAGTGAATCTGGAGCTCTGGAGAGAGCTTGGGGTTAGATAGATATAACCCCCTTTGAAGGTGTGAGCACAGAAACAGCTGTGAAAGCTGAGATCACTAAGGAGAGCTGGAGATGAGGCAGGCCTCAGAAATGAGTCATTACTGCTCTAACATTTAGAACGTAGAAAGAGGAGAGGAATTCAGCAAAGGACATGGAGAAGGAACAGCTAATGAAGGAGAAAGAAATCAGGAAAGTATAGTGACATGGAATTCAGAAGAGGAGAGTGTTTTTAGAAAGGTGGAGTGGTCACTAGCCATGAGTGGTACTGAGATACCAGACGATGTGTATAGTGGATTCGTCAACGGGAATTTGTTCATTGATGATCTCAACAAGGGTGTACAGCACTGATTGGGGTTGGGTGGGGAATGAGTGGGAGGGAGGAATTGGAGAGAGCAAGTTGTCTACTCGACAGATTTTATTGTGAAGGGGGGAAGTCATGGGGTTATAGCTGAGAGTTTTGAGAATCTAAGGACTTTGTTGTTATTGTTCATTTTTAAATTTTTATTTTGACATAACTTCAGGCTTACAGGAAAGTTGGAAGAATTCTACATACCCTTTACCCAGATTCCTCAAATGTTAACATTTTACAAATATTTCGGTGTCTCTGTATGTACATATTTTTTCCTAAACCATTTGAGAAGTTGCAGGCACGATGCTCCTTTCCCTCTGAATACTTCACTGTGTGTATCCTAAGAACAAGGACATTCTCTTGCAGAACCACAGTACAGTGTGATAACATTACCTATTTTCAGACCTTAGTCATAAATTGTCTCAATAATGTGCATAATAAAAAAAGAAAGTCCCAGATCATGTATTGTATTATTGTTAAGGTTTTTTGTTTTGACATTTTGCTTCAATATTTGTTTGTCTTCGTGAGATTGCCATTTTTGAAGACTGCAGTCCAGTTATATTGAAAATGTCTTTCAAAGCATTCCTCTATTTCTTCAGAATTAGATTCAGGTTACGCTGTGGTGCAGGAATACTATAAGAGTGATATGTTCTTGGTACATAAAGGCACATGCAGCCCCATGTTCATTGCAGCATTGTTCACAGTGGCCAAGACATGGAAACAACCAAAAAGCCCTTCAATAGATGATTGGATAAAGAAGATGTGGTACATATATACTATGGAATACTACTCAGCCATAAGAAATGATGACATCGGATCATTTACAACAATAGATGGACCTTGATAACATTATATTGAGTGAAATAAGTAAATCAGAAAATACTAAGAACTCTATGATTCCATACATAGGTGGGACATAAAAATGAGACTCAGGGACATTGACAAGAGTGTGGTGGTTACAGCGGGTGGAGGAGGAGAGGGAGGGGGTGGGGGTAGAGGAGGGGCACAAAGAAAACCAGATAGAAGGTGACGGAAGACAATTTGACTTTGAGTGAGGGGTATGCAACATAATCAAATGTCAAAATAACCTGGAGATGTTTTCTCTGAACCTGTGTACCCTGATTGATGAATATCACCCCATTAAAATTAATAATAATAAAAAAATTAAAGTAAAAAAAAGAGTGATGTGTTCATTTCAGGACATTCCACAAGGATGCACATGGGATCTGTTTGTCTCATTACTGATGGTATTAATGTGGATCACTTTTGTTAAAGGTGGTGTCTGCCTGGTAATCAGTCTCATTTCCTGACCCTTCCAGTACAATGTTGAATTAGTGGAGTGAGTGAGTGGGCACCTTGCCTGTTCCTGACCTTAATAGAAATGCCTCTAGTGTTTCCCCGTTAAGAAAGAAGCTGGGTATATGACCTTGGGATACTTGTTTACCATGTTAAGAAAGTTTTCATTAATTACTATTTTCATGAGTTTTTTGTTGGGATGAGTTGAATTTGTTGAAGGCTTTTTTGTACTTTCAGTGTCTATACAGATAACCATCAAATTTTTTTTTCCCATCTGTTAATATTGTATATTACATTATTGGATTTCCTAATATTGAACCAAATTTACATCCCTGCAATAAATTTCATTAGGTCATAGTGTATCTTTTCTTAATGCAATATTCACAGACATTTTTTTTATGTAGGTCTTTTGCATTAATCTGTGTCATTTGTTCTCTTTTTTTGTTCTATCCTTAAACGGCTTAGATATCAATATATTATAAAGTGAATTAGTAAGTATTTTTCCCTTTTCAATGTTCTGTAACAGTTTATGGAGCATTATTATACTGGTCTTAGAAAGTTTCATAGAATTCACCTGTGAAACCATCTAGTTCTGATGATTATTCATTGTCTCTTTTATTTGCTTGTACTAAGAGTAGGGTGTTGATATTTCCTATTATTGGAAGTTCTGCATTATCTTATTGTATCTACTGCATTTATTCAGAAAGATGGTTGCTATATTATTGGATGCATAGATATGAATACCTGTTTAATTCCTTGATGCTTTTCTCTACTTTTTCTGGGGAAATAGTCTGATAAAGATTTCTGTCTCTAATGAGGTCTAGCTTTATAAAATGCCTTTCCCTAGGAAATTGTCTTCATCTATGCTTTCAAATAATATTTGTTAATTCTTTCGACTAATGAGAATGGCATATCCACCCACTTATTTGTATCTTCTTCGATTTTTTTTCTTCAGTGTCTTATAATTTTCTGAGTATGTATCTTTTATTTTCTTGGTTAAATTAATTCCAAGGTATTTTTTTATACAATTGTAAATTAGATTGTTTTCTTAGTTTCTCTTTCTGATAGTTCATTATTGGTGTATAAAAATGCAACCAATTTCTGGATACTAATTTGTATCATGCTACTTTACTGAATTCATTTATGTTCTAGTAGTTTCTCGGTAGAATATTTGGGGTTATCTCTACATGGCATCATGTCATCTGCAAGTAATGACAGTTTTACTTCGTCCATTCCAATTTGGATGCCTTTCATTTCTTGTTCTTCTCTGATTCTAATACTATGTTGAATAAAAATGATGAAAGTGGACATCCTTGTTTTGTCCCTGATCTTAAGCAAAATAATTTTACTTTTCCCTGTTGGGTATTATGTTAGCTGGGGGTTTGTCACATATGACTTTTATTATGTTGAGGTATGTTCCCTTTATTCTCACTTTGCAGAGAGTTTTTTTTTTATCATAAATGGAGTTTGTCATATGGTTTTTCTGCATGTATTGATATGATAGGATTTTTCTCCTTCATCTTTTATATATGGTATATCACATTAATTAATATGTAGATATTGAACCAACCTTCCATGCTCAGAATAAATCCCACTTGATCATGGTGTATGATCTTTTTAATGTATTGCTGAAGTCAGTTTGCTAATATTTTGTTGAGGATTTTTGCATTTAAATTCATCAGGAATATTGGCCTATAATTTTCTTCTTCTTCTTCCTCTTCTTCTTTGTAATGTCTTTGTCTGGTTGGAATCAGGGTAATGCTGGCTTTGTAGAATGAATTTGCGAGCCTTTCATCCTCTTGTGTTTTTTGGAATAGTTTGAGAAGAATACTAATGTCTTTGAATGTTTGGTCAAATTCACCTGTGAAGCCATTCAGTCTAGGACTTTTGTTGGGACTCTTGATTATTGATTCTATTTCATTGGTTTTAATAGGTCTGTTCAGATTTTCTGTTTCTTCCTAATTCAGTCTTGAAAGATTGTATGTTTTTAGAAATGTATTCATTTCTCCCAGATTGTCCAATTTCTTGGCATATAATTTAGTATTATAAATATTTTTATTTCTGTGGTCTTAGTTGTCACTTCTCTTTCACTTCTGATTCTATTTATTTGGACCCTCTCTTTTTTTATCTTGAGAATCTGATTAAAGGTTTATCATTTCTGTTTATTTTTTCAAAGAATCAGCTGTTTTCATTAATCTTTTATATTACTTTTTTAAACTCTATTTTGTTTATTCCCACCCTGATCTTTTTGTTTTTGTTTTTGTTTTTGTGAAAGATTTTATTTATTGGTTTTACAGAGGGGGAGGGATGAGAAATAGTTACTTCACTCTAGCTGTTCATTGGTTGTCAGATGAGCCTTGACCAGGCCAGCCCAGGGTTTGAACCAACCACCTCAGCGTTCCAGGTCGGTGTTCTACCCACTGCACCTCCACAGCCCAGGCTCCACCCTGATCTTTATTATTTCCTTTGTTCTATTCATATTGGTGTTTGTTTGTTGTTTGTTTTTTTTAGTTCCTTTAGGTATAAGGTTAGATTTTTATTTTATCTTTTTTTTGTTTATTGAGGTTAGCTTGTATTGCTATAAGCTTTCCTCTTAGGACTCTTTTACTGTGTTCCATAAATTTGGGGTAGTTTGCGTTTTTATTTTCATTTGTTTTAAGGTATCTTTTTTTTAAAGATTTTATTTATTCATGTAGAGAGATGAGAGAGAAAGAGTGAGAGAGAGAGAGAGAGAGAGAGAGAGAAGGAGCAGGAAGCTCCCATATGTGCCTTGACCAGGCGAGCCCAGGATTTCAAACAGGTGACCTCAGCATTCTAGGTCAATGCTTTATCCACTGTGCTACCACAGGTCAGGCATCATTTATCTTAATATATCTTTTGATTTCTTCTTTGATCTCATTGTTAACCCATTCACTGTTTAGTAATGTGTTATTTAGCCTCCAAGTGTTTGTGTTTTTCATTTTTTTTCCTATAATTGATTTCTGGTTTCATTACATTGTGGTTGATGAAGTTGCTTCATATAATTTCTGGCTTCTTAAATTTATTGAGGCTTGTGTTTTGGCCTAATGTGTGGTCCATCTTGGAAAATGTGTACTTGAATAGATATTTGCTGCTTTTGGGTGAAATCCTCTAAAAATATCAATTAAATCCATCTGTTCTAATGTGTCATTTAAAGCTGCTGTTTTCTTGTTGATAGTCTGTCTGGAAGATCTACCCATTGCTGTTAATTGGGTGTTAAACTATCCTACAATGACTATATTACTGTTGATTTTTTTCTTTCTGTCCATCAATATTTGCTTTATATATTTAGGTGCCCCTATGTTGGTTGTATACATGTTTATAAGGGTCATATCCTCCTGTTGGATAGCTCCCTTTATCATTATGTAATGTCCTTTTTTTTTTATGATAGCCTTTATTTTAAAGTCTATCACATCTGGTGTAAATATTGCTACTGCAGCCTTTTTAAAATTTTATTTCATTTCCATAAAATATATTTTTCCATTTTATTACTTTCAGTCTGCTGTGTCTTTCAGTCTCAAGTGGGTTTCTTGTAGACAGCATATGTGTGGGTCTTATTTCTTACCCATCAGCTGCCCTATGTCTTTTGATTGGAACACATAATCCATTCACATTTAAAATGATTATTGATAGGTACATAGTTATTGCCATTTTATTATTAATATTTATGTTCTTTTTCTTCTTCTTCTTCTTTTTTCTTTCTTTCTTTCTTTTTTTTTTTTTTTTTTGTATTTTTCCGAAGCTGGAAATGGGGAGAGACAGTCAGACAGACTCCCGCATGCGCCCGACCGGGATCCACCCGGCTTTTTCTTCTTTTTATTAATATATCTTATAAAACTGGTTGGGTGGTGATGAACTCCTAAGTAAATGAATTATTTACTTAACTAAATTATTTACTTAGCTTTTCCTTGTCTGGGAAGCTCTTTATCTCTCCTTCAGTTTTAAGTTAAGAGTCTTGCTGGGTAGAGTAGTCTTGAGTGTAGGTTCTTGCTTATCATCACTTAGAATATTTCTTTCCAATCCCTTCTGGCCTGCAAAGTTTCTGTTGAGAAATCTGCTGCCAATGTTATGGGAGCACTCTTATAGGTAACTTTCTCTTGCTGCTTTTAGGATTCTCTTTTTGTCTTTAACCTTTGATATTTTAATTATGCGAGCCTCTTCGGGTTCATCTTGTTTGGGACTCTGCACTTCCTGGACTTGTGTGTCTCTATATCTATTTTCTTCACCAGGTTAAGGTTGTTTTCAGTTATTATTTCTTCAAATAGTCTCTCTAGCCCTTGCTGTTTCTCTGTTCCTTCTGTTACCTCTATGATATGAATGTTGTTATTCCTCATGTTGTTCCAGAAGTCCCTTAAATGAACCTCATCCTTTAATTAATTATTTTTTGCTGTTCTGATTGGTTGTTTTTTGTGGCCTTGTCTTCCAGATCCCTGAGTTCAGTCTTTGCTTCATCAGATCTGCTGTTGATTATTTCTTCTTTTCTCGTCCTCCTCCTCCTCCTCCTTCTCCTCCTCCCCCTTCCTCCTCCTCCTCCTCCTCCTCCTCTTCTTCTTCTTCTTCTTTTAAATTTTTCTGAAGTGAGAAGTGGGGAAGCAAACACTCTCCCACCTGCACCCAACCGGGATCCACCCGGCATGCGCACCAGGGGGCAATGCCTTGCTCATCTGGGGCATTGCTGTGATGCAACTGGAGCCATTCTAGTGCCTGAGGTGGAGGCCATGGAGCCATCCTCAGCGCTAGGGGCCAACTTTGCTCCAATGAAGCCTTGGCTGTAGGAGGGGAAGAGAGAGACAGAGAGAAAGGGAGAGGGGGAAGGGTGGAGAAGCTTCTCTTGTGTGGGCGCTTCTCTTGTGTGCCCTGGCCGGGAATCAAACCCGGGACCCCCACAAGCTGGCCAACACTCCACTACTGAGCCAACTGGCCAGGGCCGATAACTTCTTCATTTTTGTCTGACTCTTTTTTTTTATGGTTTCTGTGTCTTTTCTTATATTTGCTCTCTTTGTTGAAGTTCTCACTTAAGCATTCTTCTAAAAAGTGTTTTGAACTCTGTATCTGGTAGATTGCTTGCCTCCATTTTATTTATTTTCCTGAAAATTTCTCCTGTTCTTTCATGTGGTACATGTTTTTTTCTCTCTCCTATTTTGCTGCCTCTCTTTGTTTGTTTCTGTATTAAGTAGATGTGCTGTGTCTTCCAGTTTTGGCAGGATGGCCTTATGTCATATACAGATCAGGCCAATTTTCTATGCCTGTCTGTTATATTTAGAGATAACTGATACTCCAAGGCCATGTTCCTGGTAACTTGGAAGTCATTTTTCCATCATAAACTTGGTCTTTCTTTTGGATTTTTGCTTCAGTGACTCATTTGAACTAGAGGTCACATTTCTTTCTTTTAATTAGGAGTCTTGATGGTAGAGATCTCAACAATTCTTATCTGAATTGTTAGCCTTAGTATCTGGATAATCAGCAAATAAACCTCACTTTTAAACAAATGTGTTCACTAAAAAGTCCTTTAAAACAGCTAAGATATCAAATTGTGTTTAGTTGATTTAATTTAGCACTTTGAGTGTTTTCATTGTATTTGATTGAGCCATATGAAATTGCTAATATTTGACTAGATATGGCAATTTCAGGTGTTGCAACCTTATACTTTTGTTCTTTGAAACTTAGCCCTATGAATAGTTTATTAGTGGCTTCCAGTTAATCAGAATAGTTAATCAGAATAACCACAATATGCCTTTCTCTTCATTATGGGTAAATTATTTACTTAACTAAAAGTTTTCAGATTTTTTAAAAGTTCCTCTTTTATACCAAGACTAAATGAATTATTTCACACTTGACTGGAATACCTTAAATGGTTTCAGTGATATAAATGGAAATCAACCCAGGATTGATTTATTATTAAAAAAAAATTTTTTTTGAGTCTTGCATTTCAGCTGTGACTGGGGAGTCAACAAGCTTTATCAATGTGCCTCTTCTGGTAAGTTTTAGCACCTAAAACCCATTAATATGATTTTCCATGACCTAAGGTGGTTTTGAAGGTCCCTTTCCCTTTCCATGGTTTTCTCTGTCCTTCCTCATTTTAATTCTTGAGAAGAATCTTCAATTCAGTTCAACCAATAGTGCTTGTTGACTTACTGTGTGGTAGACACACAGCTAAGAGCTTGAGGAATGTGAGCCTGAACAGGGCGTGCTGCCTGACTGCAAGGAGTTTTAATCTAGCAGGAGACGGGCGTGTGTGGCCGTAATACTTAGCAGGATAAAATAGCTGTGACATTGCGTTCCCATTGAGCTTTCCTCCTGTTACATAGATTGAATGTCTTCTTCTTCTTCAGGTTACTAATCGTGGTGACTGCAGCACCAGTGATGCTATAACCAGCATATAGCATCACATCTTGACTCTAAATGAACTGACAGAGGAGTGGGCAGAGAGGCACATATGAGGTTGAGCACAGTCTGGGCATTTTTTTTTTTATGAGATTGAACTATGGCTGGACCCAGGTGCTGTTAATGCCTAGAAGAGGCAGCCTCTTTTCCTGTATGAGATTTTGACTCTGTGACTAAAACACTTTGGTGAGGCTGTCTGTGTGCCAACTTGCATTCTGCCCGTGAGCATGTGTGTTCATGCCTAACTGATTCAACGACTACATTTTCCCCCAACATACTACACCAAATGTACTTAACAGCAATTAGAATGTTTGCCACCTGCTGTGTGCAGATCTCTCCAGAAAACAAAACTCTCCTAAATAGTAGTATAAGTAATTCTGAAGATTAAATCCAACGAGTTGTATAGCACTTGGTTCGTTTGCTTCCTGCAAATATCAAGATTAACAAAGAAATTCATTGATCCCATTTAGCCTCCTTGAAGCTTGTGCATAACCTAAGGGGGTACATTACATGTGGCTGTATGATTCAGATGAAGACTTGCTGTTGCTTTCTTTTATGGCCAAGATGCTGATTTAGTGGCATTCTTCTTGGCAAAAGTGTTTCAAGAAAACAAATCAGTTTATGTGTATTTTTACAGGAACACTGCAGCGGGCCCTTCTCAATGCCTTCTCAGTGGGTCATGGAAAAAGCATGGCCAACTTGCAGCTGTTGAAAGGGCAACTCAGGTCCCAACTCCAAAACCATGCCCTGCTTGTGTGACGTTGGCTGGACCTCAGCTGCTCCAGGCACTCTTTCCTCAACCGTGAATACAGGGCCCTAAACAGGGCTCTTCAAGTCTCCTTCCATTTCTAATGTGTTAATTTACTCAGAACCAGTATTTTTGGAATATGGACGGTGTGCCCTGGATTGCTCCAGACCTGGATGGCATCAAGCACTGGGAAATACAGTGGTGATTGTGAGCCAAAGTCCTTACCCTCAAAGCAGAGAAATCTCTTCCAAAAACTCATGGCGTCTCAGTCACTATATAGCATCCAGCCAGTTGTCAATGCTGCTGTCATTTTGGACACTTTTTATTTTAGACAGCCCTGCATTCTCCATTCCCTTTGATCTAGACCTTTCTGTTCCCACTCGCATCTCCCCAGCTTGGAACTCTCCTCTCGGCTGACCCCCTGACTTCAAACCAGCCTGCCTGTGCTCTCTCTCCCAGGCCGTCCCCATTCCTCACTCCCCACCCAGATGCCTAAATAACTTGCCCAGTGCTAGTAAGTGGCAGACCCAGGATTCAAAGTCAGGACCTCCCTAACTCTTCATGACTCCTTGTATTCCTGGCCTCTTCATCAGCTGGGCACTTGTTCGAAGAGCCAGATCTCACGCCTCACTCCAAATCTACTGAATCCAAATCTGCACATTAACAAAACTCCCTGGTGGCTCACACGCACAGTCCAGTCTGCGAAGCCCTGTGTTAGATCAGTGCACTGACTGGCCTCTCATTAACCTCTATTCTTCTTGCCTTTCGGAGCAGGCACTGAGGCATTCTATTTGAGTCGCCACTGAGGGAGTTGCTGTGAAGGGGTCCCTAAACATGCTGAATTAACATGCGCAGACTGATACTGAGGCAAAGTGCCCGGAGGCTTCACCTGACATACTGCTCTACTTACCAGTCACCCACTGTCCCCCCAGTGCTGGCTAGAATCAGAAGGGTTGGTCCACAGGCTGCCAGGCGGCTCTGAAAGGCCCATCTGATGATCCAGGGTGAGCAGTATGTAGCAGTGTGAAGGGTCTGCTAAATACTACTGGACATCAGCAGGAGAAATCTTAGTGGGATATGCCTCCAACGCTTGTCTCGACAGACGGACAAATCTCTCTTGCTGACACTTAACGTCTCCAGAAAGCATCTGATATTCCACCGCTAGCAAGCTCCATCCTTTGCTAGTATTTTACATCTTCTGCAGCTTTCCTGCTGTCTCTCTCACATTCACCCAGGCCCAGAGACAGTACGTGAAGCAAACGTTTGGAATTCTCCATTGCTACCACCAGTGCCTGTGCCAGGTAAGGACACGAACCTTTGGAACCAGCCTCCTGCTTCAGGAGGGCTCCAGTCAGCAGGACTGATGAAGAGGGGCATTTTACCAGGCGCTGGGGTCAGTCTCACATCTGGCTGTGTAAGCCAGGCTGTGCGCCCCACTGTCATACACTGCCTGGCCCAAATGTTGAGCGCGATATTGTGGATCCTGGATACACAGTCTTGGTTTAATATACTAATTCTTACTCTTCAGACACAGATTCGTGATCTGCCTTCCTTGATTCCTGGCACTTTGAACCTTGGTGTTCTTGCACGGTTTTCTCTTTGTCTACTCTGAGTGCCTTGGATGAAGCCCTCTGGCTCCTGTCCTGGCCTCACAGGACTCAGGGTTCTCCATTAACACCCACCCAGCCCTAACCAGCCCCTCATCTGTGAGATGCTTGAGTAGGGGCGGAACTCCCAATATAGCTGCGTCATTTTGCCAAATAACGACATTTCGACAAATTCTCCTTTGGGCCACCATGCAAAGTAGACCATTTTACAGAGTATTACAGACATTTTGCTACATGTTTTTTTTCATCAGAACCCATTTGCAGTTATTCATTAAAGCAATTTTTAAACACACACACAGATACAAAATCAGGGAGTAAAGTGTCTCAGGCAGGAAAGAGATATGCCAGGACAGCCACTTTGAAAAGCTGTTAGTTTGACTACTAGACCTTAACATGCTCCCTGCCTGCAATCAGGCTTGTTGGCGGAACAGGGAACGAGATTCTTCAAGGATGTAGGAGCACAGGACCAGAGGGACTCATTTGCTGGGGCTGAATGCCAAGCAGGGATTCCTCTCCTTAAACCTACTTCCCGCTCCTTCCTCTTCCTCCGCTCCCAGGCTTCTGGGACGAATATTCCTAATTGACTGCATCTGCCATTCCCTCCACAGCATAGGAAACACTTTGCTGAAATTTACAGCTGTCTTCTATGACTTTCTAACTGCAATATCTAATGGATTTTAAAGACTTTTTTTTTTTTGTATTTTTCTGAAGCTGGAAAGAGGGAGGCAGTCAGACAGACTCCCGCATGCACCCGACCGGGATCCACCTGGCACGCCCACCAGGGGGCGATGCTCTGCCCATCCGGGGCATCGCTCTTTTGCGACCAGAGCCACTCTAGCGCCTGGGTCAGAGGCCAAGGAGCTATCCCCAGTGCCCGGGCCATCTTTGCTCCAATGGAGCCCTGGCTGCGGGAGGGGAAGAGAGAGACAGAGAGGAAGGAGAGGGGGAGGGGTGGAGAAGCAGATGGGCACTTCTCCTGTGTGCCCTGGCCGGGAATAAAACCCGGGACTCCTACACGCCAGGCCGATGCTCTACCAACCGGCCAGGGCCCTTTTTTTAATTGAAAGAAAATGCACAAATAACAGTTGAAAGTATTATTTAAGGATTATGTAGATATATAGAGAGCAAAAAAAAATAATAATAATAATTTAAAAACGCTCAGCCTGACCTGTGGTGGCGCAGTGGATAAAGTGTCGACCTGGAAATGCTGAGGTCGCCGGTTCAAAACCCTGGGCTTGCCTGGTCAAGGCACATATGGGAGTTGATGCTTCCTGCTCCTCCCTCTTCTTTCTCTCTGTTTCTCTCTCTCTCTCTCCTCTCTAAAAATGAATAAATAAATTTTTTAAAAAATAATAAAATGTGTTTAAAAAAAAAACAATTCTCTGCAAGCTCCAGCCCCAAACCTCACTCTTCTCAACCAAGATAGCCCGTGTTGCTGCTTCGTGTGCCTCTGATGTGGACATGCTGGACATGCTTGTTGTAATTTTGATGGCCACTGCTTACCTGCTCTCCAAAGAACATTGCTTATTTATTCAACCAAAAATAATCCGAGAGTGTCTTTTTCCATACCTGATAGTCCTGCACAAGATCTGTCTTCAATTTGTTTTGCCAACAGGAAGGATAAAAAATGTATTTCCTTATAGCTCTTGGATGTATTTTTTTGATTACCATAGATAGCTATTGATCATCCTTTTGTATATTTAGTTGACAGTTTTGTTCCTTTTGATTTTTGAGAGATGTGTTATTATCTCTCATTATGATTGTGAATTTGTCTTTTACTTCTTGGAGTCCTGATACATTTTGCTTTACATTGTTTCTGACTGTGTTGTGAAGTGCATCCATTCATGACTATTTAAAGATCCCAAGTCCTACCTTGTAGCAATAAGAGAGCATTCACTCCGCAGTCCCTGGACCCATGCATGTCTTCTGGAAAATCACTGAAAATCTTCTCATTCATCTTCCTGCTTCTCTTGCCTCCTCTATTCAAAGCTTCTTCCTTGTTGCCTTCAGAGTATCCTTCTAAAATATAGATTTGGTTCT
This sequence comes from Saccopteryx bilineata, assembly GCF_036850765.1. NCBI lineage: Eukaryota > Metazoa > Chordata > Mammalia > Chiroptera > Emballonuridae > Saccopteryx > Saccopteryx bilineata. The sequence continues at coordinate 270,997,306 of NC_089493.1, forward strand.
AGCTGGGCATTAGCATAAGGATAAGTTGATGAAGGGTGTGGGGTCTAACGGAGTATGAGTGGAAACTCTGAATCCCAGTCCCCACCATTGTAATTTATGGTTCACTGGCCTTTGGTATATAGGCAGAGCTGCCCTGACATGTTTGTTGGTGATTTCTGGATGGACACCCCCAAGTTATGTATGTGAGTTTACCTTTAAGGGGTGAGGCCACATTGAAGAGAGGCCTCCTAATGACTGAGACCACTAGGAAATTGAGAAATCAGATCTGGCAAGTTGCCTGCTTCTTTGACAGGTCTCTCTAACCATTGATGAGTCCACCAGCTCCTCCTAAATTTAATTTTAGACGTTAGCCCCATTCCATTTGGGGCTTGCCTGCAAGATAAAATGCCTTGCCCATCATTCTAATGAACTAAATCCCATTATTATTATTATTATTATTTTTACCAATAATACAGTGGGATATAAGTTTATGGGGTCAAGGAAGTACTTTTTATTATGGTCTTTATTCAGGATGTAGTATAGACGACCATTCAAGGATCCACTCTGAGAACTAGTGGGTGAACCAGATCTTGCAGCCCTAGGAGAGAAACTGCAATATCGGAGCCAATAGCAGGCACCATTGGATGTTGTCTCTGCATAGCCCAACCTGCCCAGGGCCAATTGGGGCAGAATCTCTTGGGCCGTATGTGGAGCAGATGACCAGACACAGTGAGGAGTTAGGGTTGTGATCCTGTAGTCTGGCATGAATGAGTTCCTTGAATAAAGACTGGTTGCCTCCATGTCCTTTTTGAGAGCCTGATCTCTGCTTCTGAGGGTACATCTTGGCCTGACTTGAAGGATGCCATCCTTTGACTCAGACACATGCTATGTATTGTCATGCCATTTCCCTGGTCAGTAATCCTCGACATCGTGGCTTCCCACTGCTGAGGAATTGGTTTGAATTTTATAAACTGCCTTCAGAAGACCTGCTGTTTTTTGTATCCTCACCATGGTGACGCCATCTTGCTGTTTCTTGGTGCCTTCTCTCCTGTTTTTGCACATGCTACTCATTTCATTTTGCTTAAAGCGTTTTTCCCTTCCTCGTCTCTCTCCTTTCCTAGGCTCTCACCTGGAAACTGCATACTCATGCTTCCTGACCCAGATCGAGTTTTATCTCCTCTGCGCCACCTTCGCCGGGTGGGCCCCATCCACCTCCTTGCAGGGCAGAAATAAGCTCCCACGGCATCCTGAACAAACCTCCCTGTGACATTTCTCATTCTATAATTATCATTTTGATTTACCTATCTTTTTTTTTTCCTATAGAGATGTGAGTTATTCCAGGGTAACAGAGAGGATTTTAAACATTCCTTTATCTTCAACACCTTGCTGATCCATGATTGATGTTCAGTGTGTGCAAATGTCACAGCTAAGCTAGCATTTCCAGGTGATACAGATACACCTGTCCTTTGGCGTGTTAAAAATAAAGGAGCATTTTTTTTAGATGTAAACAAAATCCACATTAAAATCGAGGGATAGGCACTGCTTCCCATCAGTCATTCGCATCAAGGCATATTTGTACTGCTCAGTTTTCTACGGGTTTTCTCTCTCCTGGCTCTTGCTGGTAGGATAAAAAAATATTTGGAATTAGATAAAGTCACCATCTTCAGCAAGTTGAGCTGCTTTTCTCCAGGGATCTAATGTGGTGGCGTCCTTACAATAAGCATAGGAGGTGCCCTGGGAGGAGACTCACTCTCCCTGTGACTGTAGGCACTTCATTAAATTATTGGAATTCCAGAACTGCATGCTCCATTCAACGCCTTTATGCCACAAGTGACTAGGATTTTTCCTCTTCTATTTATTAATATACTTACAAATATTTATTGAATACAACTTATGTGCTGCAACTATATCAGCCAAAGAGATGTGGTCCCTGTCTTCACGGAGCCCACAGGCTCGTGATGGGAAGGGTGAGTGTTGAAGCCAGAGGCCCCAGGGAAAGATTTATTATTGCCACTCCGCTCGTGTATCCATAATTATTTCTGTCCCAGCCCAAGATGTGAGGAGTTGAGTCAACATGAGGGCCGATAGCAAAAGATCTTAATTGTGGGATTTTAGGAAAGAAGGCATTACTTGGAGGAAGGATGAGAACTACATGTTAGTAACATATGTCTGAGGGGTAGTACAAGTGGCAAGGGAATTCTATAGGACATTGAAAAACAACAACAACAACAATGGAAATGGGATTTAAAGAGGATGAACGTTTCTTTTGATGCCTTTCTGCTCCAAAGCGGAAGTGTGTTCTAGAGTTAGGAATTGGTCACAAAAGTTTAGGATGTTTCACAATGGGTATTAATGAATGAGACTGGATGTCCGGCCAGCTCAGGAGGGTGGTTCAGTTCCTGTGTAAGATGTTCGAGCTTGGGCTCACATCCTGTTCAGTATTTATCATTGTAAACAGCACTTCCATGACCATAAGAAATGGGCCTATCGCTGGAGCTAACTCAGTTTTTAAAGAAAATTACAGTCCTTTTATGTTTAAGTTTCTTATGCCCTTTAAAAGCTGCATGTTGACTAACTGGGGAAGGCCTACAAATGAGAGTGATTGGCTTTGTTTATTATACAAGGCAGGCTGGCACAGACTAGATCCTGAGTAGAGAAAAAAGATGGAGGTCCTTTTCAGTGGTGAGCATGTTTGTTTCCTAGAACAGACAGCGTGAGGTCGGGCCATGTCATCCTTCCCCAACACCCGTGTTTGAAAATACAGAAGAGTTGTGATTTTGGTTTTGACTCGGTGTTTCATTTCTGGTTGTGGCCACAGGGTGTCTGTCCATTGTGGGATGACTTGATGTATCTCTGACTCATGCTAGTGGATCCTGTGCCCATGTGAAAATCCAAGAGCACGTGGTCCAAAATTGCAGTTTTTCTGAATTTTGCTGTATGGTTCAGTCATCTCTGTTAATCTAAACTGGTGTGTTTTCCTGTGTTATATTTGCTCGCTATAAAAAAAAATAAGAACAGCAAATGTATGAAGAAGCAAGAAAAAAATTTTATAATTTCACCACCTAGTGACAAAATGACATTTTATTTTCGTTTGAAATTCTTTTCTTACTAGTGAGGGTCCGCCTATCTTCATATGGGTTCTTTTGTTCTCTGAGTTGTGTGTTCATGTTTTTCTTTGTTTATCTTATTGTGTTCTTCAGGTTTTCATTCTCTCTCACTCTTCTGTAATCACTGTAAAATTCTTTTGCACTTTGCTTTTGTTTTTCAGTTTTATTATTTTTATGATCAGAGTCTTGCAATGAATGATTGAACTAGTGAAGACTCTTCAATATCCAGAGTATTATGAATATTCCATTATGTCTTTCTTTCACTTTTCTTATATTTGGTGTTCTAAATTTAACTGCTGTACTTAGCTACAATTTACAGTGCAGTCTCTTTGGAGGGGAAACCTCTCACTATTTTATCCAATAGAGTGACAGTGGTCCCAGCGTCATATATTGAATGATTCTTTCCTTACGCTTTGGTTCGTGGCACCTTCTTGACATAAATCCTCTAGGACCAGGTCTGTTTCTGGTCTCTTGGTTCTGTTTCACTTGTTAGTCAGATGGTTCTTGATTAAGTTATATTAGCTTACATTAGATTTTTATACCATTATATTTCTCTGGGTTTTCTTAAGTTGTTTTTCCTGCAATAGGTTTGTTATTCTTACCTGTTTATTTTTTCAGGTCATTGTTAAAATCATTAGTCAAGTGATAAAATTCTTTTTTTTTTTTTTTTTTTTTTTTTTTTTTTTTTTTTAGCAAGACAGAGAGACAGAAAGAGACAGAGAGACAGGAAGGGAAAGAGATGAGAAGCATCAACTCATAGTTGTGATACTTTAATTGTTCACTGATTGTTTCTCATACGTGCCTTGTTTGGGGAACTCAAGCCAAGCCAGTGATCCCTTGCTTAAACCAGTGACCTTGGGCTTCAAACCAGTGACCTTTGGGCTCAAGCCAGTGACCATGGCATTATGTTAATGGTCCCACACTCAAGGTGGTGACCCCATGCTCAAGCTGACGATCTCAGGGTTTTGAACCTGGGACCTCAGTGTTCCAGAGAGATGCTCTACCCACTGCATCACCACTGATCAGGCAATAAAATTATTTCCATAGGACTATATTTAAAGTAACATTTATTGTATTTTTTATACGTATGAAAGTAGTACCTGTTTGGTGTAGAACTTTGGAGACCAGAGTGAAATGCAAATGAATAAATAGAAGCCATCAAAAGTCCCTCTATTCAGATCCTCCTTGATAAATCACTTCTTTTTTTTTCCAGAGGCTAAAACAAAGGGCCTTGGAGTCAGGGACATGTGGTTTTTAGACTCGAGCTCTGTCTACCAAAGGCAAGTGACTCAGAGCCTCTCTTTTCTCAACTGCAAAATGGGAATGCCTACATTACTGGCTCATTGTGAAAGGTAATGAGATAATGGACACATGGTACAGTTCTTGGCTCAGTGAGCTGCTGCAGGGGTCACATTTTCACCACTCTTCTTCCGTCCTTATTTGGGACCAGAGGGCTTCTCAGGTGCTGAGCTGCTGCAGGGGTCACATTTTCACCACTCTTCTTCCATCCTTATTTGGGACCAGAGGGCTTCTCAGGTGATGGCCGAGGGCGTGAAAACCCTCTTGAGGTTCGTGCTTAGGATCTGGCACAAGCACTTCCCCTTGTTCTGCTGGTCAAAGCAAGCCACATGGCTGAGCCCAGATCCAAGGTGTGGAGAAGCACACTTAGCCCCTTTAGTACGAAAACTTCATAGCCACATGGCAAAGGCCATGCACACGTAGAGGGAAAGGATTGGGTTGTCCATGCATTTACCACACAGGACGGGTAGACCCTTGTGAATCAAACCAGCGGTTCAGGCAGGGAGGGGGCATTTTCGGGTCCTGTGAGGCCGCAGAGCCAGGTAAGAACCAAGCTATGTCTAAAGGGGCTGGGTGTGGGGTTAGACGTAGTGTGGGGAGGGCCTGGCCTTGGTGGGGGGGGGACTTCCTGGGTGGAAGTAACATAACAAAAGTAACAATAACAATACCAAGGACAGTGTGGTGGCCCAGATATGGGAATAAACAGAAGTGTTTCCAGGGTCGGTGTCAATAGAAAGACCGGCCTGACTGGCCAGTTCTGCTGAAACACTAAAAGGAAAACCAGCTAGTTTGGTAATACATTGCTCACTGATGTGCTGAAGTTACAGGGTAACAACCTTCAGAACCAAATTGGAGCTCTGTGTGGGGTAGGGGGTGGGGAGGTGGGGCTGGCTGGAAACAGGGTCTGTGGCCTTCAGTTTCTATGAAGAATCCTATTGACCGAATTTTGGATCTGCTGGGCCTTGGAACACAGTTATTTATTATTTCCAGTTGGCATCATTTCCTAATGTGTTTTCGTCCCTCCTGCAGTGGTTGGGGCTGTCCCCTCTGATTTCACTCACCTTTGAAAGGTTATAGGATAAACACTGTGTGTGCACAACCGAGAGAGCGTTTCCCGTGCCTTAAGTGCGCTGAGGTTTTCTTAGCTCTGGCCTGAAACTGTCTGCATTCATTTACCCTTCATTGTCTTCAGACATTCTGTTTCCGAGCCATTTTTCAGTAAAACTCTCGGATTTTTTTCTTTTCCTTCTCTGTTCTCGTCAGTTAAATACAGAAGGATAAGGCGCCTCCTACCTGGATGGATTGATTCACCTACTGAGCTGAGACTCCAGAGACGGCCCCGCCCCAACCCCGTCTGTTTCCTCCCTTCCCTGTTAGAGAAAACAGGGTGCGCAGAGCAGGGAACTTCGGTCAGAACTGCGGGGTAAAGAAGGTGACCCAAGCCCTTGCACTTAAAAAAAAAAAGACTTCTGAAAATAGAGACAGGTTGGGTGCTTTGCCCTTGTTACCGCCTGCTTTTACACCTTGAAGCTGGCATAGCTGCCACCGGGCCACGGAGAGCTGAGTCTTCAGCTTTTCTGGCTGAAGACAGTTGCCTTGTCCTTGGAAAAGCAACTCTTTTCAACTCAGAGAAAGCGACTTCTCAGGAGGCCCAGGAGCCAGTAGAGAATCAGTTGAAAAAACAAAAACAGTTTGGGGAGTATTCCAAAATAAATGTTTATAGGAATCAGGCTGGCAGGGCAGGGGAGAGCATAGGGCTTTATGGACCCCACAGTGCTTGAAAATAGGGCATGGGCGCTGGTCTTTGACCAGGGGCTGCCGACTGACCATGGCGCTCGGAGCCATGTGAGAAGCCAATGAAAGGTATATATTTGTACCCTAGAAAAAAACAAAAAACAAATACTTCTATACTCACAACATCTTGCATTGACTTTCTGAGGGTTTTCCTGGAAGTCCGCGTACCCCAGGGTAAGAACCTGTGCCTTGCACAGAGCGGGCTGCATCTTCATTCATGACAGTGGCCCCAGTGCCACTGATGGGGGAAGTAAGACACACAGGGCTTTGAACACTGGAGCGTCCCCTGTGGGGACCCCGCTAATGAGGGGTGCTGCCACTTCAGCCTGAGGAAATGGAATCACTCAACAAATTCCCTCATAATGAGCGGTCTGAGAGAGGGACCTCGTACATCTTGTGTATTCAGCCCCACGTCTTGTATTGCAAGGTCTGCTGTTGCTAAAAATAATACCACTCTTTTCCTAGGATTATAGGAAAGGCTTGGTGAGGAGGGAAGAAAAAAAAATAAAATAAAAGGAGTCTTTGGGTTGGTTAATGCACTTGACCCAGGCAGCTGTCCAAACTTGAGGCCTGATTAGTGAATCCGGGGCGACAGCAGGCAGTTGTGTTCAGGATGGTGCCGTCTCTGTGTCGGGGCGCCATCACCGATGTCATAATTGCAGGAGGAGAGAAGTGATGCCTTTGATCATAAGAAGAGCAGAGGGAAGGTCAGGGGGGTTTCAACCATTCATTCAGGAACCCATCTATCTGCCAAGTGGCGTGCTGGGGAAAAGGAAAAGAAAGGAGGCCGGCTGGCTGCCCGGCAGTGGGAGAGGACAGAGTGACAGGTGCCAGGGTGGCCGCACACAGAGGGAGAGACAGCAGCAGCACCAGGGCCTGCCATCCTGCTCGGGGTCTGGGAAGCTGCCCGGAGCTGGGGCTGGAGGCAGGAAGGGGGGGGGGGTGTTAGGCAGAAGAAAAGGGCATGTCAGGCAGGGAGAAAAGTGTGTGTGAATCGAGAGGCAGCGTTCTCAGTTCTGGGCGATATGAGCAGCGTCCAGGGGCTGCAGGCAAGTGATGCGGGAGATGGGGCTGAGGAGGTCAGTCAGCTGGGGCTCAGTGTGGGTGCCAGGCAAAGGAACTTGAGCCAAATTCCAAAAGCTTTGGGAAGGCAAAGAGATCATGTGAGGGGTGACATGCTCGTGCTTGCGTTTGGAAAGATCATTCTGGCAGCAGCGCGATGGTTAGTACGGGGTCTGGCTGCAGAGGGGCAGACTGGACACTAGGGACCAGTCACACCTTTCGGTGTCACGCAGGAAGGAGTTGGTGAGGAGTGACGCTCAGGCAGTCGAGACGGGGGAGAGGCGTGAGTGTCATCAAGAATCCTAACGGTGGCAGAATCCCCAGGTTTTGGCGAACTGTTGGGCATGTTGGCTGGCTCATGGTTTTAACCCGACTCCCGAAGAGGAAAAGGGATGCCCCTGAACGAAGACAGGAAGGCACAGAGGGAGCAGGTGTCAGTTGTAGGCATGCTGCATTTGGGAGGCTGAGGAGACATGCGGGAAGAGCTGTCCAGTGGGCAGCTGCAGCCTGAACGAAGGTCCCGGCCAGAGGTGCGGGTTTGGAAGTTGCCGGTGTAGTGATCGGAGCCGTGGACTTGGAGGAGGTCCCCCAGGAAGGGTTTAACCGCCGAGGACAGAACACGTTTTAGAGTTTGGAGGACTAACAGGAAAGGGCAATCTGTGAAACGGAGCAAGCGGCCAGGGCATGGCTCCCATGGGAGAAGTGGATAGGGCAGGAGGGGAGTGGAGAGTGAGCCGGGATCCAAGAGGAAAGGGCCATTTGGATGAGGAGAGGAGTGAGGAGCGACCGTGTTAGGTGCTGCAGAGATGATGGTCAGCTAAGGGGAGGCTGGGAAGTTTCCACTGATCCTGGCCACATGGATGTTGCTGGGAACGCTGACAAGGGAAGTGTTAGCAGAGTAGGGTAACCAGAAGCCAGACGCTAGTGGAGTGTGGAATGAATGGGAGAGACAGGAAGGAGACACGGAGGGCAGACAGAGGGAAGATGATGACTAAGGCCATGGGGAAGGGGCTTTTTTTATTTAAGTGGAAGACTTGAGTCTCTTTCCTGAGTGGGGAAAGTGAGTGGGGGGAGAAGGAAGACAGAGGTGAGAGGGGTGGGTGAAGCCAGGCCCGGAGGGGGAGAGGAAGGCGAGAAGGCTCTGACCTCGTGACCCGACTTCCTTCAAGGCTGAGTTCAGAGGTCATTTAGATCGCAGGTGGAAGGGGGCTGGGGATGGCTGCTCGCATTTCCATGTTTAGAGGAATCATCATCAGAACTTGGTATGGGATTCTGATCCAGTGGGGGCCAGGTGGGCCTGAGAATGTGCATTCTGGACAGGCTGCCAGGTGAATCTGCGCTGAGGCGACAGGTCTGCGACCTCGCTCGGAGACTCCTGCTGTGGTTTCGAGTTCCTCCGTGGAGTAGGGGGCATAGGTCCCTGCGGGAGGAGGATGGGCCTGAGCAAGGTGGGGAGGGGAAAGGGCAGAGGATTAAAGGCTCTGACCTGTCTCGCAAAGAAGGCGACGGGGCAGCTGAGGCCCCCACGGGGACGGGAGACCTCGGATCTGCCTTGTCACCACTGCAGCTGGGGACTTGCCCCTGCAGAGTCAACAGCCTATGTGAGGGGGTTGGGGGAGACAGGTGGACAGCTGATCCTGAGCCAGGGCTCTGCAGGGCTGGCGAGAAGGGCGCAGGGAATGAGATGGAGTGAGGCAGGGCAAGGCTGAATGAAGAGCAGTGCCTAGAGTTCGGCTGTGCGTGGAAGAGCGTGAAGTCAGGAAAGGGCTAATGTCCCGAGGGAAATCCGAGGGACCCAGGACCCGGAGGCCTTGCTGAGGTGTAAGAGTCGGTGTCTGGGGAGTACGAGGTGGGGAGAACGGAAGTGAACGGAGCTGGTAGCTGCTGAAAGCGAAGACTTTTGAGGTGCTACAGCTCTGGACAGTGATGAGTCCAGGAAAGGCCATGGAAGTTGTCCCCTGGTCATCTCTTGTGGTTCAGAGGCTCCCTGGCTGAGCTGAAGTGATGTCTGAGGCTGTGATAGGGACGAGGGATTGGAATGACAGGGTTCTGGTGAGACATCACACCTCAATCTGGTATAATCTTTTATTCCAAACTGTAGGGCAGTATATAGAGAGAGGGTTCTCCAAAGAAACAGAACCAATAGCATATCATCCATCTATCTATCAATTTATCATCTATCTATCTATCTATCTATCTATCTATCTATCTATCATCTGACTATATCTATCATCTATCTATCTACCTACCTACCTACCTACCTACCTATCTATCTACCTACCTATCTACCTATTATCTATCTATCTAAAGAAAGAGAGAAAAGAAAGAGGCTTATTTTAAGGAATTTGGCTTACATGATTGTGGAAGCTGCCAAGTCCAAAGCCTGCAGGGCTCGCCAGCTGGCTGCAGAGCCAGGGAGGAAATGAGACTTCAGTTAGAGGCCAAAGGTCATCTGCTAACAGTGTTCTCTCTTCTTCAGGACCTCAGTCTTTTGTCATCTTAAAACCTTCAACTGATTGAATGAGGCCCACCCACATCATGGAGGGTAATCACTTTGCTCTAGGCTTCCTGAACTGAATGTTAATCTCATCTAAAAAAATGGAAGGGAAGGGAAGGGGAGGGGAGGGGAGGGGAGAGAAGGGGAGGGGAGGAGAGGGGAGGGGAGGGAGGGAAGGAGGGAGGGAGGGAGGGAGGAAGGAAGGGAGGAAGGGAGGGAGGAAGGAAGGACCTTTACGGAAACATCTAGAATAACGTTTGACTGGATGCCTGGGTATCGTGGCCTAGCCACATGTCACATAAAATTAACCATCACAGGCAAGTAGATTTGCATGGCGACCTGCCCCGTAGTCCGGCCCCATGTCCACAGTGTGTGAGAGAGAGGAGTGAGGGGTTTATCTCCTTGCTGGGGAAGAAGTGAGGCTGTTTGTGGTGGTGAGCCACGGTAAGCATGCGGTTGTTCCGAGGTTTTGTGTCTGCCAGTATGCATGAGCTTGATTAATGGCCCTGTCCAGGCTCAGGAGTGTTGGCGCTTTTGCAATAGGGTATTGCAACACATCCTGTGTTGTTTTTAACCCGTGGTTTGGTATAGCTTGGGCTGGCATGCACCAGACGTGGCTGCGGTTCAGCTTGTGTTTTCAGTGCTCGTGGCCACATGGAGTTCAGCAGCCAAGAGATGACTGTTGCACACCTTTGCCTTTCCTCCCTGATGACTTCTGCCTGCTGACTGGATACCCCGATTTGAGAAATGCACTCTAGCACTAAGTGGCTGGGACACACGAATGGTTTCTTGGGATTACAGCCCTTTTGCCTCTAGTTTGAGACATGGGTTTTGGGTGTGTGTGGTGCTGGCCACTGTGAGTGTGGCCAGGCCAAGGAAGTGTGTGACCACGGAGGCTGGGGAACAGGTGTGATGATTCTGGAAGTGCAGGGGAAGTGGCCTGCTGTTACCCTGCAGGTTTGCCCTCATAGATGAAACGCATTCAGAATCTATAGGGTAGATGCTCAGGTTTGCCCTCATAGATGAAACGCATTCAGAATCTATAGGGTAGATGCTCAAGGACCTGGACTGTGCACTGTGAAGTGGATCTGGTGTCGTGTGGTTGTGACGATGATGGTGAGGAAGGAATCCTTGCCTCCCGCATTTGCCTGCAGCGGCATGAGGAGGAGCCGTGAAGATGAGTCCCCCCAAGTCTGTCATAATTATCCAGTTTCTCATTAGAGCACAGCTGCTCCTGTGGTGGCAAGGTGGTGTTTCTTGCCGTCAGCTGTAGAATCTTATTTGTGGATCTTTGTGACCTCGTGCCTGTCTTTGAAGCATTTTCAAAATGAAGATCAGCCTAGTAGGACTTTGCAGAGCTTGATGTGAGTCTGGTCCCAACACCTGGTTCTCTACTGCTCCAGCTCTAAATAAACGTAGACAGATTTCTTCTGAAGGTCCTGGAAGAGAAAATAAGGGGCCCCTCCTGCCTCTGTGTGCTCAGAAGAGCTCTAATTGCCCGCCCCTCCCTCTGTTCTTGACCATGCAAGTTTGATCCATTGATCCGTCGTCTCAAATCCAGCTCACAGCTCATCTGCCCTGCCCCGCCGGTCCCCGCAGCTCATCCATCAGGGCTGGGGGAGGTGCAGCCGCTGGGCACTTAGCATGTACTGCATCGCTTTACAAACCGGCTTGTTAGAGTAGCGGATGTGTTTTAGCTGTCAAAACCCAGGACTCTCGGTAACTGACAGCAAATTAGAGCTTGGCGGTGCTCGGAAATTGTTCGCTTCACCAGGGTGCGGCACGTGTTTGTGCGGCAGAAACTGAGGAGCCTCATTGCACCCGGGAGCCAGAGCTGAGGCGAGCAGCCAGGGATGCCCTGCAGATGGGCCCCGTGATGGGCCTTGTGATCCAAGTGCTATGGAGGAGCCAGGTAGGCCCTGGGAGGGGAGCCCCCACTTCAGATGGGACCTGAGGGACTGATGGTCAGGAATGGGACCAGGAGCAGCACTGGAGTCAGAGTACAGGCTTGTGTTTACCTGCTGTGAACCAGCCGCGCTTGGCCATCCAGAGCGCACACACAGGAACGCCCCGCACACCCAGCCCTCAGAGGTTGTGGGGTTCTCTGACCCTGAGCTTCCTCAGTCCAAAGGCTTCTGATAACTTCCTGGGGGCACCGCCCAAGGTGGCACCCTGCCCAGATTCACAGCCAGAATACTAGGATCTTTGCCCACAGTCCCACTGGCCTGATTAATCTCAGGTTTGGGGGGAAGCTGGTTTCTGCTCACCCGCATCCTACTTGAAGAGAACTGTCTGGTCTGTCCTCTGTTGCCTCCCAGCAGGCCATAGGCACAGTGCAGCTGTCCACAGAGGGCTGTCTCCTGGTCAAGGCCTTTAGGGCAGCGATAAGGAAGCTGAGACTCAGAGAGACTGAACAGCTTAGCCAGGGTCCCCCAGCTAGAAGAGGCTAGGCCAGAAATTGTGTGGGAAGTTGTCTGCTACAGATGCCACACTTTGCCTTGGTCTGGCAGATACATTTGGAAGAGTCTAAACATCAGATGATGACATTCACATCTAGGCATTCTTGTTGCAGACTTGCTGTGTAACTTAGGACAAGTGACTTCACCTCTCTGTGCCCCATTCTTCTTATTGGTGAAATGGGGATGGCAATACTGCCTACCTTATCAAGTTGCTGTGAGGATTAAATGAGACAGTACAGTCCATGGAAGCTTCCAGCAGTTTCTGGCATGTAGGCTGCTGTGTATGCCTTGGTTATCATCATCATCATCATTATCTGTAACCTCCTGGTTCTCCTGGGCCATGTTTTGCTTGTTTGGTTGTTTTTACAACATTGGGAATGTTTGTGTTCATCTTTTGTTCCCAGGTTGGCAGACTAGGTCCAGTGTATCTTGATACCTCTTGTGCCGGGCGTGGTGGCGCGCCTGTAGTCCCAGCTACTCGGGAGGCTGAGGCGGGAGGATCGCTTGAGCCCAGGAGTTCTGGGCTGTAGTGCGCTATGCCGATCGGGTGTCCGCACTAAGTTCGGCATCAATATGGTGACCTCCTGGGAGCGGGGGACCACCAGGTTGCCTAAGGAGGGGTGAACCGGCCCAGGTCGATACCTCTTGTACCACATTGGAGTCACAGAAGTTGTTTCTTTAAAGCGGGGGTAGTCAACCTTTTCATACCTACCGCCCACTTTTATATCTCTGTTAGTAGTAACATTTTCTAACCGCCCACCAGTTGGTTCCACAGTAATGGTGATTTATAAAGTAGGGAAGTAACTTTACTTTATAAAATTTATAAAGCAGAGTTATACAGCAAGTTAAAGCATATAATAAGAATTACTTACCAAGTACTTTATGTCAGATTTTTGCTAAGTTTGGCAGAATAAATCTTTATAAAACAACTTACTATAGTTAAATCTATCTTTTTATTTATACTTTGGTTGCTCCGCTACTGCCCACCATGAAAGCTGGAACGCCAACTAGTGGACGGTAGGGACCAGGTTGACCACCACTGCTTTAGAGGGTGATCATGGACAGGGATCCGCTTATGAGAAGTCATGGACAACTCTTTGGGCTTTGATTTCTTCCCTGCTCAAGGCTTTGGCCCTTGACCTTTCAGTTCAACTGTGATTCTTCCTGGTGGGTCCCCAGTGGCTGTCGGGGCTCCTTACTCTCCTCTTCTTACTCACCACCACTGAAGTAAGAGCATGAACACTTTTAGTGTTAAGTGAAGTCAATGCCAAGGGCTTGGGGTGGTGGGGAATGAGGGAGCGGGGAACAGGGATCACCTGGGGGGAGTCACCGAGTTCAAGGGAGCATCTCAGGCATATGGACAGCTGGACAGTCAGATGGACAGATGTAAGATGCCTAAGAGACCGCATGTGGGTGGTTGATTGTCTGCTTTCTCTTCTCTATGAGAACTGCGTCACAAGAATCTGTTCCCTGTGAGCCCTTTGAGGAGAGGAGCCTGGTCTTGAATTTCTCTGTAGCCCCTATCTGCCTGGAGCACCAACTGACATTGGTCCAGACTGTCTTTTCTCAGACAAAAGACTGTTTAATGCTTACTGACTAGTTATTGAAAGGCAATTTGTGATTTCTAGGACCTATAGCCGAGTCTGCTTTGCCACAGGAAGTGCACCACACACACACACACACACACTCTCTCTCTCTCTCACACACAATAGACTTTGCAGTATGGCCGTTTCTGGGTGTGCTAGCCTCTCCTCACTCCCCAAGCATCGTTCAGTGTGGAATCAGTTCTTTTCTCCTCACAGCTGCCCAGGTACCTCTCACTTACCTGGATTTGGCAGTAGGAAACATGTCTGATTCTATACATCCCATTATAAAGAGATGGGGCTAGAAGCCAAGTTGACTGACTGCTGGCCATCACGGGGGCCACCCAGAGAGTGCCACATGCCCCACTGTGGCTCCGGGCACTGGGCACCTTCCACCGCCTGAGCTCTGCAGGAACCCGGGAACGAGGGGCGGGGCTTCTGTCATGTCAGCCCGTTAGCAGGGCATGGGGAACTCAGATAAACGTGCGTTTGGATATACTGTCCTGAGGGTCATCAGGCCACAGCGACAGGTGTTTCAGCACCAAGTTCCGAGTGCAGGATGCCCACCTGCTCTCTTCCTCTGTGCAGCCATCAGCATCTCTGTGGCCTGGGAGCCTCTCTTTCTTCACACCACCCACCCTAACCTCCCTCCCTCTTCAGGCATTGGGCATCTGATTGGGGGTAATGTGTGGGTCTGCCAGTGGCTACTCCTTCCAGAGGAAGTCTAGTTGTCCCTCTCTCCGCATATTCCATGCATCTTCTATGTATCAGGCAGTAAGCCAGGCTAGAGTTTTTTAAAGCAGAGTCTACTCCCCCCCCCCCCCCGGAGTTTAAAGACCAACAGAAATGATACGGATTTTCATAATGACTGTATTCATATTTTCTGCCAAAGGTGAGACCCTGAGGATGTCTGGCACGGGAGAGGTGAATTGTTTGTTGTAAGCTGGGCCAGGTTAGAGACCTGGGCCGTGTCGGGGAGGAGAGTCCCGGGTGGGTTCTGCAGGAAGGGCCGGGGTTGAGTGGGAACTCTGGAAGCCTGGCCAGTGGTGACAGGGAATACACACGAGGGAACAGAGGAGCCGGGAGGATGGAGGGTCCTGCCAGGCAGACGGTGTCTTTCCATCTGTTGTCACAGTGCGTTTTCACGGGGCTCTCAAAGGCTGCTCTCACTTGATCCTTACGAGGACCTTGGCTAGGCACCCCCCACCAGGTAGGGTGAGGGTTACTGTGACGGTTGTAGAGATGAAGAACACGGGCGGTGAGCCCAGGGCCATATGCCCAACCTGCGGCCGAGCTCTTCTCGCTTCTGAAATGCCCCCACGGTTTACTGAGCGGCCATCTTGACCCCACGTTCCCCCGAGGCTCTCGCATTTCCCGCTTCACCAGGGGGAACATCTGCTCTGGCCAAGTCTTAATTGCAGCATGACCTCACTGGCTAGGGATGGAGAAGCCGGTGCTGTTAAAAACAAAGGACCCAGGAAAGCGGCCCCCGGGAATGAGTGCTCAGAGCAGGTGGAGTGGAAGGTGTGTACTCCTGGGCGGGGCTGATGAGTAATGGCCTGCGAGGGAGCAGCTGCCAGCCTGCCGGGGGCTCCAGGTGGCTGCCGGCCCCCAGACGAGGCGGCTCTGAGGGACCTTCCGGGCGCCCTCCTCTCTCGGGTCACCACGCAGTAAATGAGATAATTCCTGCTGACTGCCCAGGAGCTCGTCAATAACCGTTCTGATCTCCCTGGCAGCCCCAGAAGTAGATTTACAGCCACGGGGTAAAAATGAGGCTTCCTGATCAATGGATCCCCGGATGGTCTCTTCCAGGAGACAAAAATGTATATTGTAACAAAACTTTATTTTCTTCTGAAAATTGCCTGCGTGATTAATATGGCCCGACACAGGCCAAGCTGTTCAGCATAAAAAACAGCCGTGTGTCTTGTTCCTGCTCCAGGGCCGCTTCGCTCACTCCATTCCTCCCTCTCGGCGCCTCTGTTCTGCTCTCCCACATGGTGCTTGAGCAGAGTCGTGCGAGGAAAAGGGGAGTGCGTGGAAATGCGTGGCCTCCCGATTCCAGCCCACTTTGCTTCCACTTGGTATTTCCAGGGTGGCTCCGATTAAGCATGAAACCAAATTCCCAGTGTTTCCTGGACAGAGGATGGTGGCTCCCGTGACAGAGCCACACAGAGCACGTTTTCTTTGGGTCTTCTGCCATTTTGAATGTCACCAGCCCCGTCTTTAGGGATGGGAGAGATGTTGGGTCTTGGGAGAGGTGGACTTCTTAGGCAGGCGGTGTCATCTTCTGTCCCCATGGAGGTCCTAGGACCACTGGCAAGAAGAGTTGGGGTGTGTCAGGAAGCACACTCCGGCGCAGGCGGAGGACCCGCGCCCTTGATGACAGTTGTGTGCCCGTGCATTTGTGTCTCCTGGAATGTAAGCTCTGTTAGAGCAGGGGTCCCCGGTAGATGTTTTAGTACGTGTTTCTCCAGAAACGGATCTTGAGACAAAAATTGGAGTGCATTAGTTTATTTGGGAGGGGAGTAGAAAGGCATCCCCCAAAGGGGGAGTCATGCAGATGGTCACTGTGGGTGACAGGAGCTTCATCCCAGGGGGACTCTGGGGGACAGTGTAGACACACCCCACGCAGTCAGCCTGCGTTGGGGCTGAGGGGCCTGCTGTGTTGATGCCTCCACCCTCAGCAGGCTCTGGGGGGAGACCTGGGGGTGTGGGATAACCGCATAGGTGGCAGCTGGGGGGAGACCTGGGGGTGTCGGTGGCAGCTGGGGGGAGACCTGGGGGTGCAGGATAACCGCATAGGTGGCAGCTGGGGGGAGACCTGGGGGTGCCGGATAACCGCATAGGTGGCAGCTGGGGGGAGACCTGGGGGTGTCGGTGGCAGCTGGGGGGAGACCTGGGGGTGCAGGATAACCGCATAGGTGGCAGCTGGGGGGAGACCTGGGGGTGCCGGATAACCGCATAGGTGGCAGCTGGGGGGAGACCTGGGGGTGCCGGATAACCGCATAGGTGGCAGCTGGGGGGAGACCTGGGGGTGCCGGATAACCGCATAGGTGGCAGCTGGGGGGAGACCTGGGGGTGTCGGTGGCAGCTGGGGGGAGACCTGGGGGTGCAGGATAACCGCATAGGTGGCAGCTGGGGGGAGACCTGGGGGTGCCGGATAACCGCATAGGTGGCAGCTGGGGGGAGACCTGGGGGTGCCAGATAACCGCATAGGTGGCAGCTGGGGGGAGACCTGGGGGTGCCGGATAACCGCATAGGTGGCAGCTGGGGGGAGACCTGGGGGTGCCAGATAACCGCATAGGTGGCAGCTAGGGGGAGAACTGGGGGTGCCAGATAACCGCATAAGTGGCAGCTGGGGGGAGACCTGGGGGTGCCGGATAACCGCATAGGTGGCAGCTAGGGGGAGAACTGGAGGTGCCAGATAACCGCATAAGTGGCAGCTGGGGGGAGACCTGGGGGTGCCAGATAACCGCATAGGTGGCAGCTAGGGGGAGAACTGGGGTGCCAGATAACCGCATAAGTGGCAGCTGAGGGGAGACCTGGGGGTGCTGGATAACCGCATAAGTGGCAGCTGGGGGGAGACCTGGGGGTGCGGGATAACTGCATAGGTGGCAGTTGAGGGGAGACCTGGGGTTGCGGGATAACCGCATAGGTGGCAGCAACGCAGCCGAGCTCCAGACACGGAAATGCCGGGTGTCCTGGCTGGCAGGCGGGCACTGGCGGGATTGGGGGTACATGTGGGCACAGCGCCTGGGATACAGTGGATGTGTGCCCAAGACTGCTGTCTCCTACTTGTATGGGGTGGGGAATTCAGGGGAAGTGGGGCTGGGTCCCTTAACGCTCTTCTCTTATTCGGTCTTATTCTCAGTTCCTGAGAGAGGTGTCGGGGCCACTGACTCACACCGTGGGAGGACGTGCGCGAGGACAGGACTGAGGTCCTCGCTGTGCCCGGTCACAGTCCTGTGTCTGCCTCCTTCCTCTGACGCCGCTCTCCCTGCTCTTCCCCAGGTGTAAGGAGCTGAAGTACTCCAAGGAGCTGCCCCAGATATCCATCATCTTCATCTTTGTGAACGAGGCCCTGTCGGTGATCCTGCGGTCCGTCCACAGCGCCGTCAACCACACGCCCACGCACCTGCTGAAGGAAATCATCCTGGTGGACGACAACAGTGACGAAGGTACGGGGTGCCCACCACGGGAGGAAGATGCAGACTCACAGTGTCAGCAGGGGGGAAATGCCACTTTCACTCCAGTGGGAGCCCGAGTGTCTTTTGTCTCCTGCTCCTAAGGCCATATATTTATATATGTGGGGAACGGGAGATATTTTAGAGAACGAAGTCTAGGCAAACACTGGTTCATCAGTCCATGAGTCCTCTAGGGTTCTACGTATACATGACCAGTCATGTATCTAGACCAATTTTTCCTCTTCCTTTGACTAAAGGTGATGGTAAGGAAGGGCTGAATTCCTCCTCAATCCCCATCCCCAGCCCATCTCTGTGGTCTTTTTCTGGGAGACAAAAGAAAAAGTGAAATTTTGTTCTGTGATGGGAATGCTCGTTTTACCTCGGAATTCCCCTCGGGGTCCCTGTGCCCACTGAATTCCCCTCACGGTCCCTGTAGATGGGATGAGCAGTGTGTGCAGGCCTTTTGGAGTTCGGCTCTGTTAGCAATGACAGTTCAATTAAAAAAAACAGAAGCAAGCAAAGACTGGACGGCAGTAGCAAAAATCCTGTGAGGTCCTCAGAGATGAAGGTCTGGTGTCCAGGTGGTAGAGTGGGTTGGTTTGGCCAATGGTGCCTTTGGGTGGCTCATAGCCTACAGAATCCATGGTGCTGACTGCAGGGAGAAGCCCTCACCCCCCAAAGCTGATGACAGAAAAGAAAGCCAGCCAGTGTGCACGCATGAAGCCAGGGAGACTTGTCTTCGGAGCTACTGCAGGATTAAGGGGCAGGCTCACCTCTTACCGTCAGCACACTGAATACAGAAGTTTCACCCTGTGAACTCCTGACCAGGAGAGGCACGGAGGTGGCGGGACAAGCCACAGGTCGTGCTTGAAACCTGATGATGACCTTCAGGGGCTCCAGGGTGAACCTACCCCATGTCATTGGCTCAAGAGCTGATGTCCCCCTGCCCCTTCTGAACCGGCATTTCAGCCATATGCCTCCCAGGGCACTACCCTCTCTGAGGACCTCCAGATGTGGAGCACAGATGGGTCATATGCTGAAATTTTTACATCCTTCCTTTTCTCCCTAGGCCGTTTCATTATCTATTGTTTCTTCTAAAACTGACGCTGAGAGTCTTCTTGTGAGAAGGAGGTTCTTTCAGTTCCTTGAAGCTTCTGAGTCACCTGGCAAAGTCCCCAACGCTGGCTGGCTCCCAGCGCCCCCACCTCTCTGCAGCCTCTCTGCAGCCCTCCAGCTTCAGCAGCACTTTCAGACCCCTGCGGGGAGTCCCTGCTGCTACTCAGGACATCCTTGCACTGGCGGGCTAAGTCCCACTCATCCCCCAGGTTTCCCGTGCGTGCGTGTCACATACTCAAAGCCTTTGCTGACATCTGTGCTGCCCCAGCACCCTGTGCCCTACTGTAGCACATAGGACAGCCGTGACTGGCACACCTGCACTCCAGGTTCTGGGCAGGACTTGGTTCGTGGGGCCTGGCTGATAGATAGCTGGTGCTTGGATAAGGGACTAGGGGCCGAGTGGCCGGAGGTGCGGCAGAGAAGAGCTGTCCAGCCTAGAAAAGAGAGGAGACTGGGAATACTGGACTGAATAGGGAAGGAGGTGGGACTGCCAGTGGGGCTCCCTCCCCCATGGGAATCTCCACGGAGCCTGGTCCCGGAGGAGGGAATGGAAGGCCAGGCCCATCTCCGCCAGAATGCTCGCTCTGTGAGAGCAGGGGTCTCCCATAGGTGTCTTAGCTTGGGCTCTCCCAGAAACAGACCTGAGACAAAGAGCTGAGTGGGTAGTTTATTTGGGAGGGGGAGAGGGGAGTGGGAGAGTAGGACTGGGAAGGGACGGTACTCCCCAAAGGGGATGTCATGCAGATAGCTGCTGTGGGCCACGGAGGGAGCTCCATCCCAGGGGGGCTCCGGGAGCCAGTATAAACCCCGCCCCTCAGAGTCAGCCTGCGCTGCGGCTGAGGGAGCCAGGGTGTTTTTATTCTTTTAGCATCAGATGCTTTCAGGCCAGAACCTTCTGGGGCCCTGCCCTGGAAGAAGCTCAGCTCGAGGAGGTCTGGGGTGTGGTGAAGGGATTTCCATTTCTCAGGAACTCCTGGGTGATTCCCCTGGGGTAGGGATCATGCCACTGAGTTAAGTACCATTTCAATGGTTTACACTTCAGGTTGAATGAAGATTTTGAGTGAGTGAGAAAAAGCAGGAAGAGGTATTGGTCCATTCTGAACTACAGTTAATTCTCCTTCATCCGTCCTGCTCTGTCCCCCTACATACCTAGAGGTCCCAGAGTGGACTTTAGAGTGGCATTTCTCTCTTTCCTTTCTCTGGCTCTAGCCTCTATATTTTCTTCACACCAGAAGTGCCTTCCTTCTCTTTAGTGGGAAGAGAAATTTAACATTCTTTTCTTTATTGAGATTTTCCTTGTGACTAGTGTTATTGAGTTTTGTAAATGTTCCGTAGATGCTTGAAAAGACCCCCACTGTGTAATCATGGAATTGAATTCCTGCCAGACATCAACTAGGTGCATTTTTTTCCAATTATGTGTATTTAGATAGACTATGACTAGATCTTCTTAAGTCTTTTGGATAACAGTGTTTTAGCGTCACCTTCTACAATGGCTGTTCCCTGTGTTTCTAATAAATGTTTGATTTCTGTGTCTTGTCAGTTTCTTTGGCAACACAAATTTGTATCTGCATGGCTTCATTATTAGTGGTGGTTGTTACCATTATGTAATGCACCCTTTATCTTCAAAAAATTCCTTTTATTCTTGCTTTGCATTTATGTTGTCTAGCATTCATATTTTTATCCCTATTTATTTTCTGTTTCGAGATTGTTTATCACATTTTCCCCCACCCTTCCCATATGTCTCATCTTAAAAATGATGCGTGATTTTTTAAGGAAAGTTTGAATATATCAAAAAAAGCACTATAATTGGAGAAAAAAAAATACTGCAAGTGTAGCCAGAGGCCACTGCTCATTTGCCCATGTTCATACCCTTTTTGTAAATGCACATTTGACATAGTTATGATCCTTCTTTTTAAGAAGTTCATGTACTCATTTCCCTCTGAACTGTGAAGCACAGCATTTTCCTTTTCATTAAAAAAAAAAAGAGGCCCTGGCCGGTTGGCTCAGCGGTAGAGCATCGGCCTGGCATGCGGGGGACCCGGGTTTGATTCCCAGCCAGGGCACATAGGAGAGGCGCCCATTTGCTTCTCCACCCCCCCCTCCTTCCTCTCTGTCTCTCTCTTCCCCTCCCGCAGCCAAGGCTCCATTGGAGCAAAGATGGCCCGGGTGCTGGGGGTGGCTCCTTGGCCTCTGCCCCAGGCGCTAGAGTGGCTCTGGTCGTGGCAGAGCGACCCCCCAGAGGGGCAGAGCATCGCCCCCTGGTGGGCAGAGCATCACCCCCTGGTGGGCAGAGCGTCGCCCCCTGGTGGGCGTGCCGGGTGGATCCCGGTTGGGCGCATGCGGGAGTCTGTCTGACTGTGTCTCCCCGTTTCCAGCTTCAGAAAAATACAAAAAAAAAAAAGGGCTCTGAGATCATCGTTCTAATGAGGGTAGGATGGTCTGTTCTCAGGCTGGTCAAGGCTGGCTCAGGTGGGAGCCGTAGCCCCACTTCCATGTGTTATCACATCCATTCCAGATAAAAGACTTCTTAAGAAAGAAGCAGAGGAAGATTGGCTCAGGGAATGTGTGACGAAAGCCCAAGTCAGGGTCTTTCCTTTATTAGTTTTTTTTCTCTTAAGTAATTTGTTTTACTAAGCTTGGATATTGACATTGACCTAAGCTAAGCCCAAGTAAGATGCAGTTCTTTGTACTCTTATACATTAAACTGAAATCACTCAGGCCACCTTTGCGGGTGACCACTGCTCACCAAATCCAGTGGGCGGCTCCTCGCTCCAGTCTGGCCAGGTTGGATGTTGGACATTGTCGTCAGCCTCCTTCCTGGCGTTCTTTCCTCCCGAGGCCCTGGCTCTGCTGGGTTCTTATTCTCTCTGGCCTTCCTCCTCCTTGGCTCCCGCTTCCACTGGGATCTCTCCACTCATGATTCTCACCATCGAGACACTGGGTGGCTCGATACAACACTGTACATATTGCTAATGCTCCTCAAATCTGTCCCTCTAGCCCAGTGGTCCCCAACCTTTTTTGGGCCACAGACCGGTTTAATGTCAGAAAATATTTTCACAGACTGGCCTTTAGGGTGGGATGGATAAATGTATCACGTGACCAAGATAAGCATCAAGAGTGAGTCTTAGACGGATGTAACAGAGGGAATCTGGTCATTTAAAAAAAAATAAAACATCATTCAGACTTAAATATAAATAAAACGGAAATAATGTAAGTTATTTATTCTTTCTCTGAGGACCAGTACCAAATGGCCCACGGACTGGTACTCGTCCGTGGACCGGGAGTTGGGGACCACTGCTCTAGCCCAGAGCAGCTCAACCTCTCCCCTGGACTCCCACACCTGTGTCCTCTGTCCCCCGGATGGCTGCTCAGGGCTCCTCTGAAACCATCAGTCCAGTTGGTCCCAATGACTCACTTAATATTTTCCTCTCAGTCTTGGAAAACGGTTTCTCGCCATTTATTTCCTTTTTCAGCGAAGAGTTTCACCTTCTTCTCAGTTATCTCATCATCAGAAAGCAGCAGTCTTTCTGTGCTCTTCCTCCTCCCTTTCCCTGCAGCGTCCGGTTAGTCACTCTTGAGTGTAAGTGTGGTCCTGCTTGGCCACATCACAGGCCACTGTTTGGTTGTTGTTGTTGTTCAGGCCCTCAGCATTTCTTGCCTTGAAATTTGTTAGCGAACTGAAGGGTACACAAAATTGTATAGATTATAATTTTTACAACCCCATAGCTTTGGTTTATTTCTCTTTCTTTTCTTTCCTTTTATTTATTTATTTATTTATTTATTTATTTATTTAATGTCTTCTAAGTGAGAGGAGGGAAGCTAGACAGACTCCTGCAAGTACCCTGACTGGAATCCACCCGGCAATCCCTGTCTGGGGCCAAAGCTCCAACCAGTTGAGCCATGGCTGTGGAAGGGGAAGAGGAGGGGAAGGGGAAGAGAAAAGGGGAGAGAAGCAGATGGTCGCTTCTCTTGTGTGCCTTGACCAGGAATTGAACCTGGGATGTCCATATGCCAGGCTGATGCTCTATCCACTGAGCCAGTCGGCTAGGGCCTATTTCTCTTTATGTTAATTGAGATATAACTCAACATAACATAAAACACACCATTATAAAGTGTACAGTTAAATGGCTTTCGGTATATTCACAGTGTTTCGCAACTATCATCACTATCTAATTCCAGAATATCTTCCCAAAAGAAACGCTGAATCTCTTAGCACTTTCTCCCAATTGCTTGGGCAACCATTAACGTACTTTCTGTCTCTGTGAATTTGCCCAGTCTGGACCTCTGATGTACATGAAATCTACAATATGTGGCCTTTTGTGTCTGGCTTCTGTAACTTAACATAATGTGTTCTACATTCATCCGTGTTGTAGCGTAGATAGGTACTTTATTCCTTCATATGGCTAAATAATATTTTGATGTATGGTTAAGGCACATCTTGTTTACTCATTCATCAGTTGATGGATACTTATGTTGTTTCCAGGACATCATCAGTTGATGTCCACTTGTGGACATGTTTTTAGTTTCCATGGCTGAAATTGCAGATGTGTAATGATGCCATGGTTAATTTTCTGAGAAACCATCAGACTGTTTTTCACAGCACCTGAGTCATTTTACATTCCTACCAGCCATGTATCAATATACAGGCTCCAGTTTCTCCACATTCTCACCAATGTTGATTTTTCTATTTTCTTTAAGTTATGGACAACTTAGTGGGTGGTATCTTGTGACTTTCTTTACATTTCGCTAATGACTAACTATTTTGAGCATTTTTTATGTGCTTATTTGCTATTAGTCTATCTTTCTTGGAGAAATGTCTATTCAAATCTTTTGCCCATTTTGAAAATGGGTTGTCTTTTTATTTATTTATTTTTATTTTTATTTTTGTGGCAGAGAGAGAGAGTCAGAGAGAGGGACAGATAGGGACAGACAGACAGGAAGGGAGAAAGATGAGAAACATCAATTCTTCGTTGCGGCTCCTTAGTTGTTCATTGATTGATTTTTCCTATGTGCCTTGATGGGGGGTGGGGGGGTGGGGGGGCTACAGCAGACCAAGTGACCCTTTGCTCAAGCCAGCAACCTTGGGCTCAAGCTGGCGACCTCGGGGTCTCAAACCTGGGTCCTCGGCATCCCAGTCCGACGCTCTATCCACTGCACCACCGCCTGGCCAAGCTGTCTTTTTATCTTTGAGTTGTAATTGTTCTTTATATAATATATTCTGGGTGTGCACTCTTATCAAATATACTTTGTAAGTATTTTTTTGCAAATACATCTGTAAAATTTTCTTCCATTCTGTGTGTTGTCTTTTCACTTTCTTGATAGTGTCCTTTGATGCAAAAAGTTTTTAATTTTGGTGAAGTTGAGTTTGTCTATTTTTCTTCTGGGTGCTTGAGCTTTTGGTGTCATACCTAAAGAAACCTTTGCCTAATCCTTGAGCTTTTGGTGACATACCTAAAGAAACCTTTGCCTAATCCAAAGTCACAAAGATTTACACATAGGCTTTTTTTTTAAGAGTTATGTTGTTTTAACCCCTACATGTAGGTCTTTATTGGTTGTAAGTTAGTGTTTATGCATGATTTGAGTTAGGGGTCCAAATTCACTTGATTCCATAAGGATAGTCTGTTTTCCCAGTACCATTTGTTATAAAGATGATTCTTTCCCTATTGAGTGGTCATAGAACCCTTGTCAAAATTCAACTGGTAATAAATGTGAGGAGGCTTTATTTCTGGACTGGAATTCCTTTCTCATTCATCTGTGTGTCTATCCTTGTGCTGGTACCATACCGTTTTGATAACTGTTCTTTTGTAGTTAGTTTTAAAATTAGGAAGTATGACTCTTCCAACCTTGTTTTTCTTTTTCAAGATTGGTTTATCTATATGGGTCCTGTGGATTGACATACGGAATTTAGGACCAGCTTATTTTGTTAGGGATCACATGAAATCTTCCAATCCATAAACATAGGGGGGGGGGTGTCTTTCTATTATTTAGGCCTTCTTTCAATAATGTTTAGTAATTTTCAATATACAAATTTTACACTTCTTTGGTTAAATTTGTTATTAAATATTTTATTATTTTTGATCCTATTTTAAAAGGATTGTTTTCTTAATTTTATTTTTGAACTACTTATTGCTAGTATATAGAAATGTAACATTTTTGTACATTGCTCTTATATCCTTCTATTTTTCTAAACTTGTTTATCAGTTCTAATAGTTTTGCGTGTATGTGTATGTGTGTATTCCTTAGAGCTTTCTATATATAATATCATCCCATCTTGAAATAGTGACAATTTTACTTTTTATCATACTTTCCAGTCAGGTTACCTTTTCTTTCTTTTCTTTTTCTTAGTTTTCCTGGCTCTTTTTATTTTCAAATGTACTTATTAATAAATGCTTGTTAACCTACCAGGTCAAGAACAAGACCTATGTGCATTGACCTATATGCTTTCCTAAGAGTTTACCAAAACCTTTCCTGGAAAAGACAGTTAAGTCGTGAGAGCGTTCAGGGAAATACAGGGCTCATTGCAGTGGGGGCATCTGGCAAGGCTATTGTGTGAACCCGGTCCTGGGGATAAGGTAAAAGCCTGGACAGCTGGAATGGCTGCTCTATGATTTCTGCCTCTGACCTCCAGGAGGAGGTCAGAGCAGATCATAGCCGAGGGCTGAAATGAATGTCCTCAACTGATCCAGGCAGCAGGCATGTTGAGCAAGCTCAAGCTCAGCCTGTGTTCAGAACATCTAATTAAAGGGGAAAATGGAGACCATCCATCCTCTTTCAGACATCATTTCATTCATCAGAGCAGCAAAGATGTCAAAGATTCAATGTTGCTGAGAATACAGAAGAAAAACACTTTCATATACTTTTTGTGGGTCAGGACCACATATCTGGAGAACAGATTATCAGTGTATATTAAAAGTTCTTATCTCCTTAGCCTAAAGTGAGGTAAGTTGCAGGAGAGATCATAATTACAACCCTCAACATGTCTGCCTTACGGTTACGCTGTTCTCCTACAACCATGTGGCCACAGTGCCCGCGTATCATTGTCACCCTGGACCTCCCTTTGCCATGCTCCTAGGCGTCTCCTTTGCTCTTCTCCTACCCTACATTCCGCACCTCTCTTTTCTCTCTCTTTGTGTGTGTGTGTGTGTATGACAGAGACAGAGAGTGACAGATAGGGACAGACAGACAGGAAGAGAGATATGAGAAGCATCAGTTCTTCATTGTGGCACCTTAGTTGCTCATTGACTGCTTTCTCATATGTTCCTTGACCAGGGGGCTTCAGTAGACTGAGTGACCCCTCGCTCAAACCAGATGAGCCTGTGCTCAAGCTGGCCACCTCGGAGTTTTGAACCTGGGTCCTCCACATCCCAGTCTGACGCTCTATCCACTGTGCCACCACTGGCTGCACCTCCCTTTTTTTTGGTTTACATCAGGGGTAGTCAACCTTTTTATACCTACCGCCCACTTTTGTATCTCTGTTAGTAGTAAGATTTTCTAACCGCCCACCGGTTGGTTCCACAGTAATGGTGATTTATAAAGTAGAGAAGTAACTTTACTTTATAAAATTTATAAAGCAGAGTTATACAGCAAGTTAAAGCATATAATAAGAATTACTTACCAAGTACTTTATGTCAGATTTTGGCAGAATAAATCTTTATAAAACAACTTACTATAGTTAAATCTATCTTTTTATTTATACTTTGGTTGCTCCGCTACTGCCCACCATGAAAGCTGAAACGCCCACTAGTGGGCGGTAGGGACTAGGTTGACTACCACTGGTTTACATACTTATTTTGATGAAATGCACAATTGGAAGCTTCTTAAGAAAGACTGCAAGGAAGATAATCTTTTGAGATGATTCACATCTGAAGAAAGCTTTATTCTAATCTTCTATATGGAAATGGTGGCCTGGTTGAGTCAGGTATCACCTTCTTTCAGCATTTTGATGGTTTTGCTCCATTATCTTCTGTCTTTCAGTGTTTTTTTGTTTTTTTTTTTAAGGAAGAATCAATGGCATTCAAATTTCTGATCCTTTGTTGCTTTCTTTTTCTTTCTTCCTTTCTTGAAGCCTGTGGAATCTTCATTTTGTCGCCAGAGCTTTGGGACTCAATGATGAGCCCTGAGGGTGTATTAATTATCACCTGTTGGGCTGGACATTTTAGTGGCTTCAAACCGGAATATGATGGCTATCAGTTTTTGGAAAACTTCTTGGAATATTTAATTGATCATTCCTCCCCATTTTTTCTGTACTCTCTTTCAGCGTCTCCCATTTTTCTATTAGGAAGCCTCCTTGATGGAGCCCCTACTTTACTTATCTCTTCTCTGCAATCTTATCACTTGCTCTGCTTTGCTTGCTTTCTTCAATTTTACCTTTCTTTCCTTCTATTCAGTGTGTTTTTATTCCTGCTGTCATGATTTTACTTCCAAACGCTCATTTTTATTCTCTTAATGTTCCTATTATAGCATATGGTTTTTATTTCATTGAAGCAATATATTTTCATATTCCTCAAAGGATATTTAATGCTTTATTTGTTTTTTAGTTTTCTCCCCTGCATAATCTGTTTTCACAGGTTGCCTTTTTCTTTCTGTTGTTTAATTTCTATCTCCCATGTTGGATGCTTTTTTTTGGATGTCCAGGGACCTTGTTGTCTGCTCATGGTCACCTCTTAAAAGGGATCAGACAGTCCCAGGGGCTGGGAAATGGAGAGTTACTGCGGTATAGTTTGGGGGGATGAAAAAATTCTGGAGTTGGATGGTGGTGATGCTTGCTCAACGATGTGATTATACTTAATGCCCAGGAATTTCACACTTAAAAATAATTAAAATCGAAAATTTAACATTGTATTTTTTATTCTCTCTCTCTTTCTCTCTCTGAGAGCTTGGGTTGGACTTCTTGGTTTTGACAGCATTAGAGTCTGACACATCTGTCACCATGGTTACCCTGTGAATCTGCTTTCCAGCTTTCTCAGTAGTGTGGTTGGTATTTCCTGTGTTTTCCCTGACCTGGACGGTTATGGGTTTATTTTATTTTACTTGTTTTTTTTTTAATAAATTTTTATTAATGTTAATGGGATGACATTAATAAATCAGGGTACATATATTCAAAGAAAACATGTCTAGGTTATCTTGTCATTAAATTATGTTGCATACCCCTCGCCCAGAGTCAGATTGTCCTCCGTCACCCTCTATCTAGTTTTCTCTGTGCCCCTCCCCCTCCCCCTAACTCTCTCCCTCCCTCCCTCCTGTGTCCTCCCTCCACCCCTGGTAACCACCACACTCTTGTCCATGTCTCTTAGTCTCGTTTTTATGTTCCACCAATGTATGGAATCATGTATTTCTTGTTTTTTTCTGATTTACTTATTTCACTCTGTATAATGTTACCAAGATCCCACCATTTTGCTGTAAAATTATAGTTCTCAATGGCTTTTGAGTAGAGGATGATGTCTGATTCATGAATTAAATTCATTATCTTATCCTGAGAGTTCCATGTTCGGTTTTAAGAACTTTTAATATGAATTGATAAATTATTTTCTGGATATGTGGTATTGTCCCATGAGAAGTATATGAAAGTGTGTCCTCTGCATCCTCATCAGCACTGAATTTTGTTAATCCTTGTCATCTTTGCTGTTCTGAGGAGTGAAAAATGGCTTGTCGTTTTTAAATCTGCATTTTTAAAATATTAGTGATGAACACTTTTTTATATATTTCAGTATATTTCTTTTTTAGGGATTTTTCTATTGAGGATTCCTTATTCCTTTTGATATTGAGATATTTATCTTTATATTACTGATTTTTAAAATACTATATATTAAATCCCTTTATATTTGTTTTACAGATTTTCTCAATCTGTGCTTTTTGCTTAATTTTGTTTAAAGTATTTTTGACAAACATAAATTTTTATTTTGTATCTTAAAATGTATCTTACATTTTATATAGTCAAATCAATCAGTGTTTCTTTTTCAGTAGATGATGTCCTAAGGAAGTCATTCATTATCCCTAGATGGTACAAATATTTATGCATGTTTTCTCATAGTTAAATATTTAAAAAAAAAATCCAAATAAATTAAATATTTTTATATTAAGATATGAAACTTTTAACACAGAAACTCTTGTCTCAAAGTCCGGTTATCTCAATTTATTTAATAATCCACCCTTTAACCATTGATTTGAAATTTCTTGTTTTTCCTGTGTTACAATATTTTAGATTTTCCTCTATGTTTCCCTTAAAATAATATTAGAGGCTTCTTCATTTTTACTGTTATAATCCTTAATACATCCTAAATATAATCCTTAATACGTCTTATCAATAATTTTTAACTACTTTTAAAAAAACCACTTTCTTCGTTACATTCTTTGTGCTTAAGCAATAACACGTGGAGGGAAAAGTGGACTAAAATCCTGGGTGATCTTGGCCAATGTCTTTACCTTTTCTGATCTTGAGTAATTTGGGAATAATTGTGGCTTTTCTGCAGAGTTTAAATTGGGATGTTTAGAGATAATGCTTCCAAAAGCCCAGTGTTCAATATCTGGCAATATATTAAAGAACATGGACTGTTGAATGTGCTCATGGTATTATTTGATTGGCTAGCTCAAGCTCTTTCCTTAACATTCTACTTATGTGTCACCTCCTCTGGGAAGCCTTCCCAGATTTCTGGGCCATGGCTATGTTGGGGACCCTTAGCCCCTGCTCTAAGGGCACTAGTATGCCATTGGGCATGGTCCTTGGATTGCTGTATTACCTTTGTGTAGATGCCTATCTCTAAACTCTAAGACCCTGGATGGTTAGAACGATAACTCTTTCTGTGCTGTTCCCAGGTCCACGCACACTACTAGGTTATAGTGATTGTGAGTAGGTTAAGTTAAAATACAAGAGTGCAAAGATTATTTTTTTCTACTTTCTCGGACATCATCCTGGGAGTTTTTGTATTTGGCATTATTGTACATATTTTCCTTCTACTCTGTAGTTATTTCAGTGTAGAACTCAAAGAATGCTTATCTCCAGTGATTATCATTCAGGGATCATCTTAGTGATCGGGACAGCTGGACACCTTGTCACTGGTATTTTCCTGTGGAGCGAGCACACCTGAGCAAGCTCTTCTCTTGGTTGGTGTGTTCCAAGTTTGAAAGCAGGAAGGCTAGAGTTAGAAAACTTTTTTGAGTGGGAGGATATAGCCTCTGGACTGTCAAAAGGGATTGTGGAGAAGCACACTGGTATTGTTTGCTTTTCTTCTTGGTTTGTAATTGCAGAAATAGGAGGAGTCCTGTGTTTTGCAAAGATAACATTTTTCCTGTGTTGTTGAGGCTCCCAGCGAAGTAGCCAAGAGACACCTCGTTATCACACATTTCCATGCTGGGTTAGGCTTTCTTATTAGAACATCACCTGCCTTTTCCCCCCCGCCTGTAAAGGGCCTTCCTAATCAGAAATAATACTTGTGTTTGTCCCCAGTCCAATCACTGCAGGGTGAAGCATTTGCTCTGAGGCTCTGTAATCCCAACTGGGTTGTGCATTGACATTCCTTCTTGTGTGTTTTTAGATCGTGGGTAGGAGAGGATAAGGAGAGTGTGTATCTTTACATAACAGATAACAGGAGACTCTGTGCTAAAGCTTCATATGTAAACGGGCATTTAAAAAAAAAAGCAATAGCAACAACCAAAAAACCTTGTTATTTTTGAAATACTTATAAATTCACAAGAAGTTGCAAGAATGTACAAGAGGTCTCATGTACTCTATGCTCAGTTTCCTCCAAGAATAACACCTTGTCTAGTGCATTATCACCACCAGGGAATTGGCTATGGTCAATTTAGAGAGCTTACTCTGATCTCACACACGTGCCCGTGTGCGTGCGTGCGTGCGTGTGTGTGTGTGTGTGTTAGGTAGTTCTATACAGTTTTGTCATATGCACAGATTCCTGTAACCACCATCACAATTAAGATGCAGAGCAAAGCTCCCCCATGCTCTTCCTTTTAACTACATCCATCTCCCACCCCCGTTGCTGACCCCTGACAACCCTAATTATTTCCATATCTCCATACTTCTTTTATTTCAAGAATGTTCTATAAATTGGACCATATGGGACATAACCTTTGTGACTGACTTCTGACGCTCAGCGTAAGAAAGATCCATCTTTATTTCTGCCTCGTGTTCCACGGTGCAGGTTGACCATAGTTTGTCTAACCCTTCGCCTGTTCAAGGACTGACACTTGGCTTGTTTCAGTTTGGGTTTCTGATAAACAAGGTTGCTGTGAACATTCTGTGCAGATGGTTGTATGACAATAAATTTTCATTTCTCTGAGATCAATGCCCAAGAGTACAGTTGCTTGACTTATGGTAAACACATGTTCAGGCAAACTTTTTTGGTCATTTATTCCATTTCTATGACATCCCCTCTAAAGAATATATCCGATTAATTTTCAGTCTTCCAGCTTGGCCTCCAGTGGAGGATGAGCCTTGGAGACTGTACTGTGATACCAGGAGGAACGGGGACCTCCCAGCAGTGTCAGGAATAGTCCCAAAAGCATGTTGAAAGTTCTGGCCTATAGTCAGACTTCGGGTGTGCATTCTGGTGGAGCCCACCAATATAAGAATGATAGGCCCTGGCCGGTTGGCTCAGCGGTAGAGCGTCGGCCTGGCGTGCGGGGGACCCGGGTTTGATTCCCGGCCAGGGCACATAGGAGAAGCGCCTTTTGCTTCTCCACCCCCCCCCCTTCCTCTCTGTCTTTCTCTTCCCCTCCCGCAGCCAAAGCTCCATTGGAGCAAAGATGGCCCGGGCACTGGGGATGGCTCCTTGGCCTCTGCCCCAGGCGCTAGAGTGGCTCTGGTCGTGGCAGAGCAATGCCCCGGAGGGGCAGAGCATCACCCCTGGTGGGCGTGCCAGGTGGATCCCGGTCGGGCGCATGCGGGAGTCTGTCTGACTGTCTCTCCCCGTTTCCAGCTTCAGAAAAAAAAAAAAAAAAAAAAAAAAAAAAAAAAAAAAAAGGAATGATAGAGGGTCTGGCACAACCCAGGGACAGCAGTCAGGCTAGGCCAAGGGAAGGTCAGACCCAGTCACCCTAACACTGCCAGGGTCCTCTGTTCTGGGTCTCTGCTGTCTCTGGGTCCCTCCTTCCCTTGTCAGCTTGTGAAGACTGACACCTCCAGTTCTCTAAGCCGTCTGGAGGGAAATAGGGCTACAGAGACAGCTCAGAGTTGATGTAATTAATAGCTTCAGCCTTTGGACAGGGACAGGACTATAGAGGAATCCCAGGGAAGCGAAATGGTGCTCTAGTTTGGGTCAGATGTCTCTCCTTGGATCTGCCAACTGTGACGGGGAGGGCGGGATCATGCCCAAACCCCCACACATCGGTACCATGGGGCAGAGCGCCAGGAAGGGAGGGGCTGGTGGACAAGCGTACCACGGCTTCCTAATATGACAACATCAATGGAATTTGCATGTGGTATTTCCACACACTGGGGAGATAAATGAGGGCTTTGTAAAGGGTGTGGCACTTGACTTAGTTCACGATGGACAGTTAGACTTTGGACACGTGGGAGTGGGAGGAGGTGGTGGAGGGAGAAGCCCAGGAATTGAGATCTGCAGGCAGCATGCAGAGGGGTCAATACGTAGGAGTGGATGGGCGGGTTACAGGCTCAGCGTCCCAGTAGGAGATGGAAGGTCTTACCGGACCACAGGATGAGGAGGGACGGTGTGAACAAGCAGGTCTTTGTTGTTTTCTGACAACCCTCTGAGCGGGAAGGATGTGGAAAGCTCCTTGAACAGCCTGCTGGGGATGGGAAACAGCAAGTCAGTGAGATGGAGGGAGAGGCGGGGCAGGGAAGCCCTGGGGTTGGTGAAAATAATTGTCAGGAAGGCCAGACGTGGCCATTTTTAGCTTTGTTCTGGGAAGAGCACGTTTGAGCTTTGATCTAATTATATTGGGAATGTGAGGTGACATTGACCTGAGCATCTTCAGATCACTTGAGCTGTGAGCGCTGATCCACTGGTGGGCTGGCCGGGGCAGAGGCGCTTTGGCCTCAGGCTGTGCCGTGGGGTTCTGGGCCTGGGAGCGCCTGTGCCAGAGGCCGGCATTTGGCCTGGAGCAAACCCTGGAGGGCAGGAAGGCTGCCTTCCGAAGCATGAGTCCTGCCTGGCCACTGATTTCTTTCTTTTCTTACACACACCAGGGAGGACGGTCAGCTGTCTGGCCTCAGCAGGGCCTGCTAGTTAATTACCCCTGCAGGACATCCAGAGACACCGGAGGCTTCAGGGAAAATGTAGAGCTGGCATGACAATCTAGCTGTCCCCTTGCCTGGGCTAACAGAGCACATGGCTCCTAGGAACTTGACCATACCCTCCGATGCATGGAGACGATCACTGATAGCCGTTTTTTATTTATTTAATTTATTTATTTTTTGTATTTTTTCTGAAGTGAGAAGTAGAGAGGCAGAGAGACAGACTCCTGCATGCGCCTGACCAGGATCCACCCGGCATGCCCACCAGGGGGCGATGCTCTGCCCACCAGGGGGCGATGTTCTGCCCATCTGGGACTTTGTTCCACTGCAACCAGAGCCTGAGGTGGAGGCCAGGGAGCCATCCCCAGCGCCCAGGCCAACTTTGCTCCAATGGAGCCTCGGCTGCGAGAGGGGAAGAGAGAAACAGAGAGGAAGGAGAGGGGGAAGGGTGGAGAAGCAGGTGGGCGCTTCTCCTGTGTGCCCTGGCCGGGAATTGAACCCGGGACTTCCACACGCCAGCTGATGCTCTACCACTGAACCAACCTGCCAGGGCTGATAAGCATTTTTTAAAAGAAGTTCAGAGGCAAGCGGTTTACCCGTGGTAGCACAGCCAGAATTCCCCCAGAGCTGAGACTCCAGCTCAGCAGTCCCAGTCCTGGAACCCCTTCTCAGACCTCTTCCCTGCACCTCCCACCCCCTCCAAACCTCCCTCCCTTCTGTGCTTTCCTTTCCCTCCCAGTTAACCACTGATTGCCTTTGCCACACCCCTCCTCTACCCTTATGCTTCTCTTTGTGTCCCAAGACATCTCTAGTCTTCCTTATATAAAACTATATTCATAATAGAAATGAATAGTAATGTTAGCCATTACTGAGTGCTTGCTATGTGCCAGGGACTGAGCTAAGCACTTACATGTGTTTTTTTATTTTTTAATTTTCTTTTAGCATGCATGCACACGTGGGAGGGGGGGAGGAGAGAGATGAGAAGCATCAACTTATATAGTGCAGCACTTTAGTTGTTCATTGATTGATTGCTTCTCATATGTGCCTTAACCAGGGGCTCCAGCTGAACCAGTGACCCCGTGCTCAAGCCAGTGACTTTGGGCTCAAGCCAGCAACCTTGTGCTCAAGCCAGCAACCATGGGCTTCAAGCTAGCTACCATGGGCTCATGATGATCCCGTGCTCAAGCTGGCAACCCTGCGCTCAAGCCAGCAACTTTGGGGTTTTGAACTTGGGACCTCAGCATCCCAAGTCACTGTTCTGTCCACTGCACCACCACTGGTCAGGCATGTTCTCTTATTTAAATACCCAAACTGCACTATTGGGTAGGGACTATTATTATTCATATTAACTATTTACTCCGGTGTCATGCAGCAGCTCAAGGTGGACGCTCCTGACTAGGTGTGTCCCTGACTCCTCAGGCGCCCCTGGCTCAGTGTAAGAGCACACAGTGCACATGGCCCCACAGCACCCTTCTTGAGACCTTTCCATTTTCACCTTTTTCTAGATCAAAACTTTTTCTAGGCCCTGGCTGGTTGGCTCAGTGGTAGAGCGTCGGCCTGGCGTGCAGGGGTCCTGGGTTTGATTCCCGGCCAGGGCACACAGGAAAAGCGCCCATCTGCTTCTCCACCCCTCCCCCTCTCCTTCCTCTCTGTCTCTTTCTTTCCCTCCCGCAGCCAAGGCTCCATTGGAGCAAAGTTGCCCCAGGCACTGAGCATGGTTCCATGGCCTCTGCCTCAGGCACTAGAATGGCTCTGGATGCAACAGAGCAACGTCCCAGATGGGCAGAGCATTGCCCCCTGGTGGGAATGCTGGGTGGATCCCTGTCGGGCACATGCGGGAGTCTGTCTGACTGCCTCCCTGTTTCCAACTTCAGAAAAAAAAATACAAAAAAAACCCCAAAAAACATTTTCTAGATCAAACACTTTCTAGGCTATTCCTGCCTGTTTGGTCTCTGTGCACACCTAAAATCAGTAGCACTTCTGCATGTCTTTAGCCCAGATGAGTGCAAAGTGTAGGAATGTCAGGTGTGATGCTAGGTTGATACCAGCAGAGCTGCTGTTCAGCCGGCATGTTCGGGTGTGGCGGTCCAGTGCACATCTGTTCTGACTGGTCAGTGCCCGTACTTCCAGATGTTATCTATCTTGATAGTCTCCAGGGTTAGAAGAGACATACTAGGTTCTGCAAGCCTTTTGGACCTTAATAAAAGCTGCTCTTTTATAGAACAGTTTTACGCTACATACCACTTTGACATGCACTGTTTCTTGTGAGCATGCGCGTAGGATCCACACTGCCTTTGACTTTAGGAGAATTCAGGGCTCTGGATACAGAGGTCCCCCAGTGCTAGAGAAGGGTGGACAGAACAGATGTCTTGCTCTAGTATTCCATTCCTGGCTGCCAACTATGTTTAAGGAAGCCTCAAGTGACCAAGCGCTGAGATGTGTTGACCTTGTTCTTTCTGGGACTTCACGTGTCCTGTGCGCTCTTTTGCTCTCTCCCCTCCCCCCTTAATGACTGTGACTTTTGCGATTTCAAAGAAGAGGTTTGCCAGCTTCAGAGCATTCAGAATCAATATCACAGTAAATAAGAAACGTAATGAAAGAAAAACATACTGCAGCCTGTAGGCAAATTTTATCGCTTAAATTCACATGTTATTATTAGAGTCAGCACAAATACCAGACTTCCAAAACTGCCTTTTGATGGGGCAAGGTAGGAGAACCCTCCTGTAATTTGGGGTAACAACTCAGAGGCATCGCCTCTGGGCATCAGGGTGTTTTTCTGTCGGTTTGGGCTACCTCTGTCTATTTCTTTAAAGGTGAAATTTAAATGGAGGAAGCGGTGGAGAGGCGTTTCTTAACAAAGGAATCGAAAGCAGAGACGGCTTTCCTTTTCAAAGCGCCTCTCGTGAATGCACAATTCCGTGTGATATATTTAGTTTAACACTTTGGTATTTGCACCTCACATCTCTTTTCTTACTTCTTTTCATCTTCTGCTTTCTTTTGTCCTTGCTTTGATCTCACTACGGAATTGCCTTTTTAAACATGCTTTCACACACAGCAAAAAACACCTCTTTTTAATCTCTGCCATTCTTCCTGAAGTTTCTTGTTCTCACCTCTTCTTTTGTTCCCATGGTCAGAAAATGCATTATTTAATCCACAAAGCTGAGAGACGCTCAGAGAATAAAATATTCACCGGAGCCGCCTCCGGAGCTATTGCATCCTGCATCCCTGCATGCGCACTTCCTCTCCCTTCCATGGTCTTCAAGGCCGGAATTCCAGAGCTGGCCATGCCGCTGCAGTGGACTGCAGTGGGGGTGGAGCCGTGGCTCTTGTGTCCCTGCTGTCCCTGCAGAGTTTGGTGGGGCTGGCTGGAGAAC
Organism: Saccopteryx bilineata; assembly: GCF_036850765.1. NCBI lineage: Eukaryota > Metazoa > Chordata > Mammalia > Chiroptera > Emballonuridae > Saccopteryx > Saccopteryx bilineata. The sequence goes on from NC_089493.1 coordinate 271,033,966, forward strand.
TCTGAAGCCCAGACGTTTCTCCTGAATGCCCACCTGCTTCTCTGGACTGCACTGGACAGAGGACAGCTGTCTAGAGAGGTAGATGCATGTGCCAAGGCTGGGTGGACAGTGTAAGTGCCCCCGATGTACAGAGAGAGCCAGTTCCAGGAGTGGCGTAGGTCCAGCCGGGATGTCTGCTGCTCAAGGCGCAGCGCCACGTGAGCAGGCAGCCTCAGGCTTCACAGCATCGCATCCACGGGAATCAGAGGCGGGATGGCAGGGAGGGCAAGCACGCTGCTGACAAGCTTTTCGCAAGGTGCTAGCCTCTCTGGGCCTCAGTTTCCTCATCCGTATAATGGGGCCAATGCTACCCCTTACCTCACAGAGTCATTAGTAGGTAAAAAAGAGCTGGTGTAGGTCAAGTGGTTTTGACAGTTAAGTGGCACTTAATTTTAGGACGCAGTAAATGTTACAACAAAAATTGCAGGATGTTATGAGTTTGCAAGCCAGATTATTCTCTGGTTAAATACGAAAAGGGAACGAATCTGAAGAGTGTTTCGGAGCAATTCATGATTAGCTGGCCTTTTTGAGTCATCTCGGTTATCAGTTCTGGGATATACATGTTTTATTTTAGATACAGATGAGCATCATAATTAAAATGTTTGAAAAGTAATGATTGTCAGCAAAGGAAAGGAACTTTGCCTCTGGGCAGCCAGCCTTACCAGGGTGTACTGACCATGAGGCTAACAAGGAAGCGCCTGCTTTGGGACCCCTCACGGGCGGCACCCCTCAGAGGCCCTCGGGGAGGGGAGAGGCCTAACAGTGTGTTCCAGTGTGCACTGCTTTTTGTAGTATTCATAGACACTTTATTTCTCCTTTTCTTAAAGAAGCCCCTCCAAGCTGTATAAACTTCAGGTCTCAGAAACCTTGTCTAGCTCCATTTAGCAAGTGAGAAACCCAGATGCTGCCTGACCAGGATGTGCATCAGGTTTCTCCACCTTCCCTTTTAATCTTAAAAGTTAAATTTTTTTTAATTTAATTTTTTTTTAATTTTTCTGGTATTTTTCTGAAGTGAGAAGAGGGGAGGCAGAGAGACTCCCGCATGCATCCGACAGGAATCCACCCGGCATGCCCACCAGGGGGCGATGTTCTGTCCATCTGGGGCATTGCTCTGTTATAACCAGAGTCATTCTAGCGCCTGAGGTGGAGGACATAGAGCCATCCTCAGCGAAGGGGCCAACTTTGCTCCAGTGGAGCCTTGGCTGCGGGAGGGGAAGAGAGAGACAGAGAGGAAGGAGAGAGGGAAGGGTGGAGAAGCAGATGGGCGCTTCTCCTGTGTGCCCTGGCCGGGAATCGAACCTGGGACTTCTACCCACCGGGCTGACGCTCTATCGCTGAGCCAACCGGCCAGGGCCTAAATTTAAAATTTTTAATTGAATAAAATTGATGTGTAACATGGTGTAAATTTCTGGTGCACAGCATGTTACTTAGACACATTTATATATTGTAATATGATTGTTGATGTAGTGCATTATATCATGCTACATAATTACAGATGTTCCTCCACACTGTGGAGTGACATCCTGATAGACTCAGTGTAAGCTAAAAATATCCTAAGTCAAAAATGCGTTTAAGACACCTAACCTACCAACCATCTCATAGCTTAGCCCAGCCTACCTTAACCATGCTCAGAGCACAATAGCCAAAAGACACTGGCAACACTGTCTACTGCAGAGTATTGAATGTTTACCCTCCTGTTCGCATGGCTGACCCGGGAGCTGTGGCTCACTGCCTCTGTCCAGCATCAGGAGAGAGATAGATAGTACTGAGTATCTGGGAAAAGATCAAATCTCCAAATTTGAAATATACTTTTGCAACATCAAAAGTCAGGAACTTGTAAATCGAGCCATTGTAAGTATAGTGCAATATTATTGTCTATGTTCGTTATACTGTGCATTAGACCTCTGTGGCTTGTTTACTACTGGTTATAAGTTCGTATAGCCTTAAACACCGTCAGTCGTATTCCTCCCCACTCCCTACCCATAGCTACCATTGTACTCTGTGTTTTACAGGTTTAATATTTTTCAGATCACACATAGGTGATACCATACAGTGCTTAACTTTCTGTCTGACTAAAAGATAATTTACAAATATCATCATTGGCCTTTGTTTGGCTACTTTTACATGTTTAGCTTGTTGGTTATTTCAAACATAAAGACATTCTCAGGCATACCTGAAAATCCAGGTGTTTGAAGTCTATTTTTGTGTTCTTTCTATGGCATCATTCTGACATGTCAAAATATGGAATATTTTATATATCTTGTTACAAAAGACATGCAGAAATGTAAAACATCACGACTAATGTGTGTTGAAACTCTGTGTTGCAGACCATGTTTTTCCCCTGTGCTATTTTAAGGTCCCTGGGCTGGAAGATCCCATCAGGGAATCAGGGAGCCAGGGGAGAGGGATGATCACAGGTCCGAGATCCCTCAGAGAGGTCAGAGCCCCCTTCACTGACTGGGGAGGAGCTTTTGGAGTTAGCTTCTCTGATCCCCATTTTGGTCACCTGGTTATCAGAAGTCAGAGACCGACAACCAAAATGGGGATCAGAAAAGCTAACTGGCAACAGAATGTGGAATCAGATCTTCAGCAAGGCCTAGGGCAGGGGTCGGGAACCTATGGCTCGCGAGCCAGATGTGGCTCTTTTGATGGCTGCATCTGGCTCGCAGACAAATCTTTAAAAAATAATAATAATAACGTTAAAAATATAAAACATTCTCATGTGTTACAATCCATTCATTTTCTACCGCTCATGTTCATGGTTGCGGGTGGCTGGAGCCAATCACAGCTGTCCTCCGGGACAACACCAAATTTTTATTGGATAATGCGTAACATACATGGGTCATTCGTTGTACGGCTCTCACGGAATTACATTTTAAAATATGTGGCGTTCATGGCTCTCTCAGCCAAAAAGTTTCCTGACCTAGGGGTTGAAACACACAAAAAATCTACTTTGCCTCTTCCTCCTTCCCTTCAAAACTGACTAGGGCTTATAGACATAAAAGCCAGGTATTGTATGATTCCATTTTTTTTTATGAAATATCCAGAAGAGATGAATTCATAGAGACAGAGAGACAGAAAGCAGATTAGTGGTCACCAGGGTCTGAGGGAGGGCAGGAAATGGAAACTGACTGCTTAGCGACTGGGTGAAGGGTTTCCATCTGGGGTGATGACCAGGTTCTGGAGCCAGATGGTGGTGATGTCTGTGCCACACTGTGAATGGATTTCATGCCCTCACATTGTATAGTTTAAAATGGTCAAAATGGCCTGACCTGTGGTGGCGCAGTGGATAAAGCGTCAACCTGGAAATGCTGAGGTCGCCGGTTCGAAACCCTGGGCTTGCCTGGTCAAGGTAGATATGGGAGTTGATGCTTCCAGCTCTTCCCCCCCTTCTCTCTCTCTCTCTCTCTCTCTCTCTCTCTCTCTCTCTCTCCCTTTCCCTCTCCTCTCTAAAAATAAAATAAAATGGTCAAAATGGTAAGTTTCAGGTTGAGTATATTTGACCCCAGGAGGAACAATTTAAAAAAAAATTCAACTAATCCTTTTGAGAAGCCTCGGGGTTGTGTGAGAATCGTTCGGCGTGCTGGTCAACCCCACTAATGCCCACTAAATTAGAAACTCTTCAGGTGGCCTGGGAACCTGCATTTTCATAAGTCCCCAGCTGATACAGGTGGGGGGCACACTCTGAGGAACACTGGCCTTGAGGCAGGTGGTTTTGGTTTTCACTGGAACATGCCATGTGTGCCATTTCCTTGTCCCAGCTGTCGTAGCCCCTGCCTTCCCAGCTAGCGGCTGGCCCAAACTTCAGCAACTGTAGGCAGAGAGTGATAGATATGTAAATTCCAAACTGCCCTCTTGATGTTCCACTTATCTGTCAGACCTCACCCTTACTGGACTAAGGCCCCTGAGACAAAGGAATTCCAAAAAGCTGATAAGCCGCCCCAAGGAGGGGCTCCGGACATACCAGGACTTTTGCCTCAGTATCCCCTCAGGTTCTCCCAAACATTATATAATTCGCCCCTAGTCTGTTAGCGGTGCTCTTCTCCCCCGGAGAAGTGCCCGGCAGGGTTCCTTTTTTCCTTTCAATAAAGCCTGTGACTCTGGTCTTTGGGACTCCCATGGATTCCAACAGAGAGAAGGGCTGGTAACAAGTGGCTGTGGTGGCGGCAGTGGGCACTGATGGAAGCAGAAGTAATATTGGTAGAGTTGGAGCACTGGGAGCAGTCGTAAGAGGAATAGTGAGAGTGAGAGTAAAAGCAGATGCCATGAACATAGGGAGACCTTGTAGAGGGACTGGCCTAATCATGAGGGTGTTCCATGCAGGGGTAGCCAGCAATCAGGATCTCAGTTTTGGAAGTGGCAAGACAAACTGCTTTCTATAGACTGAGGTCGTCTCCAAGGGGCTCAGTCTTACAGACAAGGCAGGACAAGAAAGCCCAGGTAATGGGAAAAGCAGAAATGGACAGTGCCAACACTGGGATCCCTCCTTGTACACAGGGGCAGAGGGGGTTGGATAGGGGGCCACCTCTCAACCAGAGCTGCTTAGAATGAGTTCACCAGAGCAGCAGCAGCAGCAGCCCCTTGGAACTTGTTAGAAAGGCAAGCTCTTGAGTCACATTCCAGACTCGCTGGTGATGCTGATACAGGTTAAAGTTTGAGACACTCATCTACACTTAGACTGATTCTCCCAAGCTGCTTCTCCTTGAGGGAGAATTAGAACACTCAGTAAGCCTCATAATGAAGACTTGAAAACCGGGAGGGTTGAGATATCCAGATACAGCCCGAGCCTTGGTGAGCACGGCCACTTCCGGGCCCCTGTCTGTGTGGCACTGAGGTTCATGCACGGGTCTGGGGAGCAGGGCCCATGTCTGTGTGGCACTGAGGTTCATGCACGGGTTTGGGGAGCAGGGCCCCTGTCTGTGTGGCACTGAGGTTCATGCACGGGTCTGGGGAGCAGGGCCCATGTCTGTGTGGCGCTGAGGTTCATGCACGGGTTTGGGGAGCAGGGCCCCTGTCTGTGTGGCGCTGAGGTTCATGCACGGGTTTGGGGAGCAGGGCCCATGTCTGTGTGGCGCTGAGGTTCATGCACGGGTCTGGGGAGCAGGGCCCCTGTCTGTGTGGCACTGAGGTTCATGCACGGGTTTGGGGAGCAGGGCCCATGTCTGTGTGGCACTGAGGTTCATGCACGGGTCTGGGGAGCAGGGCCCATGTCTGTGTGGCACTGAGGTTCATGCACGGGTCTGGGGAGCAGGGCCCATGTCTGTGTGACACTGAGGTTCATGCACGGGTCTGGGGAGCAGGGCCCATGTCTGTGTGGCACTGAGGTTCATGCATGGGTCTGGGGAGCAGGGCCCATGTCTGTGTGGCACTGAGGTTCATGCACGGGTCTGGGGAGCAGGGCCCATGTCTGTGTGGCACTGAGGTTCATGCACGGGTCTGGGGAGCAGGGCCCATGTCTGTGTGGCACTGAGGTTCATGCACGGGTCTGGGGAGCAGGGCCCATGTCTGTGTGGCACTGAGGTTCATGCACGGGTCTGGGGAGCAGGGCCCATGTCTGTGTGGCGCTGAGGTTCATGCACGGGTTTGGGGAGCAGGGCCCATGTCTGTGTGGCACTGAGGTTCATGCACGGGTCTGGGGAGCAGGGCCCATGTCTGTGTGGCACTGAGGTTCATGCACGGGTCTGGGGAGCAGGGCCCATGTCTGTGTGGCACTGAGGTTCATGCACAGGTCTGGGGAGCAGGGCCCATGTCTGTGTGGCACTGAGGTTCATGCACGGGTCTGGGGAGCAGGGCCCATGTCTGTGTGGCACTGAGGTTCATGCACGGGTCTGGGGAGCAGGTGGAGGTCAGTCGGCTTGGTCAACATTTGTTTCTGAGCAGGGCTTAGAGACATGGGGCTGGACCAATGGTTTAGTTTCTAGCGTCACTCAAAGTGCAGGATCCAAATATAATTCCGTAGTAATGCTTTTTTTTTGCTGCAGACCTGTGTGTGTAACTTTCTTGTTGTCAATGTGTTACTCCTTAAGCCTGGATGACAGTTGCTTCCTCCATTGTTAAGCGGCAGATGTATCTCTCTCCTGGTCCCCTCTGATCACAGGCAGTATTTGCTTCTTCCCTGTCAAACCTCCCCAAATGCTATTTACCAAAACCTAACAAACACAAGCATTCCCAAATGGCTCTAGACCAATTTAGTATTGGATTTTATCACACTGGAAGGTACACATTTATTTTTGCAGAAATGAGTTTTTGTTTCCTTCTCTGAGCTTGTCAGTGAGAAAAATCGTATGTAAAATGTTTTTCTTACTGTTATTGTAATGGGGTAGGATGGTTTCATTTGTTAAGGATGATGTTTCTTATGCAAAGTGTTTTTCTTCCTGTTATTGTAATATCTCAGAATGGGTTCATTTATTAAGGGTGATGTTTGGGGATTTGTTTCTGTCCGTGGTGAGCCTGGGGCCTTTATTTCCTTGGTTGAACAAGTTGGTTTCTCTCGCTTTAAGACAGTTTCCAAATCACAGCACACCAATGCCCTCAGGCCGTGACAGTCCTGTTCCACCTGGACAAGCCTTTCTGGAAGTCTCTCCTGAGCTGCCACACTCATCTTCTCCTTGCAGGGCCCAGATGCATCCAGAAGGGAATTCCTCCCCCCCCCCCCCCCCCCCCCCCCCCCCCGCTGGTCAGGAACCTGTTATTTGTTTAAATCAATGGTTCATTCTCAACTCTCCTTTTCTCTAACGCTTTTGCTTTTCCTGATATTGGGTGTGGAGTAACTCTTGGAGCAGGGGTCCCCAAACTTTTTACACAGGGGGCCAGTTCACTGTCCCTCAGACCATTGGAGGGCCAGACTATAAAAAAAAACTATGAACAAATCCCTATGCACACTGCACAGATCTTATTTTAAAGTAAAAAACAAAACAAAATGGGAACAAATACAATATTTAAAATAAAGAACAAGTAAATTTAAATCAACCAACTGACCAGTATTTCAATGGGAACTATGCTCCTCTCACTGACCACCAATGAAAGAGGTGCCCCTTCCAGAAGTGCGGCGGGGGCGGGATAAATGGCCTCAGGGGGCCGCATGTGGCCCGCGGGCCGTAGTTTGGGGACCCCTGTCTTGGAGGATCAGAGTTGTGTCATTTTCAGGCATGTAGACGCTCTGTGCATGTCTATGAAATGGAGGCATGTGTTCTCCTTTTGGAAACTCTCCCCTTGGCATGGTTCTGCCCCTCTGATGCCGTTTCTAGCCTGATTTACTTTCTAGCTTGTCTTCCTGCTTCCTCAATGCCCGTGTTTCCCACAGTGCGGTTCTGGTCTTCCTCACTCCTCCTGGAAGTCTCCCCTGCTCCTAGGCCGACGTCTCCCGTGGTCTCCCAGCCCTCTGTGGCTTCTCTTCTCCCCTCTGGTCCATTCACTTGGCTCAGCATCTGCCCCTGAATGTCTGCCAGCAGGTCAGCCTGTCCCCAGGTGAACTCATTCACTTGTTCTTTCACTTCTCTCTTTTTTCTTTTTTCTAAGTAACAGCATCCTCCCAGGCACCCAGACACGGATGATTCTGTAGATCCAATCCAGTGCTTCTGTCTTTTGTCTGGAATGGTGAGAGCGCATATCCAAACCTCTGCTTAGCTCAAACACTACCTTCTCCATGAAAACCCCAGCCAAAATAATTTCTCCCTCTGACCGCTCATAGCAGTTTCCTTCCACGACCATTTTTTTTCCTTTGGCCTTTGGCTCCATTTCCCTTATAATAGTGAAAATTGCAATTTTTTTAACATGTCTCTGCTCCCTAACTAGATTGCAAGCAACGTGACGGAGCACTTGTGTCCAAGTAGATTTTGAGTCCGTCTAGGGGCCTAACCCACTATCTTGTGGGGTACAGGATGCAGAAGCTGGGAAGAAAGGCCTGGTCAATGTCACCTGTTCTTGAACCCTGCTAATGGCGTAGTGACATTTCCCTCAGAATCCCATAGGTCCTCTCTTCAGTTATATGTAAATAATGTGTCCCTGAACCATAAGAGTGAGGCCAGTGTCACCCATGTACAGTGGGCCCCAGACTTTAAAATGATATTGACTAAGTAGAAGACAAGCTGTTGTTCATAAGAAGTTATACAATGATGTATATGAATAATATTAATAGGCCAATAATTATTAGAAATAACATTTATGCAATGCATATAATTATATATAACATCTCATTAGGTCCTAAAAGCCATAGGCTACTACCAAATGCTTATGCATTATTTTTTTTTTGTCCCCTTATACTTTTCAATGCCCTTTTATACCCATATCTCAGGAGCCCTGACATGCAGAAGGGCAGAGGTAGTAAACCACACTCTCTTTTGCCAAACTTGTAAAGAAATACCTTTCCCTCCGTCTCTCTCCCCGGAAGTCTTAGTCACAACCACTGAACAAATGAGGAAACCACTGGACACTTAGACATGGTGACTGGCATGGCCAAGACCCAGCATCCGGTTACCAGTCAGAGCCAAAACAGAGTCCCAGGTTGCCTGGCAGCTAAGGGTTAACAGTGCTGGTGGGTCCCCTGGCATGGCGTCCGGCACACAACATTCAGAATGCTCTCTCTGACCTTAGGCAGGTTTCCCGCCATCATGGGCCAGCCCTGGAGAGCGGGCAGGGTTCTCCCGCACCATTCCATGGGCACTGTGCTTGTGCATGGTCCATTGCCTCCCATGCCATCTCCTTTGGTCTCCAGCACTCATGGGGAATAAATGAAAACGAAACAGGCATGGGCTGCCTAACCTTCTTGCTAGAATAATTGTTCTAAGAAATTTAACTAACATACAGAAAAACCGAGCCAACGTGTAGTAGATGATTTCTAGAAGCTGCACATTCTTCGGGCCACCCCAACCCCATTTCCTTGGTGTTATCCTTCTGATTCATGGTGAGTGAAGAAGCAGAGGGGGCCCACAGCCTGGCTTCTATACCAGCCTCCTTACCAACTCTGGGATGATGGCAAAGATGGTAGCCATAGCAGCCAAAATATCAACGTAGATAACTCATGGAGAGCCTACTGTGTGCTAAGCATGTGCTGAGACTGACTTACGTAGTTCCAGCTGAGTAGTTCTCAAAGTGTGGCTCCCCATGGACGCTCCTGGGTCTTGTTAGAAAACAGAAACACTCAGGTCCTATCCTAGACCTTCTGAAAATGAAACTGTGGAGGAGGGGCCAGCAATCTGTTTCAACACCTCCACGATCACGGATGTGCCCCTCAGTTTGAGAACCGTAGCCCTAGAGTATAGACCTGTTTTTTCCATCTTGGGCATGGCTTCCTCAGGCTCCCTGGGCTGCTCTGAAATCTCTGTTCATGTGTCCTAAACCTTTGTAGAGGGAAAATAATTACTAAGACCAGCTACTCCACGTTGAGCATATGCGTGATGCCAGGGGTAATTCTAGACATGTCTGTATATGAACTTGCTTAATGCTCACCACCATCTTATGAAGCCCGCCTTCTGTGGATGAGGACACTGAGGCACAGGTTGATTGGCTGAGCTGTGCAGGGGCGCCCAGGTGGTAAAGACACACACGGGGTTCTGAACCCGAGGCAGCCAGGCTCCAGCTGCACTCCGACCACATGCTCTGTATGCCTCCGTGGAGGTTTCTGCCACCTCCCCGCCCACCTTCCATTTTTTTCTCTTTCCCGAACACTTTCCCTCTCTGGATTAGTCTGCTATGGCCACATTAACAACATGCCACAGACTGGCTGTGTTAAGAGAAATGTATTTTCTAGAGTTCAGGAGGCTGGAAGTCCAACCAAGGTCATGGTGTCAGCAGGGTTTCCCCTACAGCCTCTCTTCTTGGTTTGCAGGTGGCTGCCTTCTGTCACTATGTCCTCCTGGGGTCTCCCCTCTCTGTGCATCTTCACTGTGTCCTCCTGGGGCCTCCCCTCTCTGTGCATCTTCACTGTGTCCTCCTGGGGTCTCCCCTCTCTGTGCATCTTCACTGTGTCCTCCTGGGGTCCCCCTCTCTGTGCATCTTCACGGTGTCCTCCTGGGGTCTCCCCTCTCTGTGCATCTTCACTGTGTCCTCCTGGGGTCTCCCCTCTCTGTGCATCTTCACTGTGTCCTCCTGGGGTCCCCCTCTCTGTGCATCTTCACTGTGTCCTCCTGGGGTCTCCCCTCTCTGTGCATCTTCACTGTGTCCTCCTGGGGTCTCCCCTCTCTGTGCATCTTCACTGTGTCCTCCTGGGGTCCCCCTCTCTGTGCATCTTCACTGTGTCCTCCTGGGGTCTCCCCTCTCTGTGCATCTTCACTGTGTCCTCCTGGGGTCTCCCCTCTCTGTGCATCTTCACTGTGTCCTCCTGGGGTCCCCCTCTCTGTGCATCTTCACTGTGTCCTCCTGGGGTCCCCCTCTCTGTGCATCTTCACTGTGTCCTCCTGGGGTCTCCCCTCTCTGTGCATCTTCACTGTGTCCTCCTGGGGTCTCCCCTCTCTGTGCATCTTTACTGTGTCCTCCTGGGGTCTCCCTCTCTGTGCATCTTCACGGTGTCCTCCTGGGGTCTCCCCTCTCTGTGCATCTTCACTGTGTCCTCCTGGGGTCTCCCCTCTCTGTGCATCTTCACTGTGTCCTCCTAGGGACTCCCCTCTCTGTGCATCTTCACTGTGTCCTCCTGGGGTCCCCCCTCTCTGTGCATCTTCACTGTGTCCTCCTGGGGTCCCCCTCTCTGTGCATCTTCACTGTGTCCTCCTGGGGTCCCCCTCTCTGTGCATCTTCACTGTGTCCTCCTGGGGTCTCCCCTCTCTGTGCATCTTCACTGTGTCCTCCTGGGGTCTCCCCTCTCTGTGCATCTTCACTGTGTCCTCCCCTCTCTGTGCATCTTCACTGTGTCCTCCTGGGGTCTCCCCTCTCTGTGCATCTTCACTGTGTCCTCCTGGGGTCTCCCCTCTCTGTGCATCTTCACTGTGTCCTCCTGGGGACTCCCCTCTCTGTGCATCTTCACGGTGTCCTCCTGGGGTCTCCCCTCTCTGTGCATCTTCACTGTGTCCTCCTGGGGACTCCCCTCTCTGTGCATCTTCACTGTGTCCTCCTGGGGACTCCCCTCTCTGTGCATCTTCACTGTGTCCTCCTGGGGACTCCCCTCTCTGTGCATCTTCACTGTGTCCTCCTGGGGACTCCCCTCTCTGTGCATCTTCACTGTGTCCTCCTGGGGTCTCCCCTCTCTGTGCATCTTCACTCTGTCCTCCTGGGGACTCCCCTCTCTGTGCATCTTCACTGTGTCCTCCTGGGGTCTCCCTCTCTGTGCATCTTCACTGTGTCCTCCTGGGGTCCCCCTCTCTGTAAATCTTCACTGTGTCCCCCTGGGGTCTCCCCTCTCTGTGCATCTTCACTCTGTCCTCCTGGGGTCTCCCTCTCTGTGCATCTTCACTGTGTCCTCCTGGGAACTCCCCTCTCTGTGCATCTTCACTGTGTCCTCCTGGGGTCTCCCTCTCTGTGCATCTTCACTGTGTCCCCCTGGGGTCCCCCTCTCTGTGCATCTTCACTGTGTCCTCCTGGGGTCTCCCCTCTCTGTGCATCTTCACTGTGTCCTCCTGGGGTCTCCCCTCTCTGTGCATCTTCACTGTATCCTCCTGGGGTCTCCCCTCTCTGTGCATCTTCACTGTGTCCTCCTGGGGTCTCCCTCTCTGTGCATCTTCACTGTGTCCTCCTGGGGTCTCCCTCTCTGTGCATCTTCACTGTGTCCTCCTGGGGTCTCCCCTCTCTGTGCATCTTCACTGTGTCCTCCTGGGGTCTCCCCTCTCTGTGCATCTTCACTGTGTCCTCCTGGGGTCTCCCTCTCTGTGCATCTTCACTGTGTCCTCCTGGGGTCTCCCCTCTCTGTGCATCTTCACTGTGTCCTCCTGGGGTCTCCCCTCTCTGTGCATTTCCCCAGGCAGCTCCGTGTGTGTCCAAAATCTCCTTTTTTTTAAAAAATTTTTTTTTATTTTTCAGTGACAGTTGACACACAATATTATATTAGTTTCAAGTGTGTCGCATAGTGGCTAGACATTTATATATATAATTTTTGAAGTGATCCTCTGGTAAGTCCAGTACCCACCTGGCACCATACATAGTTATTACAGTATTATTGACTATATTCCCTATGCTGTCCTTTGCATTCCCGAGACTGTTTTGTAACTACTAATTAGTACTTCTTAATGCCTTCACCTCTTTCAACTCCTTCCATCTGCCAACTTTCAGTTTGTTCTCTGTATCCACGAGTCTGTTTCTATTTTGTTTGTTCATTTTTCAGATTCCATATACATATAAGTAAAATCATATGGTGTTTGTCTTTATCTAACTTATTTCACTTAGCATAATAACTTCTAGGTCCATTCATGTTGTTGGAATGGAAATGGTAAGATTCAATTGTTTTTTATGGTTGAGTAATATCCCATTATATTATATATATGCATGGCATCGTTTTTATTCAATCGTCTATCAATGAACACATGGTTGCTTCTGTATATGAAATGTCCATGTTCGTCTTTTGTTATAGCCTTTGTTTTGTCTGGTGCAAGTATTGCTATTCTAGTTTCTTTTTTTAAAATATCATTTGTGTGAAATACCTTTTTCCATTCCTTTACTCCCAATCTGTATTTTTAGATCTGAAGCGGGTCTCCTGTAGGCAGCATATGTATGGGTTTTGTTTTCTTTTCCATTAAGTCACCCTGTATCTTTTGATTGGAGCATTGAATCTATTTACATGTAAAGTGATGATTGGTAGGTATGTGGTTATTGCCATTTTATTATTTATATCTTTTATTTTTTTCTTCTTCTTAAAGAAGCTCCTTTAACATTTCCTTTTTTTTTTTTTTTTTTAATTTTTCTGAAGCTGGAAATGGGGAGGCAGTCAGACTCCCGCATGCACCCGACCGGGATCTGCGCGGCATGCCCACCAGGGGGCAATGCTCTGCCCATCTGGGGCATTTCTCTGTTGCAACCAGAGCCATTCTAGTGCTTGAGGGAGAGGCCACAGAGCCATCCTTAGTGCCCGGGCCAACTTTGCTCCAGTGGAGCCTTGGCTGCAGGAGGGGAAGAGAGAAACAGAGAGGAAGGAGAGGGGGAGAGGTGGAGAAGCAGGTGGGTGCTTCTCCTGTGTGCCCTGGCCGGGAATCGAACACGGAACTCCTGCATTCCAGGCCGACGCTCTACCACTGAGCCAACTGGCCAGGGCCTAGCATTTCTTATAATACTGGTTGGTTGGCGATGAACGCCTTTAGTTTTTTCTTGTCTGGGAAGCTCTTTATCTGTCCTTCTATCCTAATGATAGCCTTGCTGGGTAATCTTGATTGTAGGTTCTTGTTTTTCATTACTTGAAATATTTCATGCCACTCCCTTCTGGCCTGCAAAGTTTCTATTGAGAAATCAGTTGAGAGTCTTACAGGGGCTCTCTGGTAGGTAACTTACTGTCTCTCTCTTGATGAATTTAAGATTCTCTCTTTATCTTCAACCTTTTCCATTTTAATTATGATGTGTCTTAGTGTGGGCCTCGTTGGGGTCATCTTGTTTGGACCTCTGTGCTTCCTGGATGTGTATGTCTTGTTTCCTTTGCTGGGCAAGGGAAGTTTTCCATAATTATTTCTTCAAATAGCTTCTCAAACCCTTGCTCTTTCTCTTCTCCTACTGGTACCCCTATGATGCAAATGTTGTTACTCTTAACGTTGTCCTGGAGACCCCCTAAACTATCCTCATTTTTTAATTTTTAAAACATTTCTTGCTGTTCCAATTGGGGATTTTTTTTAGCCACCTTTTTTTTTTTTTTTTTACAGAGACAGAGACAGAGAGAGAGAGGGATAGACAGGGACAGACAGGCAGGAACGGAGAGAGATGAGAAGCATCAATCATTAGTCCCCCATTGCGTGTTGTAACACCTTAATTGTTCATTGATTACTTTCTCATATGTGCCTTGACCACGGGCCTTCAGCAGACTAAGTAACCCCTTGCTCGAGCCAGCGACCTTGGGTTCAAGCTGGTAAGCTTTTTGCTCAAACCAGATGAGCTGGCGCTCAAGCGACCTCGGGGTCTCGAACCTGGGTCCTCTGCATCCCAGTCCGATGCTCTATTCACTGCGCCACTACCTGGTCAGGCACACCTTTTTTTTTAAATCACTGATTTGATCCTCTGCTTCATCCAACCTAATGTTTATTTCTTTTAGTGTGTTCTTTATTTCAGTTATTATATTATTCATTTCTGACTGGTTATTTTTTATGGTTTCTGTGTCTTCTTTTTTTTTAATGCTTGTTATCTGTTTCTTAAAGTTCTAAGATCTTTGAGCATCGAGTGTTTTAAACTTTGTATTTGGTAGAGGTTTGGGCTGGTTGGGGGTTGCGTGGGGCAGGAATCACCAGAGTGGGGTGACAGCAGTGTTAGCGATGTTAAGAGAGACTCAGATTTGGGCCCCGTCTGCTCCTGCTGGCTGTGTAGGGGGAGAGCCCAGCAAAGGAGCAAAGGCACCTGCCACCACTGGAGAGAGCTGCCTCTCCAACCCTTGCCGTGAAGCCAAACAATTCAGTTCTTCCCTGCATGTCCCTGGTGCTTTATGCTCTGCTGTCTCTTCACTGGAGCTTGGGGAGATTGTTTCTGAGTGAGTCCATATGATCGGGCCCTCTAAGTGAATGCCTGGGACTCCAGCAGCCCTTTGTCTCACGGGACAGAGTCCCCATTGATTTTCACAGCTAGCTATTGTTGGAACTCCTCTTCTCAGCTTTGGTGCTCCATGCTGGGGAGCCCCATGTGGGCCTGGGACCCCTCACTCTTTAGAGGGACCTCCACAGCTGAGATAGTCTTCCTGATTCTTAACTGCCACACGTGGGTGTGAGACCAGCCCGTTTCCTGTCTCTGCCCCTCCTACCAGTCTCAACATGGCTTCTTCTTCATGTCATTGGTTCGGGGAGTTCTGTTCAGCTAGTCTTCGGGTGGTTCTCAAGGGTAGTTGTTCTATAATTCAATTGTAATTTTGATATGGTTGTGGGAGGAGACAAGCACAGTGTTTATTTACTCTGACATCTGGACTCACTGTTGCCCCAAATTACCTAGTCTTATTAGGACTCCAGTCAGATTGGATTAGTGTCCACCCTAACCAACTCATTAATCGAATCACCTCTTTAAGAGCTCTACCTCCAAATATGGTCACATTCGGAGGTACTGGGGCTCTAACACATGAATTTAGGAAGCACATAATGCTGCCCATAACACTCCCATTCCCCAACCATCAAGCCTGTGGCTAACAGGAGCTCTTTCATGCCTCTGTACCTTTGGGGACTCTCTCACTCCCATCTATCTAAACACCCCATCTTCTGGATTTCTTTCTGGGTCACATGGCTGCACCATTCCCAGGGACAACAACCATGACCTAGCACGGTCAGCCTCTACGTGTGCTGCAAATATATGGCTTTAATTTGCAAAAAATTGCCCTGAATAACTAGAATCCAAAAGGTCTGCACAGTATCTATAAATACAACCTTTCCGGGTTTCATTAATGCACACTTGGAAGTGACAATGTTCTTCAAGTCTTGTCTGTGGACTGCTTGCCCGTGAGTCACCTGTGCTGCTCCTGGAACCCCTGAGTGTTGTGTCCTGTAGCATCAGACTGACTCTCCGAGGGCAGATCCTTGGAGCGTGCGTTTCTAAGCTTCCCCTTTCTCTCAGCCCCTCCTGGCCTCTCGCATCTGGTGATCCTTCGTACTTAAAGGTATCAACCTTCAAGTCTGTGGAGTTGTACACATTTCGCCTGTGTCTCTGCTCTTCCATTACTAGGTGTGTGGCCTTGGGTCAGGTTAGCGTCCTCGAGACTGTTTCTTAATTGGCAAAGTGGAATTAATCCAGGTAATTAATGGAATTAACCTAGCAACTTCCTCGGGTTGCTGTAAGGATTAAATTAGATCATGTATCAAAAGCGCTTCACACCCCCTGCTTGTTACAGGAGAAGTGTGCAGTCTCTGTTAACATTACTTCTCCCACGTGGTAGCATTTTCATTACTGGACAAAGATGTCTTTTACCTCCTAAGACCAAAGCACCAACCCCGTTAACATGGCGTCTGGTGCGTGGCTATGTGTCTGGACAGCCTAGGACACATAACTGTAAAACCCACTGTATGTGCTGATGGAAATGCCGTAGAGCAGTTGATAAACAGGATGGCGGGACAGTGGGAGGACAGGAGTGCTGGCTGTGGGGAGCACGATGGGCCACCAAGAAAAGAAACCTCCAAGGACATCTGCCAGCCTGCAGCAGTAGGGAACTTGAAGCCAGGCCTCCAGCCTATCCAGGTGTACACGGTGGTGTCTGGAAGAACATTGGTGTCCTGGGCTTCTGTGTCACAGATGTCTTCTGACTCACACTGACTGAGTTGCCCTTTCCACTAAAATTACTAACATGCAAACCTCCCCGCCCTCCCTGAACTTCCTGAAGATCTGTCGCCATCACAGTGGGTTGGACACACGTTGGAAATGACACGTTATGGACCTTCCTCTGTTTTGTCATTCGCAGAGGAGCTGAAGGCCCCTTTGGAGGAGTACGTCCACAAACGCTACCCGGGGCTGGTGAAGGTGGTACGCAACCAAAAAAGAGAGGGCCTGATCCGAGCGCGCATCGAGGGCTGGAAGGCGGCCACCGGCCAGGTCACTGGCTTTTTTGATGCCCACGTGGAGTTTACCGCTGGCTGGTAGGTCACAAGCCGAGGGGCACTTCAGGACCTGCAGTGTGGTCAGGAGGGATCAGAGTCTGGGAGGTGGGGGCAGTTTGCCTGTTCCTCTGGAGCCACTGGAAGAATGGGGGGGGGGATTGGAAAAGAAGATGAGACCCTAGTCTGGGATATGGCTAGGAAGCTGGGAGAAACTTGTCTGTTGTCTACTCAGTCCATCATGGTCACCGTCATGTGTCCCTCATGACTCCTCATTCTAGGGCAGATGCTGTGTCTCAGCTTGCACTGTTATCCTGCAGCGATAATCTCCAACCCCCTGACTGATAACAACATGGGTTTCTGTCCTGTCCGTGTGGCAGGTCGGCTGTGGGCTGTCTGTAGCTCTGTTCCACATGTCATCTGTGTTTCCTCCTGTCCAGGACTTACCATTTTTTTGTGGTTCAGACAAAGGAACCACAGCTGAACCTTGCACAAGGCTATGAAAGTTTCTGCTCTGTTGGGACATTGTCACTTCTGCTCACATCCCACTGGTCAGAGTAAGGCCTCTGTCCAAGCTGAACTCCGATTGGGGTTGAGGAAGAGAGTACACCCCTCGGCAGGGAGACACTGTAGCCCACACGGTAATAGGCAGGATGTCCCCTGAAAGGGGAGCGAATGGCAGGGAATGGCAGCGCGTTCTACCACAGACTGGAGATCAAACTCCTCACTTCAGAAGCACTATTTGAACAGGATCTTCTGTCCCCATGCTCAGTAACTTTGACCACACAGAGACGGACTGAGCTGGATGCTTCTAAATGCATGGGACCAGACCACCCGGGTGGGGGAAGGGTGGTGGGCAAACCAGCTGTGCCAGCCGCTGGCTGTGTGGCCTGGGACAAGCCACTTAACCTCCCTGGAACTCTGTTTCCTTATTTGTAAAACGGTGACCGCACTATCTATTTAACGGGATTGTTGTGAGATTTAAATGAGCCAGCACATGGGACATGTTTAGAATGGTGCCTAACTGGAAGAGAATAAGTAATCAATAAATATAAACTATTATTTTCTCAGTAGGAAAAATGTGTGTTCAAAGATTAGCAAAGGCAGTGGGTTAGTCAGAGTGACCTGAGTAAGGTGGAGAAGATGGTCTCAGAGTTGAGAGGGAAGAGAGAGTGTTCTTATGTGGCGGAAATTAAGGAAGGCTTCTTGGAAGAGGTGGCACATGATCTAATAAGCCTCAGTAGGTGGCCAGTAGTAAAAGGGCATTTCTGGGGGAGAGCAGCAGAAGTGAAGACTCGGAGGGGCCAAAGCACTGACACATGTTTCAAAGCCGTGGAAAGCCCGTCCCTTCGGCTTCGGCCTGGATGGTGTGTGCAGAAGGATTGGAGGCAGTAAATGGTCCAGCGTGTATTTTATTGCTCATTTTAAATAGAAAGATGAGGTGAGCCAACAGGTAATTCAATACCTGCAAATGAAAAGAGATGGGATGTAGGCCGAGCATTCTCATTATTCTTCCAAATAATGCAGAGGAATGGGACTTTCACTTGACTCTTTTCCAGAGCCTGTGCTCTAAGCTAAGTGAGAAGATTAATGTCCTGGCTTGAGAGCCATCTTCCCTTTCCTGAATGTGGGGAATGATCCCTTCCTACATCAGCTGTGGAGACGCGCGCTGGCAGGGAGTCTTACCATCTGCTTTTCCCTCGGCCAGCAGGGCTACACCTAGAACCCTGAGCCAGGTTCCTGCCTATCTTCCCGGGAAGCCCCGAGCAAACAGCAGGCTGGCTGGGAGGCAGGATTCTGCAGGCGTTTGCATTTAATTCATCCGGCAGCCATTGCTAACCGATTCAATTAGATCCCTTTTAAGAAATCAATTAAGTAATCAATTAAAACAACTGAAATAGTCACACACACAAAGAAGCTAGTGCAGTGCTTATTAAAACCAGGCCATCAAGGGCAGAAGTGACCTATTTGGGGAAAGGGAATTCAGCTTCCACATAAAATACAAGAGGCATCCACCGGGGCCCTGAGGGGAAACGGAAAAAAAAGCTGTGTACAGCTGTAATGTGATGCAAATCATAGAGTCAGACAGCCCTGCTCTGGGGGTGTGAAAGGCAGGCCAGGCACTTTCTCACCTCTCGCTCCAGGCCTGTCCTGCAGGCGTCAGCATGGTCGCATCCTCCGTGGGTGTGGACCTGAGCTACATCGCACAGCACGTGTTGAAAACTGCAACGATCCAGCCGGGGCAGGCCACCCAGGAGCCTCGGTTTCCATCTGCGTTCCAGCCTGCCAACCCCTTCCTTCAGCTCTGTTGCTTTTGTTCATTGCCTGTGGTTCTGGCGTGGGGGTGGGGGGTCCTGTGCCCATTGAGGCATGGGCTGCCTCAGGAAAGAGGTTTTATTTCCACTTCTCTGTGTTTCAGGGCCGAGCCGGTCCTGTCCCGCATCCAGGAGAACCGGAAGCGGGTGATCCTTCCGTCCATCGACAACATCAAACAGGACACCTTCGAGGTGCAGCGGTACGAGAACTCGGCGCACGGGTACAGCTGGGAGCTGTGGTGCATGTACATCAGCCCCCCCAAAGACTGGTGGGACGCCGGAGATCCTTCTCTCCCCATCAGGTCTGTGGCAGGCAAGCTCTGGGGGCCAGTGGAGGCCCACATCCCAGAAGTCAGAGGAGCCGAGGGAGGGAGGCTGGGAGGAAGTCCTGTGGAAGGAGCAGCGGTATCTCATTGGCTGATTTAGGTTTGGATGTCTGACCCTCACAGCCTGTTGCTCCTTCAGCTGCAGTTTTCGAGGGCCGCTTATCAAACAGAAATACTGAACGATTGAATTGATAGTGATGCTTCCTCCTTGACCAGGGGAAGATTGACCCCTGGCCTTGATAAATCAGGGAATGAGAGTGTGACGGAGGTGTCAGCAGCAGAGGGAAAGAGGTGACGACAGTGCAGTGCTGCGGGATGCCCAGAAACACGGCTGTCCCCACGTATGTCAGGCACGAAAGGGAAATTTTAGCTTGTATTTTATGAGTTATGGTAACATTAACGATGATGAATATGCATTTCAAACGGATGGAAGAAAATAGAGTTGTGATCATGAGTCATTAATTTGCATGCGTTCTCTGATGCACAAAATAGAATCACATACCAATGGTCTCTTTTTAATGTGTCATCACTTACAAAAAGCTTAATTTGTTAATAGTTGATGGAGATATTTAATTGTAGGAAGGAATATTTATGGCCCTTCCGATGTTAATGAGCAGACATAATACGATTCGTAAACATTAGGACATGGTGGTTTCCCCTCCTTCCTATGGTCCCAATATTTTACTAGTAATGATTTTATTCTGATAAAGCATAGAGTGAGAACTCTTTTTCAATCCAAATGGCATTAACTTGGACTAGTCTTTACCTACAGAGCCTTCTCAGTAGACAACATCATCATGTAGGAGATTTTGTATGAAGGGAATTTATACTGCTCACAAAAATTAGGGGATATTTTGAAATGAATAGGAAGCGATAAAATATTCCCCTAATTTTTATGAGCAGAATACTTCCTTTCTGTTTACTTTTTCCCTCCTTCCTCCTGTATATCTTCTGCTTGCTAAACAGCTATTTCCTAAGGCTGTCTGTTTTCCTCTGTTCTTCTTTTTCTACCCAGAGCTTCAATTGCAGAGAATGGGCAGGTGCCACTAAAGGGGGCAGGGCCGAGTGTAAGGCATGCGGATGGGGACTGAAGAACACATGTCCCCAAGGAGATAGCTGCTGCCCGTCCACGCAATGGTGCTGGGGGACAGAGGGCCAGTGTCGTCAAGTCCCCAGACTTTTAAGAAATGACACAAATACAGGTCATTTCATAAACTTTCCTGAATTCTAAATGTTGGCAATAAATCCCTCTTCTTCGAACGACATGTTTCTAGGCTACATTTGACCACTCGGGTCCCCAGAATTTTGTCTTTGGTCTGTACATGGTACCATCTCCCTTGGGGACTTCTGTCTGTCTCACGTCAGCCTTACTCCATGCTTCTCACACTGGGGCTTGGGCACTGTGGTATGTGGCATTATTGTGGGGCTGAGAGGGATTTGGGGAAAATGAGACTCAGAGCCATAGGAGAAACAATGGCTGGACCTCCTGGAGCTTGGGTAAAGGCCTGAGCCCCCCACCCCCACCCCTCCTGCCTCCATTGCATGTTAGAGCCCTCTGTCTGTGGCAGAGATTGTTCAGTAGAAAACTTTGAGAAGCATTGACCCAGCAGTCACTTCAGTGCAGAGAAGGCTCTCAAATCTATGACTCCAAAATGGCATCATCTCCAGTGTCACATCAAAATGCTACCATTAGACCAGTTGAGCTTAAATTTTTATGAGTCAAGGACCTCTCTGATAATCTAATGAAAGCCAGAGATGATATTACTGATGAACATATATAAGCAGACAAAATTTTGCAAATGATTGTATGACATCGTTAGGTGCCTGGATGCCAACCTCCCAATGATCCACAGGGCTTATATACAGAATGACTGCCAGACATTTCTACTTTGCCAGCTGGAGAGCCTTTCTTCACCATATTTTGTCACTCACCAGTCTCCATGCTTTATGAAGCCAGGAGTGCGGTTATTTCTGTTGCCTCCCAGTACCTAATGAGTTCTTGGCACTGGGCAGGCATTCCAAAATCAGGGATTGAATGAGTGAATGGATGAGTGACCTGTGAGGTTGAGAATAGAGGTCATGGTGAGTGAACTGTGAGAAAGAGGATAAGATTGTCCAGAGGTACATTAGAGGAGGAGAGAGAAAAACCCAATATTCTGGGAATAAGGAAGCCTTTACAAAGGAGACCGACAAATTATGAATGCTCAGAGATGTATGAGGACAACAGGGCAGACATGTCACCAAGATTCAATAACAGGAAGACTACAAACATCCTGTGGTGTAAGGGATTAGCTCGCCCCAACCTCAGTGAAATGGTCTCGCTGAAGTGTGTGGGTCTGAAGCTAGGTGGCTGGTGGGGGGAGAAATGAACTGAACATGAAGAAATGAGGCAGGTGAGTGTGGGTTTTACTTTTGAGATGTTTGGGGGAGACTTGGAGAGGGAGAGGGGCAGAGATTGTGGATCGGGTGACCGGCCAGAGGGGGCATGTGTTTTCAGAATGGGAGACACTGAGCAAGCCCTACTAGCACAACTGAGCCCGTGGAACTCAGGGTTTATGTATATAAAATGCCAGGTGCTTTGCTTTCCTCTTGTTGCATTTAACTTGTGAAGTGTGATGAGTCCTTTCCTTCCCCTCTGAAAATGCCAGCAGATCCTGTGATGTTTCGCATTACTGTTGGGTAATGAAAGTCCTAGGGTCCCTCTAAGTCACAAATCAGCCTCAATCTATTGCTGAAATTGTCCTCCTCTCCCTCAGCTGTGGTCTACTAGTCTCTGACCCTTTGCAGTGCGGGAGGGGCTGGAGCCCTTATTCTTTTTCTGTCTCACTCACCTTTCTCTCAGGAGGTACAGTGTCTGACACCCCATCCCCCCCCCCACCCCCCCTCGGGGCCAAGCAGGGGTGGGCAGGGCAGGGAAAGGGAGGTGGGAGGATTCTTGTTTGATTGACACTGACTTAGGAGGGTTTTGTGCTCTCCGGGGCAGCAGGTGGGGAAAGCTGGTTTCCCCGGGGGCACAGAAGGTTGTTTTGGTGGCTCTGTGTGGGCTGCGGGGGGGGGGGGGGGGGTTGAGACCTCCATGCCTGCTCATGCCAGCAGGGACTCTCCCTCCGCTGGCCTCGCCGATGTCCCCTCCACCTCTGCCTTTGTGTACATGCACCCTCTTGCTGCTAGGATCTCTGCACTCCACAAGCCACTCGGCCTTTTTTTTTTCCTAATTCATTTACACATATTTAAAACATTTTTTTCAACACTATTGAGGTATGGTTGACGAATTAAAATCGTATATATTGAAGGTATACAACGTGAAGTTTTGGTATGCATACACACTATGAAATGATTATCATAATCAAGTTAATTAACACATCCATCACCTCACAGTTAACCTTTTTTATGCTGACCATACTTACAGTTTACTCTTTTAGCAAATTTCAGGTGTACAGTGCGTTATTATTAACTAGAGTCACCATGCTGTATTTTCAGTCTCCAGAGCTTATACTCACCTTATAAGTTGAAGTTTGTGCGACCAGCATCACCCCTTTGCCCCCCCCCCTTAAGCCCCTGGCAACCCCTACTCTGCTCTTCTGTGAGTTCAACATTTGTAGATTCCACTTATATAAGTTAGATTGTGCAGTATGTGTCTTTCTGTGTCTGGCTTATTTCACTCAGCATAATGTTCTCCAAGTCTATCCATATTGTCGTAAATGGCAGCGTTTCCTTCTTCTTAAGGGCTGAGTAGTATTCCAGTGTGTACCTAAAGCACGGTTTGTTATTCATTCTTCCATTGACAGACACTTTGGGTGTTTTATATATTTGTACGCCACCATCTTGAACATCCTTTTTTTGTTTTGTTTTGTTGATAATTTTAGAAAAATGTGGTAAAATAAACATAACAAATTTTATCATTCTAAACCATTTTAAAATGTAAAATTCAGTGGCATTAAGTATGTTTGTAGTGCTGTGCAATCATCACCACTGTCGAGTTCCAGAATTTTCCATCACCGCGGAGGGCCCGTACCCATTAAGCCGTCATTCTCTATTCCTTCCTCCCTCCCTCCAGCCCCTGACAGGCACCAGTCTGCTTTCTGTCTGTATGGTTTATCTATGCTGGGCAATTCATACAAGTGGAGATATACAATTATGGGGGGTTTTGTGTCTTGCTTTTTTTACTGCATAAAGTTTATGAGGTTTATCCATGTTCACACATGTAGTATTTATTAGTATTTCATTCCTTTTTGTAAGTGGGATTTTATAGTGACTACTTAGAGAGGCCACAGGTCAGCATCCCTTCTGGGTTCCATACCTGATGTCCATGATTTATACATCTTTGCTCTTCATGGACGGGAAGAGGTGACTTCCACACCCAGGGCTCTCCCTGCTCCACAGGCCACTTTCCCTTTGCTGAGATGACTCAGGCACCAGGGAGGGAGTTTCTCCACTGCCAGGACCACTGGACACCAGGCTTAGGATTAGATGGTAGGACTGCCTCCTCTTTGGGGGTATCAGGGTACAGATCACTCTAGGGAAACTTCAGACACGCTCCTCTCTCACACTTCACTCAGCCATCCTCATTAGTCAGCTAACCGTTGTTTGGTTATCTGCTTTGAACTTTTTTTGCACAATCTCTTTGAATATAGCACCTCTTGCCTGAACGTCCTCAGCCCAGATGAGAACACGCAATTAACACAGTACCTATAGCAGAGGGCCTGTAACAAGGAGAGGGAAGGTCTGAGGCCATGGAGGGGGCTGATGGGAAAAGAAGGAAGGGCCCCGAAGAGGGAGGAGTGGGTGGGGTCAGGAACGTGAACAGCGGTTCGGTCTTGAAGAACAGAGAGAGAGCTCCTGCTGTATGGCCCACATTCTCCTGTGAATTAGGAGGAGAAAGGAGAAAACCACTGCTAAGAGTGAGGGGTAGGCCTTGGCTAGGGGCCACGGAACAGTGAGTGATAGCTAGAATAATTGGCGAGAGGAATGAGAATGGATGAGCCGGCCAAGAACACAAAACCTAATTGATGGCTGTTACGAGGGCCCAGGAATATAAATGCAATAAATCCCCTCCACAAGGATTTCTTGACAACAACTACTCTGAATTCAGTTGTGCTTTGATACAAATTTGAACTTATTATTCATAAATTATTTATGTATAGAGAGGGGTGGGCAAAAGTAGGTTACTAATAATAAATAACGCGATAATTAAATAAATAAATGATACAAGAATAAACTGTTTTGCCTGCTCACAACTGTAAACCTACTTTTGCCCGTCCCTGTATGTGAAAAATAGCGGCTAAGATAAGCGTGAGCGGGATACTATATTTAGCCTAAAGGCACCTTGGTTGGGCACACCACGATTGATGGAAGCCCGGCTCAGCTCAGCAGGCTCCGGAGGGCTGCGGCTCACAGCGTGGTACTCACTGATCTTTACTGTGCTTTCCAGCTGTAAAATCCTGTGACTTTCACCACGGGAGGGAAGGGCCGATGGTGTCATCCGAGATGGGACACTTCACAACACATGGCTCTTGGTGCTCTGGCTGGAAGCTGAGTCAGGCGTCTCCTGTGAGGTGGCAGTGGTGTCTGCCTGCTCTGTGTTAGGTGGCCCTGCAATTAGTGACATTACTCATTAATAACCAATTTAAGCTGATGGCTCACAATTAGCAATCCATAATTCAACATATAATTTGATAATAAATTATAAGGTACAGAAGCCATTAGAGCCTGTTAGAACATCTCAGCTGAAAAGGCAGCCTTGGATATGCCTGGTTGCTGGGCCCTCAGATTCTGTGCACAGGTGTGTGTATAAGAGGAGCAGGTTATTTTTACCTCCGAGGAGGACTGTGACTAGCTTACACAGAGGAAATTAACCGAAGCTTCAGATTTTCTTAGACTTTGTAACAGAGACAGCTTTCCTGTGCATTATTAGCACATATATTTCAGGAGCCAATTATATACTCAGCCTGTGGCAAAACTTCCAGGGAGACAGTATTAGTAAATTACATGTTCCTCCAGAAGGAGTTCAGAGGCTGGGTGGAGGCACAGGGCCACGTGCACCTAAGTCTCACACACACTGCAGCTCAGGTGAGAGTGGATTCGTAGGGAAGAGGGTACGTCGAAATGCAATGGGAGAGAAGAGCTCATAAAAACCAGAACTAACACTGGAGTCTTCCGTGTGCCAGCATTGTTCTTATGCTTTACAACAATCCAAATCCGTTGACACCTCCTCCTGGCCCTATGAAATAAGTATCATTATCCTCATTTCACAGGCAGGCTGCTGAGGCACCAGGGTAAGTACTTGATCCAAGTCCATACGCTGGCCGAGTGAGTGGTGAAGCCGGGGTTCGGGTCTAGTCGGTCCAGAGTCTGTGCTCTTACCCTCGGTGCTGTCTCCCCTGGAAAAGGGTGACTTGCGGGGTTGTGAGCTGAAGGGGATTGGCACTGACCGACAGGGAATGTGGTAGGTAGCACAAGTAGAGGTGTAGTAGTAAAACCAAGGATGTGTGGGGTCCCCAAGATCATCCTTGGGTTTGGTGATTTAATAGAAGACCTCAAAAAACTCAGGAAATCTATTATGCTCGTGGTTATCACTTATTACAGCGAAGGGATAGAGATTAGATTCATCAAGGGAAGAAGATGCATAGGAAAGAGTCCAGGTGCAACTGGGCATGAGCTTGTAGTTGTTCTTCCCACGTAGAGTTGCGTGGACCATGCTTCGTTCTCTCGGCAATGATATGAACAACACGTGTGAGGTGTTGCCAGCCAGGGGAGCTCTCCTGAGCCTTGGTGTCTAGGGCTTTGACTGGGGATCAGTCATCTAGGAATCGAGACCCATATAACTAACCTTGGCTACTCAGTCTCCAGCACCAACACCACCCCAGAGGTAGGACTAATAGAGCATAGCCGAGGGCCTTGGAGACACTCTGACCAGGCGGGATATCCCAAGGGCTGTGTCAAGAGCCAGTTCTTTCTCTGCAATGTGCAGGATTTGGGCAACCCAAGTCCACTGAGTTAACCCTTTACTGCACAGTGAGGATGGGGTGTTTTGGGTCCGGTGAGGACACTGAAGATAGAGAATATACATTTAAAAATAGAGGGGGAAAAATTATAGGAAAGCGGAAGACTGAGTAGATGGGAATAGGAGGTCATTTCAGAGAGCGCTAAGAGCCGAAAAGAGGAGTGCGGACTCTATTCCGTGGGCCAGCAAGGTAGACCGAAGTGGATGAAAGGCTCATTGGGAGACACACAGAGCTGAGCAGCAGTTGGCGAGGGCTAGGGGAAGGGGGGGGGGGGAGAAGAGTGCCTGCTGATGGGTATGAGGCTTTTTCGGGAGAGTGATGAAAATGTTCTAAAATTGATTTTGGTGACGATTGCACAACTCTGAACATAGTAAAAACTATTGAATTGTATACTTTAAATAGATGAAATGGAATGGGATGTGAATTCTGTCTTCGGAGCTGATGGCCATCAGCAGCAGATGGCAGGTGGCCAGTCCTGCAACACGACGAAGACAGTGTAATTCTTGGCTCAGAGTCTTGTGCGGTCCCCCTTTCGTGGGAAGTTACAGGGCGGCACAGAGTACAACAGGCAGTTGAACTGGGGTCAGATGTCCGAGCAGCAGAATTTGTCATGGTAGAGTCACAAGCAGGGACTGAGAAACCAAGGAGCAACCTGCACGGAAACCAAGCATTGCACAGAGCTGGACCAACCCTGTTGGTCCTGTTGATGAACAGTCAATATGAGGCTGGCCAATTGGAGCATGTTTGTGGGTAAGGACAAGCTGAAGTTAGTGGTTAGTTACTTCACCGCAGTGGTTAGTGCCTCGTTTTGGGTCTTGTAAGGGAGAGTCTGGAGAAAGGACTCTAGCTCAGGGGCCAGGTGAAGCCTGTCACAATTCAGGAAGAGAAAAACCATAGTGGAAAACCTAGACATTCTCTGCCTTCTTTTCCTGCCTTCCAGGAATGATGTGTTCAAGTTTGCCACCCACAGGGTCCCTGTCATTAGGCAGGTCACTTGCCATCTGTGTAAATGAGCTTTTAATTTTCTTATCCATAAAACCTACTGGGCGTTTAAAAGATGTATGCATTGTTCCAGTAGCGGAAAATTTCCATAACAAAGCTTTTGGTCCCTCAGATGAAAAGCAAGCACTAATTGTAGAGTCTCTGAAGTTATGGGCATGAGGTGTGGGAGAAAATCAAAAGGTTTAGTAATAGAGTTCTCCTACAGAAGGAAAAATAAAAGTATAAATTAAAAAAAAAAAACCTCCATAAAACTCTACTTGCTTTCTTCAGGGGAAAATCCTGGAACCCAGGTAATAGAAGGCCACACTGCGGGTCACCTGTCACTCTGGGGGAGGCACCATTATAAAATCAGGTCGGGAACAGGGGTTGGCTCTGTGGTTCTTCCTCTGATCCCTTCCTTGCTTCAAGAGCATGTATCGGTCCCTGTTGTTTGAATCTCTGCTCTAAGCAGAATGGAGGATACTCCCTTTGTGTTGCAGTCCTCTTCCAGCTTGTCCCATGTTTACACACGTTTTAGACCCTGCACTAGGACTCAGTGAAGGAAAATGCCAGCTGGAGAGGCAGGCAATGAGAGGCAGCCCTTCTGTAAGATTGCCGAATGGGAGGCACCGCTATTTCTTCAATACAATTGCTGCTCGGTCAGTCAGTGGGAAAGAATGCCCTAGTAACATTCACAGTTGTCAGGACCATGAAGGAGCATCGTCCTCAACTTTGTCGCCTCCTGGGAAAGCAGCAGGTACGGCTCACATAGAGACACAGGACATCCAGGTCCCACTGTCTGTTCTGCATAGCCATCAGTAGCTCACTGCTGCCTTCTCCTGGTGCTCAAAGAGTACCTGACTCCACAGCTGGGAGCGCGTGGTTCTCAGATGACCCCAAGTGTCGGCTCCATGATGGAATAGAAACAACACTCCACTCCTAGGATTCCAAGACTTGTTTTCTAGGCTAGAAGTGACCACTGGCTTTGAGCCCCAATTGACTTCTCTGTGAAACAACTAGATGTGGTACAGACCCATTGTATGAGACCTCAGACAAGTTACTTAACCTCTCTGTGCCTCAGAGTCTT
The DNA here is from genome assembly GCF_036850765.1 of Saccopteryx bilineata. Classification (NCBI taxonomy): domain Eukaryota; kingdom Metazoa; phylum Chordata; class Mammalia; order Chiroptera; family Emballonuridae; genus Saccopteryx; species Saccopteryx bilineata. Next base: position 271,062,334 of record NC_089493.1, read on the forward strand.
CACCTCTGAGTGAGGATGTTAATCTATTTTACAGGGTTATTGTGAAGAATGAATGAGATAATACATGAAAAATGTTTAAAAACACTAGTTATTGTGATTGTTGTCGCTGTTGTTACTTTTGCCCTCTGTCTCCTACAAAGGAAAGTCTTCCTCTTCCCTATGAGAATCTGGTCCATTCATACAACCAGATGATTATGACTAACAAGTCAATCATTGGATTATCCCTGACTCTGTACCCTAATCACGGAGCAGCACCGTGGGTGGTAGTGGAGGAGAGGAGAGGCATTTTTAATGCCAGGGAATTTGCACAGGAAAATAAGGCGTCCATGTGCTGCAGCCAGTCTTTTCAGGGAGGCTGTTCATGCTAAAGCAGAAGTGTGGTGACAAAACTGAACACTGCTTTTGGATGAAATGACTGGTATTTCTTGACATCACCCATGTACCTCAGTGCCAGCCTGGGTAGATGGGTTTTCCTCTTCGCATGACACATTGACGTCGCTGCTGCTAAAAAGCCTTTCCTTGGGAAGCCAAGTCCCCCAGCAGTGCCCTGGAGCTAGAGCAAGGCTTGCAGGGTAACCGTTCCGGCGATGACAAGCAGAGACCTGTCTCCATCCACCGACACACGTTGTGACATCTCGCTGCAGCAAGTGGGTTAATCTGAATGATGTTGGAAAGGTTTCCCTCCTCGCCTACAAAGAGGTTCAGTGTGCTGGGCTCCCGAAGAGCAGATAAGTTTCGTTTTAAATTTAAGAAATAAAAAAAAAAAAAAAAAAAAAAAGGAAGACACTTTACCTCTAAGTTAAATGCCCAGTTCTGGGTTAGTGCTGGGTATAAACAGGGCAGCAGCAGTCCTGTTAATTTTAGCGCATTGATCTGGCAGGAGGATGGAGCCTCAGATTCACTTAGGCTGGAGCTGGATGGGTGGGCTGGGCAAGGGTAGGCTCCAGCTATTCTTTTGGTAGCTTTAACCCCCCTCCCTTTTCTAGATGATTCCAGAATGTGCCATCTATCTTCTGGGTCCTTTCATATTCCTTCCTTCTCCTGTTCTCTTCCACTCCACCCTCTAAGCCTCAGAAGTAACTACAGAAGACCCTGGGGTTGTGTTCGGAGCAGAAAGTGCCCTGTCTTCATTTCTTCCCCGGGGCCCCACATATTCCTCTGCGCTGCCATTTAGAACTGTTTTCCCATCTCTTGGTCCTCCCTGCATTGTTCCCCCTCGGCATGCTTTGGCGGAGATGACTAAGATGCAGGCTGTAACTTGTTCCCAAAACCAGGTGGCCTTCTCCTCTCTCTCAGCTCTTGGTAGGCCTGCCAGCTTCATCCTCCGGGACGGATGCTCCTTATCAGGCCACCCAGGTGGATGGCACTCGCTGCCCCGGAGGCTGCCTTTGGAGCCCAGCCTCTCTCTCTCTCTCTCTTCCCTCCTCTCTTTTATGGAAAAACAGGACCATGTGACTGTTTCATTTCTCTTTAATGGCAGAGAGGGCAAGTAGAATTTCCTTTCAGCGCTCGGGAAGTTCATCCGAAACTCGGATAGCAGAGCCTGTAGTGACCTTTGCCAACGGGCCAGCTGCCGGCGTCCAGCGGGCACCAGCGGCCAGCTGCCGGACCTTGCTGGACACCGAGGCATCTTTAGTCTGTTGACCCAGCACTTGTTTTGAATGCAGCAAAGTTTTACCCAGATTCTCCCGAAGTGGGGACATTGGGGCCGACACTTGGCGATACCTCGCTGAAGTTTTAGGTCACGCAGTCTTCTGTCTTTTTTGCTCTCCGTGTGGCTCTAAAAATAGCTTCTGCAGCCAGGCACACAAAAAGCCAGGGGCAGTGGGCTTCACTTTCCCTGAGAAATCCGGGCCCCGGGGTCCTTAAACTGTTCCGGTAGCAGGACTTCCTCGCAGCAGCGGAGAGGCTGTGACGAGCGGGCTTTACTGTCGTGCACAAGCTCACTCCCAGCAGTGTCACCGGAGCAGAGGCCCCGCGGGAGGCCCTTCGTCCACCTGGGAGGGAGCCCACGTTAGTATTATGGTCTGACTTCTGTGTGTGAAGTTCAGTGGACCCCCGGGATCTTAAGAAGTTTAACTTAAAGGCAAAAAGAGAGAAATGTTCCTTGAGTGTGGTTTTTTTTATTTTTTATTCTATTAACACTGTATTTCTGACTGCGGTGTCTGCGGTGCCTGCGGTTGGTTTCATAGACACAGCCCGCTGGGGGTGAGCCATCCCTGCAGCCCTGTGTCGCAGCCACACCTGAGGTGGCAGTTGGAGGAAGGGCTCTGAGATGACTCTGGGCAAGTCGCAGCTTTTCACGTTAGCGTCGACTTGATCTCCAATCTTAATTCAGCTCAGTCTAGTTTATGCATCTACGTGTGCATATATGCGTGTACATATGTATTCATGCATCCACGCATGCATGTATGTACATAGGTATGTATGTATCTTTTGCCACCGCTCAGTAAATTTTTGTAGCAAGTTTGCTTGCTTACACTAAAAATCAAACTAACAGTAACTCTTAATCCAGAAGTTACTGTTAACTTTGTACGTCTCACCCCATCTCCTGCCCTACTCCCAGTGGCGACTGAGTGACTGATTGATGTTACGATCAACTAAATGGAAACAAAAAGGCAGTGATGCCTGACCTGTGGTGGTGCAGTGGGTAAGAGCATCGACTTGGAATGCTGAGGTCTCTGGTTCAAAACCCCGGGCTTGTCTGGTCAAGGCACATATGGGAGTTGATGCTTTCTGCTCCTCCCCCCCCCCTTTTCTCTCTCTGTTTCCTCTCTCTAAAATGAATAAATAAAATCTAAAAAAAAAAAAAAAAAAAAAAAAAAGGCAGTGAGGCCAAAGAAGGGCTGAGAGAACATCAACTTTTTTAATCCTGTGTCAGGCACTTTAGCCTCAGTGAAATGCTCTGATGTGGAGACGAATGATAAATGATCGTGTGTGCCATTAAGATGTTATGAATTTTTTTTTTTTTTTAAGATTAAATGTCTTGGAGGAGTGCAGATTATTCAATTCTTCATTTACTCACCACCACATGTTTACTGAGCCCTCACCCATCTCAGCCAATTTGAACATCTGTGGACTGTGGCTGTGTTTGGGTTATTGATAGTATTGTCCCTGTGGAAATGCTCAGCCTCTTCAGGAAGAATGTTTCGTGTCAGATGGCTTCCGGGTGTGTGGGGACAGGCAGGCAGGAGTCTTCCCCAGTGGCCGAGTGGAAGCCTTGAGGTCGTGGCGTGTCTCTTTCCTGGGGCAGCGTCCCTGGCCCGCCTGGCTGCTCCTTGCCCTGCCGGTCTTATTGGCAGACATCTCCAGCCGCCTGACTTGTGATCTGACCTCTGACTTGGTCAGGGCTTGGCTGCCTTGGCTCCCCCTAGTTTGTGCTGGCCGTAGACACCCGAGCCTTGGTCATGTTTCTCCTCACCCAGCCCAGCCCCAGCCGCAGATTCACCCGGCCCTCAGGGGAGTCCCTCACCTGCTTCTCCCTCTTCCCTCCATGGGAATCGAGCCTCCTGTCACAGGGCCGCAGTGCGCCATCATGTTCACTTTGATGAGATGGACACAGATGGATATGAGGCTCCTCATAGAAAGGTGCCCCCCCCCCCACCTCGTGCCAACCTTACTATGGAACACATCTCTCCCTCTCTCTGGGCTGAATCCAGGCACATGTCACCTCTCACCACCTTCCTCTCCCTTGTCTCCTTCCCATGGCGCCGTAGGGAGAAAAACTGTGGGCTTCCATTTAAACTGCTTCTTACTTCTCAGCCCCAGCCCCAGAGCTCCGCGCCAGCGGAAGTGTTGCCACCCAGGGGCGAGAGCTCTCCTGCCTCTCTCGTGGTCGGACTGCTTGTAATCTCCACGTGATTTGGACCTACACACCTTCCTCCACCAAACCCTATTAGAGATTTTTTTAAAACTAACTATGCGCAGGAAAAATAGAAATTCCTAAAATCTTGTCGTTGTCTCTGGAAAATTGGAATATTGGCTTGAAGAAACTTGAAATTGCAGACACTTCAAATTCTAAAGAATACAAGGAGGGAGGAGCACAGGCTGACAGCCATGAAATCAGAGCCCTGTAATTTGTCTGGAGGCATTCAGGAGGGGAAGAAACAAGAATGGTGCTCTGCCCCGCCTCCCATCCAGATGTCTCCTTGCAGCCAGCAGAGGACAAGGGGCAAGTGACGAGGAGACTGGTGAATTCTAAAACCACGTGATAAAAATACCTTTTCCATTCTGTGTTTGTTGTGAAATTGATTTATATGTTCATTGTGAATTTAATATTTACTGTAAAAATTTTAAAAATACAAAAACTATTAGATAATCACTCATAATCACACCAGCCCGGGACAACCACTCTGGATATTTCCTTAGTATCTAAGATTCATTCGTATCTTACATATTTTAAATCATTTTGTAGTTTTTAAAAAGTGTGTCTATTTGTGTTTCAGAAGTCTAATATATATTCTACAAGGCCCTCCTCCCTGTCTAGACGTTTGTAAATAATCCCGCTATGCTTGTAAATAATCCTTTTGTTTACTTCTTTCTAAATAACATACTTACACTTTGACTTTTTTTTTTTTTTTTTTTTTTTGAGATTTAGGCATGATTTATTAACATTCTGCTATGGGAAATGTGGTAACAACTCTTTACTGCTCACTCACACCTACTCTTGCCACATTTACACATACTTCTCATTCCCTCCCTGGTCCTCCACTAGAGTTATAATTTTCTTTAAATAATTTATAAAATATTTACCGTTATTACAATGACTTACAACTCATCCACATGTTATACTTTGGTTTTTTCCCCTTTCCTGGGCGGCTGTATGTTTTTCCAGTACCTGATCGTTGTCTTTTTGTTTGTTCGTTTACCTTGATTTCTGTGTGCCTTTTTTCACTAGTTCAATCCCAGAGCCTCTGCTTCTTGTCTGAATTCTCTCAGTCCTCTCAGCCATGTTAGGTATTCTGTCTAATTCGTCTTTTTGAAGAAAACTCGTCAGAGTGCTCCAGACTTTTCCATCGGTTGTGACTGGCTGCTCACTCTAACATAGATTTTGGGGTTCCCTTCAAACCCTCTCCTATGATAGATCCCCTGTATCCTGATCCCGTGTTTTTTCCGCTTGGCTTACTCACTCATTTTAAGGGTGTATATCCTCAAGGAAAAGTTTTAGTTCTTGCATAGCTAAAATTATTGGGGTTCCCACTTCCCACTTGAAAAGATTTTTCCCTCAGATTTCGAAGGCCATGTACCATTGCCTTCTAACTTCCTACATGGCTATTGCAAACTCCAGATTCATTCTGCCTCCAGTTCTTTGAAGGTGACTTGTCTTTACCTCTTTAGAAATGCTGTTATACCAAGTGTAAAGCCAGGAGCCACGGCCAGAGCCACCATCAGAGCAGCCAGTCCTATGCAGGTTCGCATTGGATTCGGACAGTCAGTAAAGAAACCATGGAGCCAAAAACTGGTGGGCCATAGTCTTTAATCTAGCTTGCACCCGGCGGGCAAGTAAAAATACACACTGGGCTCCAAAACCCAGTCACATTCAGTGCTCACAAAGCTACTGATTTATCCGAGTTTCCTAGAATCAAAGGTTTCTAGCTCAACAGCCTTATTCTCCTCAGTTCCCCATTTCCTTCCTTATCCCAGATACAAACTCTGCACAAACTGGCATCTCACTCAGTACTCCGCCATCTTGGCTGCTTTTCCTGGCCTTCTCCACGTGGCCTCCTCCCGCTGCTGGCTCTATTCTCTCTGCTCTCTCATGCTAACCTCAGGAACCAAGAGCGCAAACTCTCATTCCGTCCCCATTTTATAGTGTAGAAATCCAAACCCTTAATCCAATATACAAAACAGGGAAGTCTCTAATACAAAGTCAGCCTCTGAGGCATGATAGGATTGTACCGCCCTACATCAAAAAGGGTAGGAAAGGCTTAATCCCAAAACCAAGCCCCAGGCTAAAGGATTCTGCCTGCCTTTAGCCCACCCAAACACACATTAATATCACCTGGGTGACAGCCTCCTCCTGTTATCTTTAACAAAGTGAGCATAATACATTTTATCTGCCCAACACCAAGTGTTCTGAAATTTCACGATGATTTGTATTGGAATTTACTTTTATTCATTGTGCTAGACACTAGGGAGACCTTTCTAATGGAAACTCATGTTCACTGTTGATATTCTTCCTTTGTGTATGCGTATTCTTTGTTTCTGAAATTTCTTTTATTTGAGTATTGTACCTCCTGGACTTGTTTTCTAATTTTCTTATCTTTACTCTTTTAATCATCAGTTTTTGAGGTTTTTGGCTATACTTTCAGGGAAACCTCCTTAGCTTTATTTTCTAAACTTTCTATTTCTGTCTTTGCATTTTAATTTCCAGGGAGTCTTACTGGTTCTCTAACTGATCTTTTGTCACAACACCCAGTTCTTGTTTCTCCAATGTAATGTATTTTCTCTTTATTTGAGGTATTAATACATTCTTTTTTCAAAATGAAAGGCATGTATATCTCTCAAACATATGTTAAATCAAAGAATACAGATCCCAAAGAGTATATATACTGTCTTATTCTTTTTATATAAATTTCAAAATCAAGCACAACTAATAAACAGTGTTGGAACTCAGTATAAGGATTATCTTTGGGCAAGTAATCATAGTGTAAAGGAGTACATAGAGGGGATTCTGGGAGACTGGTTATCTGTGTCTTGACTTGGATGATAGTTAAATGAGTGTGTGCTGTTTGTGAAAACTAACAGAGCTGAACACTTGAGATTTGTGTCATTTTCTCATGTCTGTGTTACGTCAATAAAAAGTTTCATTTTGAATAACAACTGGCTATATTTCCAAAGGTCTAATAATTTTCATTGATTTTTTAATTTTTTGAAGTAGATCATCAGATTATGAACAAATAAACATAATGTTGCCTCTTTTTTCTTTTCATTCTATACTTTTGTTATTACCTCAACTGAAACCCACAGAACAACAGTGAATATTAGCTGTGAGAGCCGATCTTTGTCTCATTCCTCACTGAAGCATTTTACTGTTAGGACTAATAATTGGTTTGTTTTAAATAGACATGAGGTTAGGGACATTTTCTTCCTAATTTGCTAGGAGTTTTTCTTGGGAATGTATGGGGAATGTTTTCACATGTTTTTTTGGTGTTTATTAAGATTGTAATTTTTTGTTTTGAATCATATTAATACAGTGTGCAACATAGGGCCATATTTGTATTTCTGGAATAAACTCTACTTGGGTCCTGGTGTGTTAATTGCCAGTATTTTAGTTAAAAATTTCAACCCTCAATTGATTAGTGAAACATGTATGTAGTTTTATTTTTTGTGTGTATATACGCTGTGTTTTTTTTAAAAAAACAGCCTTATTGAGATATAACTAATGTCATACATTTTACTCACTTACATATGCACAATGAAATGAGTTTTAGTAATGTATATTCACACCAGAATATGCAACCATCAGCACAAATTTAGTACATACTCATCACCCTTAAAAGAAACCCTTACTCATTTCACCCGGACCCCCACGGCCCGAGCAATCACTGATCTACTTCCCGTCTCTCTAGATTTGCCTATTCTGGACATTTCATGTAAATGGAATAAATGGTATTTTGTGGCTGGCTTCTTTCACTTGTCATAATGTGTTCAAGGTGTGTGTGCTGGCTTTACTGCTTTTATAATGAGCATTACACATGTTTGGAAAAAATAATAAAGTTTCCATTTTCTTTTATGTTCCGGGGACTTCAGATCACATGCTGTTTTCCTATTCCTCAAAAAATTGACCAAATTTATTTGTCCCATCTGGTTCTGGTGCCTTTTTCGGATAGTAATTCTTGATGACTTTTCCAGGATTTTCAGTGGTTGGTCTACACCCGGGTTTTTTTGTTTGTTTGTTTGTTTTTAATGTCAGTTTTCTGCTGTGTCTCAGAAAGCTTTCTGGATTGAGATTTCTTCCATTCATGTATCATTTAAACATTTACAACCTTCTTTATGTTTGTGGTCAAAGCCTTTTCTCAGTCTTGATGGCGTGGATGTGTTTTTTCTCTCCATTGAAAGTTAGATGTAACTTTAGTTGGCCTTTTCAAAGAACCAACCCTGAGTGATCCCTTCTCCTCCTTTCCTGTGTACAGATTCTATAGCCCCCACTTTGTCTCTCACCCTCTTGCCTTTGGCTTCTTGCTTTCCTCCCATCTGAATTGGCATCTCAGTTCATTTATTTATTTTTTGTCCGGCTTAATATAATAGCAAAGACATTGAATGTTACGTGTTTTCCTCCGAATATGGATCTTGCCACAGCTCATAGGTTTTTTATACGTAGTGCTTCAGTTGTCGCTGTTTTCTAAATAGTGTATAATTTCAGTTTTATTTCCTTTTGATCAAGGAGTTTTATAGAATTTTTTTTTTTTGTAATTCACTGATGAAGTTTTAAAAATGTAAGCCTTAAGTCTTAATGTATTGCTTTAACTGCATTGTGGTGATTTTCTTTTTGAGTATTAAAATTTGAGGAAGGGAGGCTAATACAGGATCAACTTTTATGATGTTTATTAGAAAAGAAGTTGTGTTATCCACTGGCTAGCACGTTGGCATGCATTTTTAAAATCACTGGTATTCAACCCATTGGTTTGTCCTTGAGGAGTGGTGTGGACCGAGCTGGGCTGGGCTGGTCCACTTCCTAGGGCTGTGTCCCTTGCAAAGGGGAATATCCGGTGGGTGGAGGCCCAAGGACTCCAGAGCATGCACAAAGCACCTTGCCATTTAACTTTTTATTTTTGGCAAGTTCTCTTTCATGAAGTGTAGTTAGAGTATTCACTTTGCTGTAAATCCTTGGTTGCTTTTTCTCAATCTTGCTCCACCTGCCTAAAGTGATCGCCATTTCTGCCTAGCTCAGGCCTGGCCCTAGACTCCCTGTCACTCTCAGTATTCTTACTTGTCCTGGCCATCCCTCTGTTCTCATTGGTGGTTCCGTGAGTCCCAGACTTAGGAGAAAGAGTCATGCTTACCTTGTCCATTGTTCTCTTTCTAGCCCCGTCCCTGCCCGAAACATAGTAAATAAACATCTTGTGCATGAATTCAGGTTGAGTGGGGCTGCCAGGGTCAGAGTAAGGGGTGGAATGAGGGCTTCCAGATTTCATTTTGAGCATCATTTATAATTATGTTCCGGATATTGTTTGTCTATGTTTAGCATGGTCAGCAAATGATTCCAAATACTACCTGTTGGCGTCCTTTGATGTCCATCCTTTGTATAAGCTAGCACGGCAGGACAGACGTGGGAGGGCTGTGGCGTGAGCAGCATGCTTGCGTGCTCTGCTGTCTGCCCCCCTTTGACTATTTCATCTCCTTCAGCAGTGCCATCTCCCCCTCTCCACAAACCCTCACTGGGCATTGAGTGTCTCCATTGAGGTTCCCTTTGTCTGTCTGCAGACGCAGTGAGTGGCTCCGTTGCATTCTGGCATTCCAGGTCCTCACTGGACTCTCCACATCCTCTTGTAAGAGCTCTATCTGTCCGAGCCCTACTCCCTGGCTGACTTGCTCATCTCCATACTCTTATTCACACTACAATTTTAAAGGCTTAGGTCATGAATTAATATGTCCCATAAGAATAATACATTTCAGGGTATTTTGGGGGGGGCATTTCAATCAGTCTTTATTCACTTCTTCGCTCCTTCATTCAGCAAATACTTCTTGAGCATCACTATGAATGAGGCACTGTACCAGACCCCATGGGACAAATGACAGCTCCCATTCCCAGAGAAGACAGCTATCTCTAATGCTTGTGGTCCACACTCCCCAGCCTTCCCTCTGGAATCTCACACCCGCCGGGCCAACACTGCACTGGACAGAGCATGACTTCTCTTTAAGGGACAGTCCTGTTTGCGTAAGAGAACAAGTCAAACTTTGAAAACCAAGTAGGCTGGCTCAAACCTCGGTCTCAGCGCCTGTCAGCTGTTTGCTCTGGTTAATTCCACGGAGCCCCAGAACCCAGGAGAAGTCTCAGGAGAGAGATTGCTATGTCTCAGGGCTCCTATGTGAACGTTAAGGCCAATGATACATGCAATGCCATTTACCTGGGTTCACAGTATATCACGGGAGCCAGTGGACTGTTAGTTTTTTCCTGTTCTTCTGAAAATCAAGTCTTGAGGGCCGGAAGGGAGGAAAAAATTGTTTACTTATTCAAATGCATCTGAGTAAGTGCTATTGCATGTTTAAGTAAGTGTCATTGTAGAAAGGAGCTAATGACATTTCAGCTAGAACAGCAGGCATCAACAGAAAGGGGGGGCACACAGCCACCCCCACCGCTCCACTCCGTGAAGCCACACTGTGTTCCTCAGTAGGCCCTCTGTTCTCTCCCACCCTCATCCTCCTCTGTCGAGTGCCACAGCAAGGCTCATTGGGAGGGATCGTCCCGATGTGCTGCCAGGCCTTGAGCCTGGACAGTCCTTTTCCATCACAGGCACGGTGGGACTCTATTCTATGCATTAGTAGACTAATATCTGATTGACCTCTGGTCGCTGCAGGAACAAGGAAAGCAGAGCTTTGCCATTGAGTTAAAAGCTGCGTAGAGCAGTAGATAGGCACATCAGGTACACAGGTGGAATTAGAGAATCCCATCAAATAGACAAGGATGGCAGTGTTGGACCCTAGAAATGGAGGAAATAGCAAACTCACATAAGATTCTTATTCCTTAATGTTACCGGGTAAGGGCTTGCTGCCCGATGCACATAGGCACCAATACTATGGCACCAGCTTTTTTTTTTTTTTTTCCTTTTTCTGAAGCTGGAAACAGGGAGAGACAGTCAGACAGACTCCCGCATGCGCCCGACCGGGATCCACCCAGAACACCCACCATGGGGCAACGCTCTGCCCACCAGGGGGCGATGCTCTGCCCATCCTGGGCGTCGCCATGTTGCGACCAGAGCCACTCTAGCGCCTGAGGCAGAGGCCACAGAGCTATTCCCAGCGCCCGGGCCATCCTTGCTCCAATGGAGCCTCGGCTGCGGGAGGGGAAGAGAGAGACAGAGAGGAAAGCGCGACGGAGGGGTGGAGAAGCAAATGGGCGCTTCTCCTGTGTGCCCTGGCCAGGAATCGAACCCGGGTCCTCCGCACGCTAGGCCAACGCTCTACCGCTGAGCCATCCGGCCAGGGCATGGCACCAGCTTTTGATGAAAGAAAAGCTTTTATTGCTATGGTGACCCACAAGGAGACAGAAGGCAAGGCTCAAATCTGTCTTTCCAGTCCAGAGTTCAGGATGGGTTTTAAGGGTTTGGAGGAAACAGGCTGTTCATAGTACTGGCTGGGCAGGTTTTGATTGGCAGTTTTGGATCTTGGTCATTTGTAGTAAGGGGCTTCAGCACCAGAGCTTCCTGGACACAGGAGCCTTCACTTTGAAAGGGCTCTCGTGTTCAAGTTCTGGTTATGTCCTTGTCCTTTGGTTTGGGTGAGTTTGTGTTGGGGAGCATTGAGATTTTGGTTCTGGGTGCAGATGGAAGTCAAAGTTCTCTCCTCTGGATAAGCTTCAGCTGCATGGCTTGTGATTTTGGTGTGTTGTTTCTGAAAAATACTCAGTATCTTTTTATAAATAGGATAGAACCATTTTGAGCTGATTCTGTGGTTCCGTTAAATACAATTATCGATCACATACAGCAGATAAAAATAAATAGAAACAGGGGGGGGGGAAATCTTTCCTTTTATTCTTTAAGGTCCCCTACTGGGACCTTATAACAAGAGACAAGTTAACAGGAGAAGCAAACAGAACTTTATTAACATGTATATCTCACATACAGCTGACCCTTGAACTAATGCAGGGACTAGGGGTGTCGACCACCCATGTAGTCATAAATTCAAGTATGACTTAAGTCAGCCTTCTGCATACATGGATTCCCAACTGTGGATTGAAAATATGGTTGACCTTTGAACAAGCCAGTTTAAACTGCGTGGGTCAACTTACAAGCGTATAAGTAGACCTATCCCAGTTCAAACACCTGTTGTTCAAAGGTCAACTGTATACCTGGGAGAAACTCAGGATGAGTATCGAAGAGGTGACTTAGAACTGGAGCTTCACTACCATCTTCATCTAAAACAGAAGAAGAAGGGTGTGGAAGACTAGTTATGGGAAAGGGACAGGAAAAGTACCGTAAGCAAGGGTAAGGTTTGTTATGCAGATTTAAGTCAGTGCCTTCTACATGGATAAGAATCTTGTGATTTAGAGTCATCCTCCTCCCCCAGGTACAGAGGGTAAGAGACACTTACTGTGGAGATTTCTTTATAAGTGTCCCTGTCCCTTACAGAAGGGGAACTTCTACTCTGTTGTCGGAGCTTTTCCTGTGTCCTGCTGTTTCTCAAAGATACTCTTATGCCAAAGAGGACTATTTTGAGATGGCATATACTGTTCTCCTACGGTCATATTTTGGGGTGGCATACGAGAGTCTCCTACAAAACTAAATCACTACTCATGTTAACAACAAGTACAAGCAGAGTTTGGGTGGCCACTGTCCACCTGTGATGGGTATATGTGGCCAGATCTTTTTGAAGGGCAGGGAGGCAAAATAGATCTCACATCAAGGAGTTGGGTTTGGGATGAAAATAAAAAGTAAGGAGTGTGGATCCTGCCAAAAAAGATTAATTTGAGGGGAACCCCAAGAAGGAATTCATTTGTCAAGGGGGGCTCCCCAAAGTCAACTGAGGGCCCATTTTTTTTTTTCATTTTTCTGAAGCTGGAAACAGGGAGAGACAGTCAGACAGACTCCCGCATGCGCCCGACCGGGATCCACCCGGCACGCCCACCATGGGGCGACGCTCTGCCCACCAGGGGGCGATGCTCTGCCCCTCCGGGGCGTCGCCATGTTGGCGACCAGAGCCACTCTAGCGCCTGAGGCAGAGGCCACAGAGCCATCCCCAGTGCCCGGGCCATCTTTGCTCCAATGGAGCCTTGGCTGCGGGAGGGGAAGAGAGAGACAGAGAGGAAAGCGCGGCGGAGGGGTGGAGAAGCAAATGGGCGCTTCTCCTGTGTGCCCTGGCCGGGAATCGAACCCGGGTCCTCCGCACACTAGGCCAGAGGGCCCATATTTTACAAATAGTAAGAGTCTAGCAGCCATTTGCTGACAGAGGCTCCTCGTGTCCTCTCCATACTGGAAAGAAGCTCAGACTGAGCTCTAGGTTTCCTCCCCTGTGCCCTCTCATTTATACCATCTAAATCAACTATTATAAGGGAGTTCCTGTCTTCCGCTTTTGTCCAATGGACTAAGACCTGCTCTATCCAATCAAATCTATTTAAATTATATACTCATTTGCATATATACCAACCAATCAGAACTGTATGAATTTGGACACCTCATTTACATAAAATGTAACTACAAGAACCTGGGTGGAAACTTTTGCCATAAAAACAAGGCCTCCCCTTTGTCTTGAGGAAACACCAGGCTGATCCCTGAATCTGAGTTTGCTGGGCTGCAACTCCTTTTTTGCTTCAATAAATGCTTTAAAAAAATTACTTATTACAGTCTAAGATTAATTTTGGTTTACAGGGGAAAATTACAGAGCTATCAAATGATACGTGCCTAACAACTTCTCATGCTTATGGCTGAAACCCAGGCATTTAGAATGTATTAGTCAGAATCACATCATCCAGTTTTTCTAGGTCTTAACAGATGACACCACAGACTTGCCAAGGCAAAGCCAAGTCTAAACCTCACACTGTGAATGCTGGAAATATTATCTCACAGATGTTAGACAAACACTTAAAAAACAACCTGAAGAAAACAATGGAGAGACAATGTAGGAATAGGCCTTCCATTTTTCTTAAGCAGGAGGCCTTGGAATAAATTGTTGACCTACTACACTCTTTTCTCATTACTAAGCCAAGTATTTCATGACTTCCATAGTAAGTATTCAAAATAGGAGGGGTGAGAATAGAAAGATTTCTTAGAAGCAGACTAAAGCAGTCCTTCATCCAAAGGCTTATGAGGAGTATTTGAAGAATGATTGCTGAGAGCTGTGGTTTTCTTTCATGTGTGTATTAATTCAATGTCCTTTTTGCTCAGTGGGACATAAATATACATCACTGAAATTAACATAAAAAGGCAGAAATGGGACTTCCATTAACATATCCTTGGGGAATAAGCACTTTCCACATGATTGCCTGATGCTGTTGCCTCCCTCCTTGGAGCTGGGTGGCTGGCCTGCTCTGGCTGAACCCCTCCCAGTTCTCTGATTCTCTGTCTTCCCCGGCCGTTCTTCTGGAGTGTCATTCCTGGCAAGGGGTGCTCTCATTTTAGCACTCTCTCCCCCAGATGTCCCAACAGGTTTGAGTTATTTATTATGTAATAGCTGTGAGCTTGTTGTGTGACCCTCTGGGATAAGAAATGATGCATATTTCCAGTTTGGGGATCAACTGAAAACTGGCTCAATTAGCTAGATGTCTGGGAATGCCATTATTTGGCTCCCCTGTTCCCGTCTACTTTGTCAAGGATGCTGAGGTCATGGGAAAGCAGAGCAGGTCCTCGTGCTCAGAGATGTGAGGATAGGAGCTGCTCTGAGTTATAGATACGCCCCTTATGTAGATCTAGACGCTTCTCTCTGCTGCTCAACCTTCCAAAGGCATTCATACAGCTACTCCCTGTTGGGACACTGTGGGCACCAGGACAAAGATCTCCTCTACATAGTAGAATATCCCCCTACCCCCGGGGTATGTGTTCCAAGACCCCCAATGGATGCCTGAAACTACAGATCATACCGAACAGAACATAGACTGATTTTTCTGATACATGCTTACCTATGATAAAATTTAACCTATAAATTAGACACAGTAAGAGATTAATAATAATAACTAATAATTTAATAGAATAATTATAACAATATACTATAATAAAATTTATGTGAATGTAGTCTCTCAAAATATACTGTACTCAGCCTTCTTTTGGGGATGATGTGAGATAATACAGTGCCTACATGATGAGGCGAAGTCAGGTGAATGATGATCATTGTTACGTAGCATTAGGCTACTTACTATACAGGTGACTTGAACACAAGCGCTGTAAAACTATGACAGTTGATCTGATAACTTAGATGGCTACTGATTGACTAACAGGTGGATAGGACCAGCAGACACGCTGGACAGAGGCATGATTCACGTCCCAGGCAGGATAGAGCAGAGCAGCACAAGATTTCATCCCTCTCCTCGGAAGAGTCTGTGATTTAAAACTTGTGAATTGTTTGTTACTAGAAATTTCCATTTAATATTTTTGAACTGTGGTCAACCGTGGGTGACTGGAACTGTGGGAAGCAAAACCACACAAATAAAGGGGCCTATTATAGTGGAGAACATTTTCAGTTTCAAGTATGCTCATTCTTACCCTCAGCCATTTTAGCTCCTCCGCTCGTAGGGTATTAGAAAAATTTATAACACTTGTCAAAATGGTAAGGAAGACTTTATTCAAGACTATCGTAGTCAGGGTTGACTTTCTTGTAATAGGGGAGAGATCAAGCTCTACGCCGACTACAACAAGGACAGAGGGGACTTCTAGACAAGGAGCGGGATGACGAAGTCAGTGGATGGGAACTTCCTAAGAGAACATCAAGGGTGGGCGGGCTCTTGCTAATCTGAGTTAAGATTCTTGCTGAAGTTCGAGCCAAAGGCTTAAACGTCAAGAATGGGGGATGAGGAAATTAGTAATATGACGGGTGGGAGATTTTTCTCTAAACTAACTTTTCAGGATCCTTGCTAAAACTGAACTCAGCCAGGATGGACACAGAAGGTCGAGGCTAAGGTCTGGTAGAGAAGAGGGCTCAGAGGAGCCTAACTGAAGTTCAGTCAAGGGAGAGAGTCTCCATCAAGGGGCAGCCTCCCACTGCCCTGCCCTCCACGCCAACAATGGAGCCCAAGCTCTAAACATGGGTGCGGTGGGGCCTTTCTTCAGAGATGCTCCTAAAACCATTTCCCCTCCCCCAGCATAACCTTCACATCACAAATATTGGCTGGGAAAATGATCTTTTGGTTCATTCCTGTCTCCCTGTGCAAATGGAAGGGACAGGGATCAGAATACTCCTTGGCAATCCTTCCACCTGCTAATCTCTGACTCCCACCCAGTCCATGGATGACGTCAGGATCCCCAGACCCGGTGCTGGGGGACAACGAGAGACAAAGAGAAGAGACTGCTTCCTCCTGTGATTGTTTCTCATTCCTATTAGTCTTGTCTCCAGCCTCCTAAACACAGCAGTGCTCGAGTTACAACATCACATAAAGAATAAAAGCTTTAAGGAAATGTCATTTACCCTGTTCGGCTTGATCTCGTGAGAGTTTGCCAAGTCTACCTGTTCTCAGGCAAGGTTTGAAAGCCTTCACTCTCCCCAAGGTGACAGCATGACGGGCCATGCAGAATGAGACAGAGCTCCGTCTCCTGCCACCAGGGCCCAACATTGATGGGAGCAGAGTTCAAAAACAGATTCCTGGTCTCACCAAGACTGCTCAGTGAGAGCATTAGCCCTTGCTTTAACTTCCGTTTACCTGCCTTCTCTTTCTCTCAAGTCTAGCCCTCTTTCAAGTTATGTGTCTAAGCACTTCCTCCACCGACAGCAGTCATGGCAGAATCCACAAAGAAGTTAGAAAGCTGTCCCTTCCCAATCCAAGGAGCTGCTGTCTGATTGGAAAGGGGCTGGGGTGGGGCTAGGCAACATGTCTTACCAGTGATCGGCAAACTGCGGCTCGTGAACCACATGCGGCTCTTTGGCCCCTTGAGTGTGGCTCTCCTGCAAAATACCACGTGCAGGAGCTACTTGATAAGGACTGTACCTACCTATATAGTTTAAGTTTAAAAAATTTGGCTCTCGAAAGAAATTTTAGTCGTACTGTTGGCATTTGGGTCTGTTGACTAATGAGTTTGCCAACCACTGTCTTAGACCCATTTGCTCGTCAGCTATACTGTGTTATAGATCAGTAGGGCTTTGTGTTTCTAAATAGGCTTTCATTTACGTAAGACCCACAGGAGGTTAAGTGAATGCTGATTGTCTGTATGACAAAAGCGTTACTCTTTAGAAGGATGGGGGACACAGTCATGCCTGGAAGATAATGATCATCAAAAAACACAAAGGCAAGAAGTCCTATTTTTCATCTAAAGTACAGAAACATCTTGTTTTACTATAAGATGTGTGCTTGAAAAACTGGCCTTTCATGTTCATTCTGCGTTAGAATCCTACTTTTCTGACGCCCTCCTCGTGGCAGTACTTGGCCTCGTGAGCTACCAGCTTGGTGATGGGAGAAAGGTTTGGGGTTTTGGGGGGCTAAGTCTCATGCACAGAGTTCCATTCTACACAGTAGGGAACACAAAAAGCCAAAGAAAGAGCTAAAAGTCTATGTGGAAACCTGAAGTCCAAATACTGGGAAAATCAGACATGGATGACAGCTATGACGGAGACCCAGGGGTCTCAGAGCCAAAGCGTACTGGCCAGTCTCTACACAGATGGGTCCTGGGTGACAGTGTCTACACCAGGCAGGCCTTGCATCCGGTTTAATGACCTGGCACATGGGGAGATTATGGGTGTGTTCTGGGTGTTGTTTATATAATAGGTGGTATCCCCCAAACTCTTAACAGTCCATGCTCCTCCTAGCTGGACCTAGGAGCTTACAGTGTCTGTCTGGGTACAGTGAACTTGGCATCCTCTGCCTAGAGCTACTTCCATTTTTTCCATTTGTCCATCTAGGATCTGTAATTCATTCATTCTTCCATTTATTGATTAAAGATATATTGAGCTATTATTGTTAGTTGGTTTCAGGGTCTTAATTATAAGCCAAAATAGGAACTTCTGTCTCTTAAGAAGCCTGGAGGTGCCTAACCTGTGGTGGCGCAGTGGATAAAGCAACGGCCTGGAAATGCTGAGGTCGCCGGTTCAAAACCCTGGGCTTGCCTGGTCAAGGCACATATGGGAGTTGATGCTTCCATCCCCCCCCTTCTCTCTCTTTGTCTCTCCTCTCTCTCTCTCTCTCTCTCTCTCTCTCTCTCCCTCCCTCTCCTCTCTAAAATGAATAAAAATAAATTAAAAAAAAGAAGCCTGGAGGTAGGTTGGGAGGGGGATATTGATCATGTTACTGCACAAATGAACTCAGTGATAAACTGATGAGCCCGGTACTGATAGCAAACATGGTGATGTGAGAAGGTGATTGGGGAAGGTTTCTCCTCAATGAGGACATTGGAGTAGAGATGAAAGACAGTAGAAATTAAATAAGCAAAGGAATGGGAGAGGAGGGAGACTGGTTTGCACTCAGGGAATGTTCATTGGAGGTTCTGGGGTGGGAAGCAGAATCGCAGTTCCCAGGAACCTCTAGGAGGTCAGTGTCCCTGGAGGAACAGTGTAAAAGAAGGTTCTGGAATCCCAGAGGCCTGAGTTCAAATGTTGGCTCCACTGTGTCACTTTGAGCAAGTTAGTTGAACTTTCTAAGCCTCAGATTCCTCATTTGGAAATTATGAGTAGCACAGCGTGATGACTCCAGTTAGCAATACTGTTATATACTCAAAAGTTGCTAAGTTAGTAGATCTTAAATGTTCTCACTACAAAAAGGAAATGATAATTATGTGAGGTGATGGAGGTGTTAACTAACGCTGCTTTGATAATCATTTCACAATATGTGTATATAAGCATCAAATCATCATGTGATACACCTTAAACTTCCACTGGGCTACATGTCAACTTTATCTCAGTAAAGCTGGGGAAAAAAAAATAACAGTAGTTCCAGTCACTGAGGGCAATTGCCAGTAATACCAGCCAATGTTGTGACCTTTGAAGACCGAGGCCAGGAACCAGAAGACCGATGAGACTTCATCATGCAGTTAGAGATACTGTCCAATGAAGAAAAAGCTTGGTCTTAAGACCAATTTTCACATTTACGATTGTAGTCTAGTTAATAATGATAGATTTCCAAAAATAAGAGCTAATATGTGAATACAACATTAAATTTGGGGGCCAGTTGGTTGGTTGGTTGGTTGGAACACCAGCAGAAGCCAAGTTGAAGGGAACACTTTTACTTATTTATTTTTTTATTTTTACAGAGACAGAGAGAGGGATAGATAGGGACAGACAGACAGGAACGGAGAGAGATGAGAAGCATCAATCATCAGTTTTTTGTGACCATGGGCCTTTAGCAGACGGAGTAACCCCTTGCTCGAGCCAGCGACCTTGGTTCCAAGCTGGTGAGCTTTGCTCAAACCAGATGAGCCCTCGCTCAAGCTGGCAATCTCGGGGTCTTGACCCTGGGTCTTCCGCATCCCAGTCCGATGCTCTATCCACTGAGCCACCACCTGGTCAGGCGAAGGGAGCACTTTTAATGGGAAGTCCTCTTCCTGGTGATGTTTATCTGGCGTATTTATTGGGCTCTCTCTGGTTGTTCAGACCCAAACTCAGAAAGAAAAAACTCTTTTTAAAAACTGCTGGCTTTTAGAAATTAAAAGACAGACCCTAGCAGGAGGGAGGTGATGTAAAAACCACAGTCTAGGCAGAGATGTAAACTAGATCAGAAAGTGAACAGACTGGAGAGTCTCGTTAACTGAAAGGCACCCGAGGGAACCCCGAGTTCTGAAAACAAGCGGTGGGGAGTCCCAAACTAAATCAGCTATTTGGTTCTCATATTTCAGAGAATGCGGGTGCATGTTTTTCATATTGAGCAATATTTGGGTTTTTTGGGGTTTTTTGTAAATAGGGCTCATTAGTTCTCTCTGTTTTCTTTCTTTTTAAAAAAATTTCATGCAAGTTCATTAAATATGAGATGCAGCAGTGGACTGAACTCTTGCCAAACCTGATTCCCCAAATCACAGTGAATCCATTGGACATTTTGAAAAGCATACATGTAGTTTTAAAATAAATTATGTGTGACTCCAATGTGACTGGGCCCCTGTGGGCAGCTTCTGTTCTTATCCCTCCATCCTTCTAGAAACAGGGCTCAGCATTGTAGCCTTCAAAAGCAAATCTAGCTCCACAAAGCATGTTTTATGTAAAATAGATTTCACAGGCGATTAATGCGAGAGGCCGTAGAGAAAGCCATGCTGCAAGCCATCGTAAAATTTAAAATTGCTGTTAAATACTTGATTCTACCCTTCAATTTCCTCATTGGCTCCCGGTCTCTCTTATCCCCCCCTCCCCCACTGTCTTTCTCTGTTTCTTCTCTTACGCTAAGCACATTAGCTCTGCCTTTCAGATCTGATTTTCTCAAACCCATCTTTGCTCTTAGCAAACAAAGGACCCCTTCAGTGCTCCATCTTTTGCAGTTGGGGATTTTAAACCACAAAGAAGGCTTTCCCATCACAGATATTTACTTTTCAGTTTGCATCTGTGTGTTGGCTCAGTCCTGATATTTGCATTCAATGATTGTGTTCTGAAGTAGGAGAAAAACAACCGGACTCTGTCAGCCAGGCTCACTGTTGTCTCTTTGCGCAGAGGTCCTGACCGCTGTGTGCTTCCGTTACCGTGTGTGGTTGTGGAAGTGTTGACTGAACTCCTGAAGGAAACTGCAGCTTTTCTGGGCTCATGGCAAAGCCAGCTTAATGGCACAGTATAGGTCACTTAGTTCAGCCGTCATGTATGACAGTGCAGTAGTGGGCCCTTCAGCCAGACCATCATCCTTCGTAGTTGTGCAACCTTGGACCAGTCTCCTAACTTCTCTGGGACTCGATTTTATAGTATATAAAATGGGGATGTATTCACAGCCCCTAGCTCAGGGACTTGTGAGCATGAATGAGTTAATATCACTAAAGTAGAATTTTCAAAAAGGTAAAATCGTGTCTTACATGAGAATATAAAGTGAAAACATAACATTTTATTCAAGTTATTAAATCATGGAAGAATCAATAAGATGTTAAGTCTAGTCAAATGAAAGTTTGATTTACAGAGATTTGGATTCTTTACCAGGAAAAATGCATTGCAGGTAGCATTTCCACTGTTTTCAGCTTCCTACAATGCAACAGCTACCCGTAGGTGGGAGACTGAATAATGTCCCTCCCCCTCCACAAAGATATTCATATTCTCCCATTCCAATCTCTGGAACCTGTCACTGTTATCTTATATGGCAAAGATTGGCTTTGCAAATGTGATTAAATTAAAGCTTTTAAGATGAATCACGTGTGGGCCCTAAATGGAATCACATGTATTGTTATAAGAGGGAGGCAGAGGGAGATCTGGCATGCATGAACGTGTGTGCGCGCACACGCACACACACACACACACACAGCAGTGTGACCACAGAGGCAGTGAGAAGAGTGATGGAACCGCAAACCAAAGAATGCTGGCAGCCACCAGATGCTGGCAGAGGCGAAGAACAGTTTCTCCCTTGTGGCATCTGGAGGGAGTACAACTGGCAGATACTACACATTCAGCCCAGTGAAATGGATTTCAGACGTCTGGTCTCCAGAACCTGAGATAGAATACATTTCTGTTGTTTTAAGCCAGTGGTCCCCAACCCCCGGGCCGCAGACCGGTACTGGTCCATGGGCCATTTGGTACCAGTCCTCAGAGAAAGAATAAATAACTTACATTATTTCCGTTTTATTTATATTTAAGTCTGAACGATGTTTTATTTTTAAAAAATGACCAGATTCCGCCCTGGCCGGTTGGCTCAGCAGTAGAGCGTCGGCCTAGCGTGCGGAGGACCCAGGTTCGATTCCCGGCCAGGGCACACAGGAGAAGCGCCCATTTGCTTCTCCACCCCTCCGCCGCGCCTTCCTCTCTGTCTCTCTCTTCCCCTCCTGCAGCCAAGGCTCCATTGGAGCAAAGATGGCCCGGGCGCTGGGGATGGCTCTGTGGCCTCTGCCTCAGGCGCTAGAGTGGCTCTGGTCGCAACATGGCGACACCCAGGATGGGCAGAGCATCGCCCCCTGGTGGGCAGAGCGTTGCCCCTGGTGGGCGTGCCGGGTGGATCCATGTCGGGCGCATGCGGGAGTCTGTCTGACTGTCTCTCCCTATTTCCAGCTTCAGAAAAATGCAAAAAAAAAAAAAAGACCAGATTCCCTCTGTTACATCCATCTAAGACTCACTCTTGATGCTTGTCTTGGCCACGTGATACATTTATCCGTCCCACCCTAAAGGCCGGTCCCTGAAAATATTTTCTGACATTAAACTAGCCCGTGGCCCCAAAAAAGGTTGGGGACCACTGTTTTAAGCCACCAAGTTTGGGCTTATTTGTTATAGCATCCATGGGACTTGGATAAATAGAGTTGTAAAATAGCTTCCTCAACAGAAAGTCACTGAAAGGCGCACAGGATCCCTGGAGGATCTGCTGAACCAGACCCAGCACTACATGAAAGGACCACAGGGAATTGCTTATCCCTTCCCATGTTTCAAGTCTTCCTGAAGGTCTTGAGATATGTATAGTGATATTAACTCATTATATATACAATGTCTAAAGTGCTTGGGAAATAGGTAGCATCCAATTTATAGTAAGCATTATGATGTGAATGTTACTGTTACTAATAATTGTCATCATCTTCATCATTCTTTTCTTCCTGTTCCCCGGCAGAGGTGGTCCTTTTCATTTGGTGGGCTGTGGATTGGGAACCAATGAGTCACTGGCCTGAACGGGATTCCTGTCCCAGTGGAAGAGAACAATGGGAATTTGAGTAAAAGGAAGGCTGCTCTAGTTGGAGGTGAGAGTTGCAGGTTTTAGGTGTGGGAGTGTAACAGTGTAAGGTGTTGGCAGTGATGGGCTTTGTGTTATTCAGGCCTCCCAGCTTGATGTCCTGAGCTCCTGGGGAGATACAGATAGCAAAAAGGACAAGTAAAGGGGAAGATGTATGGCTTTCAATTAACCAAAATCATGGAGAGTGCCAATGGGACATAAAAATGCTGGCTTGCAAATCCCCTGAATAGCAGAAGTAAGTGCCTTAATGCTAGCTTAAAAGGAGATTGTATTTTTTTTCCCCCAAACGAATGAGGAAAAGCCATAGGTTGATGAGAATGCTGAAGAGATGGAGTGTGACATTTAATTGAATTTTGAATTAATCCAGGACTGTGGCTCTAAAGAGGGTGGGAGAGGATTTTTTGTCCCCTGGGGGACATTTGGCAATATGTGGTGACATTTTTGGTCATTACAAGTAAAGGTACCACTGGCATCTGTTGGGCACAAGTAAAGGTACCAGAATGAAGGGCTATGTAGCCCAAAATATCAGTAATGCTGAGGCTGAGACATTTGCATCTAGGGTAAAAGTGCAAGACTCATAGAATCAGCCCTGGCTGGTTGGCTCAGTGGATAGAGCGTCAGCCTGGCATATGGATGTCCTGGGTTTGATTCCCAGTCAGGGCACACAGGAGAAACGACCATCTGCTTATCTCCCCCTCACTCCTTCCTTTTTCTCCCTTCTCTTCCTTCTCTCCCTTTTCCCCTCCCACAGCCAGTGGCTCTATTGGTTCATAGGTCTGCCTTGGATGCTGAGGATGGCTTGGTTGGTTTGAACATCGGCCTTAGATGCTAAAAATAGATTGGTTGATTCAAGCATTAGCCCAAGACAAGAGATACTGGGTGGATCCCGGTCAGGGCGCATGTAGGAGTCTGTCTCACTTTCTTCCCTCCTCTCACTTAAAAAAAATGACTCATAGAACCAGAGCCCTGGAGGGGACCATAGAGATGATAAAGTTGAGTGGTTTTCAAATGGCATCCTTTAGATTCCACAGGGTGGGGTGAAGAGGCCCTGGGAGCGACTATGGGACCCGAGGGGGTGGGGAGGGGTTCTCCAGATGTTGCCACATGGCAGGTCCTTCTTTTCCTTTGCTGTTGTGTTGCTGTGGGACTGAACGTTTCAGCTGGGCATATTGCTGCTCAACAGAAGTTTGAAAGATTTTCAGGCATGAACTGGTTTACTTTCTGACCATAATGAACACATAAAACTGGATAACTATAAAAGAGATCTTCGTTTACTGAGAATCTTACTGAGACTATTTACAGAACACTTACTGTGCCTACCCTGCAGTTGGCTCTGAACACCTAGGGGGTATAAGATTTACAGCTGAAATTATCCAATTCCAGCAGATATTCTGCAAGTTGGAGTTTTAAATAAACCACAGCTTACGTCTTGCCTTTGAATGACTGACTTTCTGTGTCTCGATGTCCAGTGGTGGGGGCCAGGAAAAGTAAGGACACACTGGTATCCTGCTGTCTTCTTGCTTGTGGCTACCTCACACCGTGTTTGGCGGGGTTTCCACCAGGAGTTCTGTTTTCTAAGGTCAAACAGAAGCCCACCTGCTCACACACACACACACCCTTGCAGCTCAGGCTGGTCATGAGAACCAGCTTCTCCAGTAGACTCACCTGTGGGAAGCCTGGGGCAGGGAGAAAGGTACTACAGCAGATCCATTTTGGTGACAGGGAGGAGAAAACTCTGAAAGGCATTTTGTTCCCAGCATGGCCAAATGGCCACTGGGTTAGGACTTCCTTCAGTACATTTCTGTTCTGCTAAACTAGCTAGGGTCTGTGTATTGTAGCTCAGTGCTCTGCCTGATGAGGAAGGAGAAAAAGTACAATAGAACTATCTCAGAGACCAAGTCACTTCCCATCTCTGCATCGCTGTGAAGTGCTCATTGCAACCATTAGACAAAGCTTCACTATTCCCACCTCCTCTGTGCTGCCCACCCCAATTAGGCAGGTGTGGGGAGAATTCACTAACAGCAGTATCTCATCCATAGAGTAGAAGTGGTCTTTTACAGTTGAGTTTAAGACCAGAGAGGAGTCTTGCACAGCCCAGGGTAACTATATGGATGACTGACTATACTTTAACCCCCAAAAAATGTTTCAAGTAAAACAAAAAGTTCTTTTCCACCTGGTTTTCACCATGTTGGTCAGCACCTGTGGCTTCAGGCGGGCTCTGTCTTAACATTCTTGGAAGACGCCACAGAGAAAAGGCCGTGACAGGCTGAGAAAGCTGCCTTGATTACAGCGCAGCCTGGCTTCAGATGACACTCAAGCAGGTCATTGATTCAGGCAAGAGAATCTGTGGGTGATAACAGCACAGACCTTTTCTGTTCCAGCCGGTCGGTGAGAAAGAAGTTTCTAGAATTCGGTCTTAGAGGACAACTTCCTCCTGCTGGTACTTATTTATTTGCAAATAGAAAGATTGTTTAAACATCAGTAGAAATGTCCAGAGATTGTATCATCTAAGATGATGTTTGCGGAGAAGGCGTCAACAAAATTGCTTTTGAATGGGCCGTGCTTGAAGAGCCACCAATGGTGTCCGAATCGAGGATTGCTCTGATGCACTCCGGTTACAGGGCCAGAGAACACTTTGTGGCCACTCAGCCATTTTTCTCGAAAGTGTTCAAATGGAAACACTACACCAGAGCTGCATCTGTAAGATGGGTCACACCCTTCATGATGCGGAGGTAGCCATATTCTCTCTCCTTTGAAGTAAACCCCTTCTCAACCAAACAGGCGCATCCTTGGAGATGTTTTTGTCATCTGGTGTGCGTCCATCTTTTAATGACCCTAAGCCATATTTTCTAGGCCATCGTAACACCAGTTGAGCCGATGGTTAAAACTTGGTCCCCAGTAACAGTCACAGGTTGTGGTTCTTGGGAAGCCCTCCGAGGACTCCTGCACGGTCCTGTCTGTACCTCTCCCAGGCAGGACATCTGCTGCCAGCCCTCGTGGCTACCAGCGTGATGCCCACCAGTTTCTCATCTGCTCCCGTATGATGTCTCCTGTTGCTTTGATGCCAAAATGCCATTATGGGTGGCATGGTGCCCACACAGCACAGCTGTCCACACTCACCCAAGGTGCTTTAGTGATACATGTTGCCTACCACCGGTGTCTGATGTCAAGGACTTTGTCTCTCATCATGGCAGAAGAGGCAGGTACCTATCCTGCTGAGACCTTGTGCTTTAAAAACGCAATAGAGATTTTCCAGAATGATCCCTTTCACAGAGTTCAGTAGCAGAAGCCTTTGCAGCTTGCCTGCGAAGCTCCTAAGACAGACACCCGCATCCTGAGCTTGCAGTCACCTGTGTCCTTTGAGTGTGGCCCCCAGCTTTGTACCAAACAGATGCATTTGCTCAGGAGGTAGCTGTGAATCCATTGTGAAAGCTCAGTTGAAAGCTGGCTGTGATGGCTTGATGTTTCACCATGGCTTGGCTGAACTACACCTCCCAATTTTCCCTTCTCTGGATGTTATCCCGTAGGGTGGACCAAAGAGAGATTTGTATGGGGGGTGTGGAGGGTGGAGCTGAAGCAGTAGCCGTTTGTAGCTCACACAGAGTGCTGCTCACCTGCTGGCTCCAGGGACAAAAAGGCACCCTACCTCCTCTTAGGAATTTATAATCGAATTGTCATCTTTCTCTGGTTGGAGCAAAATCATGTTTCACCAACCCCAATTTTGCTGTAACAGAACAAATCTGAATGACTTGTGGCACTTAATATGTTTTCTCCCTGGTCTTGAGAGTACCTGTAGTAGCAGATTTTCATGATTTCCTAGACTTGTGACCTGTCAGTGTTACTCACAGGAATACAATCTAGAGCCTAGATTCTTGAGCTTGAGTGGCATACAGACCACATGGGACGGTTCTCAGTCTCAGCCCCAGATTTTCTCATTCAGCTAGTCAGGGGTGGGTGAGACCGAGAATTTGCATTTTTTTTTAAGTGAGAGGAGAAGAGATAGTGAGACAGACTCCTGCCTGCTGCCTGATTGTGATCTACCTAGCAACCCTGTCTGGAGCTAATGCTTGAACCAACTGAACTATTTTTAGTGCCTAAGGCTGATGCTCAGACCAACCAAGCCATTGGCTGCAAGAGGGGAAGAGAGAGAAATGGGGGAGTGTGAGGAGTAGAAAAGCAGATGGTTGTTTCTCCTGTGTGCCCTAACTGGGAATAAAACCTGGGATGTCCATATGCTGGGCCAATGCTCTATCCACTGAGATAGCCAGCCAGGGCTGGATTTGCATTTTTAACAAGTTCCAGGTGATGTTGATGCAGATGGTCTGGGGCCATGCTCGGAGAATCTAGACATATAGCAAGACCAGAAGGTAGGTCAGGTTGGCACAGACACCAAAATACAGCCCTAAAATGCCTTATTCACACACATCTCCTCTAGACAAAGATAGAATTGGGCCCAGAAGACTGAAATAAGATCAGGAGAATCAGACAGAACAGACAACCTGCTGTAATCAATAAACTTTGGAGACAGCTATTCACTATGGGAAGTGATTCAACCACTCTGAGCTTGGTTCTTCATCTATAAAAACAATAATACCAGCTATCCCATAGGGTGGTTGTAAGAACTGACAGAGAAGGACCTGGACAGGTAGCTCAGTTGGTTGGAGCATCATCCCGATACGCCAAGGTTGCAGATTCGATCCCCGATCAGGGCACATACAATAATCAACCATTGAATGCATAAATAAGTGCAATAGCAAACTGATATTCTCTCTCTCTTCTGCTCTCTCTAAAATCAATAGGTAAATTTTAAGAAATTAGAAGAAAAGGATTGACAGAGATAAAGTATAGAAGGTGCTGGCATGGTGCCTCGTCAGAACAAGCTCTCCCGAGATGAGATGATAGCAAGATAGAAGAACTAGATAGAATGAAAGATAACTAGATAGCATGACAGAATGATGGAACGGTAGCGAGGTCCCTGGAGGTGTCTGTAGGGCACGTGGCGGGTGTAGGCAGAGGGAACAGCATCTTCAGTGACCCGGTTGGGTGCCATGGGCAAAGGAGTTAGTCCCTTCAAAATGTTGGCCTTGTGGTGTCCCGCGCTCTGTCCATGCTCATCCTGCCCACTGAGTAGCTGGGAAAAGGCAGTGTTGGGAGTGGGGGGAGGGGGATGGTCCAGGGGTTTTATTACTTTTCCTTAGGCAGGGAAGGTGAGAAGCTGTCAAGACAACTTCTCTCCAACAGTTGCGTTTCAGAGCTCGTGATTTGCAGTGAGGGCCAACATGGCCCTGAGGCAGGCGTCTTATTTATACATTTGTTCCCTGCCTTGTTCCGGGAAGATTTAAAGCCGCTCTGCACACCCCGGTGTATTAATGCACTCTCTGTGCCTGTGGAGAGAGGCAGAGCTCGTGGTTAGCCCTGGAGGGGCTAACCTGGTGCAGCGGTCCTAGCGGCAGCCCCAGCGCCACCTGGGTGCAGTCGGGAGAAGATCCCTGGGGCAGCTGTGTGGAGGACCGGTCTGCACCCAGACCGCCGAGCCCCGCACAGCCTGTCTGATTCATGGCAGCCTGAGGATTGGCATTTCTAACAAGTCACCTGATGATGCTGATGTCATTGCTGGTCGGGGGTGGGCGTATTTTGAGTGAGAACCGATGTTGAGATCTCTCTTCTATTAGCATGAGCCGGATTCTGTGTCAATGCTTCAGGGACAAGTGGGCCGATTTTAGGTCCTCTTTCCCACCCCCAAAGCTGCCAGGAGCCTTCACTTGCTCCCACTTCCCTGAATGCTTCATGTGCTGGAACTTTCCAACCCTGACACCCATAAAAACGCTCGTTCTTTGGCTCTAACTCTCAAGGCCTTGCTGGGAGCCAGCACCGTAATCCGCTGTCGTTTACTAAAGCACAGAGAATATCTGATGGGTAATTCTTCCCTAGCAGAGGCTTTGGTGGCCAGGGACCTGGGTTCAAAAGCTAAGTTGGCCATGGACTTGTTGGGTGTAACTGGGAAAGTTACTCAAGTTCTCTCAGTTTATTCATTTGTAAAATGGAGAGAATGCAATTTGAATAAACTCGATCTGAGAATTCAAGTTCATAATACAAAGTACTGGACACCGTGTCATCATTCTTCCCTTTTCTTTCCAAAGTCCATTCTAATGGGAGCCTTATCTTGAAGGAATGACCCCAATGGAGAGATTTGAGGGATCACAATGGACCCAAGCAGTAACTTGGAAGATTTGGGGGCCAGGTTCCCCCCTTTAGCATTCTTTAAGTTCATATGTTATGTATGGATGGGTCCTTCTCAGCTCCCTGGTTTCCACTGGTAGACAAATACATTGCAAGAATGAGTAAGTATTTTTGTTGAAATGGTCAGTTTCCAGAGTAAAAGAGTTTTGGTTTCTGCTCCTGTGCATGCTTCAATTCCGGCAGATCCGGGAATCTGAGTGGGCGCTATGGTACAGAGATCAGTGCTGCGTAGACTTGCCTCTGAGGAGCTTGGACCAGTGCCCAGATCCTGCCACACTCTCAGGACTCTCGTGGGCTTGTCCACCTAAGCAGTGAGTGCAGCAGTGGTCCCCTCAGGCCAGCAGGGCTGTCTGGTCACATGTGTCACTGTCCCTTCTATCATCTGGGTGTTCTTGACAGGACTTCAATTTTCCTTCATGTTGAAGGATTGTGTTCACCTGGTAAGGAGAAGAAAATTAGTTCTAATTGCCCCCCCCCATCTCCTTCCTTCTTCCCATCACCCTTCCCCCTGGTCTTTGCCTTTCTTCTCTGAAGAATTCAGGTATTTCCATTTAGACTTATCCGGTGCTTTCTCTCTTTGTCTGTCTCTGTATCTCTCTGTCTCTCGTGGGGCGTGCGCGTGCGCGCACACACACACACACACACACACACACTCCTTTCAATGGCATTGCCGGCTGTATAAGGTTGTTTACTCACAGAAAAGATTGAAGTGCATCAGCCTTTGGATGAGACAGAGGAGAGAATCCAAGGGAAGACTCTACTCCATGTTCTGTGTGATGAGGGTGATACCAATAACAACAATAATAGCTGTCTTTATGGAGCACTTACTGTGTGCCAGATACTGTCCATGGATTAGTAACTTACTGTTACTCAAAACAAGTCAGCGAAGGAGTTATTATTATATTACTCTCTTTTTATGGATGAGACAGAAAGAAGCTAAGTAGCTTGCCCAGGGAGAGCACTGGCAGGGTTGGATTTGAATGTAGTGCCAAGGTCTGAGCCCAGTGCCCAGACCTCTAACAACTGAGTCCTGCCCGGGCCTGGAAAAGGAGAGCTGTCTCTTGGCACAGCCCCTATAACTGGAGGGGGGTTGACAGTTGTGTGTGGAGGCTGCAATTTTCTTCTTGGGTTGGGAATAATTATAATGGCTCTGCTGCAGATTATGAGCCCCCTTCCCCTCTTCCCTCCAGGTGTAGAAGGCTGCAGGGTAGTAAGGAGAGGCTTCCAGGAACATCTGTTTTGGATGTAGAGAATAATAAAAATGACGATCCCCATAAACTACAAATGCCACCAAGGCTAAAGGGACCAACTGTGGTGTGCTTGGGACACCAAGAAAAGTGGAAGCTCTTTTCCCAGTCTCAGTGTTCTTTGGAGCATGTGCCAGTGGCAGCTCCCAGGGCTTAGGGGTGAGGGGCCCCGGGGAGGTAGGGGCAGGGCTCACAGGAATGCCCAGGCGGCTGCAGGGCCAGCGGTGGTGAGCGTTACCCAGAGTGTGTATGGGCATGGGGCACTGAGAGAGCCCATGGGAGACAGGGCTGCTGCTCTCTGGGGGTGGGGAGGGCCTTAGCATTAGAGGGAGCATTTCCCTAGAAAAACTACATGGCACATGGCCTGTTTAGTGGCATTGGTGAGGCCAGTAGCCAGGTACCAAAAATGAGGACATGGCCCCCTCGCAGCACTGACATACTCTAGTGATGACGTAAGACAGTTTCTGCCCCCTTTGCCGGCACCGCCCGCCCTGCCTTCCTGTCCCTTTGCCCTCCAAGGCCCAACCTCAGAGGAGTAAGGAGGGAGGCTCCGGGGAAGGGAAGGGGAAGGGGAAGGGGAAGGGGAAGGGAAAAGGGAGAGGTATTTCAGAGCCTGACTCGGGCTCCTTTTGCTCCAGACCCTTCTGCTGCCCTGGCCAGGTGAGAGGACTGGGGCAGAAAGGGACCCATGCCCGCCACTGGACTGGCCTGTTTCTGTAACGGGAAATGACCTGAAGTTAGGAAATTTGTCCCAGGAGGGGAATATGGGTCCCTGTTGTTGAGCTGGGAGCAGAGACTGGATAAACAAATCATTTGATGTTCTGTCTGTCTCCAGGGAGCCGCTGTTCCTCCACGTGTTAGTTTGCTGGGGTCGCCATAGCAATCAACACCCACTGGGTGGCTTAAACAACAGTTATTTATTATCTCCCAGTTCTGCAGGCTGGAAGTTTGAGATCAAGGTGACAGCAGGGTTGGTTCCTTCCGAGGCCTCTTTTCTTGGCTGGTAGATGGCCGTCTTCTCGGTGAGGTTTGTCGTCTGTGTGTCTGTGTCCCAATTTTCTCTTTTTATAAGAACACCAGTCCTACTGGATAAGGGCCCACCCTAAGGACCTCATTTTAACTTGATTATCTCTTTAAAGACCCTCTCGCCACATTCAGTCACGCCAAAGTACTGGGGCTAGGATGGACACATGTGATTTTTGTCTTGGAGGGAGGGTACAATTCATAACACGCCATTACACACGCCCCCACCATGCCCTTCGGGAAGTATACAGCTTTCCCCGGGGCACATGCTCACAATGTCACAGACGGCCTGCCAAGGTTAGCGACGTCGCTGCTGCAGCCCAGGCTTGTTGTCATGGCTGCCAATGACCGGCCAGGCCTGAAAGGACAGGAACACCATCTGCGGGGCTCCAGCAGGAGCCGCCAGCTCAGGAATCCCAGGTGCTCTTTGCAGCACGGTGTCTTCCAGATGGCTGGGACCTTGGGGAAGAAGACCATGCACAATGCACTGTTACTCGTTTTAAAAGGCAGTTGGCAAAGCGGAAGGTATAGCACGCGTCTATTCTAAAAGGACGCACGTGCGCACACACGCCTGTGATCATAATCCCACCCTTGCGAGCGAAGAATCTGGCGCGACAACCCGCAGTGGGGCAGGAAGATGGGTGGTTGCCATTTAAAAAAAATCCTTACCTGGATATGTCAGATTTTCTCTGCAATGAACTTATACTACTTGGGAGATAGGAAAGAGAGAAAGGGCTTTGTGACAAAGAAGAAGGCAGATTCAGGGAGGTTGAATGCCTGTCCTCAGAGTGAATGGAATTTGGATTTCTGAGCCAGGATTTGAAGGTGTCAAAAATCCAGAAATAATAAAATAAAAATCACTAGACTCAATAAAGTAATATTTAATAAAAGTTTATCGTACAGATAAGAATAGTTTGCAAACTGGGAGCTTTTGAACCCCAAACTGATATGGATCTCAGAGGCATGAGGACAACTTCTAAAGTGAACACCAGGAAGTTGTTTAATCTTGACAATGACTGGGTATGGCAGGGAGTTTCCAGAGGGCGGAAGAGTGATTAGTTATTATCTAACACCATTTTTATAGATGTGCTGGTTTCTCTTAAGGTTATCAGAAGCATTTACAAGAAATAAGCTCAAGTTGGCTTCAGTTCATGAGATAAGCTGGGCTTAGTTTTGCTTTCGTGGTGTTAATAAGTGTTTTGTGTTCTCACAGTACTTTCAAGTCTGGTTTCCATTTTACATTCAGTTTTAACAAACGGCAGAGTTACGGGCTTGGGGGTACAAGAGAGAATGCAGTGTGCACAGAGGGGATGAACGTTTGTCCAGAGTCACAGTGGCCGAAAGCAGAGGAGGGGGATACGGCAGAGGCTGGGAGTAGGGGACCCACCTATGCAGCTGTGAAACAGCAGCAACAAATGAACACCTAGGAGATGGATGTCCCGGCCAGGTACCTGTGTCAAAGAGATGAATAGGATTGAACCAGATGACATTTAAGGTCCCCACTAGCCCTGAGATTCTACGGTTCTGTGGAAATGCAAAACCCATGAGTTAAGCTATCTTTGAGGAGACGGTGACATTTGATGTTAAAGAGCATCTGTTGGTATTTTCTTTGAAATCTACACTGTGCCAACTCTACCTGTAATGATGACCTGCAGGACATTGGAATACTGTGTTAATCTCCATAGCAACTCTTTTGGCAGAAGTATATTCTCAGGAAGAGCCAAAGGCAGAAAGACTATGGGGTTGTTTTTTGGTGTTTTTTCTCCAAACCTCATGTCCATTTAATGAAATGCCATTTTTTTTCTCAGATAATTCCCTTTTCCTGCATATAAATATATCTGTACCATGACCTGCAGTAGAATCCCAATGTTGGGAGGATCTGGGGAAAAGGGTGGGCTTATCATTTACTGGTATTTTGCATGAACCAGTAACATTTCTGATTTTGAATGATGTTGATTTATAGACAGTATTGTAAGTGGGAGAGATGGACCATAACTCAAACCTGGTTCAAGACCGTAGGCTCAGATCACCAGTAAGAGAAGGTACTATGCACGGCACCATTTGCATAAATGGCATAATCATTTGTGAGCGCTTTAAAGATTCTAAGGAAAAACGTCTTTAAACTCAGACAAATCGTGAGCAGGAGCATTTTATCTGGCTTCCATCTGCCTGGAACGCTCTCCCAATTTCTCTTCACCTGTTCAGATTTTGCCTGCTCCTCCAGCACCATTTCAAATCCATATCCTTCATCTCTAAACCCAGCCCTGTCTCATCCTTCCCAATCAATTGCTTTCTCCTGTAAATTTCCTACGGCGGTTATTGACAATTCATCGCATTGCTTTGTGCTCTCTCTTACAGTCTTGAACATCTATTAAAACATTTTTGCATGCTGTGTCTCCTCACAGTGTTTAGTAAAGTGCTGGGAAAACAATAGACATTCAATAAAGATTCTCTGATTTGTTGGGAAAGCCATTATTATTGTAAACAGTAAGTGTTCGTTGCACAACGATTTTACACTCAGCTGCGGCAGACCCTGATGGCATCTTCTGCACCCCTCCACGCTGCCAGCATCATGAGTGACTTTAGCAACTAAGAACGTCCCTTCTTGTATGCTGGCCTGTCTGATGCTCAGCTTCCTTCTCTCTGTTGATCTCTGGCACTTGACCTCGGCTACCCTCTCCCATGGCCATACTTGCAGAGCTTATCATAACTTACAAGCAGTAATGCCCGCCACGTCTTGGTTTGCTCTGCTGGCTCTCCACTCTGAGTGTCCTTTGAGGGCATCAGAACGGGCAGCCACCCCCTCTACTTTCTCCCAGGGCACTCTTATTTTATCACTTTCTCTTTATCTAATTTAGGTTCCAGGAATCAGCTTTGCAACCACACCATCACTATACACTAAATCAGCTGTTCTCAACCTGTGGGTTGTGACCCCGGTGGGATTGCCTAAAGTCATCGGAAAATACATAATGCATATCAGGTATTTACATTCCGAATCATAACTGTAGCAAAATTACAGTTATGAAGTAGCCACAAAAATTATTTTTTGGTTTGGGGTCACCACAACATGAGGAACTGTATTGCGGGGTCACGGCATTAGAAAGGTTGTTGAGAACCACTGCACTAAATGCTCTTGTTTCGTGGTCTCTCTGTTACACACATATGGCAAAGCCTCAGCCCTGGATGGGTCTCCTCCTACCTGAACTCATGCCCTGAATGGTGTTATGGACCCTTACCACAGGGCTTGTGGGATCCTGATCACCAACCCTAGGCAGACTCCACCGTGCTGCAGTGTGGGAGCAATTCCGACTTCCCATAGGTAGTGTTTCAGTTTAGCTCCCCTCCCAAACCTCTGACCTCCCTTCTCCCATGTATTCCTAGCAAGGGAGCACATCTTCTGTTGCTGAGAAGAAGCAGGAGCCATCCTCATGCGCGGACTGTACCTACAAACTTGTAGAAATGTGACCACAAGTAGGCTACCTCACCTATACTTGGGATTTGATCCCCATCTTTGTCAGCATTTTGCATTGTTAACTGATGAGCCCTTTTCTCTCCTGTTTATTCAGCCTTCCCCCTTTCAAATGGGTCTCCTCCCACTGGACTTTAAACATGCTGAGCTCTCACATTAAAAGACAAAACAAATCAATGTCATATTTGTGGACATCTACACTCTTACCCGTCACGACTCAACTTTTGCTATTTCCTGACTTCTCATTCATTCCTGTGGCAGATTGTCTCTTCCAAAGATAACCACACAAGGGTAAATCCCATATCCCAAGCTCTTCTTACATTGTCATGTTGACACTTTTCCTTTTTTTTTTTGTATGTTTCTGAAGTTGGAAACGGGGAGGCAGTCAGACAGACTCCCACATGCGCCCAATCGGGATCCACCCGACATGCTCACCAAGGGGGCGATGCTCTGCCCCTCTGGGGCGCTGTTCTGTTGCAACCAGAGCCATTCTAGCGCCTGAGGCAGAGGCCATGGAGCCATCCCCAGCTCCCGGGCCATCTTTGCTCCAATGGAGCCTTGGCTGCGGGAGGGGAAGAGAGAGACAGAGAGGAAGGAGAGGAGGAGGGGTGGAGAAGCAGATGAGCACTTATCCTGTGTGCCCTGGCCGGGAATTGAACCCGGGACTCTTGCACGCCAGGCCGACGCTCTACTACTGAGCCAACCATCCAGGGATGTTGACACTTTTCTACTGAGACATGGGGTCCTGGGAGGACCTTCATAACTGTTTCAGCCAATAGAATGTGGTGGAGTATTGCTGCCTAACCTTTGAAGTTGGGTCATAACAGGCAATATGGCACCTCTGTCTATCTCTCTGTCTTAACACATGTCTTAGGAGCCTTGAAACCAACATGTAAGAAGTCTGGCTTCTTCAAAGCCACTGTGCTAGAAAGACCATGTGGAGAGACCACATGGACACGGAGAGAGATACCCAAACAACCCCGTCTGTTCCAGCCCAGCTGTTTAAGTCTCCCCAGTCTCAACCACTAGACATAGCCATGAGGAAGGCCTTGGATGATTCCAGGTCCCAGCCTTTGAACCGCCCCAGCTCACACTGAGCATAGCAGAAACAAAGCATCCCCACTGAGCCCTGCCCAAATTGTTGATTTGTGAACGAAATTTGTGAGCAAAATGATGATTTTTAAGCCAATAAGTTTTAGGGTGATCTCTGACACAGCATTAGCTAATCAAGTCAACTCCCAAACCTACTCAAGACCACATTTGCCCTGTCGTGTGCTTGAACTATCTGTTCCTAGGCTCACCATGTTGCGAAGTCTAACAGATATTGTTCAGAACTCCTCTTTCCAGGCTGTCAGCCCTCCATACTGTTGACCTCCCCACCCTGAAATGCTGGGTTTTCTTGATATCAATTGTATAACCACCTTCTGAACTCCTTTATTTTTCTCCCTGTTTCTCATGCTTCCTCCTCCTTTCCTTATGCCATTCCATCCTTAACTATTAAATACTGAAATGCATCAAGACTCAAGCCTAGACTTTCTTCTCTTCTCACTCTGTGCTCTCTCCCTAGGCAACTCTTCGCGATCAGATTTCAGTGACCGCTTCTGTGCACATGAATCACAATTCACATCGCTTAACTGAACTCCTGTCCCGTATAACCAGTTTCCTACTGGTAATTCCCTCTTGCGAATGTCAGCGGCGCCTCAAATTCAACATGGCCCAAGATTTAAAAACTGTACTTGTGATCTAACTGCTCCCACACCTGCTGTGCCTTGGGGTTTCTGAGACTTGGACATTGTAGGGGTGCTGTTTCCACCTCACATTTGGGTAAGGCAGATGAAGTCCCTGCCTACGTGGAGTTTTTATTCTAGATGCTTGAGGCAGACGGTCAAATATGTAAGTAAACAAACTAAAAGATAGTGACCAGCACCAGACAGCTGATTTCACAAAGGTAGTGTGCCGACGGAGGTCTGGGTGGTCGTGAAGAGGGGACGTGAATGACAAAGCTGAGATGTGAGGGACAAAAGAGCCGCCTTGCAATGAAAAGGAGTGAAATATTGGCACATGCTAAAGGATAGATGAACCTTGACAACATCATGCCAGGTGACGGAAGGCAGGCACAAAGGACTACGTGTTGTCTAATTCCATTTATAGCAAATGTCCAGAAAAGGCAAATCTACAGAGAAAGTAGGTTGTGATTTGCCTTGGGCTGGGGGAGGGGGGAGGGGAAATGGGAGCGACTGCTTATGGGTGTGGGATTTCTTTTTGGCCTGATGAAAATGCTCTGAACTCCATTGTGGTGATAATTGCTCAACGCAGTGACTGCGCTAATAACCATTGAATTAATTGAATTCCAATAAGTGAATTGTAAGGTATGTGAATTATATTTCAAAAGAGCTTTTGTAAAAATAAAACAGCAACCATGTAGAGAGCTCAGGTGGCAAGAAGACCCATGGCAGAGAGAGAACAGTGACGCAAAGACCTCAAGGTGGAAACAGCACCGTGGAATTCACCGGGAGCCCAGTGAATTCCATCGTGTGCTCTGGAGAGCAGAGGGAGCAACGATCTGAGGCGGAACGAGGAGGGAGGCACCAGCCGGATCACGCAGGATCGCCGGGAGTGGGACTTGAATTGTGTCCTGAATGGGATGGGAACTGTGGTGTGGTCTAGACAGGGAGTGACATGGCCTGGTTTGTAAAGATCCCTCGGGCTTCCGGGTGGAGAGTAGGCTGTAGAGGACCCACGTGGAGGCAGGGAGATCGCGCAGAGGCTGCGGCAGGCGGGCAGGCTGGACATGGTGGTGTTCGGATGAGAGCGGGGATGGTGGTGACTGGCAGCATTAGGTAGATTTGGGACACATTTTGGAACTTCAGTCAACACAAGTTGTGATCAGTAAGTGCAAGGGATGGCAAGAGAAGAGGGCGATCCCCAGACCCTTAGCTTGAGCAGTGGGATGGAGAATGGTGGTGCTATTGTGGAAATAGCAGAGACTGGGCACGGCGTATCTTGGGAGGTGATTTATGAGTTCTACTTGGCTAGGGTAAGTCAGGAACCTATTGGCATTCACCTGGAAATGCTGAGTAGGCGGCTGGATGTGTGATTCTGCAGAATTCTGGGCTGGCATCAATGATTTGGGGTTATTTAAACCCGTGAGAAAAGGGTATGTACACAAAAAGGAAAGGAGACCCCCCACAGAGCCTTGGAAACACCAATATGCAGAGGAGCAGCCCAAGAACAAAGAGAAAGCACAGTTGAGTGCAAGGTACCCTTGGTCAAAAGGGAGAGTGGGAAACCTATTGCCCAGCCAGTTATCCAGCCGAAAACATCTTGTCCCTCACCCTCCATGTCCCATTCAGCTGCTGATGCCCTGTCCTAACCTCCCCGCCCCTCTACCCCTCTGCTGTAGCTGCCCTGGACCACACTGTTGCATCGCTCACTTGTGCCGCTGCTATAGCCTTCATGCTTGTTTACCTTCATCCTCTCCCGACAGTCTCCCCTTTCTATTCCAAAATGTAACTGTAAGGTCTTTGTCAAAATATAATTTGGATCACGCCTCACATACTTGAGCTGCTCACACAACTAAATAATTCAGTGGCTTCCCCTGGCTTTTCGGATTAGGAGTCTAATCCTTTACTTGGACCACAGAGCTGGGTGCTCATATCTGTCTTTCCAGCCCCAGCTAAAACAGTCTCCCTTGTTTTGTTTGCTCACCACATCAGCCTTCCTCTTCTTCCTACCACATTACCCCCAGCCCCAGGGTCTTTGCACATGCTGGTCATCCCCCCCCTCCCCGCCATGGGATGTCTTCTCTTCTCTCTTCTACCCATTAATTCCTTCTCATCTCTTCTAGAGAACCTCCAGGGCATACCTGGCTGGTCAGATATCTCCATTATATGCTCCTAGTATGTGCCTCTTCTGAGTGTCCAATTGTAGTTAATTGTATGATTCTTTTGATCACATCCCCTCTCACACACACACCCTTAATACAAGCTCCTGGAAGACTCTTCATAGGAACCTACCCTCAAAGAAGTTGGCGAAGGTCCTGGCCGGTTGGCTCAGCAGTAGAGCATTGGCCTGGTGTGCAGGGGACCCGGGTTCAATTCCCAGCCAGGGCACATAGGAGAAGCGCCCATTTGCTTCTCCACCCCCCCCTTCCTCTCTGTCTCTCTCTTCCCTTCCCACAGCCAAGGCTCCATTGGAGCAAAAGATGACCCAGGCGCTGGGGATGGCTCCTTGGCCTCTGCCCCAGGCGCTCTGGTTGAGGCAGAGCGACCTCCGGAGGAGCAGAGCATTGCCCCCTGGTGGGCAGAGCATCGCCCCCTGGTGGGCAGAGCACCGCCCCTGGTGGGCGTGCCGGGTGGATCCCAGTCGGGCGCATGCGGGAGTCTGTCTAACTGTCTCTCCCCGTTTCCAGCTTCAGAAAAAAAAAAAAAAAAAGTTGGCGAAAAGTGTGAGGACAGAAAGTGATCACTTGAGCTTCTGTGGCACTGACTGCTTATCTCTCTGGCTGTCCAACCCGACATTTGCTCTCAGCTCCTTTATAAGCATCGTATCTGTCTGGACTGTGGAAGCCACAGGCTTCACGACTCTAGTTTTTCTCTTTCTGCTTCTTGGATGAGGCAAAACCAAGAATCGAAACTGAACAGGAGACCCCGCCTGGGGCCGAGAAGGAAGGCTTTCAAAGGCACATCCCACGCTCCAGAAGGACGGAGGTTAGGTCCCCGTCCTCGCTTCCTGAGCCCCACCCTCCCCTGCCTGGACACACACTCTGATCCTGAACATACTCGGTAACTTACCTTTGTATACAACGAAAATTAAATTCAGCCCGAACAATGAAAACACTTGGTGTGTATGCATACAACCTAGGTGATTTCTAGAAAAACAAAACACAACAAAACCTTGTCATAGGTCCAGAATATTTTGAGATGTTTCTGCTGGAACTGCTGTTTGGGAGTCACACGCGCTCATGGTACCTTTTCCTGCGTCTGAATTTTTCGTGGGGGCCGCCTTGACACACTGACAATTAAACCGGCTCGTATCTGTGGACACAACTGGGCCCCGAGCCAACGTGTGTGCTTAATCTTCCAGCTGTGTCCCTTAACCACAGTAGTCATTTGCATCTTCTGATTACCTGTTTATTACCTGTCAGATAAAAGAGTGATCTAGGACATTGTGCCGCCGCCGCCCAGAGGGCTGTGTGGCTGGGAAGTGTTGGACCCTGCGAGGAAGGAGGAGAAGGAAGCCTCCCTCTCCCATCAGCCTAATTGTTTTAAGCGGGGGGGGGGGGGGGGGGGGGGGGGGGGGGGATTTCAAGTTGCACACACCTGGGATCCGCATTCAGCTCACAGGCTTTGCTAAGCTTGTGTGACAGGATAATCTCCTTTGTTCAGTGCCCGGGGAGGATATTTTCTGCATTATTAGACAAGTCAATGAAGACAAAACAAAATATTAACTATTTTAGGCTGCACTAGTCCACCCCAAAGAAATTAAGCTGCCTCATTCGATTGGTACCGGGCTCCCCTGTCTTAATGAGGCAGGGCTGAGCTGCGAGCCATTGGTCCCAGACGCGATGAGCCCGGGCTTCCCTGGCCGCTGCTTCGCTGCTTTCCCGGGGGTGACTTGCAGAGCTGGGGACCTTGTTGCCGGGCAAGGAAAGAAAGAAATGAAACCTCAACGAAGGCCACAGGGGTGTGCCATCCATCAGCATAGTTTGAAAAGGCGTCTTATGTCTCTGTTGCAATTATGTGAAGCCGGCTAATCCTGGATCCGGGCTTGGGCGACCTGGAAGCACGAGGCGGTTCAGCTCAGGATTTTCTCATGCAAAACTGCTGATCCTCCTGTGTTTGCATCTCTGACACTGTGTCGTTTCCGCCGGGCTTTTTAAAGACAGAAACCTGGCTGTCATTGCCTAAGCAGGGACAGTGTCTGCCCTCTTTTCTGGCCCCTTTGTAGCAAGAGCCATCATTAAAACCAGGCAGACGAGCACAGGGAGCTGTCTTCTGCCGGGTCAGCGGAGCCCTGGTGTTTTGCTGGAGCTGCTGTCCTTGCCGGTGGCGGTGACTGTCCCTGGCCCGTGCCTGCACAAGTGCAGATGAGCCAGGCTGTCCTGGTCCCTCAGCCTTGTGCTGTGGCCCTGGCTTTACAGAGTAGGCATCTGTTGGAGCTTTACCTCCCCAGTTACAGGGCTCACACCCACAAGGTGCCAAGTGACAGGGTCCCTGGTTTAGTCCTTTGCTCCAAGACTTTTGTCTGGTTCTGGAATGTCAGACCTGGAAAAAGACCGTGAACACCTTTGTGTGTGTGTCTTCACGCATGTGCGTGCGTACGTGCATGTGTATGTGTGCGTGTACAGTCCCGGACCTGAGTCACCCTCCACCACTTGCCCATCCACTCCACCAGCTCCACCTCTGTTAGTTCTTGTGCTCGGCACTGCTCTGGAGGTTTATATTTGCTGTCTTATTTAATCCTCACAAGAATGTTTATGAAGTGGGTATAATTATCTCTGTTTTTTAGCTTAAGAAACACTTGGCTTTGCTGAGCCTTAAACTTGCCCAAAGCTAATAAGTTGGCAGAGCTAGGATTCAAACCAGAGCCTGTGTCTCAGGCTGGGATGCTGCCACAGAGACCCCGGGGCTGGGATTTGGGGCAGTTTCCTGGGGGGGATGATCCCAGAAAGCACTGTGAAAGGGGGAACCATGCAGTGAACGGGGCTTTCCTGAGCAAGCTGTGGCTGTGGGCGGGTGGCAGGGCTCGGCCTGGGGCGGCCTTCTGAGAACCTGAGGAACGTAGCCTTTTCTCAGGAGAGAAGAGGACTTCGGTGCTTTTTCAAAGAGCTTTAATGAGATTTAATTCACATGCCATACAATTCTCCCATTTGACGCATACAACTCTGGCTTTTAGTGCATTCACAGAATTGTGCAGCCATCACCGCAATCAACTTTAGAATATTTTCATCATCCCCAAAAGAGACTCCTTACTTCTTTGCCAGTGTGCCCCAGCCTCTCTGCTCCTTAGCCTCGCACAGCCACTGGTCTGCTTTCTTTCTGTACAGATTGGCCTGACATTGGGGTTTTTGTCACCAAAATCCTGTCCTCCATCTATTGGGGTCGTTCCTGGTGCTGATTCCCTGGCACGTCCAGCCAGCCCAGGATGGAGGCTTTCTGGCCAAGGCCACGTCCGCACAGCGAACACAGGACACCCCCCCACAGACCAGCCCGGGAGCTGAAGGCCATGGCGGGTGTGGGGGTGTGGGCCGAGTTCTGACAGCATCTGCTGACCATGCTTCTCCCCTGTGCGGCCCGTGGACCTCTTCTTGCCCGATTCTCTGCTTCCCTCCATTAAATCACGCACATCTTTATTTCCAGGATCCCGAAAAGCTGTTGTGAGCGGTCTCCCCTCATCACATTCATTTTATTTATTGGGTCGTCTTTCCAGGTGGAGGGGGGGTCATGGGTTTCTGGGAGGGTGGGCAGGGCATGCCCCTCGAGCTGAGACCCAAAGGAGGAGACTGCACAGCCGAGCAGAGTTCTGGGGAAGAGCAGCCACTTGCTAGGTTGGGGAAGCAGGGACCAGCGAGGAGCTGCTGGGGATTGGACAGTAAGCCGATGGGGGCCCGGTGCAGGGATGGTGAGAGGTGAGGGGCTTGATGAAGTGGGACAAGAGTGTGGTAGCAACAGAGCCTGCAGGCTGGCTCTTAGTGACTTTGTAAGGACTTTTTTATTTTATTTTATTCCAAAACAATGGTAGACCTTGAAGAGTGGTAAGCAGGGAGGTGCCTTGATCTGATTTCAGGCTGAGAGCCAGTCCATTTGCCTAGGACATTAGCCCTGGATTTCTGTGAACCTTCTCCACTCCCACCCCACCCCACCCCACCCCGATCCTCATCCAGCCACTAAACTCCGGTCCATGACTTGGGCCCTGACATCAGCACCCTTGCTAGCCCAGAGTACTTTGTGCAAATTAGGAAAAAGCACAAGACACTTTACTGCCACCTGCTGGAAAACCACCATTAATGCACACATCCTAGTTTGGTCAGGGTGCAACCTGCAGAACCATGAGTGGCGGTCCTGCCTGCCACCCACAGCAGACTGCTCTGAGGCCATTGCCGGGACGAGCCAGGGTTCTGACTCTTGTCTGACATCCCAGAGTCCTGCTTCTGTTAGACATCTGTGGTCACTGTCACATGCCACTGTACTCTTAGGATCCATGTCCCATCTACCTGGATAAAAAAGAATTCTTGGCCCTGGCCGGTTGGCTCAGTGGTAGAGCGTCGGCCTGGTGTGCGGGGGACCCGGGTTCGATTCCCGGCCAGGGCACATAGGAGAGGCGCCCATTTGCTTCTCCACCCCACCCCCTCCTTCCTCTCTGTCTCTCTCTTCCCCTCCCGCAGCCAAGGCTCCATTGGAGCAAAGATGGCCCGGGCGCTGGGGATGGCTCTTTGGCCTCTGCCCCAGGCGCTGGAGTGGCTCTGGTCGCAGCAGAGCGATGCCCCGGAGGGGGAGAGCATCGCCCCCCTGGTGGGCAGAGCA
Organism: Saccopteryx bilineata; assembly: GCF_036850765.1. Classification (NCBI taxonomy): domain Eukaryota; kingdom Metazoa; phylum Chordata; class Mammalia; order Chiroptera; family Emballonuridae; genus Saccopteryx; species Saccopteryx bilineata. Next base: position 271,105,453 of record NC_089493.1, read on the forward strand.
TTGCCCCTGGTGGGCGTGCCGGGTGGATCCCGGTCGGGCGCATGCGGGAGTCTGTCTGACTGTCTCTCCCCGTTTCCAGCTTCAGAAAAATACAAAAAAAAAAAAAAAAAGAATTCTTTTCTGTTTTTATTATGGTACTCATTTTTTTAAATAGGTATACTTGACATTTGAAAAATTTAGTTAATTGGGATGACATTGGTTAGTAACATTATATATGTTTCAAGCATACGATTCATTATACGCTATCTGTATATTGCATTGACTTTCTGTTTTAATTTAAGGAAATCTTTTACCTGCATTAGAGCTTATTTGCCTAACACGGTGCAGTCGTCCCCCTGACATCATGGGGGTTGCCCTCTTTGCCCAACTGTGTTACCAGATGTGACAGCGAGAAGTAGTTTTGGGCTGTGGTTTTCCGGGCTCTCTACTAGTTGGCTGTGTGGTCGGTCTGGCTGCCTGGACCTCACACAGGGCCTGCGGGCTCGCCGGCATTTAGGAAGCTGCCCTGTGAGAGAGGTCTGGCTGAGTCATAGCACAGATGTTCAGAGGGCAGCTTTCCTTTGCAGACCCCCCAACCCCCACCATGCTGGGGGCCCCTTCGCAGGCTGGTGTGAGAGATGTTGGTGGCTGGGGATGTTTTCCAGGCTCTCAGATCCACTACCTGGGAAGTGTCCCACTTTGGGCTGTACCCCATTTATCCTGCTGGTGACCGTGCCCCCGTGTGTTGCCCGGGGTGCCGTTCTCTCTCCCTCTGACAGCCAGGTGCGGAGGGGGCCCCCCCATACTGGCCGTGAGGCATGATGGGGGGCACGAGGAGAAGCAGGCCGCGGCCCAGGCCGCCAGCCGAGGAAATACTTCATTGTCATCAAATGGGCCACGATGCCTTTCGCTACAACCCAGCCTTCTCATTCTGGGCCGACGATCTCCCCAAATGGGGAATGGAAACTGAAACACTACATTAAATAGCATTTCTGCACAATTAAAGCACATTAAAATGGCAATTAAGTTGCGCAAACAGCCTTCTCTACGTTCCCGGGGTTGATTAGGCTGTTTGTGTTGTTTTTAAAGGATGATTGTTGTAACTAAAGGCTGAGTTGTCTTTTCACAGATTGAGCTATTTCCATAAAAGGGAAGGGACCCTGGCTTCTGAATCTTTTCTTCTTTCCTTGGCAGTTTCAGTTTATTTATTTATTTATTTTATTCGGCACTCTTCATTATGGAAAATTTCAAGCACGTACAAAAGTAGAGAGAATAGTCTTACACACACACACACACCCCTCTGTTCCTCCATCACCATCTTCAACAATTATTGACTCATGAGCAATCTCCCCTTGAGTATTATTATATTTTCTTTTTGTTTTTGTTTGTTTTTTACTAAAGAGATAAAACCATGTAGGAAAATTCGGGTAAGAGAAATCAACAGACTAAAACCTTGTTGTATCCCAGGGCTGCGGGTGCAGAGGTGACTAAGATAAATGACACCTTTGCCCTGAGAAGCCTAAGGTCTGGTCGGGAAAACAGATGAGTTGCGTGTAAGAACGCGGGATGTGGCAAGTGACATTTCCCCTCAAATTCATCATAGGAGCCCATGGGAATGAATGGCCCCTAACCCAGCTGAGGCGTGATCAAGGGAACCGATAACAGCATCCCTCCCCTTTCAGGAGCTGGGGACTTGCTGTCAGGTGCACCTTCCTTGAGAGATGAGGCTTTGCCCTTGTAAATCTCTACCATCTGCCCTTTCTCCCCCACCTGCACCCAGCGCACCCTTCCCAGATGCTCATCGGATCCCTCTCTTGCCGAAATCTCCTGGCTGCCTCATCACCTTCCGTCTCACACCTGTCCGGCGTCCACGCTGGATGTCTGATTAATCTTCCTGAAACACGCTCTAATTCTGTCATTCCCTCGCTCAGCCTTGTGCTACCTCTAGCGATTTTCCCGTTCTCCACCCATCTAAATCCAAGCTCCTTGGTTTCCGGTCGCCAAAATGTCTCGCTGTGGTCCGTGTCAGTGGGACAGTGAGCCTTCTCCCACTAGAGGCTGAAAGCTCCCCTGGCTCATTTGCAAAAGATATAAAGAGAGAGAACTGCCCTAGTAGCTGGGGTGAGGCTGGGGGTGGAATCCCCCAGGAGTGCACATCTTCCCTCCGCCTGAATCCTCTGGACTATGTAGCTGCCAGGAGGCCCCTGCCCCCGGCCAGCAGAATGCAGCCAGATTGGCGTGGGGCTCAGGGACAAGTCTTGTGTGGATGTCACTACTTGAAGCATGTTCGCTGCATCACCCGTGTCTCTCTCTGTCGTTTTCCCAGTTGTGGGCTTCATGGTCTACAGAGGACTCCATCAGGGTTGGCAGTAGGGCCGTTTGAGGTTGGGCTTCTTAGGAACTCTCCCTGAGACTGCAGCAAGGTCCTAGATGGTGGTCTCTTCTTGTTCCGAGCTATAAGCTGTCTTTCAGTTGGCTTGCCTTTTGTTTTTCTCCTTTGCTTTCTCCATGTGGAGAAGACAGCTATTAGTTTTCTCATTCTTATAATGGAGGAATTCAGTAGTTGCTCCGGATCTATGGTGACTTGTAGCAGAGAAGGACCAGGACGTGGGTCTCCTGGGTTTGGAGGTGTGCTGGAGCTGTTCTCAGCCTGTGAATCAGGGCTGTGGGTTTGGGTGGAGAAACGGCCTTCCTCTTCATCTTGCCTGCCTCTGGGTAGCTTGCTCCAGATCCAGAGCCTCCGTCAGAGAGCAGAGGGCTGTGGGATACACCTCAGGTGTGCAGGGTTCCTTGGGGAAGATGGAAACATGCAGGAGTTACCGGAGATCATCCCACATGCTTGACAGAGCAGCAGCCCCCCCCCCCATCCTGGTCCTGGGCAGGATTGAACCCGTAGCGCTCACCCATAGCAGAGTCCCAGTCCTGCCCCCAGATTCCCACCCAGGAGAACCGCCTCTGTTGTTTGGGGTGCACCATGCTCTGTTGTGCTAGCTGGAAGCAGCCGCCACTTCCCAGCATCATGCTTGGCCGGGTCTTCAAGCGGGGCACTCAGCTTCCGGCATGGGATTTCCTCTGCCACCTGGGATGAACTTCCTCTTAGCCAACACATTTATATTCTCTCTGGTTTCACCATTCCTCAGAGCCTGAAATCAGCCCCGGGGCTGCTGACAGGCACACAGGGATGTCAGAGACCGTGGGAGGGGACTGCTGTTTGCCTGCTTTTTTGCCCAATTTACTGATTTTCATGTGTAGCTTTTTTTCTTTAGGAATGACACAGCTTTGGAGTATCTTTCTGGCTAGTGCATTCCTCTTCTATTGACTTTTTAATTGTCTGGTGGTGGTTTTTCCTATGAGCGTAGACATTCCTCGACAGAAAACTTAAACATAACCATAGGATCATGAAAGTCAATCATTTTATAAAAAGTCTTTCATAGACTGCAACTATATGCCAGGAGCCGTTCGTTCTAGGTTTAGGGAATTCCGTGGTGAACGGTACAGAGAAGGCTGTTCTTTTCATGATGCTCACACACTCCAGTAGGGAGGGACGTGGAGCCAGCGAGCCCCCAAGTGAGCAGAGATGGGAAACGTAAGCCCGTGGTAAAGGCTGTGCAGGAAATTGAATAGGATGGGGGGAGTGTGATAGGAGGACTGCTGCTGGTAGAAGATCAGGAAGGACCACTTGTGGGGAAATGGTGGGACCGGGAGTTCTCATCTCAGAAGGAGCAGCTCGTGGAGGGCGCCTCTGGGAGCTAGATGCTGACAGCAGGGAGGCCGGACCTGTGATTAGAGCAGAGAAGGCGGCCGAGGCCAGACTGTGCCAACCTTCTCTGCCAGGGCAAGCAGGTGGCGTTTTATTCTTAGCTCAAGGAGAAGCCTTTTCGAGGTCTTGAAGCAGAGCCACAGCGTGATCTGATCTAGTTTATAAAAATAAAAAATGCTGTGCGAGGATGCTCATCAGCATTTGCCCCCTCGTGTACGTACCTTCTTCCTTATTTTCTACTGAATCTGGACAGTTCCTGCTTTATTCTTAATTTCTGCAGAAGACAGTTATTTGATCTCCACATCGTTGTTTTTACTGGTCCTGTCCTTTGGGACCCAGGGTCTCACCCAGAAGTTGCTTTCCCAAGGAACTCCAATTGGGTGCCATCACTTCAAAGCATCGTAACCTGCTGTGTTCTGAATATGGCGTTTCTCAAAGTCCTGGATAAGCTGTGGGATTTAACTGGGATAGCATTAATCACCCAAGAGACACTGTCAGGCATGTGTCGCTAAAATCAATATGGCTTGAGCCTGTTATTTCCAGAATGCCTCCTCATTCAGTGAGTCACCGGGAAGCTTCCAAACAGCTGCGCAGCTCCAAAAAGCTGCGTTGTTCCCCAGACAAGATTTGGGTACGCTCACACTGACCCTTGGGCTGAGGGAGTGGCGATGGCTGTTCTGAACGACACGTATTTCTCACAGCTCACTGCCAGGCAAGTTTCACACGTTTGCCTGAAATGAAATCAGAAGATTCTCTGGGTTCCAGTAAATGGCCCCATGCCGGTATCCCCCTGTCTCCTGCTTGGGTTAGGTAAATGGTTTAAGGCAGGGGTCCCCAAACTTTTTACACAGGGGCCAGTTCACTGTTCCTCAGACCGTTGGAAGGCCAGACTATAAAAAAACAAACAAACTATGAACAAATCCCTATGCACACTTCATATATCTTATTTTAAAGTAAAAAAACAAAACGGGAACAAATACAATATTTAAAATAAAGAACAATTTAAATTTAAATCAACAAACTGACCAGTATTTCAATGGGAACTATGGGCCTGCTTTTGGCTAATGAGATGGTCAATGTGCTCCTCTCACTGACCACCAATGAAAGAGGTGCCCCTTCCGGAAGTGCGGCAAGGGCCAGATAAATGGCCTCAGGGGGCCGCATGCGGCCCACGGGCCATAGTTTGGGGACCCCTGGTTTAAGGAGTGCCAAATATCTTGGGGGCATTGAGGGGAGAGACATTGTTTCTCCCCTCCAGGAACTCACCAGTATTCTTCAGAGTCCTGGTTGAGAACCATTTAGGCATATTTCTGTTTTCCAAGTGAAAGTGTCAGCATCAAGCAGGGGGGTGAGGGAGAGGGGCCTCAGAGCAGCCAGGAGGGACCGGGTGTGAATCCAGTGCACTCAGGCAGGGGGCTGTGAGAGGCAGAGAAGTGTGGTCTGTAGGTGGTTCAGCCGTTGTTGTTTTTTAAGTGAGAGTAAGGGAGGTAGTGACCCCTGCATGTGCCCCGACAGGGATCCACCCAGTAACACCCGTCTGGGGTCGATGCTCAAGTAAACCAAGCTATCCTCGGCACTCGGGGCGAATGCTCAAACCAACCATGCCACTGGCTACAAGAAGGGAAGAGAGAGAAAAAGGGAAGAGGGTGGGGAAGAGAAGCAGATGGTTGTTTCTCATGTGTGCCCTGACTGGGGATTGAACCCGGGATGTCTGCACACTGGGCCAACACTGTCCATTGAGCCACCCAGCTAGGGCCAGGTTCAGCAGTTCTTTCACAAGTGTGTGTATGAGTACTGAGTAAATGCAGGATACAGGACAGGTGGGGAGGATAGAGAGGCAGCAATACATCGGGGCCTTTGTTTAGCCGGAAGGCAGGATAGTCATTTCACTCAGTGAACATTTACTGAGCACTTACTATGAGCTGGGCTTTGTATGAGGCTCTGAGAAGTCAGTAAGAAGCCATCCTGGCCCTCAAAGACTTCACAGTTAAAGGGGGAGACATACATTTAAATAGGTACTTATAATAAGGTAGGATTGGACTATGGCTGATTTTGCATAGGGTCCCATGGGGTTCTAGTGTTGGGGGACTTCTGATCCTATGCGGCCCCTCCAGAACTCTCCTGCAGAAAGCTGCGCTAGAATTCCGTGTTAAAGGAGGCGGGGTGGAACCCGCGGAGGGGCCCCTGTGGGCAGGGGCAGGGAGGGGGGAGGCAGAGTGGTGTGTGTGTGTGTGTATACGCTGCAGACACATACTTGAAGGAGACAGTGGGAAAGGCAGCTAGAATGAGAGGTGACCCTGCCTTGCCCTGGATCCTGCCTGATGCCAGGAGGCTCACCATGCTATTCTTGGGCAGTGCGATGCCAGGAAGGATTACTGAGCAGGGAGTGGGGTGAGGACTCAGTCTAGAGCCAACGTGGTGGGAGAAGATGGGATGCGAGGACCCAGCAAAGGGCCTGTCGGGAAGAGAGACTTGGAGAGAGCCAAGAGGAACAGCTAGTGGAGAGCTGGGATTATAGTGCTGAGCCACGAATGGTGTCACTCCCCTTGGTTTCATCATGGAACCCACAGTGAAAAATGCGAAGGGGTCAGTGTGGTCTCCGCGCCCTCTCTGAAGTGCGAAGCTGATCAGTCTCCAGGTCGGTGTGTGTGTGTGTGGGGGGGGGGGCAAAGGCTGCTGTGGGAGATTCCTGAGGGCCATGGAGCCACTGAGGATTCCGGACACGCGTGTGTGTGCATGTGTGTGGGCACAGTGGCCGCTGGGAGTCCAGAATGGCACACTTCTCTGTAGCACAAAGAGAGCTGTGGCTGTGGACGCCCAGATATGTGCCAGCTCTGTCATTCCGAAAGCCAGTTCTAGGCCTGACACGAGCATGCGTGCGTTTATGGACTTGTGCGCCAGTGCATCAGGCAGAGGCCAGGCTTCGCACGCCTTTCCCCGGGCCATCAGAGCAGCCAGGTCCGCCCATATAAAGGCCGCCTTCTTCCCCATTCTTGCTCATCTGCCCCGAGAATCTCCATCAACCCCTGATCATCTTTCCCTGGGCTCTGAAACCACAGCCTCCCAGCGCCTACTTGGGAACCCATCCTGCCATTAACTGTGCTACCCACGCCTTCTCCACATTCAGTCCTTGGAACCCTAGTGCCAACACGACAGCCTTCCTGCCCCCAGCGGATGAGGATGGTAGTTTAATCATATCTCTCGCAGCTCCGGGCCTGCTGCCGACGGAAGCAGCTCCACTCTGTTCTTCTTGGACTCCTCCTGCCCAGGCTCTGAGCCCAGCATGCCTCACCATACTAGCTTGCTTAGAAAATGGTTTTCTCTCGATACATTTGGTGGTAGGTTGAGTATCATCAATCACGCTGCAGGGAAAGGACACAGATTCCCAGCTGATGGCATTGTTGTGTTCAAGACACGTTTGAAGCAGTAACAGATGGCCTGTGTTAACAGTGTAACTGTTGAGTGAGTATTCCCATAATCAGAGAGATTTTTCCTCCCCCTGCTCCCACAAACTTTTGATTCCAGAAGGAATCATAAAACATTAGGCTGTAAGGGTCCCTGGAAAGCTTCTCATCCAAATGTCTCCTTTAGAAAGAAGCCAACGTACAGTCCTCATTCATAGCTGGAAGACCACTGGTCCAGGCTGTCCCCAGTAGTAGAAGCTATGACAGAACTCTACCCAAAGTCTACACATGACCTCAGTCTCCAACTGGCTGTGGCAGTTGGAGTGGCATTCCCTAAAAACAGTGGGGCCGTTGTCTTTGGAGAAGGATGTTCAAGAGAGAGAAGTCATTGTGTTCCTGAGTATATAACTTCTCTGCTTTAATCCTATGAAAAACGGTGAGAGAGCCTTACCAGCCCCAGTCTCTGGCATACACAGGATTGGGGCGTGGGTAGCAAGATTTGTTCTGAAATCAACATTGCATCCCTGCTTTCTTTCTGTTTGTTTTTTGCCCAGTAAACCTTTGCCCATTTCTTTTAAACTTTCTGTATGGTTTGGTTTTCAGCATGTTGCTTGAGAGTAGTACGTGGATGGGTTTTGTTTTTAAACTCAGGGCAGAGTCTTCTCATTTTGGTGTGGGAGTCCGAGCCGCGCCTGCTTGTTGTCAGAACGAACGCCATCGTCCTCACGTTGCGCGTGTTCGGGCTTATGCCGTCTGTTTGCATACTTCCGTGGCCTTGCTTTCCTGCTTTTTCTCTGATGTATGTTGTCTTTGTTTTTATCTTCTCTGGTGATTTGGAAAATACTCGTTTTGTGGGGTTTTTTTGTTGTTGTTTTTAGTTCTATCACTTTTCTTTTCAACGATACTTAAAGCCTATGTCATTTTAATGCAATACCTGCTTAGTTATTTATCTCTACCAAACACTGCTCTGGTGTTGCCTCACAGGCACGTAGTGAGATGTCAGCAGACAGGCAGATAGATAGATGACTGGTCCTAGGAAGCCCAGCCATAAATGGGCTTAGTTTTACTTTTTTCTTCCGTATTTCTAAATCATCTTCCTTGGTTTTTTAATTGCAGTTTACATTCAGTACTATTCTGTATTAGTTTCAGGTGTACAGCATAGTGGTTAGATAGTCACATACTTTACAAAGTGTTCCCCTGGTATTTCTAGTACCCACCTGGTCCCCTACGTAATCATTATAAAATTATTGACTATATTCCCTAGGCTGTACTTCACATCCCTGTCACTGTTCTTTAACTACCAATTTGTAGTTTGTAGTTCTTAATTTCTTCTCCTTTTTTACTCATCCGCAAGCCCCCTCCTCTCTAGCAACTGTTTTTCTTTTTCTTTTCTTTTTTTCTTTTTCTTTTTTTAGTGAAAGAGAGAGTGACAGTCAGAAAGACAGACAGGAAGGGAGAGAAACAAGAAGCATCAACTTGTAATTGCAGCACTTTAGTTTTTCATTGATTGCTTTCTCATATGTGCTATGACTGAGGGGCTCCAGACAAACCAGTGAGCCCTTGCTCAACCCAGCGTCCCCTGGCCTCAAGCCAGCAACCGTGGGCTCATGTCCATGATTCCGCACTCAAGCTGGTGAGCCTGTGCTTAAGCCTGTGACCTTGGGGCTTCAAACCTGAGTCCTCAGCATCCCAGGTGATGCTCCATCCACTGCACCACCGCCTGGTCAGGATCTGGCAACTGTTTTTAAATGATCAAAGTCAAGAAGTCTATTGGTTAACTTCTCTCTAAATAAGACAAAGCATTTAACTCATTTACATTTTTCCTTCTTTTTCCCTCCCCTTCTGTTCTCTATTAATAAGATCTAAGGTTTTAGGTCCACACATTATTATCCATTTATTTTTACATTAGCAGTCTTGTCTTTGAAAAATATTTCACAGTCACATTTATTTTTGTGACCACATATATGATAATTATTAGACTTACTGCTTAGATTTTTAAGTGCCCACCACAAGTTTTCTTAGTCAAAAATGTTCCCACTTTTCCTTTTTCATTTTGATTCTTCTCTTGGTTGAATGTTATACTTTTCTCAGAAATGACTTGACGTGACTGCTGTTTACATACAGGGCCAGGACTAGAAGCAGGACCCAGGTCTTTCAATGTCCTCCTTCCTCCTCCTCTTCCTCCTCCTCCTCTCTCTTTTCCTCTCTTCCCCTCTCCCTCTCCCTTTCCTTTTCCCTCACCCTCTCTCCCTTTTTCTCCAAAATATTTCCCCAAATCTGCAGCCAAATCCTCACAAACTGGTTGAGCCTAGTCAAGGGACCAGCAAGGATTCTCATGTTGAAATGCAGAATATATCCCTTTGCAAACTGGAGGCTAACCATGCTCTCAACATTTCCAGACACCCCCCCCCTGCTTCAAGTGCCTTTACTGACATGGCTACACATGATCAAAATGGCCTCCTCATCCTCCGATGCCCAGAAGCGGCCTCCACCCTCTCAGTGCCGCCTCCTCCATGCAGCCGGTTCTCATCTCCAAACTCAGTGTCGCCTCTCCGCAGCCCCTGCGTCTGTACCCCACTGACGGCCATGGTCATTTTCTTTGCCTTATTAGCTATTAAATTTCATATCCCTATAACTTCCATCAGCCTCTGAGCTCTATTTTATTCTTTCATTAAAATTTTAAGATAGAATCTGATCCTATTTCTCTTTGTGTCCAGCCTGCATCTAGCATAATGCACTGCCAATAAAAAAGGCTCTGCGTCCATGTTGTCGTGAAAATTATCATTGTCGATGGAGATATCCATTCAATTCTGAATGAATGAAGTTAACTCAGCATATGGGAAGACAATCTTTCAGTAAAATATTAAAAGGGAAGGAAAGTCTAAAGACAGATTGGTATGAGATAGAAAAACCATACAGAAAAACTATTATACAGGCCATTAGGCAATACAAACTCATGGAAGAGAAAAATTAGAATAAAATGTTCATGTACCGGCACCGTTTAAGTGTGAAGCACTACTGTTCGACTCCTGATCGTGTGAGGTCAGCCCTTCAATAACGTCATTAGGTTTCCTGGTATGTCATTGAATAAAGCTGTGGGTACCCAGAGATCCATTTCCCCCTTTCTGGCCTGGTGATTATCCCGTCCTCTGCTAGCTGACATGGAAGGCTCACTTTAGTCTTGGCTTCTAGGCTTGTGTAAATGACTAACTGCCTTTTCTCCCTCAGCTCATTTTATAGTTGGTTTGTTAATAAATATTTGCCATCTGTAGCAAATCTGAAAATGGAGCACAATCTTGAAATGTCTACAGTAAAAGAAAGGTAAGAAACTTGGCAATTCTTAAGAAGAGATCTCTCTTTTCTCCTTAAATACACACACACACACATACACACACACACACACACACACACACACACACACTACTGCCACCACTGCAATCCCCTTTCTGTGTTTATTAATCTTTCCTTTCATTTTTATTTTTTATTTTTTTTTTAAGTTTTTTTTTAATTTTATTTATTCATTTTAGAGAGGAGAGAGAAAGGGAGAGAGGGAGAGAGAGAGGTAAGAGAGACAGAGAGAGAACGTGGGGAGGAGCTGGAAGCATCAACTCCCATATGTGCCTTGACCAGGCAAGCCCAGGGTTTCAAACCAGCGACCTCAGCATTTCCAGGTCGACGCTTTATCCACTGCGCCACCACAGGTCAGGCTTCATTTTTAAATATGACTGTTGAACCAAGGTTTTTACCAAAATCCCCTTCAGTTTGGGGAGCTCAGTAATCAAGGCCCGTGTGCCAAATGCCAAGGAGCTCTGCAGGAGCGATATTAATTAGGCCGAGGGCCTGTAAACGCCCCTCAGGACAGCGGCTCTTGCCTCTCCTTGCAGTCCAGGGCAGGATTACTGAGCACCCTCGACTTTTGTTGTTACAGTTTCTGGTATCACCGTACTATCTGGGGGTTCTTTCTGTGTCACACTCTTCTCTCTTCTTGGCTAGAAGGTTTTAGACCAGAGTAGTACATGTCACCAGTATGTCTCTGACCTTCTATCAGGTCTGGCACCTGCGACCTGATCCCGGCTAGCAGCACTGCCATCAGATGTGGCCGGCACTCCAGTCTGTCCCTTTGCATTGGCAACAGCAAAGTTAAGAAGAGGACTTATGCTCTGTAAGGTGGCATAACCGGTGACCCTAAATCTTGGTGGCCTCACTAGTAAAGGTCATTGTTGGTCATGTCACATGTCATCTATAGGTTGGAAACAACCCACCAACTCTTCTCCAGGCTGTGGGTTGACTGGGTGTCTATTCCACATCTTTTCATTTGGGGATTCAGGCCAAGGAGTAGCACCTACACAGGACATACTGTTCATCAGGACGGGGCAATCAGAGCCAAACCAAACAAGGGCCCCTGAAGATCTTTTCTGAATATGACCTGAATCACCTCTACTCACATGCCACCGGCCCAGTCAAGTCACACAACCAAGCGGATGGTACCCAGGAAGCCATGGTCAGAGCAAGGAGACCATGACTTGTGTTTAGTTAATACAGTCTGTCTCCCCAGGGAGGATTGGAAATCCCAGTGAAATTAATTACTAAACTGTAGCTGTCACCCACAGCAAGGAAGAGTAGTTTGACTGAATGCATGGAAGGATGGTTGAATTAATAATCACCTATTTGTAGGGGGAAAAAAAATGTAAGGAAGAACAGATATAGAAGATTTAAACCTTCTATAGACATAAGATTAAATGTAAAAAATGATTGAATGTAAAATGAAATGTAAGGCTACATATCAAAAGGAAATATAAAATGTCAGAGATTGAAATGGCCCACCTGGCAGTCAGCGCCAAGGGAGAACGATGGGGCTGCTCGCTCCCACTGGACGGTGCTGAGATGTGCAGTGGGGCTGCTCACTCCCACTGGATGGTGGGGAGATGTGCACAAGAACATTACGCGACAACTTTCCCCGCTCTGCGTTTCAAGCATTTGTTATTTGGGTCTTCGCATAAAGGGTTCGAGCATTATATTGAATAACTATACACTCCACGTGCTCTCGTCTATAAGAGGGGAAGGTTGGACGCTGTAGCGCAGCTAGGCAATTAATAATCGTGAATTTTAGGTATATTTACCTTAGTACTTGCAATGCTAATGATGCAGTCAGGAATTTATTGTTATGAAAGCACATTGTTTAAGTTTGACTCCTGGGCTTTTCCATGGAAAAGCTTTTGGCAACATCTAAATACCTATACATATAAACAAAAACCTTTTGTTGGAAAATAAAGATGGTTATAATTGAAGTAGGAGCATTTACTAAATAATGAGCTTTGCAATTAGAAGATGAACAGGAACATATAATTAGCTTGTGGCTCAGGCAGTGTTTCGCTGCTCATCCCTTTTCCTGCTTACCTGGTCAGAGGGTGGCAGTCCCGGCTCCCTGGGGTCCCTTCCACACAGTCACTAAGCTCCTGAGTTGACTGAGGTTTTGTTCTGAATGGGAGCCATCTCAAAAAATATTGATTGCTGTTATTCTGGTTAATTGTGCACTAATAGTGTTTGTGTTTGTCTGTACAACACCACACACGCTCTTCTCTTAAAGACTTTTAGGGAGAATGTTAGAAAATAAATATCCCATTCCTGCCTTCAGTTGCTCTTACAGGGTGCTTGGGGAACCCGGCAGCTCCTGAGGGGCGCTAGTACCAAGACTGATTGAAGAAACCCTCCAAATCAGCGTCTTTCGGAGGAGCACGGGCATTTTGTTCATAACAAGCTCTCCAGCTGATTGTAGGTACGCAGTGACCTAGCACCAGGGCCTCCTGTGCTGATAGACCATATCTGCACTGACTGGTACTGTAGCCCCATGAGCACTTCAATGTAACCAGTGCCACGGGTAAGCGCATTCTTCATTTTATTTCATTTTCATTAATTTATACTAAAGTGTAGGTAACTATGAGTGGCTAGCGGCTACTGTATCGGGTGGTGCGGAGCTAGATGATATTTCGACAGCAGCAGCAGATGGAGACAGAAGAGTGGCAGTAATCGATACTTGTCTGTGAGTTGACTTTTGGGCTTTTCAAGTTGACTGTGTGCCAGACCCTATTTTAAGTATGTTCCATATAATAACTAATTTAGACCTCACAACATTCTAGGGTATCTCCTAAAGGGTGTGGGTCAGTCTGGGTGCAGTCAAGAACACGGAAGCCGGCAGAGAGGGCGTTCAAGGCAGGGGCTCGGCTCCCCTGGGGTCTCAGTGCAGGCGGAGCCAGGGACTCCGAGGCTCACTGGCGTTTGGAGCGCACGTCTTCCTCCGCTGTTGAGAGCTGTGGCCCCGAGAGCTGAAGCCAGGGAGTGAATCCTGCTTCCTTCTGACGCCAAGCCTCCTGGCAGCCCCTCCCAGTCGCAGAATCTAATTATATGGCACATATAATCTGTATAACCTAATCTAATCAACAACTAATCAGAAATTTAATAAGAATATAATCAGGCAACAGGTCTGGAAAATGTCATTTGGGGATTCCCTGCCCCAGCATCATAGTGCCGCGTTTAGAAGAGTGGGCCTGTCACGGGGCAAGAATAGACCAATCACCTGCACAGACTTTTTTTGATTGACACCTCTCTTAACCATGCAAATGTCTAAACGTATTAATGGCGTCAGTACTTTCCAAGCGCAATTACACAGGTCGGACAGTGTGTCCTGAGGTGGCCTGGATCTAAAGAACCAAATTTTGACAAATTATCAGTTTCCATATCCGCCTCAGACAAGTAAGTTCTGTGCAGAGGTTATATGCATGAGGGGGCTGCCAGCTCCTGTCACAGGGACTCCATCCCTATTTTGCAAACTGGTCCCTTCTCTGATGAGCTTCGTGTAGAACCGGGAGCTCTAGAGACAGCCCTGTCCACTCCTGTCCTTTCTTACTCCCAAGTGGGGAAGAAGAAAGCAGTAGACATATGTGGAAGGGTATGGACCTTTTGCCAAAACTGTTTACAGCAGCAGTTCTCAACCTGTGGGTCGCGACCCCGGTGGGGGTCGAACGACCAAAACATAGGGGTCGCCTAAAGCCATCGGAAATACCTATTTTATTTTAAAATGTATAATAAATATATATTTTCCGATGGCTTTAGGCGACCCCTGTGTTTTGGTAATAAATATGTATTTTCCAATGGCTTTAGGCAACCCCTATGTTTTGGTCATTCGACCCCCGCCAGGGTCGCAACCCACAGGTTGAGAACCGCTGGTTTACAGGTTCTGTGCCTCTCCCAGTAAGCTCCATCACCTTAGTAGGGCCTCTGTGTCTCCCCCTTGTGGCTTGGGCTGTACTGAGCTCTTCACCTACGGAGATGGGTAGGGCAGAAGCTGGGTTTCCCCCCCCACCCCCCCCCCACACCCCCACACCCACCCCCGTGGTCCAGAGGAGAGGAGTTGATGCTCACAGGTTTCTTTTTTTAGCCCATCACTTGGCCAAGACATTTTGAAATATCTTTCTTAATAAAAAAAAGTGTATTATATAAGGAAACTTATCTTCATCACATGGCTTACACGTCCTCACATGGAAGCAATGCTAAGGAATTAAGGCAGGAACCAACATGAGTTAGTGATGAGTAACTAGCTCATGAATTTATTAAACTGGAGGGGATAAAAATATGTCCTCTACCCTGCCAGAATCCATAAAGTGTGAAGCAGGATGTCTTAGAAAACAGATTAGGGAAAATCATGAGACTCTGTGTTCTTGCACATTGCAGTTGATGACAATAAACTTAAAAATATATATATATATTCTGGTTCCTGTAGCAAATAATTTTAGAGCTATACTCTTTCTTGGAGACTTCGGGAAGGTAGTGTCTTTCCATAGACTTTCATTGTCTGGAGAGACGCTGGGTAAGATGGGTGATTATCCTAGGCCCGAGTTGCTAGTCAGAGCCTGTTTTCTGTCCTCAGCCAGGGGCAGAAGGATGGGCATGGATCACAGGTGCACATCCGGAAACTCCATTCATGCATCTGAGCTGGGCCAAGGTGGCATCGCCTCTTTACCCCATCCTTAGGGGGTCTCTGAGGCTCTCTAGGTTTGCTTTTGCATGCTTGTTTAGGGTTTCTTTGTATACATTTTGCATATTGAGTCTCACAGTCTCGGTACCTCCATCCTTCCGCTCGCTTACAGGAACTGTACTTCTGTGATGCCGTTCATCACGTTCCTTCCAGCCTTATTCCCAGCCT
The DNA here is from genome assembly GCF_036850765.1 of Saccopteryx bilineata. Classification (NCBI taxonomy): domain Eukaryota; kingdom Metazoa; phylum Chordata; class Mammalia; order Chiroptera; family Emballonuridae; genus Saccopteryx; species Saccopteryx bilineata. Next base: position 271,120,796 of record NC_089493.1, read on the forward strand.
GCCGGCTTCTGCAAGCTTCAGGATCCCAAGGGAGAAGGGTACAAACCCAGTCTCTTGTCCCCCGGAGTGGTAGGAGACCAGCTGCCCAGTTGTCTGTTTCTCTCCATTTCTGACCCTTTGGGCCAGTGGGAAGGTGGTGAGGAAGGGCCATGTATCTTTCTTACCATCCTACAAGAGGGCAAGAATGCTGTTCGAGAGGGAAGCCATGGTTGTTTCTCTATCCACTCCCGCTGACATGTGCTTAGCAGATATTTCTGCCAGCTTCTGGTAGAAGGTTGCCTGAATCTACGCTTCTGAATGATTAGGAAAAATTTGTGTGTGTGTGTGTGTGTGTTTTCGCTCATCTTGCCACCGGATGAGAATGTGGCGGGGGCGGGGGGTGCGGGTCAGATGCTAAGTGACATCTGAGTCTGGCTCACGCTCTTCTCATCCTTCTGTCTCTTTCTTCCTTTTTTTTTTTTTTTTTTTTTTCTTTTCCATTTTTCTGAAGCTGGAAACAGGGAGAGACAGTCAGACAGACTCCCGCATGCGCCCAACTGGGATCCACCCGGCACACCCACCAGGGGCGACGCTCTGCCCACCAGGGGGCGATGCTCTGCCCATCCTGGGTGTCGCCATGTTGCGACCAGAGCCACTCTAGCGCCTGGGGCAGAGGCCACAGAGCCATCCCCAGCGCCCGGGCCATCTTTGCTCCAATGGAGCCTTGGCTGCGGGAGGGGAAGAGAGAGACAGAGAGGAAAGCGCGGCGGAGGGATGGAGAAGCAAATGGGTGCTTCTCCTGTGTGCCCTGGCCGGGAATCGAACCTGGGTCCTCCGCACGCTAGGCCGACGCTCTACCGCTGAGCCAACCGGCCAGGGCTCTGTCTCTTTCTTCTGAAATGTTATTCTGCTTCCTGCTCCCTAACAGAGGAGGGCTCGAGATTAGGCCTGTAGGGAAAAGGCCAGTGGAGTAAAATGTACTGCATATCCTTTCATTTCTATGTATTTTTACCTGAGTGGTAAAAGGATATCAAAATTCTCTTTGGGGACCATGAAGTTTGGATGGCCACAGATGGTTATATAAACAGTGAGTCATCCCACTTTGCGATGTTTCCTCCTAACATACGGCCTGACAGCGATTGCCCTGTCTTTGTCTCTAGAGTTGGCGTCAGGCCTCCGTGTGGGAAACGTGGTGGGCGTGCACTCCTAACTTAGTCCTGTGGTCATGATTTCATTTTTAGCTGCTTATCAAGATGGCAGATGTCATTTCTGGGCCACGTGTCAGACCCAATAGGGTGTTTCAGCAATTGGAATGTCAGTTGGTAAACAGTATCTCCCCACCTGAAGCTGATTTCCCGAGGCAACTTAATTTGTGGAAATAAATTCATTTAATTTTCAACATTTGGAAATTTTGACTCTGTGTACTGTTACCACCGAAGCCATGTCTATATAACACCCAGCCAGGGCCATTATCGGAACTCGTTTAGTAATAAAAATCAATGAATTCAGTCTAACAATTCACTTTATGACTCCACTGACTGTTTTAACAATTGGTCTATGTGAGCATTTAGCTATCAAAGATTAAAGACCAAACATCAGGAGAGATTGTTTATCAGCTCTAGTCACTGCTCTTCCCATTAAACTCCTTTTCCCAGAGATCACTAAGAGGCTGGCGTGGTTAGCAGACCGGTTCACTCAGGTTCCTGATTACTCCTGATACTCTGCTTTTGGGAGCCTCCTACATCTGGGCCTCCCCCTTTCTCAGGAGCAGCGGGAGTGGCCTGACACAGAGACCCAGGCCCTGGACACAGCGATGGCCTGAACCCTGTTCATTGCTCGGGGGTGGAATGGGGGACACGAAGAAATGGGCCTTCCGCCTTCAAGAGCTTCTAGTGGGATGGGGAGTACACAGATGCAGATACCTTTGAGGTGACTAAAGGTTTTCCCTTTCAGGCAGTGGTTCTCAACCTTTCTAATGCCGTGACCCCGCAATACAGTTCCTCATGTTGTGGTGACCCCAAACCAAAAAATAATTTTGGTGGCTACTTCATAACTGTAATTTTGCTACAGTTATGATTTGGAATGTAAATACCTGATATGCATTATGTATTTTCCGATGGCTTTAGGCGACCCCGCTGGGGTCGCGACCCACAGGTTGAGAACCGCTGCTTTAAGGGTTGAATGATAGCAAGCACTCGGCCCACGTGAACTTGGAAGAACAAGATCCTTCTTCGCATCCCGACCCCACACCATCAATCCCATCTCCTGGTTCCTCCTCCCCCAAGGCACCCAGACAAGGACCCTATGTTCCTGTCCCCTTGGGTTACCTTCAGTGCCCTGAACACACCATGCTCATTCAAACCCCCACGTCCTTCTTCATGAGCCCATGCTGTCTCTGTTGGAATGCCCGTTCTCATCCCGCTGCTTCTGTCTGCCTGGTGGGGGCCGGGTCATTCTTTAAAGCTCAGCCCCAGCGCCCCTTCCTCTTCACCCTCTGCCCTAAGTCAGTCTCTCTGCTTCAGGAGTGCTGATTCCATCCACCGTGTAGATTTCATGCTGCATTGTTTCACAGTTAATTGAATGCATGTAACAAACTATGACTCTCCCAGGGAGAGAATTGTGTATCCTTGCATTCTCAGTGCCTAGTATATGGTAGAGGATTGAACAGTGACCCCCCAAAAGATATGTCCACATCCTGTCCCCCAGAACCTGTGGTTGTGACCTTGTGTGGAAAGGGGTTTTTTGTAGATATCTTTTTTTTTTTTTTTTGTACTTTTCTGAAGCTGGAAACGGGGAGGCAGTCAGACAGACTCCCGCATGCGCCCGACCGGGATCCACCCAGCATGCCCACCAGGGGGCGACGCTCCGCCCATCTGGGGCATCGCTCTGTCGTGACCAGAGCCACTCTAGCGCCCAGGGCAGAGGCCAAGGAGCCATCCCCAGCGCCCAGGCCATCTTTTGCTCCAATGGAGCTTTGGCTGCGGGAGGGGAAGAGAGAGACAGAGAGGAAGGAGAGGGGGAAGGGTGGAGAAGCAGATGGGAGCTTCTCCTGTGTGTCCTGGCCGGGAACCGAACCCGGGACTTCCGCATGCCAGGCCGATGCTCTACCACTGAGCCAACCGGCCAGGGCCTGTAGATACCTTTGTGTTGAGGATCTTGATGTGAGACCATCCTGGATTACCCAGGTGTGCCCTAAGTCCAGCGGTCAATGTCCTTAGGAGGGACAGGAGAGGGAATAGCATAGACACAGAGGAAAGGGATGGGATGGAGTTCTGCAGTCACAGGCCTGGGAGCTCCTGGGGCCACCGCAAGCTGGAAGAAGCAAGGACGGATCCTTCCATGGAGACATTGGAGGGAGTGCAGCCTGCCAACACCTGGATTTTGGACTTGTGGCCTGCAGAATTCTGAGAAGATAAACTTGTGATGTAAGCCACCCAGTTTGTGGCAATTTGTTACAGCAGCCCTAGGAAACTTCTATCTGTCTATCTATCTACTTATAACTACTTCAAGATCAGGGCTCACCTGTTATAAACAGTGACCATTTTGTACTTAGAACACAAAGTGGTTAAAGATACTGAAAAGGAAGGAGAAAGGGTATGTCAAAGGAGAGAGAAAATTCTCGGTGTCTTTTTCCCTAATCCCACTTTTATGAATCCACTCGAAACCCTGGAAATCAGAGCTTACCAGTGGTACGCCATGCATTGTGCTCCTCCGTGACGGATGGAGTAGCCTCTCATTGCTCTGCCCGCAGCACGCGGAGAGCGGCTTCGTTTCCCCTGTCTCCAGTTTTCAGCAGGGATGGCGGACCAGGAACTCCACTTTGAACTTTCCAGTCAACCTGATAGCACATGGCAGATTGCAGAGCAAAAGTGCACAGAAGACATCATCAATTAACCCAATAAAATTGATTTAAAGGCCTTTAAACCTGAGAAGGAGTTCAGTGCCTGTGAAAGATCTTTCTGGTCCCTTGAAGTGATGAACTAAAATGATCAATCGCCCTTATCAGCCTCCCTTTTTTTGGTAATGTGGCGGCGAGAATAGCTTCTCCGCTGTCAAATTAACCCTCATTTTCTGAAGGGTTTCTGCAGTCTCTTTCCTGCTCTCTCTGTGAGCTCAGGTGCTGACCTGAGAACTCGTTTCTGCATCCCTCTCCCAACATCCTGTTGGTGGGGCGGGAGGGGACAGCGCAGGACCAGCTGTGATTACTGATTGTTCTTTCTGCAAGCGACTGTGCTGGCCCTTTGCATGGGGGGAGGCGGTCCTTGGAGGCTGAAATTTTTGAAATGTCATTTTAATTATAAAAATAGACATGTAATTGTTGTAAAAAAAATTTCAACACATTGAGAATGATATAAGCCAAGAGTTCCTTATCGTGTTCCCTCCCTTCGAACAGTTGGGCATCTAGCGTTCCAGCCGACTTTTTTTTCCATTCTTTTAAAGATTTTATTTATTGACTCAGCTATAAGAAATGATGACATATTGCCATTTATGACATCATTAGTGGGCCTTGAGAACATTATACTGAGTGAAATATGTAAATCAGGAAAAGATGGCCCTGGCCGGTTGGCTCAGTGGTACAGTGTCAGCCCAGCATGTGGATGTCCCAGATTTGATTCCCAGTCAGGGCACACAGGAGAAGCACCCATCTGCTTCTCCTGCTCTCCCCTTCTTGCTTCTCTCTCTCTCTCCCCCTCCTGCAGCCGTGGCTTTATTGGAGCAAGTTGGCCCCAGGTGCTGAGGATGGCTCCATGGCCTCTGCCTCAGGCACTAAGAAGAGTTCAGTTGCTGAGTAACAGAGCAATACCCCAGATGGGCAGAGCATCACCCCCTTGTGGGCTTGCTGGGTGGGTCCCTGTTGGGTGCATGTGGGAGTCTGTCTCTGCCTCTCCCTCCTCTCACTGAATGAATGAAAGAAGAAAGCTAAGAACTATGTGATTTCACACACAGGTAAGATATAAAAATGAGACTCATAGACATAGATAAAGTGGTTACCAGGTGAGGGGGTGGGGGAAATGGAGTAAAAAGGGACAAATATACAATGATGGAAAATGATTTGACTTTGGGTGATGGGCACACAACACAATCAACAGTTCAAATGCTATGGAAATTTTTACCTGAAACTTACATACTTTTATTGATCAATGTCACCCCATCAAATTTCATTTTCTAAATAATAATAATAATAATAAAAAGAGATTACCCTGTTTAGACAAGCTACAGAAAAGCTGGAGAAAATATTTGCAAACCACATGTCTAACAAAGAACTAGTATCTAGAACCCTGGTTGGCAAACTGCGGCTCGCGAGCCACATGCAGCTCTTTGGTCCCTTGAGTGTGGCTCTTCCACAAAACACCACATGCGGGCGCTACCTCGATAAGGAATGTACCTACCTATATAGTTTAAGTTTAAAAAATTTGGCTCTCAAAAGAAATTTCAATCGTTGTACTGTTGATATTTAGCTCTGTTGACTAATGAGTTTGCCGACCACTTCTAGAATATATATAAAGAACTCTTAAACTCAACATTAAAATCAACAATCCAATTAGAAAATGGGCAAGACATGAAGAGACATTTCCCTGAAAAGCAGATATGAACAGCAAAAAAGGCACATGGGAAGGGGTACAACATCACCTACTATTAGGGAAATGTGAGTTTAAAAACCATGCGTTATTAGCAACACACCAATCAGATCAGCTAAAATAAGATAAAGTGTCGGCATCTAGTGCTGGTGAGGTTGCAGAGTATCTTGATCTCACACATTGAGGTGAGACTGTAAAATGGTACGGCCAACGCTGGAACATAGTGTGGCAGTTTCTCAGAAAACGAAACACACGCTATATATATTTATCGATTTTAAAGAGAAGGGAGAGAGAGAGAGAAGGTGCACAGGGGAAGAGTGGAATGCATCAACTTGTAATTGCTTCACGTATGTGCCTTGACCGGGCAAGCCCTGGGTTTCACACCGGCATCCTCAGCGTTCCTGGTTGACGCTTTATCCACTGCGCCACCACAGGTCAGACCACACCCTTTTCTTTATGCATTGACCAATATGTGTTTGTGTGCATGTGCACTACATATGCTCAGAAACATACATGACTCTAAATCTACATCAGGTCAACACACTTTTTTTTTCAACAGATGTTTTGATGGCACCCATCATGGTATGCCAGATTCTGAGTACATCTTTCATAGTCTCTGCAACTCCCTTTTTTTATTCATGGAATACACCAAGGGCACATAACCACGTCTCAAATTTAGTTCTACCTCAGTCTTCTTACCGTTGAATGCCATCCCGTTCATCTCATAAACCAGGATTTCTGGAGCACCTGTTGTGTGTTATGCGGTATTACTGGGCTTCGAGCAGTCCACGTGACAGACAGAAGTCCCTCTGCCTTGTGCAGCATTTTAATCATCGGTGCACAGCAGGTTATTTCTGTGTCTTTTCTTTTTCTATTACCACAAATGCAACAGTTAATAACCTTAAATGTATATTTATATTTCACTGCACAGATATATTTCTGGGTCAGTTTCCTAGAAGCAGAAGTAATCTGTTCTGTCATATGAGCATGACAGTGTTATAATTCACAAACCAGAACGGGAGGTTTGAACTGCCCGTGATCGCGGCATTTACCAAGGGGCCATTTTCTTCATTAACACGAGGCTAGTTGCCATTGATAGCTGCATTAGGTCCACTTCTCCTGCTTTGAATCCCTTCTCAGCACTTGCCCACCCTGGATTCTTTAAGCCTCAGCAGAGTGTTCAGCTAATGGCACAGCGTCCAGTTGCTACCAGGTGGTATGGAGAGAGAATTTATTCTTCAATCGGCTGTTCCCACCCAGTTTCCATTCACAGGCCCCCTCTACCTGCATCACCTGGTCATTGTTCTGCTCTTTCCTGACCCCTGACCCTGTGAGGAGATCTGAGCTGAAACTGGAGCATCCTCCTATGAATTCTTCCGGAGGACCCAACGGGATCACGCTGCAAATCTGGAATGAGAACAGGACCGGCTTGTGCATCCTGTCTTTCTGATCTATGGCTGCTCTCTCATGAATACGCATGGAGGTCCTTTTCAGAGAAGACTTCTTTAAGGCAGAAAGTGTGTCCTAATCAGGCTCATGCACTCATTCATTTGCTACCCAGCCAGTATTTACAGACTGCTTACTAAATGAAAGACAATGTGTTCAATGCTGTTGATGATACGCAAGAGGACGGAAACATGAGCCTGTCTTTAGAGCAGAGTTAGGACACCAGTGAATACCTGCAGTTTAAGGCAGGGAGCAATACGTGACTAAGAGAGGTGAGGGACAAAGCTTGCTCGGAGTCCAGAGGAGGCAGCATCACTTCCCTTGGCCTCTGGTGCTCTGTAACTCTGGGAGAAGCCACTCTTCCTTAATAAAAGATAATGATCATCTTCAGAAGCTTTATTGAAATTGTCAAGGATATCGCTGAAGCAGGGTATAGAGATCTGCATTCCACTTTTCTTGCCCTTTTGTGAATTAAAATATACTGCAGGTATTTTGCAAGTAGATTTACCCAGACTCCTTCTGCCAACATTAATGAATCCAGAGGCTCATCAGATTTAAGATCCCACCTGGCAGATGTGTTGAATTCCAATAACTTATAAATTTGAGCTATTGGAATGTAGAAATCAAGCCTGTGTGTTGTAGGAGAGTTTCTCAGGAATTAGACGCCTGAGCAGTTTATTTCAGTGCTGTTTAGGAGAAAATGCTGGACCTTTTAAACAAAAGCCCAGTGCTGGCCAGTTGGCTCAGAAGTAGAGCGTCTGCCTGGCATGTGGAAGCCCCGGGTTTGATTCTTGGCCAGGGCACACAGGAGAAGCGCCCATCTGCTTCTCCACCTTTCCCTTTCCCCCTCTCCTTTCTCTCTATCTCTCTCTTCCCCTCCCGCAGCCAAGGCTCCATTGGAGCAAAGTTGGCCCGGGCGCTGAGGATGGCTCTGTGGCCTCCATCTCAGGCACTAGAATGGCTCCAGTTGCAACAGAGCAATGCCCCAGATGGGCAGAGCATCGCCCCCTGGTGGGCATGCTGGGTGGATCCCAGTCAGGCATATGCGCAGGGTGGGGTGGGGGGGAGGCCCACAGTTGAAAAGAATTTAATTTTTTCTTGTCCTTGGGTCACTGAGTTTCTGTAACCCAGGGTTGACTTATGGTTTCAATCCACGGTTTGAGAATGTTTCTCATCTTGTGCCTTCCCTGTGAAATTGACCCTAATGTACTGTTGTTCCTATCCACTTTATTTCCTCCTAAAATCAGGAGGAAATAAATGGTGCATTGTCTTCCTCCCATCCAAAAATGATGAAGTCCAGGGTGATAGGGTTCACTCTGAGAACTGGCCGAAGCCAGCAGTGCACCCACATGCAGGCCATCTATCCTTCCTGTCTTTCCTCCTCTGCAGCTGCAGGCTGATTCCGCCGAAGCAGGTAGAGGTAGCTCTCAGAGCCAAGGAAGGAATGTGTTTTCTGTTGTTTGTTTTGTGGTTTTGGCCTGACGCTACTGTTAACTTCATACTGCAGAGACTCAAGTTTCCCCCTTCAGCATCCCAGCTGGCATGTGCCATGGTCTGAGTCTGAGCGTCCTAACCAGTTTCTTAAAGTGGAATCCTAATGCCCCCTGTGATAATATTAGGAGTTGGAGTCTTTGGTAGGTCATTAAGTACCGTATTTCCCCATGTATAAGATGCACCTTAATTTTGGGGCCCGAAATTTGAAAAAAAAATTACATAAAGTTATTGAACTCAAGTTTTATTTGTCATTAAACAATGAGTGCAAAGACAACAAGCGTGAAAAAGCGAGAAATGCAAGTTAAAAAAAAATCTACAACCACTGTATAAGACACACCCAGTGTTTAGACCCCAAATTTTTCAGAAAAGGTTGAGTCTTATACATGGGGAATATTGTAATAAAGGCAGGGCCCTCTTGAGTGAGACTGATGTCCCTTATAGAAGGGCCCAAAAGCTTGCTTTCTTCTTCCACCACGGGTGGACACATGAGAAGACCGCAACCTGGGAGAGGGTCCTCGCCGGGCCTGCTGGCACCCCTTGTCTTAGCATTCCAGCCTCAGGAACTTTGAGAAGTAACTTTCTGTGGTTTATAAACTACCCAGCCTGTAGTATTTGCTTAACAGCAGCCCAAAAGGAGGAAGACAGCTTCTCTTACAGGGAGAGATACCCACCCAGAGGCGATGGAGAGAGAGGGAAGGCCCCTTTTGAAGATTCCCTTTGATTTTCAACTTTGGCTTTGATGAGCTGTATTTGTGCAAATCCCTTAAATCTCTCTGAGATTCCATTTCTTCATCTCTAAGATAAGGAATGTAATACCTGCACCTCCATGACATGGATTTTTTTGAGGGTCAAGGGAATTCTATGAATTAACCTCAAAAGCATGATTTATAAATTATAGAGCTGTCTTTCAGTAGTTTAGCGATTTCCACTATAGTTGGCAACAGGGAGAAACTGCCCAGACTCCGGTAGGTTGCTGGCTACTGTTTGCATAGTAGGATCGAACTTTAATATCTCTTAATCTCTTTTTGATATTTCCCATCTGTTTATATACTCTGAGGGTAGTTTTACTAACATATCCCTTTGTTCACTCCATTTGCTTCCTCAGCAATGTATAATCTGCTATTTGGCCTGCCTGCTGTGTTTTAAGTTTGAAAGTACTCTATTTTTTATGTCTAGATGTTTTGTTTAGTTATGTGTCACATCTACTCGTTTAGTTTTCATGGGGCCTTCTTTTTATGTTTTGACTTTTATTTTTATGTTTTTAATCATTTTGAACATTTTTATTTAGTTCCATGATCTCAAGTTCTCGAGGGCTTCTAATTCTCTTGTATTTGCTGGTTCTCGCTCATGGTGGATGGTTTCCTCGGTGTTTGTCATTTCAGGTTATGAGCTCACCTTCCTTGGAGCTCCTGGGTTGCAGTTCTGTCTCGTCTGGATCTGGGTTGAATGGGGTCACTCCAGTGAGCTTTTCCATTTGCTTTTGCCAGTCACTCCTAGGTGTCACCAGCAGGAACTATATTCCATCTAAATTTCTAAGCTGCTTATTTCCTGCCTATGCAGCTAATGCAAATCATTACAAATTCTTAGGGGACCCTAAAATTTTTTTTTTTCGTGCCCAGCCCAAGAGAGACAGGCAGATTTCCTTCTGTTTCCTTGTGACTGATGTTTGGAGCAGATTTTTGAATGCCAACAGCTGATGTAACCACTGTGCCGAGAGTTAGGAGACCTGGTTGGAGTTTTCTTTGCTGTGATAGAGCAAGGCACCCAATTTCTCTGAACTTTGTTGTCCCAGTGTTCGTGACTCTGAAAGCAGGTGCTGTTAGCCTTCTGAGAGTATTGCTGTGAGATCTGATGGGATCATAGATATACTATATAAAACTCTTGGCCTCCCCTTTCAGAAGTGAGGCAGCTCAGGTCCAGAAAGACTCCGTGGTGGCTGCTAGACAGGACACTGTTCATACTGCACGTGTGGGCATGTGCCTCCTCTCAGGAACCCTCTCGGGGGGGCCACTTGTCCACATTTGGGTAAATCTGCCTGCCTTTAAACAGTAGAAGAGCCAAGGATTTTATTTTTGTGTTTGCTTTTTTTCTTAAATTCTGTCTTGAACTTAGACAGGGTCCTTGGCTTCAGCCTGAATCAGGAGAGAAACCCAAGCTGACAGAGGAGCGGCTGTCACCGTTTCCATCCATAACGAAGGCAATTTCTAACGGTGAGGAAAGCACAGTGCGAGCTGTCTCATATTAGGGCTTACACTGCCCCTTTCTCTAGTCTTTTCTAACAGTAGGTTATTAGCCATATGCAACAGGGGCTGAAGCTAATTGTTTTCCATACTTTTCAAATAAAGAAATGAGTTGTACACAATCATGTTTAAAGGGCCCTTCTAGCACTAATAGTCTGTGAATAGATTTAGTTGAGGGCCTTGCAGAAGAGTTAAAAGTTCATGGACACTGGGAGCTGTGTTCATCTTTTTTGTTTCCTTCAGTGGTGGAGACACATTCCTGTCTCACTCTATCTCCAGTGACCTCAAGGACAGAAAGCTTCTCTCCTGCCTTTGTTCACAGATGCTGCCTTGGTCCATTCAGTCCTGGGCCATGGGCCAGGGCTCTCTCTTTTCTCTGTCAGGAGGGATCATACTGGCTGGCCTTAGGGTCCAGCTTTCGCAATCATTTGCTCAGAGACTTAGAAGCACGCATCTTCTCCGCCTCTGACCTGCTTATCTGTGAGGGGACCAAGTTTTGCCTGCCTCCTGCACAAGATGCTTCTGAGGCTCTAATAAAACAGCCAAGCCTAGGAAGTGTGGAATCGGGCACAAGTGGAAAGGAAAAGATCGTCTGGTGGGTGTTCTGTTGCATACCCAGGATTGTGTGTGGAACAGAGTCACCATAGCAGGCCTAAAGCTTATTCGCAACAAGGCCTGCTGACAAGGTTGGCCCGTGGCTGGCATCTAGGAACATGGCTACACAGAAGGGTGGCTCCCTGCCTGCACCTCGGTGTTGGAACAAACAATATGGTTTATGCTAAGTGACTGCTTTCCTTCTGGGGGGATGGAATTTTGGTACATGCGGGGCAGAGGGTTTCTCCATGATCACCCTCCCCATAAAAATTTGGGGTACAAGGTCTCTGATGAGCCTTCCTGGTAGACAGCATGTCACACGTGTTGTCACACTCACTGCTGGGGGAATGAGCCTGTGCTGTGTGATACCATTGGGAGAGGGTCTTGGTGTGTCCAGCTTTGTTCCACGCACCTTCCCCGTACTGATTTTCCTTTCTATCCTTTTGCTGTAACAGACCATTGCCCTGAGTTTGACCTCCTACCGAGTCCTATGATTCTTCCTGGTGAATGATCAAACCTGAGGTGGTGCTGGGGACACTGATGCAGATGTCACTATCTGGGATTTGAGTAACACACTTCACTGGGCTCCCCCTAACCACCTCAGGCACGCCCCCACACCATGCCCCGACCACACAGGGCTCAGAGTGCAGGCTGTGACTCTCACCAGGCTAGTGTCTTAGAGAGAGACAGGAGGCAGTGGGCCCGGCTGAAGCAGGAGGTTTACACATTTTCCGGGGATAAGCGGTTGGAGTCCAGCAGCACAGGGAGGTGCTGGAGTTAAGTGAGGCAGGGATAACGTGCCCGGAGGAGAGCTCGTGTCAGGGGAGGACCGCTGCACTAGTGGGTTCTCCCTGAGGCAAGGGCCAGGACCCACCGAAAGTGAGGCAACCTGGTGGAGACGTCAGGTGAGGAGGAAGCGCCTCAGGCCTTGTCTGGGGCAGCCTGGGTTCAGGTCTTGGCTGTACCATTTACTAGTGGTTTGATGATGGGAAAATGACTTACCTCCTTTGTGCCTCAGTTTCTTCATCTTTAAATTGAGGATATTAATTGTGCCTGCCTGATAGGTTGTGGGGAGGATTAAGTGAAATAACATGTGAATGCTTAGTGCCTAGGACTTAACAAGCACTTGATAAGCTTCAGCTGTGATGGTGTTGGTGGCAAAGCAGCGGAGGCCCCTCATAGTGGACAGGTGAGGCGACGTATCCCGGGCCCGTAAACACCAACCAAAACCGCGGCTGTCCTCAGCCCCTTGGGACTACCCCACCGCTCTCCTATTTACTCTGTGCCTCCTCCCTCTGGATCTGAATTTGACTCTGGCCCTTAACTGGGATCTCTCTGGCTTCCTCATCAGAAGATGTTTGGAGCCCCATTCTCTACACTCTGAACTGGCAGGGCTGCCAGGCACAGCCCAGTCCTTCCCGAGGCCGGCCTCGTGCCTGAACTCGCAGCCCCAGCTCCGCCAAGCTCCCTCCTCCAACCCAGCTGCTCCCGACACGTCCCAGGTCAGAGCTGTTCTTCCTCTCTTGTCCCCTCCTGGCCTCCTCTCAAAACCTTCCTGGCAGAATTATTCTGCTCTTTCGATCCCAGTTGGAGGAGTCAAGACGGCAGGGATGTCTTGCCGTTGTATCCATGAAAGGCTGAAGTGTGCTCGACTGCTGATTCGTGCTACCCACACTTGCCCATCACCGACGGCTGTGTGTACAGTGCCTGTGACTGGGAAGAGATCACAATGGCCATTTTTCCGGTCCTGGGGCCCGGAGGGAGGGGTAGGGAGACAGGGGAAGAATGAAAAATGAAACCATACTCTTGCCAAAGGGGTGCTACAGACAACAGGCACACTGGAAGTTGGGAGCCATTGTGCTGTGCTGTGCTGTGAAAGGGTCCGTGGAGGCAGCTGGGCTGAAGCTAGCCCCGTAAAATGCAAGGACTTGAGTAGGAGCTAGCAGGGGAGGGCTGAAACCCGGGGAAGAAGCACAGCCGCTCTTGGCACTTGAGTGAGAAGCAGACGATTTGTAGAGGGGAATGAAGAGAGGAAATTTGGGGTGCTAGGGATGGGACAGATCTCAGTGAGCCTTGAATGTCAAGTGTTGGGGACACCTTGGAGAGATCATGGGAATGACCTTTGAAAGTCTGTTGCCTTTGCACTTGGAGGCAGACGAGAGAAAACATTTCGGGCATCAGATGGTGTTTTGAGGCAGAGACAGCTGGTATGCCTGTGAATGAAATCGGTGTCCTTTCTGTTCTTTCTCAGAACAGAGATGTTTAGAAAGGAATGATTTCATGGAAGAAAGCAGCAAAAATTCTGTTCCTGTAGCGTATTGACTAATTACTTGTGTTATAGCTCCATGTAATTACTGATTAATCAGTCTTCTACGGAAACTACAATTTATTTCACTGAGCCAGGAAGCCATTGAGAAACCACTTTGCTTCTAAGCTGCTGGGGTTCTGGATAAAGTCACTCACCATCGTCCTTCGTGACCATGTGGCCTCTGTGTACAACCCCTTCCTCATGCGCTTATCTCCTGGTGGTCAGGGAGAGCACACTTCACGTTTAATGTGGTCTTGCTGTTATTCCAATAAGACTCCCACACTCTTGAGTCTACATAGATGTGGTGGTCAGTCCTGGCACACTCGCTCCTTTGTTGATTTGGTTCCTGAGTGGAATTCCAGAGGCTTTTAGACCCATGCAGATTTTGAAGAGTTGACAGAAGGAAGTTCTTGAGCTTCTTGGTCAGGCATCTATAAGACCTGTTACATCTCTAAGTCTTGTTACACTAGAAGAGCATGTCTCTCTCCTTCTTGAGTTGTATTAGAAAAATACCCCCTTCTTTTTTTGTTATCCCAGCTCAGTATGTGCCAGGACCAGGTGGTGGTGGGGACATGCCAAACCCCTGAAAGAATTTTTGGGGAAAACAGTTCCATCCTGTCACATGGGTTTCCTAGGAGAACAACAATGTAAAGAAGGGTTAAAGGGAAATCTTGGTAGAATGTCCGCGGAAGCATCTGGGAAAAGATAAGTGACATTCTCAGCTATGTACCAACGTTGCTCAAGTAATGCTGTGTTTGAACATGCAGCCGTCTCCTGCCTATCTTAAAGAACTGAACACAGAATAATTAGAATGTGATATGTGCAAAATAATTGCTAGCTCAAATGGGTCCTGCCCCAATTTGAAACTGAGAACAACAACGATTGTCAGTGTTGTATATTTAGATGAAACCAAGCAAAACCACATTATTTTTCTGATTATAGAAGCCAACAGGCTCACGGTTTAAACATGAAAAAACAGCTTAAAGAAGAAAATAAGAATAACTTCAACCATGCAATCTAGCAATAATGATGGGCAACATTTTTAGCATCTTACCTTTTATTTTACCATATATATTTAAATAAAGGGATCATTCAGAGATACAATAGTATTTTGACTTTTCCCATTAGCATTGTAACAAATATTTCCTATATCATTCATCATTTTTAAAATGATGTTTTAATAGCTGCATACATTTTATCATGGGAATATGCCAAAATATATTTGTCTGTGATGGAAATTCAGGGTTTTTGTTTTGTTTTGTTCTTAGAGAGAGGCAGGGAGAGGAAGACAGAGCTGTTCTTGTATGTGCCCTGATTGAGGATGGAACCGGCGGCTTCAGGATAACTTTTATTTTTATTTTTATTTATTTATTTATTTATTTATTTTGTATTTTTCTGAAGCTGGAAACAGGGAGAGACAGTCAGACAGACTCCCGCATGCGCCCGACCGGGATCCATCTGGCACACCCACCAGGGGGCGACACTCTGCCCACCAGGGGGCGATGCTCTGCCCCTCCGGGGCGTCGCTCTGTCGCAACCAGAGCCACTCTAGCGCTTAGGGCAGAGGCCAAGGAGCCATCCCCAGCGCCTGGGCCATCTTTGCTCCAATGGAGCCTCGACTGCGGGAGGGGAAGAGAGAGACAGAGAGGAAGGAGGAGGGGAGGGGGGGAGAAGCAAATGGGCACTTCTCCTGTGTGCCCTGGCCAGGAATCGAACCTGGGACTTCTGCACACCAGGCCGACACTCTACCACTGAGCCAACCGGCCAGGGCCCAGGATAACTTTTAAATATAAGCTAATCTGGCCAGGGCTTAATTTTTTATTCATTGATTGACTTTTAGAGAGGAAGGGAGAAGGGGGTGGGGGGCAGGGAAGCATTCATTGGTTGTTCCCCATGTGTGCCCTGACTGGGGATCAAACCCACAACCTTGTCGATTTGGGACAATGCTCTTAACTGACTGAGTTAACCGGCCAGAGCCAGATTTTAGATTTTCTCTATAATTAGTCATGTTTTGATTAAAATTCTTATATAAAAAATAGTTTTTAATCTCTTTTTATTTTATCTTCTTTTCTCTTCGGCTGCTTTTATAATATTTTATCTTTGTAATTTAAATTTTATTATGATGTGTCTAGATGTGTATTTCTTTTGTTTATTCAACTTGACACTTGTTTGACTTCTTGAATCTGTAGGTTGGTGATGTCTTTTTGCAGTTTGGGGACATTCTCAGCCATTACCTCTTCAAATATTGCTTCTGCCATGTTCTCCTCTTCTGGTGCCTCCCAACCTGTGTCAGAACTTACTGTACTCTCTGTCCCACCTACTCTCCTTTCTATATTTTCCATCTTTTTATCTCTCTGTGCCTCATGGCGTAGCGTTTTCTTCTGACCCCCCTATCTTCAACAATATAATATAATACTCTCATCAGCTGTCTAAATCTGCTATTAAACTACCTGGTGAATTGTTCATTTTACTCGACTTTTCAATTCTAGATTTTTCTCTTTTTTTCTTTTTCAAGCCTTCTGTGCCACTTTGTATAGCTTGTATTTTTCTGGTGCTGTCTATCTCTCAAACGTAGTAAACACGGATATCTTGCAGTTAGTGTCTGCGCGCTCTACTCTCTGGAGGTTATGTGCCACTTGTGTTATTTCCACAGGTCTGACTACCCTGGAGATCTTGACTCCTGATGTTTCTGATTACCTTTGATTATGTGCGAGAGATCATGTTTGAAAACTTACTTATTGAATTAATTTGAAACCTAGGTTGATATTATCTGCCTCCCCCGAGACTTTTTATTTATTTTTATCAGGAGCACAGAAGTGCCGGCGGCCCAGATCCCTTAATTAAAGGGAAAGATTTGAGGTTATCTGGGCCGCCCAGGTGAAACCGAGCAGACCTGCGGCCTGTGGGAGGGCACGTTGCTTTCGAGGAGAGAGTTAGCCTTGGGGACAGTCTTTCAGCATCCTCGATGAAAATGGAGGGTGGCTTGTCCGGTTGTCCATCATTGGTAGGCACTGAAAGTCCAACTTTTTTTTTTTAATTCAGTGAGAGGAGGGAGGCAGAGACAGACTCCCACATGTGCCCCGACCAGGATTCACCCGGCATGCCCACTAGGGGGTGATGCTCTGCCCATCTGGGGTGTTGCTCTGTTGCTTAGCAACCGAGCTGTTTTTAGTGCCCGATTTAGAGGCCATGGAGCCATCCTCAGCGCCTGGGGCCAACTCACTCCAATTGAACAATGGCTACAGGAAGGGAAGAGAGAGAGACAGAGAGAGACATGGGAAGGGGAGGCGTGGAGAAGCAGATGGGCACTTTTCCTGTGTGCCCTGACCAAGAATCGAACCTGGGACATCCACACACCAGGCTGATGCTCTACCTCTGAACCAGCCGGCCAGGGCCTGAAGTCCAACTTTTAACTCTCTGGTCTTTAGAGGTTTCCAGAAATGAATTTCTAAAGGGGGTTCAGCCTCTCAGTCCCCTTTCTGGGTAGAACTAAGTTCAGTGCTAGGCTTCTCTCTCATTGTTCTAAGGTCAGCTAGATTGCAACTCAGTCATTTCCATGTGGTTCATTTCTAATGGGTTTATTAAGCATTTAAAATTTTTATCCAGTGTCTTTCATTGTTCTCAGCCACAGAGTTGTCCAAATCATACCATCTGACACTCTCAGAGGTGGAAATCATTATTATTCTCTAGGATATATTTCTAGCAATAGAATTTATAGGTCCAAGGCATACATTTTTAAGACTCATGAGACATACTCTGCCCCCCCCAAATTCCAGAAAACTGTTTTTTTTTTTGTTTTTGTTTTTTTTTTATGTGAATCCTTTGTCCTTTTCCCTCCTGGTTTCTGTCGCTGTCTTCGAGTCCATTATTTTTTCTAAGTACTTTAAAACACATAGCAGATTTTAACTTGTAGTTGCAAGTCAATTGTAAAGAATGTTGACTCCCCCCCCCATATTTGATTTCGATTTGGTCTCTAGCCCCCATTTCACTGCTAATGGAAAAGAAAACTAATCTTGTCATTTCAAGGAACTCAGTTTCTTCCGATTTAAAACTCCATCTCTTTGAAGTCAATTGCTCCGTGAAATTGGGATTAAACAAGACTGTTCTTTGTAAGGGCTTCTCTTCCACCTTTAAAGGTCTCCCTCTCCATCTCTCCCTCCTGAACAGCACCTAGGAGCAAGGAGAAGCTGCTACTGTCCCATGAAGATGGGGATGCAGAGGTGTCTGAGCCGCACACTGTCCCCTGGAACGTTCCTGGCCCCTGCTGACTTATCTCAGACCTCCCCATCTTCAGAGTTTTATCCCTTCTGTCTTCACTGCTGATGCCCTTGGTCCTGAACTGTGGATACAATACCCACTCAGTCTGGGCCCTCTGGTCCTCTGACTGCTCTTCTGATCCACCCAGCCTGTTCCTCTTTTTGCCACTCCTTCTCTGGGGAGTTCAGGAACACCAGGATTTCCTGCATGCAATTACAGGTCTTCTCTCTCGCTGAACCTCACTCCACCATTCTGCCCCAGGGCCTGGGCGTTCTGTGAGACACTGCAGGGGGCAGGCAGCAAGTGCAGTGGCGTCTCTGCCATCCTAGCTTCAGTCTGTTTGCAGAATTTCTCCCTCCGCACCCTGAATTCCACCCTGAGCAGCAGGACTAGGCTAGCAGTCCCTCGGAAGAGACCTTCCAGCCGGTCTGTCTCCCCTCCTCCACTCTCTCTTCAGACTTTGCCCCCAAGCCAGGAAGAATTGGCCTCCTTTGGAGATTGGAGGCACCCCATCTGTCAGTAGTTCTCAACCCTGACTGCACTTTTGAATCGAATACTAATGTGGACCAGAGTGCCTGGGAGTGAGCCCGAGCTCAGGCAATTTTTTTTCCACTTTTTTTTTTTTTTTTTTTGCATTTTTCTGAAGCTGGAAACAGGGAGAGACAGACAGACTCCCGCATGTGCCCGACCGGGATCCACCCGGCACGCCCACCAGGGGCAACGGCTCTGCCCACCAGGGGGCGATGCTCTGCCCATCCTGGGCGTCGCCATGTTGTGACCAGAGCCACTCTAGCGCCTGAGGCAGAGGCCACAGAGCCATCCCCAGTGCCCAGGCCATCTCTGCTCCAATGGAGCCTTGGCTGCGGGAGGGGAAGAGAGAGACAGAGAAGAAGGCGCGGCGGAGGGGTGGAGAAGCAAATGGGTGCTTCTCCTGTGTGCCCTGGCCGGGAATCGAACCCGGGTCCTCCGCACGCTAGGCCGAAGCTCTACCGCTGAGCCAACCGGCCAGGGCTCAGGCAATTTTTTAAAACTCCCCAGATGACCCCAAGGTGAGCCAGCGCCGAGACCCGTGGCCGCCCACGTCACCACCTCCGTCTTCTGGCGTTGCCTGACCGCTGTCCCCGATATTTCAAGGGAGACTCAGACTTTAGAAAACACCTTTCTCCAGGGCACAGCTTGTGCAACTTGAGATCCTGACTTCAAGACTGTTTCTGAAGTTAGTGTCCAGGTTCGGTTTTACCATCACAACTGAAAATGAACATCTCTGCTTCTCTTTGTCCTAGCTCTGACAGCCTTAACCTTTCTCAAAGCTGCAGTTGCCTCTGAGTGAAACAGAAAAGCCAGAAGAGAAAAGCCCACTCGTGTATTTCTTTGGTCTGTTTTACTGCTAATTGAGCTCTTAAGAAAGCAAGGCCAACAGAAAGCTATGACCTCATTTTGGCCTTGAAAACAATTGTTCTCATCTTCTCTGGGGTAAGTGCTGTTAGCCGAGGAGGAATTTATGAAACCGATTGGTGAAGCTTGTGTGACCGAGGTGGTGTTGCCAGGAGACTGTTCCCCAAGTTACTCAGTCGAGAAATTTCCTTTGGGTGTTCATGGCCAAGTAGCTATATTTCCCTTAAAAAAAAAAAAAAAAAGTCTTTTAGACGCGACAGAGCATTCCAGTGATTCTGTGTGCAAAAAGCCCAGAGCTGAATTTGGGGCCCCCGTTTAGTAAGTGAACACTTTGTACACCGAGCTCACCCTTGGCCTCACAAATCCTGCTTGCTTCCCCCTTGTTTTCTTGTTCTCTTTTACCTAATATTTATTTTATTTTATCCCATCATGCTTGCGTGTAGTATATAGGATGTGCCAGAACTTTCTCAGGAAAACTGCCCGCCGTGCATGAATCCCAGTACTCCCCCTTTCTTTATAGAATAACGTGTGCGTCACTGGCCTGGCGCCATTTTCAAGTGTACGGCCTGAAGCCTTTATCAAATTTGTTTTTACATCATCCCTGGGAGCCGCGAGAGATTATTATCCTCCTTTACACATGAGAGGGAGGCTCATCCATCTTTCAAGTCTTCCTCTCCCCTGAGTCCCTTATCTGTCCTATTCAGAGTTACCTTCCTGCCAGTCACCCAGGACCAAGTTGTTCCTTGCCGAGTCTGCACAACAAAAATTTTTTCAGCAAAAATTTTTTCTGTCAAGGGCCAAATAGTAAATATTTTAGGATTTATGATCCGCAAGGCAAAATCAAGGCTATTCTATAGGTATTTATAAACAAGAGCAAAAACATATTTTTGTTTTGTTTTGTTTTGAAAGCTAAAATATATTGATAATGCATACAGTGTTTCGGCGTTCAGGTCTACTCATTTTTGTTGGGGGAGGGGTAACATTGTACTTCATTGAGGTTCCAAGCTAGTGTTTCCATATTTAAGTTGATTATAAATGTAAAAAAAAAAAAAAAAATTCTTAGCTGTCTGGCTGGGCAAAGACAGGTGGTATAGTTTACTGACCTCTGTCCTAGACCTTTCCTCTTTGTCTCTTGCCCAGATATGTTTCATCTCATGTGACAGCTCACCAGACGCACACACACGCCCACATAGTGTCTGTGGCTCATAATAACCCAGGGTGTTTCTGCTGCTTTAGAAACGCTGTGCTCTTACAGAAATCATCTTCAAAGTATTATCAGTTTCATATATATATATATATATATATATATATATATATATATATATGATTAGCAAAGGGCAAAGTATTAGGCTGAGGAAACGACCTTTGGGAAACATCTTCCTGGAAGGTTTCTATATGGTCTTTGTTTTAATAACACGAGCCCAGATGGAATCAGTTAGCCAAGGAGCGCATTTGAGACTGGCAACTTCAATCCCCACTGGCATTTTCTGATCTGTGAAAAATCACACTCCGGAGAGATGAGCATTTCCTTTATCCTCCGCAGGGAAGGGCTCTTAATACCCAGATCGTTTGCTTTCCAATCTGGAGGAAGTTGTAGTTTCAGCGTGAATTATCTTTTCAACAACAAAAGGGAAAGTGCTACCTCCGTTTAACAGGCAAAGCGCCGGCCTCTGGGTCCTATTTTCTTGTGAGGTATTTGTGTGCTGGAGACAGCATTTGATTTTTAAAAAGGCAGCAGGACTTACCCTTTTGGTGTTTGAATATATAGCAGAGGCAAATGGAACTGTGAGCATTAAATTACGGTACTGTGCCAGTTGAGAATTCTATGCAAGCCAGCAACTCCTTTCCCCAAAATTGTATTTTTAGTGTTTAGCAGCTGCAAGTTCCCAGAAATCTTCAGAGCGGGACCACTTACTCTACCCAGTGCGAAGCTCTTAACTGCTAACAATTTTCGGTGACTTCGTCTGGGAGGCTGCAGGACACTGAGGAGGCGGTGGGGTCAGACCCCACCGGCGGCTTCTCGCTCCGCACTCACTTTGCACACGTCTGCCTTTGCACTTAACCCTTGGCCTCAGTTTTCTCAGCGGGAAGGTGGGGCTGATAATATCTACCCAAGTAGAGCTGCTTTGTGACATAGGAAATGATTATGAATTGTCCCAAAGCAGCATAGATGTACCCAGTTGCTCAGTTCAGGGTGTTGCTGGCCTGGGTGATGCGGTGCCCACCCCCTGTCCTCTCCCTTCTCAGCCTGTCAGTTAGTGACTGGAGCACATCAGTGTCTGGGCCGGAGGCTGACAGGGGAAGGGCCGCTTCCACATCAGGAACTTGTTCTGTTGATTAAGAAATGGTCTAAAAGAATTTGTGGTGTACGATATTGTAACCAAGTGCACTGAAATAGGTGCATTTTGACTGACCAAGCTACCCATTGCTGAAGAGGTAGACAGTGCCATCAAAATCCCCAGTGGTGGTTGTGCCCTGAGAACAGGATTTGTGGAAAGTCATACAAGGCCGCAGGGATGGCACTGAGTTTCATATGCTTTTTCTATAAATGGGGCCTCGGCATTAGGAGGTGCTCGGCAAACAGGCCACAGCAGTAGCTGAGCCATAGCTGGGACCGACAGAAGTGGCGGATGTTTCAGTTTGGGGTCAGAGAAAGGGAGCGAGTCCCAGTAAGGGAGGCCCGCTGGAATCATAAAAAGAGAAACCAGGGTGAGCCTGGGGCCCCTGGCTCATGAATCATCAGCCTGACCTGAATTTGGAGGTGAGGTCACCAGAGACAGGTGGCTGTGAGCATCAGACGGTGAAAGGCAGGCAGGGCAAAGCACAAGGCAGACACCCTACTCGGATACGCTGTGTGATGACCGAGACAGCCAGCCACACAGTGTCACACATGCACCCTGGTAGGAGCTGTCACTGAACAGGGGCAGAGGGAAGTCCCTTCCTGATGGAGACTTCATTCTGAGGACAGCACACCACCCAGCCCTCCTTTTTCTAACTTGTTCTTTCCTCTGCACCATCGAAGCCTGCCCTTCCGCCTCCCACGGCCTTGCTCACCAATAGATAAAAGGGGGGGGTGTCTATGGCTTCAACCAGAAATCATTTTTACCAAGGAACCATAGAAAAATAGCATTTGCCTGCTCACTAGGACAGAAGAATGTGTTTTTATATCCTCAGGTGCTTGGGACTTAGTCCAACAAAGGAGTATTCCATTGTCTCATAGTGCTGGTTGACCAGATGAACAAATGCACAAACAAGTGATACACTTGATCCCGACTCAAAAGTCCTTCCTGCAAATGAGGAGAAGGTGTTCAGAACTGAACAGGTGCTAGGCGCAGTGGGGCGGTAGGATTCCACACGTGTTCTGTCTGTCTCCTCATGCACAGGCAGACTGCACTCAGTCGTGGAGCTGAGAGACGATGACCTCAGGTCGAGTTGGGCCATCTGCAGGGCAGGCGTCCCCCACCTTGTCACTGCAGGCTAGAGAGGCATTTCTCTGACTGCCCCACTCTGTTCCCTAGGGTGTTTTCACACACCTGTCCCCAGTACTCACCTTAGCATTCTGCACCGTGTTGTACCAGACTTTCACACTTCCCTTTCCTTCTAGAACGCCATCTCTGCTCCTCTCTAGACCTGAGCTGTTTCCTGGAGGGACACCGTTTGCCAGGATCTTCATCAGCTTCTCTCTCCCTGTCCACCCTCCCCACCCCCATCCCGCCAGTCTTCCTCACTCCCTTTTCTTCAGGGTTCTCAGTAACAACTCCCATTGAGCACATTGTCAGGCAGAGCGTGTCTGTTTTCATTATGTCATCAGACTGTCACCACAGTCCTGTTAGGTCATCAGGGGAGAGTCTCACGTCCAGTTTACTGATTAAGAGACTGAGTCACAGATGTTTGGGTGACTGCTCCATAGTGGCAGGACTTTTAGGTTACAGTGCTTTCCCTAAGCTCAGGGGGCCACATATTATCACCTGTCCTAGAGTGAGGACCCTGGGGTGTGTGCTCTTCACTCTAGATCGAAAATACGGTGTTTGGCCCGGGCCAGGTGGGTCATGGATAAAGTGTCAACTTGGCACCCCAAAGGCTATGGGTTTGACCCCTGGTAAGAGTACTCACGAGAAGCAATTAATGTACACAACTAAATAGAACAACTAAGTGAAACAAGTTGACGCTTCTCTCTCTCTCTCTCTCTCTCTCTCTCTCTCTCTCTCATCAATAGAAAAAATTTTTAAAAAATGGTGTTTGGGCCTGACCTGTGGTGGCGGAGTGGATAAAGTGTCGACCTGGAACGCTGAGGTCACCGGTTCAAAACCCTGCACTTGTCTGGTCAAGGCACATATGGTAGTTGATGCTTCCTGCTCCTCCTCCCTTTCTCCCTTTCTCCCTTTCTCCCTTTCTCTCTCTCTCTCTCTCTCTCTCTCTCTCTCACACACACACACACACACACACACACACACACACAAACATACACATACATACTCTCCTCTGTAAAATGAATAAATTAAAAAAATTAAAGTAAAATAAATGATGTTTGGGCTAGAACTTAAAATATTATGGGACTGTATCTGCAGAGTCCTGGAAACTCTATCTCCATGAATGGAAGGTCACAATGGAGACTGTCCCACCCCTCTGGTCTCTTAACCTCTGTTCTAACGGCAATTAGAAATTTTGACTTCACATTTATAATGTAATGTGACAATCAAAGCAAGTTTGAGGGTTGTTATCACCGGCTCAGTACTTTTTATTGTAGTAAAATACACATAAAATTAACCATTTTACGCCTACAGCGCAGTAGCATTAGGTACATTCACAGGGTTGTGCGACCGTCATCACTCTCTACTCCCAGAACATTTCATCGCCCAAAACGGAAACCCCGTCCCCATGAAGTAGTCACCCCTTACTGCCCTTTCTCCTCGGCCTCTGACCACCACCAATCTGCTTTCTCTCTCTAAGGATTCGCCTGTTGCACACATCTCATATAAATGAAATCATATAATACGTGACTCTTCGTGATTGGCTTCTCTCTCTTCGAATAATGTGTTTGAGGTGTATCCACGTTTTTGAGGTTCTGTAGCGTGTATCAGAACCTTTGTTCTTTTTGACGGTTGAGTGATATTCCAGCAGAGAGGTTATGGAAAGGATGTCAGAGAGGCTCCAAGAACACAGACCGTCTGGATGGAGCCTTGCAGGCCACTGTGAGGCCCTGGCTTTTACTCTGCAGGCAGTAGAGAGTCATTCCAGCAGAAGCACAGTCTGACCTGATTTATGTTGCAAAAGATATTCTGGATGCTGTGCTTAGAGTTTGCCTGGAGGAGGGCGAGCTGGAAGCAGAAGCCAGCATGGAGGCTATGTTGATAATCCAGCAGTTTTTCCGATGGTGGCGAAGGTGTTGAGGGGTCATCAGATCCCGGATACATTTTGAAGGTAGATATTTTTCTGACCGATTGGCACCAAGGCAGACACCAAGGTTTTTAGCTCCACATTTGGCGTTGACATTACCTAAGATAGGAAAGACCGGAGTGGGACAGGTTTGAGTGGAAGGAAGCTTCAAATTTCCATTTCAGCTGTGTCTGAGGGATCTCTTAGACATAGTGGAGACACTGAGTAGGCAGCTGGATGTACCAGTCTGGAGTTTAGAGGAGGGATTCAGACTGGAGTGTTAATTTGGTTGCTATTGGAATACAAATGTTATTGAAAGCCATGAGGTCTGGGCTTGCCCGTTCAAGGCACATATGGGAGTTGATGCTTCCTGCTCCTCCCCCCTTCTCTCTTTCTCTCTCTCTCTCTCTCTCTCTCTCTCCTCTCTCTCTCTCTCTCTCCCTCTCTCTCTCCTTTCTAACATGAATAAAAATAATAATAAATAAATAAAAATGTTTAAAAGCCTGACCTGTGGTAGCGCAGTGGATAAAGCGTCAACCTGGAAATGCTGAGGTCACCAGTTCGAAACCCTGGTCAAGGCACATATGGGAGTTGATGCTTCCAGCTCCTCCCCACCTTCTCTCTCTCTGTCTCTCCTCTCTCTCTCTCTGTCTCTGTCTCTGTCTCTCTCTCTCTCTCTGTCACTCCCTCTCCTCTCTAAAAAATGAATAAAAAAAAATTAAAAAATTAAAAAAAAAAAAAAAAAAAGAAAGCCATGAGGTCACCAAAGAGTGAGTGTAGATGAGAAGAACTCTGCGGGCTCTGGCCTGGAGTCCTCCTCCCTTGGAGATCAGGGAGAAAAAGGAGAGCCCAGTGAAGGAGGCTGGGAAGAGCATTTGGGAAGACAGCCAGGCGCATGTGTGGGGCCCTGGACGGCCCGTGGAGATCCTGCTTCCAAGAAGAGGGAGCGATCCACTGGGTCAGCTGCAGCTGGTACGGGGCACATGATGAGGGCTGAGACTTGACCGCTGGATTTAGAAGGACCAGTCATCTCTGACCTTGACAAACGCACTTGCCGTGGCATGGTGAGAGTGAAAGCCTAGCTGAGCAAGTTTAGGAGAAAACCGGAGGGAGGAATCAGAGGCAGCAGGCATAGACAGCTCCTGAAGGGGCTCTGCTGTGAAAGGGAGCAAAGCCAGAGGGCGCGGCCGGGCGTAAGGCAAATGGGTCTGGAGGGGGATTTGTAGGCTGTCTGAGCTGCTGGAGTGAACCAGCCCAGCAGGAAGCGGAATGTGTTCAGCGCTGTCCTGAAATGTTTGGATAAAATGGTTATTTTACTCAGGTGTGGGGAGGACAACAGATCAGGAGGTGATTGCTGTTAAAAAGATTGTTACTGACCTTGCCCTGCCGTGCCCTGCAGGGCCACATGGGGAAGCCCCTGGGTCAGCCAGGTGGCAGAAGGAGGGGGAAGCGTGGGCATGAGTCTTCAGTGTGGTTTTTGCGAGAATGAATGACCACCTCAGAGAGAGCAGCTCATCAAGCTTAGGATTGCCTCGTTGGGATATTTTTGGTGGGCTCTGGAGTATGGCGGCTATCTCTAGTTGTCTGGTGTCTGGCCCTGGGATGATCAGGGAAGAGAAATATTGCCTCCTGAAATGTAAGCGTAAGAGCCAGATGGAGGAATGAGCAGGGAGTGTGGACTTTGGGTTAGTTAGTTTTCATAGGAAAGTTATGTTCCCTAGTGGGTCGTTGTCATCTTTAAGTATTGGCTACCCTGGGAAGTGTGGTCCCCCCCCCCCGTCCCCATCAGCAGGGCCCCAGATATCAAAGAATCAGAATACAGAAAGTGAGAAAAGACATTTAATGCAGGAAAAGACATTTAAGGAAGGGGTGTTGCTTGAGTGAGGATCTTTAATAGCAAGAGAGGACAGGTTGGCCTCAGCTAAGAACATTGACAGTCAATTATAGCAAAAGGAAGGAACGCAGGTGACCAATACTGTAGATGTGGGAGGTGAGACATTCTCACTCTCTCTCTCTCTCTCTCTCTCTCTCTCGCTGCTTTCATAGGACACTAGGAGGCAAGGTCATCAGTTGAGAGGGAAGAAGGAGGAGGAGGAGGTATTGGAGGTTTGAGAGGGAGGAGAAGGCCTGGGTGAATCTTCTAGCAGAGTAAGAGAAGAGGAAGTCGCGACCTGTAGCAGTATTAAAGGGCAGTACTGAGGACCCGCTGGAGGCTCATGGCCTTGAATTTAGAATGAAATCAACCCACATGGTGACCTGTTTCTCTGACCAGGTCCAGCTGTGCGGTACAGGTACGGAGTAAGCGAAGAACTGTTAATCAGCATTAGGATTTTGCCAGCTGAGACCAACGGGGTGAGAGGAGGGTGCCAGAGCACCGTTACAACAACGGACCACGGCCTTGAGCTGAGCAGGGAGGGGAGAGACGGCAGCGGACCAGAGGTCTCGGTGGAGTGGAAGGATGGATGGTTCCAGAAACTTGAGATCAGTTGTATGATAGGGGGTGGGTGTATATCACACAGTTGAGTGCTTATGGTCAGAGAGTACAAATGATATTTTTATTGTTTATAAAAACCTGTAAAATTTTTTCTTATTTTTGTTGAGGCATATTTTTTAAGAGCTATATATTCATTCTTTGTAACATAAAAATATTTTTTTTCAAAAATAAAGAAATATGTTTTGTAGGGTGGGTAGGACGTGAACAGATGCAGGTGGTCACATGGAGGACATTTCTGGAGAAGGAGGCCCAAGCACGAACTGGGACACGTTTCCTGAACAACACATGGCACAGGGTAGCCAGGCCATGGGGTCGATGGGGAGAACCTGTACTTAATTCAGATTAGGAAGCAGTGAAGGGTTTTGAGGAGAGAAAATATGCAGAACACAGAGGGGCCTCTGTCCCCTACAAGAAGAGGAATCTTTGACGCTGAGAAAGTTGTGCGTGTCGTGGTGAAGGTTGCGGGGACAGCCACTCACTCGCCTCCTCTCTCGTCTGTCTCTTGGCTGGAAGTGTTGTGTGCGTTGCATATGTTCTGCCGAACAGCAACAATAAGAGTGACTCTCCTTCATTTCTGTTCTTAAGTGGAGCTATTAGGCTTTGGCAGATCCCTTAATACGATTATCATTTTTTAATGACCTTGACCAAAATGTTTGCACGGACGGGGGTCATTGCTGCCATTGTGTTTGCAGAATGAGGCGACAGGCTCACGTTCCAGAATCTCATCAGCCCTGACGTGCCCTCGACGGTGCCAGTGTGGCTGGGTGGGTAGCAGGGGAGCCTTGGAGGGGAAGGAGGGTACACTTAGCTTTCGGCGTACCGGTGATAAGGACAAGTGGCTAAC
This sequence comes from Saccopteryx bilineata, assembly GCF_036850765.1. Lineage (NCBI taxonomy): Eukaryota > Metazoa > Chordata > Mammalia > Chiroptera > Emballonuridae > Saccopteryx > Saccopteryx bilineata. Next base: position 271,148,802 of record NC_089493.1, read on the forward strand.
TGGTGCAGCAGGTCCCGTGGAGGGCCCAGTGGTGGCTTTCTGTTGGAGACTTGTTTCTCCCCATGCAGAGAGGATAGCTACTCATTGTCAGTACAGTCAGGTAGTTCCAAAACCGGCCTCCCTGTGGGTGAGGACATGTCTCTTAATTATTCAGTCTCCACATTAACCGTTAGCTGCCTGCCCTGTGGGCAGGCCTCGGAGCCCTGCTGTCTGCAGGACCGGGGTCTCGGCTTCATGGAAGGCCGCCTCCCTGCCGGGGGCTGGTTTCCAGGCCTCGTCCAGTCTCCCTTTTCCACCGTCCCCGTCGAGTGCAACCTCTCTGGACCCGAGACATGGAACAGTGCTGATATATTTTTCTTGGACACTGTGGCAGATTTTTTTACTGTGGCCTTTAGGGGACCATTTCTCCAATAATGATCACACGTTCATTCTGTGTTTCCGTTGCATTAGGAGCTGCCTCCTGCCCTTTGCCTTTGGTTCTGATGCCAGCCCAACACAGACAGAGGCCCACTTTGCTGTGGCTTCCTGGGGGCCCTTGCACCAGACTGGGTGCCTGCTGTGACCTGGTTTTAATGAGGAGGTGCCAGGGGACCTCTCAACTCCATTGCGAGGAATCCCAGGGCTTCTGAGGTGGGACCTGGTCGAATGTACTGAACAGAGCAGTGGACAGCCAACTGGGGTCCCAAAGCAACTCACACTGTGAAGTCTCTCCTCACCGTCACAAACTAAAACAGCATCCTGACGAAGCCGGTTCTATCACAATGTCAGGTTGCTTGACAGAGGAAGATGTTTCCCAGAGGGCAACCTGAGAGGGTCTGGAAGGACAAGAGTCCCATCTGTCCTCCTTGACTTTGAAAGTTGTGTGCATTAGACCCCTTCCCTCCTGCCTCTCCCCTCTTCCTCCCTCCAGCCCTTCCTTCTCCTTTCCTTCCTCTTCCTCCCCTCCATCCTCCACCTCTCCCCCCTCTCCTCTCTTCCCTTCTTTCATCTCCCCCCTCCTCCATGCATTCCAGCACTAGCTACGGCGCACTCCCCTGCTGTCCTTGGGTTCTGGTTCCGTTCAGCCGGTTTGTCCCCGAGTCTTCATGGACCCTTCCCCACCAGGGGCAGCCACCCAGATCCTTATAGTCATTCATTTACTTAACAGGATCTAGCGAGTGCCTGTTCTGTGTTGGCAAGACACTAGATCCTGGGAATGCCGTGAGAAGTTAGAGGGATAACCTCTCTGCTCGGGGGACCTGATGATTTGGGTGGGGGGAGAGATGGTTACAAAGGATGAGCTCTGCTGGCACAAACGCACATTCCTGAGTCCCGTCTCTGTAAACCTGTTTCTGTGGCTCTGGGCATCCACCCAGGAATCTGCACTTTCTAAGGAGCCATCTGGGTGATGCTGGTACAGGTATTTGTTGACTATGCCCTTTGATTTCAACTGCCCTGCTTGCCTTTAAGAGTTGAAAAAGGACAGGGTCTTAGAGCAGGATCTTCATGTTGTTCTTAACATCAGACAATTCTGGACAGCAAGCACAGGCTTTTACGGGAGATTGTTGCGACTTACCAGCATTTCGTGATGAACTCAGCAATTGCTGTCTAGAAAACGGAGTTAACACCAGGCTGCCTCCTGCCCCGCTCATCTGCAGACTCCTGCACTCCCAGGCTGATCCTCCGGTCTCCAAGCACACGTGTCTCTGGCATTTCTCCATCACAAGGGTGGACCCTGGCATTCAGCTCTCCCAGAATGAACCTCCCCTGAAGTTTGCCTCTTCTGGCTGTGGGATGAACGGAAGGGGTCCTAAGTGAGAGGGGACAGCATAGGTCATTGTCACCGCTTGGTTACAAAGAACAGAGCCTATCTAACACGGTTTAAGTGAAGGCAGACAGACCACAAAGACACAGGGGACTCTCACATGACCCTGGGCAGGGAGCGGAGCCACACCTCTCAGCAGATGGGAAGCTGAAGTCACCAGGCAGCCCCCACCGCCCGGTCTCACACGTGCCCTGTGCATCTGCTGCCTCCCTGTGTGCGTCACCCATGTGCACCAGAGCTGCCCCACGTGGCGGCCTGTGCTCTCCATCTGCACGGGACCATATAGTTCTAGCTGCCAGCACTGTCTCCATTCCAAGTTTCAGGAGAACCGTAATTGAATTGACTGTTTCGGTTGGGTTCACTGAGGCAGGGGGATGGGCTCACGGTGTGCTTTTCCAGGCTGAGGGTCTGCTACTTCTCTCTGAGGAGCAAAGGGCTAGAGGAAATGGTTGACAGTGAAGTGGTTGCTGTCCCTGGGGCAGCTGAGTGGCACCGCCACACCAGGAGAGGGAGCGTCTTGTGTACGTAGTATGATTGATCTGAGGTTTCTGGAAAAACATGGCTCAGCCTCAGTAAGAGGGCAAAGGAGCATTATTCACTGAGCTCCTGCCCTGTGCACTGGGCTCATCTCACACCCATTCACAGCAGTACTTTTTGGAGACTTCACTGCAATTCAGAGCGCTCCATTAACGTAGCAAAGTGTGGTTTTCCGTGGCAGGGCCAGTGTTCATGCTAGGTTCTTTCAACTCTGAACACTGCTTTACCCAGCGTGCCCCACTGCTGCCCTGTCTTGTGGGTAGCCAGAGGTAAACCATGGGCATTGAGGTCAAAGTCAAGCTCAAAATCCGAAGGAGCAGATAAGGATCTAAGACGGAGGTCTCTAGTTCAGCTCCAGGGAATGCCGCCTGCCACCTTCCCGATGGCCCCAGAGGAGTTTTCCTGGGCCTCCTGTATGAAATGTCTCTTTTTCCCATGAGAGTATCTCAATGGCATGTCTGGCCTTTGGCAGTTTGGGGCTTGCCAGCTCCTCCAAGAAGCCTTGCAGGAGAGTGTGGTAAATCACAAGGGCTGAAGTCAAGGGCTTTGAGGCTGGGTGGTTTCTGAGCTCTTCTCTGTGACTCAGAGGCGGATCACTAAACCCCGTGGTGCTCAGCTTTTACATGGAGATGGTCCTACCTCCTTCACAGGGCTGTGAAGGTTTTTAAATGAGACAGTGCATGAAAAGCACTTTGCGCTGTGCTTGAGACATAGTAATTGCTCAATAAATGGCTGCTATAATAATAATAACAGTATAGTAATAACGATGATGACTCTTAGTTGTTTGAATGCAGGTAGTATATTGTGGGTTTCTGTACCCCCTACAGCACCTGTAAAATGCCTTAGATATGGTAGGTGCTGAGAAAAAAATTTGCTGAATGGGTTTATTATACAAGGGTAGGATGAAGTCTGGAAACAGAGATGAAAAGACATAAAGGATTTGTTGATATTGCACTACAGCACAGGATGTAATAGAATATGATACAATGCAATATGTAAAATGTATCAGTGGGTTGTCCCTCATTAGCAATGAACGTGTGGTTTCACACTTTATGCAAAATTGCAATGAACATGGTAGATTAATGCTGTGTTTCCATCAATTCCTGCACATGCATCCATGATGTGTTGCCTCAGAAGGTTTTTGTCTCTGATTTTCAGAGTTCACCTTGTACCTTTAGCGTACTCCAGAAGTAATCAAGAGGATTAATATATACAGCAGTAAAATGTAATCTGTGTTTCCAGACTTTATAGCCAATGGCCACCCTGTAGATACCTTTCATCTCTCCCACTCTGCACCCCTTCTCTGAGGGCTGAGGCAGTCTCTCTGGTTTCTTATTGACCCCTTTGATCAACAGGGGTCTCCTGAGTCTTCTTCCCCCCACCCCCCGTAAGGACCAGTGTCCTAATGCACTTTCTCCTACCGGCGGAGGAGTCTAGACTTCTTCCTGTTGACCTTCCCTTCGCTGGATTCCATTCATGACCCCAACTTGTTATGCTCTTCTTCCTGGGACAGGGAACAGACACTTTTGTTCCCCACCTCTGAGATTTTCTGAGACTGCTCATGGATGCTCATCATGTCACATGGCTGTCACCAGAGAGGCAGTGAGAACCAGGCTTCATGTTTGCAGATTTCATGTGATATGTGAGACTTGTTCTTGTTCCAGCAAAAAGGTTCCGGGTTATCTCTACATGCTTTGGGTTCAGTAGTTTGTCTGAAGCTAACACGTAGCTTTACGGAGAATGGGGTGTGGAAATTGAGTCCTTCAGGAAATTACTGGGTTGGCCAGAGCAGACCCAGCACTGGCGTTGATGCCTTTACTGACAAATGACTCTTTAGCTTTTTGTTTGTTAATTGAGATATGATTGACATATAACATTGTATAAGCTTAAAGGTGCACAATGTGTTGATTTGGTTCATTTATATATTGCGGTATGGTTACCACCATAGCATGATCCAACACCTCTATGACATCACATACTTATCCTTTCATTTTGCAATGAGGACATTTAAGATTGAGTCTCTTAACAATTTTGAAATGTATAATAGAGTATAGTTGACTCTAATCACTATGCTGTACATCAGCTCTTCTAACTGCAAGTTTGACCCTTTTTGACCAACATATCCCCATTTCCCCCACTTCCATGGTCCCTGGTAATCACAGTTCTCTCTGCTTCTACAAGTTCAGCTTTCTTAGATTTCATGCATAAATGAGAACATTTGTCTTTCTCTGCCTGACTTAGCACTTAGCATAATGCCCTCAAGGGCCACCCATGTTGTTGGAAATGGTGGAATGTCCTTTTTCCTAGCAGCTGAATAAAATATTACTCTGTGTGTGTGTGTGTGTGTGTGTGTGTGTGTGTGTGTGTGTGACATGACTTTAATGACTTTGACTTCTCTCTCTTTCCGTAGGACACCAGCCATGATTGGCTGCTCCTTTGTGGTCAACAGAAAGTTCTTTGGTGAAATTGGTCTTCTGGACCCTGGGATGGATGTGTATGGAGGAGAAAACATTGAACTTGGAATCAAGGTTTGTGCCATGATATCCTGTACGCCTGGTTTGTTCACATGTTTAAGCAGAGCTGCCTGGTCATCTTAATGTATGTTTAAAGCATCTTTAGCTGGTGAATGACAGATTCCTTCATCCCACCCCTGCTCCTGAGGGTTCTCCAGCAATATTGTCACACACACTACCCCCCCCCAGACAGGGAAACCTGGCCTTCTCCCTCGAAGAGTTGAACAATTTATTCCATGCCTAAGGGGCTCACTCTGGACACTAGCCAGAGAATTTGTTTCCTCTTCTCTTCCAGTTCCATTCTCTCCTTAAATTTTTCTTAAAGTTAAATTATCTCCTTATACTATTAGCATTGCTCTCCTATGAATTTGGATGGTTCGTGTATATTATAGAATCACCAGATGCCAGAGGAGAGGAGGACCGTGTTCTGTGGGACTGTTCCTTGTCTCCAAAATGCTTCTAAGGAGAATGACAGGGGAAGGGGGCGTGGATAATGCAGAGTGGACCTGTTTCTGGGGCGCCAACCCAGAATACTTGCACTGTTAAACATTTTTTTTTTTATGTTTTTTTTTTTATTTTTTATTTTTTTCATTTTTCTGAAGCTGGAAACAGGGAGAGACAGTCAGACAGACTCCCGCATGCGCCCGACAGGGATCCACCCGGCACGCCCACCAGGGGCGGTGCTCTGCCCACCAGGGGGCGATGCTCTGCCCCTCCGGGGCGTCGCCATGTCGCGACCAGAGCCACTCTAGCGCCTGAGGCAGAGGCCATAGAGCCATCCCCAGCGCCCGGGCCATCTTTGCTCCAATGGAGCCTTAGCTGCGGGAGGGGAAGAGAGAGACAGAGAGGAAAGCGCAGCGGAGGGGTGGAGAAGCAAATGGGCGCTTCTCCTGTGTGCCCTGGCCGGAATCGAACCCGAGTCCTCCGCACGCTAGGCCGACGCTCTACCGCTGAGCCAACCGGCCAGGGCTTTAAACATTTTATATACTGGGTTTCAACTTAAGATTTTATTTAAAAAGAATTCCACTCTAAAAAATCAACAAACAAACCAATTGGTCACATCAACATATTCCAACCTCTTCTTTTTAGAACTAAGATAAGTGAACCCCACCAACAGGTGAGAGGACTCCGTTAGGCAGCCACTTAACAGTAGACTTGCTGCTTTTGCCTGGTCCAAGTCTTCCTCCACACTGACAAGAATTAGTGCTGGGAGGATGCCCTGCTGGGGTACTTTGTGTCTGTTGCCCCCCGTCCTGAACCTTTGCATGCCTAGGCCCCTAGAAAGGAGGCTTGCTGGAAATGACTCAGGACACAACTGTAAGGCTGAAAGTGTACTGACATTCTTCCTTCGTCCTCTGTTGTATTCTCGATTTAGTTCTACCAGGCAGGTACCCAGTGCAGACCCCCACCCCTAATCAAAGCCTGTTCTGTTTGTGACTTCACCTGTTTATCCCGAGCTGCTCAGTACTTTGAACACACCTTGATGGCCCCTCATCGACACTTGAACCTCTGTTGTGGAATGAAAGGCTTTGTGCCCTCTTCATGTCATGAATGGCCAGGCGAGACACATGAAGATGGTGGGGGACCTTCTCTGGACCCTAAAATCAGTCCCTTTTGCTGACCAGAGACTCTTCCTCTGCATTCAGTCCCAGGCTGGGCTCTCTCCTCAATGGAATTTGCATGGGATTTCTTTGTAAAGCCCAGAAATTAAAATCCATAAATATGTTATCATAGCTAATATACTCTCTATCATCTGCTTTGGATTTAATTGAAGACAAAGATCTGGAGCAGAGCCAAGATGAGCTTGAACTTGGCCCTGCTCCCAGCTTCCCCCCTTCCCTGGGCTGCTCTGCCGTTGTTCTCCTTAGCTCTCGTCAGCGTCTGGCACGCCACGGAACTGACTTATTTATCATGTGCATTGTTTGTACCTACCTTCCCTGATTGGAGGGCAAGCTCTGGGGGCACAGGTCTCTGCATTCCAGGCCTAGAGACCCATGCTTGGCACATGGCTCAGTGGGTATCTGTTGGGTTCCTGACTGAGTGAGGGCACATGGCTCAGGGGTATCTGTTAGGTTCCTGACTGAGTGAGGGCACATGGCTCAGTGGGTATCTGTTGGGTTCCTGACTGAGTGAGGGCACATGGCTCAGGGGTATCTGTTAGGTTCCTGACTGAGTGAGGGCACATGGCTCAGTGGGTATCTGCTGGGTTCCTGACTGAATGAGGGCACATGGCTCAGTGGGTATCTGTTGGGTTCCTGACTGAGTGAGGGCACCTGGCTCAGTGGGTATCTGTTAGGTTCCTGACTGAGTGAGGGCACATGGCTCAGTGGGTATCTGTTAGGTTCCTGACTGAGTGAGGGCACCTGGCTCAGTGGGTATCTGTTAGGTTCCTGACTGAGTGAGGGCACATGGCTCAGTGGAAATCTGTTGGGTTCCTGACTGAGTGAGCGCCTATTGGGAATTGAACATGAGTAGAAGCGGTGGAATGGTGGAGGACAGCTGATCGGAACGAGGTGATGGCCAAACGAGAGGCGAGACCTGGTTCCAGGCACTTGCCCATGAAGGGAAGACGTAGAAGGAAGCCCTGCGTTGAGACAGTTGAGATTGTGTAAATTTCATTTTTAATATAAGAGAGATTTGAATGTCTCTATATACTGGAGAAGGAAGCCTCGTGTGTGAGAAGGGTGAGACCTCATTACCAACACAGGAGCGAACCGGCTGATGGTAGAGTGCTGTGCCTGTGGAGGCAGGGGCACCGGTGGAGGGTGATGGGGACAGGTGGGGCGCCAAGATCTGATTGCCACTGTGGGCTGTGTTGTGGGGAGATGGATGGTCAACAATGGGACTCACTGCTCAAGCTTCGTAAGGCGTTGGTCTCCCCACACGTATTTGCACCAACCTAGGCCTGGCAAAGGTCCGACTCCATGGCATTGGTGTGGCTGCCCCCATCCCTGAAGAAGGGGAGGGCCCCATTCATTTCCACCTGGAAGCACAGCCCAGTCCTCCAAAGCCCCACGCCCCCAGCCGAGGTGCCAGAGAGTTCCGCTGCCCACACTCCCGCGGGCAGGTTGGCGTGAGCAGCCTCAGAGCCCGCTCTCCGGCCCGTCTTCTCCACGCCAGTCCAGCCCCTCTGCGGGCTCTCGCTCTTTTTAGATTTATTGTGTTGACATGGTTTCAAGTGTATAACTCAATAGAACACCAGCTACACACCACATCATGACCCCCATGCCCCATGCAAAGTTTCTTTCCACCCCCATTCCACATCTTTTGCCCTCCTCCGCCCACACCCACCCCCCTTCCCTCTGACTAGTGCCACTCTGTCATCTGTATCTGTGTGTTATGTATGTTTTTCGGCTAATCCCTTCACCTTCTTTGATCCCATCCCCTCTTCCCTGAACCTCTGACAGCTGTCCATCCATTCCCTGTGACCCTGTCTCTGTTTCTATTTTGTTTCCCAGTTTATTGTGTTCATTAGATCCCACATATAAGTGAGATCATATGGTATTTTTCTTTTATGAGAGTGTCAAGTGAATCGGTCGTGGATACCACCCTCATGTGTAATTACCTGCCCTTTTTATATGCCTGGGCATACCCAGCATCCACGGTGCAGATGGGGGAGATGTATGCCTTTTACTTCCCACTGACCATGTCCTCTTGCGAGCTGCGTGCTGACCCCATAGAAGCCCTGGTTTTCTGCTGATTCTTTTTTTTTTTTTGTATTTTTCTGAAGTTGGAAACAGGGAGGCAGTCAGACAGACTCCCACATGCGCCCGACCAGGATCCACCAGGCATGCCCATGAGCTGTTGATGCTCTGCCCATCTGGGGTGTCGCTCTGTTGCAACCAGAGCCATCCTAGCACCTGAGGCAGAGGCCACAGAGCCATCCTCAGCGCCCGGGCCAACTTTGCTCCAGTGGAGCCTTGGCTGTGGGAGGGGAAGAGAGAGACAGAGAGGAAGGAGAGGGGGAGGGGTGGAGAAGCAGATGGGCACTTATCCTGTGTGCCCTGGCTGGGAATCGAACCTGGGACTCCTGCACACCAGGCCGACACTCTACCACTGAGCCAACCAGCCAGGGCCTCTGCCGATTCTTAACGCGAGGAGGTGAGTGCTGTCAATGCCATAAAGACCAAGGCCTGGGTTCAGGGTCTTCATAGCCACCGTCTGCACACTAGTTGTGCTCCTCAGGGTGTGGTCCCTAACCAGCAGCATCGACCGCATCTGAGAATTTGTTATAAATGCAGATTATCAGGCCCCCCAGATCAGACCTTCTAAATCAGACACTATGGCAGGGGTCCCCAAACTTTTTACACAGGGGGCCAGTTCACTGTCCCTCAGACCGTTGGAGGGCCGGACTATAAAAAAAACTATGAACAAATCCCTATGCACACTGCACATATCTTATTTTAAAATAAAAAAACAAAACGGGAACAAATACAATATTTAAAATAAAGAACAAGTAAATTTAAATCAACAAACTGACCAGTATTTCAATGGGAACTATGCTCCTCTCACTGACCACCAATGAAAGAGGTGCCCCTTCCAGAAGTGCGGCGGGGGCCAGATAAATGGCCTCAGGGGGCCGCATGCGGCCCGCGGACCGTAGTTTGGGGACCCCTGCACTATGGGGTAGGGTCCAGCATCCTGTGTGTTAACAAGCCTTTCAAGGGATCCTGTTAAACAGCTGAGGTTAAGAGCCCTTACGTGTACACCCTGACCGTAGCCAGCTTCCTGGCAAATACATACCTTTCTCAGGAAGGCCCTCCCTTCTCCAGGATTCCCCATGGCCAGTGTGGGCCCACAGTGAGCCCCTTCTCCTCACTCCCAGCCCACACAGCAAGCCCCCCACTTAGGTAACAACGCCCGTTTCCTCCTTAACATTATGTGCAGGTGTCTGGACCCAGTGACTGCAGGGTTCCCGGACAGGGCTCCCTTTTATCCAGAATAAGCTACCTAAGGTGCTTTGTTGTACAAAAATATATATATTTTTTTCATTTTGTGCTATGTTAGACTACATAAAGCACAAATGAGGTATATAATAAATCTATTCTTAAGAAAGTCATACCCACTACTTGAAAAAAAATCTGAGCTTTGTGTAATATACACATATGTATATCATTTTAATGCAATGGACATGAATACATTCATATCAATTAACCTGGAAGAAATTATACAAGTAGGAAGTTTTCAATATGAGAACACCATATTTTCTCTGGAATTTTTTTTTTTCACCAAGAAGTAGGTCCATCTGCAATCTTTCTAACCTCTGAAACTTTTCATTACTTTTTGATTCCTCAGTAAGTAAAGAAATGTCACAGGAATAGGAAGAATAGACCGTCTTACCGTGGTTCAGGGTGGACGCTAGGGCCAGTGCTCAGATGAAAAGCTGCTTGCCTGCGACCAAAGCAATCGATCCAATACAATGAAGGGGAGAAAGGCTTCCCAGGACTGAGAAAATAAATGAGATTAGAAAGTGAAAGGTTTCATCTTGTTCTGAGTAACATTAATCAGAAACTTCCAACAAGTCATATTATTGTAACATACCTAAATGGTGAGAGGGGAAAACAATTCTCCGAGGAGAGAAGAGCAGACAGATCACTTTTAAGTGGAGTAAATATCAGATGGCTTTAGATTTCTCCGGGATGTCAGTCTTCTTTGGGAAGAAAAGGCACTATCTTATTCTGAACCCTTGTATAAAAGAGTGACACGAGAGACGGCTGGTCCCGTCAGGCAGCCGTTTCTAAAGGAAGACAATAGAAAGGCCACTGTCACATCCTCAAACGATCAGAAAATGCCTCAGTGTGAACTGGACCCTCGAGGACTGAATAAAAGACAGGCTTCATGCTTCTGTACGTTGTTGTTAAAAAATACTTGTGCGACCAAGGACCCATGATGGGAGTAGGTAAACAGGTGGGTGTGGGGACACACAGATGTGACAACCTGCTTACCTCGCCCATCCCAGCCTCTGGGCTTTCCTCTGGGTGTGCAGCTTTTCCCGGAAGCTCCCGCGACAACAGTCCCAGGTAATGCATTCAGACTCATGTCCTTGTGAATTACAAAGGACATGTGTATTTTAATTTGCACAGGGCAACAGTCGTGTTCTTAAAAAGCTGGGCATGACCTGGGTGCCACGGTTGCTGGTTGCACTGTCCGTGACGTCCTGGGACACACCTTTTTTTCTGAAGGGCTAGGATGCCATTCTTATGACTCAGGTGGGCCCTAAATTGGCATCTTGGTCACCTGGCCCAGCCCACTTGAGCTCAAGTCATTGAAGGTCTACAGGGTCACCCACAGGCTGAGGTGCCCACAGCTTCTTAGCCAACCAGGACAACCTCATCAATAAATAGATTTGAAGAATTTCCTACTCCAGAGGGGTTGTTCAGAAAATATGAGCCGTCTTGGGTGGCCTAAGTCCCAGGCCTCCAAACGAACATGGAATCTGCCACTGTTGTCCCATCTCTTGGTCAGAGTTTTGTTCCCAGCTGTCTCTTGTCTCTGAGAAGCTGGTGGTATAACTCAGTCTGAGTGTGAAGGCCTTAGAATCAGGGGGCGTACAAAGTCCCAGTCTGAGTCCAGGAGTCCAAGAACCAGGAGTGCTGATGCCTGGGGGTAGGAGGAGATGGATACCTTAGCTCAGGCAGAAACATGAGACAACAGGAGCCCCCCGCCCCCTGACCCCTCCTCTGCCTGTGGGTCTGGGACTCATCACCCAGCATCCATCTAAATCAGGATAGATTCCCCTGCCCTCTCTGAAACCCTGACATCAATATGTCAATGTCCAGAAGCCCCTGGGACCTTTGTCTAACATTTGGAACTCTTGGGCTCAAGTCTGTCCACCTGTTGAATACTGTGATTTGGGGAAACAGTCACTCCTGAAAGGGACCAGACCATCAGTTCTGTTTAGTTTTCTTAATCTTTAGATTGCTTGAGTCTGGTTCACCTTTTTCTCCTGGCATTGGTCAAGTCTGGCTATGTGAATGTCTTCATAGTGCATGGTGAGAGTACATCTGTGATAAGTTCCTGGTCTTGTCTGGGCATAGAGTAGACCTTTGGGTTTCACAGACTTGACTTTAATCTAGGTGCATATATTATAGGTAGCCAACCATCCAAGCGGTCGCTTTTGACTTAATAGAGACATGTTGAATGACTTCTCTACTTAAGCAGGTACTTTCTCTGGGGATGCAGTTGTAGAGAGACATGGTCACTATCTCCATGAAATGTATGATCTGGCAGAAAATCCATGCATTTAACAAATAATGACCAATGTGATGAGTATGAAAATATAGGATGGGGGATGCTATGAGAGAATATATCAAGGGAAAATAACGTAGTCTAGGGCTTTGGGATGAGCCTACTTAAGGGAATGATGTTTAAGACTTAAAATGAGTTGAACTTCGATAGACAAAGAGAACATGGGAGTGGAGTATTCCAGGCAGTTACAGGTTTGCAAGAGGGGGATGTCCTAGAGGTCTACTGTATGGACTAGTGCCTAGAGTCAATACTTACTATATACTTAAACATTTGCTAAGAAGGTAGATATTTTCTTGTGTGTTTTTTAAAATATATATTTATTTATTTTGAGGTATAATTGGCATACCTCACTGTAAGTTTTAGGTGTACAGCATAATGGTTTGACTTACATATAGTGTGAAATGGTGAAATGATTACTGTAGTATGTTTATTTAGCATCCATCTCATATGCATGCAATAAAAAGAGAAAGCAAAAAAAGAAAAAAAAAAACACATTTTTTTCCTTGTATGAGAACTCAGAATTTCTTACACAACTTTCATACATATCATACGACAGTAAGCACAGTCATCATGCTGAACTTTATATTCCTAGTAAATATTTATCTTGTACCTGAAAGGCTGTACCTTCTGACCACCTTTCTTCATTTCTGTTACCCTGTCTCTGGTAACAACAAATCTGATCTCTTTTTCTATAAGTTTGGGGCTTTTTGTTTTTGGGGTTTTTCTTTTTTTCCATATAAAGTGAGCTCCTATGGTATTTGTCTTTCTCTGGCTGATTTATTTCACTGAATGTAAGATCTTCAAGGTCCATCATGTTGTAACAAATGTCAAGATTTCCTCAGGTTTTATAGGCATGTTTGTACACACATATATATACACATATACATATATATATCCATTCACCCATAAATGAGCACTTAGGTTATTTCCATGTCTTGGCAATTATATATAATGTTATTATGAACATTGGGGTGCAGATAGTATTTTCATTCACTTTGGACATATTCCCAGAAGTAGAATGGCTGGCTCACATATGGTAATTCTATTCTTAATTTTTTTTGAGAATACTTCATACTGTTTTCATTGTGGCTGTACCAATTTACAATGCTACCAACACTGTGCACCAGGCGTCCTTTTTTCCTACATCCATGCCAGTATTTATTATTTTTTGTCTTCTTTAAGACAACCATTCTAACAAGTGTGAGGTGATATCTCATTGTGATTTTGATTTTTTTTTTTTTTTTGTATTTTTCTGAAGTTGGAAACGGGGAGGCAGTCAGACATACTCCCGCATGCGCCCGACCGGGATCCAACTAGCACGCTCACCAGGGGGCGATGCTCTGTTGCAACCAGAGTCATTCTAGCGCCTGAGACAGAGGCCACAGAGCCATCCTCAGCGCCTGGGCCAACTTTGCTTCAATGGAGCCTTGGCTGCGGGAAGGGAAGAGAGAGACAGAGAGGAAGGAGAGGGGGAGGGGTGGAGAAGCAGATGGGTGCCTCTCCTGTATGCCCTGGCCAGGAATCGAACCCGGGACTCCTGCATGCCAGGCCGATGCGCTACCACTGAACCAACCAGCCAAGGCCGTGATTTTGATTTTTATTTCCCTTCTAGCTAGTGAAATTGAGCATCCTTTCATATATCTGTTGGGTTTCGTATGTCTTCTTTAGAAATTATCTGTTCAGGTCTTTTACCCATTTTTTAAAATCGCATTACTTGTTTTTTTTGTCATTGAATTATCTGAGTTCTTTATATATTTTGGATCTTAACCTCTTATCAGATACATGGTTTGCAGATATTTTTCTCATTCCTTAGGTTGTCTTTTCACTTTGTTGACTGTTTCTTTGCTGTGCAGAAGCTCTTTATTTTTTATTTTGTTGCTTTTGTGCTTTAGGTGTTGTATCTTTAAAAATCATTGCCACAACCCATGACAAGGAGCTTTTCTTCCCCCTTGTGTTTTCTTCCAGGACTTTCATGGGTTCAGGTCTTACATTTAGGCCTTTAATCCATTTCAAGTTTATTTTTGTGAGTGGTTTAAGATAGGGGTCCAGTTTTATTCTTTTGCGTGTGACTATCCAGTTTTTTCAGCACCGTTGATTGAAGAGACTGTCTTTCCTGCATTGAGTCTTCTTGGTTCCCTAGTCACAAAAAGCATTTGACAAAATTCAACATTCATTCATGATAAAAACTCAACACTTTAATATGGATGAAATGTACATCAACATAATAACTTACCATCTATGGTAAGTCCACAGCTAATAGCATTAATTGACCATATATGCTTGAGTTTATTTCTGGGCTCTCACTTCTGTTCCACACATCTATTTGTCTGTTTTTGTGCCGGTAGCATACTTTTTTATTATTATTATCTTATATTCTAGTTTGAAATCACCCAGTGTGATGCCTCCCACTTTTTCTTTTTCTTTTTTCCTTAGGATTGCTTTGGGTCTTCTGTGAAACCATACACATTTTAAGATTGTTTTTTCTACTTTTGTAAAACATACCATCGGACTATGGATAAAGATTGCATTAAATCTATAGGTGGCTTTTGGTAGTATGGATATTTTAACAATATCAATTCTTCCAACCCGTGAACACACAATACCTTTTCACTTATTTGTGCCTTCAACTTTTTTTTATCAGTGTCTTATAGTATTTAGAGTAAAAATCTTTCACATTTTTGGTTAAGTTTACTGTTAAATATTTGTTGTTTTTGATGTTGTTATAAATGAAATCATTTTCTTTATTTCTTTCTCAGAAAATTTGTTGGTATATACTGATTTTTATGCTAATTCTATATTCTGCAACTTTACTGAATTTATAATTAGATGTAACATTTTCTTTGTGGAGTCTCTAGGATTTTTTAAAATAAAATTGTGCTATTTGCAAATAGAGTTAATTTTACTTTTTCCTTTTCAATTCTGATGTTGTTTATTTCTTTTTCTTGATGGATTGCTCTGGCAAGGACTTTCAGTATTATGTTAAATAGGAATGGTGAGGATGGGTATTCTTACCTTTCCTAATCTTCGAGGAAACATTTTCAGCCTTTCACCATTGAGTATGACATTATCTGTAGACTTTCCATATATGGACTTTATTATATTGGGTGTGTTTCTTCCATACTTAAATTGTTAGGGTTTTTAGGCCCTGGCCGGTTGGCTCAGAGGTAGAGCGTCGGCCTGGTGTGCAGAAGTCCCGGGTTCGATTCCCGGCCAGGGCACACAGGAGAAGTGCTCATCTGCTTCTCCACCCCTTCCCCTCTCCTTCCTCTCTGTCTCTCTCTTCCCCTCCCGCAGCCGAGGCTCCATTGGAGCAAAGATGGCCCGGGCGCTGGGGATGGCTCCTTGGCCTCTGCCCCAGGCGCTAGAGTGGCTCTGGTTGCAACAGAATGACACCCCGGAGGGGCAGAGCGTCGCCCCCTGGTGGGCGTGCTGGGTGGATCCCGGTCGAGCTCATACGGGAGTGTCTGACTGTCTCTCCCCATTTCTAACTTCAGAAAAATACAAAAAAAAAATTGTTAGGGTTTTTGTTTTGTTTTTATCATGAATGGATGTTGAATTTTGTCAAATGCTTTTTCTGCATCAATTTAGATGATTATATAATTTATGTATCATCACAAAATAATAGTAATATTATAGTGGTAAAAATAATAAATAAAGAGTGTAGGAGGATACTTTTGGAAGTGATGGGTATATTTACAGCCTAGATTATAGTTATGGCTTCACAAGTATATACTTATTTCCAGACCCATCAAGTTGTATAGATTGAATATGCACAGCTTTTCTGTATGTTTAGTCAGTAAAGTGGTTTTTTTTAAAAAAAGAATATTTTAGTCAAACAGAGAAAATATGCAAAAGTTTAGAATTCTAAGAATAAAATGTGTTAGATGTATTGGCAACAATGTGGGTGGCGCCTGGATAATGGAGGACTTGTAAACAAGAATTTGGCCTTTTTTAAAGGATCAATGTGAACATTTTGGGGGAAATATATATATATATATATATATATATATATACACGCACATATATACATTGAGCATATGTGTGTGTCTGTGTGTGTGTGTGTGTGAGCACATGAGTCTATATATTATATATAGTTCCATATACCCATCACCACCTTCATTAAAGAAATTTAAGGGAATAAGGTCATCAGGCTTTTTATTTTTTTTAATTGAAAGGTCATTATGATTGTTGTGTGAAGAGTGGATTATAAAACTGAGTAGACATAGAAGGACAGTGAAAGAACTTGGACTATGTTTGGGGCGGTAAGAGAGACATGGATTAATTCAGAAACGGAATTTTGAAGGAAGCTTGTGCAACTGGGCGATGCTGGTGCTGCTCCCTCCACCGGAGGAGGTTTGGGAGAAGCAGAGAGATAATGTTTCCTGTTTTAGGTATGGTGAGTCTGCCGTTTCTGAAACACACCAGTTCCTCCAGTAGGCAGTTGGCTGTGTGGGAATTGAACTAAGGAGAGAGAACTTGGGCTGAGGCAGACTTGGCCATTGGTGGTACATAGATCATATTTGAAGTCATAAGAGGGAAGAGGTTGCCTAAAGAAAGAAGAAGAAGGGATGGGATAGAAGTCCAGAGAAAAGCAACTTTTAAGGTGTGGAAGGAGCAAGCCAGAAAGGAGACGGGAAAGAGAGCTGGAGAGACAGTGTGTGGCAGTGAGTGACGAGTGCATGTAAGTACCCAGGCTGGACTTAGAAACAGTAGACATGGAGGGCGGGCTGACTGTGAGCGTCATTTTGGAGGTATGACCAATGGGACCTGGTGGGTGGTTAAACACGAGGAATGAATGAGCGGAGAGTGGGAAGGAAGCCTCCAGGTGTCTGAGCACCTGGGTGCATTCACTTAAAGAGCACTGGCAGGGAAGGTCTCAGGGGGAGACTCGAGAAGCTCCAGTCTAGAAACTTGGGGTTTGAGGAGTGGCAGCCCTCTGTGACCTGGCAGTGAGATGTCAAGGGAATGTCATAGTAGGTGTGGGATCTTCACCATTGCATTCTGGTGTCTGCTGGACCACAGTGCCCACAGTTTGGGCTGCCCTAAAGGATCTAGGATGTGGTGATCCCTTTTATGACCAAACCAGTGATGTATAGCAGGTAGTAGACATCTGTGCTAAACCTAAAGAATTAAAGAGTTAGTAAAATAATGCAGCTTTTTAAATTAAAGACTCTTTGTCTTTTGGGGGAAATATTTTGGGGAAACGATCTTAGTTTTTTAAGTTGGTTAGAACTCTCACACTTCTCCGCACTCCAATTTTGTGCAAGTTCATGGGTGTCCTGGCTGCTTCTCCAGTCCTACGATGTTTGCCTGTGTGTTTCTGGGGCAGCTCCCAAAAGCAGACAGTGAGGCCCCCAGTAGAGCCACAGCTGATGAGTCACCTCCCTGTGAAGTTTGAAAATCTTTAGTGACACCTCACTCTTGTAGCCTTCATGGCTATGGGACATACCACATGCAGAACAGTAGTACTTTATGGGCCACAGAAAGAGCAGGGGAAGGTCATTTAAACAGAGTTTCTGGCATTAGGTACCAGAGCCATTTTGCTGTCTTTTTTTTTTTTTTTTTTTTTTAGAACAAGTTAATTAATTAATTTATTTATTTTTGACAGAGACAGAGAGAGAGTCAGAGAGAGGGATAGACAGGGACAGACAGACAGAAACGGAGAGATAAGAAGCATCAATCATTAGTTTTTTGTTGCGCGTTGCGACACCTTAGTTGTTCATTGATTGCTTTCTCATATGTGCCTTGACTGTGGGCCTTCAGCAGACCGAGTAACCCCTTGCTCAAGCCAGTGACCTTGGGTCCAAGTTGGTGAGCTTTTTGCTCAAACCAGATGAGCCCACGTTCAAGCTGGTGACCTCGGGGTCTCGAACCTGGGTCCTCGGCATCCCAGTCCGACGCTCTATCCACTGCACCACCGCCTGGTCAGGCCATTTTGTTGTCTTGATTGAAA
Organism: Saccopteryx bilineata; assembly: GCF_036850765.1. Taxonomy (NCBI): domain Eukaryota; kingdom Metazoa; phylum Chordata; class Mammalia; order Chiroptera; family Emballonuridae; genus Saccopteryx; species Saccopteryx bilineata. The sequence continues at coordinate 271,166,857 of NC_089493.1, forward strand.
TGTATTGTCAGCCTCTTGAACAAGAAAAATAGACTCCTGTGTAGAAAGCTAAAAACGCACACACACACATGTACACACACACACACACGTACACAAACAGACCTTCCCTAGGAGACTTTCCAAAGGGCAGTCAGCAATATGCTCTCAGTTGTAGAATAAAATGGCTTCCACAGAGTTTCTAAAATTCGTTAATGCTGATTTTGTAAAGGCCGGGAATTCCAACCTAAGTGGATGAGAGCTTTAGATTTTTTTTTCCCCCTCACAACAAATTGAAGAATTTAATCATTCTATTTTATGTTAATTTCCCTTATTTTAATTTGGCATTTAATTAGGGAAAATTAAAATGTACACAAAAATAGAACAGTCTAAGGAATCCAATCTCCTAAGCGTTCAGCTTCAACAAATATCAACATTGTGTGTCTACCTCAGCTTTTGAAAAGCAAACCCCAGACAGCATTCCATCTCACCTATCAAAACACTTCCGAGTGCACTGCTAACATGCAAAGGTTATTTAAAGCTTAGGCTCAACATAAAACTACACTTAGTCAAACCCAATACCCAGTGTATGTTTCTCAAAAATATTTCTCAAAATTCTGGGAGATTTCTCTGGTCCATGTATTCATTGCCTTTGGTTGATATGTCACTTTAGGTATCTTTTTAATCCATAACATTTCCAGAAACCTCATCTTTATTTTTCTCATGTCATGCATTTGTTGAAGACACCAAGTCATTTGTTCTATGACATTTTGCACAATCTCTGAATGGCAGATTGATTCCTCTTGATGCCTTTAACATCTCGTCTAACCTCCATCTTCTCTAAGCTGTAATTAGATCTGGAAGATTGATGAGACTCAGTTTTCTTTCTTCCTTCTTTTCTGGTAAGAATACTTTAGGTGGTGCTGTCAACTCCTTCCACATCACATCACATCCATCACATCACATCACATCACGTCACGAGATATGTAACATCTGCTTGTCTGACTTTTAGATACATTTTGATTCAACAGTGGAATCATGTGTTATCAGCCTGATTCGTCTATTATGAAATTTTCCATCAACCTTTCACCTGCTGGTTTTAGCAGCCACTAATGATCATTGCTTAGATTGGTAATTGGGGCCTACAAAAAATGGTGGTTTTGAAATTCTACATTCATTCTGCATTTATAAGCTGTAATTCTTCTATTAAAAACAGCTTTTCCTCATCAACTATTTGGATACTCTGACATACAGTTTAAAGGGGAAAAGCAGGACAAATGCTTGATTCTTTGTTTTTTATTTACACATTTTTAGAACAATGAGTTGATGATACTATAGCAACCTCCAATGGTGATAAATGAGGTTTTATTTTTCCAATCATATTGTGGACTCAAAGTTGTTTTTTTAAAATGTATGTTATTTAGCTAAATCCAGTACAGTCATTATTCATTTTTTTGCCCATTCTGTATGTGTTTTTATTTGAGGTCTTATTTAATACAATAAAATACACAGATTTTCAGACTAATGGGTTTCTCATGAGTTATGTACACCTCTACAGTCACCTCCGAAACATGATATTGAACATTTCCATTGCTTGAATAAATCCCCCTTTACCCTTTTCTTATCAGTTATACTCCCTCACGCTGCCCCCTCCAGGGACCCAGTTTCTAATATTAATCACCGTATATTGGCTGTGTCTCTGCTGTATCCTCACATAAATGGAATAATACCTTATGTACTCTGTTCTTTTGACTAAAGTAATGTTTTTGAGATTCTTCCATGCCGTTGTGTATATCAGCAACTCATTCCTTTTCATTTTTGAGAAGTACTCCCTTGTGTGAACATACAATAATTTATTATTTTCTTGCTAAAGAATAGTTAGGTTGTTTCCAGTTTGGGACTGTTATGAACATTTGTTCCAAAGTCTTTGTTGGATATATATTTTGATTTCTCTTGGATAAACACCTAGGAGTTGAAAAACTAGAGTATAGTAATGTTTAACTTTTTATGAAACTCTCAAACAGTCTCTAAAGTGTACCGTTTTTCCTCTCACCATTGCTGTCTAAGTGTACCAGGCGTTCCACATCTTTGCCACTATTTGGTATTGTCAGTGTTTATTTCAACAATAAAGAAAGAATCTAGTAGGTTTTAAGTAATAGTTCAGTGTAGTTTTAATTTACATGTCCTTGATAGCTAATGATATTGAGCACCTTTTCTTGTGCTTATGGATCATTCAAAGATCTTCTTTTACCCATTTTAAACGTTAACATGTTATTCTATTTTATTGTTCATTTATAGGGTTTTATTATGTTTTCTGGATCTGATTTCTTTTTCAGATATCTGTATTCTGAATACTTTTCTCCACTCCACGGCTTGTCCATTCTTGAAGCCTTATGGTTCTAGCTTATACATTTTGGTCTATAATCCATGAAGACATTGGAAAAAAAAACCCACAGAAGAATGTCTTGAAATAGACAATACTTTTTTGGAACTAGATACAAAAAAATGCTAACAATTTTTTTAAGTGATAGATTGGGGCTTAACTGAAATTTAAAATTTCAGCTTATCAAAACATAGCATTTTAATAAATGGATAGGCAAGGCCACACACTTGGAAAAATCTTTATAGTGCCTATATCTGAAAAAAGAATCTTATTCACATTATATACAACAGATTTTAAAAGTCAATAGTAAAAAAGTGGCAAAAGACCTAAATAGCCACCTAGCAAAACATCCTTGCCTCTGTCAGTAACGGTTTCTGTCTAGTCTTTCATTTTTCAAGTTCTGGACCTGAAATCAGCCATTTCTCTTAAGAAGCTCGGATTCCTCTGATAGAAAATGGTATTTAGAGACCAAAGTCTTATCAGCGAGGCTGCTCATTGCTACTGGATTGTCATTGTGTCTAAGCCTTTTCAAGGAACAACGCTGGGCAATTACTGTTTTGTTTTGTGTTTTTTAGAAAGAGAAGTGTAAATCATTACTTCACACTAATGTTTCCAACTCAAATTATTTGCAATTGCAGGACTTTCACATATTTGATTTTATACTTATCTTTCGATCTTCATATTAACATAAAAATAAGTCTGATGCTTATTGATATAGTTTCTTATTTGCTTTATCCTGCAATATATAAATAATGATTTCCAATAAAAAAAAACACAACTAAACTTAGTGTTTCTTTGTGGTTTGCTTTGTTCTTAGGATGTTTTCCACTAGGGATGGAGAGTCAATACTCTATGTTTTAAAGGTATTTGAAATAATTTCTCTCTGTGTGATTTTGCCTCATTCTTTATAGAAGATTTTAGAGTTATATGACAATAAACAATGAAGTTCACTTTTTTTTTCTATTTTGCTGAAATTACAAGTTAGGTGACTAAATTTATTTGACTTAATGTTTTGCCTTTTAAGACAGTTTTTTAGAGCAGTTTTAGGCTCACATCAAAATTAAAAGAAAAGTACAGAGATTTCCCATTTACCCCCTGCCCACACACATGCATAGTGTCCCCCATTACCAACATCCCTGACTAGAGTGGTACATTTGTTGCAATAGGGTGAGCCTACATTGACACATCACAATCACCAAAACCCATAGTTTACATTAGGGTTTGCTGTTGGTATACATTCTATGAGTTCGGACAAATTTGAAATGACATGTATCCATTATAATAGTATCATACAGAGTATTTTTGTTACTCTGAAATTCCTCTGTGCTCTGCCTATTCATCCCACACCCCCAATCCTTGACAACCGCTGATCGTTTTAACGTTTCTGTCATTTTGCCATTTCCATGAATGTCATATGGTTGGAATTGTAGAGTATACAGTCTCTTCAGGTTGGCTCCTTTCCCTTCGTGATTATGCATGGAAGGTTCCTCCATGTATTTTCATGACTTGAGAGCTCATTTCCTTTTAGTGCTGAATAATATTTTGTTGTTTGGATATATCATAGTTCACTGAGCCCTTCACCTACTGAAGGTAGGTGAATTTTTCATAATTGCTTTGGCAATTATATAAAACTGCTATGGCTATGCTGTCTAGTCGTGGCAATGTGTGTGTGCCAAACACTGTTTTCAGGCTGATTTCTGCTCAGAACCCTCTTAGGCTTTTGGTTCTGTGGTGTCCAGGACCCCGTCCTCTCAGCGAAGCTGCATGTGTGGGCTGCTGCTTCACATGGATTCGCACTGTGAACATCTGTCCCGACCCGCTTTTCCTGCTGCGAGGCTCATGTATCTGACTAGCTGGGGCTCTCTAATTATTATTGCTGCTAGAACATTGGGGGCAAAATCCAAGAATAGTCAGGCATAAGAAATGACCCCTCCACCCAAAAAGTGTCTTATTGATTATGAAAGATGAATGAAATCTTTGTATACCAAAGCTAAGCCAGAGAGGGGAAAGTTCATAGAAGGGCCTCAGAATTCTACAAGTAGGAAGAGAGTGTCAAGAAAAACCTACACTGTCATCAATGAGCGGAGGGAGTAGAGAATAGAATGGCCACCAGGGGAAGAGAAGTGTGAAGAGCCCACAGGCCTTCTTTAAAAAAAAAAAATACTGATTTTAGAGAGAGAGAAACATTGAATTGCTGTTTCACCCACTTACACATTCTTTGGTTGATTCCTGCATGTGCCCTGACCAGGGATCGAACTCGCAACCTTGGTGTATTGGGATGATGCTCCGACCAACTGAGCTACCCAGCCGGGGCTCTGCAGACTTTCTCTGTGTTTTTCATTGTGCAGCACAGTCTGCATTCAGCTCGTCTATGATTGGTGCTTAAGAAGATAAGCAAGTGGGTACTAAGCTTGAGATTGAGTTCCCACCGTGTTCCAAATTTAAATAGGAGAAAGGAGCACTTAAGAATATCTATTTTGATTAGTACTAATACTGTGCCGGGCACTTTATAAAGATTATATTATTTAGTCCTCATGAGGATTAATCATTATTGATTCCACTTTACAGATGATATTGGATTTGACAGAAGTCAAGGAATTTGTCCAAGATCTTGCAGCTAATAAATGGGAAAGCCAGGATTCAACCCAAATCTATCTGACTCTAAAGTTCTCTGCAGCTTGAGCCTATGCGTCCCAAGCACCTCCTTCCTCCACCCTCGGAATAGCTAGGACAATAGCTAGGATTACGCAGTGATGTCATGCAGTGATGTCATCCTGTATTAGGTGCTCAGGATATTGCTTATACATAATACATACCACAAAAAAAAATTCCACTTGTGATAAATACAAGGTTGATAATTCCTATGTAGGCACAGATAGATATCATTGCCAGACATCTATTTCATGTAATACACTATCTCATATATAAAGAAGCGTAGTTATGTAATAAACAAAAATGCATTTGAAACAGCATGAAATTGGATTTCCTCATCCATAAATTGTATTATATTTATGTCTAACTTGTGGTTCAAGAAACAGAACTGCAATGTTGATATTTTTATAAATGGTGTCTAATGTATTTCTATTAAGGGGAGATATATTTGTTGTGTTGAAATGTATTATCATAATAGCCAAACCATTTACTCTACCACTGGAAAATAGTGCAGTATTCTGTCTGGAATTTCGCTTGCCTGCTTCCAGCCTGCCAGATCTATTGTAAATTACTGTAGGCATCTGTGAGTTATTTTATAGAAAACATCCATCTGTTTTTACAACTCCGAAAAGTCTGTCACTCTCATTCATCTCCCTGGGAATAAAGCAATAATTCGATTCTCTGTAAATGTGAACCTGAATTTACACCATCCTCTCCAATTGGACCCATAGTGATATGGGTGATTTAGAGCTCTCTTTTGGGGGCAAGAGAGACCAGAAGATGGCATCCTGGCTTGATGTGTTTGCTGCCATTTTCCACTGTTTCCACAGGAAGGGGGGTGGGAATCAACTTACTTCCAGTCTATCTGGGTCGTAACTGCGTTGTTTTCTGTAGTGTGCAGGCCTGTTGAATACCATGCCGCAAAGAACAGCCTGAGGGCCTTGAGCTGCTCTGTTCAGCCCGACCCAGTGGTTGGGTGGATGCCGACCAGCACACGTTGGGCACTATGATAGGCTCAGCCTTCAGGCGCTGCCACTGCAGAATTTTCAGGGCTTCCTCAGGAAGGTAGCCAAATGGCTGGGGGCCTCTCAGATATTTGCCGTCCTGTGTCTAGCCCATTGGGCAGGTCTAGGTTATTTCTCTTGACATCCTATCCTTTGGCCTCTTGGAGAAGCACTTGTCTGGGAAATATCAGTGGTTTACCCCCTCCCTTACTTTGCTAAGATATCAAGCATGGAGATGTCCTTTTGACAGCTGTCCAGGGTCCTGTGGAACCAAAGCAGTTTGGGCCCAGAAATCAGGATGCTTCCCGGGTCTGGGAAGGGAGCAGTCGGAAGAGAGCCTGAATAATCACTAAAATGAGGAGGAAAAGGACATGAGCAGGAATCAGGGCTGGAGTAGGATGCCAAAGATTTGGAGAGCAAAGAAGATCAGATGGAGAAATGATGTACCCAGCAAACCATGAGGAGAGAAATGCTGGGGTGGGGGTACCTGGAACAGGCCGGCTCTGGTGCCCTGGGCTGGCTTTCCCACCTGGACACCCGTGCATTCTGCACCAGGATGCTTCGGTGGGCTGGCTGCATTTGGGGGCCCTGCGAATCGGGCAACCCATCACTTGGCTGCAGTCCTCACTGAGGAATCTAGACTCAAGCACAAAAGTATCTCTGATATCTCTGTCATGTTCTGAATCTGGGAGATTTGTTCTGGGGGCTATATCTAATTAGAACCATTTGTCCTTGAAGGTCCTTTCCTAACTATTACATATCAGCCTAGCTTAGGGAGAAAAATCTTTTTTTTATGCTAATGGCCTTTATTATGGTGGAAGCTCTTATTCAAAGCAGTTTATTTTGGGGAAAGAAGTCCAAGTGGAAACGTGGTGGGTGGATTTGCCAGTTGTGACCCTCAACTTTGAAGCCACTGTCCATACATGTGCAAAATGCCACATGTGGGCACCCCTTCCAGGTGACAGCCACGGGTGGCCACTGTCTGCTTCCTAGAGCACTAAATGGCATCCCATCTGACTATTTTGTAATTAATTCCCTTCCCTTTTGAAAACGTATAATGGAAATTATGTATTTGACAACTTCATAAATTTTAAAGTGCTCAAGCTTAGAGATACAACTGTGTGTTTCCTCTATGTGACAAATGGGAAGAATGAAAGCCTCACACATTTCTGAAACTTGCATTCTATATTCTTTTTAACCTTTCTGAGACAAATTCCGTTCCTCCTACAAGAACAATCATGCAGGAAATTACAAAGGTCCGTTCTGTTGCTACAAAAGGGGCCAAAGGAATGTGCAGATTGCAGTGAAGAGCTGTCGTTTTCTTTTTTTTTTTTTTTTTTTTTGTATTTTTCTGAAGTTGGAAACAGGGAGGCAGTCAGACAGACTCCCGGATGCGCCCGACCGGGATCCACTCGGCATGCTCACCAGGGGGCAATACTCCACCCATCTGGAGTGTTGCTCTGTTGCATCAGGGCCATTCTAGTGCCTGAGGCAGAGGCCATAGAGCCATCCTCAGTGCCCAGGCCAACTTTGCTCCAATGGAGCCTTGGCTGCGGGAGGGGAAGAGAGAGACAGAGAGGAAGGAGAGGGGCAGGGGTGGAGAAGCAGATGGGCACTTCTCCTGTGTGCCCTGGCTGGGAATCGAACCTGGGACTCCTGCATGCCAGGCCGACGCTCTACCACTGAGCCAGCCGGCCAGGGCCTGTAGTTTTCTTTTTATGCTTTTGTCGCTGTTGACACACCGAGTTCTCCCTTTTTGCTTACCCAGAAATAAGCCAGTCGTTTGGGCTTAGAATGGGTATGGGAAATTGGGGGTTCTTTCTTGGAAAGTAATCAGCAGAAAATTAGCCCAAAGGCATGTCAGGTGTCTGAGACAGGTTGGGGTGGTGCGCCCGAGTCTGAGAACACAGTCGCCGCGGGGGACTTGCTCTGGGGGGTCAGGAGGGGTATGCTGTGATGATGCTCAGGCTGCTTAAGGAACTGGCACCTATGACAAACCCCGGTAAAGCTAAGGTAGGAAGAGACCACATTCAGACAGGAAGATGGGAGCCACTTGGGGACCAGATGATGAAAGGGTTCGATGGGCTTGAGGGAGTTGGTTGGTTGGTGTTCCAGTTCTAGCCCCATAACGAATGGGCATATCCGAACTGCTCTCATTACCGCTCTGGTGCGTTGGGGCCATTGTTAAGTCAAATAAGGGTTCTTGAACACAAGCACTGCGACAGCACCGTGACAGTTGATCTGATAACCAAGAGGACTTCTAAGTGACTAATGGGCAAAAAACATCTACAGACAAAAGGATGGTTCATGTTCAGGTAGGATGGAACGGGATAGCGCAAGATTTCATCATGTTACTCAGAACAGCGTGCCATTTAAAACTAACAAATTATTTATTTCTGGAATTTTCTATTGAAGATTTTTGGACTGTAGTTGATCATGGGTAACTGAAACCATACATAATAAAACCGTAAATAAGGAAGTCTACTGAAATCATAATTCAAGAGGAGCCCTGGGTTCAAGAGGAGGGACACAGAACCTACTTCTTGGTGGGCAGGATGTCAAGAGTCACTGTACCTATTGAAGGGGAGGCACAGTTGCAGCCATTTTTGGAAAATATAACTTGCACATTGAGGAACACACAACCCCCCAGCCAGGTAGGTTAGACATCCAGTGTGCTGGGGGCTGGAACAGCCTGGCCTTCCTCCCTTCCCCTTCGACTCTGCCTTCTCCTTTACGGACTATCTCTGCTGCCACTTGCGGTCCTCGCAGCCTTGGTCTGGTCTCCCCTGAGGAAGAATTAAATTCCACTTAATAAACATTTTCTGAGTCCTGAGTACAAGAAAGTGAGCTAAGGGCTGTGTCAGACCCTGTGTTGGCAGACAGGAAGGGTTGCTGGCCTAGAGGCGTTACAGCAATGGAGGACAAAGGCAGACCACAAGGGCAAATGTGATTAGTGTGGCACACGGAATTGGTGTTGGGGACCTGGGGACCGAACACAATTTCTTGGTGGAGGCAGTGGGGGCTGGCTCCATTTCAAGGTCCCCCCTGCAGCCAGCACCACGTGATGCCTGGCTTGGCAAGGTGGGCCTGTGGGTCTTCTGCCCCCAACCATTCTCTGTGCCCCTCCAAATCCTCATCTTCCTCATCTTGGCATTCACTTTTCCCATGATCCCTCACACTCTACTGCAGGGGTCCCCAAACTTTTTACACAGGGGGCCAGTTCACTGTCCCTCAGACCGTTGGAGGGCCGGACTATAAAAAAAACTATGAACAAATCCCTGTGTACACTGCACATATCTTATTTTAAAGTAAAAAACAAAACGGGAACAAATACAATATTTAAAATAAAGAACAAGTAAATTTAAATCAACAAACTGACCAGTATTTCAATGGGAACTATGGGCCTGCTTTTGACTAATGAGATAGTCAATGTGCTCCTCTCACTGACCACCAATGAAAGAGGTGCCCCTTCCCAGCAGTGCGGCGGGGGCCAGATAAATGGCCTCAGGGGGCCGCATGCGGCCCACGGGCCGTAGTTTAGGGACCCCTGATCTACTGTAAGAGCACTGTGGCCTCATCTCTAATGCTAACATGCGGGGACATGTAATTTTCTAATTCAGAAAGCAAAGACATCCCCCATTCTAGAAAGATCTGTCTTTCTGATAGTACTGGCTGACTCCCTCAGAAGCAGCAAAGTGTATCCTTAACATGCCGTGGCCAAAAACTGGCTTTCTGGGTCAGCCACGATATGACTCCTACATGACGGAGGTGTTGAACTCACCCAGCAGGGAAATGTGTCTATCATCTCTCTAATCTGTATTTAGTGGTAGTGTTTTGTGTCCAGTGTGGCTTTGGGGTTTGTTTTGAGCCTTCGTATTCTCTTTTTAATTCAGTAGATTTAAGATAGAAAGATCTAGGAGATACATCTGTGGGAGTGAGATCTCAACCAACTCTCTGGAGATATTTCAGCATGGAATTAGAGCCTGAAAGGATCCTATGGAAATGCTTAGGGTTCAGTCAGTTGACAAGTACCTATTAAGCATCTACTGTATGTGGGCCCTCCTGTGAAGCCTGGGGTCTGCAGAGGTCTCCAGCATCACAGGACCGAGGGTCTGGCTGGGGGTTTGGGTGTTAAGTAACTGAGCACACTCACATGGACAGCAGTGCCTTGGGGTGAACGATGTGAAGGAAGAATGCTGAGTGCTAGGAGAAAGAGCAGAGGGGTTGGGTGGTGGCCTGGGGACATCGTGGTCAGGGAGGGCCTCTGGAAGGAGTGATATAGAAGCATGACCTAGAGGAGGAAGGAGACAGAGAATAGCCAAGAGTGTTCCAAACAGGGAGCAGGACAGAGCATGCCTCGAGCTCCGGAAACAGGTGGGTTCGCTGAGCTCCAGGGTCTGGGGAAGGCATGTGTGGCTGAGCAGAATGACGAAGATGCAGGCCAAGAGCCACGTGGTTAGACAGGCAGGAGCGGCCAGAGCCTGCAGGGCCTCGCAGGCCCCTGTGTACACGGGGGACTGTAGCCCAGCAGAAATGCGAAGTCTTTGGAGGGAGAAGCCCGTGAGCCCACCGTAGACTCCGGTGGGAGGCAGGTCTGAGAGGAGGCGGATGGTCGGATTGCATTGGGCAACCCCTGACCAAGTGCTCTTAGGGCTCTGGTTCTCTTTTATCTGAAAGGTCAGCCCTGGCCGGTTGGCTCAGCGGTAGAGCGTCGGCCTAGCGTGCGGAGGACCCGGGTTCGATTCCGGCCAGGGCACACAGGAGAAGCGCCCATTTGCTTCTCCACCCCTCCGCCGCGCTTTCCTCTCTGTCTCTCTCTTCCCCTTCCGCAGCCAAGGCTCCATTGGAGCAAAGATGGCCCGGGCGCTGGGGATGGCTCTGTGGCCTCTGCCCCAGGCGCTAGAGTGGCTCTGGTCGCAACATGGCGACGCCCAGGACGGGCAGAGCATCGCCCCCTGGTGGGCAGAGCGTCGCCCCTGGTGGGCGTGCCGGGTGGATCCCGGTCGGGCGCATGCGGGAGTCTGTCTGACTGTCTCTCCCTGTTTCCAGCTTCAGAAAAATGAAAAAAAAAAAAAAAAAAAAAAAAAAAAAAAAAAAAAGAAAGGTCAGCGCCACCCTAGGATATTCATGCTCTGGGAGTCTCTGGGGAATGAGGATGCGACAGGGCTGACCGGAGTTTGGGAGAGACCAGGGTCTATGCGCCTTGGTGGCTGTGGCAGTGTGGTCTCAGCTGGCACCTCCGGGAGCCCCGGATTAAGGCTTGTCCCGTCATTGCATCTCTCTGTCAAAGCTTAGAAAAGGCCCTTCCCCTGTGAGAGCGGCTCCAGGCCAGCCAGCAGCTGAAACTTAAACCCAGCATCCTTCTCCTGCCTGAGTTGAGGCCCATAGAGGGCTCCTAGGGTCTCTCCCATTCAAGCAGAATTTCCCACCTGGCACTCTTGATTGTGGGGGGCTGGGGTAATTCCTTGTTGTGTGGCATGGAGTGGAAACAGTATCCTATGTATTATAGACCTCTACCCACCTAGACTCTGGTAGTGCCTCTTCCCCACCAAGTTGTGAAAACCAAAAATACCTTTGGATCTCGCCAGATGTCCCCGAGGAAGGGGAAGGGAACACAACGCCCTCCACGAAGAGCTGATTTAGACCGCGCTTTTTTAGTAGGACAGCATGGCTCCCCCTGGGGCGGGGGAACACTGGTTCTAGGAGGGGGTGCAAATCTTGGATTTGTGAGACTCCAAAGGCCACAGTACATAATCGTATATACAGTATACCTTTGGTATTAAAATTTCATGGGAGAGGAGATCAATTAGAAAAAAAAATGTCTCCTTCAGGTGTTATAATAAAAAACAAGGTTGAGAAACACTGGTTTAGACCAAGGGAGAGCCAGCTTTTCTGGGAGGCTGTAGCACAAGAGTCTGGAAATTGAATGGGGAAGCAGAGGGCTTCCAAGGGCGCGAAGGTTCGGGCGCCAGGGACTCATTGTGATGATCGCCAGCGGTGACCGCGGACCCTGGGCCAGGCGGTTCTAGTGCAAACAGCAGTGCCACGGTGCAAGGCTCTTATTTACGTCCCACTTTACAGATGGGAAACTGAGGCACGTGCAGGTTAGGAAGGTGGCAGTCTGTGGCCAGAGGTCACGCTCTGTAGTGTGCGGCGTCAGGGCTGACTTGCGCTTGGAGCAAGCGGTGTGACCTAAAGAGCCGATTAGAGGAGTTTGCACTGGGGGTTAGTTCGGTATTATGGATCATTGGCGAGCAGGAAACCTGTGAAATAACAGGGAACAACAGAAGGCAAGACAGTAGGGAGTGATTAGGGAGAAAATTGAAAATGCAGAGGTTAGACTAGAGGGAGGTAGGGAGTCCAGAATCTGACAAGCATGGAATGAATCAACCTCAGGGTTCAGTAAGATCCTTAATATAACCCTCTTCTGGCGCCTCTGCAGCCTCTGTCCTCCCCGGGGTTGCAGAGGGGACTGGAGCAGGCTTGGCTGGGCGGCTGCGCACACATTCTTTTGATCTGAACCGCGGGAGCCGGCCTTTGCCGTATCCCTTCACACTTGCTCAGTAAATCAGCTTGCCACCTGACTTCCCGTCACAACTGAGTTCTTTCTTGTCCTCAGCTCATGATCTTTCAGGGAAGGAATTTTGTGAGCATCCACTTTAAAAAAATGAAATATATAAAGTATTTTCTACCCAAGCCACCTATCTACAGAGAGAAATAACATTATTTCATGCCATTTTGGGGGCAAATATTGCTGTCTTCTCAGACTCAAAATTTTAGCTATTTTTATCTCCAGTCAGTGCTGAGGAAGTCCCAGTGCGCAGGGCCCGCTGCTCGGCTCCCAGCCCCCAGCCCAGTATGCTCACTGAAACAGATCTGCTCCCCTTTGCACACCAGTGGAAGGCGATAACAGCTGCATCTTTGATGTTTCAACTTTGAAAAAGTTGCTCTAATGTAGAGTAATTGGAGCATTTCAAATGAGGAATGGCATTATGATAACTGACTCTGTTGCTCTCTCCAAGGTGGTTCTTGCACACAGATGAGATAGCACTCGTCTCTCTCTTCTCTCTCTCTCTCTCTCTCTCTCTCTCTCTCTCTCTCTCTCTTCTGCTGCTGCTGCTGTTGAGGGGACCAAAGCCATGTTCAGAGCCATGTTGCCTGGGAAATGCCCACCAGGCTCCCATATTCATGATAGAGTTCTGTCATGAGAGACCTAAAAGTTCATGTGTCAGTTTTCAGCCAGGCTGTGCTTGACCCCTTCTGGTGACAAGGCAGTCACCACCTAACACCCCTCTTGCCACTGGACTACCTGGACCACTGGAAATAGTGTTTTTAGTGACTTGCATTTTATAATGCTGACCATAAGCCAGGTCCTGTCCTAAGTGTCCCTTATTTAACCCTGAGTACTGCCCAGTGAGCTAGTCTTACTATCACCACTGCATAGACGGGGAAGCTGGGTCACAGAGCTAGCAAACGGAGGAACCGGGTTTTGAACACAAGATGTCTGACTCAGAGGCATAATGACCCACTACACAATAATGCCTTGTAATTTATTACACTGTAGCTTCCAGGCAGTGGCTCCCCATGGCTCTCATACAGGAGTACTGGTTCTATTAGGAATGCAAGTTCAAGTTCTCTTCTGTACAGAATTCCCTCAGGGAGCTGACTGCAGTGGTGGGCCCTATCCTGTCCTCCTCCCCCTCCTCCCCCTCCTCCCCCTCCTCCCCCTCCTCCCCACACAGTCCTCTCTTCTGCAGGACGAACATACCTAGTTGCTTCCTGGTTCCTCTAGCCTCATGCTTAAAGCCTCCTTCCCACTCTGCACCGCCTTCTCCTCTTGTGTCTTCATATGTGGCAAACAGCAGGAAGCAGGGGGCAAGGAGTGTGTCCTATTTCTGATTCTAGGAGTTTTGCTTAAAACCAGAGATCACATCACATGATGCATAGAGTGAATAAACCCACCTGTTTTCCCACACAGAAATGTTCTTGGGAATTCCCTTTCAGAACTAATCACTGCAGCTACGTTGAGAAGATCTGATTCAGGGATACCTAGAATTCTGTCCCATTCTTCACCCTCAGACTAGCCTCATTCTTCAACACAATGTAGTTAAACTTGAGGAAGACTTGCCTTTCTGATAATTCTGTGTATTGCTTTTCCTGGCCATTCATTGTTTAGAATTTACAGAGCAACAGAAAGCCTACTAGGTTTCAAGCAAAGCGCTGGGATTTGGGGATACAAACTTGAAGAACTCCTATGTCCTGTTCCCAAGAAAGAAAAAGACGTCGATAGATGTATAAAGCACGATGAGCACAATCATACAGAAGAGCCAGGATAATTGGGGGCCCAGACTCACTTCTGAGTACACCTTAAAAGACAGGCAGGAGGAATGGTGTCGCAAGGAGCATGTGCAGAGGAAAGAGAAATTCATTTAGCCTAAAGGAAACTTTCCAAGATCAAGGGTGACAAATTAATATAAATCATACTGGAGGAAGCTGACCAAGTTTAAATGTTACTGGACTGCAACAAATGTGCACACACTTTCCTATGTCACTCAGCGTCTTCCAATTCTGTCATTATTTGTGGCCGGAGTGCTCAGATGGCCAGCACTTGATACGGACAGTGTGACGGAGATGCCATCGTTCTTGGCAGCATTGTCTTCTTGTGAAATGGTCCTTCCTCCTATGTCTTTCCACCTGAGGGGTGCTTCATTCTCATTGATCTTTTGTAGCATATGATTCTATCTCACGGCAGTAATAGTACATCTCTGTTTTCATAGAGGATCTAAAGGTTCTTACTGGTGCTATCCTAGTGGTCTGATTATAGTGTCTCCTCTCTCAGGTGGCCTGAGCCCCACCCTCACCACCTGCTGCTGCTCCAGTATGTATATGGCATATGATTGGTGACTGTTTCTTAGGAGATACTTGGTTTTGTTGAGTTTACTTCTCTTAGCTTTAACCATTACTATAAACTCTCATTCATACACAAACACACACGCTCACATGTATACACACACACACACACACACATACACACACAGATCCCATTTTGATTTACCTTGCTCACAATCTTGAATCACAGGTCTGTACAACAGGATGAGACAGGCTGATACATTCAAGAACACACAAGCAGTATTATTAATAGAGTCTATAGTGAATCTGAAAGAGGTGGGCAGTTGTGTTTGGCGGGGGGGGGGGAGGAGCTACAAAATGTTTTGGTCAAAAAATACAAGGCCTGTTCCCATGGAGCCTTCTCTTCAACTCAACATCTTGTTAAAATACAAGTTAATATCATCCAAGATGGTGATAGGATAAGGAAGTCATTAGAAATGTTTCTAATACTGCCTGAGAAAAAACAGAGCTTTGTCATCAATTCATTGAGGCCAGAAAAGTATGTGACCAAACAGAAGAAAATATGTAAAGCCTGTGAAAATATTTTGTAACACAAAAGAATAGTCATAAGAGCTTGAAGGTGTACTTAAATTATGATTTAGCCAAACCCCGTGGAAATGTGAGGAAATAATTACTGTATTAAAGATTCTCAGCAAGACAGCAGAGGGCTTTATATCTATTCATCATAAACAAGGTGGCACATAATAAGAAAGTGGAATGAAAACGCTAAGAAACCATGCACTATTTTTTTTTGTTACACTGAAAAATAAAATGAACACTGAAGAAGATAGACAGATAAGCAAGAAATATTTCCAGGGAATGTGACAAAAGATGACTGACAACACAGAGCTATAACTTGTAGATAATAGAAGTTCCCCTAGCCCGACCGGGCGGTGGCACAGTGGATAGGGCATCAGACTGGGACGCAGAGGACCCAGGTACAAAACCCCGAGATCTCTGGCTTGAGCACAAGCTCATCTGGTTTGAGCAAGGCTCACCAGCTTGAGCCCAAGGTCACGGGCTTGAGCAAGGGGTCACTCGGTCTGCTGGAGCCCCCCGGTCAAGGCACATGTGAGAAGGCAATCAATGAACAACGAAGGTGCCGCAATGAAGAATTGATGCTTCTCATCTCTCTCCCTTCCTGTCTGTCCCTCTCTCTGTTTCTGTCTCTCTCTCTCTCTCTCTCATACACACACACACACACACACACACACACACACACGAAACGAAGTTCCCAAAGAAAAAGGGGAAAAAAATCCCCAGACAAAAAAGAAACAAGAAGAACCGCCTGTCTCTTGGTTTTTGCTCTTCCTTTGGTGATTTCTCAACAGAGCAGACCATGTGTGAACCAAACCCTCCTACTTTGTTAGGGGGACCACACATGTAGACACACTGACATTTTCTGAAGGACTGTATCAGTCAGGCTAGGATAACCTGTGCTGCTGTAACAACTTTACCCTGAACATTCTTGCTTAACACACAAAAATTATGTCTCACTCATGTAAAATACAATGACAGTTGAGTGACTCATCAGAGTAGTTTTTTTACAAGTGGCAGTTCAGGGGACCAATCTGCTTTTAACTTGCATTAGCATAGGCACCCAGAGTTCTGTTTCTTGGAAAATCCTGTTGTCCTGGGATAATTATGACAGGTGTCTCTCTCGCTCCTCAGAATGTTCATGTGAGTATGTAAACATTAATCATCTTAGAGTTACGCCACCTGGAACTGGCTTCTGGGTCACTGCAGCAGGAAAGAAAGAAACTAGAGACTCATGTGCCAGTTTTGTTCTTAAGTGCTTTGGCCCACGTGTGATGCACATTACTCCCACTCACTACTCACGGGAGTTACAGGATTTCATCTTATTACAGGGAGGCCAGGACATGTGTAGTGATATCAAATCAGGGGGCATTTCATTTCAGTCAAAAATCTCAGTGATCCACAAATATCACTGTCACAATAACCTTAGTAAAAACCAAAATTAAAGGAAAATACTGCCATAACTATAAGCAGTATCAAAATAATGAAGTTTCCAAATACGACCGTATACTTTTTAGAACTTCTATAGTAACCACATTGGGGACCTAAACTTTGCCTGGATTCCCCCCATACCTAGCTCAGGTCCACACCAAACACAATCTCATTTTTTTGACCCAACCATATAGTCACACGGACATCCTTTATTCTTCCTGATCAATGCCAACCGAAGATGTTCACCTGTCTAACTCTTCTCCTCCAGAACCCTTGTTACAGCCTTGATGTCTACGCTGAAGGACACGCTTCATTCCACTTCCCTGGCGTTGGTTCACTCACTCTGCGTCTTTGGGCTGGGCTGGCTGTGGCGAGCATGCATTCAGACTGAGTGAGCGTTTGAGGCATCATCAGGTACCAGTAGGCTGAAACAGGACAACTAGAGTCACAGATGCTCCTTTGTGGGTAGGGAGGGCTTGAAGAAGAGGGAAAAGGACCAACCATCATAGAGATGAAGAAGGATCCAGATACAAAACCTTCAGGTGCCCCAAAAAGGTAGAAATTGCTAATGCACCATTCTTAACACATGGCAACTGGAAACAAAAAATAAGGACAGAAATTACATAGCAGATATGAAGGATATAATTAACTTGCCTTAATCACATTTAACAAACATTTATTCATTATTACGTGATGAATGAATGAACACACATAAGTAATAAGGGTATATATTTGAATCTGGATGACTTCCAGAAAGAGAACGCTACTTCTTTCAAATGTTCATGGATTGGGTGCAAAGGTTGATTATCTCCCAGCCTGCAAAATGTTCACAGATCTTAAAAACCAGAGCTTTTACAGATCTCGTTCTCTGATCACAATGTAGTAAAACCAAAAATTAATAATGTAAGATTGAATAAAAAGGCCCCCTGGGGGAAAGACATTCTGGACATTTTAAAATGTTCCTAAATATGGCATTTTTTTGGACAGAGAACACCGAGAAAATTTTAACAAGCTACTAAAAAACTAATACAAATGAAAACAGCACTATCAGACCCAGGGAATGTTGACAAAGTAATGCTGAAAAGTAAATTAACATCTTTCACCAAAGTTATTATAATTACAAGAGGTATTGGGGGACTCATGGCTAGTCAGTTCAGTTAAAAGTTCCCTGGGCTGGGGACCGCACAGCCTCTGACCCTGTGTCCCACCTCATTATTTTGCTCCACATCTGGTTCATCCAGGAGTTCCCTCTGGGCATCCTCAGATTGTCTGCACCCATTGCCCGCCCACATTTAGACCATTATTTCCACTCCCGTGGGATTTATCAGCAGCCTCCTGTTGCTTTCCTTTTTTCTTTTCCTTTGTATACTGATTTCTTTTTTCTTTTGAAGCTAAATTTAACGGGGAACATAGATCAATTAGAGTACATAGGTTTCAGGCGAACATCTCTACAGCATTTGAACCTTTGATTGCGTTGAGTAGTCCCCTCTTTCTAAATCAGAAACACTTGCAGCGTCTCTACCGCTGTCAGATTGAAATCTGTCCGCCGTGGCTGGGCACTCAAGGTCCCTTCTGGAGAGGATCTCAGTCCAACGTACTTGATTTCAAGATCCAACCTAAGGACCTCTGCTTACAAGAAATCATGTATTCCTCCCCGTCCTGCCTGCTCATAGGTGGTGTGACACTATTCTGTTGTAGACAAAAACTCATCTGTTGACTTGTCTTTCTCCCTAGTAGTTTAAGAGCTTCTTTCCCGTAGCCTGCTGCATTCACAAACGTCCTAGCCCCTCTTCCTCCTCACGGGGCCCCAGCACAACGCTATCAGCACAGAAATACAAGACAAATATTTGCTAGATAGCAGAGAATTCTTCTCAGGGCCTAGAGCAGTTGTAGGCACTCAAAAAAATTTTTTTTTACTTGCTCATTGGCATTAAGATATTAAACTCTTGTGAAAAGAGGAAAACTCTCTATTAACCAGTGCCATGAAGGTCAGAGGCGGATTAAGATCAGTTGAGGCCCCGGGCACAAAAGAAAATATTGGGCCCCTTACATTAGAAAAAAAAGTGTAAAGTTGGGGTTTTGCGGGGCCTTTCAGAAATCGAGGCTCAGAGCGAACACCCGATGTGCCCGCTGTTAAATCCGCCTCTGACAAAGGTACTAAAGGAATTCAGAGAAAGTGGAGGACCATGATGTGGAATAACGGAGGATTCCCTGCTACGTTGCTAGCTTTGCAGAAGGGAGAACCTTGGAACAATGAAGGAGCTCATGGCCTTCATGCTGGCTGGGTAACGTTTAAATGGAACGTTTCCCCCATGTAGAAGACTTACTCTACCGTTTACAACCTTAGACTAAGGACAGCAAAGGTATTTGAGGTCAGACCTGAGTTTGTGTGAATGCGAGAAGAGACAATGTACTGAATTGTTGGGTTTTTCCCGCCATGTTGGTTTTCATCCCACATTGTACAGTGGGCTTAATCTGGCACAACACATAGCCCATTCGAGTGCTTGCATATGGAAATAGTTCTTCAGACACGTAAGATCGGGCCCTCTCTGTTGTGCGTAATTACTCCGCCGGCATTTCAGTGTGGATGACTGGCCTCCAGCTCCTGCCCTTCATGTGCTCCATTAAAATCAGTTAATTCAAAGGAATGCATGGAGAAGAAATTGTGTTTAGCAAGCCGTCGTGCTGATATTCTGATTAAGCGTCAGCGTTTTAGCATTCCGTGTCAATGAGAAGTACTGCTGTATTAATAAACTGCAAATGCTAAATAATCGCTTGATCGAATGAACCTAAAGCAATGAGTTTCCAGATTGCTGATTACTCCCCTCAGTCCCAGAAGGCAAGACAGCCTGTTTCTGCAGTTGCTTCCCTTTGGAAAGGAAGGGACATTTGGGCCTGGCATACTGATAGAAAATACTAAAAATGTCCTTGGTGATCCTTTTGTTTCCTTTCCGTTGAGCTTCTGGTATATTCACGCATTTACAGACATCTGCTGGGCAAGTGAATGCTTCCCACATGGCCCACTCGGTGTCTGTTTGTGGCCCCCATGGATGACAAGTACCACATTTCCCCATGTATAAAATGCACCCTTTCTGGAAAAATTTGGGGTGTAAAAACTGGGTGCGTCTTATACAGTGATTGTAGATTTTTTTTTACTTGCATTTCCTGCTATTTTGCGCTTGTTTTTTTGTTTTTGGGTTTTTTTTTTTTTTGTATTTTTCTGAAGTTGGAAATGGGGAGGCAGTCAGACAAACTCCCGCATGCACCCGACTGGGATCCACCCGGCATGCCCACCAGGGGGCAATGCTCTGCCCATCTGGAGCATCGCTCTGTTGCAACCAGAGCCATTCTAGCACCTGAGGCAGAGGCCGTAGAGCCATCCTCAGCGCCCAGGCCAACCTTGCTCCAGTGGAGCCTTGGATGCAGGACGGGAAGAGAGAGACAGAGAGAAAGGAGAGGGGGAGGGGTGGAGAAGCAGATGGGTGCCCCTCCTTGCGCTCATTTTGGAGGACAGTGATTCATCATCAGACACAGATGAAGACAAGCTAATGGATGGGAGTTTTGACAGTGATGAGGAGTTGTATGAATTTTATGATGAATAAAACTTGAGTTTAATAACTTTATGTAATACATATTTTTCAAATTTGGGCCCCAAAATTAAGGTGCATCTTATACATGGGAGCACCTTATACATGGGGGAATACGGTACTTTTTTTTTCCAGCAAGAGAGGGGGAGTTCTGTTTTTTGAGCCAGCACAATCTCCAGGCACAAACCCAACTACCCTTGGGAGTCAGAACCTCAATATGGATGACTAGGCCACTAGCTCTCTGACCTCCAGGCTCCGGCACACATTGTTGATGTGGGGTGGCTCAGCTCTGAAGCCAAAACAGCACTGGATGTTGGTTCCAATTAAAAAGCATTTGCACCTGACCAGGCGGTGGCACAATGGATAGAGCGATGGACTGGGATGCAGAGGACCCAGGTTCAAGACTCCGAGGTCACCAGCTTGAGCACGGCTCATCTGGTTTGAGCAAAGCTCACCAGCGTGGACCCAAGGTCGCTGGCTTGAGCAAGGGGTTCCTCATTCTGCTGAAGGCCCACGGTCAGGGCACATATGAGAAAGCAATCAATGAACAACTAAGGTGTCCCAGTGAAAAACTGCTGATTGATGCTTCTCATCTCTCTCCATTCCTGTCTGTCTGTCTCTATCTGTCCCTCTCTCTGACTCTCCCTCTGTCTCTGTAAAAAAAAAAAAAAAAAAGTGCATTTGCATTCCCAGCAGTTCAAGGCTGCAGCCAAAAATACAGCTTGTTCAGAGAAGCCTGGTCTTTTTTGAGAGGCAGTTACTCCATAAAGGGCTAGATACTGCTAGGGAGGGCCAACGACGGTACATTTGTATGTGATAAAAATGTTTGAGTTCAAAGAAGAAACCAAAAGTAGATGATTGGCTTTGGAGTTATTCGTAGACAGTAGTGAGGGTTTTCTGTTGGTCTTTTTTAACTCCAGCATTCAGCAGCCCATTTATTAGAAGACAGATAGGAATTGACCTTTGTCAGACAGCAGGGAAACAGAGCAATCACATTAAGAAAATCAAAGGTGAAAAATGCTGAGGAATCAGCATTAGCCGGCCCTGGGAAACGGTGCCGTCCTGCAGGTGCGTCAGCCGAGTCGGTGTCGGCCTCTCCGTGAGCAGCCTCCGCTTTCCGGGCAGACCAGTGGGGACATAGAGCTTGAAGAGGCATTCCTGGTCATTGTTCTCAGTCTCCTCTGCCGGTCAGTTGCTTATGTATAGGCGTTTTTAATAACCCTCTCTCTCTTGTTCGGCTCCAGGACCCATAATTTGAGAAAAATCGTAAAACTGAGAGTCAAGAACTCATTATTTTTCATGGCTAACTCACTCCCTTTAAAACATGGAGCAGGTCTTTGAATTTCTCTGGGTGTTCGTTGATAGTTGCAACTAGCTAATTTTATTTTAGACCGATGAGCCTGTGATTTTACGATAAAACTATTCAACCTCATCACCAACAGAGTTAGTATTTCAACACAAGAACTGTCCCTGAATCTCCCAAGTTCTTGTGATCATATTAAGTTGGACCAAACCAAATATTTCTTCTGGAGAGGGCCAAGGGATCACACCTGGGGTCATTTCCAACCTCACACTTCTAGAAGGAAATGGATAACTGTTTCCTGCCAAGACAGTCTCTCCCAAGACCAGTGTGGCTGGCGAGAATTATCTAGCACCGCAGTGGTGGTTACTGGCCGGGAGAAACATGGCCCTGGGAGAGAAGGTCATCAGGGTGCGGGGATACACTGAGGGCGGAGCATCAGGAGAGAACGTGAGAGGCTCATCTCATTGCCAGGACTGCATGTAACTGAACAGGCTGCTTGTCATATTTAATTTCAGATGTACTTGTTCAATCAGGACCTCATCCAGAGTGGCTGCTAACCTGCCAGCCTGCCCAGTCCCTTCTTCCCAACCTCTGTCACTCTGTTTCTGTCCCAGGCCCCCATCCACTGGCCAGCCTCCCCCTACCCTTCAGACACACTCAGGTCACCTAGGTCAGTGGTCCCCAACCCCTGGGCCGCGGACCGATACCGGTCTGTGGGCCATTTGGTACCGGTCCGCAGAGAAAGAATAAATAACTTACCTTATTTCCATTTTATTTATATTTAAGTCTGAATGATGTTTTATTTTTAAAAAATGACCAGATTCCCTGTTACATCTGTCTAAGACTCACTCTTGACGCTTGTCTCATAAGTTCGACAATTATATTTTAAAATACCAGTTTTTACTCTGGTCGTATAATTTTATTTTGTACATTTATCCGTCCCACCCTAAAGGCCGGTCTGTGAAAATATTTTCTGACATTAAACTGGTCCATGGCCCAAAAAAGGTTGGGGACCACTGACCTAGGTCATTGGTCTCAGGTGCAGTTTTTCCCACCTTTGGAGTGGATTAAAGCAGATTGGCTTCCGTTTTTGTCTCTTTGTTTAGAAGCAAAGTGTTCTCTGCTTTCTTACTGCCTTACATCAGCATCTTTTCTCTCCAAGGGACTCTGAATGAATGAGGCCACAAAAAGAAGCAGGCCTGCACATGGCTTGATGGGAGGAAAGCCACAAGGTTTTCTCTGGTGAATCCAGGCAAATGAGGCATCGCCCTCCCACCTCTGACAAGGGCAGGTGCTGCACAAAGCAGCAGGAGCTTGGGGTCAGGAAGCCAGGTGCCAGTTCTGCATGTGGTGCTTTGATGGACAAGACCATGCCTCTGTCAAATGGAGCGGAGGGCTGTCCAGCTGGCCTCACAGGTGGATAGGGTGAGAGGGTCTGAGATGATACATATGGCGACACCATGGAAATTGTCAAGGTCAGCACACGTGAGCGGGCCAGAGGTCTCCAGCCTATGCCTCTAGCAGACAACAATGGGGCTCTTACTAGAATTGAGGACTGTCCCCGGAGCCTGAGGTGGGCGGGTCACAGTGGTGCCTCTATTTAAACCTGAAGTCAGCTAAATGCAAGACTCCTTCCCCTCCCATCTCTTAAAGAACTCGATTGCTTCTCTTGTCTTCCTTTCTCCTCATTCTTCCCTCTCAATGACACCTTAGTCATCACATCTTCGCATCCAGGTTCCTGGGAATAAAAGGTGGTCCCCATACCCCTCCCCCTTGGTGTTCCTCGTCTGTCTCCCTGGGTGACCCCTCTGGAACAGCTTTCCCTGCCATCAGCGGGGACTTCGTGTGAACATCTTGAGTACTCATCCTACTGTTCCTCTTCCAGCTCTCCCCCACCTCCACCACCACCCCATCATTCTCCCTCTACTCCTGAGGGCGTCGGCCTTTTAGTTCAAGAATCAGCCCAAAGCAGTGGGGCTTAATCATCCTTCTTTATTCATTTAAAGATGGTGTCCTGTTTTGAATTGTGTGATAGGCGGTTGAAGGTCAGGAAGTAAAGCACCTAGATTTCCCCGTGGGAAAGAAGCGGACGTGCCCCCTTTAGGAGTGGGAGCTCACCCCACGTGTAGTAGACCGTGCATTGGTCGCCTACGTCGCATCCTCCATCTCAGCAGTCTCGTGGCCGCCACGATGGGGGATGGCTGCAGGGGCGCTTTCTGTGCCAGGTGCGCGATGCTGATGCTGACACGCAGGGCAGCCTTGGAGAGCCTCTTCACAGATGGTCTGTAGACTAGAGAGTCACCATGTGTCCATGCTCAGCGGCCCAGGAAGGACGGACTGCTGACACCCTGTCCGGTAGACTTTTCACTCTAGGTTGAGACAGTACCCATGGGTCTCCAGTATTTGGTCACAGCGCCCCTCTCTGGAGAATAGGTCAGGAAGGTTGCTTCTGTCAACCAAGAAGACCAGCCCTAGAGCCACTTCTGCCCAGGGAGTCGGACAAGGAGCCGGAGGTGAGACCCTAGTCATGTTCTTGGTCATTCATGTCATTTGAGATCCATAACAAGAGAATGTTTAATCCTAAAATCAGTTGGAAGTGTGCACTTTTCTTTTGGGGGTTATATGTGGAGAAATGTGAACCTTTCTGTTTTCCTCCATTGCTCATTCTTCATGATTTGTGAAAGTTTTTTGAGACCATTCTTCTCCCCCCAGAGAGTAATTTTGAAACAAGGTAGAGAGAACTGATAGGAAAAGGCACCAAACCTTTTTGAGAAAATAGGAATAATTGTCAAAAGCGTGAAGCCTTCTCAATGTCAAATTTCTGCTGACCTCTTCAGCTATTCTGGATCATTCTTTTCTGGCATCACCAACCACCCCTCTACCCCTTTTGATAAATTATCAGGTTTATTCTCATTCTCAATTCACATAGGTTTAGGAATTCAGATCACAGTGAAGGCCAAATTACTGCCTTTGGGACAATGGCCTTTGTCTGATTGCTAATCAGGGATTCAGTAAATAACCCAAGAGTTTCACTGGATTGCATTAAAAAAAAAAACCTCAGTTTATTATAGGGGTAAGCCATATATTCAAATGTAGATACAAGAGATACATCATTCCTACATTTTAATTGGTAAAGAAAGTTTGAGCCAGGTTTTAACTCAGAGTGAAGAACCCCACAGTGAACACACTTCCTTTTCGATGCCTGCCTTTGTGTTTTTCCTCCCTTGCTATGTCTGTGCTCTCTCGTGGCACCAGACATCTCCTTTCCTTCCCAAGGTACCAGACAGACTTGTGATTGCTTCATCAACACCCGTATCTGTTAGATTGTAAACTCCCTAAGAAGAGGGTCTGTGTCTGTATTATCGATCAGTGTATCCTCTGACCAATCCAGATGGTGCCTGGTGTGTTGTTGGCCTGTAGGGAACATGGATAGGATGAATGGATGGATGGATGGATGGATGGATGGATGGATGGATGGATGGGCGGGCAGGCGATGGATAAAATATTTATTGTTCCTGTCTTCACTTTTGGAAACCATGATAGAATCATAGCATCCTAGGGTGGTAAAAGAACCTTCATTTTGCGTTTAAGAGTTCCCTTGGCCTCTTTCAAATTAACCCCATACTGTGTCCCTAGGAAAGGACTCTTGTCCTTTTTCTTTAGTAAAGTTCAGCAAAATATCTTTTTTTTTAATTTATGCTTTCTGGGGTTCAAGTTTTTCCCTGTCAACAAGAAAAAGGGAATATCCTTCCTGGATCAATGCCTAGAAATGTGTTTGTTTTTCACTCTTTTGGGGGGTGAGAAATCAGTAAACCTCAAGTTGCAGTCTGCCCAGCTCCTTTGCTACAAGGGGTTTTCTGACACTTGGTACTTCGGAGTGATGGTCCTGCAGCAAAAGAACATGATGGGCAGGACCTACCACGTGACTTACGCTTCAGAACCTACCGTACAGGGGAACAGGGACCCAACATAGAAACTACGTGAATGGAGCCCCTGGAGTGTACAGCATGGTGGCCTTAGCATTGGGCAGGTAGGCTTGTTCTGCAGCTAACATTAGGAAATTGCTCCTTTAGTAGTCAAACTCTTCTAGGCATTGTTTGCCTGGGGCTTTCTGCATACGAAATGATAGTCTCCTTATACATTGGAATAAAAAATGAGAGCATACTTTCCCAAGTGGTAGGAACATCCATCCATCCATCCAAACCCTGGACACAGAGGTCATTAAAACTTATTGAGAGCAGCTGGAACCCTGGGTGTTCAGAAGCAATCCTGTTGTTCCTGTTACTGGGAAGGAGACCTGGCCCTGAGCGGACCTGCTTGGGGCCAGGCAATAGAGTATGAGTTCTTGACTTGATGCAAGAAAGATTTCACAACATGAGTCCCGGTGATTCTGAGAGTATGTTTATTAAAGCCGGGGACAGTGAAACATGGAAGAGCTTAGGGACAGAAGAAGCAGTAGGAGAGTCTGGGCAGCTGCTTTGCTTCTCTAAAAATGTCATAGGAAAGAAAGGAGCCTACACTGGGAAATCAGAGGAAAGGGGACCTTGGAGATGGGTTTAGAGGGTCAGCCTAGGAGAGCTGCCATTGCCCATTGCTCCCCTTGTTGCAGGTCTTGTGGGGACCGTTAGAGTTTAGGAAATGCACGCCTGTTGGAGTGGGGATTGTGAAGGGAAAAGCATCTATGTGCCTCTGAGAGGGAGAACAAGAGTTAGATCCTTTGTTTCCAGGGTTGTTGAAGTCCGGGGAGTGTAGGGGAGGTCCTAAGGGCGGGGGAGGGATCTCAATAGAATATTCATCAGCTTTTCGAAGTGTGCCCTTTCAGGGTGTGGTCTCCACTGATTGGTCAGTGCCAGGCCAGGGGGTCATTAGTCATTGCAGCGGGTCCTGGCATGCCCACCTGGTTTTGATGCTTTTCTGGGCTTGGAGCTGAGATACAACTGAGGCCTAGGAGTTATCTCTGGGGAGGTGACCTTCTGCATCTGTCTGTAAATTGCTGGGCCAGTTTGTTCATCTATCTGCCTCAATTTCCCCATGCTACTTGCCAACGAATCTTCCCAGCCTCCCACCATCCTGCTGCATTTCTAGGACAAGTGGCCATTGTCTGCATGCCCTCTGTAGGCCTGGCCTCACCTACACTTACTTCTCTCTTAGCTTCTGCGGGCTTTATTCTTGAGTGCATCCACTCACCCTGACGCCTGCCTTGCCTACTAGAGTTTGAAGTTTCTCTCCCTGTCACTTCAGGCTCTGACACTTTCTGGATGTGGCATCTTCAGGACTCTGTCTGGTTGGAGACAGGAGGAGGTAGAAGAACTTCAGACGATCCTCCATAAAAGTGGATTCTCCCAGCTGAGTTCTAAGACACTGTAGCAGCAGAGAGTTGGCCGTAGGCTCTTTGGTAACTTTTGGAATGTTTCTTACAAAAGTCGGCCCTGTGGCTGGGCTAGAGCATCATCCTGTTACACCAAGGTTGTGGGTTCAGTCCCTGGTCAGAGCACATATAAGGATCAATCAATGAGTGCATAAATGAGTGGAACAACAAATCGATGTTTCTCTTTCTTTCTGCCTCCCTTCGTCTCTCTCTCTCTCTCTCAAAATCATATTAAATATATTTTTTAAAAATTTACAGAAGTTAGACGTACTTACAAGGAGATAAGCCAAGGTCTTCATGCTTGGACTTTCCTCGCTGGCTCATATAGTCTTTTGAATCAGTGTCTCAGTTTTGTTCGGATATATCCTCAGAAGTGGGATAGCTGGGTCATAAGGCAGTCTCGCTTTTAATTCTCTGAGGTAACTCCATACTGCTTTCCACAGTGACTGCACCAGTCTGCATTCCCACCAGCAGTGCAGGAGGGTTTCCTTTTCTCCACATCCTTGCCAGTACTTGTTGTTTGTTGATTTATTGATGAGCGCCGTTCTGACTGGTGTGAGGTGATATCTCATTGTGGTTTTATTTTGCATTTCTCTGATGATTAGTGACATCAAGCATGGTTTCATAGATCTGTTGGCCATCTGTGTGTGCTCTTTGGAGAAGTATCTGTTCAGGTCCTTTGCCCATTTTCTAATTGAATTATTATTATTTGTTGTTGTTGTTTTGGTGTTAAGTTTTAGAAATGCTTTATACATTTTGAATATTAACCCCTTATCAGATGTATCATTGCTGAATATGTTCTCCCATTCAGTGGGCTGTCTTTTCATTTTGTTGATGGTTTCCTTCACTGTACAAAAATTTTTAGTTCGATATAGTCCTATTTTTTTTTTGTTAGTTTGTTTCCCCTGCCTGAGAAAATATATCAGAAAAAAATATTGTTACAAGAAATGTTCAAGATTTTATCACCTATGTTTTCTTCTAGGATTTTTATGGTTTTGAGTCTAACTTTTAAGTCTTTAGTCCATTTTGAATTTATTCTTGTATATGGTATAAGAAGGTGGTCTAATTTAATTTTTTTGCACATATCTGTCCAATTTTCCCAACACTATCTATTGAATAGACTGTCTTTATTCCATTATATGTTTTTTGCCTCCTTTGCCAAATATTAAATTTACCATAAAGGTGTGGGTTTATTTCTGGTCTCTCTGTTCTGTTTCATTGATTTATATGTCTGTTTTTATGCCAGTACCATGCTGTTGTGATTACTCTAGCCTTGTAGTACAGTTGATCAGGTAGTGTGATTCCTCCAACTTTGTTCTTCTTTCTCAAGATTGCTGTGGCTATTCAGGGTCTTTTGTAGTTCCATATAGATTTTTGGAATATTTGTTCTAGTTCTGCGATATATACCATTGGTATCTTGGTAGGAATTGTGTTGAATCTATAGATCTCTTTGTGTAGTATGGACATTTTAATGATGTTAATTCTTCCTATCTGTGAATATGATATATGCTTCTACTTATTTGTATCTTCTTCAGTTTCTTTCTTAAGTGTCTTTTAATTTTCTGAGTACAGGTCTTTTATATCCTTGGTTAAATTTATTGCTAGGTATTTTATTTTATTTTATTTTGATGCAATTGTGAATGAGATTGTTTTCATAGTTTCTCTTTCTGATAGTTCAGTGTTGGTTATAAAGATACAACTGATTTCTGGATATTTATTTTGTGTCCTGCTACTTTAGTGAATTCATTGATTAGTTCTAGTAGTTTTTAGGTGGAATCTTAGGGTTATCTCTACATACCGTATCACGTCATCTGCAAATAACAGTTTTACTTCTTCCTTTCCAATTTGGGTGCCTTTTATTCTTCTTCTTGTCTGATTGCAGTGGCTAGGACTTCCAGTACTATGCTGAATAAGAGCCGTGAAAGTGGACAGCCTTGTCTTATTTCTAACCTAAAGGGAAACTTTTTTAGTTTTTGCCCAGTACGTCTGATGTCGATTTGTCATTTATGGCCTCATTTTTAAAAAATTCTTTCTCTCTCTCTCTTTCTGCTCTGATTGGGTGTTTTCTGCTACATTGTCTTCTAAATTGCTGAATCAGTCCTCTGCTTCATCCAACTTACTGTTTATTCCTTCAGTGTATTCTTTCCAGCTGTTATTCTTCATTTCTGACTGGTTATTTTTTAATGGTTTTATGTCCTTTTCCGTGCAGTGTTCTCACTTTGTTTCTTGAATATCCTTATAACCATTTTTTTTTAACTCTATATCTGATCAGTTGCTTGCCTCCATTTCATTTAGCTTATGTTCTGGAGATTTCTTCTATTCTTTCATTTGGGGCATATTTCTTTGTCTCCCTACTTTGACTGCTTCTTTGTGTTTGTATATATTACATGATCTGCTCTGTCTCCCAGATTTGGTAGGGTGGCCTTGTCTAGTAGGTGTCCTGTGGGACCTAGTGGCATAGTCCTTTTGATCACCTGAGCTGGGTGCCACAGAAATGTCCCTGGTGTGGGTATGTGGGTCCTCCTGTTGTAACTGAGTCCTGATTGCTATTGGCCCCTTTGTGCATGGGGTCAACAACCTCAGGCTGGCTGACTGTGAAGCTCACCCCTGACCACGGTGTCCAAGCTGCTGTGCAGGTGCTGACCACAAGAAGCAGAATTTACCTTAGCATGGACAGCAGCCAACATCACATTTTTTTTATGGCATTGCGATGTCAGCTGCTGTCCCTCTCTGTGCTTATTACCTGTCTGTGTCAGCAGTGGGGTGCTGATTTCTCCCCAATGTCAGCCCCCACAGGGGTCAGGGCCATCAGTGATTGATGACTGTGAGTGCCAGGAAGGCAGAACTGAGAGGCAGTTCCCATGGAGCTGGGAGGGCAGTGCAGGGAGGAGCAGCCCTTAGGCCTGGGTGCTCATGGGGTTCTAGGTAATCTATGTCAGCGAGGGCTTAGGGGAAATTAAGTCAGATCTTAAAATAAGTCAACTGGAAGAAAATGGCATAAAGCAGATTGAATATAAATGCCTGCTGGTCTTGTCAATGAGTTTCATTCATTGCTCTGAAGCTCTCATGCCGAAAGGTTTTCATTTGAGCATCCATTTACAATCTTAAAAATTAGTGATACATAGCCCCCGCCAAGAGCTTTTGTTTATATTTGTCCTCTCTGTTGATATGTTGATAAATATTTATTTATTTTTATTTTTATTTTTTTCTGAAGTTGGAAACAGGGAGGCAGTCAGACAGACTCCCACATGCACCTGACTGGGATCCACCCAGCACGCCCACCAGGGAGCGATGCTCTGCCCACCAAGGGGCAATGCTCTGCCCACCAGGGAGCGATGCTCTGCCCATCTGGGGCGTCGCTCTGTTGCAACCAGAGCCATTCTAGCGCCCGAGGCAAAGGCCATAGAGCCATCCTCAGCGCCCGGGCCAACTTTGCTCCAATGGAGCCTTGGCTGTGGGAGAGGAAGAGAGAGACAGAGAGGAAGGAGAGGGGGAGGGGTGGAGAAGCAGATGGGTGTTTTTCCTGTGTGCCCTGGCCAGGAATCGAACCCGGGACTCCTACACGCCAGGCCGACGCTCTACCACTGAGCCAGCCGGCCAGGGCCAATATTTATTTATTTAATCACACAAACATGACACTAATAAATCCATTTCATGGTAACGTAACCCATTCTTTTTATAAAAAATGACTTTATTTTCCAAAGCAAAGAAAATGAGAGGAAAAGCGGCATTGTCTTGCCTTGTAAGTCTCCGGACAGCTGGCTTAGACGACAGTTGGGTTCTTACCTCTACTTCCATTAGTTGTCAGAGAAATGAGGTCATCCCGTGTGATACAGCCTCTGGGAAACTCCACCAGAAAACTCTCATGCTTGTGAGACAATAAAAGTGAAAAAAGATAGATGACGGCCCTGGCCGGTTGGCTCAGAGGTAGAGCGTCGGCCTGGCGTGCGGGGGACCCGGGTTCGATTCCTGGCCAGGGCAATAGGAGAAGCGCCCATTTGCTTCTCCACCCCCCTCCTCCTTCCTCTCTGTCTCTCTCTTTTTCTCCCACAACCAAGGCTCCATTGGAGCAAAGAGGGCCCGGGCACTGGGAATGGCTCCTTGGCCTCTGCCCCAGGCGCTACAGTGGCTCTGGTCGCAATAGAGCGACGCCCCGGAGGGGTAGAGCATCGCCCCCTGGTGGGCAGAGCGTCGCCCCTGGTGGGCGTGCCGGGTGGATCCCGGTCGGGCGCATGCGGGAGTCTGTCTCACTGTCTCTCCCCGTTTCCAGCTTCAGAAAAATACAAAAAAAAAAAAAAAAGATAGATGACATCTTAGCATAACTATGAAAATAGTTTGGACCTTTAAAATTCTCAAGGATCTCCACCCTCACCCTGGCAGGGGTCCTGTGGAACATTCTTTGAAAACTGCAGCTGAGGAACCTGAGTCATTGTTGCTTCTGTGGTCGGCAGCCTTTATAAAACCAGACTACAAGTTGTTAAAGAAAAAAATATTTAGTGACACTTGTGAAAGAGAGTGAAGGATACTTTATTGAGGACTGTCGCCACAGGGATAGGGAGCTCTTTGTTTTGTTTTGTTTTGTTTTTGCAGTGGGAAAAAGAGATTGGATCCACTCTGCATCCAACATGGACAAGGGGAGACTGATAGCCAAGGGTCAGGGTGGGGGTCAGAGGGCAGAAAATTACTAAGAGGAAACTTCACAAGTAAAGCAACATAACAGGACTCTTGCTAAAGACGGGCCAGAGTGTCACACATCAGCCGGGGAATGGTGGCAATGAGCAACCTGATCGGGGGCCTCAGCAAGCTGACTTACGCAGGGTTCCTGCTAAAACTGGATTGTGTAAGCCGGTGCACAGATGGGCCTAGGGGGAGGGTCAGGAGTCCGAGTCAAGTTTGGTCAAGCAAAGAATCTTTCTCAAAGTACTTGCCTTGCCCTTAGAAACTTATTTTTTCCTTCTTTTTTTTTTTTTAAATTGCTTGTCATTTTTTTTTTTTTGGTGTTTTTGTGTTTTATATTTTGCAAGGGTGGGGGCAGAAGTGGCATTGCAGGGGGGGGGGGAGACGATGCCTGAGAAGGTGACGGGGTTGTTGGCACTGGGAACCTCAGGTCTGCGTCCAGGGCCCGGGAGCTGGGTTATTGTGGGCAGTTACTTCTCCCTCTCATTTTTCCACTCAATAAAATGAACGAGTTCAACAGTTTCCGAAGCTTTCACAGTCAGTGTTTCTCTGCAACTTGAACTTGAAAGGCCCGATGCCCTTTTCATCTGTTATGGACTAAAATGATTCCCCCCCCCCAAAAAAAAAATGTATACACTCAAGCCTTAGCCCTCAGTAACTCAAAGTGTGACCTCCCATTGCCTTCAAGTATTTTTTTTAACAGAGGCCTCCGAAGAGAGGACAGGCTCCCCAGGGGCGTGGTGCCCTCCAGAAGGCATTGGCCAGGGTGGCTGTTTGGAGGGGTGGGTCTTTCCTGAGAGCCCGGTGCCGCGGCCCGGGCGCTTTCTGCACACCCCGTTAGACCTCTGGCCTGGATGCGCCCACCCCTTGGCTGCCCTCTGGGCGTTGCCACCTCGCTCCACGTCACAGCCGCAGTTGTCTGTGGACGTTCTCAGTCCTGCGGCACTCACCCTCTCGCGCTTTCTCTGGAGGGCGGGCCCAGCCACCAGGGACTCGGCCAAAGCAGCCAGACTCAGTTGTCTTCCACATTGCAGCGTTCTCTGCCTGTTTATAAACATGTAGCACCGTTTCACAAAATTCCCATTTCTCCCTCACGTGCCGTTTCCGGCAGGGTCCATAGTGTTTGGCACTAGGATCTATAAAGAAGCAATTAAGTTAGAATGAGGTGCTTAAAGTAGGTTTGATCCTATTCCCATATGACTGGTGCTGTTATAAAGAGGAGATTAGGACCCAGACACACAGAGAGGGAAGACCATGTGGGAGGACACAGGGAGAAGACAGCCGTCTACAAGCCGAGGCGAGAGGCCTCAAAAGAAACTCCACCTGCTGACACACGTTGATCTTGGACTTCCAGCCATCAGAACTGCGAGACTATACATTCCTGTTGTTCAACCACCACCCCAGGTGTGGTGCTTGTTATGGCAGCCCTAGCAGCCTCATGCACCGTCCATTATGTTCTGTAAGCCTGCGTCCAACGGTACAACAGACTGTTATTTTGAACTCAGACTGACTTCTTTGTTTTTGAAACAATTCCGCCGGGAGAGGATGAATGACTGCAATTTCTGAAACCATACATCATCTGGACAGCTCCAGTGAGTGCTCAGGGGACCTGGACACTAATTGTGGCTGTGATGCTCCTACACGTTGGCTTGTCTCCCAGGCAGAGAGAGAGTGAAAAGCTCTCAGTATCTTCAAGTAGAATGAATCTACCTTTGCTTCCAGAGAAATCAGGAAATGAATGTGAACCTGCAGTGGCTGCCAAGTCTGTGCTAAGCCTTGGGGAGAGAGAATGACCACAGCCTAGGCAGGCGTCCCCAAACTACGGCCCGCGGGCCGCATGCAGACCCTAAGGCCATTTATCCGGGCCCCCGCTGCACTTCCGGAAGGGACACCTCTTTCACTGGTGGTCAGTGAGAGGAGCACTGTATGTGGCAGCCCTCCAACGGTCTGAGGGACAGTGAACTGGCCCCCTGTTGGGGACCCCTAGAGCATGGTAGTTTCAGGAACCGTAGTGTTTCCTCCGATTTGCTCCAGGGTCTGTGATGGACAGGACTACAAAGCTGGGTGATAGGGTCTGAACGCACAGGTGCTGGCGGCCCAGGAGCCTCCAGCCTCTCTGCATCAGTTCAGACAAGGAAGACGTTCTGATTCTCATTGATTTCCAATGACCTGTGACCTTAGGGGAAAGGACCAGGAACCATAGTATCCCTTAGAGTGTTAGGGCCCTGGGTGGTCATAGGTCTCCTGGAAAAAGTTAAAGAGTTGAGTGAAAGGAAAAGTCACGGAGTTGGAAGCCTCTGACTTAACCAGAGACGAGCAGGTGTCGCCGTTGAGTGGACGTGGCAAAGCCAGCCCTTCGCCATGCTGAGTGTTCCACAGGTGTGTCAGGCAGGATGCTCCCCACACGGGCGTCTTCTGACCTGGTGGCCCACACGCCAGAAACAGCCTCTCCAGACGGCTCGCAGGGCTCCCCGGCTGCCCTGAGATGTTTAGGTTATGATCAGTGAGTTGTCACCAGGCAAGTGACCAGAGGAGCAAGAACGCTGGGGACAACCAACCGGAAGCATGACCATCCTCCTCCTTCTTATCTGTCAAAAAGTCACAGGACCCATCAAGAAGATAATGGATTTAAAAAAAAAAAATCAGTCTAATGCCCTAACGGGCATGTATAAAGGAAAGAAAAGAAAGGTGATGGACAATAATATATATATTTCATTTCTTCTGCACAACTTCTGGCTGACAAGAACACACCGCAGGTTTCCAAACCCGTCCTGGAGGCAGTGCCAGCCTTGCCCGGACCACAGCCGCGCTGCTCAAACCCCCTCTGGCATGCCTTCTCATCCGCATGGTCCCCAACTGGGTGCAAATTGGTTCTTGGAGGGGGGCGCAAAAGAATAATGCTCTTTTTATGTATAAACCACGGACATACATCCAGCACACAAACAGCTTTACAGACTATCTGTGGTATTAAAATTCATGGTGGGAGCAGAGCAGGTGGCTGTAGGGGTGGGAGGTGCTTCAAAATGCTGCATGGGGGGCTAACCAAGAGAAAGGGGTTGAGAAACAGTGATGTATTGCAAAAGACAAGATACATTTTTTAAATTTCCCATTCCATCACAGACCGGTACTTTTATAAAATGCCATAAAAATGAATTACTAAAAAAATAAATGGGGAGAAAAGAAATAATGCAAGCCCCAAGTATTTTATTATTAGATTCAAGTGGCACAAAATTGCTTAGTCAAATTGCTTTTAAAGCTTACTGACAACTCCATGCAAATCTTTTTTGCAGACCATTGCAGGACCCCTGCCGACCATTGGAGGACACTCGAGGCCGCCCTGGTCTGCGGGTGCTGGGGCAGGAGAGAGGCAGGGCCGCGTGGGTCAGGCCCTGAGGAGGGCACCCCCGAGGGGCTGGGAGCACAGCGGGACTCGGCTGGTGGGGAAGGAGGAGGAGGGTTTCGGCAGAAGGAACAGCGTGGAGACAAAGGCAGCAGGTGGAAATCAGTTGGCAACTGTGAAGGTGGCGATGGCGGGTAGGGCCGTAGCTGACGGTGAAGGCCAGGGAGGAAGAGAGGCCAGAGCTCGCTGCCCTGGGCAGGACCAGGACTCCCCGTCCTATGGCTGCTTGCATACCCTGTTCTAACCAAGTGGCCCCTAACATTTTGGGGGTCTGTGGCCACTTTGAGATCCTGGTGGCACCAGTGGACCCCTCCCCAAATACTAAACAAAACTCAAGGCATTGTATGAAAAGAGTGAGGGAGGACCCGGGTTCGATTCCCGGCCAGGGCACACAGGAGAAGCACCCATTTGCTTCTCCACCCCTCCGCCGCGCTTTCCTCTCTGTCTCTCTCTTCCCCTCCCGCAGCCAAGGCTCCATTGGAGCAAAGATGGCCCGGGCGCTGGGGATGGCTCTGTGGCCTCTGCCTCAGGCGCTAGAGTGGCTCTGGTCGCAACATGGCGACGCCCAGGATGGGCAGAGCATCGCCCCCTGGTGGGCAGAGCATCGCCCCATGGTGGGCGTGCCGGGTGGATCCCGGTCAGGCGCATGCGGGAGTCTGTCTGACTGTCTCTCCCTGTTTCCAGCTTCAGAAAAAAAAAAAAAAAAAGAAAAGAAAAGAGTGAGGGGATGGTTTCGCATAAGTGCACCCAAAGTTTCCAGACCGAGAGCCTGGCTGTAGATGTTTGAGCTGATCCCTCTGAACCCTCCTTGTGGGCTCAGTCGTTCGGGCAGCCTGTGTTAATGGATCCCGGCTGTGTACTGACTCCGGTCCTATCAGGTCTGTCAGATACACAGGGGACAGTTACCACCTGGAGTGACTGAGATCCCAGGGTTCCAGAGAGCCGTGCGAAAGGAGCAGAGAGTAAACCCAAGACATCCCGTGAGGAGGAGGAGCCCGGCATTCTCCTAACACGCTGCTGAGCGCCCATGCAGCCTGGTCCTCCCTTCCCCAGCCTCTCTGTGTCTCTGCACTGTAAGCCCTTTCGCAGACTTACTGTGAGCTTCCACCGGATGAGCTACGGTGGCCAAAGCCACTCAGGACCAGAATGGCATTGAGGTTTGTTAGGATTGGCACATTATTTAGTGGGCAATTTTATCAGTGTTTGTGCGGAATATAAAAATGAACCAGCAAGTGAAAATGTACCCAGGGAGGAAGCTGAGATAATTGGCCCTGGGAAACACACAGAAGTGCTTTTCTAAAAATACTGGGTGACACTGAAAAAAGACAGGCCAGGGACTCAACTCAGCAGGAGCAGAAAACGGTGAGGACAGAACGTTTGCATGTTCCAGGGCCGTCCTGCAGTGATGGAACTGGGGAGTGAGGAGGAGGGGAGGTGCCATTCTGGATGTAAAGAAATGAAGCAGCCCTGGCTGGTTGGCTCACTGGTAGAACGTCGGCCTGGCGTGCAGAAGTCCCGGGTTCGATTCCTGGCCAGGGCACACAGGAGAGGCGCCCATCTGCTTCTCCACCCCTCCCTCTCTCCTTCCTCTCTGTCTCTCTCTTCCCCTCCCGCAGCCAAGGCTCCATTGGAGCAAAGATGGCCCGGGCGCTGGGGATGGCTCCTTGGCCTCTGCCCCAGGCACTAGAGTGGCTCTGGTTGCAACAGAGCGATGCCCCGGAGGGGCAGAGCATCACCCCCTGGTGGGCAGAGCGTCGCCCCCTGGTGGGCGTGCCAGGTGGATCCCGGTTGGGTGCATGCGGGAGTCTGTCTGACTGTCTATCCCCATTTCCAGCTTCAGAAAAATACAAAAAACAAAAAACAAACAAACAAAAAAAAGAAATGAAGCAAATCGGACACAAAGGCCACCCTGCGGAGTTCACACCCAAGAATACTATGTGTTGGTGCTGGGCCCATGCATTCAAGGGCAGGTTCTTTAATTCATTTATTCATTCAGCAGGTGTTCATTGGGAACTTACTGTATACCAAGCCCTGTTCTGGCACTAAGAGTGCAGCAGTGAACAAAATAGAAATATTTCCTCTCTCATAGAGCAGACAACAAGAAAATAAATACATATTATAAACTAAGGGGACAGAGGCTGGGAGTTGAGGAATTTGTTCTGAGTAGTATAGACAAGGATTGTTTTGGGGGGTAAGGAAGTATTTAAGCAGAATGGAAGTCATGTGAATTTCTAGGGGAAGAATATTCCATGCAGAAGGCATAGCAAGTGCAAAGGCCCTGGGGCTAGAACAAGTTTGGCCTAGTTGCAGCACAGCAGGAGGCCAGTGTGACTGGAGTGGCATGAGCAAGGGTGTGAGGGTGAGAGGAAATGACAGGACAGAGGTGGACAGACCATTATCCGTCGTTGGGAGTTTGGTGTTACTTTGAGTAAGGTGGGAAGCATGGGACGATTTTGAGCAGGAGTGACATGTGTGACTTATGTTCTAACCGGATTCTTCCTTGCTACATGGGGATTCTACCATAGTGGAACAGGAGCAGAAACAAGGGCCCAGTAATAAGCCAGGTGAGAGATCACCACGTGGTTTCAACTCAGATGGGCGAGGATAGGTGCTCAAAGCTAGAGGTAAACTGAGGAAGAGGGAAATTAGTTAATAACCAGTCTTAAGTCTTTGAGGACCTGAAGTGTCCCTCCACACCCTCGGTGGAGTCTGGGAGCCATAACCAGCGGGGATCCTTTAAAGAAGCCACATATATTTATTTAACCTAATGAGAGAAAGGACAGGCTTGGGGGCTGTGAGCCCTTTCTCCAGGTGCTTAGAGAGACAGCCTTACAAAGACAACCATGTATGGCTCTGGATAAGGAAGGGTTTTCCCTCAGCCCAGCTCTCCCACAAGACAGGCTACTCTGGCGGCAGTGAGCTCCTGGCCCTGGACGTGAGGCCTCATGAAACCCACTGCTGGGATGCTGCAGGCACCGGGGACACCCCAAATCAGAGTCGCCGATGCCGTCCATTCCTCTGATATGTATGGGGTTTGCTTGCCAGCCCCTGAGCTTTGAATATCGAACAAGAGTCAGTGCCAGCAGAGAGGGGAGACAGTGCCGGGTGCTGAGAGGTGAGAATGTCCCTAAAGGGACTTGCCATCCAGGCTTAGGATGAAGAGAATGGTGGCTGTGGCCAAGCTTGGAAGCACCAGCACCGTGTCTGTGCGTCTGAGTGCATTGGGGACAAGGGGTGAGGAGAGAACCGGGCCACTTCCTGCGCCGTGGAAAATATGGCTGCAGTGTGACGAGCCAGGGGGAGCAGTGGGGATGCAGAAAACACCGCCGTCTCCTTAGGCGCACAAGTTCTCTCGAGCGGGGACCACGGAGGATGTGCAAGGTGAGCTGGTCGTGGCCAGGGGTGGGAGCCTGTCTATATTTCAGATTTTTACATTTTGCTCATCATAGGACGGGGCCTGAAGGTCATGGCCTGCCTACCCTGACACTTTACGAAGGTCAGACTGAGGGAGGTTAGGCAGTCTGCCCTGAGAGCCGGGAGAGTTCTCTAGTCAGCAGGTGCATTGGGGGGAGGGCTTTCCGAGAATCTGTCTGAATCGGGAGTAAAGTGCTTTTCCCCCCAACAGGGAGGAAATGAGTGTGGCTGTCGGTCTGTGCCACCTCGTTATTTATTTATCTATCTCTACTAATCTTCATCTAACACGCCTCATTGCCCTCTGAAGGCCCTGGAGAGGTTGTTTGTAGCATTTGTTTGGTTGAATTTGTTCTTGAAATCTGGTTGCTCATTAATCGCTCCCCTGGAAATACCAGGGAGGAAGTGAGTCTCCTTGAGGCAGGCTGGCTAACGCCAAACCCAGGGCGTAATTGCCATTTGCAGGTAAGGGCCCAAGGAGAAAGCCCACTTTTACTTTCCACTTGAAGCCCTGCGCCCAGCTACATCAGGAATCGGGAGGGTGGCTGCCCCAGGCAAGGCAGGAGGGAAGCTTGTGGGGAGGGCCGAGCCCCTGCTTGGGGGGACACCGACATGCTGTGGAGGGGCGCCCCTGGGAGGTTCCTGAGGTCTGAGGCTGCCGGGCCCACCTGCCTCGTCCTGAGCCCTGCCCCGGTCCCAGACTCTCTTAGAGCTGAGCCCCAGGAATAGTCCATGCCCTCCCATTGCCTTCGAGTATTTTTTTTTAACAGAGGCCTCCAAAGAGAGGACAGGCTCCCCAGGGGCGTGGTGCCCTCCAGAAGGCATTGGCCAGGGTGGCTGTTTGGAGGGGTGGGTCTTTCCTGAGAGCCCGGTGTGGCGGCCCGGGCGCTTTCTGCACACCCCGTTAGACCTCTGGCCTGGATGCGCCCACCCCTTGGCTGCCCTCTGGGCGTTGCCACCTCGCTCCACGTCACAGCCGCAGGGTTGTCTGCGGACGTTCTCAGTCCTGCGGCACTCACCCTCTCGCGCTTTCTCTGGAGGGCGGGCCCAGCCACCAGGGACTCGGCCAAAGCAGCCAGACTCAGTTGTCTTCCACATTGCAGCGTTCTCTGCCTGTTTATAAACATGTAGCACCGTTTCACAAAATTCCCATTTCTCCCTCACGTGCCGTTTCCGGCAGGGTCCATTTCCTGCCCTGTGTGGGGGTCCAGCTGCCATCCCAGGGGTGGGGTGGGGTGAGGTGCAGGCCCACTCTCTGCCCCGGGGCTGAAGCTCTGTAGTCTGAACTACACTGGCCAGCTGGCTTTTTTTGGGGGGGGTACCTAAATGGGCCACTTGTGTCTGATTTGGGGCACTCTCAGGTGAGAAGGGTCGAAGGAAGCTGGGCAGGCCTGCAGCAGGGCCACTAAGTTCGCTGCTGATGGATGTGTTGCCCAGTTAGAACCCCTCAGAAGGCCGGGCTGCAGGTTCCGGTAATGCCCAGCCCTCTGAGGCCTCCCCAGGACCAGACACCCTGTGCCCGACCTTCCTGGATGAGAAGCCCCCACTTAAAAGCACGGAGGAGCTGGAAGACCAATCAGAGACTGCATTTCCTTACACCACGGTCTGTGGACCGTGGAACACGAAGCTGTACAAGCCAGAAATGAAATGAATTCTGGGGGTGGATAGAAGGACAAGAGATAATTAGTGGAAAAGCAAGATTATTTTCCCTGAGTTAGGGGGACTGGGTCCTGAAGGGTAATGATGGCGGGTAACACCAGAGTGGCAGTCCACGTTCTGCCATTTGTGCGCCACATGGCCCAAGTTCTTTTTCTTATAACTTTGGGGTTTCATTTAAAGAAGGAAAATTATAAAACTAACTTGATAGACTAATTGTGAAAATGAAGTGAAATTGCCTAACCAGTGCCCAGTCCCGGGCCTTGCCCCTTGGAGATATAATCAGCGCTCTCCCGATGATTGTCAGGGCCACGGCAGTGCCGCTCGTCAGGCCTCGAGGGTCACAGGATTGACTCAGGGAACCAGGTGTACGTTCAGAGGCCAGAACCCCTGAGAAACCTGACCGCACCGGCCATGTCTGAGACATCGCTCTGTGCTGGGATTCTGAGGAGGAATCAAAGAGACTGGAGGGTGGGGGAGACGGTTCTCAGTCACTCGACAAGGTAACGGGGCCATAAACAAGTCAGCAGTGGGCAGAGCGGACACACTCTGGCTGGAGAAGTAAGGATGCACCTGTGGGGCTCCCAGCTCCAACTGAGGCGAGGGCAGCTGGAGCGTGCGACGCTGATGGGGGACCTGGGGAGGAGTGGGAGAGGTGGGGCTGGTGACGAGTGTCACCCGTAGACGGAATGGCCGACAGCAGGGTCCGTGGGCCGGAGAGGATGGTTCCACGGGGAACGGAGAGACCCTCACTGTGCCCGGAGCACAAGACCTCAGTGGGGGAGGTGGGAGCAGGTGAGCTGGACCCGGTCTCCCCGGCTCTGTGGGTACGGTTGAGAACTTCACTAAAGCGTGATGTGGAGCCACAGAGGAAGGGAGGTGGGGAGTGCCCAGGTGCGATGTGCCCTTTAGAAAGGTCACTCTGGGGGGGGGGAGGTGTTAGGAGGCTGCCACAGTCCCCCAGGAAGACGATGGGTCGGGAAAGTGGCTGCAGCGTTAAGAAGAAGCACGCGCTTCCCAAAACCCAGGTCGGAGGGGAGGTCAGATCCTGGCGATACGCTGGCTTTGACATTATAGGACAGGGATGCTTCCCAGGTGTCTGCTGCGGACAAGTAGGTGAGTTCCTGGGCGCCATCCCCCGAGACGGGTGAACAGATGCCATGCCATCAGTTGCAGGTGAGCGTGGTTAGAGATTTGAGGTGACCGAGGAAGACTGAAACAGCTTCAGTGAGGACCAAAGAGGGGGCTTTCCAGGGAGACCTAGCAGGCATGTGAAGGACCCTCTTGAGGTTTGGGAACATACGTTGATAGTGACAATAAGTGCTTATAATTGTTCCCCATTTGATTGAGTAGTTTGGACATTGGTTCTGAAATTGCAGACTTGGTCTAATTCAACCTGGTGGTTTTGCCAAGAGAGGACAATAGCAGGGCAGTGATGCAAAGTGGAGGTGCATGCATGGGAAGTGGTGGGGAATGGACCACCAGCTGCGGAGGAAGGAAGAGCTCGGCACAGCAAAGCAGGAGGGGCAGGCGGTATGTGTAGACTGCCAAGGTTCGAATCCCAGCTCAGCCACTACCTGTCTGGGTGGTTTGTGTCTGGATCTTAATTTATGAAGGTGGCCGA
The DNA here is from genome assembly GCF_036850765.1 of Saccopteryx bilineata. Taxonomy (NCBI): domain Eukaryota; kingdom Metazoa; phylum Chordata; class Mammalia; order Chiroptera; family Emballonuridae; genus Saccopteryx; species Saccopteryx bilineata. The sequence continues at coordinate 271,208,755 of NC_089493.1, forward strand.
GTGACAACACATAGAGGTCAGTGCCACTGAAAGAAAAGTTTAAGGTTTCTAGCAGTCTCCTAGAAATGAGAGCTGTGTCATGCCATGCAAGGCCACAAGGGGAAACATCGGGTATGGCAGAAGGAGCAAGGGGGACCACCTAGGCAAGGGCCTCTATTGGGGTTTCTGCAGGGAAGGCAAGGCAGGTAGGTAAACAGCTTCAGATGGACTGGTTTGCCCTGGCCGGTTGGCTCAGTGGTAGAGCATCAGCCTGCTGTGTGGATGTCCCAGGTTCGATTCCTGGCCAGGGTACACAGGAAAAGCACCCATCTGCTTCTCCATTCTTCCCCTTCTCCTTTCTCTTTCTATCTTTCTCTCCCCCTCCCACAGCCAAGGCTCCATTGGAGCAAAGTTGTCCTCGGCTCTGAGGATGGCTCCATGGCTTCTACCTTAGGCGCTAGAATGGCTCTGGTTGCAGCAGAGCAACACCCCAGATGGGCAGAGCATTGCCCCCTAGTAGGCATGCTGGCTGGATCTTGGTCGGGCACATGTGGGAGTCTGCCTCTCTGCCTCCTGGCTTCTCACTTCAGAAAAAAAACAAAGAAAAAGAAAAGATTGACTGGTTTGGACAATTCCAGCACTCTTGTTCCACTTCTCTGGCACCTGGCCCTGGGAGATTTAGGGCAGGAGAATACTGGCTTGGTGTGTGAGAGTTAGATAAGGAGGTGGTTCAGAGTGTGAGCTCTGGACCACAGGGGAGGGGTAAACCACTTTGGCTGTTAGTTTGGCCTTGGGATTAATGGCTGCCAAATAGATACAAAAATCCCAAAAACATAGGACACTGGGTGTCTTGGGGCAATTTGCTTAAACTCTTTTTTCCTCTATTTTTTCGTTTCTAAAATGAGGAGAATATTAACACATTTCTCATAATGTAATTCTGTGATTATCTCGTTATGTGATTGAGTTAGTAAATGTAAAGTGCTTACCACATAGTTAAGTATGAGCTCTTATTACTTTGTTGTTATTATTTTATTATTAGAGTCATTATGTGGCCTGAGACTCTTCTTCTGAACAGGTTTCATGTCAGTAAGTGAATGAAAGAACCAGTAGAAAAGAAAAGGAGCCTGAGGTCAGAGTGGGTCATTCCGCATGTGGCCCGGGTATGACTGTGGGATCAGGGAATTGCTGTGGAGGATGAGGGTCAGTGGAGTTGGGAAAGTTGGGACATTTCTCAGCACCGGCTCAGCATGCCACTCACGGATTAGAATCACGCACAGAGTCCCTGTGCACAGCCGGCATTTTAGACCGTCTGCTCCATCTGTGAACTAGTGGCACAAATATGGAGTGTTGTAAAAGATGAAGAGAAGGGGTTGCCCCTTCCTTGGAGGGTCAGGAACTGCTTTCTAGGGAGGGTCCCTGGGCCTTGAAAGGTGAGTGGAATTTGGATGGGCAGAGAGGACGGGAGAGAGCGGTCCTTGTATATAGGCACAGCATGGACCGTGCCGAGGTTAGAACGGACAGGCAGGCAGTTAATGGGAATGGCAGGGGAGTAATATTACTCCCCTCTGAGAGTGGAGGCTTGGGCCAGAGTAACAGATGGAAATAATGGAACAGCCCTTTTGGTATTCTGGTTTGGTACAGCCCTTAATGTGTAGGTGAGACCCGGAAGTCTGGATTCCCGCCCATGATGCGGTATGAGGGATGCACATTGCTTTAAAAGGAATCAATGGGGGGGGGGGGGATTTGAGGAGACTCGAATGGCACTGGGTGCTTTGATAAGACCCTCCTGTGGACGAAGCAGTGCCTAAGTGAGCTGCATCCTCAGATCCAGTTCACACACGTGAGAGAAAGACTCCACGGCTGTGCCCACCAGCGTCCTGGAGAAGACAGCTGTCCGTCGCCCTCATCAGGCTGGTTTCTCTAATCTACCACCAGGAGGGCCTCGGGGACAGCTCCGCTCCTTCCAGCAGGGGACGCTGCACTGGCTGTTACCTCTGCCATGGAGCTGAGTGATTGTGAGTGGCTGGGAAACATTGAAAGCCCTAAACCATAACATACAACCCAAAGTGGGCAGCCAGAAATGCTTTCAGCTGGTAAATGCTTGGTGAGCATACACAACTCCAGTCGCCCAGTGTCTGCTGAAAAGCTAAGCACCGTAAACGTGGTGCTTATATAGCATTGATTGTTCCCAGTTGCAATGGGAGCCTCTCACTATTGCTTTATCCAGTTGAACCTTCAGGTTATCTCATCAAGGCTAAGGAGATGGTGGTTGATTACGGGAAGAATGCCGCCTTTCTCGTGAATATATCTTCAGCACCATTGGCTCTGAATAAGGCTAATCCTGTCTCACAACCTGGAAGCCATGTTATTTAGAAAATGAAGATAAGTGCAAAACAAAGCAAGAGTGAGAGGAAAAAAAAATAACTTTAATCTTAGAATGTCAGAATGCTGACAAAAAAATAAATCAGACAACATTTTTCCCCTGTGAGACTTGCATGAACGTGATTTCTTTTGGTTACGATTCCACTACTGGTGGTTAATTTTCAAATCAATCATTTAATAGAAGCCCTTTGCTTGGAAGAAAAGATCGAAATGGCCGCACAGACCTCACATTGCCAATGAAAATCATGCAGGCTTGGTTTTACCTCTTGGAAAACCTGTTTATGAAGACATGAAAAATATCTCTCTTGAAATCCATATTCTAAATGTTTTCTTTCTTTTTCTTTTAATTTTATAGCTAGCCATAGCCCCCAAAAGAAGAGTCCATACTTCTGCAAGGAGTCTGTGATAGAAACAAGGGGTCTGTGAAGTTGGTCAGGAATATAAAACGCGTGTTCATGTTCCCTCATCACGAACTGCTATCAGCGATTGTTTCAATTGGGGATGTAGTTCCACAGACCTCAGTACGTTGGCCACACCTGCACCCCTGTCTCCGGTACTGACCACAGGCACATGCACATCTATCTCATCCTAGTTCTTGAGCATCTCTTGAAATACTTAGGTAACCTCCTGTCTCCTTTCAACTTTACGGTAGTTATTAATGCATTAAAGACACGCGTTACTCTATCACGATGTTTTACATATTTGCTAACTATATTTCATCACAATTGTGTCCCCTGTAATTCTGTGCATTTTGTTGTATTTAAAGCGTTTTTGTTATGTGAAGGGCTCCATAGGCTGCACCAGCTTGCACAGATGTCCTTGTCACAAATGTTTAAGGATCTATGCCTAGCTCCAGACATGAAGATTCCCTAAGCCTGTTAAAATGCAGATGCCCAGGCCCCTGCCCAAACCTGTGAAATCAGGACCGCGGGGACATGTGTGTTTTTCAAAAGCTCCCCAGGTGATGAGGCTGCAGCCAGCCCAGGTCAGGGAGAACCTCTGACTTAGATCATCTGAATCCCAATACCCAGGACTTCAGAACTGGAGGGTTGGTTGCACTGCTGAGAGGCTCCTTTGTACAGACACTTGTGCAAGTATGTGTGGTGGGAAAGAGCACAGGTGTTTAAGGGGGTCAAGTTGGCATGTGGGCCTCTCACTTAATGTATGTGTGCCAGGGGCACGGTCAGTATCTCCCTGAGCCACAGCCCCCTTGGCTATAACTCGGGGAGGACCTGCCTCAAGGGTCTGTTGTGAGAATGAAATAAAGACCATAGAGCACTTTGCAGAGTGACTGACACCTAGTCTCAGCTGCCACTCACGGTGCTCTTGTTTGTTAGCCCGCAGCAATTCCAAGGCTGAGCAGGGAAGCGGTGGTTAAAGAATGACAGCAAGACCCAGCCTCCCAAAATGACTCTGGCATTTCCCCCCCACAGGTTACAGTGCGGCTGAGTCAGAGCAGCTGCTCCCTGTGCTCCCAGCAGCGACTGCGCCTGCCCCATGGGCGGGGCTGACATGTCACCTGGCGTGCAGGCTGTCTGCAGATGCCCCTTCTGCGACGCTGAGAGTAGAGCTTCACTCCTGGCGGATCCCACTCTTGGCAGGGAACAGAGTGTCTCGTTCTGCCAAAGAAACCCCTTTTTGCCTGCGGGCCAGAGCTATTGTTTTTCTCCACGTGGCAGCACTTTAAATCTCTTCTGTTTCTGAGAGGACATTGAGAATGTTTTCCTAAAGTGGGCCTCTAAGATAATAACAGAAGGTGCTGTGGTTCTGTGGGCAGCTGCCTACCTCAGATCCTGCAAGATTAAATTCTGTGAAGAAAGGTTTTCCTTTACGGGCCTTCTTCTAGGTTCTCTAGAACCTTCTATTGGTCAGTCCTAGCTGGGCTCTCCCAGATAGCATCTTGTCATGAAATCCAGGGAAAATGTAGGAAAGATACTGTATTAGTCAGCAAGGGCTGCATAACAAAGTACTTTAGCCCAGAGTGGCTTAAATAGAAGAAATATATATTCTCACAGTTCTTATTATAAGGACCCCTCTCACACTGATTAGGGCCCACCCTATTGACCGCCGTTAACCTTAATTCCTTCTTTTTTTTTTTTTTCTGAAGCTGGAAACGGGGAGAGACAGTCAGACAGACTCCCGCATGCGCCCAACCGGGATCCACCCGGCACGCCCACCAGGGGCGGTGCTCTGCCCACCAGGGGGGGCGTCGCTTTGCCGTGACCTGAGACACTCTAGCGCCTGGGGCAGAGGCCAAGGAGCCATCCCCAGCGCCCGGGCCATCTTTGCTCCAATGGAGCCTTGGCTGCGGGAGGGGAAGAGAGAGACAGAGAGGAAGGAGGGGGGGGCGGGGGTGGAGAAGCAAATGGGCGCTTCTCCTATGTGCCCTGGCCGGGAATCGAACCCGGGTCCCCCGCACGCCAGGCCGACGCTCTACCGCTGAGCCAACCGGCCAGGGCTAATTCCTTCTTTAAAGGAATTAGTACAATCCACATTCTGAAGTACTGGGAGTTAGGACTTGAACATATGAATTGGGGAAATACACAGCTGAGCCCATAACAGATGTGTTCTCCTCCTGCCCCCTAAGCACTCTTCATAGAATGCATGTGTGGCAGGAATATATAGGAGCACATGGCATCTGCTGGGAGCATTAGACAGGATGAAATTTAATCACCGGATGGATTGTGCTTCCGATTCTGCAGGACAAAGGCCTGGGGTGACCCCTGAAGGAACCCAAAGCTGATGGTTCTTTAAGCTTTCAAGATCAATGCTATTCAATGTCATTCTAAGAAGTAGCAAATCTCAACCCCTAGCACCCCAGGGTTCTCACAAAAGGAAAGAAGGAGGGTACATTTCAGATAACACAATGTCTTTCCTCTGTTTTCTGTGAGCCAGACAGTGGCTGGACGGATTTTGGTCAAGCTGGCTCTCTTTCTGACTTGTGTTTTCCATGAATGGGTAGTGTGCCGGCTGCCCACGGCTTGCAGCAGCCGAAGTCAGCAGGTAGGAGATGACATTTTAGCATTGTTCAAAGAGCCCGCAGGCCTGGAAGGGGTGCCGGACATGGTGTTAAAAGAGCAGGAACAAAGCAGCGCCAGAAAGAACTGTTTAAAAATTTAAAAGACCATTTCTCTTTATCAGCTCTGCTGCTGGCTACTATTCCAGCAATTTCCAAAACATGAAATTGGCCCCAAGCAGGGCGAAGAATAGAATGAGATGGGGCAGATCAGTGACATTTTCAATATCCACGTGCAGTATCCAGCCTCCATGGAAGCTGAGGAATGAATTGTTTTCTGGGAGAGAAACAGAAATAAGATTACTAGATTGGAAAGAACCTAGGGGAGTCTGCTTGCTTCAGGGCATCTAATCCATTCAAAGCGTAGGATTCCTGTATACATTTTTAAATTCTACACACTTGAAAGTAAAAAAAAACAAGATGGAGAGTATCTGGGACGGGTCACTCTGTCCACGGGAACAAACAAACCTCCAAATCTCAGTGACTTAAATGAGACTTTAGTAAAAACCCATTAGAGATACTCATGGTTGGTAGGTAGCCTTCATTCTGGTTATTCAAGCCCTCAGTTTCTCCATGTGTGGTTCTTCCGCCTCCAACAGGTGACTTCCAAGGTCCCTGTGCAGTGGGATAGAGGGTAGAGAAAGCACCCCAGTTTCTCAAGCCTTGGGTGGAATGCCTCCCCTAGGCTCACATGCACTGGTGAGAAGGAGTCTTCCAGTACACCTAGCTGCAAGGGAAGCTGGCATGTGGGGGCCAACATTACAGCCTGTGCCCCAGAGAATTTGGCCCAGATCTTTCCTATGGGTGGCGTCATGGTTGGGATAGGATAGGTCTGTCAATACAGGATTATGGGCCCAAGGAGAGTGTCACATGATTCACTAGTTCTGTTGGGAATTAAAATACATTTTAGAGTTCAATGACACGACTGAGCTTTGTCACTTTCTCAGCATGGGAGTATCCCCTGAAGTTGTTAGGATCCTTTCTTGACCAAAGCCCTATATGTTTGCATTAAAAATAATTGAAGAGATTGTGAAACCTACTGGTGTTGTAACTCCTCAGGCTGCAAACCACCAGCTGCTGGCCCTGATTCACTTAGGAGGCTCATCTGATGGTTCTGAAGCCTCATTATGGGCCATGACCCAGGTGACCCAGGATCCGTGTTTGTCTTTCCCCTGCTTTAAATATCCGTGTTTGTCTTTCCCCTGCTTTAAATTATCCAACATCCCCAAGAGCAGTGCATCAAACAAGGGCTCATAATTTCTGGTCTTCAGACTCCCCCATGGGGCAGCTGCCTTACCCATCAGACCCCTGCCCAGGCCCCATTCACTGTCAGCCGTTTTGTCCCTAGTGCATGGGCTCTGCTCTGTCCTGCCTCATGGAACATCATCACCTCTGTCCCTTCGCTGGCCTAAAGCTCATCATCAGCTTCAGAAATCCCACACATTTCCCCCGCATCCATGGCATCTAACCCCATTACTAGTCCAGCATTAGTTGACATTCTTAATAGTTTAGGTAAAAAGAAGAGGCTGGGATGGAATCGTTAGAAGGATTCTGAGGTGGCCCCAGCCTTGAAGAAAGCAGAGGGTGACCCAGCTCAGGAAGGCAGGACCAGGGTGTTCCCAACCCGCCAGCAGCCTCAGCCAAGAACCTCCTGTCTATCCGGCTGCCGGCAAGGGACTCACTGTCTCTACCGCCTTTGAGTGGAATGGGAGGTGGACTAGCCTTCTGTTTAAATTTAACTTATAATTCTTTTTCTCACTCTTTTGCTTTGTCAACACTGGGAACCTGAGTGTGTGTTCATTGGTCAGTGTGGTTCCCTGTGTGGACCAGGTCACAGGGGAAGGAAGTTGATCATGTTGTCTTCTCAGCTGCTAGAGAAATTAGAACCCTCCCAACACCTGGACAGTGCTTCCTCGCGATCTCCTACACACAGGCCAGTGTGTTTGAGGGTGCCGTTCTGACAGGGACAGCCAAATCTGCATTTCATAGGTGGCAGCAGGGATGGGCGACAGGTTGGAGGCCTAGTACGCCCCCCAGTTCCTTCTGCTCCGGGAACCGGGAAGGAAGAGCACGAGCGGCCACTTCTCGTGTCCTCTGTTGGCGCCTCTCCACCTCCTCCCTGCACTGCAGATTAGGGCAGCCAGACAGCGATGGGGCTGGGAATCCACACCTCCTCTTTCTGTAAGCGTTTCACCCCTGTGCTGGCCTGTCTGAACCTTGTGGGAGGTGTCTGTGGTCACAGTCTCAGAAACACCCTCGTGTCACCGTGGACTTCCAAGGGGTGCTCAGGGTCCCTCTTAGGGGTTGTCCTTAGTCTCTGAGCCTCCGTGAATGCCCACCACTACTTTATAGCAGCTCCGCTCTAGGAAATCCTCAGGCCTGACCCTCCAAGGGGAAGAACAAGAAGGCCACAGGTCTGCTCAGCTTGGCAGGGCAGAGCCTGATCCACTAGAGCCTACATCCAATAGCAGGTCTCTGCCATGGACAAAAGCCTGTGTGTGAAAAAAGAGAGACTCAGGGTGCCCAGCTGGTGAGAACTGCAGCCCTTCCCCAGAGTCAGCAGACCCCATTCTCACCACGGTCATCGGGTCATCCTCTCCAACCTGTCCCTCCCGTGGACACCACACAGAGGTCATTGTGTCATCACTGCTTGGGACACAGCTCATTCACCCATGGTTGCACTCATGGTCAGCAAATACTAGCTACATTGTGAGTGTGTGTGTGTGTGTGTGTGTTTCCCAGCATTTAGCCGCCATTGTGCTAAAGAGTTTCACATACCTCACCCTGTTCCTTTCTCACAACAGCCCTCGGATCAGGTGCTGTCAGCACTTCATAGCTGGGGAAACCAGAGCTCAGAGATGAGAGTAGCCAGGCAGCCATGTAGCAGAGCCAGATGTGAACACCGGGCTTCAAATCTAATGCTGACCTCCCATGATTCCATGCTCGGTAGTGGCCCAGAAATTGCCTGTGGGAAGTACAGAGCCAGCGGGCCCAGTAGAACATTGGCACTCCATTCTGGGTGGAGCCTTTCAGGGACCTCATGTCCACTTCCCGTCTGCAGAGGTGGCCCCCTGCCCTCCCTTTGCCAGCTGTCACCATGGTGCCTCTCTGGCGACTTCCCAGCCCTCCCACTGCAGTTGGCTGTCTTGGCCTCAGATCCTGGTTTTGGGAGCCTGGACCTGAGCACTTGTTGTGTGGGGCTTCTCGGGTTCTGCCTCGATCAGGATATCTCCACCCATCCAGGCTTTAGCCTGCACCCTCTGAACCCAAGCTTTGTGACCTTGAGAGAGGAGTACTCACATCTCTCTCCCCAGTGAGGAGGGAGACGGGGCCTCCCCTGGGGAAGAGAGAGAAGGGCTCCACAAGTCGCCAGCCAGGGTTCTCTCCAAAGCCTGTCTCAGCCAGGCCCTCCTTCCATGACAGTGAATGGAGGATCGTTATTAGCCGATGGCCTGTGGACAGATGTTTCATCTGGTGGATCTTTGGCAGGCTGGTCAGTCCTGGCTTTGCTCTAGCCCTACTCCCAAACTGCTGGCAACCCTGCAGCCACTGTCCCCTTCTGCGGATTTCTGGAAGTGATCGTTGGCAAGGCCTTTTATTTAGCCCTGACCCAGCTGATTTCCGTGAGGGAGCTCGGGCACCAGAGAGAGCCATCCCTTCTGAGGGCCTCGGAACCATGGTGACAGGAAAGCGCCCTGAAGCACGTGGACACCCCAGTCTCCTTCCAGATCATTGTACGTGATCACAAAGCTCGGCCCTTTGGTGTTAAAAACACGCTTAAATCTCATTCATTTTCCTCCTGTAGTTAAGCATGGCTTATCTGTAATTGCACCCGTCACACCCCCCTTTAATCCTAGACAAAATGCAGACTTGAATGGCAGCAGGACATAGGTGCCCAAATGGGGACCAAAGGCCCCTCTGCTGGTGGCTCTCACACCAGGGTTCTCAGGCAATCTTCAAGGCTATTTCCTAGAATTCTAATTTTAAGCTATGAGGAAAGAGCAAAGACTGGGAGTTAGGATTCCTGTCTAAATCATCTTTACATCCCTGGCGGCATTCAGCTCTGTATGCCGGTCTTAGTAAACACGTGTCTGACATTGAATTGAATGACTCGAGAAGGTAAATTATTTACAAGTTAGAGACATCAATCAGGCTGGGTGCAAAGAGGGATAATACGCTTAATACCTATTCTACTCTGGCGGAAGGGGGGACTGTCCAAAGGACAGGATCTCCTAACAGGGCAGAGACAGGAGGACAGGAACGGGCACAGAGAAAGCTGACGTGGGGGACCCGTAAGTGGCAGGGAAAGGAGTGGAGAGAAAGAGACGAAGGCAAAGAAGTGAGGGGAAGACAGGGCCCACCCGCCTGCAGGGGCCTCATTGAGGCTGCTACTCTGGGCTATTTTTCTAACACGGAAGCCCCAGCGCTCCTTGACAATACCACGCTGTATGGTGGGGGTAAATTTTAAACGGTGAGCATAGACCCAATACTATTACCCCCCCCAATATTATACTTTTAAGTACATAAGCAATAACAACAAAAATCAACAGAAAAGTACCAAGCTCTCCCAACACCTCTCCCACGCTCGATAAATCAGGCTGCTCCCCCTGAGCGCGTCTTCCCTGCTCTGAATCACATGTCATTTACGAGCCTCGTTTTCATTCCTCATCGGGTAGTAAGAGAAATGACTTGCATCGACTGACAATAGAATCCAGGTATTTAGGGGTTCTTGTCACTGTGATGGTTAAATTGAGATATGCCTTGAGGTCCATATTTGTAAATCCCATTTCTGAGAAACAGTAATAAATAAAGCAGAAGATTGAAATTGAATTCTCACAAAAGGACTTCAGGAGCAAAGCCATTATGTGTCTGTTCAATTTCATGGGATAGAGTGCGCATTTAAACTGGGGAAAACTAGCTCCCCGTCTCCAGGACGGCGGAGGAACCAGGGCATCTCTGGGAGCCCTGATCTTCAGGCGGCTGAGCCAGGCCTTTGGGAAGTAGGCTGCCATGTAGCCCCTAAAAAGGTTGGTAGGATGGGAATAGCAAATGAAATGTTCTTTGAGCCAGAAACCTGTGTTGTTTTGAACAGATTTTACCAGCAGACAAAAGGCTCTGAATCACTGGCACTTGGGATGACTGAATGGGGTGGTTTATATAATTTCTGTGTTGCATGTTCCACTACTGTTGTTTTTAGCCATATAAGTAAGTTTAGATGGCTTCCGAAGTGACTTCAGTCTGATACTAGGAAGAATTCCTGTCCCTGGAAAGGAAACATCTGAGAGACCCCAGAGGGGCGGGACCTCCGTCCCTGAGGGGGAGGTCAGGAGCGACCCTAGTATAGGACTTCCAGGTACTGTGGGGACAGATCCATAGGTCAGGCCTTGAAAGGAGGTCATGTGAGTTAGGATCCTGGGCAGAGGCGGATTTAACGGTGGGCACACCAGGTGCACACCCTGGGCCCTGACTTCTGAAGGGCCCCCCAAAACCCCAACTTCACACTTTTTTCTAATGTAGGGGACCCAATATTTTCTTTTGCACCCGGGGCCTCAGCCAAACCTTCATCTGCCTCTGATCCTGGAGCTGAAGGCCAGGTACCCTACCTCTCCTCCGAGGATGACTACAGGGGCCACCGGAGTCTGTTTGGCGTCAGAACCTCATTATCCAGAAGGTCAGGAAGTGCTGGTCACCAACCACAGGAAGCCATCTGACTCTTTATTCAATTCTGGGTTCTTTGACTCCCTTCCCCGCCCCCCCCTTTTTTTTAAGAGGTAAGCTATTCTTCCTCCTTCTTATATTCTAAATCTCCCTGGCAAAATAGAGAGAAAATGATGTTTTCTTCTAAGAGATGTCAGTGACATTTTTCTACTACTTCAGGCAGAGGAGTGGGGAAGAAAGCTTCCTGACGTAGACCGGAGGCCTTCATGCACATGTTTTATTTCCCATACCCCTCCCCGGCTTCCTGACCTGTTGTTTAACTCCTTTGGAACGTTCCTAGTCAAGTCTCAGTTTTTGTCATCCTTTCATCTTATCAATGAAAGAAAGTCCAAACCTGTAGAGAAACTTGGTAAGACTTTACCTGAGCCAGATCTGAGGATAAAGGAAGCAAGATCTCAGCGGATTGAGAAAATGCTGCAGAGAATGGCGGTTTCGCAGGTTATTGTCTACGTCAGACTCAAAGGAGAAATCATAAGGAGAGCTACAGGAAATGCATTGCGGGAGGTTAGGGAGGCGGGAGGTTAGGGAGGCGGGAAGTTAGAGACCGGAGAGAGTAAAGAGGGAAAATGTCTAGGATTGGATCAAAAAGTAAAACGGAGAAACGCATACGTCTTTTCGTTGGTGGATACAGGATAGTCAACACTGAACGTTTACAGCACATAGAGATGGTGTTATAGGCACTAACTAACAATGAGGGGTTTCATGTTTGTGCTCTAGTGCCAGCGGTTGTGCCTTTGCTGAGGGGTCTGGAAAAGATTACTCTGATGTTTCAAAGGTATGTTATCCTACATGCATAAGAACAATGGCGGGACTCACTTAGGGGAAAGACTGATCTTTGCTAAGGAAGCTGTAAGCCTGGGACATGACCACCCACTATGACCGGCCCAATTAAGAATTTATAACAAGACCATCCTGTGTGGTTACTTTTGGTCACTGAGCTTGTCCAGCCTGCCATGTGGCCCCCTAAGCTGGCCAGGTCTGCTGTGTAGCCCCTTTTACATTCATAAGAGAAAAGCTGAGCATAACTTGTGAAGATAACATGGCCTGTGAACAGTGACATCTTATAGGACATCAGAGGAGGGTGCTGCATCGTTACTAGCTAGCCTGGGGACTAGAGTTGCTTTGCTAGGTTTGGCTGAGAGACCTAAATAGACAGCATGGGGCACCCAGGGTTACCATGGGGCAGTTACAGATCGTGTGGGTGAGGGGTGGTGTGGAGGAGAAAATTTTTTCCTCTACTCTTCTCGGTTCCTGGCTGGGGCTCTGTAACAAAAGACAGATTAATAAGAGAAAATCCAACATGTTTATTAGCATGTATATCTCATGTATACCTGGGAGAAACTCAGGGCTGAGTGACTCAAATGGTAGCTTAGAAATGGGGCTCAAATGCTATCTTTAGATAAAACAAAAGAAGAAGGGTGTGGAAGACCAGTTATGGGAAGGGGACCAGGAAAAGTACCGTAAGAAAGGGTAAGGTTTGTTATGCAGATTTAAGTCCATGCCTTCTACATGGATAAGAGTCTTGTGATTTAGAGTCGTCCTCCTCCTCCAGGTGATACACATTTACCATGGATTTCCTTTATAAGTATACATGTCCCTTACAGAAGGGGAACTTCTACTTCAGTGTTGGAGCTTCTCCTGTGTCTACTGTTTATCAAAGTAATCACTTCAAAATAATTCTTCTCCCAAAGAGGCACATTTTGGGATGGCATATTCTGGTCTCCTACAGTCATTTTTGGGATGGCATATTTTGGTCTTCTACAATGGCCATGACTGGGGCCTTAGAAGGGAGAGACGGGAGAAGGGAGCTAGGAGGGGCATATCTGAGGCACAGTGTTGGTCAGGTTTCTGAAGGGCACGGTCTTCTACTCATGCACCTCAGACACAGGCCTGGACATTGGAGGGGAGACTGTTATAGTCTGGGCGATCCAACACAACCTGTCAGCATGCCAGTCCTGCCCATGTATTCAGCGCTTAATCAGGAAGGAACCTTCTTGAAACAGTCCAGTACATCCCTTCTCAGATGGTGCTGGGAGCAGTAGGAGAACAAGAGAATATGGGGTTGGAAATCTTGCCTAGGAGTAATGATAACAGTGATGACCCAGCTAACGTGCACTGAGGACGTCCTCGGAGCAAGCACTGCTCTAAGCACTCGACATAGTGCACATCTCCTTTAAACCTCACAACAGCCCTGAGAGATAGGGACTGTTAGTATTCTTTCCTGTATGGGTGAGGTCGTTGGGAACCAGTAAGGCTAAGTTGCCCGAGGTCAACGAATAAACAGTGGAGCCAGGATTGCAAGCAGGAAGTCTGGAATCAGGTCCAAGCCCAAGAACCGTGATTCTGCTCTACCTTTGAAGGACTGGAGGATTCTCTAGTATTTAATCCACTAGCTCAAGTGAGCTTTACAACAGCTCTGTGGTGTGGGCAGGTGGGTAGTATGACTGTCTTACAGGTGAAGAAGAACCGAGGCCTGGGAGAAGAGGGGGAAGTGACTTGCATAATATCACACAGCATAGCAGGACTGTGGAGGAGGCAGAGCAAGACCATCAGCCTCTGCAGCACGTTTCATTCCTCTGCACCCCACGGCCACCTCTGTGCCAGCTCCGCACAGAGCCCGGCCAGGTACTGCCAACAGGAATGATTTGAACAGTGGAACCCAAAAAGAGGTGATGAAAGTGAGGAAAGGGAGAGAAAAGATGCTGGAAGCCAACTTTAACTTTACTTTCTCCATAAGGCCTCAGCCAATGATGAAAAGACAAACAACCCAAATAAAAATTGGGTAAAGGATCTGACTAAACATTTCTCCAGAGAAAGTAGACAGATTGCCAGTAAGCACATGAAAAGATGCTCCCTGGCCATTAGCCATCAGGGAAATACAAATCAAAATGACATGACATGCTACTTCGTACCTACTAGGTTGGCTATAATCAATCAGAGGAACAATTACAAGGGTTAGTGAGGGCGTGGAGGAATCAGAACCCTCACTGCACTGCTGGGCGAATGGAAAGTGGCACGGCCACTTGGCCGAAGTCTGGCAGTTCTTCCAAAGGTTAAACAGAGAGTTGACGTGTGACCCAGCCGTTCCATATGCCCAAGAGAAATGATAACATATATTCATATAAAAACTTGTACATGAATGTGTGTCGCAGAATTATTCATAATAGTCAAAATGGAAACAATGCAGATGTCCATCATCTCGTAAATAAAATGCAGTACATCTATACACTGGAATATTATTTGGTCATAAAAAGGAATGAAGTGCTGATTCATGCTACAACATGGAAAAACCTTGAAAATACTATGCTAAGTGAAAGAGGTCAGCCACAAAGGGCCACACGGTGTATAATTCCACTTCTATGAGATGCGCAGAGTAGGCAAATCCGTAGAGAATGGAAGTATGTTAGTGATTGCCCGGAGTTGGGAGAGGGTGGTAGATGTGACAGGGCTGACTGCTAGTGGATCTCGGGTTCCTAGTAGGGTGACAAAATGTTTTTAAATCGATTGTCATGATGGCTGCACGACTCTGTAAACACAGTGTGTCCGTAAAGTCATGGTGCACTTTTGACCGGTCATAGGAAAGCAACAAAAGACAATAGAAATGTGAAATCTGCACCAAATAAAAGGAAAACTCTCCCAGTTTCATACCTATTCAGTGCAGTTCAATGTGGGCTCACGCACAGAGTTTTTAGGGCTCCTTAGGTAGCTATCCCGTATAGCCTCTACAGACTCATCACTGACTGATGACCTACCAGAACAGGGTTTCTCCACCAAACTGCCGCTTTCCTTTAACTGCTTATCCCACCGAGTAATGTTATTCCTATGTGGTGGCATTTCGTTATAAACGCGCCGATATCCACGTTGCACTTTGGTCACGGATTTGAATTTAGCGAGCCACAGAACACACTGAGCTTTCCTCTGTACCGTCCACATCTCGACTGGCATGGCCGTGGGCTGCTCCACTGTATACACAGTGTTACATCATCGTCTGCGCATGCACACATGCTGCCACAACATCCTACAGAAAGTAGGAGGGTTTTCCTTTTATTTGGTGCAGATTTCACATTTCTATCATCTTTTGTTGCTTTTCTGTGACCGGTCAAAAGTGCACCATGACTTTACAGACACACTGTATACTAAAACCATTGAATTGTATACTCTACTAAGTAGGTGAATTTTATAGTTTGTGGATTATATCTCAATAAAACCATGTTTATTTTGGGGAAAAAAAACCCAAACATCTTAATGTACTAAGACTGCCTCTTCAGATGGACCAGATGTGGCCTGCAGCCTGTGGTCCTGTGAGTTAACTCATTCCATACTTTGCACCTCCTCCATGTTCTGCTTGATTATTTGCTCTCAAACATTCTGTAGCATCTTCTAGTCTCTTGCAGATTTGGATCTTGCTGGCAGTTATCCAGTAGTGACTTTGACTCCCTGTCTGCTCTCTGTGGGGCATCTTCAGACAGGTCCAGTAATGCCCCAAACAACTCGCTTCTGCTCCTCAATACTTCTACTCATTTCCTGCCCCTAGGGCAGTAGGCACACCCCCTGGCTCACATGGACCCTGGGCAAGACCTGGATATGACATTGGCCTTGGTCTCGGTTAGGTGTGGATTCAAAACAAAACTAATTTCTCTTCATTAATTTCTTCCTTCATGAACTAACTTTCACAGATCAAGAAAATCCACATCCCCCAAGCAAAAGAAACCAACGTCTGACGGTTGAACACACAGAGTTCTGATTCTGTGAGTGACACTGAACACACGCAGTCATCGGTCATTATGACTGACATGTACCTTGGCAGGAAAGACTGGTGGCCGCGTGCCCCCAGTGAGTGAGGAAGGCCAGCATCTCAGCCCAAAGCAGTGCCTTGCTTTCTACTCACCTGAACATCTGAGGAAGTGACAGTACTTGTTCTGTGGAGTGTGAGAAGTGGCCTCCTAGAGGAAGCCACCAACTGAAAACAAGAAAAGAGAATGATCTAGGAAAGCCGCGGTTGCCAGCCAGAAAGAGGTTTGGGACACTGTGGAAGTAGAACTGAACATTCAGTGGTGGTTTAGATCTGAGATCAGGCAGTGTCTGACAGCGAGACAAGAAAACGTCATTCAAGAAATGTGTTCGCTGAGTAGCGCAGGTGAAAATATGGCTTCAGAGGATGTTTGAGAAGGTGCATGTGGGAAGCCCAGGGCACCTAGAGATTTGATCCAGAGGTCAGCCAGTGGTCTAGACGCCATATCTGTATTCATTTAGTTGGGGGATTCCTGGTGGTCTCAAGGTTATTCCTCAGGAAAGTTACCACTTGGTAAGCAGCCTGAGAAAGCTGGTGTCCTCGCCGTGAGTGCCACCCCAGGCCTGCAGCCGAGGCTGTGGTCTGTGGCATAGAGGATCACAATTTGAACAGCAGAGCCAAAAGGAGCCTCAGAGATAACCTCCCCCTCACCTAGAGATGAGAAACGGGTTCAGGGAGGGAGAACGGTGTGCCCACAGTCTGGGAGAAATGGGCCCGTGGCCTTTCCTCAGTGCTCAGCGAAATGGTTGACTCAACGTTAGTAACTCTCAGCTCATGCTAGAGTGTAACTCCCAGCTGGGTCCAGATGGGCTGGCCGGTGGGTGGCGACCACTGCAGGGTGGATTCCCGTCACCATGGGGGTGCCAAGGGACAGTAGTGTGTCCAGAGCAGGATGGCAGCTGTGACAGGAGAGCCGGAGAGACTCCGCTCTTCCAGGTGTTGAGTTGTGTGGTACAGGCCCCTTCTTGGTCCATGTGATCTTCCCTTCTCTGCCTGTCATGTTGCATCTTCTAGACTACTTCCATTTTTTCCTTTATTTTGTTTATCCTTCCCTCCCTCCTGTGTCTCCTCCCCAGACATCTTCTCCTCTGCCCCCCAGCGGCCTCCATTCAGTAACGCATTCACGCGCTCATGCGAACAAGAACACACCCAGTGCTTACTGTGTGCCAGGCACAGTGCTGGGCAGCAGCCACGCAGGACGATTTGGGTCCTGCCCTTGCGGAGCTGGCCGCCTAGTAAAGCAGAGAGAAGGTAATGTGCTCACAAAGTCACAACTGTGCTAAGTACTACATGAGCATGAATAGGGGTCTGACTCTCTGGGGGGCTCCCCTGAAGTAGCTGTGATTGAGCTAAAGGCTGAAGTCGGAGTTAACTAGGCAGAGAGGAGTGGAGCGTGCGAGATGGGGATAGAAACGTCTGTGACTGGGAGGCGTGCGGCACCTGGAGGAATAGAAAGCAGGACTGTTGGGGGAAGCTGCAGAGATGAGGCTGGTGGGATGAGGCGACGCACGTCCTCGAAGGCCACGTTAAGATTTTGGGCTTTATTCCCAGAGTAGTGGGAGCCAGCAAAGTGTTCAGGGGCATGGCCTGATAGATTGCACCACTGGCTGCTGAGTGCTCGAATGGATGGAGCTGTGGAGAGGTGGTTGCTCTGGTCCAGGTGTGACAGCTTAGAGTGATAGTGGAGGAGGAGGTGACCTGGTGGCTGTGACCGTGGTGAGTATGAAGGGATGTGAGTGGAGCTGAGTCATGGGTCAGAGGCATTGTCTGCAGGACCCGGTGATGAACTGCCCAGTGCTGAGGAATGAAGTGGTCAGGATGGTACCTGGGTTTATATCTGGCTCCAGCTGCTTCCTGTTCAGTCTGAATGATTAGGGTGCAGGGTGGGGAGAGGGCACTGGGCTTCCTCCCGTAACAGCTCAGGGGCTCTTTCCAAAGAGCACTGCCCCCAGGTGGTACCTGGAGCATCTCAGGGGAAAATGGCTTTCACGTAATCATGGCCCTTAATGTTCACACTCTAATGACAGAGCAGAAAATTCTCACTAGATTGCTTAGGCTCAAACCTACTCATTCCTGAATACTTCCTGCTGCTTGTGATAAACAGCTGGTGTCTAACCGTGGTGGGATAAGATGCAGCCCAGAGTATTTGAATTCTTGTAGTGGTTTCTAAATTGGGCCACACAAGATGATCCATTGGGGTACAAGAGGAATATAGTCATCCTTCTCTTTTTATATCATTTCAAATTTCTATATATATGTAAATTGTCATGGGTAAAATATACTAATACAGTAGTGTGTGCATATAATTTAAAATGGATAAAGTAAACATATTGGAGGATATGCTTTAATTTTTTTTCCAGATGAGAATATGTATCAAAAATGTTTGCAGGCCATTGCCTGCAAGCATATAGCTGATGTCAGCAAACCGGTCACGTTGGCTTTGGCTCCTTGCCCTCCTGCACAGCTGTCCCCCTCCACCGAGGCAGTGGCTTCAGGCTCCCACACTTTCCTCCCTTGCTGACCAGAATCCTCAGTGACAGAGGCCCTGGGAAGAGCATGGTGTGGACAACACCTGGCACATTAGATGCCCTTACCTCTTCTTAGCACCCTGGAACCACTATCAGGCTTGACTTTGGCCAGGCACATCCTAGCTTCTTTCAGCCCTTGTAATACTGAGTCATCACACCACAGCCTTGGAAAAGGCATCTCTGTGTCCGAGGCTAGTGGTTCTCACACCTAGCTCTTCATCACACTGTAAAAAGTGGGGGAACTCTATACACACCAAGTGGTACCTCAGCTCCACCCTGGAGAATTAGATTCTTAGATCTGGGGTGGGATCCAGACATTTGTCATTTTAGAAAGCTCCCTTCGTGATTTAGAGGCACAGCCAGATATGGGAACCAGCAGTCCAAGACAGCTTCTCACCCTGTCCTTGAAGGAGAAAGGCTTAAGACTTCTGCTGGGAAAACAGAGAGGGCAATCAGTGTGACTATGGGCCAGGCTGAGATCCAACGATAATTCTGGAAATACCAACTTTCTCCTAGTTTGATAACAAGCTTTTCACAATCTTTAGGGCTCTAAGGACTTAGTGAAATACTTATTGGATGATATGAGTTGAATGGATGAATGAAACATGCATCGGATGGAATTAAACAGCGCACCCTTGAAGATTCTCTCTCTCTCTCTAGAGTGATGGTAGAGGTATTAGTGCCACCCACCGGCCTTCGTCTCCCATAGTGTCCTCTCCTTCCAGGGCATCGCCAGTTCTGAAGCAGAAGGGGATGTGTTCTGCCTAAGACTTCTTTGCATTTGGAGACTTGTGATGATCTTTGCCCCCACTCATTTTTGTTTGTTTGCTTGTTTTTACCTAATCCCTCACCCCCACCCCCCACTTCCCTTTTGGCAACTATGAGCTTCTTCTCTCTAATATGGGTCTGTTTCTGTTTTGTTTATTCATTTTTTTTAGATTCCACATATAAGTGAAATCATATAGTATTTGTCTTTCTCTTTTAGACTCATTTTGCTTATCTGTTCATGTTCTGGCAAATGGCAAGATTTCATTCTTTTTTAAGGCTGGGTAATATTCCATTGTGTATATATATATGGACCACATCTTCTTTTTTTTTTTTTTTTTTTTTTTTTTTTTTTGTATTTTTCTGAAGCTGGAAATGGGGAGAGACAGTCAGACAGACTCCCGCATGCGCCCGACCGGGATCCACCCGGCATGCCCACCAGGGGCGACGCTCTGCCCACCAGGGGGCGATGCTCTGCCCCTCCGGGGCATCGCTCTGCCGCAACTGGAGCCACTCTAGCACCTGGGGCAGAGGCCAAGGAGCCATCCCCAGCGCCCGGGCCATCTTTGCTCCAATGGAGCCTTGGCTGCGGGAGGGCAAGAGAGAGACAGAGAGGAAGGAGGGAGGGAGGTGGAGAAGCAAATGGGCGCTTCTCCTATGTGCCCTGGCCAGGAATCGAACCCGGGTCCCCCACACGCCAGGCCGACGCTCTACCGCTGAGCCAACCGGCCAGGGCTAGACCACATCTTCTTGATCCATTCATTGATCAGTTGACACCCAGGTTGTTTCCATATTTTGGCTACTGTAAATAGTGCTGCAATGAACATAAGGGTGCACATCTCTTTTAGAATTAGTGTTTTGTTTTTGTTTTCCAATAAATAACCAGATGGGGAATGGCTAGGTCATCTGGCAGCTCTATGTTTAACTTTTTGAAGAATTTCTATAGTGTTTTCCATAGTGGCTGCACAAATTTACAATTCTAATATATAACAGTTCTTTTTTTCCACATGTTTGCCAACACATAATTTATTAATTTATATATATATATATATATATATATATATATATATATATATATATAAAACTCAAACAACTTAACACCAAAGAAATCCAAATAATTCAATTTAAAAGTTGGCAGAGGACCTGATAGATATTTCAGTAGAGAGAACATACAGATGGCCAATAGACATATGGAAAGAGGCTTAACATCATTAATCATCTGGGAAACATAAATCAAAATCACTGTAAGATGTCACCTCACTCCTATTCAAATCGTTATCATAAATAAATTAATATATATATGATATTAACCCCTTAGCAGATGTATTATTAGGAAATACCTTCCATTCAGTAGGTTGTCTTTTCATTTTGCTGACGGTTTACTTTGCTGAGCAAAAACATTTTAATTTGAAGTAGTCCCATTTGTTTATTTTTCTTTTGTTGTCCTTGCCTGAGGAGACATATCCACAAAGATATTACTAAGACTGATGTCAAAGAGTTTACAGCCTATGTTTTCTTCTAGTTTTATGGTTTCAGGTCTTACATTTAAGTCTTGAATCCTTTTGACTTTATTTTTTGTACATGATGTAAGGATGTTCAATTTCATTTTTTGCATCAATCTTTCAAGCCATCACACTTATTGAAAAAACCGTCTTTACCCCAGTGTGTTTCCTTGTCTCCTTTGTCATATATTAATTGGCCATATAATTAAAGATTTATTTCTGGGATTTCTATTCTATCCCATTTGCCTATGCACCTGCTTTTTATGCCAGTACCACACTGTTTTGTTTATTATAGCTTTATAGTATATTTTGAAATCTGGGAGGATGGTACCTCCTACTTTATTCTATTTCAAGGTTACTTTGGCTATTCAGGGTCCTTTGTGATTCCATATAAATTTTAGGATTAGTCATTCTAGTTCTGAGAAGAATGCCATTTGTATTTTAATAGGGATTTTATTGAATCTGTATATTACTTTAAGTAGTAATGACCATTACTTTAAGTAGTAATGACCATTCTAACAATGTTAATCTTCTCAATCTGCAAGCATGGTAGTTTATCCTCCCATTTATTTGTATCCTCTTCACTTTATTTCTTCAATGTGTTATTCTGTTCAGACAATATAACTGTTCACTTCTTCAGTTAAATATTCCTAGGTATTTTATGCCTTTTGATGCAATTGTAAATGGGATTGTTTTCCTCATCTCTCCTTCTGATCACTCATTATGGTGTATAAAAATGCAACACACTTCTGTATATTGCCACTTTACTGAATTCATTTATTAGCTCTAACAGCTTTTTAGTAGAGTCTTTAGGGTTTTCCATATATACTACCATGTCATTTGCAAATAGTGAGTTTTACTTCTTCCTTTCCGATTTTGGTGCCTTTCATTTCTGTTTCTTGTCTGATTGCTGTGCTGAGGACTTTCAATACTAAGCTGAATAGAAGTGGTGATAGCATTCTTGTCTTGTTCCAGATTTTAGAGAAAAGTCTTTAAGCTTCTCACAATCGAATGTGATATTAGCTGTGGCTTTGTCATATATAGCCTAATTAAAGTCTTTGCTGAGAGCATGTTTTTTTTTAAATTGATTTTAGAGAGGGTTTTAGAGAGAAAGGGGAAGAGAGAGAGAAGTATGTTTGGTTGTTCCACTTATTTATGCATTCATTGGTGGATTGTTGTATGTGCCCTGGCTGGAGATCAAATCTACAACCTAAGGTTATTGGAATGGTGCTCTAACCAACTGAGCTACCAAGCCAGGGCCTGCTGAGGATGTTGCATTTTATCAAATGCTTTTTTCTACATTTATTGAGATGATCGTATAATTTTTATCATTTATTTTGTTCATAGGATATATCTATCACTTTGATTGATTTACAGATATTGAAGGCTCCTTCTATCCTTGGGATCAATCTAGTTGGTCATGGTGTAGAATGCTTTTAAGGAATTGCTGAAAGGGATGTTGTCATCTGCCTCCCGAGGCCTGGGTGGCTAGGCAGGCTGTTGATCTAGTGAAAAATGCTACTACTATAGATCAGACTGCACGAGCAAGAAACCTGGGAGTCCTTCTTGATCCCCCTTCTCCCTCCCTGCCGTATACCATCTGTTCCTGGTGATTTTGCCTGTTAAGCCTTCAATCTGTCCATATCCCTATTTCTTATGTTCTGCTGTCCTAGCCAAAGCTACTGCCTTTTCTCCCGCGGATGACAGTAAGACCCTCCTGTTTTCTGTGCCCCCCCCCACTGTTAATATATTCCCCACACTTGATCTTTTTGAATCCAAATCTTTCAGCAGCTTCTCATTTAGAACGAAGACCAATTTTCTTAACGTGGCCTAGAGGCCCTGCTGGTGCGCACCTCACCTGCCCCTCCACCCTCCTTTCATGCCTCTCTCCTCTCTTCTACCCTGAGTTCCAGCCACACAGCTGTTTCTTACTTAGTTCTTTGACTATTTTGTGTGTATCAGTTAGTTTGTATAAGCCCAAATTTAGTGGCTTAAAAATAACAAAGATTTGCTCACAATTCTGGAGTTTGGCAATTTGGGCTGGGGTCAGGTGGGTGGTTCTTCTTTCTCGGCGGTATTGGCTGGGCACAGCTACAACCAGATGGGGACGGGAGAAGCCTTTATGGATGCCAATGCACTACTGAGAAGTATGAAAGCCATGTGTCGCCAGGAGCACCTTCGGTTTATGGTCCTCTCTTACCCAGAGCTAGATTTTAGTATCCTGAACTGCTATATCTATGAACATTCCCCAGGTCTTCTTTTCTACCTGTTTTAGTTAGGTTAGGAGCTGCATTAACAAACCAACCCTGAAATCTCAGTGGCTTTATTTATTAAAATGTGTTATTTCTCAGTCATGCTAAGTCTCCTGAGCCATTGCCTCCGGGCCTCGGGGAAGGCAGTGACCTCTGGGAACTTCTCTGTCAAGCTCTGATGAAGTCCTTGCGCCTGCAGGTGTGGCTCTGCGGGGGCAGCATGGAGGTCCTGCCTTGCTCACGGGTGGCCCACATCGAGCGGAAAAAGAAGCCATACAACAGCAACATCGGCTTCTACACCAAGAGGAATGCTCTCCGGGTGGCTGAGGTCTGGATGGACGACTACAAGTCTCACGTGTACATAGCGTGGAACCTGCCGCTAGAGGTAGGGCCCACATCCCTTCCCCTCTCCCTAGAACAGTGAGCCTTGTGTTTGATGGGCCGCTGATCCCTTTAATTAGCTGATGCTTCCTCCCCAGAAGGATGCTCGTGCTTGAAAAATTATAAATGCATTTTGAGGGAGTCCACAGGCCTCCAGGTTTTAGAGCCCTCACTGCCCATGGGGACTGTGACAACAGAAATCTCAAAATCCATTTACAAGGATGAAAAGGGTTGTATTGCCCCAGTCTCATTACATTAATCTGGATGCCTTGCTCCTAAACATACACTGTGACCAGAAGATGCTTGCCCAACGTTTTTGGCAGCAGACCCTGTCATCTGCTCGAACCGTGTGCCCTCCTGTGGCGTGTGCTCCTCTTGTATGCTGAACTCCTTGTTTACTCAGCTGCCCGGCATGGACCCTAGGAAAATCCCCATATCACTGCAGCCCTTTGAATCCCAGCTCTGCCACTGACTAGTTATGAATAAATCTGTTCATACTGCCTTTGTACCTTGTATCTTAGGTCCCTCAGCTACAAAATAGGGACAGTAGCGGGCCCCCTTTCCCTGGTAACTGTGAGAACTCAATCTACAGTCCTGAATCTGAGTACACATGCCTTACTTAGAGCAGTGCCTGGCATGGGGTATGGGGATGTTGGTGAGTATTTTTGTCCTGCACAGCACAGTGGGGTAACCAGAACCCTCCGCCATGTTGGGTGTATCTCCTCAGCCGGATGTCTGGGCCATGCCCTTAAGAGAGTTGCCTAGAATTGTTCCTACTGAGAAATATAGTAGCTCCTGTGTTTCAGGAAGCTGGAGCCCAGAACAGCAGAAATGCAGTTGAATATGTGCAAGGTCTGTGAATAAAGACGATAAAAATGAATAATTTATATTATTGTTGTTACAATTATGGAAATAGGTTCTAAAGTATAGAAAACCCCCACCGCAACCTATCATTTTCGAGCTGTTACACTGTAAGTGATTTTGCATGTTAAGACCTAAAGATAGGCAACATTTGTTGAACCCTTAGTATGTCCCAGGCACTAGATAAATCCCTTCTTTGCAATATCTCATTTAGCCCTCATAACAGCCTCATGATTTAGGAACCATTGGCTTCAGATTCCTCATCTGTACAATAGGGATTATTAGCATTTACCTCCTAGGGCTCCTGGGAAACTAAAAATAAGGCTTAGCACAGAGCAAAGCAGGTATTAAGTGTTCAGTAAATGCTAGCTTGATGTGAAGCTAGTGTGACGTCCATTTTACAGATGAGGAAACTGAAGCTCTGGAGGTTAACGGTGGCCTGCTTGATGTTCTGCACATAGCACGTGGTAAGGCAGGGGTGTGAAGTCGAGTCTTCATTCACCTCTGCCCACAGCCCTGTGGTGTCAATGGGATCAGTGTTATTTTTTCTGTTTTGCACACGAGGAGCTGTGACTTAGAGTCCTAAGTACTCAAGGCTGCTAACTCTACCCCTATGCTTTCTCCAGCATTACAAACAACCTGGGGTCCCTAACACCAGTGCACCCTAGCACATTCTTTACAAATGACCATTCTCATTAATCATGCTAAGTACATGAAAATGAAGAATTAAATAGTGCTGCCCAGGTTTGCCTTTGAATTTTAATGTTTGACATTTAAAAGGATGTTCCTTTGAAATCATTGTTTGGTTGCCCAAGAAGAAATCTTAATGAAATAATTTGAACTCTTCCCCTGCTTCCCCAGGTTGCTGCCTGGCCGGCGTCCCTTCTCCCCTGGTTCACGGCCATCTTGCGGCTGAGTCTGTGGAATCGTATTTCAGCTCCTTTATTTCCCCCTGTCAGCACACAGCAGCCCATTACAGGTTCATTTCTGTAAAAGCAGAGTGAATTATTCATTAGGACATCATTACAAGCTTTGCAATGGAAAATTATTTTCACTTCTGCATAAATGAACTTCACAAAGAAAAATTTCCCCAACAAAGGGGGAAATTACACACGTGTAGAAAAGAAAGACAGGAGGTGGTTTGTATGCATCTATTCTCCTGTCTTAATCAAATAATCCCTCTAATAACTGGCTCAGGAAAGATGGGAGAGATGGAGTTGGGAACATAGGTTGCCACATCAGTGTGTCCCCAAGTCCTTTTCACACAGCAATGATCAGAGGCAGCTGATTTGGGGGGGACTGCGTATTGTGTTCTGAGGACAGCTGTGTCTAGCTTGGGGCTAGATGACCAAATAGGTCCCCTTCATAGGACCTTCTGAGTAAGCGTACAGAGCTTCCCAGTCACTAACGGCCTTTGCCTCTCTCTCCCTCCAGAACCCAGGAATTGACATAGGGGATGTCTCTGAAAGAAGAGCCTTAAGGAAAAGCTTAAAGTGTAAGAATTTCCAGTGGTACCTGGACCACGTTTACCCAGAAATGAGAAGATACAATAACACCATTGCCTACGGGGAGGTAATTAAGACCATGCATGCTCTCAGCTCTCGCATGGCTGTGCATTGGGTTGTATGTTGCTTTGGTGGCGGAAAATGAGGACCAGAGTCATTCGTTCATTCAGTGAGTCGTTTTTGGTGGTTCAGTCCCTGACGGCAAGGCTCTTACCAGCTGGTAGAAGGGACAAACGTAACGTTACCATGGGGCACGGGCCATCCTTTTGCGTTGGGTGTGGACTGGATGATGAGTTAGTTCTCTTCAGGACATTTTGATTTTGAGGTCCCCTGGGACCTGTAAATGGGACATTAACTAGGAAGTTGGGTATACGATGGAGTGGGGACTGGAACTCTCCATTGCTTAGTGCTGTGGGCTGGAGCCATTTACCCGCAAAGGAAGGGCGAGATGGTCTTCTCAGATTTCCTGTGATGAGATGACATCACCTTGCTACTCATGAAAACAGATTGGCTTTTCTCTTCTTACAAGGGTCAGACATACACATTTTAGAAAAATTTGAAAATAATAACAGCCATGAACACTTCCTGGGCACTTTCAAAATGCCACACACTATTCTATTGCTTTTCACGTATGTGTTCGTTTCACTGTCACCTTATGAGGTAGGAGTAGTATTTTTATTTTTATTAAAAAGAAAGCTTAGTATTAGAGAAATGAAATCAATTATCTAAGGTTTTACAGCCTATCAGTCGTGAAACCAAGATTGGACATAGGCATACTGAGTCTGTATACAGTATAATGTATACATATTGATGTGTGGTCTACTGTGTTGTATATTTTTATAAACACACACGCATACTTTTTATACACACATATCTATCTCTCTAGATCTAGGCTGAAGCTAGCAAGGCTCTCTTTGACTTTTCCTACAACTGCGAACTTCCCTGCTTTATGCCTGATGTCTTTTTTAATTGAATTTATCGGGGTGACATTGGTTAATAAAATTATATAGGTTTCAGGCATACAATTCTATAACACATCACCTGTATATTGCATTGTGTGTTCACCTCCCCAAGTCAGGTCTCCTTCCATCACCATTTATTCCTCTTTACCCTCCTCCTCCACCTCCCCCACCCCTCTCCCTCTGGGAATCACCTCTTGCTTGTGTCTTTGAGTTTTGATTTATTATTTTTGTTTGTTTGATCCCTTCACGTTTTCTACCCAAGCCCCCCCCCCAAAATCCTTCCCCTCTGACAGCTGTTCTCTATTTATGAGTCTGTTTCTATTTTGTTTGTTAGTTTATTTTGTTCATTAGATTACACACGTAGTGAAATCATATGGTACTTGTCTTTCCCTGGCTGGCTTATTTCACTTGGCATAATGCTCTTTAGGTCCATCCATGCTGTCCCAAAGGGTAAGATTTCCTTTTTGGTTTTTTGGGGGTGTTTTTTTTTACAGCCCAGTAGTTCCCATCGTGTAAATGTACCACAACTTTGTTTATGCACTTATCTACTGATGGGCAGTTGGGCTGCTTCCAGATTCTGGCTATTGTAAATCAGCCCCAAGTTAAGCCATCAGGGTCTGGGTGAGGTGTTCTTCCCGAGCAGGAATTTGGAGTGGGAAGCTTGCTTCTTGTGGAGGCAGTTTGTGTTGTGGTCAGGGACGCGTGAAGACCCTGGAACCAGGCTCATGGAGAAATCCACCGCCCGGAGCGGCTGCGCTCAGCTTCCATTCCCTCTTCTGTAAAACGGGGGAAGGAAAATGCTTACTGCCGAGAGTTGTTGGGAAGTGAAACAGGCGCGATGGGTTGAGCTCTTAGAATAGTACCTGGCGCACAGTAGCAGTTAAAATGCCCAAGGTGCCTTGTCTGTGCCTCCTCAAAATGAAAGCATGGTTTGGGGTGCTTTGGGTGTTTGCTTGTTACCAAAGTAAGATTAAATATAAAGGAAGCCTTGAAAAATGATGGAACATTTGTGAGACAATTAGGTAAATTGCCTCGCTGTTTAGAAAAAAAAAAAAAAAGACAATTTAGATTCTTACAGCTCACCGTATCCCAAAGTGAATTTCAGATGAACTGTAGCATTAAATGAAAGCAGAGAAACTGTAATGGAGCCCTGCGGAAACAGCTATGAATCTGATCTCTGAAAGGGGAAGGAAAGGCTTTCTAAGAAATGATGCTGGGCAAGAAAATGCAAAGGAAAGGGATAATGGGCCTGAGCTCATAAATATTAAAGTAATCTATACATCAAGTGAATAAAAAAATAATATGCTGCACTGGAAATACGTATGCCATAAATATCATTGAGGAATGGACAATACCATTCTTCTATAATGAGCCCTGCAAATTGATTTAACTAAAGTTTTAATCTAAATAAGATAATTAAAAATCCCCAAAGGAAAGTAAAGTACAAAAAAAAAATACAAAGAGTTGGAAAACACATGAAAAATTTAAATTTATGTCATAATCAAAGAAGCTAAAATTAATTTTAAAATATATTGTGATGGCTTTTTTTCGACTACCAAGCAAACAAATAACTCATTTTGAGATTATATGCTGGTGCTCTGCCAGCGAGGTCTTGGTAATATGAAAAGCCACGTATCCTCCGGTTGGAGCACAAATTGAAATAAGCCTTTTAAAAAGCAATTTGAACCGCATGTGCTAAAAGGCTTAATGATAGTCATTCCACTCTTGTCCTGAGCAAATAATCTGAAATGAGGACAAAGATTTGAGAGTAAAATTGTTCATCTCAGTGACTTTTTTTTTTTTTTTGGTTCAAAAATTTTGAAGTTAACATAAAGATTAGTGAAATAACGCTATCTTAATGGTTTGAAATATTTTGTAGCCATTTCAAAAGGCTTGTGCAAAAGTTTGATGACATGAGAAAAATACTAATACAATTCTTCAAAGCGAAAAGTCAGGATTATAAAGCTGGATTAGTTGCTATTTAATTTTATTTTTTTTTATTTTTCCATTGATTTGAGAGAGACAGAGAGAGAAAAAGGGAGAGGGAGGGAGGGAGAGAGAGAGAGAGAGAGAGAGAAGTGTCAACTTGTCGATTCTTTTAGTTGTTTCATTTAGTTGTGCACTTATTGGCCGCTTCTCATGTGTGCCCTGATCATGGATTGAGCCCGTGACCTGAGTGCGCCAGGACAATGCTCTATCCACTTAGACACCCAGCCAAAGCCAGAAGAACTACTATATAATATTAGAAGCAAGGGAAAGAATAGCGCTGGGAAATGGCAGTGATAGTTTGAGTCAGCTCTGGGTAGCGGGACAGGCAGTTTTTATGTGGGTTTCCCAGTTATCACTAGTGTTTATGTGATGTTATAACTGGAAGAAAAACTAGTATTCACAAAGAAAGATTAAACACGGGCAAGTGCCAGGCAATGGCCAGGGCACAGCTGCACGGGCTGAGCACCACACAGCTCCAGCTGCACAGCGTAAGTGCTGACCCTGCAGCTGAGCAGCGGGAGGCCGTGGAGGTAACATCGAGTTCATGGCTGGTTTTGGTCGGGGGTAGTTTTTGCAAAATTTCCTATCTCTTTTAAGTAATAAATGTCCTGCATATATTCTGTAGAAAATGTAAAGATGAAAACAGAACTTACTCCAATTCCCAGACATGATCAGCGTTAACATTTTAGGCATTGGCTATTACGCCCCGTTTGCTGAGCTCACCATAAACTGAAATATATTTCAGATGGGCTAGAGCTGGCATGGCCAACATACGGCCTGCGGGCCGATATGACCCACGTAATGAGTTTATGCGGCCCGCGATTAAATTTTTAATATTCTCCGCTCGACGCACTGTGGAAATGAAATAAGTAGTACTTTTAAGTCATTATACATAAAACTACGATATCTTCAGTAATCTTTAGCTCAACTTACATTTGTGAACAAACTTTTTCTTTAATGAATCTAAATAAAAGTACAAGATCAGGATTGAATGATTTACATTTGGAGGGTGTGTTAAGAATAGCTACTACAAGTATAGAGCCAGATATTAAAAAAATAATAGGCGATGCAAAGCGCCTCAACATGTCACATTAGTTTTTGTTGTTGTTGTTAATTTGTTGTACTAAATTACTTACATTTATTCATAAACAAATTACATAATAAAATTTTATTTAATTAAACAAATCGTTTTTGTATTTAACATTTTTTAATTTTAATATTTTGTCCAGCCCCTGAAAAAAGTTTTCTTTCTAACCTGGCCCAGGGGCAAAAACTGTTGACTACTCCTGGGCTAGAGTGTTAAGTGAAAGAAATCAGACTCATCAAAATCAGTTTGTAACAAAACCCACCCTTATTCAGACAGCTCTGTTTGTAACACTCAACTCCTGCTGGTGCCTTTCACACCAGCCAGAGCCCTGGGCAGTGGGAAAGGAGTAGGCAGTGTGCAGCTGCAGCTCACACCGGCCCTTTCTCCTGTTCAGTTCCATTGCAGAGTCTGTCCCCAGGCCAATGAATATTTCTGGGTTGCATGCTCCTTTCTCTTTGCCTAGTTTTTTGTTGTTGTTTTTTTTTAACCTGGGCTGTTTTTTGTCTTTTAAATCTTTCTAGCCATTTGAATTATTTATGCCTAGCTCTTGATAACCTTATGATAACCTCTAATTAAAAAAGAATAAACCTCTGAGCCTCTGAAATGGAAAGTCACATTGTATGTATTCATGTAATCCCAGAACCTGAAGAGGCTGTCTCCTGACCTCTTCATCAACTTTTCAGTCTTTGTTCATGTGTAGTGTC
The DNA here is from genome assembly GCF_036850765.1 of Saccopteryx bilineata. Classification (NCBI taxonomy): domain Eukaryota; kingdom Metazoa; phylum Chordata; class Mammalia; order Chiroptera; family Emballonuridae; genus Saccopteryx; species Saccopteryx bilineata. Next base: position 271,239,178 of record NC_089493.1, read on the forward strand.
CGGGATTTTGAACCCATACATTATTACACTTTATGTGCATTTTATACCACCTCCTTTAAGAATAATTTTGTTGTCAAGTTCAGTTTAGTGATGAAACTTCCTTTTGTTCAGACAACTGTACTGCAGTGCTCCCTCCTACTAGCTCTCATCGCCCCACCAGACACCAGCGCAGTGACAAAGGGAGACAGACACCTCTGAGCAAGTGTCTGCCTTGGCGTTTCTGCCTCACTGGACATCCGGTGTCTGTGCCCAGGCTTCCTTGACAATAATTCACTTTTCACTGGTTTTTAAAAATATATTTACCTCTATTAGCTGGGGTGACTTAAAATAACTTGTAAAGAAAGGTATGCATATGCTCTATGTCCTGACTCGTGCATGTATGGCATACTGTCTTCCCACATGCAGAAGCACTTCAGTGTGCCCCCAAACACTGGGCCACCAACTCTTACTCAGAACTCTGTGGTCAGCCCATACGACCCTTATGGCCGGAACTACCCTGTCCTCTACTTCACTTGTTCTCGTCTTTTCTCTTTTTCCTTTAAGGATTATTATATGAAATAGAACACATAGGCAATGTGCATAAAGCATACACATGCACACAATAGCATGAAGTAAGAATCTGTGTAACCACCACCTGGCTGAAACACAGAACATCGCCAGCATCACTCTCACTTATCCTTTTTAGCATTTAGCTCAGGAGCCACCTCCCCTTCATCTCTCTGAACCCCCTTCTTCCTTTATCTCTGGTCGGTTTGGTTTCCGTGGAGAATATACTCTGGAGGGGACCGTGTGTAAATGGGGAAGACCAGCACTGCCGTTCTCTCAGTGGCTGAGATTGCAGGGTGGTGGGTGGGGTGGACAGCCATATAGAACACAGTGCACCTGGAGGTCCGAATTAGGTAAGTCGTTTCTCGGGGACTTTTGTCTGTTCCTCCGCAGGTGCATTCTGCACACCCAGGATGGTGCCTGGCACAGCGCAGGCATTCAGTAAATATTCTTTGTACATACAAATAAAGATTGCTAGAGCTTTGTGTGATAGCAAGGCTGTTGCTTGCTTTTTCGATTACTGTTTTTCATGCCTCTATGCCAGTAGTGACCTGAGAAGCTGACCTATGGTTCTCAGGGTTATTATACCCAGTGTTGGTGCCGAAGCCCACTTTGGATAACCAATGGTGACCAGTGTTTTTATGTCCAGAAGTTTCCTGAGATCTTTATTGTGCTGGGGACAGGGGGTGCTGTTTGGGCGAGAGTCATAGGCCGACAGTTGTTGTCCACGGCATCCATTGAAGGACTCTTGTCTTTCGGTTGGAGGGAGCACCTCACAGATTCAGGCCTTGGTCCTTACATGGGGTGTCACTTGGCCTTCCCATTGAGTGGTTGGGACCAAGACATGGAAGAACAGTGGTTGGGCAGCGGCACCTCCATCAGATGAGCTCTGATGAGTGATGTCTTGCTTATTTTCACAGCTTCGCAACAACAAGGCGAAAGATGTCTGCCTGGACCAGGGACCGCTGGAGAACCACACAGCAATACTGTACCCATGCCATGGCTGGGGACCCCAGGTAGGAGCCATCTCTGACCAGGAAAAGAGTATATTCAATGGGGCTTTGTAGGATTTCTGGTAACTTCTGTTGTCCTCCACTAGGTAGTTGTTAACCGTTCTGTGGGGGCTTTCTGGTTGTTTCCCTGAGTCAGGGAAAGGGTTCACAAGTGGTTACATCAGCACAGATGTTAAGGGGATCAATGGGCATGTGTCATACTGAAAAGAAAATGTGAATAAACTTGAGAGGCCTTTGCTCATAGGTAAGTATATGTATTGTAATTATAACGAAATACACCTGCTTACAGCTTCAAAGAAAGAGTTAGCAGATTTCCTCATGAAAACCTGATGAACATGCCCACCTATATAGGTCATCATCAGTTTGGTGGTATGACTTGGTCTCTCAGTGTTGGGACAAGAGCCAGGTGCCAACTAGGAAGGAAAAAGGTGCTTGCAGTACATTTCAGAGAACACGGTGTTCTCTGATCTCTCAGGAGAATGCACAAGATAACTCAAAAAGCACAAAATGAGCAACCAACAAAGTGAAAACAAAGCCTTATAAAGAATTTCCTTTAACAATTCTGTGCTAACCAACAGGGTTCGTGTGTGTGTGTGTGTGTGTGTGCGCGCGCGCAAAGAGCTTAGTAGAAATTCTCTGAGATTGGGAATAAACATCCAAAAATGTCATTTCACTTGACATTTATAAAAATTTCAAACATTTTATGTCAACCAATAATGATAAAAGGCAAGATACAAATTGGGAAAACATTTATCATTCCGTTTCAGAGGAGCACTAGATGTTTGGCACAAAGCCAGACTCAGATTCTCCTGGGGAAGGAAGATACTGGACAAAATACACTGCAATGGCCTTGGCCAGTGGCTCAGTGGATAGATCGTTGGCCTAGTTTTTGGATGTTCTGAGTTCAATTCCTGGTCAGGGCACACAGAAGAAGCAACCATCTGCTTCTCTCCCCCCCCCCCATCCCTCGTCTCTCCCTCTTGCCTTCCTACAGCCAGTGGCTTGACTGGTTCAAGCATTGGCCCAGGGTACTGAGGCTAACTCCATTGGAGTGCATCAGCCTCAGGCACTAAAAATAGCTTAGTACTCAAGCATTGGCCTCCAATGGGTTTGACAGTTGGATCCCAGTTGGGGCACGTGCAGGAGTCTGCCTCACTATCTTGCCTCCTCTCACCTAAAAAAAGAAAAATATATTGTAAGCTCCTATCATTTTTTTCATGTCCAGTGAACACACATGTTCATGTGCACATTTATGTTCATACACACATACTCATTCATGCATTCAGAAGGCTCACAAGTTGTCTTTGCTCATCACACTTTGCTTTCCTATTAAGTCAGTACCTGGAAAGAGAAGAGGTGTGTTCCCTCTACTGTCACCACAGGTTGTTCTCAGAGTGCATACTCTTGGCCTCCCTTCAAGGTGAGGGGTCCTTTGAAGGAGTGATGCCAGACAGTCAAATCCTGAATCCTTTGGTCCTTACAACCACCCTGGGAGGTAGCAGGCAATATAAGGAAACTGAGGCATGGAAGGGAAAGTATTTGTCAGCAAAGCAGACTAGGACCCAGACCTTCTAGCACAGGGGTAGTCAACCTTTTTATACCTACCGCCCACTTTTATATCTCTGTTAGTAGTGACATTTTCTAACCGCCCACCAGTTCCACAGTAATGGTGATTTATAAAGTAGGGAAGTAACTTTACTTTATTAAATTTATAAAGCAGAGTTACAGCAAGTTAAAACATATAACAATAGTTACTTACCAAGTACTTATGTCGGATTTTTGCCAAGTTTGGCAGAATAAATCTTTATAAAATAACTTACTATCGTTAAATCTATCTTTTCATATAATAAATGAAATGAATACATACTTTGCTCCACTACCGCCCACCATGAAAGCTGGAACGCCCACTAGTGGGCGGTAGGGACCAGGTTGACAGCCACTGCTCTAGCACAACCAAAGCATTTTAAATTCAAATCTAATCTACTTAACTCAAGATTATTTGCTGAGCCCTACCACCATTTACCATTGGCTAAGAGTGCAGGTGGAGAGCAGGGGGCCGACTGGGAGGACCAGCGCCTTCCCATTGGGAAATGGGGCATTAGCATCAAAGGCAGTACGGACTAAAGGATCCAGTGAGTGTCTTTATCTAGTCATGTACTCCTTCTCTTACCAAACACGTCTTGATCGCCTACTGCCGATGCTACTCGCAGTTGTGTGTGGCAGTCGGTAAGACACCCACCCTGCTCTCAGTGGTTTCCACTTGAGGCCGGGAGGCAAGGGAAGAGGCAGGCAACCTACAGCATGGTACGGGTGGAAAGAGCAAGATGGCCCAGCCTGCTGGGTGCCGGGAGACAGAGGCGCCCGAGTTGGCGAGGGCTTAGGATGCAAGAGGGAAGGCGGTGCTGAGAAAGAAGAGAGAAGAGAATGCAGAGGCAGATCTGCAGGGGCCTGACCAGGAACGCTCCACGACACAGCTGCCTACACATCAGTGTGCGGAGGAATGTCCCGGAAGGCTTGTGAGAGCACCCACTACCGGGCCCCACCCCCAGAGTTTCTGAGTCAGGAAGTCAGGGTAGGGCCTGAGGTTCTGTGTTTCTAACAAGTTCCCAGATGATGGCCATGGTGCTGGGACTTGACCCTGAGGGTGAGGGAGTCACTGCTGGGCTTGTTTGGGGGAGTGTTATGTGTAGACTTGGCACAGAGAACCCGGCAGGAGTTTAGGGAGGCATGGGTGCCGTGGAGCCAGCCTGGCCTTTGGCCCCTGCTTCTACATGCAGTTTCCCCTCCTGGGGACCAAGGAGGGACACACCCTGGAAGCCTTGCTGATGTCAGGAATGTGTGTGGTGGGGAGCTGTGGCCTGCGAGTCGTGTCAAGTCAGACGCTGCATCTTGGGATGGGCCCAATGACAGGCCAGAGATGGACCACAGTGTGTCGCAGGCACGATGTTTGGAAGAGGAAGACTGGGACGCAGCAGCAGGCGGCCAGGAGGGCAGCAGGAGCCTGGACACTGAGCCCTGGGGATGTCTGCTTCTGGGCCACACTGCTGTCCATGACCATGGTTTAGGGACAGACCAGGAATAGCTTTAGAAGAACACTTAACTCCCAGGCTTCTTTGTCCAGTCCTCTACATAGGTGGCATGTGAACTGAGTACTTATTAGCTATGACATAATTAGATACTATTATATTTAAATATTTGCATAATAAAAACCTGGTCTGCAGAGCCAACTTCTATGAATGAGAAAAGGAGTGAGGAGAGTCTAATAAATGTCTCCCAGAGCTCTGAGGGCTCCTTCAGATGCCCTAGGCTTTTTATTTGAGGGGACAGGGGAACATTTTCTAACTCACTGGCAAGGCCTTGGCTAAACCTGAGGACCAGTTCACTGAACGGCTGTGTCTGTCTCCTGTGCCCGGTGGCCACCTCCTTCAAGGCCCTCTAAAGGCTACTTAGAACACCCTCTAATGCCCTTATGATGCTCATAGCTCCAAACATAGTCTGAGACAGACCCCCATGAACTTGACCTTCTTCACCCTTCCATCCAGAGCCTTTACTCCTCTTGCCTCCCCTCCTCAGGGTCAGAAATAGATCTGGCAGGTATGCCCATGTGCCCAGCTCCCAGACAACAAGGTCAAAATTTTCTGAATCTTCATCCTAAAGACGGGCACTTGTCTGCTCCCTGCAGAGACAGGAACCAGGCCCCAAGCCCTCCTCTCCTGCTGGGAGCTCAGTGGCATTCACAGTCCAGGACTGGGCCTTTGCTGGGAAATAGCTGGAATTTCCCTTTCCCCAGTTTCCCCCTCATGCAGAACTTCCCCCGAGTCATGCTCTTGCCGGGTGGCTGACTATGGAGTGGCAGACCGGATTAGGTGGCTCGCTGCTCCCTCCAGTTCTAGGATGCAAAGCTCTAAGTCGGCCGTGGGTGCCTTCTATCTGCTGACTTTTTAAAGTAAGTCTAATGTTTTTGTGTTCTACCACACGCTCAGAATTGGAGTGCACTCTCCCACTGCCTTCCAGCTGCCAGGCTGCCCCTCGCCTCGTCCAACACGGTTTCTTTCCTTCCTCCTCAGCAGCTCCCTGTATGCGAGGAGCAAGGAGTCGGCCCCTACCAGTCACATGCTTCGACATCTTTCTAATCTGCTTCATAAAGTGCTGTGGGTTAACAGAGACTGAATCAAGGCTCTGTAACAAGGCAACTCCCTGAAGAAGAATTGATGTTGCATGGACATTGTTAGCTTAATTAGTGGACTCTGTTGTAATTTATTATCCAACAGCAATTAAGCAGAGATAAAACAGGCACTGAGGAGGGTAATTTCCTACCTTGCAACATGTGTTTGTCAACAAGATGGAAACTGTTCCCAGCCACTCAGAGAGCCCGCTGCCTCGCGACAGTCTGGCAGTGAACTCGTGCCCAGCCTTGGGTTTGTCTGGTTACTGATTTGGATTAGACAAGCAGCCGTTTCTTTTCTGAGCCTAAGTTTTATTTAAAAATAGGGTGTTAAGGGCACAGCAGCAGCCTGACCAGGCGGTGGCACAGTTGATAGAGCATCAGACTGGGATACGGAGGACCCAGGTTTCAGACCCTGAGGTTGCCAGCTTGAGCGCGGGCTCATCTGGTTTGAGCAAAGCTCACCAGCTTGGACCCAAGGTCGCTGGCTTCAGCAAGGGGTTGTTATTCGGTGTGCTGTAGCCTCATGGTCAAGGCACATATGAGAAAGCAATCAACGAACAACTAAGATGCCTCAACAAAGAATTGATGCTTCTCATCTCTCTCCCTTCCTGTCTGTCTATCCCTATCTCTCTCTCTCTCTCTCTCTCTCTCTCTCTCTCTCTCTCTCTCACACACACACACACACACACACACACACAGGACACAGCAGCCTTTGGTGTCAGCATTTAGAGCAGGGTCTTGTCTAAGAATGCCACAGTTCCCCACCCCACTCCAAGCTGCTGCCATGGGTGGGTTCCCCACCCCCTACTCCAATGCTGCCATCCTGGGCCCAGGTCGAATGGGTCCCAAAATGAAACAGCCAAGGTCACCCCACAGGCGTGTGTGCCATGGGAATGGCCCTCTTCCAGGGAATGGACAGCTCACCCTGTCCACCCTCCCCATCCACTGCTTCCGATTTCCCTTGGTGGCGAAGGTCAAGAAGAGAGAAAGAGGTGGGCAGTGCTGGCCTGAGGGGCCCGGGGGCACATAGCATCTTCCCCACCCCTTCACTCCTCCGATGGCTCTGGAGCTGCTCTAAGCGGAGCTGCTTGCCCGAGGACCCAGCAGTGTAGCAGGCTGCCGTGTGGTCTGGAGCCATGGGTGCCAGCCCTGCCTACAGACAGCTCTGAGTGCCCGGGCCACAGACCTGGCTGGGCTGAGGCAGGGGGCCGAAATGCTGCTGCTGATAAACCCATCTCTATTTTGGTAACACGTTCAGTCCAATCAGGTTCGTAGTGGCTGCCCCTTTTCCTGATGAGAAAACTGAGGTTCAGAGAGCGCCATCCCACTCTTCAAACTAAAGCCCCGTGACTCCTGACGTGGAGTACTCGGCTGTGTCATCCGGGGAGCATCTCTGAAATCCTGAAACCCCCAGATGTTGTCATCTGGCCTACAGCAGGCCATGCTAGGAAGGGCTGAGCAAGCACAGGGCCATTGCTAGGCAGGTGGAATGTCAGACAAGGGGGGGCATCACCATATTTGGGGGACCATAAAGCAATTGGCCATGGCAAGTGGTAGAGGCTGGCCCACAGGGCAGGGACAGAGGACTGAGAGCCCAGGGCTTCCTACCCAGTGTGGTCCACGGGAGTGCTAGCTAGCCACCAAGAGCTCTTCACGAATGCTGATCCCTGTGTCCCAGCCCAGACATACTGAAAGTGGACCCAGGAATCTGCATGTTAACAGTCATCTGAAGTGCTTTTTATCCAATCACCACACTCCTTGGTCCTCTGTTATGGGCAAAGCTATGTGTCAGACACATCGTAGTGATAGCCTGTCTCTGTTTGCCCAACAGGTCCAGGTTATGCTTAGTGTCCCAAACTAATCTTTTAAATTTAGAATACTATTTGAGTTTTTATATAATTGGGCTCTTGGTAATGTATAGCTGCAGAATTCACTCTTTGTAACGTCTAGTTTGGTGAGCTTTGACAGACACACGGTCAAGTAACTCCACCACAAGCAAGATACGGAGCTGTTCCGCCACCCGCTCCGTTCTCGGAGCCTCTTCGTCGATAATCCCTGCCTCTGCCTCACGTGCTCTGTACACAGCAGATCTGAGGACCAGCTTTAACTGGGGGTGTACATGGGAGCCCCTACACGGATGGCGGCGCATGTGCTAACCTGAAACGTCCCCACTGGTTGCGACGGGGATCCTCCCAGTTGAGGGCCACAGCTCTCCAGTAGCCCAGGCCGTGGACAGGGCGTGACCAGCGCAGGGTCCGAGTGAAGTGGGGACTTGCAGGAGCATTCTGAAGCCGCTACTGGCTGTAGTGTGACATTCTTAAGATGAGGTGTGCACCGTGGAGGGGAACTGCAGGGTGTCGGGCTCTGTGCCAAGGACACAGATTCAGCGGGCTCCAGGGAGGTCACCACCAAGTCCCTTCTGTTTGTCCTTCTGTCAATACATTTTAGTCTCTCTCTTTCCCTTCTTTTCTAGAAGCTCACATTCCTCCCCTCAGTACATTAATCACCAGAATGACAGAAGAGAATTCTTTTATCTCATAATTAAATTTAATCTGATCTTGGACTTACTCTCTGATGGCTTCATCTCTTAAGCGATACATCATCCAACACCTTGTCATGATGATGCATTGTGCCAATAAGGCACAGTGCCCCTCTGGAGTGACAGGGTTCTGACGAGCTATTAGCATGAGGACGGAGCTTGGAAACGCAAGAACTGATGACATCCAGCAGCCTCTCGGCTTCCAAACCAAGTCATGGAAGGGTTGGGGTTCAGGGGATGGAGCCATTGAGATCACATTAGAGTTACCATCCCGGGAAAGATGGCCCCACAAACCAAGCCTGGGCTTCTGGGCAAGGGCTTCCCACATTGGATAGGAAGCAAACCCAGTCATTTCTTCTGATTCCTGGGCAGCACCGCGGTGGTCAAAGCAGGGAGCTTTAGACCTTGTAGGCAAACGGGGTTGGGGGAGTGAGGGCAGGGACGTTTTATGTTGGGAAAACCAACTGCATCCACAAAAGAGGGACAAGGGAAGACAGCAGAGCAAACACCAGTGCTGGTTTCCACTCCTGAAGCACGAGGCCATGGAGTTTCTGCACTGCTCACTCCCGTTCCCTGGGTCCTAGGCTACATGGTAAAAGCCTCCCCTGCACGTGGGTGAGACCCTCAGAAATCCATCCTGCCTTGTTGCGGACAGCGGGAATATTTAAGAGGCTTTTTGTTGTTGTTCCCTCTGCCTCATCTTCTCTAAAGATATTCAAAACATGTCTGATTTCATTATTTCAGGGTCATGCATCCCTGCCTGCTGGGTCCTGCCTCCATCAGCAGGCGTGTACCTCCCCCAGTGCCCGCGCTCTTTGTAGGTCTCCATTGAGGGCAGGCTTACCGTCTTTCTGCTTCCCAAGATTTTGACAGACCCGAGACTCTTTCTCTGCCATCTGCTTGGCTTCCCTGTTCGAGTGCCAGTTTCCAGTACCCTCCTTCTAATTATCCCTAAAAGCGGGTCCCGAAGTCCAGGTGCAGAGAGCTGAACGCTTGATTTCCTAGGTGGCGTGCAGAAGTAAATGCACGTGACGTTGGTCTTGCTCAAGGAGGACTCTGGGCTAAGGAGGAACTTCTGTACTATTTCTTTCTTCCTAGAATGGATTGAGAAGCGATCTTCCTAGAAAATCAGAATTACAGTCATAAATTGTTTTCCAATAGAGAGTCTTAATTAAAAGTTTCATACCTCCTTAGAATTTTAGTTGATTTTTCTCCAAACACAAAAAGTGATCCAGGCAGGCGTTTGTGTTACACATTAGGCAGGCTTGGAATAAGGGACTCAGACTGAACAGAGAGGTGATGGCCACAATTCCAACTGAACATTCCTACCTATCTCAGGGCTGTTAAATTCAAAGAAAGTCATTGCTAAGTTTTTCCTTTTCTACTAAAGACACAACAGCATTACAGTGAGTTTAAAAAATACAAATTTAAGTTATCCATAATCCTACCACCCTGAAACATCTATTATTATCATTTTGGAGGCTTGCTTTTAATCTTTTTTTTTTTTTAAGAAGAAGATATATTTCAGGAGTTTTATTTAGGTTGTTTTTATATCACTGAATTAATAAAGGAACAATACATGTCCTTCTGAAGGTCACAAAGGGGCAGGAGAGGCTGCTGGTGAGAAGGTATTCAGGACTTTAGCACTACAAGGTGCAGCGGAACTAGTGTAAAACATTAATTAGTTGGCCATCTCATTTAGAGGTTTTGTTTTGTTTTTGAGACAGAATCAGAGAGAGGGATAGACAGGAACGCAGAGAGATGAGAAGCATCAATCATCAGTTTTTCGTTGCAGCACTTTAGTTGTTCATTGATTGCTTTCTCATATGTGCCTTGACCATGGGGCTACAGTAGACCAAGTAACCTCTTGCTCAAGCCAGCAACCTTGGGTCCAAGCTGGTGAGCTTTGCTCAAACCAGATGAGCCCGCACTCAAGCTGGCGACCTCGGGGTCTCAAACCTGGATCTTCTGCATCCCAGTCCAACGCTCTATCCACTGCGCCACCGCCTGGTCAGGCTCATTTAGAGTTTTGATTTTTTGGGGGGTCAGCATTGTCCGTTGAATGATCATTTTGAAATATGTTGCTTATTTGGAATGGAGGATGTCTAACAGCGTGGCCAATCAGAATTAAAGGTGGGCCCAGGAGTTCAGGCCATTGGTCCAGGATGTCAGGGCCTTGGGAGGCTGGGTGCCCACTGGAGGAGGCCAGAGGAAGGCCAGATGTGGGTAGCCGAATATCTTAGGCTGTCCTCATCATACCATCTCCCTGGCTCAGGTAAAGTACCATGGGTCAGATAACATGCTGGAATTTCACCCACGTGGGGGCCACCAAAGGTGCCATGTACACACTGACGTTGGTTGCATGGCCTCCTTAGAGCTTCAGGGGGCTGAGCATCATAGGGGATGGCCCTGCTTTCATGGGACTCCTGTCCATCATCTTGACTGCCTGAGACTGCTCCCAGAAGACTAGGTTCATGTCCGTGAAATCTGTTCAGGGCCCGAGTCCGTGCCCCTCCACGGAGACTGAAGCATCAACTAGCCAGATCTTGAAGGTGAACCCCAGGAAGCCTTGCAGGAAGGCTTTGTGCACCAGAATGGCTGCTCGTCAGCTCAACCTCAGTGCCCTCCACATAAATAGCTGGTTTGACCATGAACAGACCAAGGTTTCGGGGGAAGGAAGATGAGTTCTAATTGGGGCAACATGAGCTTTGGGGAGAGAGGGCTTTGGGAATCCCAGGAGGGATGTCCTCCATGCAGTCAGACATTCCAACTCGGTGCTGAGGACTGACGGGGCTCCCGGGTGTATGCTGAGGGAGGTCAGAGCAGTGGTCCTGGAACAAACCCTAGGGCAGCTCCACGTCCAGTGGGCAGCAGAGCCAGAGCAGTGGACACCAGAAAGACATGTCACACCAACCAAGGAACAGTCGCGCCCGGTGTTGGTGCCTAGAGAAGCTAGAGCACGCTGCATGTTAGACACAGTAACAAAGCCACCATGGGTGAGAGGACTCCCGTGAGCGTGGAGTGGAAGCCAGACCAGAGTGGGTGCAGAGGAGGAAGGGAGGTGTGGAGGGAGAGACATGACGGAGAGAACTCTCCGGAAGCTAAGGACAGGTGGTATGGCAGCGGGGGACCAGAGCTGGAGAGCACGTTTAACCAGAGCGAAGGGGAGTGAAAAACTAAACAGGAGGGAACTAATTGCATTTCTCAAGCATTAGTGGGAAATGTAGAGAACACTGAGGATTTATGCTCGGGAAGTAACTGTTCTGTAATCTTAATTTGAACAAAACTAAATTTCCCCTGGGCCAAAGTATGGGATAAGAAAGCAGAAATTTAGGCCTTTCTTTCTTTTTTTTTTTTTTTTCCCGAGAGAAATATACAAATTTATCTTGACAGAAATATAGGAATAATCGACTGAGCTGCCAGCCCAGATTTACCCCTCTGAGAACCACAATTTTTAGCTCACCCGGCATAGTTCACAACACTGAAGGCCCCAAAGCTCAAGGAGGTATTCTTTCCAACCAAGGAGGTCCGGGCACATGGCGGGCCATCTACAAAGGCTTAGTGCTGAATGAAGAGTCACATGGCATATTAGCTGCTGGCAGGAAGAGCCAGGTGCTCCAGCCAGGCCTGTGTTCCGGCCGTGAGGTGAGCGCAGGATGGCCACAGCCCGGCACAAGCTCCAGGGTAGGTCCCTGAGCTCAGCGGGGAGGACAGAGACAGCAGCGTGAGGGGAGAGGGACCCGTCCCATTGGAGAGGTCCACAGTGAGGAGGGAACAGCCACTGTGCTCGTGGGAGTTCTGGCTTCTAGAATCAAGAGAATAAAATAGTCTTTTCTGTGGACAGTATTAAAAGGAAGGTACACCCACATTTTTTTAAGGTCATTGTCATTAGTTAAATGACATTATGCAAATGAACAGACCCAAAACAAGGCCTGGAGTAGAATGGCAGTTTGGTGATGTGGGAAAGCTGGACCTGAGTCTCGGGGCTGGGTCCATGTCCTAATGTCTTCACCTCCACTCACACATGAACGCCATACTCGGGCCCACGTCTGCCTCCTCTGTTAAGGTTCTGAGTGCCTGGAGGCCAAGGCGGATCGAGTAGAATAGAGGGTTTGCCAGGGACTCTCCAGGGAACGTGCCCGGAGCAGACGGCCGGCACAGCTCTTCTGATCCCACTGCGGAGGGGTGAGCGACAGTGCGGGTCAGGGATGGGAGGCCACGAGAGCTAAGTGCCTGGGGCAACAGGTGGCACAGGGGTTGCTGAGCTGAGTGCCACCAGTCCTGTGTGAGGCTGAGCCTTCCAGGAATCTGGTCTGTTCCAGGCAAGGGCATATTGGGTCTGGATCAAACCAGGAAAGGGAACTGGGGGAGGGGTAAAGAACCACAGAGGCAGAGCAAGGGGCGGTCCCCCAGCCTTCCCTGGGTCAAGGGTCCAACACAAGAAACCCACTGACCCAGCCCAAGAGAGCCCAACGAGCTGGACACCAGCCTGGGGGCCCTTGACTCCCTAGCACTATTGCTGGAGTGCTTGGGGCAGCAAGCCCTGACCTAGGGGACAAGTGGCTCTGGGAGAGGACAGGAAGCTAGAGTGTCTGAGTGCCAGGAAGGAGCTAGGGATGGGAACTGCTGGCCCCATGAGGCCACTCGGAAGCCTGTAGGGAAGAACAGAAGTCTGCCGTGAAGCAGAAGCCGGCCCCGCCTTCCACTGCGCGCTGGTTAAGGATATGAGAATAACAGGCCTACAGGACTCACAGTGCGCCACACCCCCTTCTTCTCATTCATTTAATTCCATAACTACCCTATGAGGCAAATCCTACAATTATCCCCATTTGAAGAGGAGGAAACAGTCCCATAGGGCTAGTGTAACTGGCCTAGGCTCATAAAACCATTAAGAGGCAGAGCTTGGATTTCATAAGCAGGCTTCAGAGTCTGGGTCCTTAACCATATCATATTCTGCCCCTTTGATGACACAGCACAAAGCCAGGGATGCCCTTTTAACTGGCAAAATGAAAAAGTAAGATGGACTGAACGAAGATTTCAGTAAAAAGGGAGCGGAGTGTGTGCCAGCACTTCCATGCTGTACCCGGGATACAATCCTACCCTCCTACTGCGCACACGGAAACAGGAAAGAAATGCACCTGCTATTAAAACATCGGAGTCTTTGCTGCTCCAACCGATTTAGCAATCTGGGTGAGCTTGGAAGGCATGCATGGAAATGGACTCCTGACCCCTGGGAGCTACAGTCAGCTATACTGCTCACCATCCCCTCTCCCCGTTGGCTCTTCTGACCCTCCTGATGGGGCTCCCCATACTCAGACCCCTCTCCAACAGGCCCTGACTCTCTCCGTAAAGCTCTGTGGGCCAGACCCTGCCACCCTCCCACCTCCATTGGCCCTGCTGCTGATCCATCCACTCCTGCACCTCTCCCTGCAGGAAAATTGATCCAAGGTTTCATGGCTCAAATACGTCTCCCGACTCGTTCTAATTAGCAAGCGCATTTTCTGAAACCGTGAGGCTTTAATACAGCAGGATGAGTCACCAGGGAGGGAAGGGAGAAGACTGAGGAGGGAGGCCCGGGACCATCCCACCTCCCGGAACTGGCTCCCTGCAAAAGCAGCTGATTCTCAAACGTGCCTTCTGAGCTCTCAGATAGATATATTTAATGAACCTTATTGAAGTATTAGATAACTACGATAAAGTGCGTCTATTTAGAGTTTAATTTGATGAATTTTGATAGGTGGACACTTCCGGGAACTGCCTCCCCCAATCAGAATACAGAACATTTTCATTTCCCCTCCCCCAGAATTCCTCCAGCCCCTCTTCTCTACCCCAGCTCCCAGACAGCCACCACTCGATCACTTTAACATACACTGTGGATACATTGCTTTCTTTTCTGCACTCAGTTTGGAAGCTGGCCTGCCCCAGACAGTGATGAAGAAAGGCTGTTTGTTTTTGAGACTATGCATGCACCCGTGGAGTCACCAGAAACCATTGTTATCTCTAGCCACACGACGAAGAAATTCACTCCGAAGCAGGCCTGAATCGATGGAACCCATCTCTCCGTCTCCTGAGTAGAAGCTGTGTACACTGCATTTTTCATTTAGCTATGGTTTCCTACACTGACGAGGGCTGATTGTAAAGTGATGAGAAAGACCCTTAACACGAAAGCAATTGCAAGCCATGCTTTTATTGACATTCCGATGGATTTTGCTATGTTCCAGAGTCATTCCACAATTATTTGGCTGGCTTTTGTTTATCTGGCCATACCCTGAATGTTTTAGTTTTCCCTCAAGGCTGTTAAATTTGGGTTAATACTTGTGTGTGCTTCTTAGATCTTCTTAAATAGAATTTCTTTTCCTCCTAAATGAGAATTAACTGTATTTGAGCTCGGAGGGTTTTTTCCCCTAATGCATTAGTGTTGTGGCTAATGATGTTCATTTCTCCTCTTGGGCCCAGCAGCCAAACCTAGAAGGATTCCATTCAATTCAAAAGACATTTATAGAGCATCCACTTTTTGAAAGATACTTTTCTTGGTCCTTATGCTGTACAAAAATGGGTAGGGGAGGGCCTGGCCAGTTGGCTCAGTGGTAGAGCGTCGGCCTGGCGTGCAGGAGTCCCGGGTTCAATTCCCGGCCAGGGCACACAGGAGAAGCGCCCATCTGCTTCTCCACGCCTCTGTCTCTTCTTCCTCTCTGTCTCTCTCTTCCCCTCCTGCAGCCAAGGCTCCACTGGAGCAAAGTTGGCCCGGGCGCTGGGGGTGGCTCCATGGCCTCTGCCTCAGGCGCTAGAATGGCTCTGGTTGCAACAGAGCGACACCCCAGACAAGTGACTTGGGATTTCACAAAAACAGCCAAGAGTCTTCCCTAAATGGAGGATATCCCCACCCTACCCTACCATCTCCACGGTCCACAAAGCCCCCACCCAGATGGGATCTCTTCAACTTACATAATTATATGTTTTATGAATGTATTTTTTCATGCTATAAGTTTTTGTTGTGATTGTTTTAGGCTATCTGTACCTTACCCTTTTTTTTTTTGTATCTTCCTGAAGTTGGAAACAGGGAGGCAGGCAGTCAGACAGACTCCCGCATGCGCCCAACTGGGATCCACTCAGCATGCCCACCAGGGGGCGATGCTCTGCCCAATCACAACAAAAACTTATAGCATGAAAAAATACATTCATAAAACATATAATTATGTAAGTTGAAGAGATCCCATCTGGGTGGGGGCTTTGTGGACCGTGGAGATGGTAGGGTAGGGTGGGGATATCCTCCATTTAGGGAAGACTCTTGGCTGTTTTTGTGAAATCCCAAGTCACTTGTCAGACTAAGCCAAGAAGCTGAGAATTAAGCCCAGTGATGGGATTCCAATAATTTAACAACTAGTTCTCTGCCCTAATGACCATTTTAAGTATAATATATGTGTGTGTATATGTATTTGGTATATATATATATATATATATATACCAAAATGTAATTTATTATTTCATGCATTTAATACTTAAATAAGAACAATAAAAGAGGTACACAAAACTAGATTGATATGAGTTTTAAAATATTAATGATAAACTGTTAAATAATACCTGACAAAAAGTGTTAAGATATTTCCATATGGCTTGCTGATTGGCATCCTCACTTGCAAATTTTTTCACCTGTAGAGGAATGAACATTTCTACAGGTGCTTAGAATACGCTGTTGCGCAGGGGAACGTTAGAAAAGAATAAGGAATGTAACCTTGTGATTTCCACATTGGGTGGCTGCCAGAATCCTGATTACAAGTGCCATTTTAACAACTGGTTCGCCAAACTCAACAAAAAATTAGGTATCGGTCCTGCTGAACCTGTGTGAACCGGCTGAATCCCACTACTGGTTAAGCCTGAAAAGGCATCTTGGGGCCCCGTAGAGGAATGTCATGGTAAAAATTTGCTCTTAAATCAGTGGGCAGCAGGAGCAACTGAAGGCTGAGGCAAGGGATGATATGATTTGAACCTGCAGGATTGAGTAAGACAGATGGGAACTGGAAAGGCCTGTAGGTAGAAGGTCCAGTTACAAAGCTACTGCAGCGATTTAGGTCCCAGATGGGTCTCACCTGGGATATTAGGTGGAAATATACAAAAGAGACACATGGAGGGAGGAATTGTAAGACTTTTAACATTAGTGACAAAGAAGAAGGAGGGATTCACGTTTACATAAAGTGGTGATTCAAGTCTATAAACCTAGAGCCTGGGAGAGATCAGGGCAATGCAATTCAGTTGTCTGTTGAGGATAACTGAAAGAGTGAGAGTCAACAAGCTTCAGGCAGTCACGGACTCAGAGGAGGAAGCTTCACGCACTGGCCCCTATGTAGCAGATGGTGCGTGAACACAAGCTTCAGGGTTACCTTGGCAACAGTGAGCATCATACTGAAGTGCCAAACTCCACAGAGAGCAGCTTGGCCATCATTTTATAGGTGAGCATATAGACAGATGATGAGATAGTGACCAACAGTAGAGAAAATTAGATCATTTGTAAGGTCTTTCTAGTACTATATAACTAGATAGATCATCTACAACAAATCCAATTAGTTAAACTTTCTAGGTGCACAAAAGCAATTTTATCCATTAGCTTTTGCTGAGTAATAAATCACCCCAAGACATATGCAGATAAACAAAGTCTGAGTGGGTTTACCACAACAATCATTAAAGGAACTTCTAAGGAAGGTACTTCAGTGAGCCCAGAAGAATGTCTTGAAGCAAGAATGAATCCCAAATAAAGAAATTTGTAAACATCTAAGTAGATCTAAACAAATATTTCTTACTAAAATAATAAGAACAATGTCTCTTTGTCCGCCTGGGGAAATACATCCAAAAGACTGAACAGTTAAAAGGAGGTTATCAGATTTGCATCCTAGTGTTCTTGAATTTTATTGAGTGGAAGTGGATGTTAAGATATTGAATAACACTAGATTTTGCTAAGGGTGTTACTGGCTAAATTTCAAGAGTGAACAATAAAAAATAGAAATAGAATATAATTTCCAAATTCGTAGAAGGAAACAATGACATGCGATAACATTTGAACAAATAACCCAAAATACAACCAATCCCAACAAAGCAGATAGAGGAAAAAAAGCAAACAGAGAAGGCTAGACACACAGAAAGTACAAAGAAAGATGGTACAAATAAGTCCAAATAATTTTTAAAAATAAACTAATTCTTCTGGTTAAGAGACAGAGACTGTCAGCTTAAATCTTTTAAATTCCAGTAGTGTTCTGTTTTCAAGAGACATATTTAAAACACAAAGGAAGACAAATGTTGAAAGTAAAAGGACGGGACAGGGAATGGCAGGCAAAGTCCAAAGAGCAGAAAGTTGGCACGACTACATTAGTATCAGACAAAGCAGCCTTCCAAACAAGGTGCACTCTTAAAGATGAAGTGTCCTTTCAGGTGATGAAAGAGTCACCTCGCCAGGAAGATAGAGTCATTCTTAACCTGGATGCACCTCTCGAATCTGTCATGGTCCCTCCACCTTCAGTGTCGCCATTTGAGTTCCGTCCTTTCTCAGCCCCTGGACTTTTTATCATGCCCTGCTTCTATTCATTCTCCACTCAGCAGTCAGTGCGGTCATCCTCCTACAAGTCAGATGTTTCCTCATGATAGAGCCTCAATTTCTGGGCATGATGTGTCCGTATGGTGCAGTCTCATCTACATTGTACTCACCCCTTTCCACTTCTGCCCCATCATAGCTGTTAATATTCCATCATTTCCCCTGGTCTCCAGGCCTTTGGACAGTCTCCTGCTTTGTCTGGTCTGATCTGCCTTCTCCTCTTCATTGGATTGACCTAAACACCCTCCCCCCCAACCCTGGGAAGCCGCCTCTGCCCTCCCTCTTCCGGATTGGGGCTCCTCCTGTTTTGGTTCTAAGAAGACATACAGTATATGTCATAGCATCATTTCACACTCTGTCGTATCCTTGCCTCTTTCCTTCCCTGCCTACCTGAGTAAAGTGTGAGCTCCTTGAAGGCAGGTACTGTGTCTTTCATTCATGATGTCAACAAGAATTTGCTGGGCACCTCCTGTGTGCCAGGCACTCTTCTAAGAGCTGGGGCTGTGAACAAAAACCAAAACGACAAACAAAACCTCTGCCTTCATGCCTCTCACATTCTAGTGCAGGAAGCCGGACAACTGATTCTATAAATAAGGAAAATATATAGTCTATTAGAAGATAATATGTTCTTTTCTTTTTTTTTTTTCTTTCTTTTTTTTTTTTTTTTTTTCCGAAGCTGGAAACGGGGAGAGACAGTCAGACAGACTCCCGCATGCGCCCGACCGGGATCCACCGGGCATACCCACCAGGGGGCAACGCTCTGCCCACCAGGGGGCGACGCTCTGCCGCTACCAGAGCCACTCCAGCGCCTGGGGCAGAGGCCAAGGAGCCATCCCCAGTGCCCGGGCCATCTTTTGCTCCAACGGAGCCTCGGCTGCGGGAGGGGAAGAGAGAGACAGAGAGGAAGGAGGAGGGGTGGAGAAGCAAATGGGTGCTTCTCCTATGTGCCCTGGCCGGGAATCGAACCCGGGTCCCCCGCACGCCAGGCCAACGCTCTACCGCTGAGCCAACCGGCCAGGGCGATAATATGTTCTTGGAGAGAAATAAAGCAAGGGGAGGGAGAAGGAGCAACAGGTAGAGGTGAAATTTTAAATAAGATGGTGCAGAGAGAGAACCACCAAGAAGACAGCCTTTTGGCAGAAACTTGAAAGAGGTGAGGAAGTGAACCATTCATATATTTGGAGGAAGAGCATTCAAGAGAGAAGGACCAGCAGGTGCAAAATGCTCTGAGCAGGAGAAAACATGTCCTGTTAAGAGACCAGCAAGGAGGCCAGGGTGACTGGAGTGAATGAGGAAGGGCCAGCATGGTGGGAGTTGAGCTCAGGGGGCTTTTATTAGACTGTGTTGGCCTTGTCGTCCATAGGAAAGATTTTGGACTTTTATTCTTGGTGAGATGAGAAGACTTTGGAGGATGTTAAGCAGAGGAATAGCATGGCCAGACTCCAATTTAAAGTAATACCGTTTTAAATAATACAATATTTTAAAAGTGGTCGCTCTGAATGCACTTCATTAGGAAAATGAAAGGGAGGCAAGGGTGGAAGTTGGGAGACGGATCACGAGGCCATTGTACTCATCTAGTTGAGAGATCCAGGTGGCTTGAAACAGGCCATGGAGGTGAAGTCTGGATGTGCTTGGCTAATGGGTTGAATATGGTGGTCAGAGGAAGAGGTGAGGAAAGAGTGAAGCCAGTGTGTTTGGCCTAAGCAACTGGAAGAATGGAGTAGTCAT
This sequence comes from Saccopteryx bilineata, assembly GCF_036850765.1. Classification (NCBI taxonomy): domain Eukaryota; kingdom Metazoa; phylum Chordata; class Mammalia; order Chiroptera; family Emballonuridae; genus Saccopteryx; species Saccopteryx bilineata. The sequence goes on from NC_089493.1 coordinate 271,258,752, forward strand.
TACCAAGATGGAAGAGATGTTGGATGAGGGTCAGGAAAGGGTACAAAGGGAAGGAGGACTTTGGTTTGGGCCATGGAAATTTAAAATGATTATTGACATCCAAGTAATATGTCAATGAGGACTTAGCTATACAAATCTGGAACTGAGGCGACAGTTTGGTTCGGGGAGAGAAATTGGGCACAATTAACAAAGTTACCATACAGATACTACCAAAAGCCCTGGGAATGGCAAGCTCTCCATGAGAACGGAGCACAGGGAAGAGGGGCTGTCACCTGCACCCAGCACAGCATCCGGCCCCCAGGCAGTGCCCAGTATGAAGATGAAAAAGCAATTAAAGTTGGCAATTAATGGGTCTTGTTGACCTTCAAGAGAGCAACTGCCATGAATAGTGGTGGTCGGAGTCAAACTGCAAGGCGCTGGAGGCATTAGAGAGAGGAAATGCAAGGGCAAAATTCGGACGTAACAGCTGTGGCTGGAAGAGGTTTTCTGGGCAGAAAGGTTTGGGTTTGTTTGCAGCGTGGAAGAAATGAAAGAGGCGGGAGAAATAATGACATGAGGTTCCTGCAGAATGAGGAGAGGGAAGAGGCTGAAAGGGAGCGAAGAAATGTGCAGGAAGTCAAGTGGTTGAGGAGCCGGAGAGATAACTTCTGAACAAAGTGGGAGACACGATCCTCTGAGGGCAGCGAAGGCCCAGGGCACCACACGAGGGGTTGAGGAGGAAGGACACAGTTTTTAAATCTAGACCCTGATTTAGATTAAGGGTTAGGGGTGGGAAAGATATTGGCGGACAGAGAGTCACAAGAGGTGAATGAAAAGATGAGAGAGCAGGGGTGAGGCCCAGGCACGGTAGAATGCGGGTGGGTCTTCAGTGGGTGAGGGCGGTTGGCACCTGGCCCTGGCCTCCTGGAAGCAGGGACCAAGAGGACAGGCAGAACCAGCAGTTCTGGATGACGATGAGGTACCCAAATGGTAGCCTGTGGTTCCCAGAAGATGACACTGCTTGGACTAGCGATGAACATCCCAAAGAGGAAAGGAAGAAAACAGTAACGTTACACTGGCATCAAGAAAGACAAAATACTTAGGAATAAATGTAACCAAAACAGAGTAAGACTTGTACACTGAAAACTAGAAAACACTGTTGAAAGGAATGAAAGACCTAAACAAAAAGGGCGCCCTGGGTTCACGGGCGGGAAGACCCACCTGTGTGAAGGTGGCAGTGCTCTCCTGTTAATCTAGAGTCAGTGCAATAGCTATCAAATTCTAGCTGCCTTTTCTACAGAAATGGAAAAGCTGATCCTAAAATTTATATGAGCCTGACCAGGCGGTAGCACAGTGGATAGAGCGTCGGACTGGGACACAGAGGACCCAGGTTCGAGACCCCGAGGTCACCAGCTTGAGCGCAGGCTCATCTGGTTTGAGCAAAGCTCACCAGCTTGGACCCAAGGTCACTGGCTCGAGCAAGGGGTTACTCGGTCTTGAGCAAGGGGTCACTCGGTCTGCTGCAGCCCCACGGTCAAGGCACATATGAGAAAGCAATCAATGAACAACTAAGGTGTCGCAATGCGCAACAAAAAACTAATGATTGATGTTTCTCATCTCTCTGTTCCTGTCTCTCTGTCCCTGTCTATCCCTCTCTCTTTAAAAAAAAAAAAAAAAAAAAAAAGTCCCATTAAAATTTCTATGAAAATACAAGGGACCCAGAATAGCCAGAACAATATTGAAAAAGAAGAACAAATTCTAAAACTTACTACAAAGGTGTGGTATCGCAGAAGGGTAGCCAAGATAAATGGAGTAGAACGAGGCACTGAGTCTGGAAATCAGCCGCTCATTTAAAGTCAGTTGATTTTTAAAGGTGATGACAAGACAAGTCAGTAGTGAAAGAAGAGTGTTTTTGACATATGGTGCTGGGACAACCAGACATCCACACGAAAACAGAAACAATTTGGACCCGTGCTGTATATGGGTGGGCAACAGTAGCTTTACAGTTGTTCGTATGGAGAAATACAAATTAATAAATAATAATGCAGGATTTTTAAAAATATATTATAATTCCTTTCTGTATTTTCATATCTTTTTTTTTTTTTTTTCATTTTTCTGAAGCTGGAAACAGGGAGAGACAGTCAGACAGACTCCCGCATGCGCCCAACTGGGATCCACCCGGCACGCCCACCATGGGGCAACGCTCTGCCCACCAGGGGGCAATGCTCTGCCCATCCTGGGCGTCGCCATGTTGCGACCAGAACCACTCTAGCGCCTGAGGCAGAGGCCACAGAGCCATCCCCAGCGCCCGGGCCATCTTTGCTCCAATGGAGCCTTGGCTGCGGGAGGGGAAGAGAGAAACAGAGAGGAAAGCGCGGCGGAGGGGTGGAGAAGCAAATGGGCGCTTCTCCTGTGTGCCCTGGCCGGGAATCGAACCCGGGTCCTCCGCACGCTAGGCCGACGCTCTACCGCTGAGCCAATGTATTTTCATATCTTGTCATTATAAATCTTACATATATAATTTGCGTCCTCACAACTGTAAACCTACTTTTGCCCACCCTGTATAAAAATTAATTCAAAATGGATCAAAGACCTAAGTGGCAGAGCTAAAACTCAAATAGTCTTAGAAAGTGGAGTAAACCTTCATGACCTTGGATTTGGCAGTGGTTCTGAGCTATGATACCAAAGCACAAGTAACCAAAGAGAAAATAGATTAATTGGACTTCATCAAAATTAAAATCCTTTGTGCTTCAAGAAAAGCACCATCAAGAAAGTGAAAAAACAATCGACAGAATGGGAGAAAATATTAACAGATTGTTCATCTGAACTAGGTCTGGCATCAAGAAATAGAAAGAATTTTTACAACTAGACAATAAAAAGACAAATGACCCAATTTAAAAATAGATGAAAGATCTGAATAGACATTTCTCCAAAGGAGATATACAAATGGCTGATAATCACAGGAAAAGATGCTTACCATCATTAGTTATTAAGTAAGTGCAAGTCAAAGCCACAATTGGATACCATTTCACACCCGCTAGGATAGCTAGAATTTTTTTAAAAAAAATTTTAAACCACAATAACAAAAGTTGTCTGGGATTTGGAGAAATTGAAATCCTGATTCGTGCTGGTGGGGATGGAAAATGCTGCAGCTGCTTTGAGAACAGTTTGACAGCTTCTCGAAAATTTAAACACAGACTTACCATATGACCCAACAATTAGCAATTCTACTCCTAGATATATACCTAAGAGAACTGAAAACATATGTTCACACAAAACCCTATGCATGAGTGTTCGTAGCAGCATATTGCCTAGTAGCCCGAAGTGGAAACAACCGAAACACTCATCGCCCAGCGTGCGCCTCCATGTTGCTCCCAAGACTTGACAGGAGATGACGGGATGAGTTAGAGAAGGCAGTGTGGGATGCAGAGAATTGCACTGGGGTCTAGGAGTGCGGAGCCAGAGAGTCCCAGAGGAAGGCCAACATACAGCATTTCCAGGCAGGGGAAGAGCCAGAGCAAAGCCCTGGAGGCAGGGAAGTCTGTTAGGCATCCCGAGGACAGGGAGCAGAGGTGTTTAAGGAGGGAGGGCAGGGGTGGGAAGTGGTGGGCAGTGGACTAGGCGGACTCCCAACTAGGAGTGGCGCAGAAAGGGGGATCGGGTTGTCAGTTCTCAGCGCTCACCACCCTCCTGCCTTGTGAAGCCCCCTGGCCCTCTCAGACCACAGCACCTCTCCTCGGACTCCGGCCTTTTGGCTGGGCCAGCAGAATCCATTCACGCGGCCTGGTACTTCTGGTGTGAGGACAGAAATCCTGCAGGTCCCCCTCAGCCGCCCTGCCCGCCCCAGTGCCCGCATGGCTTGGGGCTGGTGTGTGTGGCCTTTGCAAGTCCTAGCGGCCTGGGTCTCATCGTTTTCACACTTTAACAGACCTCAGAAAGGAGAAAACCTAACTCCCAGTGGCACTTAGCTTCGCTCTTTTAACATCTGGGTCACAGATATGTTTAGTTAATTAATGTTCTTGGCGCTGCTCATTTGCCTGCTGGATAATAGATTGATTCATAATTTCAATAAGCAGCTGTGTCTATCTCTCCCCCGAACATAAAGGCAGCTTGCCGTCTTTCATCACTTTGCATTTGGTGAATTTAAATATATTCAGAGGCATTGTTTAGGGAGGGATGGAGGAGAGTTTGATTTTCTTATCGTTTTGCCTTGAACAGTTATTCTGACTTGGAACTAATTTGAGTTTAAAGCACATGCTACCCACATCTCTCTCAAGTGCACTTACTGAACTCCCTGTCACTTGTTTCGGAGGGACAAGGAAGGCTCCCCTTTTGGGATCAGAGCAGAGAGGTTCTGAGTAACTTCCACCAGGAGCTTAAAGCCCCTGAGGATAGTCTTATCCACTGGAGAAGAGGCACTCCTGTCCCTGAGCCGATCTGCTTTCCGGCCCATTCCTGCCAGAAATGCCCAGGCTCTCAGGAGGAGGACAGGATCACTTGGGAGGAGGCCCCTCTGCTGTTCAGCTGCTGGGCCAGTGCCTCCAACCACAGGGTCTTTAAGGACCCATGAGAGGCCAGGCCCCAGCCAGGTGACCAGATGTCTTCATGTCTTGGTTTCCTCATATTTAAAATGGGGTGAGTAATACAGCACCTATTTCACCAGGCTTGATGACAATCCCACTGTTTAGCCTCTGTGCAGCCTTAGAAATGATGCGGAGTATGCCTTCACTACCTGCGAGCTGGTAATCTTACTTACTTTATTAGGAATCATATGAATGATCATCACTCTGCCTCTTAGAATTGCAAGCACAAACAGGAAGGCCGTGCTTGCCTCTCTCACTGCCCTCATCACCCTCCATCCTGTCAGTGGGAACACAGCCCCATCCTTCTATTCCCCAGAGCCTGTCCCCACGCTGGACACAAAGAGGATTCTTCAAAACATGCATGTAGAGTTGAAATGTAGATAGGTTTCTTTTAAAAAAAAAATGAGGATGTTTACCACATTCACAAACACATTTTTGAGCACCTGGTCTGTGGTTGCTCTCCTAGCAAGGAATGAAATGAATTAGACACAGTCCCTTCCCCTAAAGGAGTGTGAATGGCAGGTGAACGTATTGATTTGTTCAAAAGTTGGAATACAGAGTTTTCAACAACATGGACAGGCAGGAGAAGGGAGGCCACTGAAATTGTATGAGCCCTGCTAGGGAAAGAATCGGCAGGCCACAATACCGTCTCTATATTAGTTAGCTATTGCTGCATAACCAACATCTCAAATTTAGTGGCATAAAACAATATACATTTATTTTTGCTCATGCGTGTATAAGTCAGCTGGATGGTTCTGTGATCTGGACCAGGCTCAGCTGATTTTGGTGGGATTCATCAATCTCCTATCAGCTAGCAGGTTGGCAGAGGGCTCCTAGGGGCTCCTGGTCTTCAGTGACCTCCTCTAATTCCTGAGCTTACTGCCATGGTGGCAGAGGGTTTCATGAGGGAAGAAGTATGCTAGGTCTAATTTAGGAACAAGCACATGCCCACTTCTGCTACATTCTGTTGGCCAAAGCAAGTCACCAATATTCAAGATATGCAGAATTAGACTCCACTCGACGGAAATTGCTGCAGAGTCACATTAGTAACGGTGTGCGGAAGGAAGAGTTTTGCAATCTCCCACAATCCCTTGCTTTGCAAAAAGCAAGGACCAGGACTGTGTGGCACGTTTAGGATATTATAAATAATGTTGCAGTAAATAACCTGTATTAAACTTTGTTCACAGTTCTGATTATTTCCTTGGAATAGATTTCTAAAAGTGGATTTATTACTGAGTCCAAGGAGAAGAACGTTTTAAGAGCACCAAGTGTACATTTTGAAATCTCCTTTTTGCAAGGTTGTAACAATTTACCCTCCCTCTAGCTCATCTTATGCTAACCTTGGCAAAATGGGAATAAGTTTCTTTTTATTTTTTTAATGTGCCATCTCATTGCTGTTTCATTTATTTTCAAACCTGTGAGGTTGAACGCTTTTTAATAATGTCTGTTTCTTCTTTCGTGCACTGCCTCTTTGGGCGCTTTGCAGCAAGGTAGATGCAATTAATCCCCGATTACAAATGAGGAGGAAATGGAGACTCAGAAAGGTTCAGTGAATTATTCAAGGTGGCCTAGCCAGCTGGAAGCAGAGCCTGGCTTCCAGGAAATCACTGTCCTGGTCTTTCACGCACTCCTGTGCCCCTGTATTGCTGGACAGAGGCTGAACTCCAGAAACGTTGCTGAGGACATGCTTAGAAAAGAATCAGGGACTGGCCTTGAGGAATCTGCATCCAGGCTCAGCAAAGCAGAGAGCTTCCGGGGCAGGGCTCACCTTGTGAGTTGGGTGTGTGACAGGCCTGAGATGGTGGCCAGGACTGCAGCACTGACAGAGGCACGGGTAATGTAAGGTCCACCGAGAGGAATCACGCACAGGCTGAATGGGGAAGACAACGTTTATGGCTACATCTGGGTGCAGACGGGCTGAAGCCGAACAAGGAGTCAGCAGCTAGTGCTGCTTGTCGAGCTCCTTTTACAGGGGCGAGGGTGGGAGAGCAGTTGCTGCGCCAAGGGCTTGTCTAGTTTGCCAGAGCACTCTGTCCGTGGTGACTTCGTAGACATGCGGGGAATCAGCTGCCAGGCATCTTCCCGTGGAGGGCGGGGGAGAAAAGCTCTGCGCTTTCCGGTGAGACGTGCAGACCTGAGCCCTGTTTTCCTCCGGGGTCTCACCTCCCGCCCCGCTCCCCTGCTCCTCTGCTCTCTCTCTCTCTCTCTCTCTCCTCAGCTCGCCCGCTACACCAAGGAGGGCTTTCTGCACTTGGGAGCCCTGGGGACCACCACGCTCCTCCCCGACACCCGCTGCCTGGTAGACAACTCCAAGAGCCGGTTGCCCCAGCTGCTTGACTGCGACAAGGTCAAGAGTAGCCTGTCCAAGCGGTGGAATTTCATCCAGGTGAGTGCCCCACGGACAGGGCTGGCACCCCAGGGTGGGTGAGAATGCCTAAGACCGCAGGACAGTCTGCTTTCCCAAGGGTACCCAGCAAAGTACGCGGAAGGTCTCCCAGCCCTGGGCCAGGCGCCTGGACCCAAAGCGTATTTGGGGGTAATTGGTGGGGGGATTTCTGTGGGAAACAGCCTTCTGGATCCCTTCAGGAGCTCTAGGCTGGGTTGGCTCTGATAAACTTTGGAAGGAGTGTGGGGGTGGTAATTTTCCTGAAATCTGCTAAGTACCTACAGCCAGTAGGATTAAGAAAGTCAGACCTCAGCCCTGGCTGGTGGCTCAGTGGATAGATTGTTGGCTGGGAATATGGACACCCTGGGTTCGATTGCTGGTTCGGGCACACAGGAGAAGCGACCATCTGCTTCTCTCCCCCTCCCTCTTCCCCTTCTCTCCCTCTTCCCCTCCAGCAGCTGGTGGCTCAGTTAGTTAGAGGGTATGTCCTAGACACTGAGGATAGTTTGGTTGATCTGGGTGCATCAGCCTCAGACGCTAAAAATAGCTCAGTTCTTGAGCATAGGCTCCAGACAGGGTTTGCCAGGGGGATTTTGGTTGGGGCACATGCGAGAGTCTGATTCACTATCTCTCCTTCTTTCACTTAAAAAAATAAAAAATCAATTTATAAAGGAGGGAGGGAGGGAGGGAGGGAGGGAGGGAGGGAGGGAGGGAGGGAGGAAGTTTGATCTCAAATAACCCTTATTCTGACACCATTCCCTACTGACGTTCATGTGGCCCCTGGTTCAGCCACTCAGCGTTGATGAAGCTTGTTTGTCTTCTGACTTAAGAATTTCCAGAGGAGCCCCCAATGATCCCTCCCCCAACACAAAGAAAGACTGTTGGTAGGACTGTCCTCCTTGAGAGGCCATGTGCTGGACACTGGTGGTTAAGCCTCTCTCCCTCCCTCCTTCCCCCCCCCCCCTCTTTTCTCCTTTCACCTGCATCTCCTCCCAGAACGGAGCCATTATGAATAAGGGCACAGGGCGCTGCCTGGAGGTGGAGAACCGCGGCCTGGCTGGCATTGACCTCATCCTCCGCAGCTGCACAGGACAGAGGTGGACGATCAAGAATACCATCAAGTAGTGGGGAGGAGCTGGGACCCCAGAGCCCGGCCCCCAGGACAGGGTCTGCCATGCTCTGGACCAGGCACACTGGTGGAGAGACAGCCAGGAGCAAGCAGGGGCTCATGGGCATCTGGGGCTTCTCCAGGGCAGCCTGGGGGCCCCAGACAGAGACGTTGTGTCCACACCGGGCACTTAGCTTCCATGAGGCTCCTGCATCCTGGTAAAACACCCCCACCCCACCCCAGCCCTTCTCTGGGAGCCCTGGAGCTGTGTCTCCTGAAGCCCAGATGTGGACCTGGTACCAAGGAGTGAGACATCCACAACTCCTTTGTCATCTCCCCCCCCACCCCCACGATCAGGACTGGACTGGCAGGGGCCTCCTTCTCATCTCTTATGGCAGCAGCTTCTGACTTCCACCCCAGCCCTCAGCAAAATGGTGAGGGGGACAGTGCTCAGCCCCAGCCTAGCTCCACCTGCTCAGGGCAGGCAGTGAGCAGGGAGGCCCTGAGACTCAGTTTCCCCTGAGGTTGCTTCTGTCCGGATATCCATTCACCACCAAGGCAGCCCCTCCCCCTGCCTGGGGGACTACAGCTCGGGATTTTCCTGGGCCCTCCCTGTGATGGCCTGTGAGGAGCTGACGCTTCCATGGTCACCTGGACATTCCTTAGGCTCCCGTGTTCCTGGGAGAGCTCTTCTGCCTGTGTCTGGAGGCAGCTGAGACAGGAACAGGCTGAGCACGCAGGGTGGCCTGAGCCGGGAGGAGCCCCCTGGCTGGAGCCAGGCCGGGGGCAGCTGTGCCTACCCAGGGAACAGGGAGCCCTGACTCATGGAGGCTGCCGCAGGGGGAGCAGCGAGGCCCCACCTGGAGCTCCAGGGCCAGAGCCAGCACAGCCGAGGGGGCCAGGACCCTTGTGGATGCTCTGGGCTCATCTCATTTCAGTCCGTGCTCTGCTGGCTGACAGGGGAGAAGGCAGTTGATTCCCCTCTGAAAAGTAATAATTTTTTTTCGATTGCCCTCTGGTTAGGGTGCACTTATAAATCAGAGTTAATATATGGACGTGTGTGCATGCATACGAGTATGTGTGCCTGTGTGGTGCGCGTGGCAGGATGTGTGCGGCTGCATGTGCGTGCGTGGCTGCATGTGCGTGCGTGCATGGGTGACACCATGTGGCCCGTGTGTCTGCGTGTCTGTGTCTGCGTGCGTGGTAGAGCAGGTTTAGAAGTGTGGCCTTGGGCTTGCCGCTTCATCGCTCGCCTGGATTAGGACGAGGCTGCTGAGAAGCTGGGGGGGGGGAGCTGGGAGGGGTTAGGGGAGCCACAAGTCTGACCAAAAGGATGTAGCTGGGCCTTTGCCCCAGACTGTGGCACCCCAGACAGAAGGCTGTCCTTCTGCCCGTTCCCATCTCTCCTTCAGGCTGTCCCCAAAGGCCAAGTCCTGCCCAGAACCAAACCCTGTAGTTGCCCAGTTTGGGGTTCATATGTCTCATTGTTGATGGTCAGCCCCGCCCCATCTCCCACCTTGTGAAATAAAAACACGTGAGCACTTCCCAAAGCAGCCTTGATGCCTCTTGATTTCCCCAGGCCTGGAGCTGGGGGACTTCCTACGGTGTGGCAGAGGGCTCCTGTGGTTTGGGGGTTTGGTCTTATTACAGGAAGAAGCCCTCACAGCCTGGAGCCGAGACAAATCCAGCCTGCCCTTGCCCTTGCTTTCCCTGCCCCCAGAGCAGGGCAAGCTGGCATGTGGCACTGGCTCCCTGACCCTCTGTCGGATCAGGAGGGTCAGGCTGGTACAGAAACCTTTAAGGAAGGGGAGGGTTGGGGGTGACCTGGCTGAGCCACCCAGATCCACCCCTCCTGCTGCCAGGCAGGGGCTTCACCTTTGGAGACCACGGAGCCTGTAGTGGAAGCATCTGCCCCTTCTGTTCATGGGAACATGAAACCCGAGAAGACGCCCGGCCCTCTGTCCTGGAAATGCTATTGTGGGAAGCGGAGGCTGGTGCTCCTTTCCCCCCGAGGAGGCCAAAGGCCTGTCTTGTTTGGTGTCACGCAACACAGACACGCTTAACGGCTGCTGATTTTTGTTGGGTTCTATGAGAATCAGGGTCTACAAGCTCACTGAGGGAAAACGCTGCTGCTTGGTGATAAGTTCGTCAGACCGAACACCCAGGGGCTCAGGGGAACAGGGAAGGGAAAGAGCTGAAGACCTGCGGGTTCCCACGTGGGCTCCAGGGAGACGCGGAGACCGTGTCACAAGGCCGTGCTTTGGGGAGGAGTCCTGCCCTGGCTGAGCCACGCTGTCTCCTGTGTGGGTCTTCCATTAGCTGAGACTGAGCCCAGATGCCAGTCAGGTTCTCAGTGGGCCCCTGTGCGGTCCTTCCTCCCACAGGAAAGGAGCCAAAATCACCTCAGACCAAAGAAGCCAAAAGAACTGCTCTGTTCTCCCACCAGGTCCAGACCCAGGTCTGGGCTGATGGGATGGGAGCCGACACCTGAAGCCCTGAGCATGCGCATGGCATTTTGGGCTCACCTGTTCTCTCAGACTGCACCCCTCATGACAGCAGGAAGTGTCCCGGAACTTCAAAGACAAACAGGGCTCTTCTTGAGTGTCACCAGCAGCAGGACAGAGTGTTTGGGTGGTTTCTTGTTTGGTGGAGGGGAAGAGGAGCTGGTTCAGGGTCGGCTTTGCCTCCAGGCACCAGTGTCTGTACTCCCACCCCCGGTTACGCATCCAGGAGCCTGGGTGGCCGTTCATACCTCACAGGCTGTCCGCACTCACCTGGACGTCTCCCCAGAGGTGAGGCCACCTGGGGAGAATGGCCGAGCATGAAGCCAGCGTCCCAGCCAGCACCCTCTCTGCCCTGCAGGGTCCCAGTGGGCCTGAAGGCCAAGGGCCAAAATAGAGAAGAGGAATTCACGAAGCCAGAGACGGAGGAGAGAAAAGAAGGAGGGTCCTGGGTGAGGCTGGGGGAGCCTGGGCTCCCCGGGCCTTGGGGGGAATTTGGACATCCCCGAGGCCCAATCTCTGCATGGGACTGTGGGTAGCAGGCTCTAAGCATGTGACTCAAGGGACATCTTATATGCTGTTGGGCAGATAAAATATATATATTATGCTTACTTTGTTGAAGATGGTGCTGCCCACGTGGAGACCGTCGCCCAGGTGATATTAATGTGTGTTAGGGGCGGGCTGTGGGCAGGCAGAATCCTTGTAGCCTGGGGCTTGGTTTTGGCATTAAGCCTTTCCCACCCTTTTTGATGTGGGTGGTACAATCCAATCATGCCTCAGAGAAGTGACTTTGTATTAGAGACTTCCCTGTTTTGTATATTGGATTAAAGGTTTGGATTTCTACACTATAAAATAGGGGTAGAGCGGGAGCTTGCTCTCTTGGTTCCTGGATGATTAGCATGAGAGAGCAGAGGGAGCAGAGCAGAGAGCAGAAAGAAGCCATGTGGCCAGGAGAAGCAGCCAAGATGGCGGAGTATTGAGTGAGAGGCCAGTTTGTGCAGTTTGACGCTGGAGAAGGAAGGAGATGGGGAACAGAGGTGAGTAAGTCTGGTGAGCTAGAAACCTTTGGTTCTAGGAAACTCGGATAAGTCAGTAGCTTTGTGAGCACTGAATGTGACTGGGTTTTGGAGCCCAGTGTATGTTTTATTTGCCCGCCGAGTGCAAGCTAGGATTAAAGATGACAGCCCATCAGTTCTTGGCTCCGTTGTTTCTTTACCGACTGTCCGAATCCAGTGCGAACCTGTATAGACCAGAAGACTGCTGTAGTGGTGGCCCTGGCCGTGGCTCCTGGCTTTACATATGCCCTCACCGGAAGTCGGCACCATCTGCAGTTTGTGAAGGGGCGGGTCAGTCTGCCTCACTCTCGGTCAGCACAGGCGGCTCTGCAGACAGCTGAGTTCGGACAGCCTTTGCTAGTCCCCCTGCGTCCACTCAGTCCCCTCTCCCTGCTGTTCCCCACTCTCCTGGATGGTGGCTATCTCCTTCTCTTTCCTCTATTCCCCCACCCTCAATTTATGTGGCAAAAAAAATCACAGATGGTATTTCTGATACATGTCCAAGCCGCCAAAGCTGATGTCTTTGAATCTATAGGTGTTATTTCTTCAATGTGTTCTTTATACTTACTTGGGGGGCTAGAAAAGGAGAAGAAATAGAAAAGGCTGGGAAAGCACAATGTGGGCCTGAAGCCACCGTCTTCAGCACTCGAAGCCTTTTTACTTGGGTTTCTGAAGCCATTTTTTTTTATTCAGCTGCTATTTTCTCCACTGTTCTTGGAAAGTATCCCCGTTTCACCAAGGACAGAAAAGTTCGTCCCGGGCAGAGCTGGGGACTGTCCCAGGGGCTGGGAATGGGGTCGCTGTCCCTCGTCTGCCTGCTGTTTCTTCTCCTTCCTCTTTGCTGCTCTGAGAAAGGCCGGTGTGGGGGTGGGATTGGGAGGGGCCTGAAGCCTGCTCCCAGAACCAGGAGGCCCATGAAATCTGGGAACTGCCAGGTGGCCAGGCTCAGGTTCTGGTCCCCACCTGTGGCTGGCGTTTCAGCCTCTTGTTTTGATTTGAGCTCCGGGTCAGTGGTTGGGCTGGCAGGTCATCGGCTCCAAACGCTAACCCCTTCCTCCCTCTGGAACCAGGAACCCCAGTCTCTTGGCCACTTTGCTTTCTCACTGATCCCGCAAGTTTCCTGGACCTGAGGATAGGGGTCGGTGGTGGGCCCAGACTATAGAGGCCCACTTCAGTTCAGTTGTGGTTTGCTTTTTAAGACTTTTTGGGAGGGAGGGAAGGAGGGAGGGAGGGAGAGAGAGAGGGAGGAGGGAGGGAGGGAGGAGTGATGAGGAACTAACATACATTGAGCAAGTGTGTGATGACTATCATGACCTTTAGCCTTTAAAGCTTCTATTGAGAGAAGAAAATAGATGCAATATATTGGGCCTCCCACCCCTAGAGCCTGGGCAGTCGTGAATGGGGTCTACACCTCTTGTCATACATGAGGCACTTGGTATATTTGCATATTCCAGTGTTCTTTCCCTTAGGAGGCTTGGGCTGATGGCTGTATCTTGCACTGTAGATCCCAGTTGGATTCCTGCCAACTGCCGCGGGCTCCAGCACTACCCGAGCACAATGAGCCACGCTGGGGAACTGAGCAAGCCAGCAGGGGTCACTGCTGCTGCTGATGGTTGCAGAACACGGGGGATGACCAGGCCTAGCCAGTTAGTATGGGCATCTTTAACAAATGGTCAGGGGGTTCCTATTGCTCCAGGATCACTATATCTAATCCACTCTGCCACTAGGTGCCCACCCACCCACCCATCCAGGTAATCACCCCATCTCTGCCTGATAACAAACATCTAGAGACAACTAGCTCTAAAACAACCCATATCCGTAGGCAGCAGCTTGACCAGTGGACAGAGTTCATTCCCAGAGAAGCAGTTAACTTTCTGGGTTACAGAAGCCATGTCCCAATTTGCCACTGGATTGGACATATACTGCGGCAATTGTTTATCTACTACTTCTTAAGAAAAATCACAGATGGAATCCTTCTAAAGAAAAAAGCATCCCTCATAGACCTTCAGGGTTAACATAATTTATTTTTCATTTTTTTGTTTCTCAAATATGTATAAACATAAAATGGCTTGTGCCGATAGACCCATTACAACTCCAAAATAAAAATAAATTTACAAGTCAAACCAAAGAAATCTCAAGCCGGTGATGGCATTGCTTACTGAAACAAAATCACTGCTGCTTCGTGTGTGGTGATGCCACCATCTTCTACTTTAGGCTCTTCCGTGCCTGGTGGTTACTAGATCCTCCCACTCACTTTTCTGTATGCCAGGTGTTTTTTAAAGCACTGATTTGCCATTCATTCATTTAGCACATACTTACTGAGCAATTACTACCCAACTAGGGCCTAGCTAACGATAGAGTGGTGGGCAAAGCAGATAGAAACCCATCTCTCCGGGAACCTATATTCCATCGACTTTCCTAACGCATTTATATTACATTGTCCACTCTCTTCTTCACTTTCGTCTGTGACAATTACTATAGAACTGTTTAGTGCCAATGCTGTTGTGACACTTACAAAAACCTGTGTCCCAAATTCACAATCAGCGCCAACTTCGTCATCCAGATCATTCAGAAAAGGCTTATATTCGTTTTCAGACAACCGTCAAAGTGAAGACACAAAATTTGAAAATTTTCTAGACATCTTGCAGCTGCTGGTGTCAGAGCCCCTCCCCCCCATGTGCCGGTGAGGTGCACCTGAGTCCCTGCATTTGTGTACTTGGAGCTGGTTTCCGAGTTCCATAAGGACCATTGTCCGTAGGCTGATGACGGCTCTAATTCCTATGCAAAGAACGTTCTTCCCACGGGGCATGTTTTCAATTCTTGCTTTTCTTATGATAGCTCACCTTTGGGTCATTCCCCAGCTTGTTACAATACCTGGAAAAGAACAAAATCTCCTAAGTGAAATCACAGATTTTTTTTTTTTTCATTTCAGTTTTTAATGTGAAGCAAGATCCCATAGGGAAGGATTTTGGAATGCACTGGTCAGAATGAGTGAGGTGCAGGGTTTAGTGACCTTAACCCAGGGGTCCTCAAACTATGGCCCGCGGGCCGCATGCGGCCGGGGCCCCGCCACACTTCCGGAAGGGGCACCTCTTTCATTGGTAGTCAGTGAGAGGAAGGAGCACCTCTTTCATTGGAGGTCAGCAGTGTCGCTCACATACAGTACTACTTCCGGTGACATGGGACGCACACGTCACGGCTCCAGAAGCGCGTCATATCACTTGTTACGGCAGTGACAAATATGGAACCGGACATTGACCATCTCATTAGCCAAAAGCAGGCCCATAGTTCCCATTGAAATACTGGTCAGTTTGTTGATTTAAATTTACTTGTTCTTTATTTTAAATATTGTATTTGTTCCCGTTTGGTTTTTTTACTTTAAAAGGTATGTGCAGTGTGCATAGAGATTTGTTCATAGTTTTTTTATAGTCCGGCCCTCCAACGGTCTGAGGGACAGTGAACTGGCCCCCTGTGTAAAAAGTTTGGGGGACCCCTGCTTTAACCGTTTATTGTTAGCTGACACTGATCCTTCCCTCTGTCCCGGGGGTCTGAGCTCTCCTCTGGCATGGATACCAGCCTGGAAGGCAGGGAAAGGGAGCCGTCCTGTGTGCATCCGCATGAACTTCGATGGTGCGGTTTCCTGGTAAGAAATGGCGTTTATAATCCTGTCATGAAGATAACAAATAAGAGCATCCCCACTGTTCAGGTTTTACATGTTCCCCAGAATTTTTTGCCCTTTGAAAACACACAAGGGGGGAAATGAAACTACCCTCTCCTGCCCCAAGTCACCAAAATGAACTTCTGATGTCCCACTTTCCGTCACTGAATGTCTCCGCATCGTTACAAGCCACGGCCTCTCCAGTTCAGAACTGTAGACACTTGAGTGGACGTTGCCAGTACCTTGAGTCACATGAGCAAGGCTCAGACAATGCGGGGGGTTTAAACACAAAGCTATTTAACTGCCCGGCTTCTGTGTGCCTCGGAGACCCGCCTGGCCCTGCGTTGTTTCACTCTGCTGTTTGTACCCACTTCTTGCATGTTCTTTAAAGGGGCTCCCCTGCCTGGGAGACACCAGAGGGACGTTCCGGTCCCGTGTGCACTGAAACAGTATTTCCACGCCACCGTTTACAATTTAGCTTCTCTTTGTTCCCACGGGCCCAACCCTAACCTACCACAAATCTGCCCAAATTAATGAGGTGCCAAGCGTCCCTCAGAGCTGCTTCTAGAATTCTTTTAGAGGCTAGAGTTGCCGCTCCAGCCCCTGGAGCGAACCCGCATTTCTTCCTGGAGAGTTTCTGTGCATTCTGAGCAGGAGCCAGCACAGTGTTGGGCTCAAAGCCCAGGGCAGTAGAGGACATAAGCTCTCTGCAGGAGCCTGGGGAGGGAGGGGCCAGAAACTCCTGCTGCCCATCAACACTAGGCTCCACCCGCCCCTGACCCTGATGGAGGGCTGGTGTGCTCCCAGGTGCTCCCAGGGCACGTGACAATCTCTGAGAGCTGTCCCATTAGGCTCCTGGCTGCGGGGAGATAAACAGGAGTCATGACAGCCTGGTGGAAGAAAGCTGTCATCTCTGCCCGAGGAGGAAGCAGTGCTTCTGGCCGTTTGGGGAATGTATTCGTTGTTTGGGGGGTTTTGTTTCTTTTAAGTTTCCATGTTTTAAAAATCCTCCTTGGCCCTGGCCAGGTAGCTGTGTTGGTTAGAGTGTCATCCCAGTAAGGTTGTGGGTTTGATCCCTGGTCAGGGTACATACAAGAATCAACCAATGAACGCATGGATAAGTGGAACAACAAATCGATGACTCCCTCTCTCTCTCTCTCCCTTCCTCTTGCTCTATAAAAATCAATCAATAAAAAATATTTTTAAAAAATATTTCTTAACCCAAAAGAACTATCCAGAGGGGCAGGGAGGTTGGCACTGGCGGCTAGAGGCTGGCAAAGGTACGTGTCGGCAGGTGTTTCTCTCAAACACAAGGTGGGTTTGTTTTTTGTGTGTTTTGTTTTGGTATTTTTGTTTGTTTCGTGTTTATTGCTTTCATGGACTCTCTATTGTTGGTGGGCTGGTTTCTCACTGCTGATGCTTGGTGGGATGTGTTAGGACAGAGCCGGCACTGTGCCTTGGGAGTGGATAGAAAAGTGTAGTTGTCACCATAGCTATGGCCATCACCATTATTGGAGCATGTGCTGTGTGCCAGGCACCACACCAAAGCGCCTGTGGGCATCCTCTCTTCATTCTCCTACAGAGCTCACAGCAGATACTACTGCTTTCCTTGACAGATGTGACACTGAGGCTCAAAGAGATCGAGAACCTGTCCTGAGATCACGGAGTCCATAAGAGGCAGGTGTGGGTTTCACACTCAGTCTGTGTCACCCAAAAGCACTTGTTCCTAACCATTGGGACACACAGCACAGCTGGCGGCTCTGCTCCCCTGTCTCAGTTCTGACAGGAAAGCCTCAGAAACGAGAGGAGGAGGAGGGCTGAGGCATTTCAGGACTACGTCTGGGTTCTCGGCGGTGCACCCTCAGCCCAGCGAGGAGCAGGGATTCATGCAGCACTGCTGACTTCCTTGAGCACGTGCCCAGGCCCTGGGAGGACCTGTCCCAGGAAGACAGCAGCGGAGACAGCAGTGGACTGAGAACAGCCAGTGCTGCCTTGGGCCCTGGCCTCCTTCCTCAGACGTCTGCTCCCCCATTGTCAGATTGAAGTACCCAAAAATGTGTTTACTTCGAAGACTCACAAGAAAGAATGGCCAGGTCGGCCTGAAACAGTTCAATGAGTCCTCAGCAGGCTAAGAAAATAATCTTGTTCAAACAAGTCCAAAAGCAAGAAAAAAAAAATTGGTTTTGGTCATTTTTCTAATTAATTGTTGGTAAGTACAAGTAAGTCAGAACAGAAGGAAAATAGCCCGAGTAATTCCACCATCCGGACATGCGTATGAACGTCGCTCCCATTGCTTCTGTGCGTATGGGTCCCTATAACTCCATCTGTATGATACGTAATGGGGTCGTGGCATGATTAAACTTTAATGGGATAAATGGAATTTCCCGCACTTTGATCCAAAAAGCCAGCTGTACTAATGTGTGCCAGGGGAGTATAAAACGAAGCGGGCTTTATTAAATCACTGCCTCAGTATGGGTCAGCAGTCTCCAAGCGGAGCCACTCGGATCTTGGCGTGGAAAATGCAGGATGAAGTGATTGTCCTGCTGCCCGGGAAGTCCACACCAAGAGGGCAGCCAGGGTGGAAATGAACCCAGAAATCACGTCTTGTCAAGGAAGAAACCAAGTGTGTTGAACTTGGAGGAGATGGTCACCGCCTTAAAGATTCAGCAGGCCACAGGGTGGGGTGGGGGTGGGGGGGGTGTTGGAGAACACCCATGGAAGAAAAGCCACGGTTTTGATTTGTTCTTTGTGACTCCGTGAGTCAGAATGGGGCCACGTGGGTGGGAACCGGGCTACGGCTTTGAGCTCAGGGTAAGGATCTGCTTTCTAATGAAGCCGTCCTCCCAAAGCTGGGATGGAGGTCTCAGGAAAAGCTGAGTTCTGTTCTGGGAGAGGTTCAAGCAGAGTAGCTGGCCTTCAATGTCACTGCCCGCGTGTACTGATACAGCTCTGCTGTTCTTAGATACCTTATGGTGGCTCTGTCCCAGTTTCCAGCGCAGGTAAGAGCGTGAGCTGGGTGCTGGGTGAGTGACAGAAGTGGGTCTCAGGAGCCCTCCTCTTCACAGAGATGCACATGCCAGCTGTGAGGTGACACTTCCACCTGTTACATGTCCCTTCTGAAGAGGAGGGTCAGACTCGACAGGTCATAGTTTCTTTAACGGCATGAGTCACAAAGAGGAGAATTTAGTTGTGGGCAAAGTCAAAATGAGCATCCCTGTGTTTTTGTTTCAAAAAATAAAAATAAAAATCAACAGGCTTATATTAGGTCTGGCAAGGAGAGGAGAAGAAGGAGCCCTTCGTAGACGCTTGTGGTTTTAAAATGTTTCCGTGGGAAGAGGTTAATCTATACAGAAAAATGGCACATAAATTATGTAAATACTTCCCGCTAAAAAGGGGACAGCATGACAAATTAGAAAACAACTCCCAGACACAGACAACAGTATGGTCATGACAAGAGGAAGAGGGGGTGGGGGAGGAAGAGGCAGGTAGAGGGGGATAAATGGTAGGACAAGGAGACGGACTGAGTGGTGAACACACTATATCAGGGGTCCCCAAACCATGGCCCCCTGAGGCCATTTATCCGGCCCCCGCCGCACTTCCACACTTCCGGAAGGGGCACCTCTTTCATTGGTGGTCAGTGAGAGGAGCATAGTTCCCATTGAAATACTGGTCAGTTTGTTGATTTAAATTTACTTGTTCTTTATTTTAAATATTGTATTTGTTCCTGTTTTGTTTTGTTTTGTTTTTACTTTAAAATAAGATATGTGCAGTGTGCGTAGGGATTTTTTCATAGTTTTTTTTTATAGTCCGGCCCTCCAACGGTCTGAGGGACAGTGAACTGGCCCCCTGTGTAAAACGTTTGGGGACCCCTGCACTATATATACAGTGTGTAGATAATGTGTTACAGAATTGTGTACCTGAAACCTATCTATATAATTTTATTAACCAATGTCACCCCAGTAAACTCAATAACAAATAAATTAAAAAATAAAGAGGGGGAGCATAACTTCCCACTTCTTGAATGTGAATTCCTTTCAAAGAAGAGAATACGGAAAGGGGAGAAAGAATCGCTGTCCAGTGGAAACACCAGGCAAACCCTACTTGCGCCAGGTGTTCAAGGTCAACATCAGCAGCCACAAATCATGTGGACAGTGCGTACCATGGATACGATGTGATGAAAACGGCACTTTGCCTCTGTGGTCTTCCTCCAAATCACCCATGACTCCAGTTGTATCATTAAGAAAACATCAGCCAAATCCAGTAAAGGAGCATCCTACAAAACACCTGCCCAGGACTCCTCAGAACTGTCAAGGTCATCAGAAATAAGGAATGTCGGAGAAAACAGCACAGCCAAGATTAGCCTAGGGGGACAAAGCATTCACCGTATCTCCCCATGAATAAGACGCATCCTTATTTGAAAACTTTGGGGTCTAAAAGCTGGGTGTGTCTCACACAGTGGTTGTGGCATTTCAGATGCCATAGATGGAACTGAGGACGAGGCAATATATGAAGACAGTGATTCGTCATCAGACATGGATGAGGACAAGCTAATGGATGGGAGTTCTGACAGTGATGAAGAGTTGTATGAATTTTATGATGAATAAAACTTGAGTTCAATAACTTTATGTGATACATTTTTTTTTCCAAATTTCAGGCCCCAAAATTAATGTGCGTCTTATACACAGTAGTGTCTTATACATGGGGAAATATGGTAATATGGTATTTTAGATGGGACCCTGGAACAGAAAAAAAATAAGTAAGAAAATATGAATGCATTATGTAGTGTAGTTAATAATATATCAATATTGATTAATTGTAATAAATGTATCATAAAATGTTAGTAATAGCTGAACTGTGTGTGTGGGGAGGGTGGTGTATTATGAGAACTCTTTGTACTACATGCTTAGTTCCTTGGTAAGTCTAAACTGTTCAAAAATAAGTCTCCTACTACATACTACTACTGCTAATAAAAAAGTGCTTCATGGCCATTGTCTCACCCAGTCACCTCAGGCAGCCCTGGCCGGTTCTGGATTCCAGGGTCTGGGAAGGGACTGTCCATGTGCCCAGGAGGCAGCTCTGCCACTCTCTTGCACTCAGCCACTATTAGCTGTGACAAAGAAGCTGTTACCCAGAGGCGTTCTTCAGCTGAAGCCATAAAATTACAATGATACAGGCAGTCTAGTCGATACCATTAATGACTACTATGGAAAAGCCAATCAGAATTTGGATCTGTGAGAATCTATCTTTCTGCTCCCTCAGGAAGTAAGAGACTGCTGCCTGCCTACCCAATATCCCCTTCTTCTTTAGTAGGAAAACCTCAGTATTGCTGTCTACAGCCAAGTGCCCAGCTAAGAAACTATTGTACATTTCCTAGCTTCCTTTGCAAATAGGGATAGCTGATGAGAAGTGAAGGTCACTGTGTGGGACCTCCAGGAATGTTCTTTAAAGAAACCCATTCTACTTGGAGATATACCCTTTGGCCCTTGCTCCTTTTCCTTCTGCCTGGAACATAGACATGATGGCTGGAGCAGCAGCAACCATCTTGCAATTAAAGGGTACCTTTGATAAGAGTACAGCAGAAAAGAAAGTTCTCTTTGGCTCCTGATGAAGCAAGCTACCATACTAACTCTGAGTCACCTCCTTAAGTGTTTCTTTACATGAGAGAAAACTAAGATGAAAAATAAACCTTTGGTTTATTCTGAGTTTTTAGTTTCTTGATATATGCCATTAGTAAAGACTGATTTGGAATAAAATTTCTGCTGATTCAGGAAACACTGTGGTCTAAACTGTCTGAAGCAATGGTTCTCCCCTGCAGGTGAAGATGTGGTGTGGGTATGGGCTCCTCTGGAGCCCAGGAGAGCATGAGTTGACTTGATGGGCGTCTCTCTGGGGCTGGGCTTTTCTGGAAGTGGGATTGCTTCCACCAGTCTCCCTTTCCTCTTCTGGGTTGGATGCAGACAACAGTGGGGTCTCAGAGGACATAAGGTCTCAGTGGAGCCATGAGATGGGAGGATTCTCAGCCTGAGTGACTGTATGAAAAAGACCCTCTCCTTGACCTAAATCCCAAACCAAGATTGTTTTGTTGAGCCGCTCCATGTTTGGGTCTATTTGTTACTGCGCTTTAGCCAACCCTAGCTAATATCATACAAGGTCATACATAGTGTGTTAGTTATCTACTGCTGCAGAAAAAATAATCCCAAAACTGAGAGATGTAAAAACACATTGAGGAGGTCACAGCTTCTGTGGGTCAGCTTCCAAAGGCAGCTTAGCTGGCCCCTCTGCTTCAGGACCTCTCACAGGCTGCAGCTTGGTGCTGGCTATGGCTGGAGTCATGGCAAAGCTTGACTGGGGAGCAAGCTCCTTTCAAGATCCAAAGTAGTGGGATGATTCAATTGAACTGAGGGCCTCAGTTCTTTGCCACGTGACCTTCTCCAGAGGGCAGCTGGCAACATGGCAGCTTCATCAGAGCAGCAAACGAGAACACCAAAGATTGCAAGAGTGCCAAGATGGAAATCCCAGTCCTGTGTATCTGAACCTCAGAAGTGATATCCCATCACTTTCGCCACATTACATTTGCTAGAAGCGAGTCACTGGGTCCAGCCATGCTCAGGGAGGAGACGCACAAAGGCCTGGATGCCAAGAGGCAGCAGTCACCACACATAGTTAGGCCTCACAAGAACCCCACTTAAATCCAATATTTAATCTGATTGGATTAGGCCCCTTTAAACAAGGAAACTAAGACCCAAGGAGGTTAAGTAGCTTGTCACGGGTTACTCAGGTCATCAGTTGTAAATGGAGGCAGCCCGTGAGGTACCAGCACCTGTGCTTGTCTGACCACACCACCATCCAGGCTGCAGGTGCATCGCAGGGGCGGTGAGGTCCCTGGAGGAGCAATCAATCATGTGAGAGTCTGCGGGAGCGCCCGCCCACCCACTGTAAGCCGCTGCGGAGTCCAGTTTCATGACCTGCAGGGTGGTCCCCAGCCCCATAGTCTTAGAAGGGAATCGTGGGGGAGGGGCAGTGTGAGAGAGAATGGGAGAGAGAGAGGCCGGCAGAAAGGATAGGAAGAGATAAAAGGAACACATATGAACAGAGTTTAAAGAGAGCGGGAAAGAAGCACAGAACTACAGGGAGAAATAAAGAGAATAAAAACAGAGAGAGACATGGGAGAAATATTTGGAAAGAAAGGTGAAAAGACAGAAAAAGCGACAAAAAAAGAAAGAAAGAAAAAGAGGCAGAAGAGGAGAGTGTCAAGAGTGGGATCGACAGGCAAAGAGAAAAAGAGGCAGAAGAGACCGGGCTGGTCACCCAGATCTATCTTTGCAGGCACATCGTTTTTTAGGGAAAGAGAAAAGCAGGTGGGCGCTTCTGGAACCTGTGTACCTGGCGCCCCCTGGTGGAAGTTTGAATTACACTCCACAATGTCTTGGGCACCGCCTCTGGGTACCAGTAGAAAAGATGGGAGACTGAAAAGGACAGAGAATTGTGAGTCCTCCCGGGTTGCCCTCAGCTCTGTTTGTCCCTGTTGTGTGGAGCGGTTGCCATGGTTGCCAAGGACGGTGGCAGGGTGTACAGTGGGGTGGGGAGTTGACGATTGGATGTGTGTGAGGGGAAAGATGCGGTCGGGGCTCCGTGGAAGTAAGGTCTTGGGAAGAAGGTTCAGAGCGAGGCAGCTGCACCCCCTGCCGGCGCCCGACAAGGATTTCCGTTGCTGCTTTCCTCAGTAAGGACTTCAAAGAAAACCCGGGGTTTGTGACACTGGAGTGGTTCCTCAGGGATGAGGAGGGGGAGGAGCGGGTCAGGGGGGACCCGCGCTGCCTGGTACCAGCCCTGCCTGGGCTGACCTTGCCCCTCCTAGCATTTGCCAGCCTGCCAAGGGTTTTGAGCCCTTCCCTGGCCATGGAAACCTGTGGCCGTCTCCGGAAGCTGTGGATCCCTTCCCGGAACAACACATCAGAAGTGTGTAAGACAAAGTACATAGGATTACAAACAAACCCCATTACGTAAAAATACACTAACTTTAATTATAATTTAGGAAATACACATATACCTTTTAATTATTCATTAAGTAAGTGATAGATTCAATCGCTATGATTTAAATGTTGTATGAGTATGGATAATACTGTGTTACAAAATTTCTGGCCCTGGCTGGTTAGCTCAGTCAGTTACAGTGTCATCCCAGAAGCAGAGGTTGCCGGTTCAATCCCTGGTTCAGGTCACATACAGAACAGATCGATAGTCCTGTCCCTCTGTCTCTCTCTCCCTGCCTCTCTCTCTAATAAAAATAAAATAAAATAAATAAATCTGCCCTTTACTATTCGACATGAAGCTACGTGTGGTTTCTATGGGTGACAAAGGTACAGGTACCTTTCCATCTACTATGGTTTGTTGTCTACTTTGACAATGGTAGGAAATGCTCAGTGTCATTTAGAGGTGAAACTAAGGGCACAGTTGTTTTTCCATCGGAGTTCACAGACTCCCTGAATTCTGCAGATGGAGGCTCTAGGGGTCCGTGGACCTGAGGTTCAGAAGCTGCAGAGGTAGAGTTCTTGCCTAGCTCTTACCTTGCCAAGACACAGCCTGATGCCACACAGGCTTCTCAGAGCCAATGCCCCCACAGGATTAAAGGCATGCAGCAATTCAAAGGAAAGATCTCCTGGTTAGCAATAAAAACAGTGGCAGTAATGCACTTCAGAATAAGAATTATGGCCAAAATATCAGAGCCTAAAGCTCTCCGACATCTCTCACAGCAATATATTTGCTGATTTATCTCCACGGGCAAAGGAAATAAAAGACAGGATAAACAAATGGGACTATATCAAACTAAAAAGCTTTTGTGCAGCTAAAGACAATAAGAATAGAATAAAAAGACAAACTACACAATGGGAGAACATATTCAACAATATGTCTGATAAGGGGTTAATAACCAAAATTTATAAAGAACTTGTAAAACTCAACACCAGGAAGACAAACAATCCAATCAAAAAATGGGCAAAAAAAATGAATAGACACTTCTCCAAAGAGGACATACAGATGGCCAGAAGGTATATGAAAAAATGCTCACCATCATTAATCATTAGAGAAATGCAAATTAAAACCACAATGAGATATCACCTCACACCAATCAGAATGGCGCTCATCAACAAAACAACACAGAATAAATGCTGATGATGATGTGGAGAAAAAGGAACCCTCCTGCACTGCTGGTGGGAATGCAGACTGGTGCAGCCACTGTGGAAAACAGTATGAAGATTCCTCAAAAAATTAAAATTTGAATTGCCTCTTGACCCAGCTATCCCACTTTTAGGGATATACCTCAAGAACACCATAGCATTGTTTGAAAAGGAGAAATGTACCCCCATGTTTATGGCAGCATTGATCACAATAGCGAAGATCTGGAAACAGCCCAAGTGTCCGTCAGAGGACGAGCGGATTAAAAAGCTGTGGTACATATATACAATGGAATACTATGGGGCCATGAAAAAGAAGGGAATCTTACATTTTGCAACAATATGGAGGGACCTGGAAACTATTATGTTAAGTGAAATAAGCCAGGCAGAGAAAGAAAAATATCATATGGCCTCACTCATTTGAGGAATCCAAAGGACAATGTGAACTGAGGAATGGAATTGAGACAGAGGAGGGATCAAAGGGGCCAGAGGAAAAGAGGACAGAGGGAAAGGGGGTGATAGGATGGGATAAACCTGAAGGGAAGGGGGGAGGATGGCAAGGGAGATGTTGAGGGGAATACGGGGGAGGGGGGATACATTTGGGGCAACACTAGAATCTATGTAAACATAATAAATTAAAATCAATTTTAAAAATACCAGTGCCTACAGCATGCCGGGGCTTTATCTCATTCCATCTGTCCACCCCAAACCCCTAACCAGCCCAGATAGCCTTCAATCGCTCAGAATGGTGCTGATTGCCTGGGTCACCACAGCCAGCACCATACCCAGGTCCTCGGAGGTGGCAGGTGAGAACAGAGTCTGGGAACCTGCCTCTCAGCTTGCCCGGGAGCCTCTGCAAGACGCTCTCAGTCTGGGAATTGCGCTGGTCACTGCTTCTCCTGTTGCTCTTAGCTCTCAGTTCCCTTGGGCCAAAGATACTGACCTATGTCACTTACTCTGATGGCCTGTTTCTCTGGTTTGGCCTCCAATGGAGCCTTTGCCCCAGAGTGTCTCTCTAGACCTTTAGATGGGAAGCATTCTGGTCCTTCGGTTGAACACACAGGACCTGGTGTAGCCTTTTAATTAGGCCTTCCTGACGGCAGAGGAAGATCAGGAGGGTAACAGATGCTATTGGTGGCCCGCCTGTTTCCCTAAGCTGCTATGCTACAAGCTCGGGCCAACTTCCAAATGCAGTACTGCCATCTCTGCCTGGGGCCACCCGACAGGAGAAATGATAAAATCCAGCTTCCTCGCTGTTCAGAAAGGAAAATATCTGAGCCAGTAGAATTTGGGAGGCCATCCAGGCCATTTCCCTGAATCTCCCATGAGGGATTAAACTCAAGTTACCCACGGTGGTAGCTGGCTTTATCCATTCCTTTCTGTGTCCCTTTGTCACTTTCCTACTGGTTTCATGAATATCCCAAGTAAACAACCTGTCCTTAAATCCTTCTCAGCATCTGTTTCTGAGGGGGACCGAGCTAAGGCACATGGCCACATCCCCATCTGGCACGACAGCTCCAGGGAAAGGACTGTGGTCTGGGGGCACAGTCGGTCTCGAGTCCTGGGCTCTTTGAGGAGGAGCAATCACAGCTAGCCGGCTCCAGTCGCGGACCCCAGACCCAGACCCAGACCCTGAAGGCCCTCCGTAGGCACTGAGAGGGGTAAGCGTTTCGGTGGGGTCTTTCTAAGGCTTCTATGGATGTGCTAACCAGCTGAGGACAAAGTGGGTATATCTGTGAGTCAGGCATAAGAATTTCCCTCCTTCTCCATGCCTTCAGAGAGACTACTCTAGGCTGTCCTGCATGGCAGCTGGTGAGGACCCGTCCATGGGTTCAGGATTTTACAAAGGATAAAAGGAGCTGGCTTCTCTCACTTCAGTAAATGACCTGCCATCATTCTCCCCTAAGGCGAAGCTGTAGCTCACCTGCCAGAAACTCCAGGGGAGGCCTGGATGTCCAGTCAGGCAAACGACGTCCACATCTGTGATCTCCCTTCAGACACAGCAGAGCAGTCTTAGGGGCACGGAGCAAGAACCAGCTCTTACGGCTACAAGCAGATTCTCAAGGTCCAGAGGCCAGTTACTGTGCCCACAGCTCACGGGCAGGCGTGGCCAGGAAAGCCCTTGAACCGCATAAGAGTTCAGTTAGGACAGGACATTGTGCCCCAGAAGAGCGCTGAGGTTAATATGGAATGTGAGGCCCGCGGGCACCATATAGAGAACCTGCAGGATTTGACAACTCTCTGCTTTCTGGGCCCTGCCTGAGTCTGAGAGCTTCCTTCCCAAAGGATTCAGGATCAGACACTGTGGTGGTGCCATCTAGTGAGTAAGAGACAAAATGTCACCAGCAGAGGGTCCTCAGACTGGGCGAGGAAACCATTGCGTCAAGGGTGGGAAGTGGCTGCGAAGCCCCCTGGCTCCCTTCTAGTTCCCCTGTGCCCCTCGGTTCAACTTCAAACAGGCTTCCTCCTGACTCGAGGCTTCCCCTGCACAGAGCATTTCCTTTCAAAGCTTGTCAGTGGAAAGTCTCTGCCCCCTTGAAATGGATGTAAATCTCCAGCCTCTTGCCAGTTTTACCACACAGGGAAGTCGTTCTCAAAGAGCTGGGGGCCATCCCTTTGAACTGTAGTCATCAAAGACCACAGTGTCCTTATCTCCCAGGTTCTGGGGGGAGGGGCTAGGAGGCTAACATAGATGGGCATGGGCGATGGGCATGGGCAGTGGGTACCAACTGGTGAACGCAAATGACCTGACCACAGAGAAACCACTGGCAAACTTGGGACTAGCTCAACGTGCCGAACAGTTCCCACTCACCACCCTCCTGTGTCCGTCCACCCGACACCCTCGCTCGTTTCCCAGCAGCTCCCCCAGCGCGTAGAAACCCTGCAGAGCAGGGCTCAGTCTCTCTCCTCTATGGAAATAGACTTGGATCAAGTCTTCCCTGCTCGCTCAGCTTTGCCTCATACAACTTTTCTGTGACGCAGCTCTCCTCGGGGCCCCTCCCCAGGGCCTGTGTCAGCCCTGGGCTGCCCTCGAGTGCTTCAGGGGCAGCAGAGCCCCCACCCTCCGCCTCACACCCATCGAGGGAGACATTCTGCCCACACCTGGCTCTCCCAGGCTCCTGCTGCCCATGCCCACCCCCTTGCCCCAGCTCAGACTATCGCTTGGCAGGGCAACTCCTGCCCGGGGTATGGGAGTCAGACAAAGCTTAAGGACTGCTCGGGGAGAAGCTTTCAGTGCTTAGCTTCTCTTTGAGTCCTCCCTCCCTCCCTCCCTCCTTCTCTTCCTCCCTTCCCCTCCATCCCTCCCCCCCTCCTTCTTTTCCTCCCTTCCCCTCCCTCCCACCTCCCTGCCTCCCTCCCTCCTGCTCCCTCCTCCCTCCCTCCTTCTTCCCTCCCTCCCTCCCTCTTCCTCCCTCCCTCTACTCCCTTCCTTCCTTCCTTCCTTCCTTCCTTCCTTCCTTCCTTCCTTCCTTCCTTCCATTTTTCCATTTTAAACTGCTGCTGGCTTCAGGTACAGAGGTAAGTGCTTTCACTTGGACTCTAGCCCATGTGAACATGGGGTCTCGAGAGAGAAGCAGAGGTTGACTGGCACAGTGTGCTTGCTGGGCGTGATGTCTTCAGGACACAGGTGAGGCAGCCCCCACGCCCTGCTGACTCGGACAGCAGCTGCAGCTCCACTCCACTGACAGCCCCTTGGGCCCTCCCGAACCCAACCAAAAAACTTGATAATATTCAAGTTTATTTCCGTAAGCTGTGCTTCGACTTCTATTCTTAACCACAGTAGATTTTCCAGATTCAGTGGAACTGGCTTTCACCAAACAAGTTTGCGTTTTACTTTTGCATTGGATTTTATAGTTTTACACAACAAGCAAGCCACCCGTTACAGACGGATCACAACACTGGATAGCGATCAGGAGACCTAGTGGTGTCCCTGACTGTCGCCTGTACTGTGTCACTGGACAGCTTAGTTGGCTTCTCTAGAGCCATCCTTCTTGCACAACTGAGAAGAGTCCTGCTGCTCTGGCCCATGTGGTGGAGAGTTCTGAAGACTGAGCTATTTGCTGGCCCTCAAAGCTGTGCTTGAACAGGCTCACAAGTAAATATATGTTGATAGCAGATGCCAAAAAATAGAAGAGACTCAGTGACTTTCTCTGTTATTCATGGAATTCTGGGAGGAATGAGGGCAGTCAGATGTCAGACCACCCACCCACATCCCCTTCCCACACCCACCTCCTCCTGTGGCTACGCCCCCTCATCCTGGGGCCGCCCACCTCAATTAGAAAATGCCATTCACCCACAGTCTGCAGCCTTGGGTTCCATGGCCCCCTGTCTCAGACGTCAATCGTAAGTAATGATTCTGAAGATTAGGAAGTTGACAGTTGCCTGAAGGGCCATTTCTAATTTATCTAAATATTCTTTACCTCGGTGGTCAATTCGTGGTATTGTGATCCCTGAGAAGTCTGAGGGGGACCCTGCCTTGACCCCTCTGAATTTTATTCATTCTGAAGTTGAGGAGTGAAATCTCTGAGTGTTTGATGTGGGGGGGAGGGGCTCTGACTGGGAAGAAGTTTGGGTCAAGAAAACTGTTTCTCTGTCTCTCCACATTCGCCTCAAGTCTTCTTTTTGATGTCAGGTCTTCAGGGGTCCGTGAATGAGCTATAATTTTATAAAAATAGACTAAAATGTAGGGTCTCAGGAGTGCAGATTCCCACTGTTTCCTCTCTTCAGCCTCCTTCTCTGGAGCTCCTGTGCCCGGCACCAGGGGTGGGTGGACAGGCGACCGTGAACTTGACTGTTCAGAGTGACAAAGTCCCTTCTATTCAAAAGCAATCTTTTTAGGTAAACAGGTGATTCAAAGTTCAAACTTCTACTCTCATCTGCTTTGCTTCCAGGATTATTGAGCTACAATTGACACATAACCTTCTATTAGTCCAAGGTATACAACATAATCACTTGATATCTGTGCATACGGTGAGAGGATTACCACAATGAGCCTAATTAACATCCATCACCTCCCATAATTACATATTTCTTCTTGTCATGAGAACTTTTAAGACCTACTCCCTTAGCAACTTTCAAATACATAATGCACCTGCAGAATATAGTCAGCATGCTCTCCGTTACATTCTCAGGACTTATTTTATCTTATGACTAGAAATTTGTCCCTTCTGGACCCTCTTGACTCATTTCCCCCACTCGCCACCCCTGGAAACCACCCAACTGTTCTGCTTATCTATGAATTTGTTTGTTTTTTAGATCTCACCTATAAGTGAGATCATACAGTATGTATCTTTCTCTGCCTGACTTATCTTACTTAGCATAATGCCCTTAAGATCTACCCATGCTGTTGCAAATGACAGGATTTCCTTCTTTGTTATGGCTGCATAATACTCCGTTGTATATATGTATGTTGTTGTGAGTCAGGGGCACAGAGAGAGAGATCAGCAGACGAAATCATCAAGGACTAGCAAAGGACCACCACTCGCTCAGGCAAATGACCCCGAGTTCGCCCTGTGTCCTAATTTTATTCACAAGACTTCAAAAGCTTGTTTACTGAGAAATTGGCATAACATCAAGTGTAACTTTTACTTAAAGATACATGGAGTGCACCTGCAAGATAGCTTAGTAACAACATAATATCAGAAGGCATTAATTGCTATTGCTTCTATGGATCCCATAACATTCCTCTCCTTATCTTAAGGGATAACCTTGGAAAGTACAGAAATCTTATGAGAATGTTTTACTGAGAAAAGCCCAGCAACTGCCTTCAGTCACATAGACCTGTTTCAGTGACCCGCCTTCAAGTCACAAAACAATTCTCTTGGCAAAGCATTCTTTTCTTGTTGGCTGTGTTCCCATCCAAGGCCATACAATGGGTTATTCCACTACATATGTACCATGTCTTCTTTATCCAATCGTCTGTTGACGGGCTCGTAGGCTGCTTCCATGGTTTGGCTACTGTGAGTAACACTGCAGTGAACACGGGGCTGCAGGTATCTTTTCGAGGTAGGAATTTTCTTTCCTTTGGATATGGTTCCCAAAATGAAATTGCTGTATCCTGTGGTAGTTTTTAATTTTTTGAGGAATCTCCATATTGCTTTCCATAGTGACCGTACCAATTTACATTTCAGCAGCATACAAGGTTCCCTTTCCTCCACACCCTCACCAACATGTATTACCTCCTATTTTTCTTATAATAGCCATCCTCGCATGTGAGATGATAGCTCATTGTGATTTTGGTTTGCATTTCCTTGATGACTGGTGATGTTAAGCATCTTTTAATGTATCTGTTGTCCGTTTTTATGTCTTTTTTTGGGAAAATGTCTGTTCAATGCCTCTGCCCCATTTTAATTTTTTTTTCTTTTGCTATTGAGTTGTAGGAGCTCTCTATATAGTATGGATATTAACCCCTTCTATGGTTTGCAAATATTTTCTTTATTTTATCCCGTCACATAAGTTGCCTTTTCATTTTGTTGAAGATTTCCTTTGCTGTACAGAAGTTTTAGTTTGAGGTTGCTCTCATCATTTTAAACCGTCAGGTTTAAGTATTTGCAGGTGTGAAGGGCAGAGGTATCCCTGGTCCGTATACAGTCCTCGGGGTCACTGTTGACCTCTCTTGGGATGTACCTCATCCTGTGTCACATGAATGATCACAGCAATCAACTAAATCAGAGTGGCATCCACCTCTAATAACTAAAGGCAACTTCTGGGCACAAAGGTGCCATACTTTTGGCCATCTTATCCTGTCCGCAGGCTTCTTCTGTATCCTTGGTCCCTTCAATAATTCCAGGTCCCTACAGTGGTGCCTGCAACAACTTCTGAACTTCCTATGGGCCCCATCCATGCCCCAGGGGACTGGGAGCCTCCTCGGCCACTCTGGGCTGGGCACTCTTTCTATACACTACTCTGGCCACCACATGCTGGTATAGAGCACCTCGGCTGTACCTTACTTCCCCACAAAATTCCAAAGCCCTGGCCCCTTTGGCTCCTTCTCTCTTTCCTCCCCTCACTAAATCTCCCCAATAGAACGTCATCAGTGAAAGGAGAAGGGGAGCCCGCTCTCCTCCTGCAGGGCAGAACCTCCCTCCACCGGCAGACACACATCCGCGCCACTTTGCTCTTGCTCTGTAAAGGGAGGCTGTTGGAGTCTAGAAATCCTCTTCACTGCTAACAGAGCTTACAGCTTAGAGAAGGCCCCCAAATCTAGAACATCAGCTTGAATAGGGCCGTGGGA
This sequence comes from Saccopteryx bilineata, assembly GCF_036850765.1. Taxonomy (NCBI): domain Eukaryota; kingdom Metazoa; phylum Chordata; class Mammalia; order Chiroptera; family Emballonuridae; genus Saccopteryx; species Saccopteryx bilineata. Next base: position 271,290,426 of record NC_089493.1, read on the forward strand.
AGTATCTTGGCCAATTCGGCTGGTTTTCAGGGTAGGAAATGAAGCTCTGAAAGAGGAAGGTACTTGTCGCCCCCTAGCTGTCACCAGCGGCACAGAGACAAGACTTGTGGACTGGCGGCCTCATAAATGGAACAGGATTAATTCTGGAGCTCGGGGAACAGGGAAACAGGTGACCTCCCCATCCTACAAATACAAATAGAAGAGCTTCTGACCACTTTCTGTGCCTGAAGATGTTGCTGCCAACCATAATTGGCAAGATCAAGGTTTGACAGAAAGCAAGATAAAGGGGATTAAAAGTAACATTAAACATTTATTTTAAAAAAAACAGGTAATAAAACTTCCTCTCAAAACAAATCATATTCTTGGGCATTAAGGACCTTGTCTTGTAGGTAATCCTTTTTCTGAATTATCATATGTAATTGTTTGGCAAATGCCAACAGTACATGCTAAGGCAAGTTTTCCTACTTGTCCTTTCTCTCCTCCCTCCCTCCCTTCCTTAATTCCTTCCTTCCTTCCTTCCTTCCTCTCTTCTCCATCACTTCCCTTTCCTTCCCCTCTCCTTCCCTTCATTATTCCCTTTCTTCTCTATTTCTTTTTTCTTTTTCTCTTCCCCCAAGGGCCTGTGCTCAGTTGTGGACCCTATGTGACCTTGCCACATATGACACAGTGTGCAAGCTCATGTCCCTGAGCTGGGCCTGGTCACCACAGAGGGACAGCCTGCAGCATCACAACGCCCTTGGTGCTGACGCTCAAGCCTTCCTTCCAACAAACTCCACGTGGTGGCAAGCGGACCTGCTCTTGAATGCTTCTGCATACAGGGACTGAACTAAATTATCCATAGGTTTTTTAAAAACAAAGATTTCAAGTATTTGGTTTAGGCATAAAACTGAGTTCTTTCAAAACTTCAGTTGGGGAAGGGTTGTGCCTCTGGCTTGGCGTGACAGGGTCACCGGCAGTGCCCACTGCCGCCCCTGAGGAGTGATGGCCCCACCCCAGCCGTCCTGGTCGGAAGCCCCTGGACAGAGGCCCGCGGAGCCCTGCCGCAGTCAGGCCCTCCAGCGTCTCTCCCATTCTGTGGACCTGGCACTCGCTGCTGAGAGCCAGTGGTAGACAATAGTGTTTTGGTTGTCGTGGTTCTGGTACAACGTGTGTGCATGAGTGTGGGGGGTGAGAAGACAGTGTGAGAGAGGGGTGGGACAGGGGCAGGTGTTCTCCTCCAGGGTCCAGCTCAGCCCTCTAGCACCTGGCCTCAATACAATGACTTGAGCAGAGTTCTCCAAACTTGGTCTGACCACTTGGGTGACATGAGAGGGCGTGTCCTGGGCACTCCGGGCCTTCATCTCTGATCGGTGTGAAGAACGGAGTCCTGACGGCCAGTGTGGATCCCTCCGCTTAGGGCTCATTGGAGGCCAGCTGCCTCCCGTGCTCTCCTCACAATGTGCTCCACGCTTACCACGTGACCAAGAGATGGCTCTTCTCTCTTCAGGGGCTTTGTAAAATGATCGAGCACAGTACAGAGTAAGATTGATCATTAACATCATTACCCCTGCAAGGCAGGGCGCCAGGGGTCCTCCAGGTCACCCTTAGGCGCAGTGATTCACAAGATGGACTCTTGGCATCCAGAGAATTCAAGATACTCAAAAGTGTGTTTTATTTCAATGGAAAAGATGCCAGTGAAAATCAGCAACAGAAACGGCGCACGAGGCAGAGTCCGGAGAGGATGGGCACAGAGTCCGGTTGTGCTCTCCGGGGAGTCACGTGGACAGCATGCAACCCTCCCAGCAATGACTGGCGACAGCGTGCATAAAGTGTCGCCAACCAGGCAAGCTCACTTGAACCTTGCTGTCCGGGGTTTTTGTCAGGCATCATGTAGTCATAAAGCTCCTAACTGAACTTAGACACTCAGTGTCCAGCCTCCCACCACACCCCAGAGATCAAAATTATAAAGCCAGACCAAAAAAAAAAAAAAAAAAAAAAAAAGCACTCACCATAAAACATATTGCTAGCTTAAACTACCTCATACGGCCCCAGGCCCCAGACACGCAATGGCACTCCCACCGAGCACGATATTCCAATGGCTCAGAGGTTATCTCCCGGGGACTGGTTCAGGGCCTGAAGACCTCTGGAGTATGCAGGGTCTGGGGCCCCCTGGGCCTGCTGAGTTCACCTTTATGGATAGGAAGGCCAAGCAGAAATAACTGTCAGCATCCAACACACAGAAACACTGAGATTGAAATGTGACGATGTACAAAGGATAAGACAAGGAGTAGAGTTTCCTTCTGCCAGATCGGTGCTCTTGTACCTATCCCAGAGGGGTTCAATTCGAGGTTCAAGAAGGGACTGAGTGTGATGAGCAGTGTTAAAGGCCCGGAGGCAGGGGTTCCCTGGGGGTCTTGCTGGTGGAAGAATCCAGCAATGAGCAGTGGCCTGGCTGTCAAAGATGCCCCTGGGTGGTTAGCAGGTCAGGGTGCTGGGAGCCCCAGCCTACAACCAGGGGAGAAAAGGCTGTTTATGTGGTTGATGAGATCTGGACCTGCAAGCTAAGGAAGCTCACAGTATTAACAGCTTCCACATTTAAGTAAAAATGGGGAGAACATAAGGTTCTACATTCTAAACTCAGAAAAATCCTGCACATGGGGGGCCTAACCACGGCAGCTGCTGAGTCAGGCTGGATGGGAGGGTAACATGTATTCACTAGAGTGGTCTGGCAGTGGGACTGTCAGACCCAGAGGCTGGCAGATATCATAGAGTCCCCGGCACTGCTGGCTGAGATGCCCTTGTAGTTCTGCGAAGAAGGGCGTGGTTCCGGCACTGAAGGGAAATGGTGTTCTAATGGAGCAAATAAAAGCAGGCAGCCTTGCGATGAACGGGGACATCCCTTACCTGAAGGCACCCACACCTGCCACCTTCTCCCATCATGTTCCGTCCCTGTCCCTCAGCCTTGCTGTGGCCTCTGGGGCTGTGTCTTCGTGGTGATGCTGTCCTGCAGCCAGAGCCACATCTCGCCTTGGGCACTAAGACCCAGAGATGCCAACGGAGCTTCTGTCCCTGACAACCAGCCTCCTGAGGATGGCACCTGGCATCACACAACTTGTGTGCTTACTCCTTTACCTGCTTCCGCCATGTGCTCCTGTTTGTGGGGGTTCTAGAGAGGGCTTCAATAGTGCTTTGGTGGAAGTTAAGGGAGGATTGCATGGACAGGGCTGGAGGGAGCCCAGCCTCCCAAGGTTCTCCACAGTCGGGGGGTGGGGTGCTTCACATTGCTCTAATTTGGTTGTCTGTGTGACTGGCGGTTGGTGTTAAGAAGGTTTAAGGAAGCTATACTAATTTTTCTCGGCCTTTAAGTAGTGCTACTGGTGCTCAAAATCCTCCAGCTAACTCAGTGGTTCTCCAAGTGTGGTTCCAGGAGCACAGAATCTGCATCTCCTGGTAACTTGTTAGAAATGCGAATTCTTGGGCTCCCTCCCACACCCACAGAATCAGAGACTCTGCCGTGGTCCCAGAGCTCTGCGCTCCAACGAGCCCTCCAAGTGATTCCAATGTACGTACACGCCAGTGTGAGAACCGCTGAGTCAGACAGTAGCCTTCTAGATCGGTCAGAAACCCGAGTCTTCTTTGCATATGCAAATCTCCCTTCATCTGGTCAGGTTGGTGAGTGATAATATTCAGTGGGGATCCAGGTGGTGAGTGTTTGTTCCTCAAGGAGACCGACCCGGGCAGCCCAGGAGCAGGCAATAATCAATCCCTTACACATGCTGGCCGCTTACAGAGATTTAAGCCCAATCACTGAATGGTTTCCCTGATTCTTCATCACGTGGCACTTCAGTAATGGAAGCCAGGCAGGAGCTGGGAGCGCCATGTGGCAGGTAAGGAAACTAAGACCAGAGAAAGGGAAAGGTCCGGGTGGGGTCTGAGGCCAGGCCGATCCGGGTTCAGGCTAGCCAGGTGGCTGGCTTGAAGCAGAAATAGGCGGTCCCGTGGCAGTCCCAGGACTCACGCAGGAACCCAGCCTGGTGGCAGGCCCTGTGTGGGCTGACAGAGGACGTGCCCCAGCCTGGACACACACGTGTGCGGGCACAGGGCCACGCTCTGCTATGCTGGTGGCAGCACAGGCTAGCCAAAGCTTTTCTTTCTTTGCTTTTGGCTGCAGAAGTGTTAGAGCAGTTTCCTGTTATCATACCTGCTGCCCCAGCCAATCTCAATCTACTTGGAATTCCAATTTTTTAAAGGAAAAGTAATATAGACACAAATATTTCAGAGCGCAGGGTCCCAAAGGAGTGCAACACAACACCTACAGGAGCAATGACAGCAGCAGCACAAAGATGGGCTAAACTGGAGTCGGGGGTGAACACGCTGAACCTGGAAGCCAGCCCTGGCTGGACCTGCTGGGGGAGCGAGGTTCTCTCCTAGCCGCCAGTGCTGGGGAGTCTGGCGTGGGCTGGGGCCCTGCGACGGCAGAGAGCGCTGCGAGCCGCCAGAGGGCGCTCGGTGGCCGCCGCGGGAGACAGCTGGGAGCCGGAGAGCGGGCGCAGCCAACCCCGCAGGCAGCTGAGAGCGCGGCGCCCCGGGCAGGTACGCCCGCATCACCCTGCTCGGGCCTCCTGTCAGCTCTTTCTTGAGCTCGGGGCCATTCTGACCAACTCGACTCAGCCCCTTCTGTGGCCACAACACGCGGGGCTGTAGTCCCCGGCACGTGCTGCCCTCCGTGCCACATTAGGGACTCTGGTCGGTCCCAGGGGCTCCATGCTGGGGCAGTCCAGCCGTCTGCCTGATTCTCTACCCGCACGTGGGGTTGCACCTTTACAGATGTCATCTGGGAGACCTGCAACGGGCGGGTGGCTCAAAGAAGTGCTTTCCCCTTGGGTCCTGATGCGCCCAGGCTGTGGTGTGGGCAGAGGTCTGTGCCAGTGGACACAGAGGACCACTGCCAGCCCGTGCCTGCCCCCCACCCTCCAGCTGACAGGGAGAGCAAGTGTCACCATCAGCCCAGCGTCCTCCTTAACTCCTAGCGGGATGGCGGTGGTGCTAAGAGAGGACTCTGGTGAAGAACCGCAGCCCTACCGGCCTGAGAAGTGCCTGCTGTGAAAGCACGTGCAGGTCACTCGCCTTCCTGCCCTCCCGACCCTTCTGTAAAGTCGTAATTTCAGGATATAATTTCCTAGGTCCCCAGGGAAATCCAGGAAGGCGAGCTTTGAATAAAGGCCACCTAAGGAGAAAGGAGGAGGAAGAAAAAAGGAAGCAGGGTGAGAAGGAGGAAGACTTCTGCTAAATGGTGAATCTCCCAGCTCTCTCTGGTGCCAACTGCTGGCATTTGATGCCCTGCACCAGCCCAGGAGCCCCAATCTGGACCTCTTGTCCTTTCTTCTCCCCACGGTTCCTCCACAGTGTGTTCTTAGAGCTGCGTCTATGCAGGAGGGCACAGAGGGACCCGGGAATCTTTCCAGCCTGGTCTCTACCATAGAGTCCCTGAGTCCACCCCTCTCTGGGCCTCAGTTTCTCCAGCTGCAGAAATGGGATTTGATGGTTTCTAAAGTTCCTCTCTGCTGGCATTCAGAGTAGACAAGTGGTCCAGGTCCTCAGCAGTTCCTGGTTCAGATTATAGCTGCTCGGGAGCTTTAAAATATTATGGTCTGGGCACTGGTCCCCACTCCACACACCCCGCCCGGTGTAATTGATCTGCAGTAGAGCTCTGCATCCGTATTTTTCACAAAGTTCCCCAGATGATTTGAATGGGCAGCCAGGGCTGAGAACCTCTGGCATCTGATACCTGCTAAGAAATATTTGCTTTCTCCTGGAAACTGAAAAGTCAGCACTGAACTTATCTCTAATGCTGGAATAACAGGACTGGTGGTGGGCAGGGAGTGGTGTTTAGGAGCAGTCCCCCTTGAAGGCTTTGAGCCCATTAAGTCCCTCTGCTGGCTCTGGGCGGATAATGGGCATAGTAAGCAGAGGGGCTCCTTTCTCTCCCCTGCCTCCATGCCCCTGTCCCCCACTGCTTCCTGCCTGGTCCCACCTCCCCTCTTCGCCCAGCCCCAGGCTGATGGCAGCTATGTTGACTGCGTTGTTGTTGTTGTTGCAGCTTCCCCCATCTGCCCAGCCTTTCTCCCCAGCGTCCATGTTTTCTCGAGAACCTTCCTTCCCCAGGACGATGTCCCTCTTCCTCTTTTGGTCCACAGCCTGAGCTGGCAACCAGAGTCCTGCTGCTGAGGCCCATGCTCTAAATGGGGAGTCTGACGGAGGGGTGGTCCCTAACAGTGACATTCCAGGGGCAGCTTTCCCAGCATCCTCATCAGTATCTATCTTCATTGCTGGGCTCCGACCCATAATGGGAGCTGAGATTCTGCGGCCGTTAAAGCGCTGAGAGGGAAAGCTGTCAGGGACGAGGCAGGGCCAGGACTTGGGGGGACATGGTTCCCGCCCCAGCTCTGCCATGCTAGCCTTCTCTCTGGGCCTCAGGGATTTTTGTTTGTTTGTTTGTTTTTTACTTGTAAAATGAGGGACTGTCAAGCATTCCTTTCAATGTTGAAGTTCTATGACTTCTGTGGCCCATCCTGGGTCGGAGAGGACAAAATGGCCATATGACTCCAACCACAGGAGCTGAAATGGTTGACTTCTATTCCATGGTTACTTGACCACCATCTATTCATTCTCAGAACACTGTTTTAGGTTCTGGGAATATAGCAATAGCTTCAATAAATCCCCTTCCCTCGAGGAGCGGACAGTGTAGAGGAAAGGTTGGCATTAGGTTTGGGGGCCTCCAGTCCCATGCTTAAGTCCTGGTGGGGGGAAGCACTATGGCAGCCCCAGCAGCAGAGCTCTGTGGAGCCCGCAGAAGACGCAGGGAGGCGCCTAGTCATGCACTGAGGTTGAGGGAGCTGTGGTGAGCAGGCGCTCCGAGCTGTGAAGGTGCTCTGGGCACAGAAGCCCGCACAGAACCCGGAAAACTGCCGCCCAAAGTGGGTTGCTTGTCTGAAAATTTTATCAGCTGTTCCATATATATCATCATGTCATCTGCAAATAAAGGCGAGTTTCCTTTTCCTCTCTAATCTGGATGTGTTTCATTTCCTTGTCTTGACATATTGCACTGCCCAAAGCCTTCAGTACAAAACTAAACAGAAGTGGTGAGAATGAACATCTTTGTTTTGTTCCTGGCCTTGGCACAGAACATGCTGTCACTATTAAGTCTGATGTTCACTGTAGGCTTTTTGTAGCTACCCTTTATCAGGTTGGCAAAGTTCCCTTCTATTTCTGCTTTGCTAAAAGTCTTTATCAGGAATGGATGTTGGCTTTGGCCACATGACTTTTCTGTATCTATTGAAATTATGATATGCTTTTCTTTTCTAGTGTGCTATTAAGGTGAATTACATGGACTGATTTTCAAATGATAAACCAAACTTGCATTTCTGGGATAAACCCCTGTTCATTATGATGTTTTGTTATTTTTGTGTTATTAGATTTGATTCCCTAAAGTCTTGATTTCAATGTTTTGCATATAAGTTAACAAGGGAGATTGGTCTATAGTTTTGTTTTTTTTTATTGTAATATCCTTTTCTGGCTTTGGTATTGGGGTAATTCTGGCCCCAGAGGAAAAGTTGGGATTTATTCTATTCTTTTACATTTTCTGGAAGAGTATGTAAATTTGGTATTCATGCTTCTTTGAATGTTTCATAACATTTACCACTAAAGCTTTTGAGGTTGGAATATTCATTGTGGGAATTTTTTTAACTATAAGTTCATCTTTTTAATACTTTCAAAATCTATAGTATCACCTAACTCGCTTTTTTATTATTATTGATTGAGAGAGAAAGCGAGAGATTGACTTCTTGTTCCACTTATTTATATATTCATTGGTTGATTCTCGTTTGTGCCCTGACTGGGGGTCAAATCCACGATGTTGGTGTATCAGGACAATGCTCCAATCAACAGAACTAACTGGCCAGGGCTCTTGTCTAACTCACTTTTAGCATTGATAATTTGTGCCTTCTCATTTTTTTTCTTTTTAAGTCTGACTAGAGATTTGTCAATTTTATTAATCTTCTCCAAGAACCAGCTTTGGGTTTCACGGATTTTTCTCTAATGTTTTTCAGTTTCCTTTTTATTTGTTTTTCTTTCTGATCTTTATTATTTCCACTGCTGTGAGGACTACTTTACCATTTCTTGCAGTGAAAACCTGCTGAAAATTCTTCCCGATTCTGTATGTCTGATAACTCTTTATTTTGTCTTTCTCTTTGAGCGGTAGTTTCAGTGGGTAAAGAAGCCCAGGGGAACAGATCTTTCAGTATTTTAAAGGTATTTCTTGAAGCTCTTCTAGACTGTTTCTTAATACCTGCATTATTCTTAGTTTGATTCTTTATATATAATGTGTTTTGCCCCTGGATGTTGAAAAAAATGTTCTCTTTATCACCAGGTTTAAGCACCTTAGTGTTATATTATTCAGTGTTTCTTGTGTTTGGGGGTTCATTGAGATTCTGGGATCCATGGTTTGTAGTTTTCATCAAATTTGGGAAAGTTTTAGACATTATTTCCTCAAATATAATTTTATATTGGATGCCAAGATACTGTGAATTGTCCTTTGTTAGTTGGATATTTTTGTACTACTAACAAAATTTTTGAACTTTGTACTGGGATGATCTTCAGTTACCTAGAAGTAGTTTGAAACTTCTGGTCTTGCTTTTAAGCTGTGTCAGGTAGGAACAAGTCATCATTTCAGTCCAGGGGGATCTTTTTTCCACTACCGAGGCAAGACCCTTTTTAGTACTTTTATTGGGTTGAATCTTATCCCCCCCACCCCCACCCCACCAAATTCATGTCAACCCAGAACTTCAGAATGCAACCCCGTTCGGAAATAGGATCTTTGCAGGTGTCATCAGTTAAAATGACGTCAGACTGAATTAGCGTGTAATCCAATGGTTGGTGTCCTAAGAAGAAGAGAAAACACAGACTCAGGAATGATGGCCGTGGAAACAGAGAGAACTGGTGCGCAGCCAGGAGCCACAGAGTGTCAAGGTGCGCAGCCGCAGTAGCAGCAGCAACGAGATCAAGGCCGGGAAGGGTTATTCCCGACAGCCTTCAGAGGGCGCCCTGCCAACGCTTCATTGAAAACTCTTAGCTTTCAGGGCTGGGAGAGAATGCATTTCTCTGGTTTTAAGCCACCCAGTTTGTAATAATGTGCTACAGCCGCCCTAGGAAACAAACACTGAACTCTAATTGCTGCTCATACTTGAAGTATGGGACTCCTACTCTGGATGTTGGGAACAGGTGTTATTTGAGAAATGTTCTCTCCCAGCCTTTGGAAGTGTCCTGACACATGTGACGATCAGAGCTGCACTGCACACTGGACGGGAGCGCCTGCAGGTCCTCACAGGGCTCTGTGCCGTGCTCTCCCTTGGTCCTCTGCCCGGTGAACCCAGCCAGCCGGGTCCCTCCCAGTGCCCAGCTCCGTTTCCCCAAATCAGGGAGCTCACTGTGCCCTGTGTCTTGGAGCCAGTGTTTCATATAACTTGTGCTTCCCTTTGATTTTGTTGTTATTTCATGTGGAATGATCAGTCCTACTTATTTTGGCTAAGAATGAAGTCTCATTTATTTTTGTTGTTGATCTTAACAGAGATGTTTTTCTCTCTTTAGTGGGTACCTCGCTTATCATTCAGCTTTGAGATTTTTCATGGACCTTTTGTTATCTGCTTTCTGTGAAATAAATATATTTATGGGTTTTTTTCCATATCTTTAAAGTTTTTAGACATATAAAAAACTTTTAAGGAAATAGTCAAGCAAATACACCTACAGCCTTGATTTAAGTTCAATAATAATAACAATTTTTTTAAATGAGAATAGGGGAGATACAGAGACAGACTCCCACATGCACCCCGATTGAGATCCACCCGGCAACCCCCATCTGGGGCCAATGCTTTGCCCATCTGGGGCCATGCTCACAACTGAGCTATTTTTAGCACCTGAGGCAAAAGCTCCATGGAGCCCTCCTCAGCACCCAGGGCCGAGGTGCTTGAATCAATCAAGCCATGGCTAGAGGAGGGAAAGGGGGGAGGGGTAGAGAAGCAGATAGTTGCTTCTCCTGTGTACCCTGACCAGTGATCGAACCCAGGACATCCACATGCCAGGTTGACTCTCTACCACTGAGCCAACCAACCAGGGCAATTCAACAATTATTAACACTGTCCCACGCTTGCTTTCTTTGACTGCTAACTCATCATATTTTATTCATTGTGTTAAATTACAGTCATTCTTCTCTTCTTGATTTTCAGTTGTCCAGATTGGCCAGTGTCATTCCCCATGCTGACTCTGGTATGTCACCACTGTTCCCTGAATCTCGCTTAATTACTGGTGCAACACCACGTCCCAGACCCACTTCCTACGCTTAAAGCCCCAGCTCTCGCATCTGTCGGGTTCCTTTCGGTAGCATTTAGAAAGCAGGCTCTGGTCACCAGATGTCCTCATTGCTCTAAGAGTATCTTTGCTTCTATGCCCTATCTGTGGAAAAAGCCAGCGAATACATTAAAATGAAAAAATCATGAGTTTCATACTGACACGTTTATTTCAAAATAATCATTAGAGTTTTGGTCACTATTATATTTATAGTATTCTTAGATGTATATGGTTTTTTTTTTTTTTGAAACAAGTATTACATTTAAAAAATACTTTTAAAAACATTTATCTCTACAATTCCAGCTTAGGAAAAATCTGTAGACTTTTTCTCTTTCCACATAAGACAAGGAGCTTAAGTGTCTCTTCCTAACATTCCCCCTTTTCATTCTTTTTCTTGGTTTTCATTAATTAATCTGGGAGTCAGATAAAGTTAGATTTAAATAAAAAGTCTTCTACTTTCTTTTGTTTCTTAAATTTTATTTATTGGTTTTAGAGAGAGAGAGAGAGACAGGAACATTGATCCGTTCCTGTATGTGCCCTGACCAGGGATTGAACCAGCAACCTCTGTGCTTCAGGGCAACGCTGTAACAAACCAAACTATCTGGTCAGGACTCCTACTTTCTTTTTAAAAAACTTTTTTTTTTTTTATTGATTTGAGAGGGATGGGGGGGGGGAGAGAGAGAGAGGCATTAACTTGCCATTCCATGCTTTTGTACCATTTACTTGTGTGCTCACTGATTGCTTCTTTTTTTTTTTTAATCTTTATTTTTTTATTCATTTTAGAGAGGAGAGAGAAAGGGAGAGAGAGAGACAGAGAGGGAGAAGGTGAGGAGGAGCTGGAAGCATCAACTCCCATATGTGCCTTGACCAGGCAAGCTCAGGGTTTTGAACCAGCGACCTCAGCATTTCCAGGTTGACGCTTTATCCACTGCGCTACCTCAGGTCAGGCACTGATTGCTTCTTCTATGTGCCTGGACTGGGGTCAAACCCTGAACACATGCTGGGATGATGCTTTTATTGACTGAGCCACCTGGCCAGGGCCTTCTACTTTCATGAACTCTAACCTTGAAAAAGGCAGTTAAACTTTCTAAGCCCCCATTGTTTTACTGACAGATGAGGATTAAGAATAAGCAAATTAAACAAAAAACTCATAGGTGCAGACAGCAGTATGGTGATCACCAGAGGAAAAACAGGGTGAGGTAGAGGAGGATAAAGGGGCATAAATGATGATGGGAGGAGATGACTTGGGGTGACAAACACACAAAACAGTAGACAGATGTTGTGTTCTCGAACTGTACGCCTGAAACCTATATAATTTTATTAACCAATGCTACCCAATCAGTTATTTTAAAGAGGAAAAAAGAAACTGAAAGGAAGTGCTTCTTTGACTAAAATGTCATTATTTTTCACAAGCCATACTAAAGGCCAGCTTAATGGGTTACAGTTTCACAAATCACTAGAATAAGTTATAAAATGTCAAAAGAAATAAACCGGCATGCCCTTTTAAAAAACCTGTTTCATCTGGTTATTCTTAGAACTGAACAAGGTGATAAAAAAATACTTAGCAAAGTGCTCACAGTACTCATCATTACTGTTATTGTATTCTACTGCTCCCAGTTTTTCTAGCTACATCTCTCTCAATTTGGGGGGGTTGAGACTTAACACTTTCTATAATATTTGCCACAATTATTTGACACTCTATTTAACTCTTCTAGGCTTCACCTCCCGGTCCTTTTATGCTACAATTTCTCCATTTTTGAGCTGCTGGGTTTGAGTTGATAGCTCAGGTTGCTGTATACATCTTGAATAATGTATATGTTTGTATGTGTATGTTATTTCTGGTAGAGTGTATTTTTATTCGTTTTCCCTTTAAACGCTAGACCTGCACTGTCCAAATACAGTAGCCACTAGCCACAATGAACTGTTTAAAATCAATTAAGAATAATTAAACTTAAGTAAACTAAAACATACAATTCTTTGGTCATACTAGCCCTGTTTCGAGGACTTGACCCCTACATGGGCTTCTGTATCGGACCTCACAGATACAGACCAGAGCCATCATTATAGAAGGTTCTATCGGATAGTGCTGATAGAGACAATGATATATTGTTTTCTGATACTAGAGGTTCTTAGAACAGTCCAAGTTTTTTCCTTTGGTGGTAAGTCACCTCTTTTTTGTTTGAAGACATATAAGACCTTCTACTTTATCCTTGAAATTCAAAAAAGGTAAGTTCTTAGCTGATTAGACTCTTGAGCACAGCCAAGTTTTAAATTAATTTTTTATTTAATTAATTTAAATTATTAAATCAATCCCAATAATTAATTTAATAAAAGTACATCAGTGGGAGGGGGGATGCATTCGGGGAAGCACTAGAATCTGTAAACACAGTAAATGAAAACCAATAAAAAATAAAAGTACACTAGTGACATATGAATGTAATCATGGTGTATTTTTATAAAATTTTAAACTAGTTAATATTTTTTAATTTAAAAAATAAAATACAGGAATGTATATTATTATTATTATTACTACTATTATTTTAAGTGAGAGGAGGGAAGATAAAGAAACAGACTCCTGCATGCACCCTGACCAGGTTCCACCCAGTAACCTCCTTCTGAGGCTGACGCTCTGCCCACCTTGGGCCATGCTCATAACTGAGCTATTTTTAGTGCCTGAAGCAGAGGCTTCACAGAGCCATCCTCAGTGCCTGGGGCTGATATGCTCAAACCAATCAAGTCATGGCTATGGGAGGGGAAGAGAGAGGGTGAGAGAGAAAGGGGAGAGGAGAGAGTGCAGAAGCAGATGGTCACTCCTCCTGTGTGCCCTGACTGGGAATCAACCCCAGGACTTCCACACATTGGGCTGATGCTCTGCCACTGAGCAAACCAGCCAGGACCAGGAATGTATATTATTAAAAGTTTAAATCCTTCATCATCCCAACCTTTTGTGCTAGGGGGAATTTCTGTTACCATTTTGGTATATATCTTTGGGCATGCTTGATATAAGTAGAAGTCTCTTGTAGATTCCACATATTTGGATTGTAGTTTTTTTTTTTAAATCTATTATGCCAATTCCTACATTTTAATTGAAGAGTTTAATCCGTTTACATTTAATGCAATTACCAATAGGAAAAACTTATGCCATTTTACTACTTGTTTCCTATGTGTCTTTTGTGGTTCCTCAGTTTTCATTACTTCCTGCCTTCATTTGCATTAGTGATTCTTTTCAGTGTACCATTTTAATTCCCTTGTTTTACTATATTTTTGAGTTATTATCTTAATGGCTTCCCTGGTAATTGAAATAACATCTTAATATATAATAAACTAGTTCAGATTAATATCAAACTACTTTTTTTTGGTTTTGTTTTGTTTTTTTGTATTTTTCTGAAGTTGGAAATGGGGAGGCAGTCAGACTCCCGCATGCGCCCAACCAGGATCCACCTGGCATGCCCACCAGGGGGTGATGCTCTGCCCATCTGGGGCATCGCTCTGTTGCAACCAGAGCCATTCTAGCACCTGAGGCAGAGGCCACAGAGCCATCCTCAGCACTCAGGCCAACTTTGCTCCAATGGAGCCTTGGCTGCGGGAGGGGAAGAGAGAGACAGAGAGGAAGGAGAGAGGGAGAGGTGGAGAAGCAGATGGGCGCTTCTCCTGTGTGTCCTGGCCAGGAATCGAACCCGGGACTCCTACACGCCAGGCCGACACTCTACCACTGAGCCAACCAGCCAGGGCTTCAAACTACTTTTTTAATAATATACAGTAACTTTGCCCCTATATATTTTTATCTCCCCATGCTGTTAATTTTTATAAATTATACCTTTCACTATTGTATGCTTATTGTTACAATTATGAGAAATATTGCTTTGTACAGTGTTTTAAATTAGATAGAAAATAGGAGTTACAGAAAAAAATACATTTATGCTGTCTTTAGCTTTTCTAGATATAAAATTTTTCTTGATTGGTAGTTTCTTTTTCTTTCAACACTTTAAATACATAATTCTACTAGTTTTGACCCTTCTGGTCTCTGATAATAAATCAGCTGTTATGCCCTAGTTTGTCTTCCCCAGATGATTTTAAGGAGAAAAATAGTGTCTGTGCCTAGGATGAATAGTTTCTGGGTCCCTGAAGCCACAGTTGGCGGGGAGGAGTTGGAGAGAAGAGGACCCTTATTATGTCAGAGGGATGAGTCATAACCTGTTCTAGTTTAAGCTGGTTAGAGACTCCTTATCACCTGTGGTTTGGTAGCATTATTATGGCTCCAAAAGTTGAATGTGAATTGATCATCCAGTTCTTCATTTAGTCTCGTTGGTTCTGAGGTTCTTAGAAACTTCCCTCTAAACTCTTATCTTTGGTTTCCAGTGTTGTATTTTTTTCCCTCTATTTTTACATCTTCATAATTATTTTAATGGAAACTTAGAAGAGAGAATAGAAAGCCTTATCTTTTAACAATGCTTATAAATTCTTGAGTGGCATTTACCCTGCAGATAAGCAATGAGGTAAGGAAAAGCAGGGAGGAGTTACCATGATAAGAAAACAGAAGATGGTTCGCCATGAATAGCTGTCTCTCTTTTGTGGAATGGCGGAGAGGATGCTTGTCAGGAAGGGCTCACACTAATCTCTATGGGTGTATGATTCTACTCCAGTTGAGCTAAAATACAATTTGGGAACTAGGAAACAGCCATATAAAGCCAGAAGTCATCTCGATAATCAAGTTGCGTTGTGAAGGTCTCATTTTTCACATCAGTTCTGACACTAAAGGTTTTTCTCCCGACACGTGGGTGTAAACTGATTCTCGGGCCCTTCGCTATGGTGACATGTGGTTCTATGGAGTTGCAGTGAGGACACTTGGGAAATGGCTCAGCATTCAGACACTCTCATAAAAGTTCTGAAGTTTCCAAACTTGCAGATAGAAGGCAGGGGCAGTGGTCTTGCCAAAATGACTCAACCAAAGAAATGTAACTTTTTTTTTTTAACCTCTGGGAAAGGAGTTTAAAGCATATTTTATTTTAAAAGCCAAACAAAGAAAATCAGCTCCCATGATGTGGATACTTGATTTTATACTTCTCGGGCAAGATAAACTACTCTTTTGTGTGGCTGAGATGGAGACCCTTCCTGGCCAACATTCTCTTTGGGTTTAATAGGATAGATTACCTTGGAGCTTCCTAGAGTCAAAACAACGAACCAGCAGAGGTTGCTGAAGTCCTGAGCGGCAAGATGTTCCAGAAATCACAGAGAAAAACCACACCACATGAGTTCAACTTGATTTCAACCCTCTCATTTCCTGGAAATCATTTATAAAAACCCAGGTTTGGCAAAGGATCTATTAAATAATTGAGCTAAGGGCAAGATTAGCAATGTGTGGGGAGGGGCGGTGGCAATCATGGCTGAGAATGTGATTGACGAATGATTTAGGTGTAAACATTGTAAAAGAGCTTAAGCAAGTCCGTGCTGACCATTCACATGAGTTGAGCAGAGAAAGGCTCTTAGGATGGTGTTCTAATCCCTTAGTTGCCACCTCTGCCTATCCAGGCCCCAGGAAAGCCTTACAGAGTCTCTCCCTGAATTTTCTGGGAAGTCAGTGGCCACAGAGGAAACAATGGCAAACCTGGAGCAGGATTTCCTGCAGTGCGGGCCATGTTCCGTCTCCATGAAACCAACCTGTTTACCCTCTCAAAGATGGCTTTGATTTCATTCCCACCTTCCAGCCTGTCACTGGCATGAAACTCCATCATTTTTCCCAGTCCTCAGGAGCCAGGCTGATGCTGGGTCTACATGATTCCAAATGACTGGAAGAAAAGTGAGCAACTTGAACACTAAGTACAAGCATGCCCAACATCTGAACCGCGGTTAAGCGTCCAAGACAGGCTGAAGTTCCCTCTTTGGCCACAAGGGGGAGGAGGAAGAAACAAATGGATGGGAAGGTTTGAAATCAGACTTTCTCTAGTTGGTGACTTTACCTCTAGTTTTTAGAGGAGCAAACAGACCGACATGCACTTGTTTCTGTTTTTTATTTTTTTTATTTTTATCAAAAGCTATAGCCCAGATCTTTTTGCGTCTGACATTACTTGGATTCCCTAAAGGTATCTCAAATTATTCATGACTTAAATTAAATCCAATGTCTTCCTCACCCTTTCTCAAATCAAAGACTTAGATTTTTTTTTCCCCTCATCCCTCCCCATCAAGCTACATACAAAATCAATCATCAGGCTCTCCTTCCTCAATCTCTTTAGGTCCTGCCCTCTTTTCTTGACCCACCCCTTAATTTTCTGAGCGTAGGCCAATACCATATCTCCCCTGGATTAACACACAGTCTTCATAACCAATCTCTCAGGTGAGTGTGTCGTGCCCATGGGTCTTTGCAGAGGCTGATTCATCTGCCTGGGATGCACTGCCCCCCTCTGGCTGACTCACTTCTTTGTTCTTCCCTTCGAAGAATCCACCTACAAAAGCTTTGAAGGAAAATGATCAATTTCAGGAAGGTGGTCACCGCAGAAGAAGAAGGGGAGGGAGAATGGTAGACTTGGGATGGAGCATTAGCTGCATCCCTAAGGTTTTATTGGGGAGGGAAGGGAGGAAAGGTAGAGAGATACGAGTCACAATATTAACATCTGCTACATGTGGATTATAGCTATACTGTGTCTGTTATACTATTTTTCATGTGTTTGAATGAAATATTTCATCATTATAAATACAAAATATTTTAAAATGAGCCCTGCTCCCTCCTTCCCTAGGGCTTCTGACCCTGGGCTCTAATTGCAGGCTTACTTACTTGTCTGTCCTTTCTACGAGACTGAAAGCCTGGTGTCTTGTTTGTGTGTCTATCTGAATCCTGCAGGTGCCTGGTAGGCACTTGCTAGTTATTGGAACGAGTTTCTAAGCAGCAGCCATCGAGGGAAGGCTGCAGCTACCTGGTGGGACTGGCAGTCAGCAGGTGTTGGCAGTGACCTGCAGAGATAAAAGCACAGAGATGTATAAAGCAGTTGGCAGACCCGCATCCAACCCGGCCTCACAGTGGGGGGATGTGTCACAGCTGGGAAACCCTTGAGATCCCAGCTCCGGAACAAGCCAAGGGGACCGATGCAGTGGCTTTCGGGGAGGGTGATGAGCTTGTCTTCTAGCCAGAGGAGGCCAGCTGCCCGCCGAGAGCAACCTCAGGAGAAGCTGAAGGGGCCGAACCTGGCTCCTCAGAGAGGATAAAGGGTTCCTGGGCAGGCTGGAGGAACTGACATAAAACAACTGTGTGGATATGGGGTACACCTGATTCTGACAAACTTGGGAACTGGGAGCGGGCATGCAGGGGGAGGAATGCAACAGAAAGGAGGAGGACACAGGAACCCTGCCTGTGCCACTGGGGAGTTTAGATAGCTGAGCAATGCGAGGTAATCTGGTTTATTTTTCCGAAGCTGGAAATGGGGAGGCAGTCAAACTCCTGCATGCTCCCGACCGGGATCCACCCAGCATGCCCACCAGGGGGCGATGCTCTGCCCATCTGGGGCATCGCTCTGCTGCGACCAGAGCCATTCTAGCGCCTGAGGCAGAGGCCACAGAGCCATCCCCAGCGCCCAGGCCAACTTTGCTCCAGTGGAACCTCGGCTGCGGGAGGGGAAGAGAGAGACAGAGAGGAAGGAGAGGGGGAGGGGTGGAGAAAGAAGCAGATGGGCGCTTCTCCTGTGTGTCCTGGCTGGGAATCGAACCCAGGACTCCTGCATGCCAGGCTGACGCTATACCACTGAGCCAACCGGCCAGGGCCTCTGGTTTGTTTATTTAGCAAATATTTTCTTGAACACCTGCTATGTGCTTGGCACAATGCTAGGTGCTATGAATACAAATGATGAGCAACAGAAGCTGTCCTCTGGCTAAGAAGCTTGTTTTTGCCTCAAGCTGAGGCCCTTTGTCCCTCCAGGGTCACAGATAGGCTGGAGTCCACACAGAGCCCACCCCTGGGCCGCACAGCTCAACCCATTTCCTCCCTTCCGCGAGGGCACTGCAGACACCGCTGGCCCCGCTCCCGAAGTCTCTTTTCTAGCTGGACATGCCACCCTTAGGAGAGAGGGCTGGTGGAGGGCTGGGGGCTGGCACTGGAGAGACACTGCCCCAGAAGAAACCAGTCCGTGTGGTTTCTGGACCACAGAGGCTCAAAGCACAGGGTCAGGCTGGGTTCGCCCCAGTCCAAACGGCTGGGAACAGCTGAGGCTGGAGGGGGCCCCTAGCAGAGAGGCCCCGGGAGGGGTGCCCTTGCCTAGGCAGCCTGGCTTTTGAGATGCAGGACTTCTGCCTGGGGGACTGGGAGAAGCCAGGACTCTGCCGGCTGTCCCCACTCACGACCCGACCCCAGGCCCACTTATACACAGGAGGCGCAGAGACGCCCTAAGCCAGCAACTCTTGCTTCCTTCTCTCTTTCGATGCTAGTTTTGTGCTTATCTTCTATGATAGCTTTATTGAGTTGTAATTCACACACCATGCCCTTCACTCCTTTGTGCTCAGTTTTACTCTGTTCTCATCCGGATTAATCTCAGGGAAAAGTAGGGGAGTGTCATGAATTTTGGCATTCTTTACTCCCGCACCCTGGCTTCCCACGGACAGTCAGTCCTCCCTGGCTTGGACATTGAAAGGCAGGAAAGCCATGAAGACCCTCCCGTTTATAAGCCAATAGCCATGAAGACCCTCCCGTTTATACGCCAATAGCCATGAAGACCCTCCCGTTTATACGCCAATAGCCATGAAGACCCTCCCGTTTATACGCCAATAGCTCCTCCTTTGGAGGGAGAGCTGAGGTTTCTGCAGCCCTACTCAGGTCTCCGCTGCCATGCTTGGGGGAGGTGAGTGACAGCTGCAGGTGGCAACCTGGAGACCAGCCCCAGGAAACACCTCCTAAGACCCAGGAGTGAGGAGAATTGCTGGAGGGGTCACGCAAGACAGTGGCTCCTGGTCCCAGCCCTGCTACATCAGGCTGCGGAGCTGGCTCAAGTTCAGACCTCCCTTCTGAGTACGCCCCAGACCCCTTCCAATGCCCCCACCCCCAACCCTTTCCCCTGGGGTTCTGATTCCAGAGGTCAGAGGGGAGGCCCAGGCATCTTTCCACATTTAAAGCACCTGATGATTCCGATAATAATCATAATTATGTATTGATTTTTATGTACGTCACTAAGTTTT
The DNA here is from genome assembly GCF_036850765.1 of Saccopteryx bilineata. Classification (NCBI taxonomy): domain Eukaryota; kingdom Metazoa; phylum Chordata; class Mammalia; order Chiroptera; family Emballonuridae; genus Saccopteryx; species Saccopteryx bilineata. The sequence goes on from NC_089493.1 coordinate 271,309,959, forward strand.
TTACTCTTGAGGGCTTGTTGCTGAATGTTGGGCAGATAAAATATATATTATGCTCACTTTGTTAAAGATGGCGCTGCCCACCTGGAAGCCTGTCACCTAGGTGATAATATTAGTTGCCCTTCTTGCTTGGGATGGGCGTGATTATGTTAATATGTGTTGGGGGAGGGCTTTCACTCCAAAAGGTTTTTAAAAGGAAGAGAGATCACTGTTGTTCCAGGGGAAGAGGGATTACATTCTAGGAGGAGAGCAGAGAAAGGCCACGTGGAGGAGAGGAGAAGCAGCCAAGAAGGTGGAGTGCTGAAGGAGAAGCCAGTTAGTGCAGTTCGTGCAGAGAGAAGGAGATGGGAAACAGAGGTTAATAAGACTAGTGAGCTAGAAACCTTTGATTCTAGGAAACTCGGATAAGTCAGTAGCTTTGTGAACACTGAATGAGTGGGTTTTGGATCCCAGTGTGTGTTTTTACTTGCCCGCCGGGTGCAAACTAGGATTAGAGCAAGTGGCCCACCAGTTCTTGGCTCCGCTGTTTCATTACCGTCTGTCTGAATCTAATGCGAACCTGCACGGGCCAGGCGGCTGTGATGGTGGCCGTGGCTACTGGTGGTAGGCTGAACCTCTGACTTCTGGGGGGGTGGCCTGAGAACTGGCCTTCCTAGCAAGTTCCCAGGTTCTATTTGAGGGACCACACTTGGAGAACCACTTGCTAAAAGGACTGTTTCTCCAGAAATCACCCAAGCCTGAGAGACTGGGAGTTCACTGCCTGCATCCTTAGCCCTGACTGGAATGAGCTGAGCGGGGGAGCGAGCTGTGTGGCCCAGGCCCTGTCGCCGAGCAATGGAATCAGGGCATCTGGGGCAGGGCCAGGACACAGCGGTTTCCTAAAGTGCCGCAGGCCATTGCCAGGGGCAACCGGGGCTGAGAACATTACCCCGGAGGTCCTGAGGGTCCGCTGGCTTCAGCTATCCTGACAGCAGACAGAAAAGACAGGCAGAGCGCGGGAGATGACGGGTATAAGAGCCAGAGTGGGGTGACGAGCCCCGGAGAGTCGGGGCCAGCGTGTCCTCCTGTCGCAGCCCTGAAGCTGGGCACCGGCACCCTCCTCCTTCCTCATCCTAGGAAATTCCGAGTGACAGCAGCGTCCTCGCCAGCCCCAAGCGCAGATGCAGGACTGATTGCTGGAGGCCTCCCAAGCCAGAAAGGCTTCTGATCACACACACTGGCTGCACTCGGGGGCTAGAGCATGGCCCCCAGTGCAATGCGGAAGGACGTGGGGGCCCTGGCTGGGGTTGGCTGGAGGACAGCTGCTTTCTCTCGGCCCGTCACCCAGAGAGGGCAGCCAGGTGTGCAGGGGTGAACTAAAACCAGGGAGTGTCGGAGAGGCCTGAAAACATGGCCTCAGGTGCTCATGTCAGCTGAGGCATCACGCCTTTGCCACTCAAGGCCAAGTGATGCACTATGATGGGTAGACCCACCCAGAACTGGCAGAAGCGACAGGCACAGCTTTCTAATTGTGCACATGGCTGGACCACAGGCGAACATTTTCTGAAAGAAAAGCCTTTGAAATTCACTTACCCGCCAAATTATGGAAACATCTCACCAGGATTCAAAGATACATTCACATGGTGAGGGCAAGCTTTGTTTGACCTCGCTGTCACTTAGTCTGGGCCAGGGGTAGGCAATGAATCTTCAGGCTTTTTTAGGTTGCTGTCGCTGTGGTTAGGGTTCAGAGAGACTCACGTTCAGAGGTCAATCCCCTGGGGGTTTTTTGTCCTGCAAGACAGGCCCTGCTCTGGTAGATATCCCAAGAGAATGAATATTCATACCCAAATGTTTCCTCATAATTAAAAAAAAAAAAAATCTTAAAACCCAGACCAGAGAGAATAAAATCCAAGGTATTATCTCCCTGGAATTTGCTGGAGTCCCCCTTTAACAGAGAGAAAAACATGTGCGTTATGACTAGAATTTGGAATTCTATTATATTTGCAGAATTTTTAAGCAATAACAAATGCTTAGTGATTTTACTTCATCAAGTTCTGTATGAAGGTGTATAAATTGTAACACTTAAAATTGGGGGCCCGGGGAGAACCTGGGAGATCCTACTCCCATGAAAACTCAGAAGTTTTTGGCTTAAGTACAAGACATTTAGAAAAATGTGTGATATCACGAATAAAAAGTACATTAAATACGAGATGCCCTCATGGTGCTTGGAGATTTCCGGTCCAAATGTGGGCAGGGTCTCAGCTTGTGCGCTGTTGGGCAGACAAAATGTATTATGCTCACTTTGTTAAAAATGGCGCTGCCCACGTGAGGCCGTCGCCCAGGTGATATTAATGTGTGTTGAGAATCCTTGTAGCCTGGGGCTTGGTTTTGGGATTAAGCCTTTCCCACCCTTTTTGATGTGGGGTGGTACAATCCAATCATGTCTCAGAGAAGTGACTTTGTATTAGGGACTTCCCTATTTTGTATATTGGATTAGAGGTTGTGAAGCTACAATATAAAATGGGGGCAGAACGAGAGTTTGCTCTCTTGGTTCCTGGGATGATTAGCATGAGAGAGCAGAGTGATCACAGCAGAGAGCAGAGAAAGGCCACGTGGAGGAGGCCAGGAGAAGCAGCCAAGATGGCGGAGTGCTGAGTGAGATGCCAGTTTGTGCAGAGTTTGTATCTGGGATAAGGAAGGAGATGGGGAACTGAGGAGAATAAGGCTGGTGAGCTAGAAACCTTTGATTCTAGGAAACTCGGATAAGTTAGTAGCTTTGTGAGCACTGAATGTGAGTGGGTTTTGGAGCCCAGTGAGTGTTTTTGCTTGCCCGCCAAGTGCAAGCTAGGATTAAAGACTATGGCCCATCAGCTTTTAGCTCTGTTGTTTCTTTACCGACTGTCCGAATCCAATGCGAACCTGCATGGGCCAGGCGGCTGTGATAGTGGCCCTGGCCTTGGCTTCTGGCTTTACACGCGCTTAATCAAATCACTGAACTTTTCAGTCTCCCTTGTTTCTTTCTTGATATAAAGGAATGTGTCCTTTTTTTCTCTGCCCAAGAAGCTCAAATAACATGACAAATTCCAAAAGCTTAAGCGAACGCTATGCAATGTCCGAACACTAAATGTTGGGAAGAATTCAGCAAATGGAATCCCAAAAGGAGGACAACGTTAGCTTGGTGTCTGCAAAGTTTTCTCAGTTACGTCGGCTCGCTGGCCAGAAGGTGTTTCATGTTTCTTACCATGTGCTCCACAGTCAGCTATTTCCCCTTGTGTCAATCATCCCCCTCCAAAGCCCCACCGCAGGACCAGAGTCCTGACTGCCTTCTCAGGGGCTCCTGGGAAGGGAGGGGGGAGAGTGTTATGCTGAACTGCCTGCCACCCCAATGGATCTGGTTCTCCTCGAGGGTCACAGGAATGAAATTCATCAAAAGGAAAAAAAAAACTTTTATTTTTTTTCTATTGCATAAATAATGGTAAATTAGACTCTTTTTTTTTTTATACAGATTATATATTTACAGACAGGTTTGGTTAGAGAAAACATCTGGTAAATATGGCAGTCAGTTTTCCTTTATACGCTGAGATAACATAATTCATCATATATGCTTCATTGGATCAGGAAGTTGCATGCCAAGTTAATTTATATTAATATTTACATTTTATATAAAGATTTTCTTTTGACTAGCCTGCTGACTCTCTCATCACTTAATAGCAGAAATCATCAACCAATGCTGAATGAAAAACAAAAACAAAAAACTAGAGCGAGAATGAGGTAAACGGGAGGGTTGTGACCCAGGCTTTCAGTCTCTGTGGCCCATTCTGGAGAGGCTGCCAAGCTCCGGTCGTCCTGGTTGTAATAATCCTCAGCTGCACTCTGGGTGGCACCCGGCCATTTACTACTGTGCTTTGAGAAAAAAAAAAATTCACATCTCAAATCTAATGACCCCTAGGGTCACACTGAGCTGCCCCCGCCCCCAACAGATGACTGTTTGCCAACCTCACCCCCTGACCAGACTTTCGGGTCTGATTCCCCTCTGAGGGCATTGTCTTTGGTTATTCCTTGGAGAAATAGCTTCTTCCTGGACTCAGAGTTGGGGAAGACCGTCAAACCCCACTAAGAAGCATTCAGGGACCTCTGAACCTGATCCCCAGGCCAGAAAGAAAGAATATTCTTTTATTTTTATTTTTATTTTTATTTTTGGAAAGTGCTGAGGGACATGGACTCGTGAATTTCTACCAGGAGCTGAAGGGGCCCTTTCCTGGCCCATCTAGGTCTTTCCAGGGAGGGACGGCAATGAAAACAAAGAGGAAAAGGACGGGAACCTAGGAGTTCATGTTCTCATGGGCAGAAGGGCTGGAGACCCTTGTGGCTCCTGCAGCCGCTCTCTCTCTCTCTGCCTGCTGCCCCTCGTCACGGTTGGACCACGTCTCCCTTCAGCCACCTGCGCGTGGCTGCACTCATCAGCCGGCTAAAGGGCCGTCGCGGGCAGCTGGTCTCCCACACTGTTCATCTAGCTCCCGACAGCCACCAGAGGTCACGGCTGTCCGCCTTCTGAAGTGTTGTTACAAATAATTGCAAGCCATCACCACATACATATACTGGAACTGCTGTTCCAGGGGCCAGAGAAAAAGGAAAGAAAAAAAAATGACTGGAAGTTGTGCTCTTTATTCAGAAGCTTTTTATGGGCTTTCCTCCAGGGAAAAAGCGGCATTGTTTCCTGGAATCTGGCTTTGTTTCGCCCTACTTCTGCACATATTGTGATTCGTGTGACCTGTGATAAGGTGATCAAAGTCCTTTAACTTCCACGCAAACTAAGCCAGGACACATCCTCAAGGTTCCCTAGAATCAGCAAGACCTTAGAAAGTAAATAAAAACCTCTTGCCTGCAAGATACAACATATTCAATACAAGCCAATTTGCATTGTTTTGTCTGTAGACAATGGACACTATAAGAGAAACTTTATTACAACTGCCTCTTGGCACTGTGTTAAAAAAAAAAAAAAAAAAGAAACCACTAGTCCCTAATGTAATTCATAGGGGATGTAAGGGTCCTCTCAAGTGTGGGCATTCATTTTTACTTGTTTCAGAGGAACGCAATCACAAGGGGAAGGCTCTTCTGGGTCATCTGGTTTACCTTTCCTCTTGCTTTAAAAATGAGAAACCTGAGGCCAAGAAGGGAAGTCACTTAAAATCATCTGGCTGGTGGGTGGCAGGGGCACCTGGGGTCCTGCCTCCTGTGCCCTTCCCAGCTGATAGCCCTGCCCACATTTCTGGCTCTACGCTCTGCTCTCCTGCCATCAGTTCAACAGGTCTGAGCTCAGACCGAGAGCCCTGGAAGAGGTATTTTGGGCTTGGTATATGTCAGCATCCCCCAAGGAGAGGTGAGCTACCAACCTCCTCTGTGAGTTCTCAGCGCATGTCATTGGGATCAGGTTGATGGGCAAGCAGCCCCATGGCTCCCTGTATGGTCCCAAAGTAGACCGACTGTCCAGGCAACACGCTCCAAGACCAGCCTCTGCAGCCCTTCAGAGATTTGCTTTTTCTCTCTCAGGTCCAGGGACGGAGCAACATCACACTTGAATTTTGCATTCCCTGGAATATCCCTTCCTAATTTTCCTGCTCTTCTACTCCACTGGAAAATTCCAGCCTCTGCTTCCTTGCGCTCGGACAATAACTTCTAACGATGTCAGAAGCATCCGTTTGAAAGCCAGCTCATCATGCTCAAGGAAAAGAGGTGGATGCGGGCCACACCAGCAGGGGGCGGGGGTGGCGCTCAGCAAGCTACCCAACGCGCAGGGGGCAGGCGGCTGGGCGAGTCTTTCCCAGTTTTAGAGGACTGTCTTTGTGGGCCTGGCAGACTGATTCCTTGTGACTCCATTTTCAAGCTAACTGAATCTAATGTCACCTTGAAGACGTTTTTGAGCATTGTTATAATGTCCCTTGAGACCATATAAAAAGGGCCCCGGACCAATATTAAGTAGAAACCACAGCTGTAAATATGACCGCATGCATTAGCAATGAGCATAGGCTGCTAAGAGAAATGCTTGGCTGGTTTGTGTACTTGACCTTATTCCTCCAAATCAAGTGTCTCTGGCAAGGCCACATAACTGACAGTCCCCTGAGTGACTTAGTCAAAGGAAGGATGAAGTGAAGCTGAACAGTTCTGACATTTGAATTATCGTGGAGACAGGGTCCGTAAGAGGCAGCCCAAATCCTCCTTTATTTTGCCATCGCTCTAAATAATTCAAACTGAAAACCCTAGTTGATGAATAATGTTTCTTTTCTATTTCTGATGGATTTCCCCCTCCCCCATTCTGGGGGAGTTGTGAGGTGGTGAGGAAGGGTGGCTATGGCAAGGCCTTTAAGTTACAGACTTTTAGCCCTGAGAGGTCACTGAAGTGGCCATGTGAAAGCTCTGATCTACGGTCATTTCAGACGGACGTTCTCCGGGCAGCTCTGCAGTCCTCCTGGTAATATAACCACTCTGTGCCCGAGTCCGGAAGCTGAAGCTCAGTTCATCTGCATCGCCATGGGGTTATAGAAAAAGGGACACCTCCTTTTAACAGCGGGGTTCGAGGCCTTCTCTGTATCTCAGCGGAACGGGGTGAGTGACGTGATCACTGTGGGCCTTTGGAGGAATAGTGCAGTGAAAGGACCCGGTGTGGTTTGGGATCACCAGCAGGCAGGAGCAGAGCTCAGCCGCTGCCACGGGGGTGAAGAACAAGGGCTCAGCAGGACAGGGCTTCACAACCTGCAGCCACCACGCCAGGCCGGCCCACCCGAGGGGCTGTGCTGGGCGGTCACACCCTTCCGGTCACGCCTTCGTGTGGTCCCGGGGAGGCTCTAGCTACTGGTGAAGAGCGAAAGTCTCTGATTTATGATCTGAATCTGGACTTAAGCCTTGAGAAGGCATTTGGAATAAAAGAAATTTCTTTCTCCCAGTTCCTAGCTATACGACTTGATGAGTCCGTGGATGGGAGGTTGGGAACGGCATTATTGTCCAGATGAACCAGCCGTCTCCCATTGGGTTCTTCTGGCTATCTTCAAAAGGGCAGACCATTTGTCATGTGGAATCTGAGACAGGAGCAGGCGTCGAGAAAGAAGACTCACGGGACACATCTTCTCTGCAATAAAACACCTAGAATCTTCTGAAACCTCTGGACTTGCCTACGTCCACAGGTCCACCTTGGCTCACCGTAGTTCGCATTTCTGGCTCGTGGGGGGAGCCGCTCCATCGGCAAACAGATGCTTCTGAACATAGAGGTTTTACAATGCCGTCTGCCTTCCAGATGACATTTCTGACTTTTCACCCAGATGAAGAGGTCCAGGTCCTTGCCCCGGGCCCTGAGAGGTGGGGGAGGGGGAGAGTGGGGAGGATACCACCTGGCTACAGGTAGCTCCTGTTCTCCTGAGCCAATGGGAGGGCAGGTTCAAACACAAAAGAAAAAGGCAGAGAAACCATGAGAACTTCTGAGGGTAATTTCCCTCACCAGCAGGATAGGGATGCAGGGAGTCAGGTTGCAATCAGGCAGAACCCAAATGTTCTTTAAGAAAATGTTCCCTATTTCTGTGTGCCTTGGCAAACTCAGGGTGGAATGCAAGGGTTGCCATGGCAGCATCCCCCTTTTTTTTTTTTTTAACAGATTGGTCACATGGTACCCACACACATTCTGGAAGCCACTGCTAATAGTTCCTGTGCTGTGTCCTGTTTGGGGTTCTGTCTGCTTCTGGAGAGATGGGTAACCGCTTCTTTGGGAGCCAAGGGCATCAGGGCCTGTATCCTTTGTCTCACAAGCAAATGCCGACTTGATCATCATTGTGTGGCCTGGGGGGCACCCAGTCTTGCCACAAGAATGAGCCACACTCAGTTTGCCAGTCACCCCGCCGCCCCATAATATACCTCTATGTCTATTAGCTGGGGGCACAGAAGGAGAGTTGGGGTCCTTCCTCTCCTTTCCTACAAAGGTCACTTCCCACAGGGACCACACAACACACCTTGGGCATGGGACAGAACCCTCTAGAGCCTTCATCCACGAGTATCACGACCCCTGTGGTGAGGATGCTGACAAGGCAGGAGGCCCTGGGGCAGCCCTGGTGTGGGCAGGACTGGGGCGGGATGTGGGAAGTCAGCATTGTGCGCTGCCTGACAAAGAAGCCCAGCTCCTTTGACGGACTGTCCAGACAAAGCAGCCAGGGTGCAAATCACCAGGACAAGCTCTTAGCTCCTGAAGTCTCAGGAATACCACTGTTCTGGCTTGTCTCCTCACCTGCAGGCTGTGGGTAGCATGTATGAGGCTACCATGGAGGAGGTTAACTTCGAGCCCATCAAAGAGAGTTCTTTGGCTTCCTTCGTTCCTGTCTCCCTAGCAACCCCAACAAGGGATGCAATCTCCTAGACTTTCTCCTGGGTAGGGTGGCTGGCTTCCCCTTCCCGGGCACTGGGAAAGGAAGGAAGTCTTCTTTGGGGACAGGATGAAGAGAACTTTGTAGGGAACGGGCTGTTGGTGCCTCTCCAGAACTCCTTTTAATCTTACTTCACGGTGGCTGATCTGTCTTCCAATAAAGGTTAACTCTCACATCTTCAAGGTCTCCATTCTCCAGTGAGAAGCAGAAGAACTTAAAGAAAATCAGCCTTTGAAGAAGAAGTATTCATTTTTAGCCCTCAAATCCAGCCTCATTTACAGCATTGCAATCCCCTCTCGGGGGGCATGGCCCTTTTAAGAAACATCCTTGGGGTCTCTATCCAATCTACTTAGGATCCTGCATCCCCCCTCCTAAGTACGATGTGGTCCAGTGGTTCAAGGGGTCCTTCCCACCCAAGTTCAATTGAGAGAGAGAGAAGGTCGAATGCTTTGGGCAGGAGCTAATGATGAAACTGTCCTATTAGTATGCTGTGTTTGGACCCGTTCTTGTTCAGGATTCTTAAGGGGGTAGGGTGTATAGTGAGTCAGGTAAGGAGAGGCAGATGGGCAGGGTGTACTGCGGCAGGACAGGGTGGGCAAGAGGAACAGGCAGGCTGGTGCTTTCTTGGCCTGGATGTGCGGGACCCCAGGCGTTTTCAGAGACTCTCAAACCCCTGGGCTCTCGAAAGCTTACACCTGCTCCCTCCTCTATACTATGGCTCAAACCCTAGTTTTTCTTGTGCTCATCATGAAAATTCTCCGTCTCCCATGGTGGGGAAGTTCCTACAGCTGCCCCCAGGCTGTTGCCTGAAGGGCACGCAGAGGCGAATTGGAAGAAGACCCTAAACGGAGACCTTGGATGCTCCAAGTCTGAGAAGGCAGTCGGGACAAAGCGGAGAGGACGGGGAGGCTTGAAGACGGGGTCGGGAACACACACCGCACCAAGAAGCCTACCCGGCTGCAGCGACAGAGGAAAGACTATGGCGCCTCAATACTGGGGGAACGGGGGAAAGGGAGAAGGGGAAAGCGTGGAGCTTTCGAATGCAATGGGGAAAAGAGGAGCAAGACGATTCCATTATAGAAACAAAGACCTGAGCTTGGAAAAGTACAAAGGGAAATATTCCATTGAAAGATTACTGGCTAGTCAGACTATGCAAGCTTGAGTTAACAGTGGTAGCTGATATGGTATCTAGGAAAAGTCAGGAAATTGCAGACTTGAAATGGTGTTGAAAACAGACCACTGGGTTCAGTTTACTTCCCCAACAGAAGTATTCTGCAGGCAGGAGTAAATTACCTGTCCCTGTCCGCTAAACTTACTAACATCTTTTTTGTTTCTTTGTTTTTTCTCATGGAAATGAGTCATTTGCAGGATCTGAAGGCCTGAAGATGTTATGTAGTTTGAACTTTCCATTTTTCCACTCTAGATTGTATTTCTCTTTATATCTGGGGAAGACTAACTTACAAAGCAAATTGTAAGGTGAGAACAAGGTGAGATGCACGAGGACCCTAACTTACAGAGGTCGTCTGGCATGGAGGGTGCTCCGTTACTGCGGACGACTGGGGTGTGGGCTGCAGCGCCTCCTCACCTCCAGTCTCAGGCCCCCAGCCCCCGAACTACCTCTCCCACCCAAGAGAGGGAGGGACGCGAGTCGGAGGATCAGCTTATATTAGGAGTAAGCGATTAGGCAAGAATGATGTCAAACATGAAGAAGCCAAATATATAAGTCTGTCTACGCGTCTATGCGATTATAGAGATGCCCACGATTATGCTTCTTTTTTCTTTAATGGCAGCACAGGCAGCAAAGCTGGGAGGAAGGCTCTCTGCAGATTCCAAAATGCTGGTGCGTGATGGGCTCTAGGAACAGAAAGCCAAGTGCAGATGGAAACCGAGAACTCCCCAACTCTGCCAACAAGAGTCCTGTAGAAAAGGCAGTAAGAACGGAAGCATGGGAGCAGCTGCAGACTGCCAGGTCCTGCACCCCATCCGACGGCTTTCCCCTCACGCCTTGGGGGCGCCACTAGGCGGAGGAATGAAGCCAGGGCCAGGTGGCGAGCCCCCTCTTCCGCAGCAACACCCACGTCAGCCCCTTGGGTTGCCCTGGGGGGGGGGTGTCTCCAGTTGCCGACTGGGTTGAAAGAATAGGCGTGGTGACTGCGTGTTCACGCCTCTCTCTTGCTCTGGTACACCATGATGGCCACTGGAATTCCGAAATGAAAATGAAGTTTCTCTTCGGAGTTCCTGCAGATGGTTGAAGCAGTCATTGGGAACTCCTGGCTATTTATTGCATTAGGAAACAAAACCATTAAAGCATTTAAGACAGCCCTTTTGTGTCCCTGGAAGTGGACTTGCAACACCGGTTACACTGCAACCGTGGGTTCTTCATTAAACTGCCACGTCTGCACCGTCCAAACCTGTCTCTGAGGAGGAACAGTCTGCCCGCAGGGCAGGCGCATGCGCAGTGAGCTGGGACCGCGGCAGGGCAGCGTGGCGGCGGGCGGCTGCTACTCCATGCCGCTCCGCAGGATCTGGTTAGCCGCAATCAGCATGACGCTTATGATGAAGGCCATGGCGAAGGCGCAGATGAGGCTCTTCCGGACGCAGGTCTGTCTGTTCTGTTTCTGGGAATGCACTGGGGTGGGAGAGCAGAGGGCAAGGAGGAGCGGAGGGAGGGGCGGGGGAGAGAAGAGAGAAAGACACTGTGAGACAGGTGCACCTCCTCCTCAACCAGCCCAGAGCGCAGTCCCCGGGGTGTCGCCTGGCAAAGCAAGTCGACAGGCATCTCTGGGACCGCTCTCGGAGGAGACTGAACATCACCTCTGCTGGAAAATTGTGCGGAATGGTGGAACTTCTATAACAAAGACCATGACAAATATGATGCTCAGAGTAAGTATAACCTTCCAGATACCATAGAGTTACAGTGACTTTCTGGGCAAGGAAACACGCAACATTTCAGAGCGAGTTGCCCAAAGGGCATGGCCCAGGCACAGCGGTGTCCGTTTCTGCAGAATGCCGGGCTGCCAGGTCCGAGGCGGCTGACCACAGAACGAGCTGAGGAGGTCCCTAGATATTCGTGCTGGGCCGGAAGCAGCTTACCTTTCCCAGAATTGTACTTGGGTGGCTCCTGGTCCAAATGACTCTAAGTGACTTCCAGCATTATTTCAGATGTGCCTACCAGTGATTCTACAGAAAGGTCCCTGAGCAGGCAGCATCTGCATCACAGGGAGCTGATTAAAAATACAGATTTGGGGTGGGGCCTCACCCCAGATCTACTGCATCAGAGACTGGGAGAGGGGGTAGCGGTTGAGGTTTAACTAGGTGATCCTGATGCGTGCTCTTATCTGAGAAATGGGAACCACATACGCTGTGGACAAGACCAGTGTGATTCAGAGAGGCGCAAAACCCTCTCAGTCTTTCCAGATATAGGCTGTCCCCAGATCCCACGGCCTCAGGTGTCTGACCCTGGGTCATGGGGTTGCACACTCTTCATCCTTTTGTTGGACCAGGTCTTGTATCACCGTTTTTATAGGGTTCATGAGATACCATTCATGGGTCTCATCATGAGGCATTAGCTAGTGCAGGGGTCCCCAAACTTTTTCACAGGGGGCCAGTTCACTGTCCCTCAGACCGTTGGAGGGCCAGACTATAAAAAAAACTATGAACAAATCCCTATGCACACTGCACATATCTTATTTTAAAGTAAAAAAACAAAACGGGAACAAATACAATATTTAAAATAAAGAACAAGTAAATTTAAATCAACAAACTGACCAGTATTTCAATGGGAACTATGCTCCTCTCACTGACCACCAATGAAAGAGGTGCCCCTTCCGAAGTGCGGCGGGGGCCAGATAAATGGCCTCAGGGGGCCGCATGCGGCCCGTGGGCCATAGTTTTGGGACCCCTGAGCTAGTGGGTTACTGATCAGGACCAGAAACAGGGAAATGGAGATAAGAGAGAAGTTGTGATCACGTGTGCTGAGGAAGAGCGAGTCTCCTTTTCAGGCACTGCTTCCCAGACCAGATTTCTGCCCCTCTCTCCTTTATTTGTTTTTTGTTTACATCTCCTGCCCTGCAGTGATCTTTGCACACAGTTTACCACTTAGTTTACAGGGAAAATCTGTGCCCTGGAGGTGCTGGGAGGCCCTCTACGCCAGAGCTGCTTCTCGTTGGGCCAGCGGCAGCAGCGCTATCCGCTATCCGGGAGTTTAATAGAAAGGCGAATTCTCAGGCCCCACTGTAGAATTACTGAATCAAAATCTCTGGGGGCGGAGGCCAGGAAATGTGTGTTTTAATAAGCTCTCCTGGTGATTAGGGGGACAAGTGTGTGTGTGTGTGTGTGTGTGTGTGTGAGAGAGAGAGAGAGAGAGAGAGAGAGAGAGAGAGAGAGGAGTGGGGGTATTGGGAAAGATGGTTCTTTACATTCAGATGTTAAAGAACCCAATGCCAGCATAGAACACTTTCAGCTTACCTTCTATTTTAAAGGGAGACACTTCTGTTAGATACACCTTAAAAGAGCCTTAAAAAATGTTCAATTTCAAGTACCTTTCACCCTCCTCCAGATCCCTGGAATACCAGAGAAGCAGTAGAAGTCTGGCGATGTGTTCAAAAGCAGACAGAGCTTTGCCTAAGAGAAGGGGTCTCAGGGGCTTGTCAAGGGGCCTCTAAAAATTACATCCAGCAGGGAGTATCACCAGCAGCCACGCCCCCCAGAGACCCATGCCCGGGCACAGACCTCGGCTCCCTTGCTGACGCGTGTTGGGTATATCTGCCATCATCTCCTAAACCTTGTCGTGTTATCTTTAATTCTTCTGGATCCACTGGGCTTCTGCTTCCCTTGGGTAATTAAAAGTATTTGGGTTCAGTTCTTTATTTGCTGATCATGTATGTCTGCGTTTTAAAATCTTATAGGTTCTTAGCAGGAGGAAGAAAATTCTCTTGTGCAGAGATGTGCCCCCACCCCACCCGCAGGATTGGCAAATGGAAAAAGACACCAGCCCTCAGGAAGAGAACAAGAGGTGTTTGAGAAGGGAAGGACTGGAGCAGAAATGGAATGCGGATGTAGCAGCAGCGTATCTAACACTTTCTGAAGACTGGTTCATTTATTCTGAGCAGCTCTGCAGCATAAAAATGCTACCCTTCCATCCTGAGGGCTTAAGGAATAGAACCGTTGTGTGATTGGGCTGAGAAAGTTTTTGCTCAAGCCCTTCTTTGTGAAGGTCACTCAGAGAACAAGGTTCCAGGCAATAGGATTATTCCCCAGAACAGAGGCTGCACCTTTGATCTCAAAATCCATAAGTAGGAGGAAGGAAGAGATGAGGAAGGACCTGTGGCCATGCAAATCTGGGCCCAGACCACAGTCCTGTAGGCGGAGTGGAGCTTCCAGCTCATTCCTAGGGAGCTCTGAAACAGTTCATCATTTGTCCATAATTCAGACCCTGGACTTCATGGGTCGGGAACTGTTTTGGCTGAGAGAGCCATGAACGCCACATATTTTAAAATGTAATTCCGCTGAGAGCCATACAATATGTTTAACACTAAATACAAGGAAATGTGTGCAATTTATGTAAGACCAACACTTTTAAAGTACAATAAGTCTCTGAATTCTTTTTAATAACATTGGTATGCTGTTACTAACCAATGATGAATAAAGTACTTCTTACCATTAATGTGACTTCTGGTGCTGCATGGTTTTGCTGATGGCTTTGTAGTCTGGTTGATACGTGGTGAGGTTAAGTTTCATGCAGGCGTTGAGACTTCCATCATTAAATGTGATTGTAGGTTGGTCTTAACGTTCTTGAGATGTGAGAAAGACTGCTCACATGCATACATAGAGCCAAACATTGCCAGTACAGCAATACTCACACGCTGCAGTGTGTGGTATGTGACGGGAAGCATGTTCCAAGTTTTGACAATCAGCTGGTCCGCAGGTTGAAGTTTTTTCATTTCTCCCCACTTGTGTTTGCTCGCCAACTCTGCTTGCTGTCATGCAAGTGTAAAGCCAGGAGCCACGGCCAGGGCCACCATCAGAGCAGCCCAGCCCATGCAGATTCACATTGGATTCGGACAGTCGGTAAAGAAACAACGGAGCCACAAACTGGTGGGCCATAGTCTTTAATCCTAGCTTGCACCCGGCGGGCAAGTAAAAACACACACTGGGCTCCAAAACCCAGTCACATTCAGTGCTCACAAAGCCACTGATTTATCCGAGTTTCCTAGAATCAAAGGTTTCTAGCTCACCAGACTTATTCACCTCTGTTCCCCATCTCCTTCCTTATCCCAGATACAAACTCTACACAAACTGGCATCTCACTCAGCACTCCACCATCTTGGCTGCTTCTCCTGGCCTCCTCCACGTGGCCTTTCTCTGCTCTCCTCTGCTCTCTCTTCTAATGATAATATCAGGAACCAAGAGCGCCCCCATTTTATATTGTAGCTTCACAACCTCTAATCCAATATACAAAATAGGGAAGTCTCTAATACAGTCACTTCTCTGAGGCATGATTGGATTGTACCACCCCACATCAAAAAGGGTGGGAAAGGCTTAATCCCAAAACCAAGCCCCAGGCTACAAGGATTCTCAACACACATTAATATCACCTGGGCGACAGCCTCCATCTTTAACAAAGTGAGCATAATACATTTTATCTGCCCAACACAAGTATTTTCAAATCTTTATTCAGTGACTTGAACTTATTCACCCACATGTCTGAGGCCTTCAGATCAGCAGCTTGTAGCTCAAAAACCTCTGACAGGACACTGGGGATGTAACTCAGGTTGGCGCTGTCCACTGCACACTCGTGTGCATGGGTGATGAACTTAAAAAGACGAGTGTGCTCATGAAATTCTCCAAAGCGCGCTTTGAATGACTGACTGCAGGAGATTAGATGTGAAGCCCGCTAGCTGCTGGAGATCAAGATATTGAGCAGGGTCACTTGCTGTGCATGCATCTTTAAACTTTCTCAGTTTTTCCAAGTGTAGAGAACGACCTGTTTCAATGTCCGCGATGAAGAGTTCCAGCTTGTTTTCAAATGCAAATACTGCTTGTTGAAGGGATAAGACTATATTTCCAATGCCTTGCATTTTCACATTGAGCTGGTTCAGATGTTCAGTCATGTCCACGAGATAGTAGAACTTCAGGAGCCACTCAGTGTTAGCTAACTCAGGATGCTCGATGTTTTTCATTTCAAGAAAAGTCTGGATTTCGCTCAGACAAGCCGCGAAACGGCTGAGCACCTTCCCTCTTGACAACCAACGCCCATTGCTGTGCAGAAGCAGACCAGGATAATTATTCCCAACTTGATCCAGCAGTGTTTTAAACTGGCGATCATTTAAAACTCGGGCAACAATAAAGTTGACCACCTGAATGACCAGTGACATCACCTCACCAAGCTGCTTGCCACACATCTGAGCACAGAGCATCTCCTGATGTAGGATGCAGTGAAAACTTAGGATGGGTCTCTTTTCATGTTCACAAAGAAGAGCTGCAAATCCTCTGTTTTTCCCCACCGCGCACGGAGCACCATCAGTACACACCGAAATAAGTTTATCCATCGGTAGATTTTTTCTTTAGTGAAATCAGTGAAAGACTTGAATAAATCCTCCCTTCTTGTTGTTTCTTTCATAGGCAAAACAGCAAGACTTTCCTCACATAGTGTGTCACTGACAGCATACCTTGCAATCACGCTGAACTGGGATAAATGGCTTACATCTGTTGACTCATCCAAAGTGAGAGAAAAGAATGGTGCTGCATTTATGTCCTTCACTTATGTTGCCTCAATTTGATTTGCCACCGTGATGGTACGATCATGAACAGTTCTTGCCGACAGAGGCATGTCTTTTATTTGTTTAATTATCTTGTCTTTATCCGAAAAGTCGTCAAAAAGTTCATTGGCAACATCAAGCATGAATGTTTTGGCATACTCCCTATCTGTGAATGGCTTTTCGTTTCTCACAATTGCTAAAGCACCAGCAAAACTAGCCAAATTCCAGTCACCTTGTTGGGTCCAAACACAGAGTTGCTGCTGACTAGCTTGCACTCTGCACAGTAGCTCTTGACATGCTTTCTTCCTGCTGTCCCCCACTGGATATTTCGATGCAAATGTAGTATGGCGTGTGTTGAAGTGCTGCTTTATATTTGACCGTTTCATCGACGCAATTTTATCATTGCATATTAGACACACTGCAGAACCTGCTCTCTCCACAAAGGCAAATTCCTCTGTCCATTCCTGCTGAAAAGTACGATACTTCTCATCTTTTTTTCTTTTAGCCATCTTCTTCGTCAAAAGGGTTTCTGTAATTAGCTAGCTAACTACTTGATTGAAAGGCGGGAAGTTTACTTCCTGACCTCACAACGATCCATGTATGTTATGCATTATCCAATAAAAATTTGATGTTGTCCCAGAGGACAGCTGTGATTGGCTCCAGCCACCCGCAACCATGAACATGAGCAGTAGGAAATGAATGGATTGTAATACATGAAAATGTTTTATATTTTTAACGTTATTATTATTTTTTCTTAAAGATTTGTCTGCGAGCCAGATGCAGCCATCAAAAGAGCCACGTCTGGCTCACAAGCCATATGTTACCGCCCCCAGCTGTACTTGATGTGAAGCCTTTTATGTCCAGTTCTGCCATCACCATAGGTTTTGTAAAAAAGTAAGGACTTGAGAGCCAGCCCCAGATGTAAACCATGGTTATCCCACATCCTAGCTATGTGACTTTGGGCAAGCTAATGTCCCTGAGCCTCAATTTCCTCATCCAATGGGATAATGAGACCTACCTTCTTGTGAAGATTAAGGGTATACGAAGGTACTGCAATATTGTTCATGCCCAATGAAGGTGAATTCCCTTCTGTAAACCTTTTAAAAACTCCCCTTTACATATTGAGCAACCCTGTCTATAAGCTAGGTATGCATTATGTGCTTTATATATGCCATTGCAGAACAGCAGCGTGGCAGTCCTTCATGAGCTGGGTGTGGCATCCTCCTTAGATAGGTAAGAGACCTGAACTGTAAGATGTGGAGCCCAAGGTCATTTGGCAAATGGTGGAGGTGGAATTTGAGCCCACATCTAATTTAATATCCAGGTTCAAAATCTCTGCACAATCTCTTCTGAATCTTTTGCTTGGCAGGACAAAGTTCAGCAATAGAAAGATCCAAAGAAAATACAATTTGAGCACTTGGTATGATTGGCAGAGTATAATCCCGCACTAATTCATGTGTTTATTGATAATACTTCTAGGCCTATCTTTGGCTGTCACATATTTGCATTGCACTGTATTGTTGTGTATTTATTTATTCTTGGTGTCTACATTTTATTTCCCTGACAAGACTACAGGTCGGCCTAGGATGAACTGTGAGTTCAGCTCCGGTTTCTGCTCCTCACTGCCACGTAGGGGCAGCCCTGGGCAAGTGACAACTTCCCTGAGCCCCAGCTTCTCTCCCTGTGAGGAAGCTAATGATAACCGTTCTCATCTCAAGAATTCTTTTAAAGATCAATGAGCTAATAACAAGAGCGAAAGCTTGTCCAGCCCAGAACTGCTAGAGAAATGCAAGGTTTCCTTTCTGTATCCCCAGAGGGCGGGAGGAAAGGCCTGCGTGTTTTTATCCTGTTCCCTGCAGCCTCCAGCTCAGTGCTGAGGATAGAGCAGATGACCCCAAACCTTTGTTTTGGTCCCTTTCCTCCTTAATTCATCCTGAACCCCAGCTCGATCCACCCTGCTAAAGCAGTCCTCAGCACGCACCAGCACTCCCTGCAACCTTCCTCCAACCCTCCCTCCCCTTTGCTGGGGAAGCGTGTTCCGTTCCATCCAGCTCCTAAGCTCAGTGGGCAGGACCACAGGTCACCTCCTGTCCCTTTCCCACCTCTGCCCCTAGATCACTGCCCCTCCCCCACCCCACAGCAGCCTGTCTCAGCCAAGCAGGCTTTCCGGCTGCTCTTCACACGAGACTCCGCGGCACTGTCCACATCGTTCCCTCTGCTGCGGGGTGTCCCTGACCTCCCCTCTCATTGCTTCTGGGCCTAACCCAAACTTTACCTTCCCCAGGAGGCGTCTCTTCAACATCCTGCTCCCAAAGGGCCTGATCTGTTCATTTTTAAAATGGTCTAGCTGTTAATATTTATTTATCTTGAATTGAGATAGAATCTGCATACCATCAAACTCGCCTTCTTAGAGTGTGCCATTCAAGGGCATTTAGTACCTTCACAAGGCTGTGAGACCATCACCATCGCCTACTTCCAGAACATTTTCATCAGCCTACAAAGAAACCCCATACACATTAGAAGGCACCCCTGACTGCCCCTCCTCTCTGGCCAGCAGCAATCTCTAAGTTAATGTTGCCTCAACGGATTGGCTTACTCTTGACATTGCAGGAAAATGAAACCATACAATATGTAGCCTTTTGTGTCTGGCTCCTTTCACTCAGCATAATCTTTTCCAGGTTCATCACGTTGTAGCACGGATCAGTATTTCATTCCTTTTTAGGGCTGAATGATATCCCACTGAATGGATATGCCACAATTGTTTATCCATTCACCACTCGATGGACATTTGGGTTGCTTCTATTTTTTTTTTCCTGTTATAAATAAAGCTACTATGAACATTCATATACAAGGTTTTGTGTGGACATGTTTTTTCTTAGGTACTAATCTGGCTGTCAAATTGCTGGGTCAGCCTGACCAGGTGGTGGCGCAGTGGGTAGAGCATTGGACTGGGATGCAGAGGACCCAGGTTCAAAACCCTGAGGTCGCCGGCTTGAGTGCGGGCTCATCTGGTTTGAGCAAGGCTCACCAGCTTGAGCACAAGGTTGCTGGCTCGAGCAAGTGGTCATTCAGTCTGCAGTAGTCTCCCCAGTCAAGGCACATATGAGAAAGCAATCAATGAACAACTAAATGAACAATTAAGGTGCCACAACGAAGAATTGATGTTTCTCATCTATCTCCCTTCCTGTCTGTCTGTCCCTATCGGTCCCTCTTTCTGTCTCTCTCTGTTTCTGTCACAGAAAAAAAAAATTGCTGGGTCATATGGCAACTGTTTAACTTGTTAAGGAAACTGTTCCCTTCTAAACCTTAGGAACCCTGAAAATGGCAATACTGCTGGCGGTCTTTTCTGTCGACCTTTCTAGAAGGGCCTGAGCTCTCTCTCTGATGTAGTCCTTGACACAGAAGGAGCCCAGAAAGCACATGGAGATGATTGCGAGCCATGGTTTTCTTGAAAGCTTGTCAGCCAGCCGGGAGCACTGACAGACCCCTGGCGGCTGCGGTAGGTCTGAGTGTCTGAGCTCCGGGACAGACCGCTCCTTCCCCTTGTCTGAGGGCTCTTGGATTTTCTCCTGGAGACAGGCGTTGACACAGATTTTGCCACTGACCAGCTGGGTGACCCTGGATATTACAGGTTCTTAATCCCTCTGGCTTTAATATGGATGTTTGGAAACAGGGCTACAAGTCTTCAGATAAACAGGCTCTCAAATGAAGCAAATCAGAATCAATGTACCTTTGGTTAACTGCCCGACATAGACCCATGTAAGTGATAGTTCTGGCAGGGAACTGGGGGCTCAAGAAGGTTAAAACAATATAAAACCCAGTCAGGTGATTCTCACAAGAAGCCAGACTGACCAGGTCTGGGAGCTGTTATTGCTCTGTGATCTTTCCAGATCTAACACTTTCTGACGAAACTGGATATTTCTGTGGCCTAAAGTGGAACTAATTAAAAGCTTTTGAAGGAGATTTTTCTAGCTATCAATGATATCAGAAATGCCCAGACACCCAAGTAAGACCTGAAGGTGTGTTTTATGATGCTTTTAAGAGGCAGAGCTAGAGAAGGCCAGCTGTGCTGGGATGGGAGCTGTCCCCGTCTGCACCACAGAATCATATTGTGTTTCTAGTGTCTGCCCAGGAGGGTCCCACTATGGACCCTTGGTTTTGTTGTGACCTTTCCTGAAGTCCCACTATGGACCCAGGCATTGTTGTGACCTTTCCTGGAGTCCTCCCCTTCTTGTAACAAAATTTATCTTTTTCTTTGGGATCTGTACCTCTCTCCCTAGTGGACCTCTCAATCTAGGGCTTCACCTTTCCCGGTGTAACAGACCACACTGGCCAGGTAGAGGCCCCCTAGCTTTGGCCTAGTCCAGCAGTAGGCACATGGGCCAAGCAGGTTTGATTGGAGCTCCTTCTTGGAATAGAAATGAACCTTGAGAGAGAGAATCTTATCACGCCAGGAAGAGAGAGTCTTCCCAAGAATGAAGACCACAGAGAGGAGAGACAGACAGAGAGAAGGGGAGAGAGAGAGAGAGAGAGAGAGAGAGAGAGAGAGAGAGATGTGGAACTTGGGAGAGAATGTTGCTTCAGTATTTTGGGCCCAGGTCAGCCAAAGTTTATCCTTTTGATTTCTATTATTTGAGCCAGTGCTCTTTAGCTTAAGGGGGTCTGGGTTGAGTTTCAGTAACTTGAAACCCAAAGAGTGTTGACCAATAATACTCTTGGTAACCCCAGTGTTGGCCAGGACTTGATTTTAGGAATGAAGTGTCAAGATGGTTCAAACTCTGTAAGTTTGTTCCCTGCCCCATCTTTCAAAGATATGATATTCCGGTAGTATGTACTCCATGATGTCTCCAGGAGAAAAAATAATATTCAGAAGAAAACTAGGGCTAGGGACTGGCTAGTTTGTTTTGTTGTTGTTTGTTTATTTATTTGTTTTGAGTGTTTACTAATGTGTTAAGCTTTGTGCTAAATATTTTATTTTCACGTGTTGCCTCATTTAATTCTCATAGCAACCACAAGTCATTATATGATTCCCATTTTGCAGAGGAAGAAAATTAGGCTTTTCATGTTTATCACCTGAACTCAAGTGACCTGGCGTGTGGCGAGGCAAGGTTTTAAGCCAAGTTGCCCAGAGTGCAGAGCTGGAATTCTCAACCATCATGAAGATTCATTAAAAACACTCCTCTGGGTTTCCGTCTCGTGTCTCAGAATCTCATTGTTGCTCACTCACGGCTCCGCAAACATTCCTACAGTTTGCCGCGAAGGGTCCTCAAGTAGAAGAAAAATCCTTTTTGGTCTGAAGCCTCAAATATCTTTGAAAACTGTCTCCTGTCTCACCGCCTGCCTCGGACCTCTGCCATACCTTAACCTCCTTCGTCTACCCGAGGGGGACAGGTTTTATTTCAGGAAAGTCACAGCGTCGGGAGAGCTGGGAGCAGGTGGTGGGGATGGCCTATCATGACCTTTTCACTTGGATGAGCATGAAATGCCCAACGAGCATGACCAGGTGATGAGCCAGGTCTCCCCATCCAGCTGTGTGTGTGACATCCAGACAGGGACATTGTGACTTCGGCAGAATGGCTGAGCTGGAGACTTTAGATTTGGCCACAAATTCTTCCTGACTTTCTGCTGAGCCTAGAAACTTTTGAATATAGATATGACTGCTGTTGCCCAATCTTTGCATTAGACAGATGAGGAAAATAAGGCTCAAAGAGTTTTAAAATGAGTTATCCACTGTCACACAGTTAGTCTACACAGGGCAGAGAACAGAACCCACATGTCTACATAAGGGTCCTCTGGGGCCACCTGGCCTGCGCCCCCCTCCCTTGCCATTGTTCCTCTTGTCCCTCAGACAGAGGCACTGAATGGTACAGCCCAGCTCTGCTATGTCATGCCCAGAAACTACTTACTCCCCATTTGATAAGCTTTACCTCCTTCTCTTGTGCCTGTTGTCAGAATGTCTAGAAAAAGCTGACAGCTGGTGTCCCTCTTAGGGACAACACTTGGGGCATGCGTCTTGAAAGGGCGCACACACAGATCTTGTTTGTTGCGTTTCTACTCAGCTTCCAAATGTAATGATTTCATTGGCGACAGAACGGAAACTGAGAAAGGACGATAAAGCTCCATTCTGTACGGAGCCTCTGTACTGCCTACGCCCCAGGAAACGGCCTTGGCAAATGAAGAGGCCAGGGCAGGGATTTGTCAGCTAGACCTGGATTCAAATCCTGACTCGTTATTTGACTTTGGACAAATGACTCCACTTTGCTGAGCCTCAGTTTCCTCCTCTGTACCACCGGGGCCAGAGCTTGTCCCTTTGACTGTGCTGATAGGTCAATGGGATGTGTCGACAAATGAGCAGCCCCTGGCTGATACGCTGAACAGTTTTCTTCCATCACTTTCCTCCTGAACTGTATCGATAGGGATTAAGCAGTAAACATTGAACGTAAGCACTACTAAACTTGATATATAGTTTAATTTGTCATAAGAACCCTTAATAAGGAATCAGTGACAAGCCAATAGATGAATCAACCACAAGACCACTCAATTCCACATATTGTCAGTGACCTGAACCAAATAATAAAATACGAAGTTGTCTCTCAGTGTCACTGAGCTTCTGTTCCCCAGAAACAAAATGCATGATGATTGCAAGTGGTTAAACCGAAGCAAAACTTCTCAAAACTCAGGTAGCATGGATGGTGAACAGGCAATGTGGGCAGTCACATCATCTTGTATCGGACCCATTATGATGGGTATGGTCCTATTTATTTTTCCAAATAATTCTAACGCAAATGTTTCCAACTAATACCTAAATACATCAAGCAGAAGTTATCTTAATAAAGGAATTCAAAAAAGATCTGAGGGTTTGGGATTGTCTGAAGGCTCTACTTTTAGCCAAATATTCTCATTGGACTGTATTCTAATATAGACTACTAACTATGGATGGCAGAGCCCTGAATTCAGTGGGGTTAAATGACCTCATGCCCAAAGCCCTCAGCACAGCAGATGGCACCTGTTCATGTGCCTGACTTAGTGTGAATGACCTCCCTTCCGTAAGCCAGGTGTGAATGCAGGGGAGGTCTGCTTCAGAACCCCGAGGTTAGATTCTTCTAGTCTCTTCCCTGCCCTTGTAAGGGTTTCTACAGATGACTTCCTTTGGGGCTCCAGGAAAACGGGTCCTATGCATGAAGTGAGCCCCCAGATCAGGATGTCCTGAAGAAGCCAGGAAAGGTCTCCTTAGGTGTAGCTTAGAATTTCACCCCACTCCTTAGGAGAAGATGGAAAAATTGCTGCTTCCTTATGATGACAGAGCCCTCCTGATCAGAAAGATAAGGCAGAGTGGGATGTGTGAGGGGCTGTCTGTGTGCATTTGTTGTTTGTGTTGACCTAAAAGTCAAACAAATAAATAAAACAAAATGAAAACTAAAAGGAGGACAAAAAAACCCCCCAGACCTCTCCCATTGAGGGTTCCACACCCCATGGGCTCCTGGACTAGTCCTCTGTTCTGTAGTCTTCCATTCATGTGCAAGGAACAATCGACATTTCCTATCTTAATGGACATAATCTGAATACTTCTGTAAAAGCATCAGACACGAGATCTGTAAAAGTCAAGGGTAATCACTGTCAGAAAATGATGCTGGTGGCATTTGCACATCCCCCTACGATTTTCTGTCACGTGGCACACAGGTTGCCCTCAGAGGCATTTTCCAACCTTTTCCACACTCCAGCAACGCAGCTGTGACTCCAGCTTTGCTGACCTCACCGCCACCTGACATGAATTTATATGAATTCCAACGCTGCCACGAAACGTCTGTTTCATGGACCACCTCCTCCTTCCTTGCTCACAAATATGACCTTTCACCTGTTTAACGCGAAGACCTCCTATACCTTTAGCTTTCTCTTCATCATTGATTCCCTCCCCTGACACCAAAGGGCAGGATTTCCAATGCCCGTGGATCACTGACTGGCTCTGCAGGGAGCTGATCAGCACGCAGGTACTTGCTGCAGCAAAGCCGCCCAGGAGCTGGAGGAAAGGGCTTCCTGGTGGGGAGCAGCAGGAGCAGAGGGCCCTGACCGAGTCTGGGGGAGACGTCCTGCCGCTTCCCTTCCTCCCATTGGTCAGTGGTTAGGAAGGAGACTAGATTTGCAGAGGAAAGCATGCCATCACTTGACAGAAGAAACCATCTGGGTCTTCAGATTTAGATGCTGGATTGACTTGACCAAGACTTGGCACGGTGGAGGCTGATGGGTAGGTGAGACGTTGGCAAGGGTATGACTGAAGCGGGTGGACAGGGCAGGCTGCCTGGGCTAGGGCAAGAAAGGACAGCAAGGAGTTGACAGCTTGGGGCAGGGGGGCCCCAAAGGGCTAGGGGGAGGGGGAAGAGATTTAGGAGGCATGACCCATGCAATTGTGCCATCAGATCGTGGTGAGCAGCAGGGAGAGGTGCTGCCAACAGGTCTCTGTGTATGGGCACCAGGCATGCAAGAAAGATGGAGAGGAGGAGGTCAGGGTCAGCCACAGGGTCTTAAACGGACGCGTTCAGTCCTAGGGCACCAGGGTGAACTCGGTCCCTGTGTATCACCTCTTCCTAGACGCCCTCACGCAAAATACAACCAGGGGGCCCCCTTCCTGAACATGGAGAGATGGGCGTGAAATATATGCGCCTGTGACTTCGATCATATTGGAGACTAGAAAAATCTTAAACCTAAACACAAACCAAGGAGCTTGCTTTTGGGGCCAAGTAGTGCTGACGATATGGTAGAAAACAGCAACAGTAAACCCCCCTCCCCAAACCCAATACTCTGACATGAAAATATGTGAAGGGATTATGTAATCAGGGTCGCAGAGGTCATCCCAAAAGCAATGTGCTAATTACAAAGTAATGTTTCTTTTATTAAATAAGATCATGACTTTTAAAGCATTTAGTACAGTGCCTGGCTCTCATCATCCACCAAGCCCAAAGGGTAGCTGTTGCCAATGTATGAATCACCGAAGCAGACCCGGTTAAGACTTCTATTTGAGAACCTTTTTGTCAGTCATTTATTTCATTAAGATATGAGCTTTTGAGTAATAAAAAGACATGGCTTAAAGTTCAGATTACTTCCCAGCGCAGCCTGACCTTTCTCAAATTACTAAGACTTGTGACATTTCTCTGAACAAAACAGTGATGCACAAACAAAGGCTCCTGTGGGAAATGAGATGCTCCGAAACATCCTTCCTCTCATCTCGGGAAGCGTTTGCTGACAGCAGGGGTGCTGGAGCCGCAAACGCTTCCACTTTGAGCACATGGTCTGTCCGCTAGGAAGAAGATGGAAGGGGAGCCAACCTGTGTCTTCCCAAGTTTCAGTGCCACCCTGCACCTCTAGTCGCCTTCCCAACCCCCTTCCCTGTCTGGCTGGAAATGACATTCACTGGTTGTGACCTTGCTGTCCTGTGTGGTCGGTGTGGTTCCAACTCGAGAAACAATTACAGATGCTATGGCCCAAGTCACAAGAAAGGAGACCGAGATGGCTTCTGGACCCCAGCTGGGTTCCGTCTGCCATACACAGCATGTTGGAAATTTTTAATTTGAATGCCTTTACCAGGGGACATTGCTCTCAAGTTCACCCCAGTCCCCCCCACTC
Organism: Saccopteryx bilineata; assembly: GCF_036850765.1. NCBI lineage: Eukaryota > Metazoa > Chordata > Mammalia > Chiroptera > Emballonuridae > Saccopteryx > Saccopteryx bilineata. The sequence goes on from NC_089493.1 coordinate 271,335,715, forward strand.
CCTATTTCCTGGTTTGAGTTAATCGAGTCTGTTACCTTGGAGTCTAAGCCATCTCCTGTTTCCTCCTGTCATGGCCTTTAGTCCTGCCCATGGAAGGGAGCCCGGGTCTACATATATCACCATGGCCACCTGGACCAGCTCGGCTCTGAGACACCTCCCTGCCATGGCCCGGCTGGCTCTAATGTGGCAGTTCTAAGACAAGGGAACCAAATGCCATTCTGGTGTCGATGTGACAGCTGTATATATTGACTTGTATATGTGGACAATATATATAGCTTACCATCTATATATATTAACTTCTGACTATGTTCAGGAAGAAAAGAATAGGAAAAATAATAGCTTGACCTCTTTAAGAAACCTCAGCATTGAATTAAGTTAAAAATTGCTTAGTTGTCTGCTATGCTGCATTAATGTAATTTTAAAATTCTATTCATCAGAGCTGTTGAAGCAGCTCTGATTTTCAATGTTGGGAAGAGGGATTAGATCATGTAGCTTCCCTGGAACTCTATTGATTAGGGGATAAGGCAGGCTTTTCTGTTTGTTCTTTCTTTGTTTTCTTTTATGAGCTCAAGAAAAACAGCTTCTCAGAGGTCTCCTCTTGGACCCAGGAGAACCCGATTTCTCTTGTAACTACTTCGTTAGGTTCATGAGAGTCCTTTCCTGAATAAGGCTGTTTTTAGCCAGTGTGTCCAGGGGCACAGCACGGAGGTCATCCATTCCCAAAGATCCCGGGAGATAGGTATAATCATCTCAATGTTCACAGAGGAGGACACACGCTCAGGGGAGGGACACCCCTTGCCCCAGTCACGCAATCAGCCACTGGACTTGGTTCAGGGTCACTGACAGTTGAAACAGGCTCTTTCCTCACCTGATGCAGCCCCAGGCAAACGCCACTGAGTCACACAACTAGTCACAGACCTCAGCGTCCCTGGAGGAGGGACAAGGTCAGAGAAGGTTTTGCAAAAATGCAGAGTTTGGGGGAAACATAGGGAAAAAAGGAAAGAAAACAACTTGCAGAAAAGGATCTTTGAACCTCAGTCCAGGATTCCTGGCTCCAGTACAAGGCCCTGGCCTGCCAGGAGACTGCGAGCTCACTCTGCATACAGAGTTGGTAGTGGCGCTGGCCTGGGGCCGACTAACCGTGAAGGGAACAGAAGCGGGGGTACCTACCGCCTTCGAACTCGGTCTGGCAGTTCCCCGAGGTATCGTTCAGGCTCTCCTCCTCGTTGATGATGATGTTCTCGATGTCCTTCATTGTTAAGTGGTCCCGGAAGGCGTGATAGAGGATGTGCTTCAGCTCCTCCAGAGTTATCCTCTGCATGTCGAACTGTGGAGATAAAGAGGAGTGAGAGGGACCTGGGCACATGGGGGTGAGGATTCTGCTCGGGGCACAACCCGGAAGCCCTAAAGCTCTAACTTTCTGAGGTTCCTTTAGGGAAACCTGTGCCAGCTTTTCAGGATATCAGATGAGCAGTTTTCCATCATGTTCAGCTCCAAGCATTCTTGTGAATGTGCAGTAACTTATTGGAAATACAGTGAGTACAATGTATCCTCCTCCACTGAGATTCTTGGAGAAAAAAAAAAGCCACCTGCTAGTTTGGTTTCCTACTCATCCAGCCATCTGCTGTCACCTCCTGTATACTTGGGAGTTGTGTCATACTTCAGACAATGCATACGCCTCTAAAACTTTTATGGTCTCCCAAGAAGCCAGCGATTCCCATCTTGATTTAAGTATGTATCTCATTCTAACAAGACAAAGTACAAGCTTAAAGCCATGTTTATAAGCAAGAGCAGCCGAAGGGGAGGTGTAGCATCCCAGGTATGTTCTTCCTCTCCCGATGACAGCGTTATGCTTTCCCGCGGCATTGCTCTCGGGCTCTGTCGTGTCACTTTCTTAGCCAATGAAATGCGAACAGAAGCCACACACGCCTCCTCCAGTAGAAAGCTTTAAGAACCAGTGTGTGGGTCTATCATTCATTCTTTTCCCTATGTCATGAGAACAGCATGTCCTAGAGAGGAGCTGTTCCTCTGTCTGAGTCCCAGAATGAGGATAAAGTAGAAAATTTCTGCAGATATCCCATAAAAGAAAAATAATGTGAGTAAGAAATGGCCTTTTTGTTATCGGCCAGAGAGACTCTGGGCTTCTTTGCTACCAGAGCGTAAGGTGCTTTAAGTCAACGATATACACAGAAGACAGGCTACCATTACAAAAATTCTAGAATGTGGCTTCTGGGGTCAGGCAGTGGGAAATAAGAAAACTTATTGGAGGTTAGAAAGATAATAATTCTTCTTATATAGTAGCAATACATTTGGTAAAATCGTTGCCTGTGATAACCTCTAAGACAGGCATGTACTGAATGTGGGTTTTGGAGGAAAAAGTTGAGGAAACAGCAGCTCTGGTTGCACATGGTTATGTCTGACAGGGTGTTACAAGAAAGAGCTGAGCTCAGAAAAGAATTGATCGGTTTGCAAGCCAGGAATAGACAACTCAAAAATTCCTGGACTTGCAGGAAAGGAAGTAGTTATTTCTCACCTCCAACTAGGAAGAGCTAAAATTGAGAATTGCTTTAAATAACAATACAGGTCTATTAGAACAAATGGAAGTGTCTCTTGTTAAAGCCTCTGAAGGGGTTAGGCTATTCTCCCAGGAAGCTGGCTATTAAGTTTAGAGAGAAGTGTGTCTCAAAAATAATAGTGGATGTGGCTATTTGCAGAAACCAACTGGAATCAAATAGATAAAAATACAGTCGACTAAGTTGTTGAGAGAGCTGTACTGGTCAAGAGCCAACAGCCTGGGATTAAAAGACTCTTAAGACTCTATGATCTTTGGGCTCCCAACCTTCTAGGGGCATACGCCATTATGAGTAGAAGCTACACAGATCCGAGAAGGACCTATTTTCCAATGCCCTCATTAGATGAGTACAAGGGAGTGAAAAGGGCTGGATCGCCCAAATGGTGAAGCTGGGAATTATGCTTGGAAATATGCAATAAAATCTAGAGTAATTTCCAGAATGCAGAACTAGGACTTAATTAAAGAATATTTCTCACTCCAGGGTCTGCCCAACAGGATTTCAGAATTACTCTGAGTATTCAGACTGCTATGCACCTTCCATTTTTAAAATTTTTTTCAGTTCATATATCTACTAGAGAAGCCACACCCATATTTGCTGTATCTCATGAGATTCTAGATATCGAGTCTAGCGTTGTTATTAGATGAACTTTTAGGGTGTGGCTTGGGGAGGGGTTGAGTATATTTTATGGGTGAAAAGGAGGGAATAAATACTTATGAGCAAGAGGGTGGTCTGTGAAAGGTTATATTATTTTGTTTCCTCTCCCTGTGAGAAAATTATATCTCCCTGCCCATTAACATCAGGCTTTGGCCAATTAAAAGAGAGCGAAGGTGGTGTATCAATGTGACAAAAGTCGCAAAACACATTGAATATTCTGCCATTCCTCTTTATATTTTTTCTGCCACAAAAACATGTACACCCAATAGGGGTCATTCCTCTGGGGACCTAGACTGAATACAACATAGAGCTAACCCATGAAGGGCATGAATTTGAGTGAGAAATAAACCCTTGTTTTTAGCCACAAAGACTTCGGGATTTCTGCAGTATAACTTAATTTAGAATAAATACAGAAATCAATGTTTTAAGTTAGTCCAGATGATGATAAAAGAATGTTTTAGACACTTTTCTTTTCATGCTTTCTTTGTAAAGTAGTTCTAACAAATTAAACCGGGTGATTGAAACTTGCTGGGCATATGAATGACTCAAGTTCAAAGCTACTTCTATGACTAAGAGCAACCGAAGAGGAGTCTGTCAAGTGGTTGTACTTTCTGCATCCCAGTTTATTGACTATAACAGTAAACCTTGAGATGCACTTGGGATTGAGCCTTGGATTTGACAGGGGACCAAGGGGACACTAGCCTGGGTGCGGGGAGGGGGCTGGCTAAGTGTGTGGTGAGGGTGACGGACCTCATAGATGAGCAAATTGGTACCTTCCTGCCACGGTCAGATATGAAGAGTAACAAAATCAAAGAGACTCAAAATATGAGTAGCCACTTCTTGGAAGACCAATCAAAGGACTAGAGTTCATGAAAAATCCCTAAGCAGCTGAGAGCTGGCTGAAATTCAGACAGTAAGTAGGTGAACAGAATTGGCCAGGGGCTATGGAAAGGGCAGGACAAATGCAGATCCCAGAAATCTACAGCTACCCTTTTATTTGGCTATCTGGGTCATACTTTAGGATATTTAAACAAAATTGGTTGAGTAGAATTCCATGTCAACACAGATTTGTCTTTTACAAATTTAAAGGAAATTACTATAAAACTATATGGATATAATGCCAACAAGCATTTCTTTCATACTTATCAGTCCATTTAGTTTTTCTAGAATTTTGTATTTTTTTTCCAGGAAACTAGTGAAAAGATTTTAGTTATTATTAGCATGGAACTACACACAGTAGTATCATAATTTTAAATTTCTCCCAATACATCTTATATCCCATTTTGTATTTATCATCTTACATGGTTTTATTTCCCCTAGGTTTTATTTTTATCATTTTATTCTGTTTTTAGTGAATCCTGTTTAGAGGATGTGACCTACACATCTCTTATTTTTAGGAACATAAGGAGTTTTCCATTATGGTGGAATCTCTGTAAAGTTAATTACACAATATATTTATCTTTATTAATCATATTATGTAGACTTATAGTTATAGTCTGTATCTTCTGTAACCTTGCTTTTTGTGTGTGTGTATGACAGAGACAGAGAGAGAGAGAGACAGAGAGAGGGACAGATAGAGACCGGCAGACAGGAAGGGAGAGAGATGAGAAGCATCAATTCTTCATTGTGGCTCCTTAGTCTCCTTAGTTGTTCACTGATTGCTTTCTCATATGTGCCTTGACTGGGGGCTACAGCAGAGCAAGGGACCCCTTGCTCAAGCTAGTGACCTTGGGCTCAAGCCAGTGACCTTGGGCTTCAAGCCAGTGACCTTGGGCTCACGACAGTGACCATGGGGTCATGTCTATGATCCCACACTCAAGCCAGCGACCCCGCACTCAAGCTGGGTGAGCCCATACTCAAGCTGGCAACCTTGGGGTTTTGAACCTGGGTCCTATGCATCCCAGTTTGATGGTCTATTCACTGTGCCACTACCTGGTCAGGTTATAACCTTACTTTTAAAGGATGACTTCATTTGTCAAAGACCACGAGTAAAATATTGAAGTCAGTGAAGAGAATTGTATCTCCATAAATTGTTCTCATAGTTCTAATATTTCAAATGAGTCCTGATATTTAAAAAAAATATATGTTAAGGATTATGGGCCTGATATTTAAAAAAATAGTTTTAAAAATTTTAAAAATAAATTTAAGTGGCTATTCTTTAGTGCCAAAAGATTGATTTCCTAACTTAACAAATAGTTTCCAATCACTCCATGCCAGATAGTGAGACATGGGTACAGAGGTAAGCAAGATAGAGACAGAGATCTTGCTCTCAAAACACTAGCACATGAACAATTTTAATTCAGTGTGAAACACACGGAAACAAGTGAACCACAGGATGGCTTGAAAACCCCTGGGGAAGGGGGATTGGGTCCTAGAAGTCATGCTGGAAAACAGAAATACAACATAAGATTATAAGAAATAGGCCCTGGCCGCTTGGCTCAGTGGTAGAGTGTTGGCTTGGTGTGCGGGAGTCCCAGGTTCAATTCCCAGCCAGGGCACACAGGAGAAGCACCCATCTGCTTCTCCACCCTTCCCCCTCTCCTTCTTCTCTGTCTCTCTCTTCCCCTCCTGCAGCCATTGGAGCAAAGTTGGCCCCGGCGCTGAGGATGATTCCATGGTCTCTGCCTCAGGCACTAGAATGGCTCTGGTTGCGGCAGAGCAACGCCCCAGATGGGCAGAGCATTGCCCCCTGGTGGGTGTGCCAGGTAGATCCTGGTCGGGCGCATGCGGGAGTCTGTCTGACTGCCTCCCCGTTTCCAACTTCAGAAAAAATACAAAAAAAAAAAGATTATAAGGAATAAGAATTTGCCAGGTGGATGGGGTGGGGACAGAGGAGAGTGGGAGGAGGGGGTGGGGAGAAGGGTATGTCAGCTAAAAGGACACACTCCACGTGTTCACTGGCCACGTGCTAAGCTCCTCTGAGGACAGAGCAGTAGGAGAAGGTATTGGGGGGGGTGTGATGAGAGCTGTGGTAGGATGCTAATCAATGGAGAGGTCTCCATTGTCTCCATTTTGACCTGTAAGCCATGGTCGAAACTAAGTTGTTTTTTGTTTTTATGTTTTTCCTGTGGGAGATATACATACCATAAAGTTGACCATTTATCCATCTTTTAGTGTACAGTTCAGTGGTATGAAGTACATTCACAGTGTTGTGCAACCATCACCACCATCCTCCCCAGAACTCTTTGCATTTTCCCCACCCTTTACATACTACTTCCGCATTTCTCCCTCCCCCAAACCCAGGCAACCAGCATTCTATTTTGTATAGAAAGTCAAGCAGGAATTTGACTGCTCTAGGTGGCTTGCGCAAGTAGAATCATCCGGTTTTTGTCCTTTTGTGACTGGCTAATTCACTCAGCATTATCTTCAAGGTTCATCCCTGGTGTAGCACATGTAACATGCTGCAGAGTTTTATTCCCCTTTAAGGCTGAACACTAATTTGTATGTCTGTGCTACATGATTAATCTAGTCATCCATCCATGCTCACTTGGCTTGCTTCTACCTTGTGGCTATCGTGACTAATACTGCTATGAATACAGGTAGAAAATACCTGCTCATATCCCTGCTTCCAGTTTATATTTTTAAATTTTTTTTTTGGTATATACTCAGAAGTAGAACTGCTGAATCATATGGTAATTCTATGTTTAATTTTTGAGAAGTAAAGCTTGGTTTTATCTTTTGGGTAAAATGAGATACCGCTAATGAATTTCCATCAGAGAAATCACTCCATCAATTCTGAGCTTGAGAAAAGATGCTCTTTGCTGGTACAAAGGACAGAATAACCAGATAGACTAAAGCAATAACAGGTTTAGAGACTACAGTGGGCTAGGGGGGCAGAGAGAATCCAAGAGCATGTAGGAGAGAGGTGGATAAGACGATGAACCACTGTGTGTGGAATCTGAAGGAGAATGAGCCGATTAGAAAGACGCCTGGGTTTTAAGTTAGCTGAATGGTAACCACAGGAAAACAGGCTTAGAGAGTAAGGTGACAAATTAAATTTTGGATGTATGCACTGGAGGTTCCAGAGGGACACCCTGATAGAACAGCCTAGGAGGCAGTTGGATGTACAGCTCTGGGTTAGTAATACAGATTTGGAAGTCATTTGTAAACAGATGCTGATACAAGTCATCAGAAAAGATGGCAAGATCCAGGGAGTGAGAAAAAGCCCATGGAAGGCACTGTGAGGACATCGAGATTAACAGGTGGGCTGGCTCCATTACAGAACAGGCAAGGTGCAGGTGGTACTGTGATTTATAATCAACATATGCTTTGGCTTTCTGTCCATGGTTCCTGGCTCACAGACCCCAAAACCTTTGGAATTTCCTAAGTGATAAGTGCAATGGGAACATCTTTTGTTATAATATTTGTCCTCGGTTGGAAAGCCCCTAAAAGGTGGGGATGCTTGTTGCCAGGGAAACCAAGAATGAACAGAGGGCTGAAACTTCCGGTCTCATCCTGACTTCCTGGGAGAGGATAGGGACTGGCAATCGAGTTCAGTCCCCAGTGGCCAATGATTTAATCAATTCTGCCTATATCATGAAATCCCCATAAAAACCTAAACTGAAGGGGTTCAGAGAGCTTCTGGGTGAGTGAACCAGAACATTCCCACGTGCACCAGGCCCCCTACTCCACAAGGACACACGCTCCTTCGACACATTGGGCTCTCCCCCATGTATCTCTTCATCTAGATGTGTCGTTTTGTATCCTTTCATATCCTTTGTAATAAAACCAATGAGTAAACTGGTTTCCTGAGTTCTGTGAGCTGCTCTAGCAAATAATCGGAGCAGAAGAGAGGGTAGAAGGAACCTCTGACTCCCAGGCACACCTCGGAAATATTGCAGGTTTGGCCCCAGACCACCACAATAAAGCAAATATCACCAGAAAGCAAGTCTCACGATTTTTTGGATTTGTTTCTCACTGCATACAAAAGTTATGCTGACACTGTGTATTACGTATGCAATAACAGTATATCTACCAAAAGCATGTACTTACCTTAATTAAAACTATTGCTAAAAAAATGGTAGTCATCATCTGAGCCTTAAACCTCATGAACCAACCTCTGCTAGCATCAGATTTTTTTTCATGTCCAATTGAATTTAATGATATAGGTGATATAGGTTAATAAAATCACTTAGGTTTCAGCTGTCCCATTCCGTAGTACTCCATCTGTGCATGGCACTGCACGTTCACCCCCCCAAGTCAAGTCTCCCTCCATCACCATTCGTCCCCGTTACCCTCCTCCGCCTCCCCGACCCCTTGCCCTCCCGCAATCCCCACACCGTGGCCCGGGTCAATGAGCTGTTTCTCCTCTGCTTGAGGCCATCCCTTCTGCAGCTTCACCACCTCTCTCAGCTGTCACAGAACTGAAGAGAGTAGGGAGGGCCTCGCTCTAGTTAGGCTTTGGCTCAAGGGAATGTTGCGGCTGGTTTGATTTTCTTTCCAGGCCACTCAAACTCATACTGGCGATAAGCCTGTTTCACTTTCCTATCATTTGTGTGTTAACTAGGGTGTCGCTTTTCATTTCCATCAGGGCTGTTTCCCCTGCCTTCACCTCCTGGCCGTTGGCCACAGGCGGCCTCGGGCCGTCTCTGCGTTCACACGCCTTCCTCACTGGGGCTTAATCACTCCTAGCTTTTGCTTTACAGTGAGAGACTCGCAACTCTTTCTTGCCCTGGAACACTCAGAGGCCCTTGCAGGGTTATTAATGGGCTTAATTTAGATAGTGTGTCTCTCTCAGGGAATGGAGAGGCCCCAGGAGAGTGGGGAGGGAGGGCCGGACGGTGCAGCAGTGAGAGAGAACACACAATATTTATCAATCATGTTCACCGTCACAGGGGCGCAGTTCATGGTGCCCAAGTAAATATAATAATAATAATGAACAAAAGTTTGAAACAGTGTAAGAATCACCGGCACATGACACAGAGACACAAAGTGAGCAAATGCTGTTGGAAAAATGGTATCAACAGATTTGCTCGACGCAGGGAGGCCACAAACCATCAATTTGTAAAAAAAACTACAAATTCTGCGAAGCACAATAAACAAAGCACAACACAACAAGGATAGCCACGTATTCAGAAGCACAGGTAACAACCTGCACCTGCCGTTGGCCACTGACAGGAAGGGCAGCCTCGTGGGACCGTGTGCTTTGGGAATCTGATGCTGTCTCAAGGGTGGATAGTATCAGAACTGAGTTAAATTCAATCATTAGGAAATAAAATAATCCAGTCACAATAAGTAGATAAATAAATAAATAGGAATTAAGCTCTGGCACACGCTACGCTATAACATGGACGGCAGTTGAAGACCTTGTGCTAGCTAATAAGCCAGTCCCATCCTGGCCGCGATGCTGAATGATGCTGCGTCTGTGGGGCACTCAGAGTGGTCCAGTCCACAGAGAGAGAGGAAAATGGGAGCTGCTGGGCTGTGGGGTGGGGGTGGGGGGGGTGGGGAACGGCAAGTGAACGTTTAAAGGGTAAAGAGTTTCTGTTTGAGAGGTGAAAAGACTCTGGTAGTGATGGATTCACAACAATGTTAATATGCTTAATGCCACTGACTGTACACTTAGAAATGGTTACAATGATCAATGTTATGTGTTGTGCATTTTAGGGCAATAAAAAATTAAATTAAAAAAAAAGGATTGAGTTGAATTGTAGGCAGGGCAACCAGCTGGTGTTAAAGAACTGTTTTGTGGTGTTGGGTACAAACTCATAGGTTGGAATTGGGTGCAGAACCCTAGTGTGCCTTTATCAGTATACAAAATCAGACATAAAAACAATATAAAGGCCTTCTGTTGAAAAACAATCTATTTTTGATATCAGTATGGCTTATTTTCTTCTTGTGTGGAATTTCTGCTAAGTGTTTGCCTCCCCTTTGCTTTGTAAACTCTCTGTGTTACATTAAACACATCTCTTTAAAAAAAGGTATGTCTCTGATAAAGAGAATGAAGTTGGGTTCTTAAAAAAAAATCTAATTGGGGCTTTGCCTTCCAGTGGCGGAGTCTAATTACATTTTCATATATTGTTATAAACACGGTGATTTCATTCCCTGCTTTCCAGTGTTCAGCCTTCCTTATTTAAGAAACAGAACAAAACAAAGCCTACAGTTGTCCTAGTTTTGATTATACTGGAGAATATCTTCCCATTTATGAAATGCATTGCTTAAGCCATATTTTCATACATTATCAAATTCAAGAAACAAAATTGCATTTTCTCACCTTTTCTTGTGTGTGACAAGAAAATGTATACACCTTACTTTCCTGCTTCTTACCTGACATGTGACAGTCTTTGTAAGTTGAATTTGAGATTTATGATGACACATTTTCTACTATTTGCACGTTTTTTTGGAATGGTAATTGGCTTCCACATTTAATTTTTTTTATTATTATTGAATTTATTGGGATGACATTGGTTTGCAAAACTATACGGGTTGCAAGTGCACAACTCCGCACACCGTCATCTGCCCACTGCGTCGGGCGCCCTCAGCCTCCGGCAATGTCTCTTGCTGTCTCTGTTTTTCTTTCCCTCTGCTCACCGCCTCCTAGCCCGACCCCCTTTCCCTCTGGTTCTCACCGCACGGTTGACCGTGTCTATGTGTAATGCAGGGGTCCCCAAACTTTTTACACAGGGGGCCAGTTCACTGTCCCTCAGACTGTTGGAGGGCCGTACTATAAAAAAAACTATGAACAAATCCCTATACACACTGCACATATCTTATTTTAAAGTAAAAAAACAAAACGGGAACAAATACAATATTTAAAATAAAGAACAAGTAAATTTAAATCAACAAACTGACCAGTATTTCAATGGGAACTATGCTCCTCTCACTGACCACCAATGAAAGAGGTGCCCCTTCCAGAAGTGCAGTGGGGGTTGGATAAATGGCCTCAGGGGGCCGTAGTTTGGGGACCCCTGGTGTAATGTATATAGGCTTCTAGGCTGATCCCTTCACTTTCTTTCATGCAGTCCTCCCTCCGCCCTCCCCTCTGGCAGCTGTCAGTCTGTTCCATGAGCCCAGGTCGCTGTTTCTATTTTGTTCATCAGTTCATTGTGTTCATTAGATTCCACATACGAGTGAGGTCATATGGTATTTGTCTTTCTCTGTCCGACTTATTTCACTTAGCATACCACCTTCTAGGTCCATCTATGCTGTCACTAAGGTAAGATTTCCTTCTCTTTTTTACTGTTGCGTAGTATTCCATTGTGTAAAAATGTACCATAGCATTTTTATCCCTTCATCTATTGATAGACACTTGGGCTGTTTCCAGATCTTGGTTATTATAGATAATGGTGCAAATGAACATAGGTGTCCATATACGCTTTTAATTTAATGTTTCAGGTTTCTTAGGATATATTCCCAGGCGTGGGATTGCCGGGTCAAACTGCATTTAATTTTGTAACAGAATTTATAATGGGCTATTGCTACTTCATTATATTTAATTGATTTGAATACTCACTTCCATTTTTCTATGACCATTCCAACCCTGAGTACCTGAATTTCATCCAAGTATCTGCTAAAAAAAACACCTTTTAAAAATAGTTTGAGAATGAAGCACTCATGAATATTACATTGTCTGAGTTCTTATAATTTGATAATACTTTACCCCTTCTCCTAGGACTGACGCTGTGTTTGGTATACAATTCTAGAATAGCGCGCAATTTCCTCTCAAAGCTCTGTGGAAACGCCCCCTCTTCCTCCCGTTGCTTAACGTGGGAAGGAGCAAAGGGGTTGGATGGTGGCCTAGGTTTTTACTTTGAAGATTACTGCTTTTTCCTTCTTGGACACTTGCAAGAATATTTCTTTTTCCATGGAATTAAAATAAAAATGGTTCCCATGCTATGTTAAGCTATATGGTTTTTCATTCATCTTAGCAGGAGCTTTTTGTGAGGGGTCTTTTAATATTTACACCCATAGCATTTTCTGCCTCACGGCTATTTCCTGGAAACCACTTTCATTATTGTCTTTCTCCTGTTCTAGCCAATAAGCTCCTATCCCTGAAACACAAACCAGTCTTGATTAATTTCTCTTCCTGGTATCCATACTTTTCAACTGTAATAGATTTCATCTCTTTGTCTTGTGTTTCATATCCCCAATTTTCTTGTACTGGTTGTTCTATTCCTGCTATCTCTAGTAAAGGTATTAATTCTATAGTAGTTTCATGTTGGTTCTTTCCATACACCTGTTATTTCAGCCCATTCCCTTTGTACATCAAACAGGAATCTTCTGCAGTTTCTCCCCCTGATTCCCTCTCCAGAGCTGTGCTCCTCCCTGTGTTCCTCTTCCTTGGGCTGGCTAGGTATAATTAATTAAAGCAGCCCTTTAGAGTTGCTGCTGCTTCTGTTTCTGTACATGTGAATGAGAAAGAAGCAGCGGGCACCCCAGATGCAGGGTTTGCAAGGGAGAAAGTGGGCGGGGCATTCTTGGCCCCTCCTTGCACAGCCGGTGGGAGTTTGGTGGCTCATCGGGAGCTGTGCACACCCGTGGAGCCCAGTTTGCAGTCCCTCAGTGGCTGCCTTGTGGAGACAGATGATCTCTTGCTCAGGAAGCACGGTTCTCAGCAGGTGGGAAGGTTGCTCTTTATCCTCTTACTCTAGCATACTGGTTCTGAAGTGTACTGCCTGGAAACCGGTCTGAACTGCAATTTCTCCAACCCCACCGCAGATGTCCTGAGTCAGAGACTCCGGGGGTGGGTCCTGGCCACCTGTGTGAAACTAGCTTCCTAGCAGCCTCCTCTGTCTACTCAGTTTTGCAAAAGCACAGGAAGTTCCAGTCCAGAAAGAAGACCCTTTGCCCAGGGGGCATGCTGCCCTCACATGGCTGTCCCTCACGGTGACAAAACATCCCAGGCCTTCCTGCTCGGCTCAGTCCTCATTGTACACTAGTGATCACAGTCTCCGAATAGGTGCCTAGACAGAGGAGGTGATGGCCATGGAGGACAGGCGGCACTGTGGCTGTGACAGGCAAAGAACTCTCTTTCAGGGTCCCTTCGGTTTTACTTAATTATTTTATTTTATTTTTATTGGTTGATTTTAGAGAGACAGTGAGGAAGAGGGAAGAATTTATTTGTTGTTCCACTTAGTTGTACCCTCACCAGCTGCTTCCTGTATGTGCCCTGACCAAGGATCGAACCCACAACCTTGGCAATTCGGGGCAATGCTGTAACCAACTGAGCTAACCAGTTAGCGCCAGGATCCCCTGTTTTTTCCTTCTGGGAAGCCACTGTGTCCAGGAGTGAGGTGCAAACAGGGGAGGTGAGCCAGAGAATTTCCCTGCCTTTGTGGGGTCCTTTGTCCTGGTCTGACTCCCGGGCAGGAGCGCGTCACACTGACTGCAAGCTGGACCCTCTCAGGCCACCTCCCCCCTCCAGTGCAGGGGCCTTCCCGGGGGCAGCACTGGTGCCTCCGCTGGCCCAGAACTCTAACCACTCTTCCTACTGGGAGTTATTTTCGTTGGTATCGGCCTCCACCAGTAGATGACGAGCCCTTTGTGGGCATGCAGGGCATCTGACAGTGCCTACCTCAGAGATGCCCCCTCCCCAAGTCCCCGAGAAGGCCAGGAAGAGGCACTGCACAAGGGGACTTGCCAGGCTCAATTCTCTACCATTTCAAGGTAGAAGAGCAGAGTAATTGAGTGTGTTTTGCCACCGCGAGACGAACCTCAGGGTGCCTGAGCCTCAGGTCCAGACCGGAATTTTTGATAAGGCGCAATGCGGCCGCTGGAAGGAGGAGCTCCCCGCTGGAAGGAGGAGCTCCCCGCTGGAAGGAGGAGCTCTCCGCAGGCTCTACAGGCCCGGCACGCTGACGCCTTTGCCTCCAGGCTCAGTCCACCTCATGCAGAGCCCGCACGGCTGGGGGCTGCATCTTCCATGACCAATTTTAGGTGAATCCAAATTCAATTCAACTTTCTCAGAAAGTGTGGAGTTAATTTGATGGCACAGTTCTTTCTCTGGAGAGAAGGATGGGCTCACTAAGCCTTGGAATGCTGCCTACCTCAATTCTCTTCTCTGTCCATCACAAGGCATCATCCTCCCGAGAGAGCGCTGTCCGAGGATCAGTGGGTCGGGGCTCCTGAGCTGGGGGTGGACTGGGTTCCAGTTCCCCATGGTAGGAACCCCTGTCGTCTGGCGTGTCAGGACAGGCTCTGGGGCAGCCAGAGTCCCATCCCCGTGGCTGGGTGCTCTCCTCCATTTATCTCAGTGCAGCATAAAACCACATTTTCTAAGTGTGCCCCAAGCACCAAGGTGGCAAGGTCACGCAGGGCATTGGGTCTGCAGAATCCCCTGCCGGTGCCTTCCCCACACCACGGGCCACACAGCCTCCTCTCTCCAATAAGCAGCCCTCCCCCAAAGGGTGTGTCTTGCCACCAGCTTGCCAGTGGTATCTAGCTGTGAAGTGTGGGCAACACTCGTGTAACCGGAGAGACTTCCGAAGCCCTCCCTGGCTCTAAGACTTTCCCCACGGGAGGACTTACACAGCGAGGCCCTCCCCACCGTGAGTGAAGAGGCCGACACAGGGCAGCCTTGGGCACGATGAGCAGGAAAGGGAAAGGAATGCGAGTTGGTAACAGTACTGAAAACAGTGAGTGCCAGCTGCGATGACTCCAGTGGCACTCCTGTACGTGTCCCCTCCTTGGTATGCGGACACGAGGACCCAGGGAGAACGAGCGTCCTGTGTTCTTCAGCCCTGCGAGGGGTGAGTTCAAGTTAGCACGAGGTTGGGTCGCAAACATGGCTCAGCCTCTGCAGACTCCCCCTAGAATGCAGTGATGCAGAAAAACTTGGAAACTCATAATCACACCCAAATTAAGATTGAGCGCTTATTTACTGCCACCGTCTGGAAGTAAATTTCCACCAACTGCAAGATGTACAGACAGAGCAGACGTGATGGAGCAGACAGCTCCATCAGACACCATCAGACAGATGGGTGTCTGTCCCCAATCTCTGCTCCTGAAGCAGCTCAGACCGCCTGGCCAGCTGTTCCTTCTACAACTCTTCTAAGGCTACTGACCACAGGGAAGGTTGGAAGGGATGCAGACACGGCCCCTCTCCTCCCATTGCCCACTCCACGCGTTTCCTAGTGTGTGGCCCCCACACTGGTCCTGACACACAAGCTGAAACTGTGTGGCCACAGTCCAAGCTCACTTTGACTCTAAGTGGCTTCTGCCTGGTCACAAAGCCCAGGCTCCACAGAAGCCACGTTTCACTGCAGTGTGGGAAGGAGGGGTCCTTTCTATCTGACAGCGCCTTTCTAGATGAAGACCTGTAAACACGGAGAGCTTGCCTAGGGGCTGTGCCCACGAGGGGTCCTCTGACTGCAGACCTGAGAAGGGCTGTCTACCAGGACTGGACTGTTTGGGCACCAAATGCCTAGTTTTCAGCTAGACTGCCTGGTAGATGGGAGGGGATGGGGGTGTAGGGAGAGCTTCCTTTGTGCCAGGTGTGGCCTCATTTAAGCCTCACAGGGGTGACTGCTATAAGGAGGTGAAGTCCACATTATTCCCATTTTACAGAAGAAGATGTTGGAGCTCAGAGGTTGAATGATGCAGCTAAAGGCAGGAGCAATGATGCAGCTAAACGCATGATTTAGCACGAATCGTCCCTGCGCACGTGTGTTCTGTTCCATCTCTGCAGGGATCACGCGCTCTGCTGCTTTAATCTGATCTTGGATTCGAGGTGTGTGCCTGACTCTCCCCGATGCTGCTGTTGCAACGTGCTGTCCACACTGCCCTGGGACAGGGAGAGAGCCGCTAGCCAACTCTAGACTTTGTGGCTGGACTGTTTCTTTCTCTGTTTTTCTTGTACTTATTCAACAACTACATTTGAGAATCTACTAAATACTAGGAGCTGTTCTGGGACCTGGGAATATATCAAAGAATGAGACAGAAAATTCTCTGTCCTCGTGGGCTGACAGGATAGTGTGGGAGACAAAGTCCACAAAGAAGCAGATGAAAGGGAGCCTCCGGTGAGGAGCCCCGTGGGGAGCCAACGAAGCCCCGGAGGCCGGGCGTTCCTGGGGAGGTGGTGCAGTGGTAACGGAGCACGTCAGGGAAGGTCTCCCTGAGAAGGTGCCCTTTGGGCAGAGATAGAAAGGAGGTGAGGGTGGACGATGTGGCTATTCAGGCAGAGGGCATTCCACGCACAGGGAATGGTGAGTGCCAAGGTCACGGGGCGGACATCTAACTTGCTGTGACATTGAGGGAAGGCTCAGCTGGGCAGGAGCAGAGGGCACATGGTTCTACAAGGACTATGTCTCCCTAAGAAACAGGACAGTGTTTCTCCTTTTAAAACGGAGATGATCACTGAGTTCACTGTCTCGGGTAAAATGGAAGGTTTCTGAGTACAGTTCAAAGGACAGGCCCATTAGCGGCTCTCTGATCCTGATTTCAAAGAGCCATCGAGGTCAGAGCCGCCGCTGAAATAAGAATCCACTCGTGCTCAGCCTTCCACCGGCTCGCTCTGTCCCACAGGCATGCAGACCTGTGAGAACTGCAGAGAACAGTAATGTCTGCCCTCCTGGAAGCGGGTGGTGTGATGGGCTGAACAATAGCCCCCAAGACGTCCATGTTCTAACCCTGGAAACTTGTACATCTGTTCCCTTCCAGAGTCAATGGACTTTGCAGGTGTGACTAAATCCAGGACCTTGAGATGGGGGGAGATTATTATCTTCTATGATCTCAGTGGACCCTAAATGTAAGCACAGGTCCTTACAAGAGGGGGCCAGAAGGAGGGCTGACTAAAAAGAAGAGGCAAAGTGATGAGTGGTAGGTACACCTGCAGGTGAGGGAAGGGGCCACAGCCACGGAGTATAGGTGGTTTTCAGACACGGAAAAGACGAAGGGACAGTGTCCCCTCAGAGCCTCCAGAAAGAAGACAGCCCTGCCGATGCCTGATCTCAGCCACTGGAGCTAGTTTCAGATGCTGGATCTTCAGAACTCTAGGAGAATACAACTGTTTCAAACACAGAGTTTGTGGTAATTTTCCATGGCAGCAATAACAATCTAACACAGGTTTATGGTTGGCTTTTGTTTATAGAATAAAGGCATTATTGCCAGGAGCTCAATGAGGTCTGGGAAGAACTCATCTCATCTTTGAGAGTTTGGGCACAGGGCACACTGGTTTGTTGGGTGAGGGGGGCACAGTTGCTGGACTGCATTGTTTTGGGGCAGAGAGTAAATCGTGACTATTATCCTAAAGGGCTAGTTGCCATGAGACACAGGCAGAGGGTCCCAAATGGGTCCCTCGGAGATGTGTGCAGAGTCTGACGTGTCTGAGGATCTGGAAATGGGAAAATGGGAAACAAGCAAGAAGGCACAGGAAAAATATTCATGCTCTCACAGCAACTATTGTGAATAAAAAAGTGTATAAAAGTCCCCTTTGCACATCTAAAAAAATGTGGTGATGGCCCCAAGCGGCTCACGCTAATAATGTGAAACAGCGTGTTAAGGATAGCACATGTGACAGATCTGAATGATAGTGAAAGCATAATGAAGAAGGGAGCTAGGGTGTGTGTGCATGTGTGTGTGCGTATGTGGTGTGTGTCAAAGTTATTAGGAAGAATACATTGAGAAAGGGCCCATGACCTTGTTGAGACACTGCCACATAGTTGCTGTGTGATGCACTGAAAGTTACTAAACTTCTGTTCCTCAATGTTCCCCTGTGAAAAACTGAGATGACGTTATTTATATCATCGGGTTGTTCTATGGATAAAGTGCTTTTTTTTTTTAATTCAAAAAGGCACAGTTCTTTGGACTTCATACATTTTTGCATCCCAGACTCTTTCTTTTTTCCTGGCCCACACATGACAAGCAGAACACAACGCATTCAGTTACGTATCAGAGTTAAGTAACAGACGCCTTGAACTTCCAAGTCCAGAGTTCTCTCTCCACACCTTAGTTGGCAACTGCAGCAGTCCCTGAAAATGAGATGCATCAGCTGAGTTCTCTGCATCCTCGTGCAATGCGGAAAGGGCTCAGAGTCTTTGCGCAGGTGGTTGGTGGAAATGTCCTGCGTGCAGGGACTAAGGGGCTTATCAGCTCGGACAGGTTCTGCCATGAACTGGCTGAGTGTCCTTAGGCAGGTCACTTAATCGCTCATCATCTGTTTCCTCATTCGCTTAATAGATACAGGTAATAATAAAAACAGTAAGAATAGTAATAATGAGATAATAGTAATAGAAAGAATACTTGCCTCATTGAGCTCATAGAGATTTTGTATCAAATAAAATAACTGTTAAGTCTTTTTATAAAAATGCAAAGTAATACCATTGAAAGACAATTTTGATGGGCTTATTAGTGATGTGATGTCTAATTTTGTCCCTGCTTTTCGGCTTATAGTACTCATCCCTGCTGTAGGCTGGAGACTGAAGTTGGCCGGTGTATAATTCTGTCTGAGAACAGTGAGATTTAAGGTCCTTATGGCTACCACACACCTGCTCTTTCCTCATTTAAAGAATGTCATTTAGGCTTTCAGCATTCTCTTGACAGCATCCATCTGGCACCGAACGAAGCAAGAGGAGGAGATGTCATTGCATTACTTGTCTTCGTCTGAAGTGTTCCTTCTACCATGACCTTAGACGAGTAAGTTTCGTGGCTCTCTTCAGACAGAGAGAAAGCCACTTCTGAAGGGGAGGGAGAGGAGGGAAAGGAGCGAAACAGCAACAAACTGAAACTGTGTGCAAGAAAATGGAGATCTGCTTGGGCTAAACAAAGGAAGTGTGGGTTGACCTTGATTCTGCCTTTGAAGACTGTGACCTTTCTAGATATGGGTACTTGCTCTTCAATGATCCCAAGAAGCCAAGGTGACCTGCTGGAACAGTAGTGTTTTCATCACAGAGTCCAAATTCTCCAACACAGCCTCCCCAGTGTTTTCATCCTCTGGCCTTGCCACCTGTCCAGCCTCACTCACCCCTACACCTGCCTCTTCCCGGCACCGACCCTCCTGACCTCGTGAGAGGCTGCTGTATGCGTCGGGTTTTCTTCTGTCTCTGGGCTTTTGCTGATTCCCTCCGTGTGTCTACCATTCTCTGACCCAGTGGTTTTCAAACTTGTTACATGTGGGGACCAGTGAAAATAGGATAATTATTTTGGGGACCACTAAATCAGAAAGCATCCTGAGCATAAGTGACTTCAACTAAGATCTATATTCGACTAAGGTCTATAATCTTCATACAACAAACATCGGGGTGGTTAACTCATTCTCAGACTGGAACGAAATTTCTGGTGGACCAGTACCAGTCCATAGAATCTGCGGCTAAAAAACACTGCATTAGACCATAAGATCCTTGAGGATAGAAATTTGTCCTGTTGGCAGTTTTAACTCCACCATACCCAGAAAATGTTAGCCCTAGATCAATGTTTATTCAATAAAGAATGAGTGCATAATTGTTTCGAGAAGTGGGCAAAATAGCAAATGCATTGAGGAAAATCACCATGAAATTCACAAAGAGAAACATATGGCAAATGGAAATATTCAATGAAATGGGCCATGGTCACATATAAATGTGAATGAAAGAAGAGAAAATGAATACAATCTAGCCTCAATGATGAGACTTACAGAATGGAAAATATTGGCTCTAAACTGGCTAAAAAAAGAAAAGAAAAAGTGACCCAATAGAAAATAAAGAATTAGGAGATCAAAATCAGGCCCTGGCCAGCTGGCTCAGCAATAGAGCATTGGCCTGGTGTGTAGAAGTCTTGGGTTCGATTCCTGGTCCAGGACACACAGGAGAAGCTACTATCTGCTTCTTCACCCCCCCCCTTCTCTCTCTCTTCTCCTGCAGCCATGACTCAGTTTGAGCAAGTTGGCCCTGAGCACTGAGGACGGCTCCATGGCCTTGACTCAGGTGCTAAAAAAGCTCATTGCCGAGGAATGGAGCAGTGGCCCCAGATGGGCAGAGCATCAACACCAGACGGGGGGGTTGCCGGGGTGGATCAGAATCAGGGCACATGCGGGAGTCTGTCTCTGTATCTACCCTACTCTCACTTAATAGTAATAAAAAAAAAGAAGAAGAAGACCTAAATCAAATGGGTCAGTGGAATTGAGAATGAAAAAGAAATGAGTACACGGAAGTGACGGAAAAGAAAGGTAACTTAGGGCAGTGTGTCCCTCCGTGCTATAGGAATATTACCATTGAAGTTAAAAATTAAGAAAACTAAGATACTTTCTTATGAGAAGTGAAATTAAGGTGGTTATCTTTTGTTTGTTTTTTGGTTTTTTTTTCTGAAGCTGAAAACGGGGAGAGACAGTCAGACAGACTCCCGCATGCACCCGACCGGGATCCACCCGGCACGCCCACCAGGGGCGACGCTCTGCCCACCAGGGGGCGATGCTCTGCCCCTCTGGGGCGTCGCTCTGTCGCGACCAGAGCCACTCCAGCACCTGGGGCAGAGGCCAAGGAGCCATCCCCAGCGCCCGGGCCATCTTTGCTCCAATGGAGCCTTGGCTGCGGGAGGGGAAGAGAGAAACAGAGAGGAAGGAGGCGGAGGGGGTGGAGAAGCAAATGGGCGCTTCTCCTATGT
Source organism: Saccopteryx bilineata (assembly GCF_036850765.1). Taxonomy (NCBI): domain Eukaryota; kingdom Metazoa; phylum Chordata; class Mammalia; order Chiroptera; family Emballonuridae; genus Saccopteryx; species Saccopteryx bilineata. The sequence continues at coordinate 271,356,453 of NC_089493.1, forward strand.
GCCCTGACCGGGAATCGAACCCCGGTCCCCCGCACGCCAGGCCGACGCTCTACTGCTGAGCCAACTGGCCAGGGCTAAGGTGGTTATCTTTTAAAGCCCCAAATTAGTTGGAATGCCCTTGGCCCAGTTTTGGTTCCCAGAGCAAACCCCACACCATTCAGAGATTGCCTTCTTTCTCCAGGAAACCAGACAGGAGTCCAAGGCTAGGCCATGGCCTTCTGTTCATGAACCAGATCACAGATGCAGACTGTGTTAAGCCATATGCCCTTTGTTTTAGTAATTGCAACCCAGATAGGGTGTGTGGGGATATACAGCACTTTGTTTTAGTAACTAGATCACAAACATGGCACTCGGTGAAGCCCCTGGCCTTCTGTTTCAGTAACAGGTCACAAATACAACATGTGGTTGTGCTGTATGGTCCTCTGTTTAGTAACCGGCTCACCAATATGGCACATGGGTAAGTCACGCGTGCTTCTGTTGCCTCACCAAATCACCAAGAAGGCATGTGGCCAGGAATCACAATGCTCTGCATTAGTAACCAGATTGCAAACATGGCACATGAGTAAGTAGTAGAAATTTCCCATTTAGCAACCAGAAAGAAACTCAGGCTGTGGTTAAGCCATAGCCTCTCCCTCTGAATAAACAGATCATATGCATGGCAGGAGGTATTGCCTCTCAGATCACAAATTGAGCACAGAGCCAAACAGTGTAATGATAAATTTTTTAAATTTCAATTATATATCCTAGCCTCATCTTTTTATTTGTTGCCTGTGAAATTTCATTAGCTAAAGAAAAACAAACATTTTATAAAAACAAGATAAGTGAGGCCATAAAATCACCAGCTCCATATAAGCACTTAAAAAGGCAGACTGGGCCCTGGCCAATTATCTCAGTTGATTAGAGTGTCGTCCTGACATGCGGAGGTTGTGGGTTCAATTCCCAGTCAGGGCACATGGGAGATCAACCAACGACGGCATGAATAAGTGAAACAACAAATTGGTGTTTTTCTCTATATATTCTTTTTCCCTTCCCCTCTCTCTAAAAATAAAAATTATATTAAGAAAAAGACTGTGTAGCCTATGGCTATCAGTTAAAAAAAAAAAAAAGGCAGGTTGCTATCAAGTTGAGGAAGTTAGGGAGTTAAGGTGAAGGATTCTGGGAGAAAAGTGCCAATGTGGTCATGTGAAGGCATCAGAGCAGCAATGGGATCGACCCAGGACATTCCGTTTGGAGTTCTTTTGTCACTGTGGGTCATCACATTGGATAAGAACTGGGTGTTACAATTTGAATTATTGCAAAGCAAATCTTTACTCCCCTAACTTCTACTGTGACTGGAATATGGGCCTGTCCCATTGGTGTTGGACTTAGCCATATGACTTGCTTTGGGGCAATAAAATATACATGGGTGTGGCTTGAGCAGAGGTAGTTGGGCATGCCCTCTTATACCAAAGATGTCTCAATGAGAAAAACTTTCCCCAAGTTTCTGTTGCTTGGCTCTGAATGAACACATGTAGGGCCAACCCAAACCCAGCCTGCTCTAAAAGCAGAGCTCCCCAGCTGAGCCTCAGGATAGAACAGTTGAGCCTCACTCAGCGGGCTCCCAGATCCATGAACATCAGTAATAAGTGCTTCTTGTTATAGGTCGCTGAGCTTTGACGTGATCTGCTGTGCAGCATTGCGGCGCAACATTGATTGATTGGTAGGCTTGGAGTTTCCAAGGGTAAGAATAACCACATGATGGATGCAGAAAGCAGCACATGAAGAAAAAGGCAGCCACACAGCTGGACATGGCCCTGCAGTGGAGGTCAGGATAAACAGAAAACAAGGGGAGTGAAGCTGACCCCAGGCTCATTGGCCTTACCTTCACAGAGATGCAACCCCCGCAGAGATAAACTTCCCTTAACAGACCTGCCCATGTGCCTGGCTCTCTCCACACTCCAGGAATGTTGCCAGCTCACTGACACTTCTTCTCGTTTATGGCAAATTCTATTCCATTATTTATCTTTCTTTATGAGAAAGATGGGTGTACTGGAGGAAATGAACATCAAACAGAGCTTGCAACATGTGGAAAGAATTCAAGGCATAAAAACTGCAGGAGAACCATGCATGCACTTTGGAGGCTGAAGAAAATATCATTCTGAAAAATATTTATAACAAATAAAAGTGAACTTAACACAGCAATTGCTTTCTGTTCCCTATCTTTTCATATATACACATATCTGTTGATTAGAAGAAAACTAGCTCATATATAAGAAGTAATGTTTTAAAAATCTAATCATGCCACAGTGTAAGTGACAAAGAAGTCATAAAGAACAAAATTTACAGTAGAGAAGGGACTGAGTGATTCAGATAGCAAAATAAATAAAATAAATATTATTAGCTCTGCCATGCAGAAGGGAGGATTCTGGGATGAAAAACATATAAGAGATGATAAAATGAAGAGCACAGAACAGAGATATATGCAAAATCACTATTTCTGAAGAAGAGCCAAGAAGAAGTAGGACAGAAGCAATAATAACAAAATACATTTATAAAAAACTTTCTGAGAATTTATTTCTCTAGATTTTTAGGGCTTATTGTCAACATCATTTGAAAGATGTCAACAATTGGACATATTGTGATGATGTGTTTGAAATGCAAAAATAAAGAAATACTTCTCCAAACTTCTTGGTAGAAAGAGTAGGTTAACTGCAGGGTAAGAGAACCAGTTCTTCTTGGACATGACCTGCACAACGTCAAACTCCAATGGAGAGACATCACTGAGTGTTTAGGGGAAAGGGCTTTTTACTCAAGACTTTGACACCTGGCAGGGGTATGATTCATTTACAAAGGCAGCAGAACATAAACCAGCTCTGCAAGAGCTCAGAAAGCATAAAATCCTCCAGCCTTCCCCAGTGTGTTATTTAAAATGCACACCAGCCCACTGAGGGATGAGTCAAAATAAAGAGTTCAAGAATGGAGAACACATGGCATAGAAGAACTGTTGCTGAGAACTGAAACCACACCAGTCTAGAATTTAAGATAATTGTTGTAAACATGACTACAGAACAAAATGCAACTTGGGTGGCTCCTTCTTCAAATGGAAGACATAAGATGAAAAACCACCATAATAAGTCGAATCTACATCCCATACTGCGAAAACAAAGATCAAAGAGTAGGAGCTGGGGGAATAAGGAGGAGGGGGAAAAAAGTACTAATTATTTAAACGGTGGCGAAGTTCTTATTTAATCGCACTGGTTGCTAGATGAATGTTAAATGACAGTTGTGGTAATAGACATAGTTAATGTATTTCTGATTTTAATGGAAATGCCTTTAAAGACTGTATTGTCTCTTCCAAATTTTTTCCCTAGGAAATAAACAGGGTGGGGCAAAAAGCAGGTTTACGGGTGTTTGTACGGACAATAATTAATAAATAACAATACACATACTCACAACTGTAAACCTGTTTTTGCCCCAACCTAGTAGTTTCAGGGAGCAAAGTGCTCTTCAAGAAAACCATAAAATAAAAACAAATTAAAAAAAATATTACGGTAAATATGAATGAAAAATATGGCTTATGACTTCCCCACAGAAGATGAAAATTATAATTAGTAAAAATGTTACTGAGCGATCTTATAGTCAAAGAGATTAGTTTAACATTTTTAGGCAAGGTTTGCTAATAATTAAACAGGGAAACCTTTTCTTGGGTCATACTGTAGCAAACATTGAGGTTGTCTTCTAACGTGCCAGGTGGGCATGTGTCCCATTTATGACCAGAGACATGTTATGATGCCTGCTGAGGGTTCTTGCAAAGCATTCTGTCTTTTTTGAGAGAGAGGGAGAGAGCCACAGAAAGAGACGGCCCCTCTTTAAGCTCTGGGTATTGTCATGTCTAGAGATGTGATGTCTGAAACAGCTACAGTCACCTTCTTACCAGCAGGAAAATGACATTGTTCTGGTTATCACAGTCTGTCTATGCTTCATAATGTCTGAGGCCTCATTTGGAAAACCTCAAAAGCTGGGCGTGACTTGACAACCGTGGTTGAGTTATCTGAAGGCTCGTTCACTCACACGTCGGGCTCCAGGGCTAGGAAGATTGACACTGGGATTGCCAATGATAGAGCCCCGCGTGGCCTCTTCCTGCGGCTGCTTCCCTATGGGATGGTGGACTCAGCGGGGTGGGATCTCTTACATGGAAACTCCAAGTCTGAGTGTTCCAGCGTACAAGGCAGATGCTGCAGGGCTCTTCCTGACCCAGCCCCAGAGGGCGCTCAGCACCACTTCTGCTGCCTTCTATTGATGAAAACAAATCACACGCCCATCCAGATTCAAGGGGTGGGAAGGTAGACCCACCTGTCTACAGGAGGATTGGCAAGGTCATACCACAGAAGAACTTATAGTGCTACGGCCATAATGCCAATGATATGGAGAATATAATTAGCACAGACGTGAACACTAATAAGGAGGAAGAGGGGAAAAGCCCCTGACTCAATTAACCCTGACGCTTGTCCAATTCTGCCCCTCTGTTTTCTGAGAGATTTCCTTACCCTTTAAGCCAGTTCGAGTTGGTGTTTTTGCTACTTGCAGCAACAGCGATCTAATAGAACTAATAGCTATTAGTATCCTGCAGAGCCATGTGTGTAGAGAAAATTGTCCAGACTGTGCTTGTATACTGGTTACTGGTGAAGAATGGAGACATTCAAGTAAGAGAGATCTGTGATTTGATCTTTGGGTCTTCTGGCGGCATTTATTAAACCTCTCAGGGCTGAGCCTCAGTGTCCTCATCTGCAAAATGGGGATACTACTACTAATAGGATGGTTGAGGATGAAATAAGCCAGCATTTGTAAAATGTTTATTATTGTGCCGGAGACAGAGAAAACAATAAGTGATAGCTTTGACCGGCATAGTTTAACCATTAAATTATATGGCAGCATTTTGGGGAGAAATCACATTTAGGATATTTATTTCCTTTCTATATTTTCTGAGGGTGAGCCTTTGTGCATGTGTCTGTATTTTAGGTATTTATTATAGTAATCGTTCCTCCCCCTCTGAAAGAATGCTCTTATTAAAATAAAAAATCAGGGAGGCATCTGTCATAAAATAATAATCTAAGGATTCTTCAATATTTTAAATATAGAAATTATGCAAAACCTGAAATCCATCCAAACTGAGTTACAACAAACAGGGCTATTCTGGAAAGACTGGGGTAGGGTGGGGGGTTGTATGGAACCCTAGAGAAGAAGTAAAGGATAAGACAATGGGGAAGGTGGCTCCTCCCTAAGCCCCACCCTTAGGACTCCAAGACCCTCAGCCTTTTCTCCTTCTCCATGCCCATGGCAGGAAGGGACCCTCCATGACCGTTCGGTTCATGCCAACAGAGACTGAATGGGCCAGCGGAGGGCCAGTTCCAATGAGATGAACACGCTCTGGTCCAAGGTTCCAGGCTCTGGCTGTGGCCGGTGGGAAAGAGGCATGGCTCGTCCCTTACATAGAGAGACTGGGTGTAGGTTGGGTGCATCAAGTCACGTGTCTGTTCAGAAGGGCAGGATTCATCGACTGTGACATTTGCAGACTCACAGCTTGAGCACGGGAACTTGGATGAGTCAAGAAAGAAATGCCAGGCTGCCTCACTGGGGCTGCTTGTGCCCCCCTTCCGCCCCCGCCTCCCAGGGAGTACACAAGTGGGGGCCTTGCGCTGTCCTATGAGCCAACTCTGATTTGCAGGGTGTCCCTTCCAAATTTCTGCTCTGATGTTGACAGCTGCCATTTTGTGTGGGTTCTCAGAGACTCAGAATCCATCCTCAAGGGACTCCACACTTGTTTCAGAAAATCCAGGGATGAGTCACAGCGCTTGGTATTTTGCCCCTGCGGCTCCGCTGATTTCTTCCCGGGCTGCTGGCAGCATGGTTGGTGACCCAAGTTTACAGTCAATTCTAAATTAAGTAAACCTCAGTGCAGCCTGGAAGCCAGCCAGAGAAATGCACCGGTACATTAGCTTCTCTGCTTCCATTTGCAGCCTGGACGATGCCTGCAAGCTGTGCTTGTTGTGGAGGGCTTTCATATCACCCTGATACACTTAAAAGTATCAGGGAAAAGTAGATAATAGGCCTCTTGGAGCTTTCCGGGCTTTGAACCCTATAACTATGAGTACTTCTGTAAGTAATTACCCCCCAAAGCCTACAGGACCTTCCCTGCCCCCCGGGCATTGCCAACTTTGATGTTATGTCTCCTTGGAACTGCCTTTCCATTGTAACAAGACCGCATCAGAATGCAGTATAGTACTGTACTTTATCCTAATAAGAGCATATTTAGATTTTATCTGCTTTGCAATGTTTCTTAGAAAATCAACAAAGGATAATCCTGACTACATAGAATTATAGGGTGTTAAGAGGTTATTTTTAAATTTGTTGGGTTTTTTTTGTTTGTTTGTTTGTTTTGCTAAGATTTGACTAGTAAAATTAGAGATGTGGGTATAGGTACTGGACATCCTCAAAGTAAGAAATGTGGGTAAAAAACATATTTTATAGTAATCAGATCCACCATGATTTCTATATATTATTCTTATTTTCCCTTACCCTTGATTAACAAGGAGACAGTCACCTTCCCCTCTTTAAATATTGCTTTTCTATGATTCCTAGAGATCTCTTAAAAATTGGAACAGCTCTTAGATACACTGGACCACCATCCTTAACACATACAGAAAGTGGCAGCTAGTCACACAATGCGCCAATCATGAGTAAGAGTAAATAAATTGGGTTCTTTCTGCATTTAAAAATGACATAGAAATGAGACTAAGAGGCATGGACAGGAGTGTGGTGGTTGCGCGGGGTGGGGGGAGGGAAGGAGGGAGAGGGGGAGGGGGAGGGGTACAGAGAGAACTGGATGGAGGGTGGCAGAGGGCGATCTCTCTTCGGGTGATGGGTATGCAACAGAACTAAATGACAAGATAACCTGGAAATGTTTTCTTTGAATGTATGTACCCTGATTTATTGATGTCACCCCATTAAAATAAAATTTTATTTAAAAAAAATGAGTTTTAGAAAAACAGATTGCTTCATCTTAGCCTTTCACAGTTTGAACTGCACAGGGCTCTTCAAGTCCTAGAATGTTGGTCCAAACCAGTGCGGATGCTAAAGTAGCCCACCGTTCCCAGAGCTTTTCTAGTGGGCAGCAGAGACCTAGAGTACTAAGGTGCTGGAGGTGATGACCCCCTAGCCCTGGGCCAACAGGAATTTGCAGCAGGAATTACTTGTTGCCTAACCAATATTTGTCTTTCCCTTTATCCTACCTCACTGTGGGGGCTAGGTTCCCAGGCTCCCTTTAGATACATGCAACAGTGGTGGGCAGAGTTTGGGGGAAGCTCCTGAACAGGAGGTTACTCAGTTATCGGGCATCCTTTTTCTTCCCTCCTTCCTCTTTCTGCCGAGCCCTGATGGCTGGAGCCGCAGCAGCCATCCTGAGACCACAAAGGAAAGAGCAATCACATTTCTGAGACCTCAGCCCTGACAATCTTGAACTATTGAGCCAACAGCAAAAACTGGCTCTTAGGTGAGAAAAATCTCCCTTTGTGTTTATGTCATTGTAGTCAGTCTTCTTTACTGGCGATCAAATGCAATTTCCATCAAGTACACAATCTTGTCATCCTTCCATAAGAGGACAAAAAATAGAGTGGGATGAGTCCCTCCCTGGTTGCTATTTACTATACTTGAGCAGGATCAGGTGGGCTTTCTGGTATCACAGCCATGATCGGGGTATAAAACATAAAAGTCTCAATCCCTATCTCTGGGGCTTTTTGCTTTCTTTTGTTTTTGTAAATGAGTGGTGATAACAGGTCTAGTTCCAGAAAAATGTGGGGAAACAAGAAGGAAAATCTCAAGCTGATTGTGGGATAAGCTTCTTCTGGGTAGGCCAAGAACTATCTTACTGTTGAAGGTCACTAGGGAATCTGGCATCTCTAAATCCAAAGAGTCCTTGTCAACTGACTCCTATAAAGATGCCGAGAGAATTAAGGAGACTGATAATCAATGTTAACTATAACCTGATGACGGGTCTGCCCAATGAGGAGACCCAAACAGTGTTATCCATCTGTATAAAGCCCACTTCTCAGGAGACCACTTCCTGCACACTTTCTTCGGCTCTTATTTGATGGTGTAGTTAAGACATAAATGAGACAAATTTCATCTCCATCACTTACTATTTAGTGAACATTCATTCCAATTATCAGTACAGTTTTGCAACTAGAAACACTATGGTATTATAAAGTGGTTGAGAGTGCTGACTCTTGAACCAGAATTCCTGGATTCAAATCTTAGCACTCCTTTGACTCACCCTGTGACTTAGGGCAAGTTACTTAAGCTCCCTGTTCCTCAGTGTTCCCAGCTGTAAAACGGAGATAACAACAACAGTGCTGTCAGATTGTTATGAGAATTAAGTAGACACTGCCTGGCACTAATACGCAATAACTGATATAGTTAGCCCTCACTTCACATTGTGGATAGTGTCTGGGACTTGATGCAAAATGATGTATAACCAAACCCATTTTACCAGAGGTTAATGGACATAAGTAAGGGTGAAGTTTCTACAGCATCTCAATGTTATAACAAAACAATGTTATTTGAGGACCAGCTGTATAAAGTACTACATTATTTATATTTATAAAAGAGAGCTAAGCTCCTTATGGTGAAGCTAAGCCCTGGGTCTCTCATTTGTAAAGTGGGGCTAAGAGGCAGCTAACTAATAACTCTGTGTTATTAGCCAGGCTGTTAAATGCCTGGCTTAGTGCCTTCCACCAGCAGGCCTTGGTCGACGTTCATTTCTGTCCTCAGACTCCCCTTCTTCTCGTGCACTGACTGAGGGCTGAACCCCCGATAGCCTGAGAGGTCCGGTAGGGTGCACCTGACTGGACTGGCATTTCAGGGAAGGGAAGGAGGGTCAGGGTAGCAGACAAGACGCTACAATGCAGGCTCCTCAGGACTGATCTCAGCAGCTTTGTGTTCAACGGCTGCACTGGGCATCCTGGCATTTGTAGATATGGGCCCTGAAGGGAGGGGGTGGTTACGCCACATCTGCACAAGGAGCACATTGTGATGTCTTTTCTTTCTATGAACAAAGAGGGCTGATTTTCCTGGGGAAGTTTTTAAGCCTCATACCTGGGATGGAGTCTTTTTGTTTTTTAATGTTTATTGTGTTGATTTTAGAAAGAGAGGAAGGGAGAGAGAGAGAGAGACCAACAGACAGAAACACTGGCATGTTCCTGTATGTGCCCTGACCAGGGATTGAACTGGCAACTGAGCTTTTGGTTGATGCTTTAACCAACTGAGCTATCTGAACAGGATAGGGATGGAGTCCTTTTATGAGGGGATCTACTTCCTTTCCTGTCACGTGTCACTGTCGTCACGGTAGCTGAAATATGCCCTTTCCATGGAAGTAGCTTCAAGCGAGGCCCAATTTCTTCAGATTCGATTTTACCTGATGACTCAGACATGTGTGACTGTGAGACATAGCTCAGGTTCCCAGTTTGGGCCCCACTCACCCTGGGAAAAGCTGGCTTATGGCTAGCCAGCTTCTCGAGTATAAATCTGACATGAAGCATTAGAATAGCCAGCCATAAGCAGCTAAATAACAAACGGGAAAATAATTTAGTCATTGAAATTGGGACACATTCCCTAAATATCTTTTTTTTCCATCACTTTGATGAATCAGACTCCAGAATTTGTAGGCAATATATCAAAAATGCTAATGCAAGTTTTTTTTAAGATGATGGAAAGAGATGAGTATTAAGTGGACTGGAGTGACAGAGGGAATGACAATGCTTGACCGGAGGGCAGAGGAGAGAAGAAGGAAACCTGGGTGAAATAAGATGTGCCTGTGACATGCACTCGTTGCCCCTAAATTATGTCTGAAGCAGAGAAGAAATAGCATCCTACAGAAAATTCTGCCATAACTGCACATCATTAACAGGAGACAACATCCCCCCCTATCTGAGCTCTGTAATGTGTCTTATTAATTCAGCTTCCCATGACTTCTGCCTCCTGATAAGACAAGCTAAGTCCAAAAACAGTGTCAATTCAGCATTTTATACTGGACATCTATATTGACACAATATCTTGTTCTTTCCAATCTGGCATGCACTCAACTTACCAGAAGGAAGGGGCTAAGGAAGAGGCCTCACACTTATGTTTTTCTTTAAGTGTGGTTGGGACCCATGTGTTTAAATAACCCACCCCATCTCCACTTTTAGAGGCTGGTGTCCAACGTAAACAAGCTCTTGATATCATGGAATTGTCCATGACCAATTCCTGGTCCTTCCTTGACCTTACCCTCTGCTGACTGACCTTCTTACAAGGCTCCTGACTTGCTGCTTTATGATCTTCTGATTCTAGCACTTTCCCCCCAATCCTGATACCTAATGAATAGGTTTATCAGCATCACTGGAGAACTTATTAGAGAGGGATATTCTTGGCTCTGCCCAGGGACTCTGGAGGTGGGACCCAGCACCCAGGACCTGGGTGACACATTACTTCTGGTGCTGCCCTGGGATTTCCTTCTGGGTTAAGATTGGCATTCTCCTCCTGTCTCTTCCTGCATGCCGTCTGCTTCTGACCACTCTGACAAACACCACACATGAGGAGGGCCGGCTCTCCAGCACTGACTGATGTATTCAGGATACACTCACAAAGAATTGTCTGTAAGGTAAGATACACTTCTAATTTGGCATATATTTATGTCAAAGGTAGAGAAACTGAAACCCCCTAAAATGGTATAATTTTTTGTGATTCTGATCATCTTATTTTACAAAGATTAGATGACCCTTGGGAGATGCCAGGCTGAGGTTATGATCAGAACAAGGCTCTGTCCATGGATATCAAAGTAGCAACACTAACCCTTATGAAGACAAAAGGACTTCCAATGGTCTCCTGAGCAGGACAGCCACCAACCACTGCTCCTTGGCAAGTTGCATTAGTGAGGGTTCTCCAGAGAAGCTAAACCAATAGGACATCACGGAGGCTAACAAGACCTGAGACGTGCAGGGTGAGTGGCAAACTGGTGATCCAGGGGAGGCAAGGATGCCAGTCTAAGTCTAAAAGCCCGAGAACCAGGAGAACTGATGGTGTAGCTCCAGTCCAAAGATACACAGGTTCAAAACCCAGGAAGAGCCAATGCTCAGTTCATGTCCAAAGGAAGAAAAAATAAAACCAATGCCCCACTTAGAAGATAGTCAGGCAGGAGGAATTCACTCTTACTTAGCCATTTTGTTCTCTACAGGCCTTCCACTGATTGAACAAAGCCCACCATGTTAGAGAGAGCAATCTGCTTTACTCAGTCTCTTGATTCAAATGTGACTCTCATCCAAAGCACATTTGTAGACACACAGAATAATGTTAGACTGAACATCTGGATACCTGATGGCTCAGTCAAGTTGACCCATAAACTTAAGCATCCCAGAAGTGAGGTTAGTTTCAAGTGTGACAATAAGAGCAGGAGAGAATATGGTGAGAAAAGTTCTTCTGCTTTGGAAGAGCAACTTTGAAAGGCAATTTGACAATCTCCATTAAAGCTGAACATGTACATGTGCCTGTCCTACAACGTAGCAGTTTCACTTCCCTGTGTCTCCCCTCCAGAAACCCTCATGTGTGTGCACCTGGAGGCAAGAATGGGCATGCTCGCTGCAGAATTTGTGTACAAGGAGAAAGCATGGCAACCAGGTGCCCAACAACAGCAAATCGACTAAATAAAATACATCCTTAACATGGAATCCATGCCATAATTTGAAAGATATGATTTTTCAATATACTGACCAATTATGGAGTAAAGTAAAAATCAAGAATGCTAAGTAAATACAATGAGGTTTATGGGGGGAAATGCTCATCAAATAGTCCTTCTCTCTGGGATTGTGCGTAGAAAAGTTTCTGGAAGCTTCCATACCACAGTGACGGTAGTGAGCGGCTAGGCCCAGAGAGTCCCAGTGTTGGCGGGCAGGTAGTGGTGGTGAGGGAGATGCACACACAACAGCAGGACTGGTTCTTAAAAGCATGGATTGAAGGCACAGAATAAAATATATTTTGTCAATTTTGCCAACTGCAGTATTCCGAGCTTAGAGTAGTGCCTGGCATATATAGTGAGGGTTCAATAAATATTTGATAAATGAATGAAAAAATCCCCACAATACCATTATGTTCATTAAAAGTACATACACTTGGAGATGACGTCAGAGTAATGGCGGAGTAGGAAGCGATACCGATAAATCTCCCCCAAAACTCAACAAGATCTTCAACCAGAAACAGAAAAACCTATACTTGGAGCTTCCAGATTCTTCGCAATACACCCAAAGGTATGATTGAGTGAAAAATTGGCTAAATATATAACCAAACCCCGAAGGAAATAGGGAGTAAGAAATGCTCCGCCTTCCTCACTAACCTAAACAGGGCGGCTTTTTCTGGTAACTGTGAATATAGAAACTGAGGCGGGCAAAGGGGGTGAATAGATCCAGGCCGCCGCAGCAAAAACGGCCAAACCAGGCTGTGGCTCAGAGATCCAAGCCGAGGAAAATCTGATCCTGTGGCAACCCGGGCAATACAAGCTAACACTCGCGCCAAACCCAAACAAAGAAAGACAAGCGGAGCGGCCATTTTACCCGGTCTCCTGGTCGGTGCGCAGTTAGTGGAAGAGAGATTTCTTCCTAAGCCGCGGAAGTGGGTACCCGTGTTGCCCCACGGAGAGGCAGGGTCAGAGGCCTTTCTGTGGGCTGAGGGCAGAGTCTCTGGGCAGCCCCAGCGCCCTGGGAAAGCCACGCACGGGAGGGAGTGAGAACTAATCCCAACGGTGGAGATTTTCCGTGCTGGAGGCTGTTTCACTCAGAGCGAAACGCGGCCGGCCTCATATCCTGGTTTGCGCGCGCAGATAAGGAGTGAGCGATTCCTCCGAGTGCCTCGGCAGTGCGCGCCCGTGTTATCGCACAGAGGGGCAGAGTCAGGGGCCTTTGTGTGGGCCAAAGCGGAATCTCGGGCCGCCCCAGCGCCTTGCAAAAGCTGCACACGGGGACGGAGCGAGATTCAATTCCAACGCTGCAACTTTTCCCTGCGGTTGGGGGTTTCACTCAGAGCGTGAGACTGCTGGCCGGATATCCTGGTTGCAGACAGTGAGTGAGAGTTTCCTCCAAGCGCCCCGGAAGTGGGCGTCCGCTTGTGTTACCGGATAGAGTGGCAGAGCCAGAGGTCTTCGAGTGGGCGGAAAGCCCGCCTGATTATGCTAGCAGCTCTGACTGACTGAGCCTTACCCAGAGCCCTGTGCTGAGTGGAAATAGAGTGGGGAGTTGCCAGCAATTTGAGCCTCTTACTATCCAGGCAGAGGCAGCAGCAACCCCATACCTGGACTATCAGGCTACTAATTGAGGAAGGAAAGACTAGGAGAAAGGCTCCAGGAACACGGACTCTCTCACTGTCGGAGCCTATAAATGCTAATGAGCCTCGACTCCCAACGAGAATAAAGCACAATACATGACATTGCCATAGAGACTTATCAACTGCACACCTCTACCTGAGCGTGCCAAAGGGGCAGAACCCGGGGTACAGAGTCACCGACCAGGAAGAGGGAGAGAAAAGAAAAAGCAAGAAGATAACCTCTCAAAATCAAGAATAATCTGCAGACTTTATAACCTATCCCATTTTATTATATTTGTTCGTTTGTTTCTCTTATCTTCATTCTTGATACTTTTTTTTCCTCCTCCAATTTGGCCGATTAACTCTCTACTGGTCTTACTCTCTCCTCTCCCTGAACTACACTACCCATAAGTGTTACATCTCCCATTATCATTTCTCTTCTCTTCCTTTCTCTCTATGAGGGTTGCACTCCAAAACCCTTAACTCTCTCTCTCTCTCTCCTTTCTTTTTTCTTCTTTTAGTGGTTCCCTCTTTTTTTCTCTCTCTCTCTTTCTTTTCTCCCTCTATATTAGTTTCTTCCTTTCTCCTTTACATCTCCTCTCATTCAAACCTCAATAACAAACAAATTATCTTATCTGGGACTCAAACCTATGTTTGTGGCATTTTGGGGGGTTTTTACTTCACCTTTTTAACTCACTAGCAGTGCTCCCATCCCTGGCTCTCCATATTATCTAGTTCTTGTTCCACTAAATACAATAGTAATTTTTTAATTTGTCCCCCCATTTTTTCATTTTCCTCTTATTCCTCTCATCATAACTCTTAGAAAACCAACACCTAAAAGCAAATCATTTTATTCTTGACCCAAATTTTTTCCTTATTTGCTTTTTGTGGGTCCATACGCTCTTTTTTTTTTTTTTTTTTTTTTTTTTTTTCTTTCTCTCTTTTTTGCCCCTTTATTACTTTTCCCCAATTCAGGCCCTCCATCACAGGCATTGTTTGTTATAACTCACAGTCCACCACAAGATTTTCTCAAGAAAGAGGGGAGAGGAGAGGAGAGGAAAAAAAGAGGGGGGGAATAATTTCCTTTTTTAAAAAATTTTTATTTTATTTTATTTTTCTTTATTTCATTATTAATTTTTTTTTAAAAAAAACAACTCTTTTCGATTTATTTTTTTATTTTTTTTAACTTTTTATTCTTTATTAAATCTCATTAATACTATCAACAAAACCACCCTCAGATGCCATTAAGGAAGAGAAAATCGAATATCATGGATACAAAAGAAAGAGAGGTAACACAGCTAGATGAGGAAAAATCTATGGAGAAAAAATTTAATATATTGGAAACCTTGGAGCTAAATGACAGAGAATTCAAGATAGAAATCCTAAAAATCCTCCGAGATATACAAGAAAACACAGAAAGGCAATATAGGGAGCTCAGAAAACAACTCCATGAACACAAAGAATATATGTCCAAGGAAATTGAAACTATAAAAACAAATCAAACAGAGATGAAAAACTCAATTCACGAGCTGAAAAATGAAGTAACAAGCTTAGCTAATAGAACAGGTCAGATAGAAGAGAGGATTAGTGAAATAGAAGACAAGCAACTTGAGGCACAACAGAGAGAAGAAGAAAGAGACTCAAAAATTAAAAAAAATGAGATAGCCCTACAAGAATTATCTGACTCCATCAAAAAGAATAACATAAGAATAATAGGTATATCAGAGGGAGAAGAGAGAGAAAATGGAATGGAGAACATACTTAAACAAATAAGTGATGAGAACTTCCCAAGCCTGTGGAAAGAACTAAAGCCTCAAGTTCAAGAAGCAAACAGAACTCCAAGTTTTCTTAACCCCAACAAACCTACTCCAAGGCATATCATAATGAAATTGACACAAACCAACAGCAAAGAAAAAATTCTCAAGGCAGCCAGGGAAAAGAAGAATACAACATATAAAGGAAGGCCCATTAGATTATCATCAGATTTCTCAGCAGAAACTCTACAAGCTAGAAGAGAGTGGACCCCAATATTTAAAGTCCTGAAAGAGAGGAACTTTCAGCCACGAATACTATACCCATCAAAGCTATCCTTCAAATACGAAGGAGAAATAAAAACATTCACAGATACAGAAAAGATGAGGGAATTTATCATCAGAAAACCCCCACTCCAGGAATTACTAAAGGGGGTTCTCCAATCAGATACAAAGAACAAAAAAAAACAGAGCCACAAGTAAAAGCTCCAAGAAGAACACAATAAAACCAAATTTAAACTGTGACAACAACAAAAAGAAAGAGGGGGAGAAGACGGAGATTAACAGTAGCAAAGGACGATGGAGTGCAAAAGTACTCACAAAATAGTTCGCTACAATGAACAGGGTAGGGACCCTTTTCATTACTCAAAGGTAACCACCATTGAAAAAACCACCACAGAAGCACATGAGATAAAAAAGATAGCAACAGAGGAAAGATGTATGGAATACAACCAAATAAAAACAAAAGATAGAAAAACGAAAGAGAAGGATCAAACAAGACACAAAACTAACAGAAAGCAAGATATAAAATGGCAATAGGGAACTCACAAGTATCAATAATTACACTAAATGTAAATGGATTAAACTCACCAATAAAAAGGCACAGAGTAGCAGAATGGATTAAAAAAGAAAATCCAACTGTATGCTGCCTACAGGAAACTCATCTAAGTAACAAGGATAAAAACAAATTCAAAGTGAAAGGCTGGAAAACAATACTCCAAGCAAATAACATCCAAAAAAAAGCAGGTGTAGCAATACTCATATCGGATAATGCTGACTACAAGACAGGAAAAGTACTTAGAGACAAAAATGGCCATTTCATAATGGCTAAGGGGACACTGAATCAAGAAGACATAACAATTCTTAATATATATGCACCAAACCAAGGAGCACCAAAATATATAAGACAGCTACTTATTGATCTTAAAACAAAAACTGACAAAAATACAATCATACTTGGAGACCTCAATACACCGCTGACGGCCCTAGATCGGTCATCCAAACAGAGAATCAACAAAGACATAGTGGCCTTAAACAAAACACTAGAGCACCTGGATATGATAGACATCTACAGGACATTTCATCCCAAAGTGACTGAGTATACATTTTTCTCCAGTGTACATGGATCATTCTCAAGAATTGACCATATGTTGGGCCACAAAAACAATATCAGCAAATTCAGAAAAACTGAAGTTGTACCAAGCATATTTTCTGATCATAAAGCCTTGAAACTAGAATTCAACTGCAAAAAAGAGGAAAAAAATCCCACAAAAATGTGGAAACTAAACAACATACTTTTAAAAAATGAATGGGTCAAAGAAGAAATAAGTGCAGAGATCAAAAGATATATACAGACTAATGAAAATGACAATACGACATATCAGAATCTATGGGATGCAGCAAAAGCAGTGATAAGAGGGAAGTTCATATCGCTTCAGGCATATATGAACAAACAAGAGAGAGCCCAAGTGAACCACTTAACTTCCCACCTTAAGGAACTAGAAAAAGAAGAACAAAGACAACCCAAAACCAGCCGAAGAAAGGAGATAATAAAAATCAGAGCAGAAATAAATGAATTAGAGAACAGAAAAACTATAGAAAAAATTAATAGAACAAGGAGCTGGTTCTTTGAAAAGATCAACAAAATTGACAAACCCTTGGCAAGACTTACCAAGGAAAAAAGAGAAAGAACTCATATAAACAAAATCCAAAATGAAAGAGGAGAAATCACCACGGACACCGTAGATATACAAAGAATTATTGTAGAATACTATGAAAAACTTTATGCCACTAAATTCAACAACCTAGAAGAAATGGATAAATTTCTAGAAAAATACAACCTTCCTAGACTGAGTCAAGAAGAAGCAGAAAGCCTAAACAGACCTATCAGTAGAGAAGAAATAGAAAAAACCATTAAAAACCTCCCCAAAAATAAAAGTCCAGGCCCTGACGGCTATACCAGCGAATTTTATCAAACATTCAAAGAAGACTTGGTTCCTATTCTACTCAAAGTCTTCCAAAAAATTGAAGAAGAAGCAATACTTCCAAACACATTTTATGAGGCCAACATAACCCTCATACCAAAACCAGGCAAGGATGGCACAAAAAAAGAAAACTACAGACCAATATCTCTAATGAATACAGATGCTAAAATACTAAACAAAATACTAGCAAATCGAATACAACAACATATTAAAAAAATAATACATCATGATCAAGTAGGATTCATCCCAGAATCTCAAGGATGGTTCAACATACGTAAAACGGTTAATGTAATACACCATATCAACAAAACAAAGAACAAAAACCACATGATCTTATCAATAGACGCAGAAAAGGCTTTCGATAAAATACAACACAATTTTATGTTTAAGACTCTCAACAAAATGGGTATAGAAGGAAAATATCTCAACATGATAAAGGCCATATATGATAAACCATCAGCTAACATCATATTAAATGGCACTAAACTGAAGGCTTTCCACAAAAAGACTACTAGAAACAATAAGCCAATACAGTAAGGTCGCAGGATACAAAATTAACATACAGAAGTCAATAGCCTTTCTATATGCCAACAATGAAACAACTGAGAAGGAACTCAAAAGAATAATCTCCTTCACGATTGCAACAAAAAAAATAAAATACTTAGGAATAAACATAACAAAGAATGTAAAGGACTTATATAATGAAAACTATAAACCATTGTTAAGGGAAATCGAAAAAGATATAATGAGATGGAAGAATATACCTTGTTCTTGGCTAGGAAGAATAAATATAATCAAGATGGTTATATTACCCAAAGCAATATACAAATTTAATGCAATTCCCATCAAAATTCCAATGACATTTTTTAAAGAAATAGAGCAAAAAATCATCAGATTTATATGGAACTATAAAAAACCCCGAATAGCCAAAGCAATCCTAAAGAAAAAGAATGAAGCTGGGGGCATAACAATACCTGACTTCAAACTCTATTATAGGGCCACGACAATCAAAACAGCATGGTATTGGCAGAAAAATAGACACTCAGACCAATGGAACAGAATAGAAAGTCCAGAAATAAAACCACATATATATAGTCAAATAATTTTTGATAAAGGGGCCAACAACACACAATGGAGAAAAGAAAGCCTCTTCAATAAATGGTGCTGGGAAAACTGGAAAGCCACATGCAAAAGAATGAAACTGGACTACAGTCTCTCCCCCTGTACAAAAATTAACTCAAAATGGATCAAAGATCTAAACATAAGACCTGAAACAATTAAGTACATAGAAGAAGACATAGGTACTCAACTCATGGACCTGGGTTTTAAAGAGCATTTTATGAATTTGACTCCAATGGCAAGAGAAGTGAAGGCAAAAATTAATGAATGGGACTACATCAGACTAAGAAGTTTTTGCTCAGCAAGGGAAACTGATAACAAAATAAACAGAAAGCCAACTAAATGGGAAATGATATTTTCAAACAACAGCTCAGATAAGGGCCTAATATCCAAAATATACAAAGAACTCATAAAACTCAACAACAAACAAACAAACAATCCAATAAAAAAATGGGAAGAGGATATGAATAGACACTTCTCCCAGGAAGAAATACAAATGGCCAACAGATATATGAAAAGATGCTCATCTTCTTTAGCTATTAGAGAAATGCAAATCAAAACGGCAATGAGATACCACCTCACACCTGTTCGATTAGCTGTTATTAGCAAGTCAGGTAATAGCAAATGTTGGAGAGGCTGTGGAGAAAAAGGAACCCTCATACACTGTTGGTGGGAATGTAAAGTAGTACAACCATTATGGAAGAAAGTATGGTGGTTCCTCAAAAAACTGAAAATAGAACTACCTTATGACCCAGCAATCCCTCTACTGGGTATATATCCCCAAAACTCAGAAACATTGATACGTAAAGACACATGCAGCCCCATGTTTATTGCAGCATTGTTCACAGTGGTCAGGACATGGAAACAACCAAAAAGCCCGTCAATAGATGACTGGATAAAGAAGATGTGGCACATATACACTATGGAATACTACTCAGCCATAAGAAATGATGACATCGGAACATTTACAGCAAAATGGTGGGATCTTGATAACATGATACGAAGCGAAATAAGTAAATCAGAAAAAAACAGGAACTGTATTATTCCATACGTAGGTGGGACATAATAGTGAAACTAAGAGACATTGATAAGAGTGTGGTGGTTACGGGGGGGAGGGGGGAATGGGAGAGGGATAGGGGGTGGGAGGGGCACAAAGGAAACAAGATAGAAGGTGACAGAGGACAATCTGACTTTGGGTGGTGGGTATGCAACATAATTGAACGACAAGATAACCTGGACTTGTTATCTTTGAATATATGTATCCTGATTTATTGATGTCACCCCATTAAAAAAATAAAATTATAAAAAAAAAAAAAAAGTACATACACTTAACACAAAAGTACCATCTTTTCCCCAACAGATGCACAATAAAAAGGGATGGAGGTGGTAGAGAAGGTGGGGAGTAAGGAGAATAGGGAATAAATAAATAAGAGGCCTTAGTGTTTCATCTAAATGGTGCGTGTCATACACTGAGGAATATAATGACATCAACTCTGTACCTGATGCAAAGAAGTGAACAAATGAACACAGAAGTGTCTCTGAACTGGCAAAAGAGTAAGGGTGCTTTAGGGTTGACTCTTAAGTACCAGCGGGAACCCAGAGATTAAAATGGAGGATGTGGAGATGGCTTTCTTCCTGAGTGGTCCTGCGCAAGCCTCATGACAGTAAGCCATGGCTGTGATGACTTTGCAGAACGCCAGGGACAGAAGGCAGAAACTGTAGACATAGAAGACGAGGGTGTATACAAGGTTCTTCATACATGTGGAATCCTAAGGGGCAGGCACAGTGGTTGTGACAGTCACCAATGTGGATAGTGCTTGACTGGTTCATTTTATTTTATGGTTGAACAGTGTTTAATTGTATGCATTTGCAACAAGCTTATTTATCCATTCTATTGTTAATGAACAACGCGTGGTTGCTTCTAATTTGTGGCTATGATGGTTAAGGGTGTTATGAGCAATCTTGTACACGTCATTTCATAGACTTACGTTTTCACTTCTCTTGGGAAAATACCTGGGAGAGGAATGCTTGGGTTGGAGGGGAAGTGTACATTTAACTTGATAAGAAATGGCCAGTTTTCCAAAGTGGTTGTACCACCCACTCTGCATTGCTACTAGTGGTATGAGAACCTTGTTTTCTTCACATCCTTGCCATCACTCGGTAATGTCGTTTAGCCTTCTTTGTGGGCAAGAAGTGATTAACTTGTGGCTGTTTTCTCTGAGACAAACTATGTTGTGAATCTTTACATTTATTGTGCTTATTGGCCATTTGTATATTTTCTTTTGTGAAGCAGCCAAATACTGTGTATATTCTTCATTAGGTTGCTTGTCTTTTTATTTTTTGAGTTATAGGAAATATACATACATATACATATATATGTGTGTGTGTATGTGTGTGTGTGTATATAGAGAGAGAGAAAGAGAGAGAGAGCGAGAGAGAGAGAAAGAGAGAGACTAGACTTTTCTCAGATATATGTATTGAAAATATTTTTTCCTAATCCGTGACTCGGCTTTTTATATCCTTAGAGGTTCTTGTTAAAGAGCAAAATTTTAAATTTTGATGAAATTCAATATATCAATTTTTTTCATGGTTAGTGATTTTTTTTTGTGTTCTGTTGAGAAAACCTTTGCCTGTCTCCAGGTTGTAAATATATTTTCCTATTTTCTTTCAGACTCTTTATAGTTCTGGCCTTTTGGGTGCATGAATCACCCCTAAATTGATTTGCTCGTGTGTATAGAGTATGAGGTAGGGGCCAGGCAGATGGTAGAATTTTAAGCTAAATTGGATTCTTCATTTTTGCTTAAAAAAGATTTCCATGAAACCTGGGCTGAAAGATAACACCCCAAACTCATGACAGTGGTTTTTTTTCTGCAGAGACATGGAGGGGAAAGGGACTGATAAACCATGGGAAAGGAATATCAACTAGATCAATAATGTTATTTATTTTAAGAAGAAAGAAAAAGCCAGAAGCAGTAATTATAGAAAGTGGGTGATGTTTGTTATTTTTGCATAGTGGCTACTTTGGTGTTTGTTGCAAAAGCCCTATTCTTTTTTCCTATCTAAAATATTTTCACAATTAAAAAGTAAAGGAATATACTATGACATAGCAATAAAAAAAAGTTACTTTAAACAGTGCAGGTTGGCAGATCCATGCTAGACAATGCAATTAAATGCAGTAGAAATTGCCAAGTCTCTTTCAAAACATCACAGAAAATTTCAAACTTGGAGAAGCTCCATGGCTGATTCACTCATTGCAAATGTCTATCACTCCGAGAGTAATATCTGTCATAAGCTTCGGGCTTATTTTTCAAGAGAAACTAATGTGAAGCTAAACATAATTCAATTAAGCAAAGAAAAAAATTAAAAAAAAAACTATGGCTTCTCTTAAAGATGAAGAGCACAAAACTCCAGAATTCTTTCATACATCTCAACATTATACTCTGATTCAAAACAATGCTAAAGCTGTTACGACAAAAGTTATGTACTGTGAAAGGCTGGGGTTTTTGTGTGTTTGTTTGTTTTTTGTGGCAGAGACAGAGAGAGGGACAGATAGGGACAGACAGACAGGAAGGGAGAAAGATGAGAAATATCAATTCTTCATTGCGGTTCCTTAGTTGTTCATTGATTGATTTCTCATATATGCCTTGACTGGGGGGGGGGCTACGGCGGACTGAGTGACAACCCCTTGCTCGAGTCAGCGACCTTGGGCTCAAGCTGGTGAACCTTTCTCAAATCAGATGAGCCTGCACTCAAGCTGGCGACCTCGAGGTCTCGAACCTGGGTCCTCCACATCCCAGTCCGATGCTCTATCCGCTGCACCACCACCTGGTCAGGCAAAAGGCTGGGTTTTGTTCTGAGGTTCCACGTAATGAACAGCCGATGGCCAAAAGCGATTCAAAGCATTCCTCCTGTCACATGTGGGTACAGTTTAAACTCAAACTGTGTGCTAGTAAAGAAGAAAGTGATCTAAGACTGCATGCATCAATGTATGTCATGGCCAGTTAGAAATAAACACATGCTCCAATGTGTTTATTGGAGCACTCATATATGAGGAGATCTTTTATACCATAAGATATATGCCTCCCACTGGTTCTTGTTCTCTGGAGAATCCTGACCATTACAACTCCTAAACTTCCTGCCTGCCTTTGGAGAATCCTCCGTCCTACGAGCCGTGGGAAGTATCGCCTACTTCACTTGAAAATCCTCAAATACCATGAACACTGCCAGCCTCCCGTGCAACTGGGAATAGGGCATGTGACTCAGGCTTGGACTATCAGATGTATCACTCCAGACTTTTAATATAGAGCTGTGACTGCAGAAGAGTCGCCCCGGAGGTTCGGTCTGACACTGGAGGGTAATGTCGTGGTACCTAGTGACACTTTGAGTCCAGGGACTCTGGCAGAAGCCCCCCCGGGGCAGTTCTGTGGGGGGATCTGGACTGTGGTGTTAGTTGCATAGTCTCACTTATTTCCTATACCCACCTCAGGCCTGGCCCACCAACCTTCCTATCAAGTCTATGAGCTACCCAGAATATCAATAATAAATTAATTTTATTATGATAAATAGATTAATTTAGCCAGAGTCGATTTCTGTGGTTGGCAGTCAGCATCCCAAATACATGTGCTTTGAAGGCAATGCTTGTTGACTATTGTTTTATTTTTTTTCTCTGAAAGCTTTTCTCACATTGATGGTATTTTTGGTATTTTTGAGGTCAAAGAGTATAGAATTAGAGAGAAATAGTCATATATATGAACATGCACACACACATCTATATGTGGAAGAAAACATCTGGACAAAATGGACCAGACTATTTATTCTGTTTTAGTTTTCACTTTTTTGTATTTTAATATTTGTCTTCCCCAAAATATACATGAATGTCTAAGTAAAAAGATTACAAAAAATAAAAATATTCTTACTTTTGGACAGGATAATAGTGTGTGTGTGTGTGTCCGATTTAAACTATAAATTTATCAGGGCTTAAGTAATCATTGGATAGCAATCTTTGAATAGAAATCATGTTATTCAAATGGAACAGGATTCTTTTAAAAAAATCATAAATTAATAGCTATGTGCTAACATTATATTATGCTATATGTTGTATGACTCTGTAGTTGTGTACTTTTATTATATTATGTGACATTATGTTGTTACATTATATTATAGTTACATTATATTACAGTTAACTGTGTACTTATATTACCTTGTTATGTTAGTTACATTATATTACGAGACCATAAAAAAATCATAAATTAACACAAAAATTTATGTTAAAGATGTCTATTATAGCCATTTGCAATGATCACAAAGGAAATGAGTTAAATAATTTCACAAATGAGCAATAGCTGAGTAAGTTTTGGTGTATCCATAATCTGGAATCTGATATGGCTATGAGATAATTAGAATTTGAAGACATGTTCATTATGTGTCTTCATGCTATATTGCTCAGAGTTAGGGATTCGATATTAAGAACCCATAAGAAATTTGAGAAAGAGGAATTCAGCCTGTGTTCAAAGAAAGCTAAATGGAGGGGCTGGAAATGCTGGCTCAGAGCTGCTGTCCAGGGCGTTTCAAAGGGTTGATCCTCTTGAAAATCACCAGGGGCGGCGGGCGCCCATCCACTCCTTCACTCTTGTCTCCGGGAGCTGGCCGTCTCACTGACTCCTTTCCCTCTCCTGTCCCTCTCTCTCTCAGCAGCTGTGTTGCCCACTCTTCATCAGGCTAGGGGCCAAGGCAGATGGCCCCAGGGTTGGGTTCTGTGCTCTCTTATTCATTCTAATAAAAAGTAAATTGTTTGATTTATTCCTCCCACTGGACAAGGGCCCAAGGACCAAGATATATTTAACCAAGATGTTTGATGAAAATATACAACCATAATTAGAAAAAGCAAGGGCAGAGTAAGCAATAGCTGAGTTCCTCATGGCTCATAGGTTCCCAAGAGCACACTGCATGTGTGGGAACATTGCTCATTCTGTGTTTCCGCTCTCTAAGAAGCGGGCCAGCGATAGTGCAGGATCCTGGGACATAAAAAACCGGGCAATGATAAGGGTGTTACAGAATGTTTAAACTAAACTAGCTTCCCTTGACTCAGAGTGGCAGGGACACTCTTTCCTTTGTCTATTTACCTCTTAACGCCCAGTCAGCCTGAGCCTGTATCTATGTGGCTGTGTCTCTGAGACTCACTGCTGTCTATGAGAGGAAGATTATGGATTGTTCCAGACAGAGTCTCCTGTGAACTTTGATTTCAGCTTTAACCTCTGACTCCCAAATTACATCATGACCTTGGCTGAATGACTTTAAGCATTGACTCCTACATGTGGGCATGTTCCAAATTCATCTCATTTATTCTTTTTCCCATTTCAAACTTGAAAGATTCCACCTCAGTGCAGGATATCAAACCAGAAACCAAATCAAATATTGCCTTTCTAGGCCTTGGCCAGGCAGCTCAGTTAGTAAGAGCATTGTCTGTTGAGCCAAGGCTGCCGGTTTGATCCCTGGCCAGGGCACATTACAAGAATCAAGCAATGAGCCTGAACTGTGGTGGCGCAGTGGATAAATCATTGACCTAGAATGCTGAAGTCACTGGTTCAAAACCCTGGGATTGCCTGGTCACAAGGCCCATATGGGAGTTGAGGCTTCCTGTTCCTCCCTTTTCTCTCTCTCTCCTCTCTAAAGTGAAAAAAATAAAAATAAATCCAGAAAAAAGCAAAACATGCATAAATGAGTAGAACAACAAATTGATGTTTCTCTTTCTCTCTTAAAACAATAACTAAAATTTAAAAATATATCACCCTTTCTGGCCATCTGGTACTGCCCACTAATGCATTTGGATGACCATTGAATGGAAAATCATTCAATTGGTAGTTCACCCTAATTGAGCCCACATTGACACAAACCCACAGTTAGACATAATCCACAAAAAATGGCATGACATTGACCACCAGGTCAATGTACTGCAAACTTTTAAGGCTATCTACACTGCCAGGAGACAGGTGCAAGTGAAAGACAGGAACAGGCAGTGAGGAAGTCTGCAAAGCAACGGGTGTGCACAAGAGGATGATTCCAAGGAGTCCTCCATCAAGGCTGCTTAATGCCTGAGCGTGATTACCAACAGTGATAAAGGAAGACACCTAGTGCATTATTAGATTAACACATGGTCCTGTACGGACCTTCAAAGATGCCCATTTAGGTCAGGCACACAGGACAAAACCAGGAAAGAAGAGCAGTCAGACAGAATGGACCCTTCCTACCCACATCTCCAAAAGGGCTTTTCTAATTCTAGTGTGTGGAGGCTCGTGGTTAAACCAGACCCGGAATGCTACTTTGCATGTATGAAGCCAAGTGTGTGTGTGTTTGTGTGTGTGTGTGTGTGTGTGTTACATGGTGTGTATATGTGATGCTTATGTGAGTACAAATCAGTCAATAAACACCTGCATTTCTACCTGAAGCAGGCACCAAATGAGTATGCAGAGGATACCCTCCCTGACTTCAAGGTGCCCATGAGTGCTCTGCCCATGATTTGGAATCAGCTCTCTTCACTTAATTTTCTTGTCCTTATGGAATCTCTTTTTTAATCCCTTCAGCTATTAATTAAGAGTGTCAGATGAAAGATTTGGGCCCCACTCTCAGAAGGATTCTGTAGGCTATCAAATATGTGTTCAAAGGAATGTCCAAAAATGTTCATTTGATTTACTGCCTTGAGGATTTCACTTTAACCTGATAATGGACCTTTTTAGGTCCCTGCTGACACTGAGGGAAGTTTCCTTAGAGGATTCCAGAGCTGGTGGTCTATTAGGTGGAAATCCTTGGCCATCCAAAAAATATGACAGGCAGAAGCAGGAAATGGGGGAGCTTTGTTTTAAGGCTGCTGGCATGTAAGATGTGCCTGGTTCCTCAAAACGTAACGTTAACTTTCTCTAAGATGTGGCCACCTGATCTTGCCCTGACTTTTTTGGACTGGACAGAGATCCTGAGCCTAATTATCAGGAAGAACTAGCCTCTCTTAACCAGCAAAACTGCCTGATTTACTTTGAGCAACTCCAGAATCAAGGCTTATCCCAATAGTGGGATTCAAATAATTTAAAAACTGATTCTCTGCCCTAATGACTGTTTTAAGTATAAAAATATATATATACCGAAAGGTAGTTTATTATTTCATGCATTTAATACTTAAATAAGAATAAAAGAGGTACACAAAACTAAACTATGTTATAAGAAGGAGTTTTAAAATATTAATGAAAAAAATATTAAATAATACCTGACAGAAAACAATAAAACTGTCATTTAAGATATTTCCATATTGCTTTTCTTCTTTTTTAATCAAGTGAGAGGCAGGGAGGCAAAGAGACAGACTCCCGCATGCACCCCGAACAGGATCCACCTAATGACCTCTGTCTGGGACTGATGTTCTGTCCATCTGAGGTCATTGTTCCATGGCTCAGCAACTGAGCTATTCTAGCAGCTGAGTTGAGGCCATAGAGCCATCCTCAGCACCCAGAGCCAACTTGCTCAATCTGAGCCATGGTTGTGGGAGAGGAAGTGGGGGAGAAGTAGGTAGTCACTTATCCTGTGTGCCCTGGTCAGGAATCGAACCCGGGACTTCCACACACTGGGCCGGTGCTTTACCACTGAGCCAACTAGCCAGGGCCTATGTTGCTTCTTGATTGACATCCTCACTTGCAATTTTTTTCACCTGTGGACGTAATGAACATTACTATGGGTGCTTAGAATACACTATTGCACAGAAGAACATTAAAAAAAGAGTAAGGAATGTAAATTTATGATTTCTACATTGGGCGGCTGCCCAGGTGTCCACCTTGGAGAGAACCCTGATTACAAGTGCCATTTTAACAACCAGATCGCTGAACTCAACAGAAACTTAGGTATTGGGCCTGACCAGGCGGTGGCGCAGTGGATAGAGCATCGGACTGGGATGCGGAAGGACCCGGGTTCGAGACCTTGAGATTGCCAGCTTGAGTGCAGGCTCATCTGGTTTGAGCAAAGCTCACCAGCTTGGACCCAAGGTCGCTGGCTCCAGCAAGGGGTTGCTCGGTCTGCTGAAGGCCCGCGGTCAAGGCACATGTGAGAAAGCAATCAATGAACAATTAAGGTGTTGCAACGCGCAATGAAAAACTAATGATTGATGCTTCTCATCTCTCTCCATTCCTGTCTGTCTGTCCCTGTCTATCCCTCTTTCTAACTCTCTGTCTCTGTAAAAAATAAGTAAATAAAATTAAAAAAAAAAAAACTTAGGTATTGGTTCTGCTGAGTTGGTGTGACTCAGCTGAATCCCACCACTGGTTCATCCCCCCCTTAAACAATAAAGTATAGGGCTATCAGATTAGCACATGCTGGAGGCTTTATTATATACTACTAAGGCCTATGCATCTTGAGCTAGAATAGATAGACAAATTTATTCCAGATTCTGTATCTGTACTTGCCAGGAAGACTCAAGCAATCTTGACATGCTCATATCTTTAGATATATCATCTTGGCCAGGATCCAAATTCTTGAATTTTACTCTGTGTTTCTTCTAAGTAAGGCACTATAGTTACTTATGGTTTCAACTGGTTCAGCTTATTCAAGAACCTGGCCACAGTGCACACATCAGAGCTGCCCAAGATGAGAACCTACTAAAGAGCAGAAATTCAGGTAGGAGGCAGGGTGATGAAATAGACAGAGAAGAACAATCCTTATTCAATGGCAAGAACTCCATATGGATAGAACTTGCCTTAAGAGAGGATCCAATAAGAAAATAAAATCTACTTTGATGCCATAGAAAATTGGCTGCAAAGCAATGGGGTCACTTCTGGGCAGATTCCAGTCAGGAGTCTGTTTGTGTGTGTGTGTGTGTGTGTGTGTGTGTGTGTGTGTGTGTGTGTGTGGCTGGTTATATGACTAAGAATCATAACTTAAGAAATCTTGCCATCTGCAGCAATCCATTGGCCTTCTATATTTCCCCCTTACCATTTGTATATGATCTCTGGACTTGGCATTCTATCCCAGCTGACCATTTCCCAATCTACATTTCCAGCTTGGATCTCTCCTTTGAGCTCCATGTATGTATATTTAACTGTGAACTCTGTTGAATGTCGAAACAGAACAGGATTTTTTTTTAAGTGAGAGGAGGGGCGATCGAGAGACAGATTTCTACATGCATTCTGACTGGATCCACCTGGCTATCCTTATCTGGGGCTGATGCTCAAATCAATGGAGCTATCTTCAGCACCTAAGGCTGATGCTTAGACCTACTGAGCTATCCTCAGCATCTGGGGCTGATGCTTAAACTAATCAAGCCACTGTCTACAAGAGGGGAAGAGGGAGAGAAGGAGGAGAGGGAGGGGAAGGAAAGCAGATGATCGTTTCTTATGTGTGCCCTGACCAGGGATCAAACCCGGGATGTACACATGCCAGGCCAGTGCTCTATCTTCTGAGCAAACTGGCCAGTGCAGGAATTTAAAGTTTAGCATGTCCCAAGTTGAACTCTTCATTTCCACCTCCATGCTCTTCTTGACCTTGGAAAACGATACCATCCTCCTCCTAATTACTGAAGCCAAAATCCTATTCCATTCTATATATACCACCCAGTTAGTTTTGTTTTTTATAGATCTTCTACTGATGTTAGTTTTATTTACTATTTAAATCAGATCTCCCACCCCATAGTTATTAATACTTCAAATAGTTTCTCATTGCAAACAGAAAAAAAAAATCTCTTCCCATATGCAGTAGGTAGAAGTCTAGGATAACCCACAATGACCCTCATCTTTCTATAATTCCTTCTCCTTTAGTGTGGGATATCACTCCCATGATTAGCTTACTAATCAGTTGACTTTGAGTTAATCAAAATGGAAATTATACTAGGAGAACCTGATCCAAACAGAGGATCTTTTAAAAGAAGGTGAAGCCAACCAAACATATTCCTGCTGGCCTGCGAGAGAGCAAATGTCCATGCTGTGAAATGACTCTATCGTCCAGACAGCAAGGAACTGTGGGCAGCCTCTAGCAGCTGAGAGCAATCCTTGGCCCACCGCTAGTAACGAAACAAGGACATCAGTCCTGGAGCCACAAGGAACTGAATTCTGACAACCAAGTGGAATGAGCCTGGGTGCCAAATGCACACCACAGTGCAGCGGACACCTTGAGAATTCATGAACAGAGGGTCCAGCTGGGCCGTGTCTAGACTTCTGAGCAGTGAGAACTTGGAGATAGTAAGTTTGCATGGTTTTGAACCACTTAGTTTACGGCAATCCGTTATGCAGCAAAAGAAGATAAATACACTGTGGTTCCCAAACGTGTGCCTTATCTGGCTCTTCCCTGCTCTCTGGCTTTATCTGCTATTATTCTTCCCCCTAACTCAACTACACAGCCATTAAAAAAAAAAACATAATTTTGTCACATGATTAATCTCAGAGATGAGTGACTGGGTGGAGCTTTTAGGGGGCTTCTGGAGTGTTGGTAATATTTCGTTTCTAGATCTGGGTGCTATTTGGTCAGTTGTGTTAGCTTATGAAAATTCATCGATAGATACAATATAAAGTTTACTTAAATTTACTTTTGTGAAATAATATTTAATGGCACGATAATGTGTTCATTTTTAATATTTAAATGGAAAAAAGTCCAAAACAAAATTACCAATTTAAAAAAAAATAGCAAATAAAACTTAAAAGTATGTTAATAGAAGTTTTCTGAAGAATAAAACAGTCATTTAATATTAGACAAATTTAAATTATATATAATATAGAATATATAATTATATGTTTATTGTGCAATACACATATTACAGACATTTTTCCCTTTTTGCTATTTATTTTATGTATATTAACATAAATATGCTTTTGGTTAAAAAATGTGGATAACTGAGCAATGCTGGAAAGAGATTTAATAAAATAACAATATTTAGTTTGATTTTTAAACTTTTTAGCAAGCGAATAATAGAAAGAATAGAATCCTTCACGTGAATGAGAATATGTAACTGAAACCACTAGGCGACATTCTACTGCGTGATGAAACATAGAGAAGATCCAGTTAAATCGAGGATAATACAGGTTGCCTTTTGACTGCAAAGTAATTTAACATCTCTCTGGAATTTTGGAAACCAGTATAGTGTAGGTATACAAATAGGAGAAATAAGAGGTGCTATTTGAAGGAAGAAGAAAAAATACACTATTTGCAGATAATTTGTCTACTAGAAAATCTAAGAGCACTTACCATGACACTACTTGAACTAATAGAGTATGATCTAAAATAAACATACCAAATCAATAGCTTTCTTGCACATCAGAACAACTCTATCAGAAAATAGGAAGGAAAAAGATCCCATTTACAATAACAAAAACTACAAAATACATCTAAATATATTATGAAGCGTAAAAGGCACTCACTTTATGACCACTAAAATTAGACCTCCCTCCCTCTCCCCCTCCTTCCTTCCCTCCCTCCCTCTCCCCTTCCCTCTCCCCCTCCTCTTCCCCTCCCTCCCAAAAAGTTTATTTATTTTTTTATATGGTTGAAAAGACTAAACTTTTCCCACAGAATCACCTTTGCACCTTTATTGAAAATCGCCTATCTGATGCTGCTATAGCCCAGGTAGGCACAATGTCACCACCTCCTCCCTTCATGCTGGCAATGACCGTGGCACAGGCAGAGGGCCCATTGCACACAAAGGGCGATTGCCATTAGGCAGAAACTGCTTTCTTAGGCCCCATGAAAAACTTCCTGGGCACTATTAGGTTGGGTTGCTGAGATCACTAAACTACATGATGGGAAGAACCAGCATTCACCCCTACTCTGATCCTGGGGGGACGTGCAGCATCTGCAGGACGGGAGACAAGGACAGGCCAGCTCAGCTGACCAAACTGGCATTCTGAATCCTTTCCTCTTAGAGTCAACAATCTCCTTTTCAAATACAAATGGGTGAGGTACCTATTTCCACCTTTAGCAACCTCAGTGGTAGTTAGCCAGCCGCACAGGGAAGGGGGGAAGGGCCCAGCAACCCCCCTCTTTCCTGGTGTGGGAGAAACAAATTCTGAAACCTAAGCATTACCATTCCCGAGAGCTGTACATCAGAGTTCCAGACCTTCTTGAGACCTGGGGCGAATACTCCTAAAATAGTGGTATATAGTCAGCCTCAGGTCTTGGGTTCTATACTTCTATATGTGTCCTTTGGTATTTTTCAGAGCAAACAAAACAGGCACTCAGTATCTGAATGTGAATCTGACGTAAAGCAAATTGGCCACTCTACTACCATTCTAACCTGGGGATATCTTTCTTCTTGTAACGTACTTCTTGAGGTAGTATATTTTGCACCCGGCACTTCAGGTATTTGAAGGAGAAAATGGAACCCTGTAGTACAATTGGAACATGCCATAAAAGGCGAGTGAGACTGATGACTGCTCTGATAGTCTGGGGGGTGGGGGGAGGGATGACCGGCTCCATGGGCCAGGCCTCAGCTTTGCTGACCAGACGCCTGAGGTTTCTTCACATTGCCAGAAGCAGGACACCAAACCCAGATGGCCACTGATTAGCACACCACAGGCCATAGCCAAAGGCAGCAGCTACCTCTGGAGAAGGAAGGAGGGGTGACTGACCAAAGGGCGAAGGTTTCTTGTTGTTGTTTTTTTTGTATTTTTCTGAAGGTGGAAACGGGGAGGCAGTCAGACAGACTCCCGCATGCACCCGACCGGGATCCACCTGGCATGCCCACCAGGGGGCGATGCTCTGCCCATCCAGGGCATCGCTTTGTTGCGACCAGAGCCACTCTAGTGCCTGAGGCAGAGGCCATGGAGCCATCCCCAGTGCCCAGGACATCTTTGCTCCAATGGAGCCTTGGCTGCTGGAGGGGAAGAGAGAGACAGAGAGGAAGGAGAGGGGGAGGGGTGGAGAAGCATATGGGCGCTTCTCCTGTGTGCCCTGGCCGGGAATTGAACCCAGGACTTCTGCACACCAGGGCGACACTCTACCACTGAGCCAACTGGCCAGGGCATGGGTTTTACTTGAAAGGATAATATTTTCTTTCTTAAAAATAAAAACAAGAGTGCTCTACAGCAAATATAACAAAATATTAACATCTGCTAATCTGCATTGCTTGATAATTATTTGTTATACTTGTCTGTAGGTTTGAAATGATTAATAATTAAAGAAATAATTTAAGAAAAAAGACTACAAGAAAGAAAAAAATATTATTAGTGGCTCTCTTTAAATAGTAGAATGTGTTTTTTTCCCTCCTTCCTTTCTTTATTTTCCAAAATATGTATATTAAATCTTTGTTGCAATTATAATCAGGAAATTCCGTTTTAAAGTCATAAAACTAATCAACTGAGATAAATAGGCATTCTAAAGAAAAATGGATCAGGCATAAAACAGCAAATGAAAAGGCAATGACCAAGCATAAAATGTGGTTACATCTCATTAGTTTGTACTTTGCTTATTGTAATGGATTAGTAGACAACACAATTGGTGAAGAAAGAATTGCTTATTAGTACCAGGTGGCATTCTATTCTTAATTCTTATTATATCCTGTGGCCCAACCACATGTTTCTTCCAGGCAGGGAATATGTTTCCTATATGTTTGGTTTCTCCTGGCAGAAAGTCTCCACTCCAGGAATTTCTGGGTCCTTGAATGGCTGAAAACCCACACCTGCTGAAGGAGTGACTCAGCAAAACCCACATCTGCAGAAGGAGTGACTCAACAAAATCACAGGGAAATTCTCCATCTACTTAAGAGAACAAACTGTTTTTAATAGCTGTTAGCTCATTAAGTGTTGAAATGTAAATATTTCAGCTAATTAAATACAGCTTTATTTATTCATTGTAGCAAGACCCAGCTGAACATCAATTACAGGATAAATTTTTAATGAATCAAAGCTCTTTAAAAAATACTGTATATTTGCTAACACTGACTGACCTCTTTTTTCAACTAGTGTAAATTATGAAGCCTCATTTTTCCGGTATCTGTAGCCTATAGAACTTTCTCAAAAGAACCTGGGCACATCCAGCTCCCCACCTGCCCCGCCCTGCACCTGCACAGCTGAAAGTGGCTGGTCTCCTTGGAATTCACCAGCCCTGTCCTCAGGGGCGCCCATACTGCAGTCCAGCCCTGTCCACACTCTCCTACCCGCCTAGATCACTGACTTTCAACCGGTGTGCTGCAAGAATTTTTAAAACGTGCAATACCTGCCTATTTAGTCAGGGGCACCAACCTCTTCTCCCTTAGATCGTCAAATAAGAAAAAATGACGTCAGCCAACACAACAAAACCTGCCAGGTGTGACTGAATTGAAATGATACCTATTTTTTTTTTTTTTGGTCAGATCAGCAAAAAATATACATTTTTGGTGGGCTGCAGAATTTTAGTAATTTATGTGTGCCATGAGACAAAAAAGGTTGAAAACCACTGCCCTAGGCAACTGACCCACACCTTCCTCTCTCCCTCCCCCACTCCTCCTTCCTTCCTCTCAGCTGACCACCTGAGCTTTCTCCTTTACTGAAAGCATTAAAGCAGACAGAAGAGAACTTCCACATGATCCCACCGCGCCCTCCCACTGCCCTGCCCCCAGCCAGTGCGCCTGAGCCAGTGAGCCCGGCCACCCTTCTGTGGCCCTGACAGGGCCCCGCCCTTGGTTATCCACCGCAGCCCAGCCTCGCTTATTTCTCCAGGAGTCCTCTCTGTCCGGCATCATTAATTTTCCTCTCTACTGGCTCCTTCCCATCAGCATACAAATGAGCTGTTATTTTCCTTACAGTACAAGAACAAAAACTAAATCTGAAACCTGTCTTGACCCCATTTCCCTTCCAGCTCCCACCCTGGTTCCTTGTCTCAGCAACACCGCTGTCTCCAAAGCCTCTTCCCTGACCCCACGCCTTCCGCTACGGCACTCCAATACCTGGTCAAGGTCACAGTGAGCTCCCTGTTGCTAAGCCCAATAGTTTGTTTCTCCCTTGACCTATCAGTAGGGTGATAATATGTTATAATTTACTGTTCTGTGAATGTTGAGAACGAGAAGGGATGCTATTAATAATTATGACAGGATAGCAGGTGGACTCCAGACTGTGTCCAGCAAATTAGGAAGGAGATGTGGTTATCTGAGCTGTCAAGGTTTTTGACACCTTGAACTCCTTTCTTCCTTCACCTTCCAGAACACCCCTCTCCCGAGTCCCCTCCTGTTTGCCTCCTTTGCTGGTTCCTCCTTACCTGTCGGACCTCATCATGTTCAAATGCCCGGGTGGGTGCTCGGAACTCTTCTCTGTCTACCGTTACCTGCTAAGTGATCTCATCCCATCTCGGGCCCAATACAGGTGGTTATCAGAGATTCACCTCTGGCTGGATCCTTTCCTCTAAACTCCAGACCCATCACTCTTACCCATTTCACCTCTTTGAAGTCTACTGGGCATCCCGATCTTAACACACCCCGCACTGGCCTCCTGCTTGTGCTCACCATGCCTGCTTCTTGTGTAGTCTTGTACACCTCAGTCAACGGCAAGCCTCTGCTGCCAGCCGCTCAGGCCCAAATCTTTAGCTCCTGCTGGCTCAGCCCTGACTCTCCTCCCTTGCCCCTTCTAGCCAGAAAATCTTCTTGTCTCCACTTTCAAGTACATCCAGAACCTGGCCATGTCTCCCCACCTCGGTGCTACCGAGCCTGTCCAAGTCCCCATCGTCTCTCATTTGGACTGGTGTTACCATCTCCTAACTGGTCCCTGCCTGCTGCAGCTCCCTTTCAGTCTATGGGCCATACAACAGTGGGATGGCTGTCCACCCCTCTTTGGACAAGAAGGGACATCCTCACCACGCAGGTAAGGTGGTCCTCCCTCCCTACGTCTCTGACGTCATCCCCTCCCCCTGCTCTCCACCTCGCCTGCCACACAGGGTCTCCCCGCTGCTCCTGGACCACCCCACACTCATTTCTCCCTCAGGGGATTTTCACTTTCTTTTCCCTTTCCTGAAAAGCTCTTCCCTCTGATTTCCTATGCTTTACTCTCCTCCAAGTCTTTCCGGAATGTCACTTTTTAGAGATATTCTCAGCTCTGTTCAAATGATGGCTCCCTTGTCCCCCGCATGGCCTGTCATCGTGCCCTGCTCTACTTCCCACCACAGTGTATTTCGTCTTCTACCCTAGTCTAGGTCAGCACTGGCCATTAGAACTTCTCTGTGATGGTGGAAATGCCGATTCTACACTGTCCCAGTGGGGCAGCCACTGGCTGCGTGTGGTTATCGAGCACTTGACGGTGGTGAGTGCAACTGAAGAGCCGACCTTTGGATGGTGTTTAGTCCCAAGTAATATAAGTTTAAGTTTAGATAGCTGCATGTGGCTTGTGACGACAGTACTGGATAGAGTAAGTCTACAATGTGCTTAGACTTGATTGTAATTTATTTAACTTTCCACAAGTTGGTTCAAAAGTTGGTTGCCTGTAAATATGATCTCATGACATAATATCCGTAATGTCTCACCCTCTTCACTACAAAGTGAGCTCCATGAAGGTGGTTTCTTCCGCGCCGAATACATAATCAGCATGCCCTAAATATCTGCGCAACAAACAACCTCTGTCTCAAGTGTATCGTTTTTTAAGTGCCAAAGTGTTTATTTCAAACACTTTTAGAAATTGTTCTAAGCTCCATATGTATCCTTTTCTCAATTTATTACCAGAATTTGTTGTTCCTATGCAACTTCAATGTCACTTTTCTAGACATAAATTGCTCTGCTGCAGTAAATCGTTTTCTCAAAGACCGTTCAAGTCACCCTTTCTTTAACTGCACCAGATTGCTGGGTTTTTATAGTCTGTCTACTAACTGACTGTTTATCATTAAGTTTTTCTTTATGTCTCCAGGATGTGCCTTATTTATTTCTCAAAGAAAAAACTGAAAAGATTCAAGGATACTTTTATTTTCCCACAAAGTTAAATGTGTAAGATTTGTGAAGAATTTTGCTGTGGACACATTTATACATGTATACATGTGTCTGTTCAAAGAGGTTGTTGGTTGCCTATACACCTTCATGAAAATAATGTCTATAATAACAGAAAGGGCAGTTTTTACTATTTTCCTTTCAGAAACTGGAAAATGAAAATCAAACGACTGAAACATAAGGCCACTGAGCTAGAATTAAAACACAAGTGTTTTCCTCTGAGTCCAAAGTTCTCTCATCTAAAATAGTCCTCAAGCCTGACCGGTGGTGGAGCAGCAGACACACCATCGACCCTGGACGCTGAGGTCCGTGGTTTGAAACCCCGAGGTCGCCAGCTTGAGAACAGGATCATTGACATGATCCCAAAGTTGCTGGTGTGAGCCCAATAGTCACTGGCTTGAAGCCCAAGATCACTGCCTTGAGCCCCAAGGTCTCTGGCTTGAGCAAGGGGTCACTGGCTCAGCTGGAGCCTGATCAAGGCACATATGAGAAACAATCAGTGAACAACTAAAGTGAAGAAACTACGAGTTGATGCTTCTCACTCTCCTCCTTCTCTCCTTTCCTGTCTCTCTCTCTAAATAAATAACATAACATAACATAACATAACATAACATAATTAGTTCTCAAAACTGTGGCTCAAAACCATCTACCAGAAATCACCTATGTTGGCTCCTCACTGGATCAGAATGTACTGCATCAGAAGGGCCCAGAGACCTGTAGTTTTGTAGAGTTTGAGATCCACTGTGCTAAGTTTACTTTCTAAATAGAAGTGCAAGCTACCTTGTTGTGTAGGGGAAAGAATGACACTATTTTTTATCAGCTCCTACTTATAAACTTGTAACAACTGCTCTGTTGTAAAACAAGGGAGGATTTTAAGTGCTGATATATGAATATGTTCAACTAATCTGACTGTGCTGTACTGTAAGTAGAGATGCAATCAATAAAAAATGTGTTTCAATGACAGATTATAGGTCAAAAAATGTCTGTAGATTCTCTCAGTGCCTCCTGGGGAAGAGAAAGAGCCATTTGTCAAGTACGAAGACCTAAGAGGATCTCCTTGCCACTGAGACTAATAACAGGAATCTGAGAGGTGGCTGTCCCTTGAGCTAAGCAAGGTCGTCTGACTGTACTGGAGAAGCAGGGGCACGTGTACAGCAGGTACTTCCACACCCTCCAGCCTCGGTCCCTGAGCAGGTGACAGCTCTGTGATCGAGCTTCAGCGGGTGTGTGGACAGGGACTGCCTTGAGCGTTGGCGGCTTGTATAGTCACAGGAGAACAATTCGCTGCTTCTGTGATTCTCCTGGGACATTCCTACCAGGAAGAGGTTCTGGAAAAGCTCTTGGTTTTTACTGTGACTTCTGAGATTTCGAGTGGTGAGGACAAGGCCTAGAGGAGACCAGGGTTCAATGGGAGGGCCAAGTGTGTGTGGGTCACAGGAGCCACATCAAGCACGGCGGAATGCACAGTCAGGAAGGCCGCGTGTGTCTTGGGGTGAGAGGGGGTTGGTTATACAGGGTCTGCAAGGATTGGCAACACCAGCTGTGTTAGCAAATGCAAGAAACAATTGCAGAAG
Organism: Saccopteryx bilineata; assembly: GCF_036850765.1. Taxonomy (NCBI): domain Eukaryota; kingdom Metazoa; phylum Chordata; class Mammalia; order Chiroptera; family Emballonuridae; genus Saccopteryx; species Saccopteryx bilineata. The sequence goes on from NC_089493.1 coordinate 271,394,413, forward strand.
TCTGGGGTTCCACCAGGACTGGGACAGAACATCCCCAGGGTGGGGCCACGCTGAAGTCCACCACCGGGTTCAGATTAGTTCACAGGGAAGCCTGGATTCCCAGGCAGGCACTGAAGTCAGCAGTCCGTCAGATGGCTGCCTAGGGGAACGCGTGGAAGCCACTGAGGGAGAGTTGGACTGCGGCCTGATGGAGCCAAGTACGAGGGTCTGGTTCAAAAGCACAGTCTTCAATTATGCGCCAATGGCTGGAGGTCATGACAGGAAGCCAATTACTGGGACCCGAATAGAGAGTGAACCTGGGGAATGGTTACCAAGGAGCTGCCTGTCTCACCTTCGAAGGGAAGAAGGTGAAGTGGGTACGGGGGTAGCTCAAGAAGCCCAGGGAAGGTTCTCACTGAGCAGGCTCCAATTCCAGGAGCCTCATGAGTCTCTGTCCCCAGGAGAATCCATGGGGAGAAGGCGGTCTGTTGGCACTTTTGTCATTCCTGCTCAGCGCACTGTGCTGAGGAAAAAAGGTAGTGCCCACGGACCACTGTCCACCGGGAAGATGCGCCTGACCATGAGCACAGGCCGAAGGCCAGCAGGCAAAAGAAGCCTGCACCCGACCCGCACGGGAAACTATTTCTCAAATAAGAGGTTTTAGGTATTTGACCAAGAATCCACACAAGTGATTCCCTCTGCTTCATGGTAGGATAATTTTGGCAGTTAAAAAAGGAAAAGCAAAGTCTTTTCATGAAAAAGAAATATCCCTAACTGAGAGTATAGAGCTAACTTTTTAGAATTCCTTGCAATTCATATACCAACAACCCCGCGAAGAAGACACGACATTCTCTGTTTAATAAAAGAGAAGAATGGGATTTAGAAAGGGAAGCAAGTAACCAAAATGAATCCACATAAAATGTTAGACGGACATAGTCAAAATGGAACACATGCTGGCCGGCTTCAGTACCCAGAGTTGAAGGGTTTACAAGTGGCAGAACCAAAATCTGGACCCAGACCTGTCTGACACGGACACCTGCACTCTGATGCACCACATGGCTGCTGTCCCAAGTGATTATTTTTTTATCTGCAGTTTTGCTTAGTTGAGCTGATCAAAGAGGAAACATCTCCAAGAGTTAGGTGGTCTGCATTTGTGTGTTAAGTTTATCTGACTCGTTGGATTCCTCCCAGCTTCAAATAACTTATTCAAGTAAGCAATTAAATTAGTTGGTTTAAAATTTTAAAAAAAGAACAAGGGAACCCTTGTAAAAAACCCCTGTGGGGATGTAGATTGGTGCAGCCACTGTGGAAAACAGTATGGAGTTACCCCCCCCCAATTAAAAGTGGAATTGTCTTATAACTCAGCAATTCCACTTCTGGGAATATATTCAGAGAAACCTGAAACATTAATTCAAAAGAATATATGCACCTTTATGTTCTTTGCAGCATTATTTATAATAGCCAAGATTTGGAAGCAGCCCAAGTGCCCATCAGTAGACGAATGGATAAAAAAGTTGTATATTTGCTCAATGGAATACTATTCAGTCATACAAAAAGAAGGCCGTTTTACCTTTTGCAAAGGCATGGATAGAACTGGAGAGCATTATACTAAGTGAAATAAGCTAATGAGAGAAAGACATGCACTATATGATTTCACTACATGTGTAATCTAATGAACAAAATAAACTAACAAACAAAATATAGGAACAGTCATAGATACAGAGAACAGACTGATAGTTATCCAAGGGGGTAGGGGCTTGGGGGGGTTGGGTGAAAAAGCTGCAAAGACAAACACTTATAGACAGAGACTACAGTGTGGGTATTGCAGGAGGGAAAGTGGGGTGGGGGAAGGTGGAGGAGCGTAGAGGAGGGGATAGATGGTGATGGGAGGAGACTTGACTTGGGGTGGTGAACACACAATACAATAATACATAGATGATGTATTATAGAAATGTACACCTAAACCGGTATAATTTTATTAACCCATGTCACCCCAATCAACTCAATTTAAAAATTTTAAAAATATAGCCTGAGCAGGCAGTAGTGCAGTGGATAGAGTGTCAGCCTGGGACACTGAGGATCCAGGTTCAAAACTCCGAGGTTGCCAGCTTGAGCACAGGCTCACCAACCTGAGTGCGGGGTCGCTGGTTTGAGCGTGGGATCAGAGACATGACCCCATGGGCACTGGTTTGAACTCAAAGGTCACTGGCTTGAAGCCCAAGGTCGCTAGCTTGAGTCCAAGGTCACTCACTGGCTTGAGCAAGGGGTCACTTGGTCTGTTGCAGCCCCCTGGTCAAGGCACATATGAGAAAACAATCAATGAACAACTAAGGTGCCGCAACGAAGAATTGATGCTTCTCGTCTCTCTCCCTTCCTGTCTGTCAGTCTCTCTCTCTCGCTTGCTGGTAAAAATATTTATATAAAAATGAAAGTAAAGATGTAAAACTAATGAGACAGGAAAATGGATTGCGACAGAAATTTGTTTCATTCTTGCTACAAAAGGGCACTCAAAAAATGAGAATAACATATTAAAGGGGAAAAAACCATAGAAACCTATCAATATCAATAGATGCTTTAAAAACACTTGATAAAACCCCACAGCCAACCTAATAAATATCCTAATTAAAATAGGACTAGAAGGAAACTCCCTCAAATGTGTTAAAGGCTTCCAAAGCCCAATTGTAAATATTATTCTAAATGTTGAAACAATAAAGCCATTTCAAATTAAATCAGGAACTAGACAGTTTTGTTTGCTTTGATATTATTTTTTTTTTAGCACTGTGTTGTGGGTTAGTGAATACAACATAAATCAAGAAGAGGACATAGGCAGGGACAAAATGCAATTATTATTTTTGTTGAAAACATTACTGGTTGAAAATTAAAAACTACCAGACTTAACAAGATAATTTAATAATGTGACTACATAGAAGATTAATGTTTATGTATTGTATAGTTTTCTCTCTCTTCTACTAATGAGAATCCAGAAATGGAAATGGAGAAAGTATTTAACTCAACATTGTGATCTCAAACTATAATTACTTATGAATAAATTTGGCAAGAAAGTCAAGAGATCTTTAGGAAAATAAAACAATAAAAATGAATTTATGAGAAATGGAGAGAGAGACATTTTCTGTCCTCAAATATAAATACTTAATGGCACAAGAACACCACTTAGGTCAGTATTTCTATATCACCTACTACAATTCCTCATTGGAGCACAGGCTTATGTTTTTTAATTGAATAAAATTATTTTAATGTTCACACGAAAGAACAAATGCTCAAGAAGAGCCAAGAAGGTCTGAAATACAAGGCTAATTCTCTGTATGACAGAGTACAGCATGGAAGGGCATCTGAGAAAGCCATTGAGAGGCGCCCTCAATCATTAGCCTGTACCAGCTATTAGAGGCTTGTTACACAGGCTGCTGGACCCGCTCAGAGTCTCCCATTCAGTTTGTCTGGGGTGGAGCCCAGAGATCCACTTTTTTTTTTTTTTTTTTTTTTTGGTATTTTTCTGAAGCTGGAAACGGGGAGAGACAGTCAGACAGACTCCCGCATGCGCCCAACCAGGATCCACCCGGCACGCCCACCAGGGGCAAAGCTCTGCCCACCAGGGGGCGATGCTCTGCCCCTCCGGGGCGTCACTCTGCCGCGACCAGAGCCACTCTAGCGCCTGGGGCAGAGGCCAAGGAGCCATCCCCAGCGCCCGGGCCATCTTTGCTCCAATGGAGCCTTGGCTGCGGGAGGGGAAGAGAGAGACAGAGAGGAAGGAGAGGGGGAGGGGTGGAGAAGCAGATGGGCGCTTCTCCTGTGTGCCCTGGCCGGGAATCGAACCCGGTTCCCCTGCACGCCAGGCCGATGCTCTACCGCTGAACCAACCAGCCAGGGCCGAGATCCACTTTTGTAGCAAGTTCCCAGATGCTGCTGATGCTGCTGGTCTTGGGCATGTGCTTTGAGAATCATTACTGTAACAAGTCAGCATAATATTGGCAGGAAACAAAAAGACAACAAATAAACCAGTGAGATAGACTAGAGAAGCTAGAAATAAGCCTGGCGTAGGTGAATATTTAATAAAGGAGAATATCCATGAGGTGGGACTGAGTAAGAAAAGTATGGTGCACAAACGGTCTTGAAGAAAATACAATACTGTGTGTGCGTGTGTGTAAATACCTATATTTTGTATATGCGTGGTTAATATGGGTTGAGGGAAATGAAGATGGGAGAGGAGAGGAGAGGAGGAGGAGGGGATTCAGCCAAATGGCAAGGAAACAAGCAGCACTGAAAAGTTAACACTATGTATGATACCACACTCATGTAAAACTATACACATGGCCGTAATTAATGACGTGTTAAAGGGGAGTTTGAGCGAAATCCAAACACAACACTTTTCAAAGTGAGATGCCAGCCACTCCAGTTCACATTCACTCTACAAATACACATGGAACAGCTACTGTGTATATGAGGCTCTGACTTAGACAGCAAAGAAAGCCTCTCCCACAGGTAGTTCACATTCTAATGGATTTGCGCTGCGAAGAATTGATCAAAAAGAAGGTGGGGAAACTTGGCACTGGACCCTTAAGATTCACCCACATGACAGGGGTTGGCACCATTGGGAAGAGGATGGTCAAAGAGCACCACCAGCAGGCTGTGAGTTCTCCCACTGAAAGGGGGGTAGTAGGGAACACCTGCCCTTCCTCCCACCCCTTGAGAAGAGTCTCCAGCAAGGTTTCCACAGCTCAGGCAGATGGGACTGTGGTCTGACTTCTACCTGGGCTTGCTAAGTGGTAGAGGATGGAAAAGGGAGGAAATGGTGGCTGTGTTAGCTATTCTCCATTCCAGAAGTTGTAGAAAATAGGTAGAATGACCAAAGAATTTTTCATTTAAAATGGGAAAAACGGGCCTAAACAGGATAGTTCTGGGGAAAGTGGATGTGTGCTTTCTGTAAGCACAGGATAAGTTTCTCATGGTCCAGATGACCAGATGAGACAGAGCTGGTATGGGGTTGGCTGGAGGGCCACTGTAAAAATCATAGAAAATATTTATATTGGTCTCTGTCTCCCATTCCTGGCACTGAACCCTTAAAACCCTTGTAATTTCCTAAGTGATTAGACCAATAGAACAAAGTCTATTGTTCTGATGCTTGGTCTTTGACCCCGGTTCCGGTTCCTGACACACAGCTCCTAAATCCCTTGGAAATTCCTGGTCACAGGAGCACCATTGCTTTTATGAAGTGACTCTTGGTGGGCTCCTGCATAGCTTAAGAATGGGGGCTGGTGACCAGAGAGATCAATACCACAATGAACTATCACCTCACACCTGTCTATTTATCAAAGACAGGAGATAATAAGTGTTAGTTAGGATGTGGAGAAAAGGGAACACTCTTGGTGGGAATGTAACTGGTGTAGCCAGTATGGAACAGAGTATGGCGGTGCCTCAGAATGTTAAAAATAGAATTACCATATCTTGCAATCCTATGTCTGGGTATATACTCAGAGGAAACAAAATTACTATCTCAGAGAGATATCTGTATTCTCATGTAACTTGGCAGTATTATTCACGATAACCAAGATATGGAAACAATCTAAGTGCTGACAGATGAATATATAAAGAAATGGTGGTATATATGCAAAATAGAACATTACTGAGCCTTAAAAAAGAAGGAAACCCTATCATTTGCAACAACATAGATTAACCTGGAGGGCATTATTAAGTAAATGAGTTGGACAGAGAAAAACAAGTACTGCGCTGTATTACTTACATGTGAAATCTAAAAAAACAAAGTTGAACTCATAGAAAATGACTAGAATGGCCAAGGGGTTGGTGGTGGTGGGGGGAATAGAGATAGTTTGGTGAAGGGCTACAAACCTTTAGTTATAAGATGAATTAGGTATGAGGTCGGATGATCTAAGGCAGTGGTCCCCAACCCCCAGGCCATGGACCGGTACCAGTCTGTGGGCCATTTGGTACTGGTCCGCAGAGAAAGAATAAATAACTTACATTATTTCCATTTTATTTATATTTAAGTCTGAACGATGTTTTATTTTTTAAAAATGACCAGATTCTCTCTGTTACATCCGTCTAAGACTCACTCTTGACACTTGTCTCATAAGTTCGACAATTATATTTAAAAATACCACAGTTTTTATGCAAGTCTCATAATTTTATTTTGTGCATTTATCCGTCCCATGCTAAAGGCCGGTCTGTGAAAATATTTTCTGACATTAAACTGGTCCGTGGCCCAAAAAAGGTTGGGGACCACTGCTCTAAGGTATAACGTGGTGTTACAGTTGATAACACTGTATTGAATATTGGGCATATGCCGAGAGAGTAGAGTTCAAGTGTTCACACATAAACACACAAGTAAATAGGTGAGGAGAGGGATCTGCCAGTTAACACATGTGGGAATCCTTTCACAATGGATATGTATCTCAAATCACACGTTGTACACTTTAAATACAATTTATCTGTCAAATATACCTCAATAAAGCTGTAAAAAAAGTGATGGAGAAAATGCTAATAACGCAATTAAAAAAAAAAAGACTAAGCCATGCTTGAAAGCTTGGAACTTTTAGCCTTAAACTCCACACTCCAGGGAAGGGGAAAGGGTTGGAAATTGAGTTAAGGATTGATTGTGCCTACATAATGAGTCTTCCACAAAACTCCTAAGTACACAGTTCAGAGAGTTCCAGGTTGGTGAACATCTCTATTTGCCAGGAAGGTAACAACCCTCACTAATGGGGACATAAGTCCCTGCACTCGGGACCCTTCTGGACCTCACTGAATGTATCACTTCATCAGGCTCTTTCCTTTTTTTAAGTAAATTTTTAAAAATTGACTTTAGCCAAAGAGGGAAGGAGAGAGAGAAACAGGAACATCAATCCATTCCTATATGTGCCCTGACTGGGGATCAAACCAGCAACTCTGTGCTTTGGGCTGATGCTCTAAAATACAGAGCTAGCCAGCCAGGGCACTTCATCTGTATGCTTTAATACCTTTTGTAACAAATTGGCAAGAGTAAGTAAACTTTTCCTGAGTTCTATGAGCCACTGTAGCAAATTATTGAACCCGAGGAGGGGGTTGGAGGAACCCCAATTTAAAGCTGCTCAGAGGTGCAGGTGACAGACAACCTGAGACTTGCGATTGGCATCAGAAGTAGTGGGGTGTGGCAGTCATGTGGGACCGAGCCCCGAGCCCGTGGTTCCTGAGGCTGCCCCCAGGCAGTCCGTGTCAGAATTGCGTGGCTCCAACACCCGCACAGCTGGCGTCAGAAGTGTGGGTGTGAGAGCCTAGGAGAAACAGGGAGTTTTTCTCAGACAGTTGCCCAGAGGAAACAAGGAGCAGCGTCTGAGCAGACAAGCCAGAAGCCCCATTGAACGCCTGGGGCTGAAGGAGAGGGAGGTGATCAAAGGCGTCGCAGGCAGAGAGGTGGATTTGACTTGACGTGGGAACTGCAGGGGAGTGGTCCTGAGGAAGGAGGGCGGGGGTGTCTGAAAACCATGGAAACACCCACATGAGACACAGGAGGAGGCTTTAACCGGCCGCCAAGCCTGGAGAGCTGAGATGCAACAGGCAGCCATGCCAGTCATTAGGAACACCCCGTGCCCCTTCCCTGCACCCCAGCCCCAGCCCAGTCCCTGGTGGCTCAGAAACCACAGCTACGGAGCAGAATGGGAGGAAGCGCAGGAGAACCAGGAGGGAAGGAGAGAGACATGCCAGCCCCTCCCTAACTGCCCATCTGCCCCCACAACCCGGGGCAGGGCCAGGCGTTCAGGACACACGGCAATATTAAATCAAATTTGCAGTTTTGGACAGACATTTTAACAACTGAATTGAAATGTTCTGTGTGGGACTTATGGTGGCCATAGCTCAGAATGATCCAGTGTCTAAGAGTGGCCGGAAACACCTGCCCATTTTCCGTTGATGGCAGAGGGAGAGCCACGCTAAGGGGCGCTGGGAGACAGCAACAGTTGCTTTTTTTCCAGACTGTATTTGTTCCACTTCAGAGTTACAAAAATGTTATAAAATATTTAAATGAATTATAATAAAACAAATCGAGATGTACTTTCCTCTTCCCATTAGAACAACACCGTCTCTGAGCTCTGAGTAGGGGCACCATTATCTTGGGGGCCATTAACAGCTGTAGAGTTTTAGCACCAAAAATGGGACAGCTTGGCCTCCAGAAAGTAACCTGACCTCCCTCCTCTCTGAATATTTTATGGGAAAATCCAGGCCTGTTGAGGGGTAAGGCAGAGAAACTCTTGTTAGCGGTGGGAAGGCAGAAATGGTATCCTGTGGACAGAGGCTTTCCTCTCGGAAATGGAGGAAGGGCTGGACATCTGGGGTTTCTGGAAGTGGTGGAGACCTGGCGCCCCTTGCAGCTTCCTCCCCAGATGCAGTGCGTGCAGGAAGGCTGGTGGGCTGGCTGGTCTTCTCTCAGGCTTAGGGAGTGAGGGCTGAATGGAGGCGATACTCTGAGAAGCATCCAAGCTGAAGCCATGGCAGAGAAGCAAGCTTCTAAGTGTCACCCCACAGCAGGGCCAGGAGGAACCTCCCAGAACCCCCAGGTGCCATCGGATTCTCACATACCTCTAGGGATGAGGAGGGGGCTCCAATATCTCCGGCTAGGGAGGCTTCGGACCAGGTTCCATTTCATTGGGAAGTGAATTAACGGCCACTCAGGAACACAACACAGTTTGGCCCTAACCACCGCCGCTCTGAGCATGTTAGTGAAAAGCCATGAAAAGCAGGGTGGAGAGATTTACACAAATGCTCAAGGTTGATTAGTTTGATCCTTAAATTGAGCTCATCAACTTTAGGTGAGGCTGGGAGAGAAATGAACCTGCTAATTCTACAGTCTATCGCAATCTCCTACAGTTGATGCTATTTCCTCTTCCAGTGCGGATTCTGGCTCAGGAGGAATGTAATTACCTCATCGTGACTGTTGAGTGCACTTGGCTGTGCCCTCCCGTGGCTGCAGGGCCCAGGTGGCCCTCCATTCAGGAAGAGCCCAAGGCTTATTCATCCTGTCACATCTCCTTCCCTTCCCTCACCCTCTCCTGCTCTCTGTGGATGACTCTTGAATTCATTTCTCTGGTTCAGCCTCTCCCTTGATGAGTGGGAAACACACACTCCTGTATTTCTTTTGGTCTCACACAACTGCCACATTCACAACACTTCTGACACCAGATGTCAGAAGTATTTGTCCCCACGCTAAGCAATCGTCTTTAACATCAGCTGGCTGTCCTATAATTCAATTTAATTCTGACACTCACCGTAGTTAGTGCAGACCCCACAGTGTAAGGGCTCAGTCCCATGAGACTGCCCCCTCACTTCAGATGCCATGTAGTAGGTCCCCAGGGTACCCAACACTTCTGTCTGAATTGGCTACAAATTGGAGGTTCGCACGACTTGGATTCAATTATTTGCCAGAACGGCTCACAGGACTCAAGGAAACACGGGCGTTTACAATTTTATTATATGATAAAGGATGTAATAAGAACACAGGTGAACAGCTAGATGAAGAGACACACAAGGTGAGGTCTGGAAGAGCCCTGAGTGCAAGTAAGTGCCCTGTCCCCATGGAGTTAGGGTGTGCCAGGTATGTTCACCAACCCAGAAGCTCTCCAAATCCTGTACTTCTGGAATTTTTATGGAGGCTTCATTGATCATTAATTAATTGATGATCATGAATTCAATTTCCAGACTCTAGCTCCTTCTCAGAGGTAGTGGTGGGGTTGAACGTTCCAAGCTTGTGATTATGGCCTAGCTTTTCTGGTGACCAGCCCCCACCCAGGAGCCCACCCAGGAGTTACCTGATTAGAACAAAAGATACTCTTGTCACCTAGGAAATTGCCAGGGCTATAGGAGCTCTGTGCCAGGAACCAGGGGCAGAGACCAAGAATATGTATTTTCTATTATTTCACACCTCAGTTCTAGATTTGTATATAAAATTCATTACTAAACTTCTCACTTGGGCACCTAATGACTATCTCAAATTTGCATTCAAAACAAAATTTTAAACATTTCCATCCTCTAGAAATAGCAAATAAAATTATATTTCTTAAATAACCAACAGTTAACTATTAACACTCCTCCCCCCACTCCTTCCTCCTGGGCTTTTTTGCCTTTCAGTATTGGCAACTGCAGTCCACCAGTTGGTTGCTCAGGCTGTTTGTGAGGAATTATACTCACTACTTCTTTTCCTTGCATTCCTTTAGTCCTGTTTATTAGCAAGTCCTGCTGTCTCTATCTTTAAAACATCCCAAATCTGCTTGACCAGGTGGTGGCACAGTGGATAGAATATCAGCCTTGGATACTGAGGAACCAGGTTCAAGGGCGTGACGTTGCTGGTTTGAGTGTGTGCTCACCAGCTTGAGCACAGAGTCACTACTTGAGCATGGGATCATAGACATGACCCCATGGTCACTGGTTTGAGCCAAAGGTCTCTAGCTTGAAGTCCAAGATTGTTGGCTTGAGCCCAAAGTTGCTAGTTTGAACAAGGGGTCACTGGCTTGGCTGGAGACCCCTGGTCAAGATATGTGTGAGAAAGCAATCAATGAACAACTAAGGTGCCACAACAAAGAATTGATGCTTCTCATCTCTCTCCCTTCATGTCTGTTCCTCTCTCTCTCTCTCTGCTGCAAAATAAATAAACAAACAAACAAACAAACAAATAAAAAATCCCAGATCTGACTCCTCACTGCCCCATCATCACTTTTCTTTCTAACTGGTCTTCATACTTAAAAACTTCTTCCTCTCTCAGCCTGTCTCCCACCCAAGGGCCAAAACAACTATGAAGATATGACATAAACTAGGTCATGGCTCTCCTTTGCTTTGAATATTTCGTGGTTTTGCTTCACACTCATTAAAGTTCAACAGCCTTATCTAAAAGGGTACAAGCCTCTTCCAGGCACTACCTAATTTCACCTCTGTATTTGTGTCCTACTGTTGTAGCCAACTACCCACAAAGTCAGTGGCTTAAACAACACACGTTTATTCTCCTATTAATTTGGGGGTTAGAAGTCTAAAATCAAGGTGTTGGTAGGGCTGCGCTCACAGGCTCTAGGGCAGGATCTGTTGTCTTAAATTTTTCCAGCTTCTCCAGGCTGCCCGCATCCTTCCTCTTCTTCTTCCTCCCTCTCCCTCCATCTTCAAAGCCAGGAGCATAGCATCTCTCTCCTCTCTGACCTCTGCTTCCTCATAGCTTCTCTTTATCTGACCCTCCTTCCTTCCCTTAAGAAGACCCTATGATTACACTGGACCCACCTGAATAATCCAGGATAATCTCCCAAATTTCAAGGTTTTACTATGATCTGCAAAGTCCCTTTTACTTAATTGTAGTAACATAGTCACAGGTTCCAGGGAGTAAGACATGGATGTCTTTGAGAAGCCATTATTCAGCCTACTATACCTGGTTAACCCCAACTGCATCTCCTAATTCCTATCTTAACACTTGGGCTTTGGCCACTTTGGCCATTTTGCCAATCTTGTGTTATTCCTTCCACACTTGACTTCCTCATCCTACTCTATTTTGTACAGCACTTGGCATTGACCTATTATATCATATATTTATTTAGTCATTTCCTTTTTTTCTCCACCAAGGTCTATGAGAAGAGTGGTTATTGGGACACATGTACACACACACAGTTTGTTAGTTTAATGTCATTTTCCCAGTAGCAGGAGCATTTTAGTTCCTGAAACAGTAAATCTCTCTGTTTCCCTTCCTCCTAACTTATTCTTAGCAGTACAATGAAGAAGGTATCTGAAGAAACTTCCACATGCAGTGCTGGAGATGTCCCCGAATCTCAGGAGGTGTGAGCACCTTCGTCCTTCCCTTTGCCAACGCCCTGGACAGGGCTGAGGCATTCCCCTGCCATGCCACGGAAGGCCACGGAATGCCACGGGAACCAATGGAATGAAAACCAGACAAAGGCCACAGACCGCAGAGTTGGGGGAGGTGGATACTGGGGCCATGAAGTCATCATAGTCCCACCTTGGGCCAGGTCAGTTTCCTGATGGTGGTAGTGAATGCTGGAGACAGTCGCTTTTTAAAAAATAATACTGCCTTTCTCTTATAAAGTGAGCTTTGTTGGGGCAGATTGAGCGAGCTCAGGAAGTGCTGAGCTTAGCACATAAACTGTAAACAAAACAAACAAGAGCGAGATGCACTGACCTGGAGCAAAGACATTTGCCAAATGTTTCTGACTATTTTACAAACCCCTGGCTCTCTGTCCCTGTGATTCTATTTCCATCCTCTCCCTTCTTTGGGGAGAGAGTCACAGGAGCATTGCAAATGTCGCTGTGCGGCCTGAAAATCAGGAAGGAACCACAGAAGTAACAAATTCATTTCCATAGTAACAGGCTCAGAACCATCAGGGCTGCCAGGAGAGTGAGTCGATTTGATCCGTTCCAGCAAACACATCCCATCCACAATTTCAAAATGTGAACTCAGTCTGAGGGTCCAGAGAAACAGCTAGCTCAGAAATCCAGGGTGGGTTCCAAGTGCTAACAAACAACCCAACCCGATTTTCACAGAGATCTAAGAGAGGAGCAAGTGCTCTCTGCTTTGAAGGGAGTGATTCATCATCTCAGGTGACCTACAAAGCCTTCACCCCCTCAGGCGCATGTCCCCCTTTGAAAGCTTCATTATTAAATCCAGCTAGGTCCACATGACAACTCAAAGTCATAGCCACCAAAGTGGAGAATCCTAGCCCAAAGCGCCCATGAAGGCATTGACAGAGCCAGCTTTTCCTTTCAACGTCCGACCTGTCGGCCGCCCCTGCTCCCCCTTAGCCAGTCGTGTTCCGTGTTGGAAGGAATCAAGGGAAAGTTTGTGCGCTCACTCATTTATTCACCCATTCGTGCAAGGAACCAACAGAGAGACTGCGTGTCTTCTAGGTCGTGGGTGTGGAATTAGGCACTGTGGATCCGAGAGGACTGAGAAGGCCACATGTCCCTAAAGAATTCATATTCTACCGGGGCACAAGGACATGAAACAAAGCCACAAAAATGTGGATATGCCAAGATACAATGAGGCGCAAGATGCTGTGGGGACTGAGGAGAGAGCGTCTACCTCCCTCTGCAACTTAGAGGAAGACAGAGGTTCTGCTAAGAGGAAGTTCTTAACAGAGGGAATTCCAAACAGTGTCAAATATGTGAATGTGTAGAAAGGACGGCATGCCTGAAGAATTGGGGTCTTGCAGTTGGGTAGGTGCACAGGGGGACAGTTGTGTGAGGCCGGCAAGGCAGATAACGTGCTGCTCAGGCAGGACCTCGAAACTCTATGCAAGGGTTTGGCTTGTTCCGTTAGGTGACAATCACTGGCCACACATCACTGACAGCTGTCTGGAGGGCAAGGCCATGGTTACGCCTGCAGTTTAGGAAGAGAGCCCTGGCAGCAAGTCGGGAGGTGGGGAGACCAGACTCTGCAAGAGTCAAAGCAGATGAAAACACCTGTGAACCAAGACAGCAGCAGGGTGGTAGGGCGGAGGGATGCAGGGGAGACAGGCAGAGGAATTCAGGATCATCAGGGCCTGGTGACAGGCTGCAGGTGGAGAGTGAGGAAGAGGAGGGGCCCCGGATGATGAAGCTGACCTCGAGGGACAGAGTGGACAATGCTGATGATATGTGTACGGAATGCACTGCGTTGGAGGAAGGGCACACCTGATGGCAGAATCGGTGAGCGGAATGGAAGGGCCAGATAGGTTCAGTCTGGACCTACAGAATCTGAAGTTGTCTAGGGCTGCGCGGTGGGTATGCACATTTGGAAGGTGCAACCAGAAGACTGAAGCCTAGGACTGAAGTCTGGGGTTGAGGTGCGGCCGTGAGGGTCATAGAGGTGCTAGGTTGAAATCATGAGCGTGAGTGAGACCTCCTTGAGTTTGGAAGCCATATGAGAAGAGGACTGAGGGGTGGGGTCTGGGGAATAGAAATATTTAAGACCCTGGAAGAAGAAGAGAAGACTGAGAAGGAACAAGTTAGGATAATGAGGGGGAGAAAGGCACGCTAAAAATCAAAAGACTGCTAACAGTTACAGGTTCATTTTGGGGGTGATGAAAATATTCTAAAGCTGACTGGGGTGATGATTGTACAACTGTGTGAATGTCCTGAAAACCAACACATTGCACATTTCAATGGGTGAAATGTGAATTATTCCCCAAACAAACTGTTATTTTTAAAACAGGAGGGAAGAGTTTCAAAAGAAGGCAAGTGAGTGTGTCACCTAGAGCCAAAGTCCCTCTTTTGAAAGAGAGTCTGGGTTTGCCAATCAGGAGGCCTGGGAAGGAGATGCCAGCAAAGCGGAGGGACGGAAGTTACAGGGCAGTGGGCGGGGAGAGAAGGGAGTGAATGTTCTTTGGGTCAGTCACTCATGAGAGAGTTTATAGGTCAGGAGTCTGGAGACATTAGGTAAGAGGTTGAAGAGAAATGTCAGGGATGAGGATGAACCAATGGACACAGCCCCAGAGGAGAAAGGACAGCTGGTGGGATCCAGGGCCTGGAACTCCTGAGAGGTCTCCCTTTTGTTCTCAGAGTAGGAAGGCCTCTGGGGAGGAGGAGGGAGGCAGCAGTGAAAGCCAGGAGTAGCAGTTACAATGGCCAGGGCAGGAAAGGTCCCCTCAAGGATTGCACCACTAAGCCCGCGACTCAAGGGAGATCGAGAACGGGGGAACCTGACTGTGTTGGAAAGAACAGAATCACTTCGGGGTCTACACTCTGGAAAAGTTAACAACAATACTCAGCTTAGAGGGTATCTGAGTTGAGTCCTTGTCTCCTCTCCCTAAACGAAGGGAGTGAGACTGAGAACCGAACTTTTAGTGACAGACTCCAACATGGGCACATCCACTGAGACAGAAGGTGCCTGGGCGGTCACTGTGCACTGGGACCGGTCCTGTTGAAGAGCCCTGGGCCCATGCATGTCTGGCTCCCCAGCCAGGCTGTGAGCTAAAGCTATCTTCGTTCTCCTCTTTCCCTGAGGTCCTGGCTGCTGACAACTCTGTCTGTCTCTACGATGTTTCTTCTTTCTCTATAGATAATTTGTTAAAGTCTTTAAAGACCTTTTTATGAGAGCAACATTTATTTATTATATAAAATAGAGAAAATTATTAAGAAGAAAAATAACCATCTATACTACTTTATCCAGACATAATTACTAATCTTGCTCAGCAGATAGCCTTCTGATCTATGTCCCAGCACGGTTTCATATTGTTAAGAGCGGTGTGCAATCTTGCTTCATGGCTTTTAACCTAAACTTCCCTGCCAAACACCTCCTTCTGTTATTAAAAATCTAACTGCACACCTAATTTTAATAGCTGTGTAATATTCTCCTGTGTGGACATACCACTATCTAGGAGCGTTCTTCCATTTTTAGGTTGTTTTCATTTTTAGTTTATTAAAAACGGGATTAAAGCAAATGACTGTAATTTTTGCCTGCAGCTCTATCTTCCCAAAAGTGGAATTACTGGTTCAAGGCATGGTGACTATTTTAAAGACTCTCACTGCATGCTGCCCAATTGCTTTTCAGATCACCAACTGCTCATCCAACTCATCCTCCCAGCAGCAGTGCCTGAGAGAGCCCCTGACCTGTTCTATCACGCCTTCTCTGGAGGCAGCCTAGCCTTGGCAGCTGTGTGACCTTGTAAGCTACTTAGCTTCTTTATGCCTCAATTTTCCCATCAGTAAAATAGGAGGATAACAAATAGGAGAAAATATTGCATAGAGTTTTTAGGAGAACTACAAGAGTCTGTATTTGCAAAGTGCCTTCCTATCATGTAATATGTGTTTGTTAAATTAAATAGTGCGGAGGACCCGGGTTCGATTCTCGGCCAGGGCACATAGGAGAAGCGCCCATTTGCTTCTCCACCCCTCTGCTGCGCTTTCCTCTCTCTCTCTTCCCCTCCCGCAGCCAAGGCTCCATTGGAGCAAAGATGGCCCGGGCGCTGGGGATGGCTCTGTGGCCTCTGCCTCAGGCGCTAGAGTGGCTCTGGTCGCAACATAGCGACGCCCAGGATGGGCAGATTATCACCCCCTGGTGGGCAGAGCGTCGCCCCATGGTGGGCGTGCCGGGTGGATCCCGGTTGGGCGCATGCGGGAGTCTGTCTGACTGTCTCTCCCCGTTTCCAGCTTCAGAAAAATGAAAAAAAAAAAAAAATAAATTGACTAACCAGACTAGGAGCTTGCAAGCAGACATTATACGTTGCTCATCTTGGTATCCAGAGCTCCCAGCTTGGTGCCTGAAATACAGATGCTCAATAAATAAATGTTCACTGAAATGCAAAGTAACTTGGCCATATTGGGCACTCCCATTGCTATTTAATCTTTTCTGATTTCATAGTCAAACACTGTATCTTATTTTGATGTATATACCTTTGATTACTAGTGGAGTTGACAGATTTTTTTTCTCAAATAATTATTAGGCACTTATTCTGCCTGCTTCTGTTTACTCATTTCCATCCCTGCTTTTTCCTACTTAACTATTGAGATCCCAGCATTTTTTCCCCCCATAAAATAAAGATCCAAAAATTCTGTCATATTTGTTGCAGATATTTTTCCTGGTTTGTTGTTAGACTTTTAATTTCATTCATGCTGGTCTTTAATGACAGAAGTTTAGGAAGTCCTTCTCATGTTCAGTTTTGAAAGGTGTTTACTACTTTTATTGTGAGGTAGGGGAAGGGAGAGAGATGAGAAGCATCAACTCATAGTTGTGTCACTTTAGTTGTTCACTGATTGCTTCTCATGTGTGCCTTGACTGTGGGGCTCCAGCCAAGCTAGTGACCCCTTGCTCAAGCCAGTGACCTTGGGCTCAAGCCAGCAATTTTGAGCTTCAAACCAGGGACCATGGGGTCATGTCTATGATCCCACGCTCAAGCCAGTGACACTGCACTCAAGCTGGTGAGCCCACGCACGCTCAAGCCTGCTTTGAATTTGGGTCCTCAGTGTTCCAGATCTACTTACTCTCTATCCACTGCGCCACCGCCTGGTCAGGTGAAAGACATTCACTTTTATTTTCAACTTTTTGTATGGCCTGAGTTTTTTAAAAATAGTCAATTCTCTAATCCATGTAGAACTTTTGGTGTATGGTAGGAAATGAGGATCACATTCTCTTATTTTCCCCAATACCTAACATTTATGAAGTCATTAAAATGACAACTGGGATGCGATAGGCTGAGGTGAATCTCAACCAGAAGGGCTCATTCTCCCAAAAGCCAATAAACTGCTTAATAACTCTCCCCATTTTTTTGTCCTGTTTAATTACTTTGGGATATCACTGTCAAAATCCACATTTTTCCCATAATTGATTTTAACCCAGTGGTTTTCAACTGGGGAGGTTTTGCAGCCCCCATAGGACATCTGGCAATATCTGGAGATGCGTTTTGATGGTCGCAAGTGAGGAGGAGCGGGGGACATGCCCCTCGCATCTAGTGAGTAGAGGCCAGCGATGCTGCTAGATGATCTACCACACTCAGGCCAGGCCCCCCAACTGCAGAGAACTATCTGGCCCCAAGTGTCAATGACGTTGAGGTTGAAAACTCCTGTTTTAACTCAGAGAGTTCACGCTTGGTGAAATAAGATGTTTCTGGGAAGTCTGAGGCTATGCTTGAAATACCAATAGAAAAATTCTGTGTGCTAAAGTCTCACGGTCCCCTCTGAGCCTCTTTCATTCTTCTCATTTCAACATTCCAGGCGTTGTGGGGAGACTTGAATTTTTTAGTCAAACCGCATTAAGCTGTGCATTAATTTGAACAAAACCCATAGCTTTCCTATGGTTATTTTGCTTTCTCAGCGCATGCTACACGTCTCCATTTAGTCAATATTTACTTTAGTTCTCAGTAGCTTAGTTTAATTTAGATCAATTCCGTGTAATCCTTATTCAGGTTATTCCTGGGTGCTTCATAGTTTTGTTGTTATTAGAAATGAAGTATTTTTCTATCTTCTGATTTTTTTTGGCACTATATAAATAGTTAACAATATCATTAACTTCGAATCTAAACAAGTTGGAGAGATGCTACAAAATGGAAGTGGCTAATAAGCTTGGAACCACACTGGCCATAAAAATATCTCAGTTGGAAGAGCAGACTTGAGGACAGACTCAGAAATAATATGGGATCAAAGGTCGTCTTTGGGGACTTGTGAAGGTTTCCTCTGGGGATCAGGTGTGGGCTGTCTCCCCACGATGTTGCCAGATAGAAATTATGTTGATAAGATCTCCCAAGATTTATCAGTGGTCTTATACTCTGTCAAGTTCTCCAGGATTCAGAATCCCATAGCAACTGAAACTGGGTCCTGGTACCTGATATCTGAACTAAATTCCCAAGTCATACTTGTGGGGTTCCCCTCGCTGACATCGTGTCTCCTCAGTCATATTCTATGTTACTATTTACTTAAGGGTTTATTTCAAGATTAATCTGTTGTTCTGCTGATTTCACTGATTTAAATACTATAGTTTCAAAATATGTTTTAGTATCCTGTTAACAAAGTCTTTATGATTCTTTTTTTTTTTTTTTTTTTTGTATTTTTCTGAAGCTGGAAATGGGGAGAGACAGTCAGACAGACAACCGCATGCGCCCGACCGGGATCCACCCGGCACGCCCACCAGGGGCAAAGCTCTGCCCACCAGGGGGCGATGCTTTACCCCTCCGGGGCGTTGCTCTGCCGCTACCAGAGCCACTCTAGCGCCTGGGGCAGAGGCCAAGGAGCCATCCCCAGCGCCCGGGCCATCTTTGCTCCAATGGAGCCTTGGCTGCGGAAGGGGAAGAGAGAGACAGAGAGGAAGGGGGGGGTGGAGAAGCAAATGGGCGCTTCTCCTATGTGCCCTGGCCGGGAATCGAACCCAGGTCCCCCCCCACGCCAGGCCGACACTCTACCGCTGAGCCAACTGGCCAGGGCTTTATGATTCTTTTGAGCATCACTCAACCAATATTTTTCTCTTCTTCATATTCTCAAGTTTTTACTTTTCCAGATGAAATTAGAGCACATCTGTTATTTCATTAACAATTCCATTGAAATTTTGAGTCAAACTGCATTAAACTATGCATGACTTCAACAAAAATCTGTATCTTCACTATGTTTATTTTGCTTTCTGAGGGCATCATATGCTTCTTCGTTTAATCAATGTTTATTTTAGTTCTCAGTAGTTTGGTTTAATTTACATCCATTCTGTATATTTATTATTCAGGGTATTCTGAGTGCTTCCTATTTTTGTTGTTATTAAGAATGAAATCTTTTCCATCTTCTTATTTTTTCACTTTGCTTTTTTGCTACAGAAGAAAAACTGACTGTGATATTTATGCTGCATTCAGCTACCTCGCTGAGTTCTATTTTTAATTCTAGGGTTATTTCTAATGGTTCTCTTGACAATTTTATCTAATTGTAATTATTCCTCTTGTTTTTATTTCATTGAATTGCCTAGAACTTTGAGAAGAATGTCAAGTAATTATGATGATTCTGCTTTTTCATTCATGTGACTAATGATTTGTTTTGTTTTTGGCTTTGCTGGGAATACATCCTGTATATCATCTTTGGCTAGGTTGATTTTTTTTCCCCACTCCCTGGTGAAAATCTGATTACTCCTCATGAGGACTGAATTCTGATATAAATACTATACTCATCCTCTCATCCTACACAGCCACCGTAATTGTCACTAAGAGCTGTGGCAGAATAACAGAATAACATGCAGGGAACAAAATCACCTTTAAAAGAGGAGACCTGAGAAGAATTAGGCCTGACACAAACATGCCCACTGAGTTCAGAATTCGGTCCAGTCAAAAAACTGGGAGACAACCATTTTAGTCGAGTAAGAAGTAATTTTACAACATCATAAACTTAAGATTCTAAAATAGTTGGAGAGATGTTACAAATTTAAGTGGTTAATAAGCTTAGGAACCACACTGGCCATAAAATTATCTCATTATGCTTACTTCCTGAAAATAATGATCTCAGTAAGATCTTTAAAATAGGAGTAGGATGCCTATATAATGCTTGCTGCATCTCACAAGTCAACTGAATTTTATAAAGGATACTAATTATTATGAAAATGATACATATAATGAGTTTCACTTAAATCTTTTTTGAACACTACATTCATTTGGAGTCATCACCCAGATGTGGGAAAGGATGTCACTTGATAGACAATGTCACATTTCTTTGCAGGACACTGAACCTCCTAGACAATATGAATACTTAGAAATCTGTGCCTATACACTGGATAACTGAAGGCTGACTTGTCACGAACCATCAGCTCTCTTTATTAACTCCGCAGGTCCCTTGAGAAGTAGTTTCTGTCCCGCAAGCTCAGCACTTTTCCATGTTTAATAAAAGAGTAGGTTTCCAAAAAAATAGCTGAGCCGGTTAAACTGGAATCAGCTTTACAAGTTCTAATATAACAGTTCTGAAAGTCTTACTGAAATACTTTTTTTGTGAAAGAACAAAAAACAATATACACTGAAATTAGATCAGAATCTTGAAGGAATTCACAACAGGAGGACTGTGCTGCTGGGTTAACAAACAGAAAAGGGGGCTTTGTGTGGCTTCCTCCTGTAGAGGATGAAAGGAAGGAGGAAAAAATCAGCATCTCCCTCAGGCCAGGAGAGCCACAGAATGAACCAACAGCAAAGCTTGCCTAACGCCTTGGGTTTCTTTATGTGTGTATGGGATGGGGAGGGAGGAGGAGGTCTGCTAGCTCCTTCCCATCTTCCCTTCCATCTTTTTTATTTATTTATTTATTTTATTTTTTTTATTTTTCTGAAGCTGGAAACGGGGAGAGACAGTCAGACAGACTCCCGCATGCGCCCGACCGGGATCCACCCGGCACACCCACCAGGGGCAAAGCTCTGCCCACCAGGGGGCGATGCTCTGCCCCTCCGGGGGGTTGCTCTGCCGCAACCAGAGCCACTCTAGCGCCTGGGGCAGAGGCCAAGGAGCCATCCCCAGCACCCGGGTCATCTTTGCTCCAATGGAGCCTTGGCTGCGGGAGGGGAAGAGAGAGACAGAGAGGAAGGGGGGGGTGTGGAGAAGCAAATGGGCGCTTCTCCTATGTGCCCTGGCCGGGAATCGAACCCAGGTCCCCCGCACGCCAGGCCAATGCTCTACCGCTGAGCCAACCGGCCAGGGCCTTCCCTTCCATCTTAACCTCTTTCCCTTCTCTGTCCATACAGAGTCTGCAACTCCCAGGTAACATTCTGCTTCCTGGGAGGAGGGGCTTCCCCTGTGAGCACAGCGTGTGAGTGGGACAGGAGAATGAAATGTGCTGGGGCAGAGGTTTCTTCTGTCCCCTACCTTGTTTTATCTTTTCAGGGTCCATGAGAAGACCCCATCTCAGTCCGGCAGAACCTTAGTTGATAAACATTTGTTAAAAACAAAAACCCTTGGAAATGTGTAAGCAGCTCTAGAAATAGATGAGGTCTCCAGACAAGGCTCTACCAGGGTGATTCTACCCAGCATCCAAAGGGCCAATAAGCAGAGCCAAGGATTTGCCACACGGGCTCTGTGTTGGTAAATACTAGTTCTGTGTACTTTTCTGCCTGGTTCAAAGACAAAGAAGAAGTAGGAAACAAAAATCCTATATTGAATGTATGGGACATGCTCTAGCCCAAGGTAAAGGGAACATGACTGAGTGTTCAGAGTGAGCATGCATCTCTGCAATGGGGTTCCTAAGGAAACAGAAGGAAGGAACTTGAGCATTTGCTCAATATCAACAGGATGCAAGAAGACCCTGCTCAGGGAAATAAGGGGAAGGGCTGAGGCAGATAATAGCATTCTAGGCCTTGAAATATTTCTATACAACATTCTGTTCAAACCCAATGTCCAGCACAGTCACAAACAGTGTAGCACAGGAAGAGCCAGCACTCCACGAGCCAGAGCCAATAGAAATAACAGAGAACAGAGTAGATGTGCAGGGGCTCCAGTGCTGAGTATACAGTCTATAAAACAAATGGTTCAGGGTGAAATCAACCAAGCTAGACAATTTTGGCAACAAATTAGAAATCATCAAAAGTAACAGACATTACAAATTAAAAAAAGAACAAAAACCAAAAATCATAACCAGAAATTAAAAACTCAGTGGATGGGCCTGATCAGGCGGTGGTGCAGTGGATAGAGCGTCAGACTGGGATGCGGAGGACCCAGGTTTGACCCCGAGGTCGCCAGCTTGAGCGCGAGCTCATCTGGTTTGAGCAAGGTTCACCAGCTTGAGCCCAAAGTCGCTGGCTTGAGCAAGGGGTCACTCTGTCTGTTGTAGCCCCTGGGTCAAGGCACATATGAGAAATCAATCAATGAACAACTAAGGAACTGCAACAAAGAATTGATGTTTCTCATCTCTCTCCCTTCCTGTCTACCTGTCCCTATCTCTGTCCTTCTCTCTAACTCTGTCTCTCCCACGAAACAAACAAACAAACAAACAAACAAACAAAAACTCAGTGGATGGGTTTAACAGCAGACTCCACATCACTGATGAAGGCTTTAGAAACTGAAATGCACACCAGGAGAAATGAATGAATAAAACAGTTAATGGTAGGAGAGTACAGGAGAGGTAAAGGACACAGCGAGAAGATCTGACGGAAGTAAATTTCAGAGTTCCAGAAGGAGAAGAGTGATGGGGCAGGGGCGATGCATGAAGATTTAAGGCTGAGATATGGAATCCAGGATTTGAGGAAGCCCAGCAAAGCCCAAGGAAGACACAGCAAAAGAAATCCACAGCTAGACATGTTGTAGTAAAACTGCAAAAATCAAAGCTAAAGGAAAACCCCCTAAAAGCAGCTGGAGGGAACAAAATGAAACTAGCCTCAAAGAAGTAACAGATAGACTGACAGAGGACATATTACCCTTGATGAAATTACATTTAGACAGTAGATGACAGACGACAGAAGCAAGATGACAAACTGATACTGTCACACCGAAAATGGGAAAGGGACTGCTTGCCTAGAAACATTTTTTCCCCAGACATAAGGGTGTAACTATCAGAAATTAGAAGACCAACTTGTAGTTATTAAACTCTATACAATCATATATCTATAAAACCCGAGAGACTCCGATGCAATCGGATTAATACAACTCAGCAAAATGCAGCGGCTTCTCTACAGCCAACAGCAAAATATCAGGAAAAAAATCTCACTCACAACATCTCCCCTCCCCCAAGGTTCCTCTCTCACTCTTCCTTTGAGATCCCCTCCCACACACCTTTTATAAAACGTTAAGAAATAATGCTAACAAGAAATCCATGAGACTTTTATGGAAAATGTTGAAAAATCTCTGCTGGTATTTATAAAGGAAAATACATATTTAGAGAGCCATTCAATGCTCCTAAATGGCAAGAGCTTATATCTTAAAGGTGTCAGTCCTTAAAAGTAATTTAATAAACACCGCAATGATATTTAATTTGGAATTAGAAAGAAACATTCTAAAGTTCATATGAAAAATAAACAAGGAAAATAATGTGGGAGGAACGGCTCTCTGGCTAGTAAAGCATGGAGTATAGTTCAGAATAATTGACATGATGTGGTAATGGCAAAATAACCAACATGTGTACCCCTGGCACGCAGTATGTCTGACAGATAGAAGGCGCATTAGGATACTTGGATAGAGGGGCTCAAGTGAAATTCTCATCGTATAAAATAAAGGTAAGTTCTAGAAGGAATAAAGAATCATATGTTACTAAATCCAACTATAGACCATAAAAATTAGGAGGATAGGTAACTTTTAAACTCATCACTAGATGGCAAATGACTTTTTAGTCATAAAACTGATGGAGTAAATAACAAAATTTTAAAAACTCTAGAGTTGTCAGTTTTAAAAATTTAAAACCCCCTCAAAAACATGAGAAACAAAACTAAAACACAAAGGGACACCTGTCTAATGTGTTCCATGATTATGACAGACGAACACATTTATCATCCTGAGTACTGGAGTTCTATATATAGATCCATAAGTAAAAGCATTACAGTCCCAGAAATAAAATACAAATAGCTATAGTTATCTTAAAAACTGGTATCTTCAAATAAGAAAGTTAAAAAAAAGGATGACGTTGTCAAAACTTAAAAAAAAACCCACACCAATCTAGTGTCTAATGCTGTGAAACAAGCCTTCTCAACAGCTGCTGGGGGCAGTGTTTGTGGTGCAGCCCATCCAGCACACTGTCACCCATCACATACATATGATACTTTGTGCTGTGCAGTCTGGCTGCAGTCAAGCACAACTGTCCTCCTGCCAGGCTCCGGAAGTGCAGTTCAGATGTAGACGATGTAGTTCCGGGGCCAGGAGCCCCAGGCCGTGACGGGGAGCTCAGTTCCTGAACCAGACTTGGAATGTATGTGGACTGGGATTCAGAACTCAGGGAGGAACATGAGAGGTCACTGGGTGCCACAGCCCAGGACAGCAGGCACAGGTCAGTCAGTATAAGCCCAATGGGCACAAGTTCCAGTTACGCAAGTGCGTAAGTTCTAGAGAGCTGCTGTACAACCCGGTATAATTATTATAATGTACATTTAAAATATCTTAAGAGGGCCGATCATCTGTGATGCGTTCTTACAACAATAAAATACAATGTAAAAGCAAACAAACAAAACTTCAGTCAGGAGCCAGGAGGACAATGTACCATGATGGTATGTTAAAGCCAGACTGGAGAGCTCACTCATTGACTTGGTGAGTGATACCAAGCGGGAACTGCAGACCAGGCACCTGGGAGGTGCTGGGAATATGACGGGGACAAGATGTTACCATCTAGCATCAAGGAGCAGACAGTGTAGTGGGGGCTGGAAAACAAGATAAAAAACCCCCACATAAAACAGGCAAACAGACAAGACAGTGCAAGTTTTCATGAGCCTGACGAAGGAAATAGGTCTGGCAAAGAGAGAGAGAGTTAGGAGGCGGGCCCTAACTCAGAGGAAAACAGAGCAAGGTGGTGAGGCAGGTGACCATGAACTTGCCCAGGTGGCCAGCAGGAGCACAGCATCTTTTTCTGCAGAAAGAAATGGCTGCTTTCGAGGCCGGCAGCTCTGCCCCACTTCCTGCCTTGGGGCTGTCTGGATGGGAAGGGGTCCAGGCCTGGTTCAGGTGACAAAGGTGAGGGCCAGCTTGTGCTGCCCTGCGCTGTCCCCCCGCCCCCCACACTGGACCAGGCCCTGCTGATGGAGGGGGACAGAGCTGTGGCCCTGGCTGTGTGCGGGCTTCGCAGGGCCTTTTCTGCTTAGCATAATTGTACATCTGCATGACCGTTCCACTATACAAAGTATGGTCCAGGGAGGCACAATATAAATTGCTCAAGTAATTTAAACAGACATGAAGTAAAAGAAAAAAAGAAACTTCATGAAGGCCTGATGTGCTTCATCGCAAGCGTCCTCAGAACGTGGCCCTCCATTCCCCGGGAAGCCCTCGCTACACATTCTCCTGACGCAAACCAAAGGACAAATGGGAGGGCACGTGAACAGCAGGGCTGTCTTCCTCGCTCGCCATGGCCAGCAATTCTCCCTGCTGAAGCTATGACCGCCGCGCAGGGCTTCAACAGCAGCACAGCAATGCGGTCGGGAAGAACCTGGTCCGACTGAATTCCCTCGGCCTCACTTGACATCCCTGTGACTATTTTATGACTGCCGACTTGTATTTCTTTTTTTTTCTTTATTTTTGTTGTTGTATTTTTCTGAAGCTGGAAACGGGGAGAGACAGTCAGACAGACTCCTGCATGCGCCCGACCGGGATCCACCTGGCACGCCCACCAGGGGCAAAGCTCTGCCCACCAGGGGGCAATGCTCTGCCCCTCTGGGGCGTCGCTCTGCCACGACCAGAGCCACTTTAGCGCCTGGGGCAGAGGCCAAGAAGCCATCCCCAGCGCCCGGGCCATCTTTGCTCCAATGGAGCCTTGGCTGCAGGAGGGGAAGAGAGAGACAGAGAGGAAGGAGAGGGGGTGGAGAAGCAAATGGGCGCTTCTCCTGTGTGCCCTGGCCGGGAATTGAACCCGGGTCCCCCGCACGCCAGGCCGACGCTCTACCGCTGAGCCAACCTGCCAGGGCTGACTTGTATTTCTTAATCCCTTTATCTTTTTCACCCAGTCCACCAACCGCCACCCCTCTGACAACCATCAGTGTGTTCTCCGTATCTATGGATATGATCAGTAATATTGTAATAACTGTGTATGAAGCCAGGTGGGTACCAGAAATATTGAGAGGGAACACTGTAAAGCAGTGGTCCCCAACCCCGGGGCCGCGGACCGGTACCAGTCCGCAGAGAAAGAATAAATAACTTACATTATTTCCATTGTATTTATATTTAAGTCTGAACGATGTTTTATTTTTTAAAAATGACCAGATTCCTTCTGTTACATCCACCTTAGATTCACTCTTGATGCTTGTCTCAGTCACGTGATACATTTATCCGTCCCACCCTAAAGACCGGTCTGTGAAAATATTTCCTGACATTAAACTGGTCCGTGGCCCAAAAAAGGTTGGGGACCACTGCTGTGAAGTATATGATGGTCTAATCACTACCTGTGCACCTGATGCCAATACAAAATGAAAAAATCTTTCCTATGCCAAATTATCGTGCGTTTTAGGCTCCCAGTCATTGTCCTGGTCACTTTTACGGGCTTTTGGTACCCTGCAGACTCATGAGTTTTCTTGGCTTCTCACTTCACACCTGCAGGTAACTCAGACTGAATCCTGGTTTCGCTTCCTCCCTTATCGACCTGCTGCCCCCGTCCTTGTTCTTATTATGGGCCCTAGTCTCCAACAAATCTGAGCTTCAGGTATTGCAAACCTTTTCTCACACACACACCATGTAATTTTATATATATATATATATATATATATATATATATATATATTTTTTTTTTTTATGGCAACACATTGATGTTTATTCAATTTAGGTAGAGAGCATATTATTTTTCAAATTTTCCATATATTTGAAAATTTTTATAATACAAAGTTTGGGAGAAAAGCAAGTTTGAAAGAGTTATAAAAATTCATCAGAGATTCATCTTTTTTTTATATATAAATAAATTTTTATTTTAATGGGGTGACATCAATAAATCAGGGTACATACATTCAAAGAAAACATTTCCAGATTATCTTGTCATTTAGTTCTGTTGCATACCCATCACCCGAAGAGAGATCGTCCTCCGCCACCCTCCATCCAGTGCTCTCTGTACCCCTCCCCCTCCCCCTCTCCCTCCTTCCCTCCCCCCACCCCCTGTAACCACCACACTCCTGTCCATGCCTCTTAGTCTCGCTTTTATGTAATTATATGTTTTAAAGCCCTTTGTTTTGTTTTGGAATTATCTTTCTTCCAGTTGAGGCCCAATCACAGAGCAGAGAGTTTGGTTGAGAATAACTACTTGCAATGCCATATGGAGACAGAACATAAATCAGAAAGTTAACATTGAAAGGTTTCTGAGGATTTTGGAGAAAGACCAAACCTAGAGGTGACCTGGGAAAGTCTGGCCAGGATTGGACACTGAAAATTACTTTGTTTGATTTTCAAAGTTCTCCGATTCAGGAGAGAAGCAGATATGTTAAAAGGACACCGTGAAATGTGCTGAAAAAATAAATATGACAACAGAAAATGGCTGCTTTTTTTTTAAAAAACAACAACCTTCCCTCCTGTGTCTGACTCGGTACCTTTGCCGCATTCTCAAGGAGGAGGGGAAGGCAAGCTCAGAAATGTCCTGCTCATTCCGCATTCTGCAAGGAAGCTGAGCCGGGGCTCCTGCAGTGGTCGACCCAAACCCAGGTGCCTGAGCTGGATGACACCAAATCAAGGGTGTCTGCTCTGTACCAATGAATTAACTGGGTCTTCTGATTCAGGGGTGAATCAAGGGTGCACACACACACACACACACACACACACAGACACACACTGTGTTTTTCTCCTTTAGGAGATCCAGTACTTCCAAACATGATTTATTTCTCAGACATAACTGCCTTGAGATAAAATCATGTATGTAGGGAGAGGCATAGATTCTTTATACAAACCCACCCTTGGTTCCTCCTTTCCACAAACACTCACTGGTTACAAGAACAAGCTGGCTGCTCATGGAGGCATTTCGTGCTTGACATCCTGGGCACATTAACTTCCTATTCAATCC
The DNA here is from genome assembly GCF_036850765.1 of Saccopteryx bilineata. Taxonomy (NCBI): domain Eukaryota; kingdom Metazoa; phylum Chordata; class Mammalia; order Chiroptera; family Emballonuridae; genus Saccopteryx; species Saccopteryx bilineata. The sequence continues at coordinate 271,422,452 of NC_089493.1, forward strand.
TGCTCCCAGAAATCTAGCCATCGCAGATGAAGAGGATGAAATTCAGCAGTCACTCTTCTGAGTAGGATTGGGATAAAATGACAGACTACCCATCTTGTCATCATACTGCTGAGGCTCCAAGTTGCAAGCCAGATTCCTCCCCACATTTTTTTTTTTGGTGGGACATTGGCCTTTACTGGGTTCCCTTAATAAAAACACTCGGAAGGGCACTGTGCCAAGTGGGTGCAATGGTTGACTAGGTGACGCTGTTGCAACTACCACGGAACTCTGTTCATGACCTGGGTTACCCTCAGAGCCCCAGGCGACAGAGCTTCCATTAGCTTATGATGCTATTGTGTTAACTCAAGGCCTGAGGGTGTGGCATGGTGTGGGGGAGGCAGGGACTACACAGAGTCACATACTAGTTCTTAAATGCCTCCATCCCAGAAGTGACCCACATCACTTCTGCTCAAGTTTCATTAGCTAAACTAAGCCCCATGGCTCTATCTTCCAGGGGATGGAGAAAACATTCCTTCTGTGTGCTAGAGTTGGAGGAGGTAAGAAAATATTGGTGGACACCGGAAATGTCTACATGCAGGACATATGTTGGTGTTGGCTGTTCAGCACCCACACCTAACGGGCAGGTCATCCAAGTTGGGCCAATTGGACACTCTCTCCTGGAAATCCAGTCCACTGAATGCTTAAGTTTTACAGTCCCAAATACTAACCAACCTTTATTTAGCTTGCAATACCAATGAATCAGCGAGGCCTGGGGATCAAGGTCTCCAGGGACCTCCGCTCTTTAGTGGAGTTATGAAGGAAGAGAAAAAGGGACTCATTCAAAGGCCTCCCTCTGCTAGTACCGTCAATTATTTTCTGCAACCCAGTCCTCCTAAATCTACCCTGGGTTTTTGCCCGTTTGCTCAGCCTGTTTCTGTAGCTTTCCTATGAATTTTGAGGGTGACCAATACTCTCCCAATATATTTCTTTTCCATTGAGTGAGTTGGTTTCTGTTACTAGCACCCACAATTTTCTGGGGACAAAATGCCCAGCTGATGTGATCTGCCAGGTGCTATGAGACAGGCTGAAGGGTCTGGACTTGCAGGGGGAGACGGGGAAGGGCATCAGGCTTGAAGCCGAGAAAACCGGATTCCAGTGTCGGCTCTGTCACTTGTCTCGCTGTGTGAACTTGAACAAACCCCAAAACTTATTAGTAAAGTGCGAGTCTGGGACAAGCTGATCTTCAAAGTCCTTTTTGGCTCCAGTGGACCGTAACTGCGTCATTTGGGGATGGCCGAAAGGAGCACAAACCCCTGTATTTCAGCCTCTGACTGAAACCAAACCCAAGCCCCACACTTTGATAAATAACCTGTCAACTCTACAGTTTTTCTTGGAATTACATTAGCTTAGGGACATCACAGAATTGCTTATATTTTACATTGCAAATACACAAATCCTGGCATCTATCGGGAGGTATGCTCTCCATCCTGGGTGGGACCTCGCCTCAGCAACAGGGGTGGCACTCAGTGTAAGTGACCGGGCTCATTACTCATCTGCTTCCTGTCTATCTGCCTTCTGTCCTTTACTTTCCCAACGTGATGCGGGGCCCTTCGTTTCCACGTCAGCTTAGTACCCAAGAGGCAGAAGAGCCTGACATTTCCAGAATATTGTGATATAGTAATATCAATATAAGTCATGATTACAGAACCCTCAGTCCTCTGCCACTGATTAGAAGAACCCTAGGAGCTGGGCAGAGAAAAACTCCAAAGTCTTTCTTAGCAGCGGGGGGTGCACAGATGAAAAATTAGATGACTCGCCGTGAACAAGTTTCAGCTCTGATTAAGATCCTGTGCAGAATAAAAGGGTGATACACCGAGGTATGGATGACTCACCAAACCAGAAGGGCTGCCTCTGTGTACACATCATTCTTCCTGCGTTCAGCCAAAGTAGATTCTCTATGGCTCATTTATTTATTTACTTACTTACTTTTTTACTTATTTATAAAAGAGATTTTTTAGAATATCCTGCCCCGGACAAGTAAGGATGGAGACCAGTTTCTGCTGGGGGCAATGGTGACGTTTTGCCTTTCACACACATGAAGGGGCTTCACCAAATCATGGAGATCAAGGTTGCCAGAGGAACCCGGGGGCTGTTGGTTCCACAGGCTGTGGTCAGAGGACAACATCTGGTGGCGGATTGTTTCTCCTCTCAGCAAAGCTACCTGAATAGACAGGGCTCAGTATCTGGGCTCTTAGCCTCTACACGCCAGAACAAGCAGGCCAGCATTTTAAAGTGGATCTTGGTGCACATTACTCTTCTGGGTGAGGGGAGTGAAAAAAGGCTTAAGTGGTTGAGCAAATCTGGTTGCTCAGAGATTCCAAAAGGCACTGACAAGCCAAGGCCCCTTGCGTGAAATCGCAGGCTTTCTACCAGGCACACAGTCCAGATGGAATGCGCCCAGCAAATGCCCCGCCTAACTGCTGGCCTCTGTTGAGGATAGGGGACACTGTGCGCTGTTGAAACAAAGTGCTTAGCCATCTGAGGGCATGCTTGCTTTAGGACTACGGGTTCTCCGGTGTTTCAAATGCAGCTGCCTTCAAATGCAGTTGCAGTAGTTATTCTGGCAGCAACTTAAAAGCAGAGGAATCACCCAGGCAGAATAGGTGCATGTTCATGTTTGATGTCTGAAATGTGGCTTGGCCCATGTCTACCTTTAATGGGAGGTGGGGAATTCTTTACAAGATTCTTTACATGACTGGAAAATTCTCCCCAGTTCTGGTTCTCAGCTAGACTCACCCAGCAGATTTACTGAATTCCTGCTGAACTTGGCAGGAGAGAACAGAGCCAGGAATTTGGCAGGTACAGAAGCTATGTCCGTGCAACCCAGGAAGCAACATGTCCGACTCAGGTCACTGTGGGTTGGGGGGTGGGGATGATCCTGTGGAACCAGGAATCCGGCATCCAACCACTTGTTATGGCCCTAACTCTGGATCTGGCAGCTTGGGGCTGTGTTTTCCAGGGGTCGGTGCCAGGACATCACCTTGTAAAAACAATGCGCACACGAGATGCTCACAGACCCAGCAGTCAGCTCAGACAGGCTCACAGCTGAGCCCGTGCTGAAAGTGAACCAGAAGTCCTCACACAAAGGACTGGGGTGCTGAGCTGGTGGCAAGCCAGCATCTCGAAAGTGGAGGTGGGAGCAGCATCCAGCACAGACATTTTCAGATGATGAACTAAAGAGCATTTCCCATTACAGGCTGACGCTGACGCCCATTACAGGCTGAGGCAGGCCAGCTGTGCACAGTCCCTCAGGGCCATCTCAGCGGCATGGCTGCTGCTGACAGCTTCCCCCCAGGGCAGAAGGACAGGGGAAGAGTGAGAGGAAGGGAGCAAAGGAGGGCCTGCCAGGTGGCTTCCGGCAGCAGGTCCCTTGGCCTCAGTTGAGGATAGCAGACATGGTGCCCTGGCAAAAGTGCTTGGCAATTGGAGGGCATAATCCTCGGGCAGCTCTCTGTGCTTCGATAGGCTAAGCCCTGCAGCAGCGACTCAGGATTCTGAGATCAGGATTCCGGAAGCTCCTCTAGTGGGGAACTGTTGAAAACACCAAGGGTCAATATAACCCCCGCGGACTATGTTTCTGCTGAGGAGTTAGACAGTGCCTATGGCACAGGTACCGATTACAGAATTCGGGTCTGGCTCCTCTTTTCTACGGGAGAGAGAGGAGGCGGCAGACCTGTTCCCAGCCCACGGTACTCTCCTCGTTGCAAAAGGTTTTAAATGCACACTGTCCATCAGTTCCTTATCGCAGGCCCGTGAAGGTGCGAGTCAGCCACCATCTGTCCCTGGTTTGCAGATGATAGAACGGAAGTGTGTTTGGCTTAGGATAACAAGCTTGTGAAGGGCAGAGCTGGAATTCTTTCATTTGCCACACTGCTTATTCCAAAACTCAAGTTCATAAAATGTCTCCGCTTACTGAATGATATATTATATATACTCTATGGATAGAGTGCAGTGGCAACAGGACATCATGACATGATGCCATCTCCCATCATGGCTTTCTTTCCCATATTATTGAATTTATTGGGGTGACTCTGGTTAATAAAATTATACAGGTTTCAGTTGCACAATTCTGTAACGCATCATCTGCACACTGTATTGTGTGTACACCTCCTCCAAGTCAAGTCTCCATCCATCATCATTTATCCCCCTAACCTGCCTCCACCTGCCTCCACCCCACCTTTCCCCAGCAATTGCCACACTATTGTCCGTATCCATGAGTTTTTCCTCTCTGTTTTTTCTTTTTTGCTCAATCCCTCCACCCCATGGCCCAGCTCCCCCTGCCTGGATAGCTAGCTGTCAGTCAGCTCTATCTATGAGTCCGTTTCTATTTTTCTTGTTAGTTCATTAGAGTCCATATATAAGTCAAATCATATGGTACTTGTCTTTCTCTGGCTATGAGAGTTAGTTACCTCAACAAATTAAAAATGGAACTGCCTTTTTATCCCCACTTCTGGGAATTTATCTGAAGAACCCCAAAATACTTATGTGAAAGATTATATGCACCCCTATGTTCATTGCAGCATTATTTAAAATAACCAAGATTTGGAAGCGGGCCCAAGTGCTCATCGGTAGATAAGTTTAAAAAAGCTGTGGTACATGTCTACCATGGAATACTACTCGGCCATAAAAAAAGAAGGAAACCTTACCTTCTGTGACAGCATGGATGGATCTGGAGAGCATTATGCTATGTGGAATTAGCCAGTTTCTGTGGTTGTTGAAGGCAATAATTGTAAAGGGATTAGGGTCTCCCATGGGCAACTTTCAAGAAGGCCTAAGTTATCTCCTCTTTGTAACCTTAATTCCCTCTTTTAGGCCCAAACGTCACCTTCTGACAGGTTCAAGCTGCTCAGCACAAGGGACCAAGCAAGAATCAACTCTGAGCAACACTGGCCCTTCCCTCCTTAGACATGAGAAAATAAACGAAGCCATCTCAGTGGCGCATTCTTCTGGGAGAGGTGGACCAACGGGGTTATTGACAGTTGATTTCCCATTTCACTTCCTCCTCTCAAAATAATCACATAAGGCTCCGAAACCATACGTCTAGGAGAAGGGACACAACCTGGAAAAAGTCTAGCAGCTACTAAATAAATAAATAAATAAATGTAAGTACAAATCAGAAATATCAATCTGACCAAGGCATGGAGCAGGGCCCTGAGGCCAAAATAATACCTTTAGGAGAATGTACACGGGATTCCCAGGGACATGGCTCTTCCCAGACCCATCCTCCCAATCTCCTGAACCAAGGGCACCATTGTCACTGCACATCTTTAGCGACACATAGATAGAAGCTACAGAGACAACCCAAGTCCCAGTAATTCCGAGCATGAATTAAAGCAACAATGCAGTAGCATTTTTTTCCTCCTCACTGTGTCCCTCCAACCCACCTCCAGGCAGGCAGACCTCCGTCGTGTCCACAGAGAATTTCTGTGGAACTCAGTGTCAAGGAACGGTTATTCTTTTAACCCATTTATACCTCATGTTCCATTAGTGGAACGATTGTGACTTGGACATGACTTCTAGCCCACTACTCAAGGTCATCGCCGAGGTCTGGTTTTTCACACACGTCTGCCTCCTGAGGGTACATGTTATCACACGGTGCACATAGTCACTGCTGCAGAGACTGGCGTGCTGGGAGCTTGTCAAAAAGTGATGTGAATTTTTGGAAAATCTTTGAAGAACTGATTTAAAAAATTTCAACCTCTGGCATTAAAGTGGGTTAACAGGGGACGTTAAGATAGGAGCCAAGGTAGGAGGTCGGTTTCAGGAGCCCAAAGCCTTGTGCTTGTTAAGGTCGCCTAAGACAGTAGCATAAAAAAGGGTATCTTGAGTCTATACTTAGAGGTACAAAAGTTTCTGGTAGTCAGTCAAGCAACTTCAGTCCAGGAAAGGAGAGATGGCCTAGGGGGTGGGGTGGGGGGGTGTAGGTTCCTTATCAGAGGAGACAGGGAGTCACCTGCAGAGGACAGGGCTGAAGCAAATGGAAATTTTTTTAAGCATCAAGGGAGAGGCCAGACACAGAGAAGACAGGGGAGGGAAGGAAGGCTTGGGACTAGCAGTGCAGGTGCTGAACAACCATTGAATTTCTTTCCTTGGGCCGTGAGCAGCCTCCTTTAATGGTACCACCTGTTGTCTGGGGACAGCTGGGGTCCTAATCAGACTGTGAGGGCCTCATCCAGGGAGTCGGGGACAAAAGAACCCCATTTCCCACTTTATACCTGGCAGAGAAGTAAAAAACCAACACATTTCACTCTAAAGATAATGAAAATAGCCCAAGAGAGAAGAAGTGAGCTTGCTCAGAAGGTGCTTCCCTGAGCTTTGGAAACAGTGCGCCCAGAGCAGCAGAAGCACTGCCTTGTTTCATGATCCACGGGACAGCTGGGACTTGGGTAGAGAGCTAGGGAACTTGAAGAAAGCCCAGGATCTGAAAATTCAGGCTTAGGAGCAAGTGCATTTGATGGCATATGTTGCAAAATGTTTCTCTTTGATTCCACATTTTGCTCCAGATCCCTCACCTATAAAGTGTGGATAATTACCTAGAACAGCTGTTCTCAACCTGGGGGTCGCGACCCCAGCAGGGGTCAAACGACCAAAACACAGGGGTCGCTTAAAGCAATGAGAATACATAATGCATATCAGGTATTTACATTCCAAATGATAGAAGTAGCCATCAAAATTATTTTTTGGTTTGGGGTCACCGCAACATGAGGAATTGTATTGCAGGGTCACGGCATTAGAAAGGTTGAGAACCACTGACCTAGAAGATAGGGCTAGCATAAGGATCAAGTTAAATAATGCATAGACGAATGCTTTGTAAAGTATATAAATGCATGCTCTGACCACCATCCTCACCAATATTAAAACACCGGACGTGCCCATGAGTGCTGCCTGGGTGAACCGTTTTCATGGTGACCTGGGCAAATAGCATCTCTCACCATCTTTCTCCGGCTGACGACTCTCAAAGGGCTGTTGGGCAGGTTTCTGATGAAACTGTTCCCTTGGAAAAGATGGATCTGTGTGAATCGGGCCTCCTCAATATTAGGCTGATGTGAGACTGAATTGAGCACATACGTTAACATCTTGGAGCCTCAAGTTCCTTCATCTGTAAAATTGGAACGATAACTCGGCCCTCACTGGTTTCTGACCATTAAAGGAGGTGCATGTGTAGATTACTTTCTCACCAAGAGCACCTAGGCACGTCAAGGGTTTTGCTCTTTTTTTTCTTTTATACAAATGCCAGAATGGGAAAACTTGGGGAGATCATTGATCATAGGCCTGAAATTCTTGAAGAATGTGTGGGGGACACAGCCCCCCACTTCGCTGCCCAGGCAGAAAATACATGTCCCTGGAAGGGGGAGGGCCAACCCGAACCAGCCTAGACCAAGGACACTGGCTGAGATTCATCAGGGCAGGGCCCTTCTTGGTGTTGACAAAATGCTCAATCCCAGCCTGGGCCCCACAGAATTCCTTCTACCTCCTAAGGTCACGCTCAAGTCCTCCCTTCTTTCTGAGATATTCCCAGACCTCTTCATTTGGAATTTCCTTGGTGTCTTTAGTACTCCCTCCTTTCTTTTCCTGTCCCACTACATAGCACACTGACAGTTTTTTATAATGTATTAATTCTGTACATCTTGAATCCATCTTTCTTATGAGACTTTGGAGAGCAAGGAGTATATATTTTTCATCTTTGTGTCCCTTACCCTGCTCTATAATGGTGTCTGCTTTTCGAATGAAATATCTCACTTCATCATCCATCTAAAGCCAATCCTATAAATAAGCAATGATCTTCACCATCCCCACCTAATGCCTGGATGCTGCAATGCTTCTTAACAGACCTCTTGTCTTCAGATTGGCCTCCCTGATTCATCTTCTTTAAATGCCATTCTAAAGTAAATTATTTAAGTTTCCCCCTCAAAGATTTTTGAAAGGCTTCCCTGCCTACCTGATAAGGCAAAAACCTCAAAGCCTTGAAGGTAAGGCTCTCCATCAGCTGACTCCCATCAGCAATTTAAACTCATTTAATCCACCCATTCCCAAACCAGTGAGGCTCGTTGATTCATTCATTCATTCATTCATTCATTCACCAAGCATGGGTTGACTGTCTCCTATGTGCCAATCATTATGTTAGGTGGTAGGGGTCTCTATATAAATAAACTCCTTAATCTCAATGCAGTGGGTTGGCAGACATAGAGGACCTATTCCAGCTCTGAGTGACGAGATAATAGGAGTGCAGAAGAGCCGGTAAGCAAGTTGGCCTGGGAAAATCAGGGGAAGTTTGGCAGGAAAGGGACAGAAGCAGATGGTTTTCCAAGAAGTCCCAGCATGGCGGAGTAAGGAGAGGACATTTGAGACAGAGAAAAAAAAATATGTAGAAAAAACAAAGACGTTATGAGAACATGGTAAAAACTTACAAGTGGTTCAGGAAAACAGAGTTGAAGCTGATCTCAAACTAAAAGGGGCCCCTGAGGTGTGTGAAGTGGCATTTATTATCTATGTCAATATTTTTCAACTTGTATTCCTGAGCCCGGTTCTGAGAGGCATCAAGCTGATCACTGGGAGGACCAAAACCCTTTAAAAAGTGCTCAAAAAGTCTGCAAAGTAAATACATGCTCTTCTCCACTTTGGAAAGCTACAGTGTTCATAAGCATATCAAAGGTTCTGCTAAGTCCTGCAATCAAACTAGCTGTTGAAAGTGTCTCAAATGTTTTTATCCAAAGAAAATGAGATCACCATGTACTTCCTGGATGACAAACAACAGCTTTGCAAACACTGATCTCGAGTTCTCTCCTTCTTATGCACACCTATACTGGCCTGTAATAAAGGCAGGGCTTCAGAGACAAACAGAGTTGGTGTTGAATCTTGTCTCCATCACTTACTGTTTGACTTTGGACAACTTACTCAGCATCTTTGATGGACACTTTCCTCATAAGTACACATCATATATATGCCTATAAAATATCCTCATATGTATATTGTATAGGTATAGAATATACTTTTTCCATAGGGTGGTTTGATTGCGTGTGTCTGCCTGACACATGGTATGGGCTTAAAGAATTTCCTCTCATTATCACTGGCTAACAGTTATGAATCTAGTTAGTATTTCAGCTGAACTAGTTGTAAGAACCTTATGAGTTATATAGCCCTGTTCTTCTCTCAGCATTCTAGCAGTTTCTTTACAAAGGCTCTCAAAAGATTCTGTGTACTGATAACCAAACCTCAGCAGAAAAGGATTCTCTGAAATACAGCAATTATAAAAATGGGACTAGAAAGAAGAAAAAACAACTTTAATACACACATTGCCAGGGTCGAACTGATTTTCTTAAGTGAGGTATTGTAATGCTCAGAATAACTCAATACCCTGTAATGATTCAAAGATAAGCCATTTAAAGTGTGGTCTTGAAAACAGAAGTATCTACCATGTTAGTATTAATATTATGACATGTTAGAGTTGGAAGGAATCTTAATCTTTGAGTTTTTAAAAGCAGGTGAGAAAGCTGCTCTTTTCCGTATGTGACCTGGAAAATTTCTTCACTTCTCCCCCCTAGAAAACTCCCACACATCAGCCCAAGCATCCTTCCTTTGTAAAGTTCTCCTTAACCCCCCCCCCCCCCCAGGCTGAGTTAGATAATATACCCTCTTGGCTCCTCTAGCATCCATCCCATGCACACTTCCATTAGGCGATATTTAATGAATTCTTACTGAGTCACTGCTGTAGCCAGGGAACTGGAGACACAACTGTTAGCCAAACAGAGGTGGTCCTGCCCTCCCAGAGTTTAGAGTCTGATGGGACAGCAGACACCAGAAAGGTCAAGTGTTACAGATTGAAAAAGTGCTATACAGAAATAAAAGAGATGTTGTAACAGAAAGTCAAAGGTGTTGTACTTTCATTATTTACCTTGCTGTCTCGTCTGCTGCTGACAAATATTGAAGTAATAACATCTGGTTCACATCTGTATAATTCAGCAGAGTACTGTGCCTGTATATACTGAGCATGCACTCCCTCCTGAATGAGTTACATGACTGAATTAATTCCATGAGTTAAAACTGAGGGACGCAGGGCTTGCCTAAGGTGACAAGTAATTAATGACAATTTGGGGTATTACCTTCTTTTAAAGTGGGAGAATATGTGTAAACAAACATATATTATATATATTTTATATATAATATATGTTATATGTATTTCATATATTTTATATATATACATAGGGTGGGGTAAAATTAGGTTTACAGTTGTGAATATGTAACACAGAGTTTATTCTTATATTATTAATTATTGTATTTACCATATGGATAATTGTAAACCTACTTTTGCCCCACCCTGTATACACACACACACACACACACACACACACACAATTTATTTTTTTATTTTTTGCCAGCACAGCCAAACAGCTTTTGCCACTTGACTTCCAGGTCTAAGCAGCGGGTAACTGTTGGGAGGCCTGTGTTGATTTTCGGCCCCACCTTGCCCTGCCTGCTGTTGTCTGCAGGTAAAGGAGTGAGTCCCCTAGCTGTGGACATCACACCATATGACACAGAGAGGATGCTCTCTATGTGCGTGCGTCTGTTCTCTCTGACAGAAGGAGCCCACAGCCAACCTCTGAACAATTACTTCTGTGTTATGTTTGATACTTAATTTTATGTGACCATTTTGTTCTCTCAGGCCCTGTGAAAACAGAAACCTAATCATGGCTTCAAACTAGAGCAAGCTCAAAGGAACGACGCATTTTATTTGGGAAATAATGGCTCCCTTGGGCACTCGTGATTGAAGGAGGAAGCAAATGTGTGCGATTCATCGATGCAATTAACCTCCATGGTGTGTCATTCAAGCAAGGTCCATACAGAAGACTCACTCTATTATTCCAAAGCCTTCATTAAACCAGTTCCATCTGCAGCCCACACTTCCCTAACTTCCTTGTGATTCTTAGGGGCAGACAGTAATGATTATCTAAGTTAAATCAGGAGCTTGCTCATTGCTTATTCTGGGTGCCAAGATGATTCAGAGCAATGACCTGGTTCAGGGATAATATTCTCATACAATTACCAGATTCTTTGAAAAATTAGAAAGTGCAAATAAGAACGTCACATTCTCTCCTGGAGAGAGCTAAACAGAGATGCCAATATTTTTTAGAGTGTCAACAAAAGACAATAAATACCACTTGTCCCCCCAATAGCCACCTGATTTTTAAAAGTCACCAATGTCAGCACTGTCTTTGATGAGTCAGTCACCAGAAGCACTCTATCTACGACTGGATTCCAGGTATTTTTGTAGCAGGTGGAAAAACTCATTCCCCTCCTCCCAATTCAAAACCTGTTTTTCCAGATACAGAATATATTTCTTGGTAGGAGATATAAAATTCAGTCTAAAAAATTTTAATACAATATTTAATATATACAAAATAATGTATATCTCTTACAAAGCTATAAAACAAATACCTATGAACCCATTATCCATTTTATGAACCACAGTACAACTAACACTCCTGAATCCACCCATGGGGATCTTCCCTCCCCCATCTTTTTGCAACTATCTAAGATAAAACAATATTTTAAAGTTTGTTTTTAAATCCTTGCTTATTTTGTTTTTCTATATAACATTGTGAAAATGTCCACATTATTCAAAGCTATCTATAGATTCAACGCAACGCTGATCAAAATCCCAATGGCATTCTTCACAGAAAAAAAAAGAAACTATCCTAAAATTTGTTTGGAATAATAAAAGACCTTATTCAAACTATGACTAAGGTAAAAGACCTTAGTCAAAGCAACCCTATGAAAGTAAAACAAAGCTTGAGGCATCACGCTTCCTGATTTTAAGCTATATTACAAAGCTATGGTAATTAAAACAGTATGGTCCGGGTGTAAAAAAGCAAGATTAATAGAACAGAATAAAGAGCCCAGACATAACCCCCACATAACTGGTCAAAATATTTTTGCCAAGGGTGTCAAGAATACACAACGAAGAAAGGACAATCTTTCAATAAACATAGTTAGAAAAGCTGTATATTCACAAGCAAAAGAATGAAACTGCACCCATACCTTACATTACTCACAATGATTAACTTGAAATGAAGCAAAGATTTAAATACAAGACCTGAAATTGTAACCCTTAAAAGACAACATAAGGAAAATATCCTTGACATTGGTTTAGGGAATGATTTCTTGAACAAGTCACCAAAAGTATGGGAAACAAAAATAAAAATAAACAAGCAGGACTACAATTAAACTAAAAATCTTCCACACAGCAAAAGAAAGAATTAATAAACTGAAAAGGCAACTTATAGAATGGGAGAGAATATTCACAAACCATGTATCCAATAAGGGGTTAATATCCAAAAAAGACAAAGAACTCATATAACTCAAAAGCAAAAAAGCAAATAATCTAATTAAAAATGAACAAAGGACCTGAAAAGACATTTTTCCAAAGAAGACATCCAATGGCCAAGAGGTACATGAAAAGATGCTCATCGTCACTAATCATCAGGGAAATGCAAATCAAAACCACAATTAAGATATCACCTCTCACCCATTAGGAAGTTTTTACCAAAAAGAGAAGAGAGAACAGAAGTCGGTAAAGATGTGGAGAAAATGGAACCCTTATACACTGTTGGCAGCCATGTAAATTGGTACAACTACTATGGATAACAGTATGACAGTTCCTCAGAAACTTAAAAATTGAACTACCACATGATCTATCAATCCCACTTCTGGGTGTAAGTCTTAGAATCTAGGGAAGCACTGACAATTCTTATAAGCTTCTTTCCACTTTGATCTCTACTTCTCTTAATTCCAGATAGTGTACATATCATGTTCTAAAGAAATGGTTACGTTTCTTACATCTTTTCCCCATCAGATTGCCAGCTCTTTGCGGGCAGGCACTTTACCTTGCTCAACTCTGAATCCTGGTGCCCGACCGTCAATAAGATGTCAATGAAATGTGTTCAGTGAATGCCCAGGTTGGCTGTCTAGGCACTTCTAAGTTTTCACATTCTAGAATTAATTCATATCGATAAACATTAACCTATTTTTCAGTTAGAATGTAAGCTGCTTTCTGCTGAGAGACGTTTTTAAAGTAAAATATTCTAAGTCACAGCGTGAGGCTCGCGGCAGTATTGGAATTATTGGCCTAGGAGGAGTCAAGGGATGTTACCTCCAAGGCCAGGCAGGTGTCATAGGCAGGGAAGATGGGGTGGGTGCAGAGCAGTACAGGAGGGAGGGTTGGAGGACTCCGGAACCTCATGCCCATCTGAGGGAAGCCGCTATGCTCAGCTTCATGAGGGCTGCGATGTGGGCACACAGGCCTGCTCTTCTCAGAACAGCTCATCTGAGGTTTTAGATAGAATCTCCCTGTTTTAGCATGTCAACCAATTCAAAAAAAATTTAACTTGTATTTGTCAGACAAAGTCTGCGGGCTAGATTAGGCTCATGAGCCAGTAGTTTGCAACTTCTGTCTTTAATATTTCTCAAGACACCCCGAAAGAAATTGAATTATCAAAGAAATCATATTGAATGAGAATTGTTCTTTTTTTATATCTAACATCTGAAAACGTCCTATGGGCTGGGATAGATGGACACCCTGGGGAAGGCTGCCTGCACTCACGAGCTGAGTGAAGCCAAAGTCACTAGCGTAGATGTTGCCTCTAGGTCTGGGCTAGATGCAAAGGCTTGTGAGGTCCAAGACAAGGTAATAGTGAGAGGGCTTTGCCCGAGAACGACTGGACAGGGCTGCTAGCACTTGTGTCCATCTGGAAAAGGAGTTGTTTCAGCACTCCCTAAACCAGAAAGGGCTGGGAAGAAGCACAGTGAACAGAAGGCAGAGTAGAAATGGTTTACCTGCGTGAGAGAAAGACAAGGCAGTCAGGCCGAGGGAGGAGTAGAGAGGGCCCTATGCCAGGAGCAAGGATGGCTGAAGAATGGATCAGCCACTGTGAGGAGCGAATGAAGACACCCCTCCGGCTACAGCACAAGGCACGGATTCCCCCTTCTGGCTCCTCTTTAGCTGTGAGTGAAGTGAAGCCGCTCATCCGCCCAGTGGTACTGGAGGCTTGGGGACACTGAGCCACAGAGTGCAACCCGCAGGTTAAACGTGCACTCGGCAGTGTTCCGCTCCTCACCGATCCTGCTCCCATACCCTCGTTTGGGAATGCAGGACAGTGGGGACTGCTGACTTGTCAGGGTAGCAGAGACTCCCAGGTGTGCTGGGTGAGGTTGTGTAAAGGATTGAGATGTTCTTTTAAAAAAAACCCCAAAAACCCTGCAAGTTCTTCTCTGCATGATTAGAAAGCGTGTCGGGCCTCTAACAGCATAGCATGCTGAGTTAGAAAAAGGCTTCCAGAAACCATGGGTTTAATCTAACAAGAAATGGTTTCCCAGGGCCTCTTAGCCATGGCTGCATAAATCTGCCTGCTTAAAAAGAAATGTGTGCAGGGCTCTGCTCCACTTTGCTGAACACCGAGCCAGAAGGACCACGGATGCCGCCTGAACCGTCCCTGGGTCTTCAGGAAGTTCTGGTGGGAGGTCAGCATGGACGCTGGGCTCCACTACACGGGGACTCTCCACACTAGATGTGGGGCTGGGACAAAAGCTCAAAGTGGTATCTGGGTTTTGTCCACTGGGCTGCGCTGTTCCCATCCTGCCCACCATCCCCCTCCCTGGAAGCATCGCCCAGTTCGCCCCCCAACCCCACACTCCACTAGGAAGCTCTGTAAGTATTTGAAGGCTGTATTCATGTCTTCTTCCTAACCTGCTCTTCTTCAAGAACAACAACAACAACAACAAAAAAAAATCCAGGTGCCATCCATCACTGCTCAAGTGAAATAGCTCCTGTGCTGCCACCAAGCTGGTGGCCCTTTTCCAGAGTTACGCTCATTTTATCCGTGTCTGTATTTGACACAGATCTTTGTAGCACTCAGAAAGGTGCCTCGGGGGAGTCAGGGAAGGTGTCACATTTTAAGCAGCATCTGAGTCGGGACTTGTGGAATGAGAAAGAGTTCGGCACATAAAGAACCGGTGATGTCCCCAAGAGATCAAATCGGGGAGAATCCTAGGTGTGAGGGTTGCCTTCATTCTTTCCTGGTGCCGCCAGGGCAAATGGGCTTCTGCGTTACCCTCCAGTGGAAGGCTGGCCCTTCATTCTGTATCAGTGATTTCCACACAGAGATAAGTAGTTGTCCCTGCCCTGCCCAGAATGAGAGTGGCACAATGAGGACTAGGATATCTGTTGCTTGTTCCGTGCAACATCCTCAGTGCCTAGAACAGTGCCTGGAACACAGAACACCCTCCATAAACATTTGGTGAATGAACCAACAAATGAATAAAGTGAGGTTAGTGATAGGAAGCACGGGAATCAGGGCAGTCATTTATAAGGGTTTTCAAGGGCTTTCCATTAGGGGTGATAAGCAAAATGTGTGCATCCGAGGCAGAGGTGCACACGGATGAGAATGGGAGGCATGTGAGAGGAGCCCTGCAGGGATGAAATCAGCACACGCATCCACGGAGAACTGGGAGAGACGAGGTAGGTTTGCAGCGGGGCGGCACAGGCTTGCCGGAACGAGAGAGAGCCAGATGTTTGCACTTAATTAATGCTTTCAGAATGAATGAACAAATGAATAACTGATTCTAAAATGGAATGTTGAAAGGAAACAAAATGATACAAAAGAAGAACAAAGATTTTCATCAAAGTTCCAGTAAGAGAATAAGAGGACAGAATGAAGGCAGGTATAAATGCTAAGCTTCTTATCACACAAATGCTAGACAAGGGCAAGTCACTCAGGAATCAATACTCTTAGGTAATAGGTACTATTTATTCTGTGCTTACCATCTTCCAAATGGCTTGCTAAGTGCTAAGGGGACAGAAGTAGCCTCAGTGTTAATACACTTAGGGTTTATAGATGGCAGTGACAACCATTAGGGAAATTCCCATTATTTTATGGATAAGGACACGGAGAGAGGAGAAAGGTAACCTGCCCACATCCCACCGCTTGGAAGCGGTGGAGTGGGGCTTGGGGTTCACACCCCATCTTCTGGCTCCACAGTTATGATCTCACCTCTAGGATAGAACAGACTGAGGGCCACAGGTGGGGTTCTGGTTGCGGATAAGGTGAAAATCCCCAGTGGGCTGCTGGCTTCCCTCCTGCATCCCTCCTGGAGATGTCCCAGGAGCAAGGACTCTGCTGGCATCACACTTCTGAAGCACGACACTGGATTTAAATTACAAATGTACACATCCTTGGACTGAGCAAATCTACCTCCAAAAATGCACTTCTCATTTACGCTTGTACATATACAATTGAAAAATCTACCAAGTACAAGGATAAAATTTAATTACTTCAAAGAGCTTGTAATAGTAAAGTCCTGGAAACCACTTTAATGTCCCTCAATAGAAGAACGGTAATGGGATAAAAGAAAACGATTGAATTCACATCGCATACCCCATACTAGCCTAAATTCCAAATGAATGCATATTTAAATGTAAAAAAAATAGAAAGTGCTAGAAAAACATGGAGTGGGGTGGATTTTCTAACTATGACACTAACTCCAGAAGCCGTGAAAGAAAGACTTACGAATTCCATGACGGAAACATCTTTAATAAAAACTTTTGCTATGTGTTTAAAAAAAATCAAAAGCCAACTGACATACCAGGAAAAATTTGGCAACTTAAATTATACAAAAAAAGCACTAACTTACATATTATAGTAAGAGCTCCTACATAGTTATAAAACCAACAACCAATCAAAAGGTATAAACGCAATAGTTTACAGAAAAAAATATAAATGTTTTAAAATATATATGTAGTCCATATATTTTGATAGGCCATATTTTAATTTTCATTCGGTTCCAAATATTTTAAATTCTATTATGGTTTCTTTTTGACCCATTGCTTGTTTAGCAGTGTGTGTGTGTGGGGTAATTTCTCTGTTAGTTTTCGTTTCTTAGATTAATTCCACTGTGATCACAGAACATCCATTACTATTTCACTTTTGAAATTTGCTGAGACTTGTTTTAAATTCCACCGTATGGTCTACACAGTATTGGTAAATGTTCCATATGCACTTGAAAACAATGTACAAGCTGTAGTTAGTGAATATTTCTATCTTAGTTAAATCATATTTGTTATTCATGATGCTCAAAGCACCCATATCCTCATTGATTAATCGCCTGCTTGTTCTACTGAAAATGTGTAGAAATATAACTGTTTGTTTAATTTCTCTTTTTATTTGAGCTAGTTTTAACCTTATGAATTTGAAACCACGTTCTTCGGTGCACATACATTTAGAATTTTGCAACAGCCACCTTCTTGTTGGATTGACCCTTTTATCTCTAGCAAGGCTTTTGCCTTAAAATTCACTTTGGGCCCTGGCCGGTTGGCTCAGCGGTAGAGCGTCGGCCTGGCGTACGGGGGACCCGGGTTTGATTTCCGGCCAGGGCACATGGGAGAAACGCCCATTTGCTTCTCCACCTCCCCCTCTCCTTCCTCTCTGTCTCTCTCTTCCCCTCCCGCAGCCAACGCTCCATTGGAGCAAAGATGGCCGGGGCGCTGGGGATGGCTCCTTGGCCTCTGCCCCAGGCGCTAGAGTGGCTCTGGTTGTGACAGAGTGATGCCCCGGAGGGGCAGAGCATCGCTCCCTGCTGGGAAGAGCGTCGCCCCCTGGTGGGCGTGCCGGGTGGATCCCGGTCGGTGCATGCAGGAGTCTGTCTGACTGTCTCTCCCCGTTTCCAGCTTCAGAAAAATACAAAAAAAAAAAAAAAAAAATTCACTTTGATATTGACACAGCCACACCATTTTCCTTTTGGCTCATGTCTCTTGGGTACATACTTTTTCACCCTTGCCTGTACAACGTTTCCGCATCTTTATATTGAACCTATGTTTCTTGTAAGATGCATACTGTTAGATTTTGACTGTTTTTGACTCTGAAAACCTTTATCTTTTATTGGAATAGCGTTCCATGTAAAGCTAATATAATTAGGGATATATTTGAGCCTAACAAAATATATTTTGTTAATTGCAGGCTGGAGTTATAGAAAGATGATCCTGAATTAGTATGCTCAGCCCTTCTGAGAAAATGCAAGTACCTTACAAAACTTGACACCGACCTACTTCTCCTTTTTGTACTATTGTTGCCATGCTTTTAATTATGCATATTTAAAACCATTATTTTATCAGTTGTTTAACAAAATTTAACAGGTATTAGTTTTACCCACATATCAACCCCATTTTTATCCTTTCTAGTTCTCTTCATTCCTTTCTGAATGATCATATATATATATATATATATATATATATATATATATATATATTTTTTTTTTTTTTTTTTTTTTTTTCCTGACTGAAGAACTCTTCAGTGTTTCCTTTAAGTTCAGGTCTGCGAGCAACACAATCTCTTTTTGTGCATCTGAAAATGTCTTCATTTCACTTTCGCTTCTGAAGGTTATTTTTATGGTTATACATTTTTACAATATGTTTTTTCTCTTTCAGCACTTTAAAGATTCCATTTATTATCTTCTGACTTTTATCCTATCTATTAAAATGTCAACTATAAGTCCTTGTCACTCCTCTGAAGATAATGTGGTTTCCTTCTCTACTTTTAAGATTTTTTTTTCTTTGTCTTTAGTTTTCCTATTATGTACTTCGGTACAATAGTTTTTGTATTTCTCCTGGTTAAGGTTCATAGGGTTTCCCAAAGAAAGAACTGCCTGACATTTTGCCTCAAAGCATATTAGCCAACTCCTAAGATAGAAATTCACAAATGGTTTGGTATTTTCATTGATGTTGGAAATTTTTCAGTTACTAACTCTTCAGATATTCCTTCTGCCCAATTCTCTTTCAGCTATTCTTTGGATTCTCCAATTATTTATACTTTTTATATAATGTTACAGACTTTTAAATTACATCTTTCTGTATTTTCTATCATTTTCTCTTGTTTCAATCTCAGTATTTTCTCTCATTTGTCTTCCAGTTCCTTTATCCCATTTTGTCTGATTTGCTGTTAAACCTATTCCTATTTATCAATTTCAGTAATTGCTTTTCATTTCCAGAATTTTAATTTGCATCTTTGTTAAAAAAAAAAAAAAAAAGGATTCCAGACCTCTGGTAAGTTTTTCTATCTTTTCCTCTATTTCCATGAACATCATCTTTTTTTTTGGACAGAGACATAGAGAGTCAGATAGGGACAGACAGACAGCAAGGGAGAAAGATGAGAAGCATCAATTCTTCATTGCGGTATTTTAATTGTTCATTGATTGCTTGTTCATTGATTGCTTTCTCATATGTGCCTTGACCAGGGGGCTACAGCAGAGCGACTGACCCCTCGCTCAAGCCAGTGACCTTGGGCTTCAAGCCAGTGACCCCATGCTCAAGCTGGTGAGCCTGCTCTCAAGCCGGTGACCTCTGGGTTTCGAACCTGGGTCCTCTACATCCCAGTCCAATGCTCTATCCACTATGCCACCGCTTGGTCAGGCTTCCCTGAACATCTTTAATCATGTTCGTTTGAAGTCATTTCTTGTAACTTATAGTTAACTTTGGGGTCTGTTTCCATTGTCTACATTTTCTATCAATTTTGGTCATTTGACCCCATTTCCTGTAGTTTAGTTATTTTTGATTCACAGAGGCCTTACTTGTATTTTGCCAGTTAGGTACCATACGGATCAAGATCTTAATTCAGTCAGAGATGTTTCATGCATATCTCCTTACTTCTAGGGCATGTTTCTTTAAGAGTCTCATTGGAAGCCACACATTCTCACCTGGACTCCTCTTCCTCCACAGGCCCTGAGCTCCTATCTTTGTCTCTGAGGCATTGTGAGTCTGACAGTCTCTGATTTTAATCTCCGATTAAATTTTTATCTTCTCACCACTTAGAAACAAAGATATCTTAAACTTACATATTTATAACTTAGGAGTTGGTGAATGCCTTGGGGTAAAATTTCATGCAATCTTTTTTTTTTTCATGCAATCTTTTTTCTTGAGATAGTCACCCTTCAAGTTCAGGTTTACTTGAAAGCTTTTAACTTTAATTTTGTACATTCATCCCAGTACGAATACCACAAGTTCAAAGCCATTGCTTGCTATTTAACCTCTATACTTGTTACGGTAAATTCTCTAGATATAAAATGTGGTGGCAAATCAGGCTTACTTCAATGCACTAATCCTTTGGACCCTCAAGTCTTAGTTATCACAGCTACTCTCCAATGCCTTCAAACAACTGAATTTTCTACTTTTCAACCAGATTTTATAGTTCTTTGTGATGGAAGTTTAATCATACAAAATTGTTCCATTTATCCAGAAGTAGATGTCTAAAGGAGTTATTTTTAAAACAAGAACCCAAAGTTAAAATATAAAACAAAAAGAACAATCAGTGGATATAATCATATCAATATTAAGAATTTCTTCAACAAAGGACACCACAGATAACGTTAACCGATAGGTGGAAGAATGAGAGGCCATATGTCCAACCTCTAAAACTAACAAACAGCTGAGACCTAGGACACAACACGGTAGGAGACCCAGTATAAAGAAATGAGCAAAATGCTGAATAAACAATGCATAGAAAGGTCAACGAAATCACAAGTTTATGAAGAGGTATTCAATTTAATGAGTGATTTGAGAAATGTAAATAAAAATGATAAATGTTTTACCACTTTATAATAATCAAAATAGTTAAAATTAGAAAAATCAGGTAGATAATGATGAAAATTTGGGGAAGAAAGAAACTTTGACACTGCTGGTGGGAGGGTTGGAATAAGCATTTAGAAATAACCAAGCAATCTTGTTTCAAAAAATACGTTCTAGGGAAATTCACACAGGTCTATAAGGAGACATGCACGAGGGTGTTTATGTCAGCAATGTTTGAGGATTAGGGGTGGGGAGACGTTGTCAGTGTCCACCACTAAGGAAATAAGAGTAAACTTAGGTGGATGCATATGACAGAATGCGCCGTGGCAACCTACGGAGGAGAGGCACCTTTAGCAATTGTTCAGAACCTTAAAAACATAACGCAGGGCGAAAAAAGTAAGATGTATAAAAATAGCTATAGCAGCACGTTAATATTCAAGGACGTTTTAAAAACATAAATACATAATCAATACAGTTCTGCAGCGTGCTTAAGCTCAGACTCTGCGTACAGGTTGCCTGGGTTGAGCCCTCACTCTGCCATGTACTAAGTGTGTGATCTTAGGGAAGTGACAACATATCTGTGCCTCAGCTGCTGCTTCTCTTAAATAAAAACAAGGACTTATAGCTTGGTTGGGAGGATTAAAAAAGATAATGGAGGCCCTGGCCGGGCAGTTCAGTTGGTTAGAGTGCTGACCTGAAACACCAAGGTTGCGAGTTCAATCTTTGTTCAGGGCACATACAAGAAGAAACCAGTGAATGCACAACTAAGTGGAACAACAAATGAATGTTTCTCTCTCTCTCTCTCTCTAATAAGTCATTATATAAAAAAATAATGTAGGTAAAAGTATAAAGTGCTTAGAACAAGGCCTTGGTCAATTCAGTTAGTTAGCAAGAATTACAGGTACTCCTTGACCTATAGTTTATAAGTTACATCCCTATAAACCCATTGTAAGTTGAAAATACCATACGTCAAATATGCCTTTAATACACCTCACCTACCAAACATTATAGCTTAGCCTTGCCTACCTTAAATGTGTTCAGAACATTTACATTAGCTTATGTTTGGGCAATATCTTTTATTTTATTTTTTTCATTGATTTGAGGGGGTAGAAAGAGGGAGAGAGAGAGAGGAGAGCATCAATTCATTCTACTTAGTTGTTCCAGTTAGTTGTGTGTTCATTGATTGCTTCTTGTACATGCCCTGACTGAGGACTGAACCCATGACCTGGGCACTCTGGGAGGGTGCTTTATCCAATGAACTACCCAGCTGGGCAATTTGCTAAGTTTCATCTCAAGAGTAACTACCTTCCACTTCTACCAGAAGCAGAAGATGCACATGGGTGTTTTGTACACATGATGGAATGTGAAAACACAAAACACAATACCCCAAAACTCCGGCAGCACAGTACACTATAGTATTGAATGCTTACCCTCCTGATCGCGTGGCTGAGCAGGGGCTGAGGCTCGCTGCCTCTGCTCAGCATCAGGAGAGAGCAGTGTACTGCGTATCACTAGCCCCAGGAAAGATAAAACTTCAAAGTACAGTTCCAACTGAATGACTGTGCATTGCTTTCATACCATCATAAAGTAAAAAAACAAAACAAACACCTTAATTCAAATCACTGTTAAGTTGGGGACCACCTGTATGATTTTTAAAGACTTAATACACACTTTTGGAGTGGGTATATATAGTTAGGATGAAAATGGGGAAGTGAGGATGGAGATAAAAATAATGAAATCAATCAGTGGAGACGGACCGTTTGTGGGCTGATAGCAATGGTAGGCTTCGAAGTGATAAGAATAAATAAAGTCAGCTTTCTGAGCCTGAACCCCCCGCTAAACATGAAAAAGTTGAACTGAAAACAGAAGAAGGCTCTGGGGCATGGACTAGCCATGCCTGAGTAGTAACTGTCACCACCTTCTGAGAGGAGCTCAGATTCTAAACGAAAACCTCACTGATGTAACATGTCTGTGGTGTTGAACAGCCTGCTGAGTAAATTCGTGTAATAATTTGCCTGCTGTATCTGATTGTCATTCTTTAAAAACTAACTTCTGTTTATCAGTTAATTAATAATTATAAATTAGTCAATTACTTAATAAGTCCCAGTTGAGAATCTGTTATGTTTGTAAACACTTGCCACCCTCTTTCTGATCTTTGAACTGTGCTCATGAAGAAATTATATAACAATTTGGTACCTGCCTCCCAGCATCCTTGAAATAGAGGGAGAGAATGCACATTAATGGCTTCCCTTGGAGGTGATCACACTGAAATAGTGAAATAAACAAGATACAGGCCCTGGCTGGGTTGATCAGTTGGTTAGAACATCATCCCCATATGCCAAGATTGTGGGTTCGATCCCTGGCCAGGGCACATACAAGAATCAACCAATGACTGCATAGATAAGTGGAACAACAAATTGATGTCTTCTCTCTTTCTCTCTCTCTCCCTCCGCCCTTTCTCAAAATCAATTTAAAAAAGAAATAAACAAGACACGCAAATGACACAGTGAAGTACTGTGACAAGGCAGAACACAATGAGTATAAAAACTAGTAGTACGGAACAGAAGTGCTCCCGGAGTTCAGAGACTGTAACAGGTGAAGCCCTGGGCTGCTTAAATGATGCATCCATTAAGAGGACTTCTGCCGAGGGGAGGCACAGGGTCAAGGCCCCTTGGGAAAGGACACTGGTGGAAGACACGGTGTTAACTTTGTAGATCAGTTAGGTAGTTCAGGTTCCAAAAGCAATTTTGAAATTAGTAGACTCTATACGAAAATGATAGACGCCGTGTTCATTTTCTTTTTAATTAGCTGGATAACACAACAAAGAAAAAAGTCCCTCTCAAGCAGGGAAATCAGGGCGTCTTCAGACATTTCTATTTTTGTCTGTTTCCAAAGAACTTGAGTAACAAAATCCAATTCATATAAAAATAGTGATGCCGGTAAAGGTAGCCTGAATTTATATGTATCTTACATCCAGAGGGCCCCAAGAACCTTTGATACAAGCACAAATTTTTCTCTACTGGTCTTAATGAGGCAAGCTCTGAAAGAACTATTTTTTTTTCCCCCTGAGATGGAAAATAGGCTTTAAAGCAGAGGGGCTGTTCCTGGTGCGGACTAGAGCATTGTGTGATGGCAAGGAAACTTCTAGTCTGCAGTAATCTGAAAACTGCAGCTAAAACGATATCTGCCCCCCACTGGTATCTATTACTCGTTATCCCCTTGCTAGGACTTTTATGTTCATTAGAGTCATCCCCCCTTATCCACAGGAAATATGTCCCAAGACCCCCAGTGGATGTCTGAAACTGCAGATAGTACCCCACTCTATGTATACTGTTTTTTCCCATCCATGCATTCCTATGATAAAGTTTAATTTATAAATTAGGCACAGGAAGAGATGAATAACAACAACTAATCACAACATAGGACGATTGTAACAATATATTGTATTAAATGTTACGTGAATAAGACTTGATTAAGTAACATAAGGATTAGTTGAACACAAGCACTGTGATTTCATGACAGTCAATCTGATAACCAAGGTGGCTACTGAGTGACTCATGGGTGGGGGGTGTCTACAGTGTGGATTCATGGAGCAAGGGATGATTCACGTCCCAGGCAGAACAGAGCGGGACGGCAAGGGATTTCATCACACTACTCAGAACAGAACAGTGTGCGATTTAAAATTTATGGATTGTTTATTTCTGGAATTTTCCATTTAATATTTTTTGTTTTGCAGTTGACCGCAGGTAACTAAAACTGTGGAAAACAAAACTGTGGATGAGGGAGGATGACTGTATCTCAGTTAATGCGACTACACCATGAAACCAGTCAGGTTTATGGACGGGGATTGAGGATCATGAAGATTAAGCACCTTATTGAAGTTACAATACATACGATAAGAATTAGATCAGGGCCCTGGCGGGTTGGCTCAGTGGTAGAGAGTCGGCCTGGCATGCGATTCTCAGCAAGGGCACACAGGAGAAGCGCCCATCTGCTTCTCCACCCCTCCCCCTCTCCTTCCTCTCTGTCTCTCTCTTCCCCTCCCGCAGCCAGGGCTCCACTGGAGCAGGGTTGGCCTGGGCGCTGAGGATGGCTCCATGGCCTCTGCCTCAGGTGCTAGAATGGCTCTGGTTGCAACGGAGCAACGCCCCAGATGGGCAGAGCATCGCCTCCTGGTGGGCATGCTGGGTGGATCCTGGTCGGGCGCATGCAGTAGTCTGTCTCCCCGTTTCCAACTTCAGAAAAAAATACAAAAAAAAAAAAAAAAAAAAAGAATTAGACCAGGAACTAAAGCTTGAGACTCTGACCAATTTTCCTGTGCCATAGTCTTTGGAATTCCTAAAAATGTCATTAAAGTTAAAAGTAAAAAAAAAATAATACTGTAGCTATTTTTTCCTCTAAAAATTTCAACCGAAATTAGGCTGTCTTTCAATGCTATTCCCGTGACGCAGTTATATTCAGAAAAACTGCCAGGTAGGAACGCCTCATACCTAATTCACATTCACCCCTTTTGGTGACTGTTGGGATTACCAATCTCTTGCTGTTAACATGTTACTTGTTCTAAGGACCACTATTTAGACAGACTCGGCTAGCTTTTGCCAATGATTCTTGGCAGTTTCTAGGCCCCACTGCTAATGTTGCCTTATGGATCTGTGCCCTCTCTCTTTCCTCCCTACCTCTGAATCTGCTCGTCCTTAGGTTTGGGTAAAAGTATCCCCTCTTCCAAGAAAAACTGCAGCTCACTCATAGGATTCTTGCTTTCCTCTCTATTTAAGACTGATTTAGAAGGAAGACAGGAAGGAATAGATGTGTGGATGAGTTTAAGATAGCTAGTGTCAAAGCAAGCCTCCTGGACTCATGAGAGGAAGGCCAAAGGAGTCCTGAGCAACACAGAGAGAGAGGCTTAGCGAGGTGCCCGTGCCTTCCTGTTCTCCTTTCCAGGCAGGTGGGGCTGAGGGCAGGTCCAGGGAGCGCTGGCACCTTCACTGGCGGACTGGCTCCAAGGTCTGCCCGGGTGAGAAGTCTGCCACACTCACGAGTGACGTGGTAGTGGGGCACGGCAGGAAGGGGCATGCAGAGTCAGCCCTGAGGGAGGTGGCAGGCCTCACGGTGGTGACTTGGCAAGGGTTCCAGGGAAGGTGTGAACACCTGCAGAGAAGGGGTTGTTCTCTTGCATGGACTCTGCTACGAGTTGGGGGGAAGAGGGCCAGGCAGCAAAGGTTCCTCTGTGGGGCACACGGCAAGTGAAAGCTGACTTGAGGGGTCTTCCAAATGTTCAATGTCGATGTCCCTCCTGTGAGGTCGGGGAACTGATGGCTCTCTGGAGGGAGTCATTGCCGACGCTATTCTGGACTCTGTTAGAGTTGGTTTCCTATGTATCGTCTGCCATTATGACAGTGTGGCCTGGACTGACGGACATGAATATGACCCACATTCAGAGACAGGAAGCCGTTCCCTGACTGGAGAGGAAGCGCTGGATCGATAAAGCGCCCACTGGTGTTACCATGCAACCCAGGCCTGGGCGCATAGGGATCCTGGATGTGACCTGCATCAACTCCATCTTCACAGATGAGGAAACTGAGGCAGAGGGCGAGTTCAAGGGCACACATGAACAGGTAGAAGGGTTGAGAATAGGACCCAGGTTTCTGACTCCAATGAGGACACACTTCTGTTTAAACTCACAGCGGCTTCCCACCACAAGAATGGCATCTAAGCTCCGTGTGGTGGCCTGGACACACCCACCCATCTGCCCAGCTCACCTGCCCACCTAACTACGTGCCAGCCTCTCTGGCTTTGTGGCTGTTCCAGGAACACATCAAGTTGTATTGTATCTACCTTAGGACTTCACATTTGCTGTTCCTGCTGCACAAAATGCCATTCCCTCCATCAAGCCGGCTCCACCCTCTCATTCCTCTCTCAGCCATTCTCTTCCTCCAGGAAGCCCACCCTCACCAGCCATCCCCAACGTGCCCCCAGTCTCTGCCCTGTCATCCTGTTTTCTTTCCACCATGGCACTCATCAGTAAAGGGCATTTCCTTGTTTATCATTTGTCTCTCTGTCTCATTCACTGCCCATGCCCGACACCCGCCCGGCACACAGTGGGCTCTTACTAACTATGGGTTTACTCGCTCTGTGAGAGGTGACAAGCGTGGCTGTCCCTGGGGCACAGCACACCTTTCCTGGATGGCACTCTGGGTTTGATCAAAGGGCTCTCCACCAGGCCATTTCGGGAAAACACTTCACTTCCAGTGAAGAACAGCAGAAAGAAGGCTTTTCGGCTTCCTAGAAAACTCAGTGAGCAGTTTAGTTTGTTATAGCATCTCAAAATAGAGATGGACTCTGGACTTGGAGGTGTCTCATACCATTACTAAGGCCGGTACAATAAGCTGAGAAGCCAGCAGCTTTGGCTCACTGACTTGCTCTCACTGCTTCACCCTGAGCCAGCGTTCGTAATCAAAGCACTTGACTTTGAAACGCAGTCAAGTGACCTGAACAATTGTGGATCTTCTTCTTTCTCTGTTTTTTTTTTTTTTTCTTTTTCTTTTTTTTTTCTCTGTGCTCTAGATTGTCAAACCTTTGCAGCCTTCTCCTTCCACCCCCGGAGGGGAAGACTCAACCTGTCAATCTCTTGCCTAAACTCACAGACACAGCTCCTGGCTGCAGAGGGAGAACCAGAGCGGGACCACCCCAGAACGGAGTCAGCTTGCTGGGGCATTTCGAAAGGAAATGATTGCTTGCTGAAGCATGAAAAATGAACAGCCTAGCCATTCCAACAGCTTCCTCCTCGTGCCTCAATCCAGTCGCGGGTCTGCTGAATTGGACGTGCTGACTGCAACTGCGAAATTGAAGAAGTCAGAAGCTACTTGGCAGCGCCTCCCTTGCGCCATGAAATCTTCCTGCTCGGGGTCTCCACACTCTTGGCTGCACCCGAGGCCTCAGCATTCTCCCAGTGGCCTCCCACAAGTAACCACAATCATTTCGTCACCTAGACGTCTCTGCCTTTCACCCCCTGCCTCCATCTGCACGAGACCCTATCAGCCCTCACCTGCATGCACTATTACAGGATCGTCCTTAGTGGAGCTCCAGGCTCCGCACCGTCCACCTTACACAACCTGCCAGATTAGTCTTTCTAAAACCAAGTCTCCATCATGCGCTTGTCAGCTCAGCACTGTGGGTTCCCAGCATCCTTTTTACCTTCACATTTAAAGTCCACCAGAACCTCTGCAGTCGCTACTCATCCTTCCAGTCATCTCTAATAGTCTTCTTGGATACCTCTAGTGGCAGGAAGCGCTTCCCACTCCATGCTTCTTTGATTCTCAGTCCTCCATATTTTCTACTCTGAGTTACTGGTGCCATTGGCTTATCTCCTCTACTTTGCTGCTCACCAATGTATCCTCCACACAGCCTGTTCCCTGCCTTGTTTAAGTAAATGCCATCAACACACACTGGTGTTAGGAAAGTGGATTATTTCAAAAGGGTTAAATATCACTCTAGGCCCCTGGTCAGCAAACTGAGGCTTGCGAGCCACATGCGGCTCTTTGGCCCCTTGAGTGTGGCTCTTCCACAAAATACCACATGCGGGTGCTACCTCAATAAGGAATGTACCTACCTATATATAAGTATTTATAGTTTAAGTTTAAAAAACTTGGCTCTCAAAAATTTCAATCATTGTACTATTGATATTTGGCTTTGTTGACTAATGAGTTTGCTGACCACTGCTCTAGGCCAATAAAATAACTGTATCATTGGCAGACGAAAAGATATGATTGTCTCTTTCTTCTCCTTTATATATTGTCAAGGATTTTCTGAAATGTCTATTTTTATTTTTACTATATATTATTCTTTTTGTAGTACTTTTAGCTTTCTAAGGTGTTTTCACATCTGTTATGGCATTTTATCCACATAATAATTCTTCTACAATATGTACAAAAGTGTTTTAAATAATTATAAATAAAATTTGCAAAGAAATAACTATATAGTGAGTGCTGTTTAAGTGCGAGGCATTTTGCTGGGTACCAAGTGTCCAATGATTACTTTGCCTTGCAGGCTTAATACTGAGACTGACAAGTACAGGAACAATTTTCATACCATGTAGGAAATGTTCTGACGGGGGTGGACATGTATTTCTATAGGGGTACATAGAGGGGACACTTCTCCTAGAGGAAATGAAAGTTTGGGACAGTCTTAAAAGAGAAGGGGGAGCTAGCCAGACAGGTGGGAGTTGGCAGTGCAGAAAAGAACCCAACTCAGGCACAGAGGTAAAAGAACCTGGCTTATTGGAATAACTGCACTTAGTTCATTATCACTAGAGAAAAAGGGTAAAATGGGAATGGAGAGTGATTGCTATTATATTTAGGGCAGTTATTATCATTAAAAAAATTTTTTTTGTCTACTATGTTACTCTGTCTTCAGAGAAAGGATTTAGCTCTCTTTCTTCTCCTGCCCCACCACACATATTCTCCATTTCCATTCTCCAAATATAGTTATACTGTGATCTTGCTTAGATCTATATTCAATATTTACACACTAATCAGAGCCTCACCAGCTGACCTACAGACTGAGAGCCTGAAAGAGATTATCACGGCTAACCCATAAGCATGTGAAGGAATAACTATACATATTGTACATGCCTTTGCGAGCTTGTGGTTGTTCATTATGCAGCAAAAACTGGCTGAGACAACATGTCTAAAATGACTTTATTTTACCCCCATGCCTTTTTGATCATTTGGCTGGGTATAGTAGGTTCAGTTGGAAATAAATTTCAAAATTTAAATGCATTACTTCATTGCCTTCTGTCAATACTTGAGAAATCCAAAATGATTCTGATTTCTGATCTTTTATGTTTAATTTTTTTGGTAAGATCTTTATTTTGCTTCCACTCTTCTAAAATTTTACAATTATGTGGCTTTGCGTTGATTTATTTTCATCTATTGTGCCAGGCATTAAGTGACTGTTTTCAATCAGGAAACTCATATCCTTTAGTTCTGGGAAATTTTCTTGGATTATTTTACTGGTGAGTATTTCCCTTCTGGTTTTGTTTCTCCCTAAAAAATCCATTATTAAGATGTGGTACTGCCCTGACTGTATAGATGAACTGATTAAAGCATTGCCCTGACATACGAAGGTTTCAGGTTCAACCCCCAGTCAAGACACATACAAGAATCAACCAATGAATGCATAAATAAGTGGAACAACAAACTAGTGTTTCTCTCTCTAAAAAAATTAAAAAATCAGCTAGAGAACCTCCTAGACTGGTTCTCTAATTTAAAAAAAAAATTTTTTTTTGCCTTTTTTCTACATCTTTGATTTTTGGTCTATTTTTGGGGAAGAGTTCCCCAATTATATTTCTGTTTCTTCTGCTTCTTTATTTTTGCAGTCGTATTTCAAAGGCTTTAATAGTTCTTACTGTTCTCTGAATTTTCCCTTAGAAATAGCATCATGTTCCTGTTTCATGGTTACAATATCCTTTCTTGTCTCTCTAAGGATATTCATAATCATTAAAAAGTTTTTTCCATTATTTTTTTTGAGAGAGAGAGGGACAAAGGGGGGGGGGGGTAGAGAGAGAAGCACCAACTCATTGTTTTACTTAGTTATTATCAGTGCACTCACTGACTTCCTGCCCTAACTGGGGGGGGGGTGAACCCATCATTTCTGGTGGGTTCAACACCCTCCACACTAAGCCACCCAGTCAGGGTGATTTTTTAACTTTTCCTCTCCTTGCACAAACTATTTTCTCCAGGTTAAATATTCCTTCTTTATTTGTTTTGGTCTCTATTTTTCAGGTTTGAAGATATTCACAGAGGAATGGCAATCCTTGGTTGTCTACCCATACTGAAGAGTGAAAAGCTAACAGTGATGGTAAACTTCAAGCCCTTTGGTGGCATATGTCAACTGCTGTTTACAGATGGTGATCTGGCTAGGACATTTGTTTGTGGAATATTTGATGTATCCATAGGTTTTTCTTCTTGTACTGGACATATTCTCCTCCTAGGATCTCAGCATCCAATCAATATGTACTTAATAAATTTAAAGTATCTCTTTTCAATAGAGTATTCCCACCCTCTACTCTGCCTAGTGTCTTCCAGTCTCAGACAGTCTATTTTATTGCTTTATAATAACTGTTAGGAAAGTTATTATTAGTCTCAAATTTACAATGTGGAAACTGAGACTCAAAGAAAGGAGGTGACTTATGAAAGTGACTTGGTATTTTTCATTAATTTTGTGAATTTTTCAGTTAGTGGCTCTTCAGATATTGCTTCTGTCCAATTCATTCTCAAGTCTCCTTTGGATACTCCAATTACCTACATGTTACAAACTCTTAAATTATGTCTTCTGTATTTTCTATCATTTTTCTCTTGCTTCAATGAGAACATATAAATCTGAACAATAAAGATAAGCAACATTTAATAGGATAGCCAGCTAATATTCTAGGTATTTTGCAGTTAACCGCACTACAACCTGCAGAGACGGGCTGTATTAGCACCTTGCTTTCACACTTGAGGACACAGAAGCTCAGAGGAGCAAAATAACTTGCACAAGGTTATGGGTTAGCGTAGACAACTAGAAGATGTTGGCATTAGCATTCTGCATCTAGTCCCTTTGTTAGAACTTTTATGGGACCAAGCACTTGCATTTCTTTTATCTTAACAACTCTGAGAGCCAGGACAGAGGAACATATTTGGAAATTAAGGTTCTGAAATCCACCGTGGCTTGTTCGTGGCCACGTACCCCATTTGCTGGCCAGCACAGTGCCTCAGCAGCCTCGGAAACCCTGCCTGTTGTCTGTGAGGAGAAGTCTGGGCTTCCTCTCCAGCTGTGAGAAGAGAAGCCTTCCTATAAAGCAGACACCCAGAGAGTAGAAGCAGGAACACCCTAGAATCTTCTTTAGAGATGATGATGATGGAAATTAATGCCTTACATGCTAACAATTTTAATTATTTTCAGTACACTTCTATAGCTAGTATTATGTCTACTCTTTACAATGTCTTTAGGTAGTGGCTATGGAAAGTGGATTTTAAAACATATTTGGTTAGACAGGAAACTGAGATGTAGGTTTCATAACTTGCTGAATGAGTTTATCTTTCAGTGAGCGAGGCAGGTAATGAATTAATAAAAATCTTTTTTTTTTAATTTTTAAGGCAGGATAAGGGGAGGATAAGAAGGCCATGGGAGGGAAAGGAGATGCTACTTCATACAGAGTAGTCAGCAAAAATCTCTCTACTATGTGGCCAGAGATCTGAAGAGAACAAGGAAATAAGCCCTTAGGTGTTTGAGGGAAGGATTTTCCAACTAGAGGAAATGCAAGTGCAAAGGCCCTGAGGCAGGTATCCTCTTGGTGTGTTTGAGAAGCAGCAAGAAAGCCACTGTGGGCTGCAGCAGAGTGACCGTGAGAGTAGAAGGAAAGGCAGCAAAGGGCTTTGGTTTTTAAACAGACTAAAAGGGGGAGCAAAACAGTGACATGATCTGTCTCACAATATAACATGATGACTCTGGTTGGGTTGGTGAAGGGGAGGCCAGCAAGGGCAGAAGCCGGAAGACCAGTGAGGAGGCTATTTCAGTAGACCAGGCAAGAGACCATGGTGGCTTGGACCCGGAGGAGATAGGAGAAGTGCCCAGAGTCTGGATTTGTTTGATAGAACCTGCTGATGGGTTGGATGTGGTGTGTTGAGACAAAAGCATCAGTGAGGATGTTACTGGAGTCTGGAGGAGGAGTCCAGGGGAAACGTCTAGATGTATAAATTTGGGAGCCTTCAGCATACTGAGGAATCTAAATCGGCGGTCATGGGTGAGGCCCACAATTAAATGAACCCAAGAGCAAGAAGAGTCAGGGCCTTCTGAGGTTCAGCAATGCGGGGTGAGGAGGACTCAGCAAAGGAGATGAAGAAGAATGTGACGGAACAGAAGACAAGTCCTGGAAGCCACGTAAGGGGAGTGGTTCCAGGAGGGCAGCATGGCCGACTGTGCCACGGCTGCCGAGAGGCCAAGAATTGACTGCTGCATTTAGCAACATCGAAGTCACCAGTGACCTTGACTAGGGCTGCTTGCGGAGCTGCAGGAATGGAAGTCTAGCCAATCAGAGTGAATTCAGGAGTCAACGGGCAAAGAGAGAATCATGGCAGTGAGTGAGCACAGACTACTCTTTGGAAAGTTCGAGAAGAGAAGGGAAATGCGTTATAAGCTGGAGGGGGCAGAGGAGGGATCAGAGTTTTGTTTCTTGCTGGCTAGAATGAGAGCTGTCTTTGTGCATTTCTATCCTAATGGGAATGGAGAGGGAGAGGCTGAAGAATATCTCGCGTGTTCTTTTCTTTAAGCCTCAAAATGCTCAATGAGACAGATGCAGTTCCTTTTTCATTGTTTTTTTTATTGTTTATTTTTAGAGAGAGAGAAAGGGAGAAAGAGAAAGGGAGAGAGAAAGAAAGACAGGAACACTGATCTGTCCCTATATGTGCTGAGTGGGGATCGAACCGGCAGCCCCTGTGCTCAGGCCGACGCTCTAACCAACTGAGCTATCCGGCCAGAGCAGGCACAGTTCCTTTTTTATGAGTGACGATTGCATGTGAGGGAACTTAGAGACCACATAGTAAAGGGTGCGGCTGAGGTTCGAACCCAGGTCTGTTGGACCCCAACAGCAGCTCTTTCCTTACTGTCCTGCATGGGGAATGGGACATGCACTTGGGTTCCTTCGATTCCCAAATCAGTTTTGGGCCAGGATATGGGATGGACTGAAAGGGCTGAGGGTACCCAGGCTCAACAGGCCATGATGCTCCGGAACTCAGGAGGGGCGCCTGTGCTGGGAGACAGATTCTAGTACGAACTTGAATATGATGCACTTAAGGCCAAGTGTGGAGATAATCGCCCCCCAGGGAGAGAGTCAGAAATATGACATATTTCAGGAGGGCCTAGGGGCTCAGGATGGAAAGGCACCAGTGGTCCCAGCTGATCCCAGAGCAGGCAGCTTCGGTGAAAGCCCCCAACCTAGAATGCACAGTTCGAGCCTTCTACGTACTTCTTCTGAAATGTCCATAGCAAAACAGAACCCCTCTTGTGATAGATGGTGTGACTAAAGCACTGTGCCTGCTGTGGGGGCGGAGCTGCCACCACGGCCCAGACTGCAGAGTCAGTGTCTGAAAATTTTATGATTCTGTGTTATTCTCATTCAAAGTCTTGATTGAACTTAGCAACGCAGACACAGAAAGCCAGGAACATCTACATTTTATTTTTTGATAGTCAGTCCCTTCATCTCCCTTTGTGGGAGCGCTAGGAATTGGTGGAGAGTGGGGAAAGCTAAATGAGAGACCGAGAGAGACACTGAAATTAATCATCTTTTTATCTCGGTGAAGGTTGAGGTCTGGACACTGGAGCAATCTAGCAGCCACTGGGCTTTGAGTGACAGTCCTTTTCCATTGCTGTGAAAGATTCTGACTTGCTCATTTTGGTAAGGTTAATAGGAGGAGGAGGGTGGGACTGGGCTCTTTGATTTATGATTAAACGTCCTGTTTTTCTTAAATACAAAAACATTTACCATTATTGATTCTGAAAAGGTGAAAACATGAAGAAATCTGGTCTAAAAGCATAGCAAGTAAAACAAAAGTTTTGAAACATGAACAGTCTTTTGCAGTAGGAAACTCGGGAATTAATATTTCACCCTACAAAAACTCAAACCCCAACATGATTCTGCTCCCAAACCCTGACCTTCATCCTCAGTCCCACCACCAGGCCCTCAGCCTGCTGTCACCTGTACTGATTACAGCCTACCTGAGATGCCTCCCTCAGCTTACAAATCTCTGGCCTCTGATGATGTAACTTCAGTTCTTGAGCATGTGAACACAATTTCCAGGAGGTAAGTTAGACAGAAATGAGCCGGTCGATACCCTGGATTTTTGTTGTTGTTCATTTTTATTTTTTGAACGAGGGGGAAAAGAAGGTCAGTTCTCACTTTAAGACTGGAAAGTTTTTCTTTCCATCTACCATGGTACCTTTGGTGTCTGCCTGGGAAGTTTGAGATTGCACTGACCTATGTTTGTATCACTGTACCCTGTACCTCCTGCAGTAGCTCGTCTTTCTCAGCGCTGTGTAATACCCCAAGGACTGAGCACGCCCAAATTTCTTTCCTTGCTCCTTTGGATGGGTATCAGGGCTGTCTCTAGTTCAGAGCTCAGACAGAGCTGCTCTTAATACCAGCACTCACGGGTCCTGGGGCTCTTTGTGGTCTCTGCGTACACCACGAGAGCTGATCGTGAGGATGGGTAAGCACAGCATTAGGAGACAGTACCAAAGAATTTTCCAAAACATATATTCCCGCACTTGCAGGATATGAGAGATCTGGCTGCTCTGTGTCCTTGCCAACATATAATATTGCCACCCTTTTTTCATTTTAACCATGCAAATAAGTGTGTAGTGGTATTTCATTAGGATTTCTTTGATTCATCAACACTTTTATTTAACTGTTTAAATAAAATTCTCAAACTTATCTTTCTCTTTGTTAGATGAAAAAAGAGGAAGGAAGGAAGGGAGGAAGGAAGGAAGGAAGGAAGGGAGGGAGGGAGGGAGGGAGGGAGGGAGGGAGGGAGGGAGGGAGGAAGGAAGGAAGGAAGGAAGGAATATATATGCTGACAGTGCCCCATTTGCCATCCCCCAACCCATCTTTGCCTCTCTCCTCCCTGGGCCCTGAGATGCTAATTTCTGAGGGTTACAAATCCTAGACAACCTTGCTACTGGCTTCTGGTTGGGTTAGGCCAATGGGAGACAGAGGCAGGAAAGCTGAGGGCAGTAGCGAGAGAGGCTGGAGTATTTCCCTCCCGCTCACTTCCTGATAGGGCTGTGCTACTCTGGCAGGGCAGTCTAACCCAGGGGGCACCTCTTACAGCTCTGAGGAGTTCTAGTAACCCTTTCCCTTCAGTCCCTGGTGGAGGTTGGTGGGAACATCTTCCAGCTATGTTAGTCGTGGGAACCTCATAATCTCTTATTTGTTCCTTTAACCTGCCTACACCATGCAAACAGTCTCTTCATTAATGCCTCTTGATTTGTATCTGGGTGCACTCTATTTCCTTATAAAATTCTAATACAAAATGCAAGTGACGGAGAGGGAAATTATTTATATTATAGCAATAACCTTAAGCAAATCATAACATGCACAAAATATTAATGCTAGTAGAAGCAAATTACCCAGAACAAACCTCATGACCAACACTGCCTCTATACTGGGGAACTTCTAGCCAAGACCAGTCTGTGCTTGCTACCTATGTCTGGATGGATATTCTAGAAGATATAAAGACGGAATATGTCCCCTCACTTAACCCTTTACATTGGTGAGATCAGGGACTCAGAAGAATGAGATGGACTAGGAAGATTTCAAATGCCACTAGAAAACTTTCCTTATTGAACGGCTTTTCAAAATTCTAGCTTGAGTGCTTTGAAAAAAAGATTTCTCTTCTCTATCTTATCTACAACTTGCTGAAAGTTTAAAATCAGTTTTATCTTCAGTGTGTCATGGCAAATGTGGGTCTCCCCCTTCGAGTGCCTGATCTGTCAGGGATCACCAGGCAAGAACATAAAAAGGACAAACCCTGATGAGGTGAACAGAGTGACAAGGAAAAGTGAATTCAGAAGAGATCAGCAGAGATCGCATCAACTCTACACTTAATCAAATTTCTAGTAACCTTGAAAGATTCAGGTACCATAAATTCTTATATGAGGATCGACGTTTGGCTTTCAAATACTATAACAAGGACAGGTCTAGACACAGGTATCCAATGTCTGAAAGTGGTATTAAAGTTTTGAAATCTCATATACTAGGGAAACCTAGAAAGTTTACTCTTCCCAGTGTCACAAATGAAGGTCACCTGTCCCAAACAGTAAGTTACTTTTCTCCCCTCCTCTCTTCATCTGCAAATACCATTCCCTTTCCCTTACCTTCTGCACACATGCTAAAGTATTTGAGATCTGTCTTTATATATAGTCCTTTGTAACAACAGTTATAAATAAATAACACTGTGGAGCACTCCTATATGTTCTAAATGCTTTGCCTACATTAACTCATACAATCTGGATAACAACACCATAAGGAATCAACATTTTGCAAATATCAATAAGAAACTTGCTCCTTCCTTTCCTTCTTCCCTCCCTCACTCCCCCTCCCTTCTTTCCCCCTCCCTCCCTCCCTCCCTCCTTCCTTTCTTCCTCCCTCCTTTCCTTCCTTCCTTCCTTCCTTCCTTCCTTCCTTCCTTCCTTCCTTCCTTCCTCCCTCCCTCCCTCCCTCCCTCCCTTCCTTCTTTCCTACCATGTGATAGGCACTGAGCTACAAAGCAAGGACAAGAAAGTTATGGAGACTAAACACACTGAATTTAGGATTAAGTCCTTGACAACTCAAAAGTGTTTCCATTAGACAGAAAATGACAAATACTGTATAATTTCACTTATATGTGGAATCTAAAAAAAACCCAAACTCATTCAGAAAGGGAACAAATTGGTGGTTGCCAAAGGCAGGGGTGTGGATGGGAAAAATGGGTGAAGGCAGTCAAAAAGGAAAGAAAAAAAAGTGTTTCCATCATCTCCATGGCTATGGGTATGGCCCTATCCAGTTTTACCCTGTGACCACTAATATGATTTTTGAAAGGGCAACTCTTTATTCCCTTCCAAATTATAAATATATTTAACTTATTAAACATTCCATTAAAAGTGAATGCCTGTTTTCCTCTATTCAAAGACTGGGCTTCTCAAACAATATTCTGAATGAGGTGGTCTTTAGATACGGCTCTTTCAATATTAACAATGCAATATGCTATTATTATCCCACAGAAAAATCAGTAAGGAAGAAGATGGTTTTAAAGATTGGGTTGAACTCGGAATCAACACCTAAAAACAATGCTAAGGTCTGAGTTGTTAGAAACAGTATTTGAGGATTCAGAGAAAAACAGAAGTGTCTCGGGGCTCACATTATTTTATTTATTATTTTAAGACTTTATTCATTTTAGAGAGAAGAGAAGAGAGAAAGAGAAAGGAGCAGGAAGCATCAACTCCCATGTGCTTTGACCTGGCAAGCTCTGGGTTTCCAACCAGCAACCTCAGCATTCCAGGTTGATGCTTTATCCACTGCACTACCACAGGTCAGGCTCACATTAATCTTTAAAGTGTGCCTTTAATTGCTTAGATGCTACTTTGGGCAAAATACAATCCTTTGCGTGTGCCCTTTCCTCCAACCTTCTTCTGTAAAGGAAAACCAAAAACTCCTAGTTGCAGATGACACAATTTTACTGCCATGAGTCAGAAGTAGCTTTAACAAAATCAGATTCATTTCCTAGAGGTCCATTTTTTAACCATTAAATCTACAACCAAAAGCCACACTGCTCCAAGTTCAATGCTGGGTATATGGTAATGACTACTTAAAATATTTCCCGAAAAACAAGATGGCGCTGGAGTAGGCAGATGTACCAACATCCACCTCCCAGAACCAAAGTGGATTACAAAATAATTTTAAGAACTATCATCTGGAAAAACCAACTCTGGACTAAACTAAGAGGACTGTTCAACCAAGGAACACTGAAGAAGCCACACCGAGACTGGTAGGAAAAGCAGAAACATGGAGAGGGCTGCCCAGCTACCCGGAGCAAACGGCAGCCGGGAGAGACTCGCGTGGCGGGAACTTAGTGTATCCCAAGGTTCTCTTTACCAAGCCACAGTCGCAGAGCTCCAGGGAAGAGCAACCTGGTCTCATCTCTCCAGGCAGAGGAGAACAGAAGCTCCATCTCCACATATGCTGCAGATGGCTTTTCCAGTCTACCTGAACCATTACCAGCTAGAAGCAGCGGTCATTGGGACTTGGACGTGAGCTGCAAAGTATAGAATTGTGACAACAATTCCAGTGCCATGCGAACTTTTCCTGGACTCCTGCTCCTTGTGACAGCTCCTAACAGATTGAACTGGGGTTGGGTTGCATTTTTCAGGGATTTGGCATGGTGTTGGGGCCAACTTGGACTTGGTGAACATGTTAAGGACACTACTCTTTTATGGATTCTTGCTGTATTGGCCAAGAGTTTGTTTAAAGGCTTTAATCACTGTAAAAAAAAAAATAGAAGACTGGGTAAAGAAGATGTGGCACATATACACCATGGTATACTATTCAGCCATAAGAAATGATGACATCAGATCACTTACAACAAAATGGTGGGATCTTGATAACATTATACAGAGTGAAATAAGTAAATAAAAAAAAAACAAGAACTGCAGGAATCCATACACTGTTGGGACATAAAAATGAGACTAAGAGACATGGACAAGAGTGTGGTGGTTATGGGGGGCGGGGGGAGGGAAGAAGGGGGAGGGGACGGGGGAGGGGTACAAAGAAAACTAGGTAGAAGGTGACAGAGGACAATCTGACTTTGGGTGATGGGTATGCAACAGAATTGAATGACAAGATAACCTGGACATGTTTTCTTTGAATATATGTACCCTGATTTATTGATGTCACCCCATTAAAATTAATAAAAATTTATTTATTAAAAAAAATATTTCCCAATTTAAAATTATCACAGTCACGCTCTGTGACAAAAAATGGAGCACCAGGGTCACTCTTTTGAGTAACCTCTAAATAACTTTGCAAAGATAACTTGGTACTTAAAGCTTCCTTGTAATCTTCCTTGGTCTTCTTTCTGTCCTCAGAAGGAGGGTAGCATTCCAGTCCAGACTGTGTGCCTCTGGCGACTTTCAACTGTTAAAATACGGAGTTCTGCACATAACCGTCAACAACACACATCTATTCTCCAGGTACCATCTGAGGTATAACCTTGAATTCAACATTCATAAAACTTAATAATAACCTAGTTGAGTAAATTTCTATTTTTTTTTTGTTGTTGTTAACCTGAAGAATATGCAGTTCATATCAATGTCCTTATAAAAGACCAGATACCAAATATTTTAGGCTTTATGTGCCCTATAGTGTCTGTCCCAGCAACTCAACTTCATTGTTGTAGTAGGAAAGCTGTAATAGACAATACAAACTAGTATGGTGATGTTGCAATTGAATTTATTTACAAAACAGATGGCAGGCTAGGCTTGGCCCTTGGGCCGAGAGTCATGGACACCTGCTTTTGGTCAATGG
Source organism: Saccopteryx bilineata (assembly GCF_036850765.1). Taxonomy (NCBI): domain Eukaryota; kingdom Metazoa; phylum Chordata; class Mammalia; order Chiroptera; family Emballonuridae; genus Saccopteryx; species Saccopteryx bilineata. The sequence goes on from NC_089493.1 coordinate 271,462,192, forward strand.
TTCAAAACATTTGAGGGGCAAGTGGTGGTCACTCTCTCCCTTGGAAGTCTGATGAAAATTATAGTTCCTTACTTCAGAACAATTCAACTAGATTTATTTTGTGTGACACTTTATCAATTTAAAACCCCTAAGGCAAGATTCTCTCAATGTTCTCTAACTGATCACTGGATTATGTCAGAACAACAGAGAGATTACACCCTTGTTCAGCTTCCCCAGGAGAAGCTGTTTCTGGAACATTCGTTGACACAATGTCACTGACTTTCTTTAAAAACTGTTTAGGAAAGCTATCTTTGAAGCTCATTTATATGTTTATTCCAATAATGTAACAAAGTGTTCAAAATTGACACAACCCAAATATTAAACCTAAAACAATAAATAGAAGAAAACAAGAAGGCCCTGCCTGAGTTAGGCAAAGGTTTCTTAAACGGGACACATAAAACAAAAATCATAAAAGAAAATATGGTGAATTGGACATCACAAAAATCAAATACTCCCCCCCCCCCCGAAAAGACATTGTTAAGATAATGAAAACACAAGCCATAATTTGGCATAAAATATTGAGGGGGGACTGTTAAAAAACAAACAAAAAAAAATGTGTCAGTATATGAAGAGCTCCCAAACTAAATAATAATAAAACAGACAATATAGTAAAAAATGGGAAAAAAAGACATGAACATATATATCACCTAAGAAGATAAGCAAATAAAAGTCACAATAACATCTCACTACCTGCCTATTAGAGTGTCTTGATTTTAAAAGAGAGAAAAAGTTGAGAATATCAAGTTCTTGACATGGATGTGAAGCAAATAGGACTCTCACACATGGCTGGTGGGAATGAAAAGTGGTATAGCCACTTTAGAAAACATTTTGATAACTTTTTAATAGCGTTAAACATACCCTTACTATATATATGGTCCAACATTCCAACACCTAGGTATTTACTCAAAAAAAATAAAATAATATACCCACATAAAGACTTGTATGTGAGTGCTTACAGCAATCTTATGTATAATCACTTTACAGTGAATGAATGTAAGTCCCTATATTGAAATCCAACTCTCAAGGTGATGGTATTCAGAGGTAGGGCTTTTGGGAGGTGATTACGAGACTTTGTGAGTGGAATTAGTACCCTTCTAAAAGAGACCCCAGAGAGCTCCCTCGTTGCTTCCACCGTGAGAGTTCACATTGAAAAGACAGCACTCTATGAACCAGGAATCAGGTTCTCACCGGACACCAGATCTGCTGGTGCCTTGATCTTAAATTCCCCGCCTCCAGAACTCCGTGCGATAAATTCCTGTTGTTTACAAGCTACCTGGCCAATGATACTTTATTATAGCAGTCCAAATGAACTAAGACACACTCCAGTTGGAAACAACTCAACAGTCCACTCACTGTTGAAGGGATAAATGAACTGGGTGCGGACTTTAGAAGGCCACTGCTGTAAAATGAAAAGGAACGAACCAATGATAAACAACAATATGGATGACTCTCAGCAGCATTGTGCTGGATGAAAAAAAGCCAGAGGCGGGGGTTCCGTACTATATGGCTCCATTTATATGACGTGATGGAAAGGGCAAAAGTATAGGAAGCGAGAGAATAGTAGTCGCCAGGAGCTAGGGCTGGGGGGACTGACTCCAGGGTGGCATGAGCTACTTTTGGGGGTGAGAGTATTTTATATCTTTATTGTGGCAGAGGTTACTTGAGTGTGTTAAGTTTTTCAAAATTCAAAGAGGTGTCCAAAAAGAGAGTTTGGAAAATTTTATGTCAAAATACCCTATCCAGTCTCCTTTTCCCCATGGACCTACAGAAGAAATGTCTCAGTACCAGAAATTGTTACACTCTTCTTGAGTACTGCATTGTTTTTTATCTTTTTGGAGACTGGGAATCGGATAACTGCCCAGTGTTATCTCTTTTCTTGGGTTGTGAAAGCCGGAAGCTGGGTGTCCGACGAGTATTTTGGGTACTAATCTTACCCTTGACGTCATCTTATTTCTCCTATTTTCATTTGCCTTTTGACTTGATTTCTTCCTAGCAAATTGTTTTACCTTAATGTGATCTATGCATTCTTCAGAGACTAAATAGTTTCCGTAAGGTACAGTATACATAACTGAATAAATAGATCATGGAATAGAAAATAAATCATAGAAGTGTCTCCTCCTGACACAAATTAATAAAGGGGCATGCCATAAAATCCTAATTCATCAAAGCATACAAATCATGCAGTATCAAACTTGTTTTATTCATTTCTGGATGCCTCGCTTTAGGAGTAATGAGGATCAAACACAGCATTCTCAGGAAAAGATAAACTGAAGGGTATTTAGGAAACAGGAACAATAGAGGGTGAATAGAAAATATATTTTAAATGGAGCACAGCACAGACGAAATGCACTGCCCGAGGAAAGAGAGTTTCTGTACTGGATATAACCATACATTGGATAATTACTTGGCTGAGATCTCATACAAAGATTCATTTAAATAAATGGTCTCTTCTTTCTAATACCAAGATTCAGTAGTTACTTAATCCTATGAGAAAACAGTGCCCTTCCAATAGGAAACAAACTTTTTTTAACTAAGTAAATATCATTTTCTTACTTGTCAACTGTTTTTTTTATATTAGGTTGTATCATAATCTCAATATGTTAGAACAGGTTAAAAGTTTCTAGCAAGCAGACATTCTTACATCTATTCTAGGATCAGGACCTTAATAAATGAAACCCCAAAATTGTAGCCAGGGTTTTACAAATGGCATTTGCAAAGTACACCCTTTTCCTGCACAGCCAGCTGTCCTTTTTCGCCCTCTGGAAACAGCCCGGCAATACAGCACTCTGAATAGAGGTTTAAGTGATTTCCCACTTTGTCCTTGTGGTTTAACACTTAGGTAATAAAGCTCCTGACATTATCAATAAACAGCAGAGAAGGAGAAGTGTTCTTTATTCATGGGAGAGCTCACACCAGCCCATCCCCACACTTTCCCATTTGACAAAGCCCAGTCTTTGCCAAACAGCCAGACCTACCATTTATAACTCACTTCCATCAGCATGAGGGACCTGAGGGTGACCGGTTCTGCAAAACTGAGAACAATTTCTGGCTGGCTTGAATGTCTGATTCCAAGGCTGTGTGAGTTCACCCAGCGTTCCCAACAGATCTGAGGAGCCAGTGAGAAACAACTTGAAGGCATTTTAGGTCTGCTATCCAAACTAGGAACCAAGCAAAGGAAAGAGTAAAAGCAAAACTGTATTATCACTAGAATTGCAAGCACATAGCTATAAAAGAAGACTGGTAAGGGGCTGGGGGAGCAGATAATGAGTGTATTGACTGGAAGGAACGGCAGTAAAAGACCCAAAACAAAGGACCTGAAGAGACATTTTCCCAAAAGCACTTATAAATGGCCAAGGGGTACTTGAAAAGGTATTCAACATCTCTCATAGTCTGGGAAATGGAAATCAGACAAGAGATACAAAAATTAAAAATCGAACTGCTTTATGACCCAGCGATTCCACTTCTGGGTATATATCCAAAGAAACCAGAAACACTAATTCAAAAGAATATATGCACCCCTATGTTCACTGTAGTATTATTTACAGTAGCCAAGATATGGAAGCAAATCAAGTGACCATCAATAGATGAGTGGATAAAAAAGTTGTGGTACATGTATTCAAAAGAATATTACTCAGACATAAATAAGAATGAAATTGTAACATTTGCAATAGCATGAATGGACCTAGGAGTTATGCTAAGAGAAATAAGTCAGATAAATATAAATAGCATATGATGTCACTTATATGTGGCATCAAAAGAATGAAATAAACAAATAAAAAATGGAAATAGACTTATAGACAGAGAGAACAGACTGATGGTTGCCAGAGGGGAGGACGTTGGGGGGCTGGGTGAAAACAGTGAAAGAATGAAGTACAAATTGGGAGTTACAAAATAGTCATGGGATATAAAGGAAAGCATAGGGAATATAGTCAATGATATTGTAATAACTATGTGTGGTACCAGGTGGGTACTGGAAATATCAGGGAAATACTTTGTAAAAGTATGCGAGTAAGCACTATGCTGTACACTTGAAATGAATACAAATAATATTGAACATAAACTGTAGTTGAAAAATAAAATTAGTCCTGGACAGTTGGCTCAGTGGATAGAGTGCTGGCCTGGTGTGTGGATGTCTCAGGTTCGATTCTCGGTCAGGGCACACAAGAGAAGCAACCTCCTGCTTCTCTCCCCCTTCCCCTCCCCCTTCTCTTCCTCTTCTGCTCCCATAGCCAGTGGCTTGATTGGTTTGAGCATGAACCTCAGTTTCTGACAATAGCTAGGTTGGTCTGAGTGTCAGCCTCAGGCACTGAGAATAGCTAGGTTGATTTGAGTATTGGCCCCAGATGGGGGTTGCTGAGTGGATACCAGTAAGGGGCATACCCTGGAGTCTGTCCACTATCTCCCCTTCTCTCACTTAAAAAAAAAAAAAAAAAGAAGAAGAAAAAGAAAATTAAAATATGAAAAATAAAACCTCACTTTGACAACAAAAGCTCCTTTATGAGTATTTGTCTTTTCCCCAGTGACCTGAGTTAGCACTCATCATTGTGTTCTCTATATATCATCTTTATGGAAATGACACCATGTGAGAATGAGATGTTTTATGGCTGGTAATCTCTGTCTTGTTATGTAGGATTGATGAGACCAGAGGGGCAGCCCACATCACTGGCCTTAGGCTTGATGTTGACGTTTTGTACATATTCCCTTCTTCCTTGTTAAGAAATGGAAGATTCATTTTATCTTGTATTATCTACTGACTTTCTTCTCCTTCTGCTATATTTGCTAAATATCTTTTTAATAGAGGGGAAAAAAGCAAGGCAAGAGATAAATGTTGGCCAAGATGTGGAGACAAGGGAACTTCCTTGGGCACTGCTGGTAGAGATGAAAATTGGTTCAATCACGATGAAAACCAGTTTGGAAGTGCCTCAAAATATTAAAAATTGAGATACCATTAGAATCAGCAATCCCATTTCTGAGTATATATCTGAAAGAAATGAAAGCACTATCTTGAAATGATAACTGCATCCTCATGGTCAATGGAGCATTATTCACAATAACCAAGACATGGAAACAATCTACGTGTATAGCAACAGATGAATGGATAAAGTAAATACAAACTTCTTTTTATATAAACAAACATTTTAATGGCGGAATGATATTAATATGGCTGAATAATAATTATATAGACACACAAACACAATGGACTATTATATATTATAGTCCATTGTTTTATGTATAATCATTTAATATATATTTATATAATATATAGTTCTATAATATATACTTATATATTATATGGACTATAATTATATATAATAATATAATACATAATAGTCCATTGTTTTTATGTGTTTATATAATATATATAAAATGAGGGAAAGGGAATTTTGCCATTGGACAAACCTTAAGGGCATTATGTTAAATGTAATAGTTCAGAGAAAGATAAACACAGTATGATCTCATTTATATGTGAAATCTAACAAAGCTGAACTCACTGAAATGGAGAGTTACCAGGGGCTGGGGCAGGGCAAAGGGTGATGGTGGTCTAAGGGTACAAATTTCCAGATATAACATGAACAAGTTCTGGGGATCTCATGCACATCCTGGTGACTAAAGTTAACATACTTGGAAGCTGCTAAGAGAGTAAATGTTATCACAAAAGACATCAACAAAAAAGTATGTGAGGTGATGGTGGTGTTACCTAAGTTTAATGTGGTGACCATTTTGCAATATATACGTGTATCAAATAAACATTTTGTACAGCTTACACAATGTTATATGTGAATTATATCTCAGTATAATGTCAAAATGCATCTAGCCACCTCACCAGGTATTAACAACCTCTTCAAAGCCAAAAGAAAATTCTCCAGAGCAAATGCATTTTATGTCAGGAATTTCATAGATCTGAAAGTTTCACCACAGTATTAGTATTTTACAGGGGAAGTACAAAGAACTCAGAACAACAAATATTTATCAAACACCTACTATGTGTTAAGCACCAAACTAGGTATTTTATTTACTTGATCCAAATTAAGAAAGATGACCTTGTTGTTTACTAGCTACATTATTCATCTGATCCTCATGACTGCAGGAAGCAGTGCCATGCTATTATCTACTGGACAGGTGCAGATGCAGAGATTCTGAATGTTTAAGTATCTGTTCAAGTTCAAGCCAACTAAAGATTGGTGAATACAGTTTAATATCCACAAACAATCCAACAAACGGACACACGATGGCTTCCAGACATCTGGATCCTGAAAGATTGTAATTTTCATCTGTCTCTGAAACCTTCAGCCTTCCATCGGTACATGGGGCCCGAGCTTAATGATAACATTCAGCTGGTTCGGAACGTCCCATAGGATGTTTCAACAGTGGGTGGGTGCGTGCTGTTGCATGGCTGGGGAAAAGCAACAGTGCGTATGTGACTTCAAGAAAAAGCAACTTAGTGCGTATGTGACTTCAAGGTTGTTTTACCCCAAAGAGTCCAAGTTATGTGGCCTTTGTGGGGAATCATTATATGGAAGTCTGAGCCATTCTTGGCTATTGTTTTAGTTTATATCTGAAAGAGAAACATTTTTTACCTTTTCTTCTATTTTTGTCTGCTGAGAGAGAGTTCAGTCAACCCCATACATGCAGTAAAAATAAAGCTAAAGGGTGATAATTTGGCCAACGGTGTGTCCTCTCTGTTAGTATTTTGTCACAAGTGATAAATGATGTCAGACGAAGCTGTCAGTAGATTTAGCAGGTGTGTGGGGCAGCAGCAATCAATTTTCAAATTAGGGAATTTAATGTATTTTAATAAGCTAATCTCCGCTGATTACCATGCAGACTTTAATTTTGAGCTTCATTTGCTCACGCGCTTGGCAGTGATTGATAGGCGTTTTAACCCCCCTGATTTGAGTCCGGTTAAGGAATCAAGCACCGGCTGTCTCAGCTGCAGATGGGAGAAGCTGGTTTGGAGACCTCAGAAGCACATGGCCACCTTGCAATCTCCCGTGAGTCTCACTGGTTCCCCAGATTTTGCGGCTCAGAACCATCACGTGATGCTGCGGCACTGAACCCCAGGAGGCACCCAGCAGGTCACAGCCATGCTTGTCCTTTCAGCCCCTCATATTAACCCCAAATAGGTGGTGGGGGTCTTTGAGGGCAGACACTGATATATTCTGGTCAGTGGTCTCATAGCACCCAGCACAGAAAAATGCTGAATAGATTTTTAAAAAATAATCCTGCACTACTTAACAGGTGCATTTCCTGATCATTGAATCCTGCAACAAATGGTCCCTATTTCTAATGTTTGCACTACAGAAAGAAAAAAAAAAGGATGATCTAGTCCAGGGGTCCCCAAACTACGGCCCGCGGGCCGCATGCGGCCCCCTGAGGCCATTTATCCGGCCCCCGCCACACTTCTGGAAGGGGCACCTCTTTCATTGGTGGTCAGTGAGAGGAGCATAGTTCCCATTGAAATACTGGTCAGTTTGTTGATTTAAATTTACTTGTTCTTTATTTTAAATATTGTATTTGTTCCCGTTTTGTTTTCTTACTTTAAAATAAGATATGTGCAGTGTGCATAGGGATTTGTTCATAGTTTTTTTATAGTCCAGCCCTCCAACGGTCTGAGGGACAGTGAACTGGCCCCCTGTGTAAAAAGTTTGGGGACCCCTGATCTAGTCGATATGGGTCTGTGAGCCAATATACAGAGATTCGCTGTGTGGGTAGAGCAGAAATGCGCCTTCTCCTTGCTCATGATGTAAGCTTTTCAAACCAAGGAGGCATTTATCAACTGTAAGCCCAAATTAAGACTTTTGGACTTGGCAAATTTAGAACTTATGATAATTTGATGTGAGTAGGGCCTAGGTCTTCCTCTTCACTATCATTGAGAAAGAGCTTCCTGGGCAAATAAATTAAGTAAACAAAATTACAGAGCTCTCTGTAATTTTGTAATGCGAGAGAAGAGAAAACTGCCGGGGACTTTGCCAGTTTAATTGAGGGTGTAAAAGGATGTTAATTATCAATGTGTCTCAGAGCTCCCTCTTAGAAACACTTTTTTAAAAAGTAGCAGTTAATTCCAATTACCTTAGATATACAAAACTGTGGGGAAATATTGTGATAACATCCCATTTCTTAAAATTGCCTAAGGAATGGGGTGTGTAACGTACGCTGACTTCCCTACGTAGTCTCAATTGATGCGGTTCTACCAAACAGGCAGTAAGCAACATGGTCACCTTTATTTTTATTTATTTATTTATTTATTTATTTATTTATTTTGTTATTTTCTGAAGCTGGAAATGGGAAGAGACAGTCAGACAGACTCCCGCATGCGCCCGACCGGGATCCACCCGGCATGCCCACCATGGGCAAGGCTCTACCCACCAGGGGGCAATGCTCTGCCCCTCCAGGGGGTCGCTCTGCCAAGACCAGAGCCACTCTAGTGCCTGGGGCAGAGGCCAAGGAGCCATCCCCAGCGCCTGGGCCATCTTTGCTCCAATGGAGCCTTGGCTGCGGGAGGGGAAGAGAGAGACAGAGAGGAAGGAGAGTGGGGTGGAGAAGCAAATGGGCACCTCTCCTATGTGCCCTGGCCGAGAATCGAAACCGGGTCCCCCGCACGCCAGGCCGATGCTCTACCACTGAGCCAACCGGCCAGGGCCTGGTCATCTTTATTTATTTGGGTCATCCTTGCATGGAAGGCAGAGGTACCACTGCTATTTGCCTGGCTGGACTAGTGGCCAGGTCCTCAAGGTGTTCGGGCACATCTCTCAGGGTGTTTTCTTCTGCTACTATTACTAATTGATCATTCATTCTGTGTCTGAAGTCTCCAGGGCACAATGTGGTGGACAGTGGTGGCAACTGTGATACTCTGTGTCCTGGATGAGCTGCCAAGGACAAGTGGGCACATACTGGCCAGTTCTAAGGAACAAGGAAGCAGCAGAGACAGCTGTGAGTCAGAAAATGTATGAGCAGATGTTCTCTCCCGGCCCTGCTGTCAGCTGGAAGGAGCTGGTTACAACCTGGTCCTGGCTCTGCTCCGGCTCTGTAGCCCCTGCCTGGACTGCTGTTCTGCTCAGACCGACCATGAGGCTGGAAGGAGCCGGTTACAACCTGGTCCTGGCTCTGCTCCGGCTCTGTAGCCCCTGCCTGGATTGCTGTTCTGCTCAGACCGACCATGAGGCTGGAAGGCAGCACAGGCTCCATTTGGGCAGAAGTTCCGGGAGCTGGGACCAAGGCTCCTGAGATATTTTGCTCTTTGTACTCATTAACCTTCTGTCTGGGGGAAAGAAGGTTCTGTCCTCCAGCCAAGCACCCACAGCGGGGCTGCCTAAGCTGGGCCTTCCAGCGACTCTAATTAGTCACTGGTTCAATATCCTCTCACTGGAAAGAAGGGTGCTGTGCATTCACAGATGGGCGTCTGTGGGCAGATCCACTCAAACAGGCAGGCCCAGAGAGAGGTGCTACAGTACAGGCACACATTAGCCTATGAATTATAGCCACGTTCTAGCCTCTTTCCCTCTTGTGCCACCTGTCTGACATTGGCTCCTGTGGTGGGTGGCATCTGTGTTCTCAGTCATTTAAAAGAATCAAGTTTAAGCACCCACTCAAAAAGACATCTGCACCCCCTTGTTCACGGCAGCATTATTCACAGTAGCCAACAGTGCATGCATGGCTAAAGAAAATGTGGTATACGTATATATATAATGGGATATTATTCAGCCATAATAAAGAAGAAAGTCTTTTTATTTGCAACAACATGGATGGACCTTGAAGACATTATTCTAAGTAAAACAATCCAGACAGAGAAAGACAATACCATATGATTGCACTTATACGTGGAACCTAAAAACAAACAAACAAAAAAGTGGAACTCATAGGTACAGAGAACAGAGTGGTGGTTGCCAGGGGCAGGAGGCGGGGAGCGGGCCAAATGCACCAAGGTGGTCGAAAGGTACAAACTGACAGCTAAGTCACAGGGATGCAATGTGCAGATGATGACTGCAGGTGATAATACTCTGTTGTATAACTGAAAGTTGCTAAGAGAATAGATCTTAAAAGTTTTGATCACGAGAACAAAAATTATGAATGTGTGGTGGAGGATGTTAACTGGGCTTACTGCGGTGATCGTTCTGCAATTATGCACCCTTCCCTCGCCTCCTGCTGTGTGCTGGTTTACATTGGACACCTGAAACTACAGACTATGTTATAGATACATTATATCTCAATACTAAAGACAAGAATGAAGTGCAAATATAATGTCAAAATCAATATTTGTATTTCCTCTCCCATTCATCACCCTTTGTTAATTTTCTTGACATGATTCATGTACATCATCTAGCACGTGCTTCACAGGAAAAGCTGGGCTCTGGAAGGCTCTGTGCCCCGTGGTCCCTCTTCTGTGCACTGACGTTCACAGCCTCTTGCTCCTTCATCCTCTATGCTATCTGTGCCAGCAGGACACACAGTATGATCAGCTATATTGAGGTGCCTCTAGTAGAGATCTCCAGTACGTGCTAATTACGCCAGACCTGGGGCTCCATGAGAGACAATGTCCAACTATGCTCAGCTGATTTACAGGATTCTCAAAATACACATTCTTTTTTTGGAAGAGGGGGTTATTTGGGCCTGGGTCAACCCCTGACTTTGTTTAGATAAAGATTTCAGTCAAGAACAAAAGAGTGTCAGGATAAAGTGGAATGAATGAAGCAGATGAGGGCAAAGAACAAGATTGCCCACCTGGTCACAGTAATGACTAGAATCTGGTCATGGACACCATAGTTGCCTGAGAAATGAGAGAAAGAGGCAAATTTGGCAACCGGACAGACATCTGGGCAGTCCTTCCTGCAGAGAGTTCACTGACGGGGTTGGTATGGGGCCCCAGGCTCCAGTGCTGAGCTCCGCTCTCTGTCCAGAGCTTCCCCTCCCCCAATGCAGAAATACCAGAGGACTCTGTCCTTAAGCAATAGTCGCCTCTACAGATTCCTATGCAGAAGATGCCCCAAGTCCAAATCAGCTGGGAAAAGATGACCAGGTAGGCGGAGGACTGAGGTATTCCCAGAGACGGGAGGCAATCAAGGTCCTGTCTTTGACACTTATCCTATTTGAAAATGTGTGCTTGGCCCTGGCTGGTTGGCTCAGCGGTAGAGCGTCGGCCTGGTGTGTGGGGGACCCGGGTTCAATTCCCGGCCAGGGCACATAGGAGAAGCGCCCATTTGCTTCTCCAACCCCCCCTCCTTCCTCTCTGTCTCTCTCTTCCCCTCCCGCAGCGAGGCTCCATTGGAGCAAAGATGGCCCGGGCGCTGGGGATGGCTCCTTGGCCTCTGCCCCAGGCGCTAGAGTGGCTCTGGTCGCAGCAGAGCGATGCCCCGGAGGGGCAGCGCATTGCCCCCTGGTGGGCAGAGCGTCACCCCTGGTGGGCGTGCCAGGTGGATCCCGGTCGGGCGCATGCAGGAGTCTGTCTGACTGTCTCTCCCCATTTCCAGCTTCAGAAAAATACAAAAAAAAAAAAAAAAAAGAAAAAAAGAAAATGTGTGCTTGGTGAGGACTAGCAAGCAGGTAGAGGTTACCTGCTTCCTCACAAAAGGTTTTATAGTCAGAGGGGTTGATATATGGCCCTCAACCTGACAGGTCTGTCCACAGTGATGGATACCTGCAGAGGCTTACCTGACATAGCTGTGCTGCGGTGCTTACAAAAGCAATGCAAATGAAAACAAACTCATCTGTCTTCCTGAGTCATCAGCTCCTGAATCAGAGCAAAGCAGCCTGAGCCATATATTAGCTGCTCCCGAAGATGTGTTCCGGAGAAGAGGCTGTCCCATGACGTGGCTGCTATCTGCCCCAGAAGCTGGGCCCAGGCCAGAAGGGAGGCTGTTTCCTGCCACACCCCCTTCGAGACTGTCTGATCATAACTGATGCTCATTCTGACATAAACAAGCACCTCTCTCTTGCCTCCTGCTATGTGCTGCTTTCCGGAACCAGCTGATGTCCTGACCTGGTCAAGCACATAAAGTCATTTGCTGTACGTATTACCTGTGACTATTCCCCCTTTACCCTGTATAATTCATTGACAACTGCCGGTGGGCACAGGATTCCAGGTTGTCTTGCAACCACCCAAGACATGCCCTGTATGTACATTTCCCTTTATAAACTCTACTAATTGCCAGACTGAACCGGCCAGCCTCTTTCTTCTGTCTTCCCTTGCCCTTGGCTTATGGAAATAGATTTTCCGTCACGGGGCTTTTCTCCGAGTCTGCATGCATGAACAACTGTGAGCCGGGAGATTGAAGAAATGGGCCTCGGGAAAGAGGCATCCACTGGGGAAATCCCAAACTGGTCATCAATTCCACGTGGGGAGGGGTGGCCCCTACACCAGATGCATATGGACCACTGTGTGAGTTCAGGGATGCCTCCAATTGCCACTGGTCTCATGCATTTGTTTGAGGAACTGCACATTAAACACAGACGCAAGGAAGAAAAACTTACGGTCACAGCTGTGGGCTGGCCCATCTAAAGGGCGGTTTGGTTGGCCGTCGATGCACAGCTAGAGCCAGAAGCTAGGGTTGGAAAATTAAAAAAAGAACTGAAACTAGAAACAGACATTAGAATGTCTACAACTCTGTCAGCACCAGGACCGGTTGATAACGGGGGCAAAGGAGGAACAGTCCTGTGAACAGTTTCTGCTTCTTTTATGGTAGTTATGAGGTCTCTGTATGCATCTGCTTGTATGTTCATGTGTGTCTGGATGTGTGCTGTATTTGTGTGGTATTTTCGACCTCCAGATGATATTGCTCACTTGAAAAAGAGCTGGATTTAATTGGCTTAAAGAAATGAAGTGCTTATACATATAAATGAAGAATTGGGTAGTCTAAAATTTTCATAAATATAGGAACTAATTCAAGTGCTTATCTGGATCATATGATTTGAGAAAATATTTGATATTAAAGCTGACTGAAGTTTTTTGGTTTAATTAAAACAGCATCTATACATACTTATGTTCATTGCAGTGCTATATACAATAGCCATGACCTGGAAACAACCCAAGTGTCCATCAGTAGATGAGCGGACAAAAAAAAATAACAGTGGTATCTTACCCAGTGGAATACTACGCAGACATAAAAAGGAGGAAACTTTCCCTTCCGTGACAGCATGGATGGACTTGGAGATTATTATGCTAAGCGAAATAAGCGAGTCAGAGAAAGACAAATATCAAATGATCTCACCTATATGTGGAATCTAATGAACAAAAAATATTAATGGACAAAATAGTAACAGGCATGGCCATATGAAACAGATGGACAGCCATCAGAGGGGAGGGGTGTAGGGGACTGGATGAAAGAAGGAGAAGGGATTAGCTAAAAAACATATATGTACACCACACAGACACAGTTAACAGTGTGCGACAGCCAGAGGGAAAGGGGGAGGGGCTACATGGAGGTGGGCAAAGGGGGAGGGGCTACATGGAGGTGGGCAAAGGGGGAGGGGCTACATGGAGGTGGGCAAAGGGGGAGGGGCTACATGGAGGTGGGCAAAGGGGGAGGGGAATAGGGACAGAAAGGGACGCTGCTCGCGGCGGAGGGCTCCAGATACAGTGGGAAGATGGTGGTTTGTTGAGTTGTCAACTTGAAATCTGTAGGTTTTACTAACCAATGTCATTGCAAGAAATTCAATTTTTTTAAAAAAGAAATGTCTTTAGAGTTATCAACATGAACTATACTTTGATTTTGCCTAGTGTTATAAATTTGTCAGCAAAAAGAATAACTCGGAAGGAGGGCTAACTTTGTCTAAAGCCTCATGAAGATTTTGTGGCTAACCGCAACATAATTGTGAGGACCTAATAAATTAAATACATTTAAGTCGAGTAAAAGGATTTTTAGGTGAAAACTTTAGCAGTGGAAAGTTTGTAAAAATATATATATATATATTTGGAGAAAGATTTTAATGTATGGTCAAGCTGGCTTATATTAGAATGGATTTAATTAAGGAAGTGGATTTAAATATCAAAAAATAAGCAGTTGCAAAATAAGAGTTGGTTCTCTGTCTGTTGAAAGAACAAATTATTCTTGGACTATGGGTCTGCTTCTAATAAGATATAATAACAGGCTTTCTGCCTGAAAGCAAAGATTCAAATGTTTTTTCAAAAATGTTTTCTGTTATTTTAATCAAGTGTTTGATTACTTAAAAAAATTGAAAGTTCTCCGTAGTAAAAGCTAACCTACTGCTGACCTTTATGAATAGGCAACAGTAACAAAATCTATAAAGATCGTGGCACATATGGATAATATCCATTCTGCTTCTGCAAAAGTAACCCTTTGTGGCCAGACTTTTGCCATCCTGATGTCCTTGCAAGTGGCACAATCTGCTCCTGAGTCAGGGAAACTACGATGAGTAAACAATGATTGTAAATTAAATAAATAGGCGAGGTCACAAGAATCCCATGATGGCTGCTTGCTTCTTTCAGGCTCCCTGGCAAACCCCATTTTCTAGTTTTTTGCATGCCTTTATACATCATAGTGCATTTAAGCTGGCCTTCATTCAGCTGCCACTTAGTAAGGGTTATCAATATGTTCTTGTATGTATTATATATCTTCTGGATGGGTTGAAGCTTTTCCCTGCCACAAGGCTGATACCCTTGCAGTGACAAAGAAACTGTTATAAAATGTGTTTCCTACTTTGGGAAGGCCTTCCAAGTAATTCCTCAGGGCTGTTTACATAGCCCCACCACATGCGGAAGGTGGTTCAAGACCTGTCACTGTTTGCCTTCCTGACCTCTGTAAAAGGGATTCATTCTGTGGAGGACAGAATGTTAACCTGTGAAGATCGGCCTCTGTGCAGAAAACCTTGCAGGCTTTGCTGGATCACCTAGGTCCTATAACATTGAAGGTGGACAATGAACCTGCAGGAAATTCAAGGTCAGGCACTGCACTAAAGTTCTTGGGAGTTCTATGGCTAAGACCCATGCTGTCCCTGAAGCTGCCATAGAAAAAGTCCAAGCCTACCCCATTCTAAAAAATGTGGAAAAGGCACAGGCTTCTGTGGGAATTTGGGGGTACTGGTGAACATATATACCCTGTTTAATGCAATCAATGCCTTTGCTCATTACACTGCCAAGTTTAAAGGGACATAGATGAGCCTGGAGAGCTGAACAATGGACTACCTTTAATAAAGCAAGAGCACTGGTCAAACAGATGGAAGCCCTTGGACTCTCCCAGGTGGGGTTGACATCTGAATTAGATGTTTCAGTGATGCCAGAAATCATGGGCTAGGCATTGTGACAAGGCCCAACCAAAGGAGACTGTTCCCCTTGGATTTTGGTCCCAGTTGCGAAAGGGGACAGAAATCAGTTACACCCGGACAGACCAGCAATGATTGGCAGTGTTTACAGCACCACTGTCGGTGGGGCCTCTTACCACAGAGCAGTCCGTTACAGTAAGAAGTTCCCTTCCATCAAGAAGTGATGTGGCCCTGGCCGGTTGGCTCAGCGGTAGAGCGTTGGCCTGGTGTGTGGGGGACCCGGGTTTGATTCCCGGCCAGGGCACATAGGAGAATTGCCCATTTGCTTCTCCACCCCCCCTCCTTCCTCTCTGTCTCTCTCTTCCCCTCCCGCAGCGAGGCTCCATTGGAGCAAAGATGGCCCGGGCGCTGGGGATGGCTCCTTGGCCTCTGCCCCAGGCGCTAGAGTGGCTCTGGTCGCAGCAGAGCGATGCCCTGGAGGGGCAGAGCATCGCCCCCTGGTGGGCAGAGCGTCGCCCCTGGTGGGCGTGTCGGGTGGATCCCGGTCGGGCGCATGTGGGAGTCTGTCTGACTGTCTCTCCCTGTTTCCAGCTTCAGAAAAAAAAAAAAAAAAAGAAGTGATGGAGAGCATGTCGCACCACCCTGCCTCTGCCATGGCTCAGACTCCTCCACGGACTAAATAGCATGTCCTCCTACAGCAGGGGAGTGCTCTGTCAAATAGGCCTCTGTCTCCGGAAAGGCACAGCTCCTAGGCCCTGCTGAATATATAGATCCTCGAAATGCTCCTGCCCCCATCCCTGTGTCGGCCCCTGCAACCCGCAAAGAAAGAATAGGAGAAATTCTGGCAAGGGTGGAACATACTGACAGCTCTAGCCAAAGCAATCAATCTACCTGAATAGCAGTTGCCATCCAATCATCCACTGACACTATCTGGATAGAAACAGAAACACAACACAGTAGGCAGTGGGCTGAATTAACAGCTGCCTGGTTGGCATTCGCATAGGAACCTTGGCCACAGATCCTGTCTACTGACAGTTCTAAAGGGATTGACTTTATGGTTTGGACGATGGGAACGGAGGGGTGGATGAGCATGAACAAACCTTTATGGAGACAGAGAGGTGGAAAGATATTTGGGCTGATGATCTACAGGAGCCCGGGACAGATCTTGTTGTCTTCTGTGTTTCTGTCTATAAGGCAGCTACACCTCCAGGACACCTGGAAGCAAATGTCTAGGCAGAAATAGTCGCTTTAGCAGCTGAGCCGTCAGTTGCCACTGCAGACTGGGAATTCTGGAGGAGTGAGTGTGGGCGTGCCCAAGCAGGACGGGGCACAGGTAAGGAGGAAGGAAGGGCTGCCTGTGAAATATAGTGACCTGGTCAGTGTAGTTATCGAATGCAGGTCCCCCTCTCTCATAGAACTCCCAGGGTTGGTGGAATGGAAAAATGGTATCCTAAAACAATAGATTAGTTATTGACTAAAAACCTACTTTGGTTGGTGGATGAAAGTGATTTCCAAGCATTAATACATTTCAATGACCGACCCATGGGACCTCTTGCTCCATATGCAGGCTGGGAACTCAGGCTGGGGCACCTGGTATGGTAAAAGTGTGGAAAACAAAGGACACAGAAATAGACGTGACAATTGCCATGGACCAACCAGTTATGATAACGAGGGCATCAAGCCCTATTGTCCCTGGATGGGACCATTTACTAGAATCAACAATGGGCTGTTCCACAGGGATGAGTCAGTGACTTCATGCCTTTGGGTGGGGAGGAACTCTCAGTCTCCAGCAGGACCCTGTCATCCTACTGCAGTCAGGACCCATGAAGACATGCTATGTGAGGACTGTATATGTACCAAGAAGGAGACGAGAAGGCAGGGGTCCTAATCTGACATACTGGCCCATCCCATTCTCCTCCTCACACTAGAGAGCACCACCTCTCTGCTTCCCTCGGCCAACATACCTGGTCTACACAGTCTAGCCTGGTTCCAGAGACTGCAGCCACTTTACCATCCAAAGGTTAGGTTACAAGTGTAATTCTCAGAGATGGGGAAGATCCCCCAATTGAAGTCCTTCTGACCTTAGACTGCTGCGGTTCTGGTGACATCCAGTTATGGGTGGAGGCTGGGAGACCCTTGTGCCATTATCCAAACTAAATGCTGTATCTTTATACCAGATAAATCTGCTAATATTTCTTCTTTGTTAGCACGTATGAAAACTCGAGTAAATGCCTTAAATACTTCGGCCCCAAGCCTAGGGGACCGAGTGACCCACCAGTATGGGTCCTGGGGGAAAGCAGGATGAAAAAAAATTGTTATGAATGCTTGGACCGTTTCTTTTAATTTGTCTCTTTTCTTTTATGTTTGTACTGTTGCTGTGAACCATGTCTCCAACGTGGCCAACTGGCGACTAAGCGAGCTACCTCCCTGCTATTAAAGCCCCTCACGGACCACTCAGAGCACCTGGCAGAAGAGGGGGTGTGTGAGGCTGTAAGAGCCAGACGCCAGGGGTGGAGTCTGCAGAAGAGACTGTTCTATGGCGTGACTGCTGTTGGTCTCACCACTGGATCCAGGCCAGGAGGGAGGTTGCTCTCTGTAAACCCCCTTCACCGACTATCTGATCGTAACTGGTGTTCACTCTGACATACACCAGCACCCCTCCCTCCCCTCTTGCTATGTGCTGGCTCCTGGAATGTGTGTGATCCTGACCCAGTTAAGCTTGGAAAGTCACTTCCCGTACTGGCAGCATTCACGGACTAGCATCCCTTACTATCCCCCTCTCTCTACCTTACGTAATTCTTTGGCAACTACCAAGTGGTGCGGGGATCCATTTTGTCTTGCAGTCACCCAGGACATGCCTCTTATGTAAGTTTCCCTTAATAAACCCTGTTAATTGCCAGCCTCTTCAGTCTGTCCCTGCCCCCTCCTTACCGAAATGGACTTTCGGTCTTAAGTTTTCCCCAGGATCTGCGTGCACGAGCGTGTACGATAAAAGCGAAGAACAGGCTCAGGATCGGAAGTCCCTTCTTAGGTCTGGGAACTTCCTTACCATAAGCCTCTTGATGAGAATCTGAGCCTACCTCTCAGAATAAACCCAAATGGGATGCAGAAAAATGGTGGTCTGAGAGCCTGCTGGCTTCAGAGGTAGTACAGAGCTCCTCTCCTGGTGGTAAGAGAGGTAAATCTACCCCCCACGAAATGAGGAACCTGAGCTCTCTCTCCACTGAGCTCAGGCACTAGACACGGCTCTCCTATTTAGGAAAGGAGGCCACAAAGTTACAACCACCCCATGGGGCTGAGGCAGAGGAAGCAGACAAACTTCCCACCGGGACATGTCCACGCTGCCCTGGCAGTCACACTAAATCTATGATCTCATCAGTCACCTAAATTCTGGACAATAATCGCCAAGGACATGAAGATGGTGGTCACGCTCTTACTTATGAGGATTACAGAGATGCTAAGTAAACCTTAATTTTGTAAAAATAATATTAAAGCATATATTTTCTTTGTAAAATAATAGAAATATAATTTCTACACTTATACAATATATGGCTTCCAAATCAGAAGAGAAAAAAAGGAGGTGGTTAAACTATTTTATAGGTAACAATGCAGCTCTCCGATGATAAACCAAAAAACAGAAAATAAGGCTAATATAGATGAGTCCAAAGTGTCTATAATCTCACATAGAATCGCACATACTCAGGCAGTGGATTAAATGTATCTATTTAAAAACAAAGACTATCTGATTGGACTTTTAAAATCCAGTTACAAGCTACTTACAAAGACAGACCCTAAAATAGTACATGGAAATGTTGAAAATAAATAGAACTTTGTTAAAGAGCAGACAGTAAGAAAGTAGAATCTAAAAAGTAGGAGGTAATAAACCAACCCGAAAGATGACAGTTTGAATAGATTAATAAAACGGATGGCCCTCTAGCCAATATTCTCAATTTTTTTTCTATAAATTAATAAGTATAAACAATTAATACAAGGGACAATCTCTTACAAAGGGATCAAGAAAAATAACAGGGATACCTGCCAATGAAGTCACTAGATTCAGGTAAAACAGGTTGTCGAGGCCTTGTGGGAAGTCAGATCCTATTGGAAAGTTCGGGAGAGAGAAAGAAGAGGGAACAGGCAGAAGTAAGAAACGGTTTGGATTCTTTAGTCATCAATAAGGAGACCCAGAAAATAGGAATCCAGCCAAGTAGTTAAATGCTTGATCAAGGCTGCAAGGTGTGATCCATTCTGGGTTATGCTGGCTCCAAGACCCACTCATCCCATGGAATAAACAGTAATTTGAAGAGAGATTTAGTGAGTGGCCCTTAAGAACCACAATAGCAAAAATAGCGAGAATGATGTTATGAAGGGGAACAACTGCCCCCAGGAACTCAGAGAGGCATCCAGGTGCTGCCGACCAGTTCCAGCACCCAGTGATGCTGCCTAGGCCAGCGTAAGAAATAAACCACAGAGCGCAAAGCCTGCAGTTACACAGCCACACTATTTTGAGTATCTTGTTCATTTCTTCTAGATTCTTCTACTGGGGAGAGATGGAAGTTCTCTCTCCCAGAACTGTAATGATTTAGCTTGAGTTTGTAGCAGCCTGGACTTAAATTATT
Organism: Saccopteryx bilineata; assembly: GCF_036850765.1. NCBI lineage: Eukaryota > Metazoa > Chordata > Mammalia > Chiroptera > Emballonuridae > Saccopteryx > Saccopteryx bilineata. The sequence goes on from NC_089493.1 coordinate 271,482,063, forward strand.
CTCTGTACCTTTGCTATTACCCAGGAGCACTGAGTCACCCAGAGGAAGCAGAAAATGAGCCAAACAAATCAATAAGAAAAAGACACACCACCGAATCAAAAAGTTGGCAAAGAATATGAACAGACAGATCACAAAAGAGGAACCCCAAATGGCCCATTCACAGGGGAAATGGTCACCCTCTCCGGTGTTCAAGGCGGAATAAATGGAAACAACTATGAAATACCAGTTCACATGCTGCATTTTAGCAAAGATTAAGTTGCCAAGGATGTGGGTAAGCAGGAACTCACATAAAACATTGGGAAGATTGTAAATTGAAATGAGTTCTTTAAAAAAACAAACAAACAAACAAAAAAAACAATTTGGCAATTCTTAATGGAGCTGAAGACGTGCATCCCATAACACACAATCATTCTCAGGCATGTCCCCTACGGGAACTCATGATAGGTACTCAGGAAGAGTTTAATAGCAGCACTACTTATAATAAAACTAAATCCTGGCAATGATGTGCATGACCAATGGTATGAGATAGAATATATCAATGACAGTACAGTGGGATGCTCTGCAGCCTTTAAAATGGTCGAGATCTACACACAACAGCAAGGATAGATCTCAGAAAGCACCCTGAGTAAAAATAAAAACCCAGCCAGCTGCAGTATCACCCCATGTGGATAAAACTTTAAGACGATTAAGACAAGATCTTGTTCTAGATGCACAGAGTGTGTAGGAATCTGAGTGGAGATCAAAGTTTTGATCTTAAAATGCATCATGGGACTTTGCAGGCACCCCCTCCAGGGGATACCTTTTCTATAAATCTGTAAAGCAAATTATTGTTTACAGAATGTGCATACACAGTAAGAGTATAAAAATGTGGATGGAATAGATAAAAAAACAACTTTTGCATCATGGCATAATGTGAGGAAGGAAGGAACATGAGATGAAGAATAATATGTATATTCAACTTCTTAAGAAATTCTGGAGCCAATCCTGTACCACAATACCATTCATTTATTCAATATGGGTGATGAGTTATATAACACTGTGCTTCTTACATTTGCTCTGGACCTTCCTGTATGAGTAACAAACTTAATTCTTAAAAGTCTTGTGAACCAGAATGTCGCAGGCCTGCCAGGGTTTTCATCTAGGGGCAGAGTGACATGACTGTGACTGGATATGTTTTGAAAGGGGCAACAAAGGACGAAAATTAAGTGCTTTGATGATGTGACGAGTGGTGCTTGTTCAGCATCCTGTTTCCACAAGAAACCACCAGTCGGAGGCCTAAGTGCTGTTACATAAGCAAAGCCAGGAGCCGTGAGGACACAGGGAGCAGGCCCCAGGGGCAGCACAGGGTGTCTGCTTCCTCCGTGAGGGCGGAGCAACCCACGGGCCACGCCACTTAGGGAAGCGAGGTGTGGAGGGGCAGTGGGTAACTGTGGGGGTGGCCTGGGGAGGCCTGAGAGGGGGCTGGAGGGGCTGGGCTGAAGGGGGAAGCAGGGAATTCTAAAGGACTTGGGGATTTGGCCTGTGTTCTGAGGAGGAAGAGGAACCTCTGAAAGGTTTTAAGCAAAGGCATGACCTTGAAGGCTTATCCAGTTCCGTTTCTGGCCTTCAGGCGGAAAAATGTCTAAATCTGTCCAGATGGCGGGGCTTGTCTCTTTCTCTGTGTCTCTGAGGACAAGTCTCTGCAGCCTCCATCCTCTGTCCTTCATTCTTCATATGTGGAACAAATGTCGCTGGGCATGGGCAAGGGGACTGTCATAGGGTAAGACAGACGGGGCAGGGAGGCAGACCCCACTCCTGGGGTCTAACAGGCACAGGGATGTGGGAGGCGTGGGAGGGGGAGAGGTGGCAGGCTCAGCTGCAACCGTGGAAGACGGCATCGGGTCAGCCAAGCAGTGTGCCCAGGGGTGGTGATCGGCAGCAGGAGGGTCTAAATGACAATGATGGTGGTGACTGGCCTCACCATCATCATTGTTACCACAGCAAATGCTGACTGTGCTTACCACGTGTCTGCAGGGGTTCCAAGGGCTTTACTCGGCGCACCTAGCCCTAGGTGTCAGGTAGATCAACAGCTCCATTTTAAGATGAGGAAAGCGATGCAGAGAGAAAAAAGGAGTCTGACTGTGGTTCCACAGCTCCTGAGAGGCAGATCTGGGAGCCTAACCGTTACACTACGTTGCCTGTCAAAAAGGGACGTTGGGAGTATCCTAACAGCCAGAGCCAAAGTGGCAGAGGGGTCTCTCGGAAAGGACATTCAGCACCCCAAGCCCACAGTCCCTGCGGAACATGTCTCTAAACATGAAGCAGGCCTTGGCTATAAGAATGGGATCTGGGCCATGAGAACAGGGCTGGATGACAGGAAGTTCAACTTGACGCTTCCCGTTCATATGTAGAGTGTTGGGACTAGGACTAGGAGGGGTGGGTTGAATACACAAGCCCCTCAGATGTGGTGCCCCCTTTCCTCCTCACAGCAACCTCCTCACGTGGATATGCCTATCACAGCCGAGGAAACTGAAGAAGCAGAGGCCCCCGAGGGGTCCAGTACCAGGCTTACCATCACACAAGCAAGCAAGAGGCAGAGCTGGAGGAAGACCATTTGCCTTGAAAGCCCTGTGATGTTTCCTATGACTGCGCACTGCCTCACTGGAATTTCCCAAGTGTCCACCAAGTAGATGAGTGTTGGCCTGGAGTCAAACTAGACCTCCTGGCTAATTTCCCCAAAGAGTACACAAGGAAATAAATACAAAGGGAAGATGTCAGTACCAACTGTGGACTGAAGATAAGAAACAACAGGCCAAAATCTGGGAGGAATTTCCACAATGGCCATGGGGATGGATGTAGAAAGTAAACACCAACTAACCCCCCTGAGCCACGGGAGGAAAAACACAGGCTCAAAGAGGCTAGGAAACCATGCTAAATAACCTCTGTGCTCTGTGTCAAGTCCCAGGACACTCAGCAAAGTGGATTAGGAAAAAAAAAAAGTTAACATCATACTTTTGAAAAGATCATAAAGAGCAGGGGAATATAAACATTACCCTGATTAGAGGAAATAAAAGTAACCCTGAAAAGAATAAACCACTGTTCACAGAAAATGATGATAGTCTAAATATCTTAGAGTCTTCAAAACACCTAAGAGGATTTGGTCACTATAGGACAGAAATAGGAAGCCATAGGAGGGGAAAACCGTTGAAATAAAGAAACAAAAAAGGATTTAAATATGAAAAAAGAGAATGTGAAACTGGAAAGCCAAGAGCAAAATTAAAATTACCTTGAAGGTCATACACAACAGACCATACATCCCAGAAATCAGAATTAATATGCAGAGAACCAGTTAGAGTTTCTCAGAATTAGGATGGAAAGGGATGAAACACAGAAAGAGAAAAGTTGACAAATAACAAGGAAGAGAACAAAAAATGTAAGTTAGGAATTTTTGCTATTGCACAGGAAAAGGACAAAACAATAAGAGCAGAAGCAACAATAGAAAAGACAACAGCAAATCCTGATTGGGTAGCTCAGTTGGCTGAGCGTTGTTCCATTATGCCAAGATTGCCTAGTCAGTCCCCAGTCAGGGCACATACAACCATCAACCCATGAATGGAGAAATAAGTAGAACAACAAATCAGTGTTTCTCCTTCCCTCTCTCTCTCAAAACAATTTTAAAAAATCTTTTAAAAAATAAATAAATGAAAGCATTAAGTTTATAAATATTAGTAGAAAAAGGACTAAAAGGGATTCCATCATCAGCACTGCATTATCTGAGAAACAATAAGCTACACAAAATTAAACAAGTTTCTTAAAAGAAGGCTATATCAGAGTTTTCACAAAACTAATGTGCGTTCTGAATCTCCAAGAAATACTAAGCATTTCTACCATTTATCTGATCAAAGAACTTTAGTTGTTCCTCGAGAAGGCATCTATCTGGAAAAGTAGGGTTCTATGTAAAATACTATGAAAATGATTATAGGAAACTGAGGTTAACATTTTGTCACCCAAGAACTCCATCTTCAGCCATATTTTTATTTTATGAGCAAAATTAACAGAAAGATATTTTCAAATCTGTGAAGGACTTGAAAAACATAGCTTAAGTAACCCCCCAACCCCCATTTATGAAGAATTACAAGATAATTTCTCCAGCCAACCAAAAGATGAATTATAATTAATAATTGAAATATAAGAAATTTGGAGCATAATGAATGACAATGTAAATAAAAATTGTTTAGAGATAAATAAAATTAATTGTTGTAAATGTGGATATAAACTTAAATACAAAGACTAAAAGTATTCTGGAAAATGAATAAATAGTTCATGATTAAAAAGAGCTATTTAATAATAATGGGACTTCTAACCCAGACAACATGGTGTAAACCTGTTTCTCCCTACTTCCGTGCCAAGTACTATAACCCATGATGATGATGTAAGAGATAACCAAAGGAGAAGCCTCAAAGGTGCTAAGAACCAGTTCAGGACCTGGCACTGAAGGAACAACATAGTAGCAAGACGTCTAACATCCCCCCACTCAACAGCAGGAGGCAACCCAGACCGGACATTTCCTGTCCCTCAACCCCAATACCAGAAGGCAACCTAGGTAGGCTCATTCCTCACCCAGAATGAATGGGAGTCCCTCAGACTACACCAGGTGAACCCACCATAGGGGAAAATCCCATTACCAGAAGGACCTGGCTCATGAAGTTCCTCCATTCTTGTCTGATGGTCTTCTCACCCAAGGAGTGACATCTGTCATCCTGGTCTAAAAAATCCTTTCCCAGCCTTTCAGCAGCACAAGGAGGGAGCAGTGGGGGCTGCCACAGCACTACACCCCCACAGCACTATACCAAGCAAAATATCACCAAAACGGCTCTGAAATGAAGCTGTCATTGGAACTATGGCCCACAAAAGCAAGGACCTGCATACTAATCTTAAGCAGGATGAGTTCCTGTTTAAATAATAGATTTAAGGAGAACCCAGAGCCTGTTAATATATTAGGTAAAATGACCAGGATAAAATAAAAAAATCACCCATTACATCAAGAACCAAGAAAATCACAATGTGGATGAGAAAAGAAACTTAATAGATACCAACACAGAGATGAATCAGATGTTGGAATGATCTGACAAGGATTTAAAAGAAGGCATCATAAAAAAAAAAAAAAAACCTTCAAAAATCAGTCATAATTTCTCTTGCAACAAATACAAAATGAGAAAAATCTCAACAAGAAAATGTAAGTTACAGAAAAAGAACCACATGAAAATAGTAGAACTGAAAAATAAAATTGCTAAAATAAGAAAAAAAAAGTTGCTGGATGGGCTAGTAAAGTAAAGATGACAGAGGTCAGAATCAGTGAACTTGAGGATAGATTAATAGAGTTCACTCAATATGAACAACAGAAAGAAAATTGATTTTAAAATACAACAGAACCTCGGAGACCTGGGAAGAGCTGAAAAGATCCAGCCCTCACGAGAGTCCCAGGAGAGGAGACATAACGAGGTAGGGAAAGAGTCTCCGAACAAGTGACGGCCAAAAATCTCTACGTTTCCAAAAACCTATAATTCAAAAAATTAATCATACTTCAAACTGTATACACCCAAATAAATCCATTTCAAGACAAATCAAAATTAAACTTTAAGTAACTAAAAACTCAGGAAAGCTCTGGATAGCAGCCAGAGAGAAACGGTGCATTTCTACAGGGGAAACACAATGCAAATGACAACAGATTGCTCATCTGGAATCATGGAGGCCAGAAGGAATTGGCACATTTTTTAAGTTTCGAGAAGAAAAAAAAAAAAAAAAAGAATTATTATCTGTGGCATATAACTGGCAAAATTATTCTTGAGGAATGAGGGGAAAGCAAGACATTCTCAAGTGAAGTAAAGACAAATTTATCACTATCAGATTTATCCTTAAAGAACGTTCTTAAAAAGAATATGATAAAAGTATCTTAGAGCAGGCAGAGGGAATAACAGAGTAGAAATATGAGTATATACAATAGACTATCCCTTTCCTCATGAGTTCTAACAGTCATATATAAAATGATCGAGACAAAAAAATAATAATTCCATGTGGTACTCAAGGTAATGGTACTTACAAGTAGGAAGGTAAAAGGACCCAAATGGAAGTGGTTTTCACACTCCACTCAGAGAGGTAAAATGTTGATACCTGTAGATTATGATGTCACATATGGACATCATAATACCCAGTGCAATCACATGAGAACTATACAAAATATACATTCAAAAATACTGTAAATAAATCAAGATGAGATTCTTAAAAATGTCAAATAATCCAGAAGACAAGACAAGAATAAAAGAAGAACAAGAACCAGAGGAAACAGAAAACAAATAAAATGGCAGCCTTATGCACTTCAATAATTAACTTAAATGCACATGGCCTAAATATGTGAATCAAAAAACAGATCAATAAAGTGGGTTAGAAACCCTACACAGTTATCTGCTGTTTACAAGAAACTCACTTCAAATTCAACAAAATAGGTAGGATGGGAAAAGGCATACCATGCAAATACTAATATTAAGAAGCAGGAGTGGCTATATTAATATCCAATGCAGTAGATTCAAGAGTGAGAAAATTACTAGAGGCAGAGGAGGACATTACATAACAGTAAAAGAATCAATCTACCATACAGATCAATAAGAGGATATAGGATCTTAAATACAAACACATCAAAAAACAAAGAGCCTCAAAATACATGAGGCAAAAATGAATAGAACCTAAAGGACAAATAAACAAATTCACAATTATGTTTGGGGACTTCAGTGTTCCTACACACTTGCCAGAAAATGATAATTTTCTCTAGAGAGAAATTAGCAAGTACCTAGAGGGTCTAAACAGCACAATCAACCAGTAAAATCCAATTGCCATAAACAGAAACCTCTACCCAACAACGGAAGAAAAGCACATGTTTAAAACTGCTCATGAACATTCACCAAGATAGAACATATCCAAGACTATAAAACAATTAAATAATCAAAATCACACAGAGTGTGTTCTTTGACACACAATGGAAACAAACTAGGAAACCAGTAATAGAAAGACGCTATTAATGTCTCTACATATGTGAAAATTCAACAACATAATTCAACAATTATAAAATGATTGAGATAAAAAAATAATAATTCCATGTGGTACTCAAGGCAATGGTACTTACAAGTAGGAAGGTAAAAGGACCCAAATGGAAGTGGTTTTCACACTCCACTCAGAGAGGTAAAATGATTCAAAAGAGGACCCTCAAAGTTAATAAAAATATGGAGAACTGAATAAAGTGAAAATATAACATCAATCAATAATATAAGTTTACAGAAAACTAGAAAAGAGAAAAACAAAAACAAAAACTTCAAAGCAGACTTAAAGAAAATAATAGATATTAGAAGTTAATGAAATTGAAACAGGAAAATGGTAGAGAAAAAAATCAATGAAACAAAAAAGCAGATACTTTGAACAAAATGAATAAAATTTGCAAGCTTCTAGCAAGAGTTACAAAAAATTTAAAAAAAAGATATATCACAAATGTCAGAAATGAAATAGATATTTCACTATAAATCCTGCAACCATTAAAAAGGTAAGGGAATACTGTAAAAAACCTTATATTCATAAATGCAACAACTTACAAGAATTGGACCAATTCCTTAAAAACTATTACAAACTGTCAAAAACTCAGACAAATGAAATAGGTACCTGAACTGTGCTAGAAGCATTAGGGAAATTAAATTAATAATTTAAAAGCTCCTGAACAAAGAAATCTCCAGGCCCAAACAGTTCCAGTGGAGAATTCTATCAAACATTTAAATAATAATTAACACCAATTTTACACAATCCTTTGCATAAAATGGAAGATACTTCCCAAGTCATTTTACGAGGCCTGATATCAAAATTAGACTGATGATACCAAAAAAGAGTAAACTTCAGATCTATATCTCTGATGAACTTAGATGTAAAAATTCTAAGTACTAGCAACCTGAATCCAATAATGTATTAAAAAATTATACACCAAGTCAGATTCAGTTTAGGTATGCAAGGCAACTTCAACAGTAAAAGTCACCAAATCATCCAGTTATATAACATCAAGTTATATAACAACTCATAGGGATATAAAGTACAGCATAGGGAATAAAGTTAATATTTTAATAACTATGCATGGTGACAAACTGTTACTAGATTTCTTGTGGTGATTTCTTTGTAAGGTAATAAGTGTTGAATCACTATATTACACACTTGAAACTAATACAATATTGTATGTCAACTATAATTAAAATTAAACTAAATGATCAATATATTAAAAAAGTTTGAGAACATCTGGGCTAAGAAACCTTAATTATGTTCAAATTCATAAGTGAACACTGTCTATAATCTTTCATAATAAAACAATGTGTCTTTTGTTGAGACCAAAACAAAGCATTAAAGAATAAAAGTATTTAATCAAATAAGTTGACACAGATCATTTTTGGTAAAAACTTTCAGCAAGAATAAAGGGAGCATTAACTGAACATAGTAAAGATCAACTACAAAAAAAATGCGACAGCAGCCAGCACACTTAATGTGAAAGACAGAAAGACTGAATACTTTTCCCAAAAGACTGGGAATAAGCCAAGAACATTTACTCATATCACAGCTATTCAACATAATTCTGGAGGTTATAGAGATTATAGCCAGCTTAATAAGAAAGGAAAATAAAAGACATACAGTTTGGAAAAGAAGAAATAAAACAGTCTCTACTTGCAGATCACATCATAATCTCAAGAAACAAGGTCAGGTCACAATTCTGTTTACTAACCATGAACGCTACCTTTGTTCCAAAGAAGATGAAATTCCTAGGTATACACTTGTTAGGATGAGTGTAAAATCTTTATGTTGAAAGTTACAAAATGTAAATGAAAGAAATCAAAGAAACTGAAATCAATGAAGAGATATACCATGTTCATGGAATGGAAGGCTCAACATAATGAAGTTGTCAATTCTCCTCAAATTCAAATTCATCTATAGGGGTTTAGTATAATTCTTACCAAAATTCTAGCAAAGTCTTAGTAGTCACAGACAAGGTTACTATAGAATTTATATGGAAAAGCACAAATCCTATAATAGCTAAAACAATCTTGATATGAAAGAATAAAGCTGAAGGAATCATTTACTTGATATGCGGGCTTACTATATAGTTACAGTAACTAAAACAGTGTGCTCTCAGCACACTGAGGGATAGATACATAGATCAAATAGAGGCCCAAAATTCAACCCATACAAATATGCTCGACTGACTTGACAAAGTTCTCGAAGTAATTTAATGGACAAAGGACAACTTTTTCAACAAATAGTGCTGAAGCAGGTAAACATCCATAGGCAAAGAATAAACCACAACTAAAACCACACACCTTTTATAAAAGTTTACTCAATTGAGACATATACTTAAATGCAAAAGTGTAAAACTGTTTTTAAAAACAGAAGAAAAACTTTGTGATTTAGTGCTAGTCAAATAGTTCTTAGACTTGACACCAAAAGCATGATTGGCAATACAAAAAATTGATAAGGTGGACTGCATCAAAATGAAAAACTTTTGCTCTGCCAAAGCCTATGTAAAGAGGATGAAAAGATAAACTACATACTAAGAGAAGGTATTTGCAAACAACATATCCAACAAAGGAGTAGTACATAGACTGCATAAAGAATGAACAAATCTCAGCAGTCAAACAAAACCAACTATCCAATGAGAATATGAGCAAAAGACATGAGCAGACACGGACAGCAGAAGATATATAAATGGTAAATAAGTGCTGGAAGAGATCAACCATCAGGGAAATGCAAATTAAACAATGAGACACCACTGTACACCTATCAGGATGCCTAAAATAAAAAGAATGACAATACCAACTGACACATTGCTGGCAAAAATGTGAACTATTACTGCCACTCTGGAAAACAGTGGGGCAGTTTCTTATAAAAAGAAAACTTGCACACAAATGTTAAATAGCAACTTTATTCATTAGAGCCAAACTCTTGAAATGACCCAGATGTACATTCACAGGTGAATGGTTAAATAAACTGTGACACACCCCTACCATAATATACGTATTATCATTGATACACCACTTAAATGGAGTAAACTACTGATACAAAACATCTTGAATGATTGAACCTCAGGGATATTGTGCTGAATGGGGAACAAAAGTCAATCCCAAAAGGTTACACACAGTATGATTTCATTTATATAAAATTTTAGAAATGAAAAACAGATGAATGGATGGCAGCAGTTAGGGGCGGGGCTGAAGGTACAAGGTGTGATGGAAGTGTCCACTACCTTGACTGGGGTGATGGAGAAGCAAACCTACAACATAGAGTAAAACTGAATTACAGGAAACACGCACACACACAGATGCAAGTACCAGCAAAACTGGGGAAATCTGGAGAATATTAGTGCATATAGCAACATCAAAATCTCGTTTATATATTGTATTACGACTTTTGCAAAATGTTACCGTTGGAGGAGATTGGGTGGGGCGTACATGGGCTCTTTCTGAATTATTTCTTAAAACTGCACGTGACTCTTACAATTACCTTGATAAAATTGTTTTAAAACCCGAATATATAATGCCAGATTACATTTACCAAAATTGGGGAGGGAGGCCCTGGCCGGTTGGCTCAGTGGTAGAGCGTCGGCCTGGTGTGCAGGAGCCCCGGGTTCGATTCCCAGCCAGGGCACACAGGAGAGGTGCCCATCTGCTTCTCCACCCCTCCCCCTCTCCTTCCTCTCTGTCTCTCTCTTCCCCTCCCACAGCCAAGGCTCCATTGGAGCAAAAGTTTACCCAGGCGCTGAGGATGGCTCTGTGGCCTCTGCCTCAGGCGCTAGAATGGCTCTGGTTGCGGCAAAGCAACACCCCAGATGGGCAGAGGATCGCCCCTGGTGGGCGCATGCAGGAGTCTGTCTGACTGCCTCCCGTTTCCAGCTTCAGAAAAATACAAAAATACAAAAAAAAAAAAAAATGGGGAGTGAAAGGAGAGTATAAATGGAAGCCAAATTTTCTTTTAGGAAAAGTCAGAAGTTATTAATTCTTTTGACTTGAATATTCATGCAAATATCATTTTAAACACATATTTCATAAAGGTAAAAGGATAAGTAAATGGATTATAGCAAGAAGAGCTATCTTTGTATTTAATTTAGAAGATAAAGCAAGCAAAACCATCACTATAGTAAGAGATATAAAACAAAGGAAAAAGCTTAAAACCAGAAAGAAAAACATGACTACTGAACTGTGAACAAACACCAGTTATAAAAGGATTGCCAATGGATTAAACCGCACTATGAAAAGACCAATTCTGTCAGACTGGCTTATAGAAACAAACCTGACACTATGGTTTTATAAAGAGAGGGACACTTAACAAAATACGACATTTTTAAAGGCAAAGGGTGGGTAAAACTATATCCAGAAAAGACAATAAAAAGACTAGACATGGTTAGTATTAATATCTAAAAAGGAACATTCAAGGCAAATGTAGTGAATGGGCCAATAAGGTGTAAGTGGTAATGACGGCTACATAAGAAAAATACCACCATTTGATGTAGTGAATATCTCTGTCTCCAAAATGAAGCCTATATCTGTCCCTTCTCATTGCCTTGGGCTGCCCCTTCCCCCTAGTAAAGCCATCATCACATCTCCTTAACTCCAGAAATAGCTCCCTGAGGCCCCATTCCCACTCTTGCTCCCTACGCCCCTTCCACACAGCAGCAGAGATGCTGTTTGCATGCAAACCACGTGCCACTCCAGCACTAAAACACGCTGGTGAGTATTGTACTACAAAAATCACACCCAACTCCTCGTCTGGATGAGCCCTGAAAAAGACAGCGCATCCCTAGGTGTCAATTCCCTTTCTTGACAGCCACAAACTTCTCAGTTTTCAAATCTGGGAACACGGCTGTTCATTGTTGGTCTTTTCTTGCGGACAGCCAGTTATGCCAGATCTGGAGATCTACTGTACTATTCAGCATAGTCAGTGCCTACAGCTAACAATATGGCATGCTTTACATTTGCTGAGAAGGTAGGTCTTATGTTAAGTGTTCTTATCTCACATCCAAAGTAATAACCACAGTACTAGTAATGATAACACAGAGGGGGAGGGCACTTTGGCAGGAGATGTATATGTGTATGAACTTGACCAGTGGTGACAGTTTCAGGGGTGTATCCATATCCCCACTCACTGAGTCGTATACATTAAATATGTACAACTTTTTACATGTTAATCATAACTCAATAAAAGGTGTTTTGTTTTGTTTTTTCTTAAGTGTCTCCAAGACACAGTCCCTGAAGCACAGGAGACCCTTGTCCCGTTCAGAAGTCTGCCTTTGGGAGCCGCCTGCAGCAGGTTTTAGAGGATTTGTCTTTCGGACCCCAGGATGTCCCTAGAGCTTTCTTATCTCCCTTGCTCCTTTCTCTGCTTCCCTGAACTGTAATCCAAGATTCTACCCTGGGTAGAATTAATTCAACCACCTTTCCTTTTCTTCCTGTCCTCTTCATTTAAGTAACTTTGGCTAAAAATGCTACATTTTCCTGAGTCTACGGTATACATCTTATATGTAGACTCCGGTTAGACCCTTGTGGGTAAGCAGGGTGAATGAAAGAAACTAACTTTATGTGATACACGGGAGGAGTCTATTGGATAGACAAATTAAGTGACTGGTGCTGGTACTTTCCTGATAATGTCACCAGTGGCTTATTTCTCTTCTTGGTTGAGGTCACTTGTCAGTCCATCCTAGCCACAGACACAGGAAGTGGTCATGAATTTATTTTAAAAATTACTTTAAAACTTATTTAGTTTCTGATTATAAAACCAATTCAGATGTTTTCTGAAAATGTGAGTTTTCAGCATAGTAATTGGATATCAGGTGACTGATATGTTGGGGGGGGCCGCAGCCGGCCCTGGGTCCCTTGTGGCTTCCACAACAGAGAGCCACACAGCAGGTTGCAGTGGGCAGCTGTCACTCTGAAGCCTTGAAATAATTTCTTCCCTTCTGGTGGCTGGGGGGGGGGGGTGGAGGCTGCAATTTTGATTATACGCTTTTACATTCTCATATCAACTTTGTGTTTTGTTTACCATATCAATGAGCATATGTAGGAGAAACTCTAATCACTTTTTTCACTACTGAAAGCAGCTGTCTTAGAATGTGATTTTGTTAATTGGAGATTTTGTTAACTTCAATGAATAATAACAGAATAAATCATATGGCCCCATTGTAGAAATTGCAGAAAATAAAAATAAGGATAAAGGAAAACTTACATTTACCTTTATTCCAACCCATAATTAGTATTGTCAAAATTATTACATTTTCTTCAGTTTTTGTCTCTCTGTGAATATAAATGGATACGTAACGGATGTAGAACAGCAATGTAATTATACTCTACAGTCAATCTCTACAGACTGTACAGTGAAAAATCTTATTTTTATTCATTGTATAATATTTCATCTTTGTAACTGTATTTTCTACATCTCTAATTTCAACTGATCATGTCCTGAACGTAGAATTAATTATAAGGTTAAAACATTTGAAAAGTATCTCCAGCTAGCTTTCAGAAGTTTTACAATTTACATTTCTACAGTTTGCACATTTTATCTCACTCTTGACAGCACTATTATTGGAGGTTTTATTCTTTTAAATCTCACAGGAGAAAAATGCCATACAATTTACTATTTTAATTGACATTTCTTAGGTTCCTAGTGAGGTTCAACTGTTTTAATGTGTTTACTGAAAGCCTGAATCAATTACCTGTTGTTTCTTATCCCATTTCTCTATTTTCATGTTGAGTCATGTTGCTTCAGAAATGCTCTTTACATATGTTTTAGTCTACCAATTCATGTTTTTTTCCTGTTAGTTTTTGAAATATTTTTTAACTTAATTGTTTAATAGTTTTTTTTAAAATTTATGAGTTCTTCTATTGCTTTAATGCTTGGAAAAGCATGTCTAAGTTAGAAATTAGTTACTTGTTGACATGCCGTTTTCTCCCTTTAGAAACAGTGAAAACTTTTGTATGCAGTCAGACCTCGTTATATTGTGCTTTGCTTTATCGAGCATCACAGATGCTGTGTTTTTTACAAACTGAACTCAAGTCCACCGGCAAAAAGGTTAAGACTGGCTTTACTGTAATACTCGCTTTATTACAGTGGCTTGGAAGCAAACATGCAGTATCCCTGAGGTATGCCTGTAATGTTAGAGAGACTAAAGACCAGTGCACTCATAAATACAGATAAATCTATAAAAAAAAATTACTGAGATCTGAGTCAGACCAATAAGCCTGACAGGATGCCTGCCTCATAGGACAGGTCACTGAAATGTCCTTGGCTCAATGGCCCCCACATTTGGGCAAAAATCAGTCACCTGAAGGGCTGGCTATTGGAAACCCAGACTGCTGGGCCCACCCCTGGAGTCTCTGTCCAGTGTTCCTGGGTGGGGCCCAGGCACCTGTAGTTCTAACACGTCCAGGTTCTGCTGCTGCTCCTGGTTCAGGGACCACACCTGGTGCCCATTGCTGATGCTACGTTTTCCCATCTCTGTCCTCCAATGCAGTAAAGCTGCTTTGGGAATTTGAGCACTTGCTGTCAATCTAACAGGCCTCCTGATGGGCATCGCTGCTAAAAGCTCTTTAGGTTCCACTAGATGATTAAGAACTGTGGAGCAGCAGCTTCGGATCCAACACCCGGAGAGAGTGGCACGTTGACAAGATATTGAGGGGAGAACCATCCTGTTGGTGGCAGAGCTGATGCGTGGAGAGACTCGGCATACTGGAATGTACGTTATCCTTAAAGGTCCTGGTGTTTTCTATGTCCTGGCCCATGTAACAAATGCCCCTTGGGAAATGAACAGCATTTCTACTGTTTGTTTTCATTTGCTTTCCTACGAGTTTTATCAAGAGTCAACCTCACGGGACAGGTAATCTCCAGTTTCATAGATAAAAAAAATTATAAAAATGTAATAGATACATGGCAAGCTGGGACTGCATTTTCTTTTACGTTTCTTTTTCTGCTTATAGAAGTAACACATGCCCGCTGTCAAGATTCTGGACAATACGGAGATCACTTATTCTCCTACCACACGTGAAAAATCACTGTTGATGTTCTGATACAAATCTTTCTGGTTCTTTTATACAAAACAGATATGGATTACATTGTCCCTGAAGCTTCATGCAGTATTTCTTTCATATATCATGAACATGGAGCATCAAGTGCCCTCAACTGCTCACGAGTCAAGAATTTTAAGTCCAACTCCTCACCCATTGCTGCCATGGCCCAGAAATCAAGAGTTGAGCATCACGGCAGAAATGGAAAGCCAGGGAAGACATGAGACCCAAGCACGAATTTTGGGTAGAGGGACAAAAGGCTAGCCTGGACCAAGGTCTGAGGAACAGCTCTAGGTATTTTACGACCCGTGCTATGTATTATGCCACCAGATGGGGAGGAGGAGACAGCTTAGAAAGGATGCTGAGCAGATCTGTTGTTGGAGAAGTCAGTGTGACAAACAGTCCCTGATCTGGACCAAATCTGGGGAAGCGTGTCCCACTCACTTTTACATTAGGGTAATATACAGTGTCTTGGACATTGCACACAGCTGTGGGATAAACTAGTTATGAGAACAGCCAGCTTGCACACAGGCCAGCAGAGGCCCAGGGCACTTAGGTTCCAAACTGGCTGCCAAGAAATCTGTGAGCCTCACACGCCGAGGGCTGACCACCCTGGGAGGGTGGAGACTGGGGCAGGGCCTTCAGACTACCCTCCTTGAGAGGAAGGCTGCATTAGCCAACTGCATTCTGCTTTCTTCGATACCAATTTTCTGCAAAGAGCCAAGTGCTCATAACTTTTGGGACCAGCACCGACTGACAGATAACCGTTTTTAGAGAATCCCATTTGATTTTACTCTCACCTTGGCACTGGAGGCTAGGAAGCTGGCTAGGAAGCCAGCAAGGAGGGAGCACAGGAAACAGATTTGATTAGCAAGACGAGCCAAGTGCCTGGCAGAAGCACTTCTCAGAACACAGAGAAGAGCCCTGGTCAGAGGTCTCTTTTAAGGTAGGAAGGAACAAAAGTCTGGAAGAAATGAAAGCCTGTGGCAGCAAGGCTGGATCAGAAGCTGATGCCCAGTTACAGTCTTTACCCTTTATAGGAGCCAGTCTCCAGCAGAGCCCCCAATGACTCTTTCCTCCAGAATTTGTCCTCGCCCACCCTGAATAGGGATGACCTGTGTAATCAAGAGGATAGTGCAGAAATAATAGAGTTTGACTCAAGGCTAGTTCATAAAAAAACATTGTAGCTTCTGCCACGTCCTCTCTTGAATCAGTTGTTTTGAGGGAAGCCGCTGCCATGTCATGAGGATACTCAAGCATCACTATGGCATGACCATGTGGCAAAGACCTAAGGTCTCCTGCCAACAGCTAGCATCACCAGGCAGCAACATGTGTTGTAGCATGTTCTCCAGCCCCAGTCAAACCTTCAGATGATCACTCCCAAGCCAGCATCTTGACTGCAACCTCATGACAGACCTTGAGCCAGAACCACCCAGCTGAGCTGCTTTCAATTTTAACCCACAGAAACTGTGAGATAGCAAATATTTAGTGTTGTTTTAAGCCACTAGCTTTTGGTGTAATGCATTATGCAGCAAACAGATCATTAATGCACCCTGCCAGATGGACCATTAAGTCTATTTCCACAGGAAGCTGACTTTGTCCCTGGTGGGAAGCCTTGTCAGAGTGCCTTCAATGGATGGTCCTTTCCTTTCTAGATCTTGGTATCCTGGATCTCCGGCCCGATACGCGGCACAGTCAGCTGCCTTTCTGCTGCTTCCCTTCTGTACCACCTTCAACCACAGTGGCAAAGGAAACAGACACACGTACATGTGCACATACAAACCTGTACACTCACAACTTCCTTTTAAACCTGAAAAAAAATCACTACATCACCCAAGTGCTGCAAATATGAACGCTTTTCCAGGAAGAACCAGATGATCTGACTGTTTTGAGCACCATTTTTCGCTTTCTCTCTGAATGGACAGATGGTGGGGGTGGGGACAGCTGACTGCTGAGAATTGATTGATGTGCTGTTCTTCTTTGCTAGTCATATAATTCTGAGCCGAGTGAGCAAGAGCAGGAGAGGAAAGCCACAGCCACAAATCAATGTGTTCCCACATTCTTTTAAATATACTGCTCACAAATATTAGGGGGTATTTTATCGCTTCATAGTCACTTTGAAATATCCCCTAATTTTTGTGAGCAGTATATTTCATTAGAGCGTGGTCCCAATACACCAAGGCTGTAGGTTCAATATCCAGTCAGGGCACATATAAGAAGCAACTGATAACCAATGGTTGCATAAATAGGTAGAACAACAGATTGATGTTTCTCTCTCTTTCTCTCTGTCTCTCTCTCTTCCTCTCTCATTCTCTCTAAAAATCAACATAAAAATCTTAAAAAAATATTTCAGAATGAAATTTCCCCACTTTACTCCCATTTTCCCATCCCGTTTATCACTCTGGGGGAGGGGGAGGGTCTTTGATAAAACAAAAACACAGAGGCTTTGTAAGCATCATAGGCTATCCAAATTATGATAGAGGTAGTCAATCTATTACAAGAGAAACACCTCTTCTCTGGGCAGATGTTCTACTATGAAGAACCTTGAAGATGTGAGGCTCTGAGTACCCACAGCTTTCTCATCTCCAGGATGGGGGCCAAAAAGAATGCTTAGAGCCTGGAAGATCTTGCAGCACTCTCCTTGGCCCTGAAGGCAGAGGCAACAGATAGAAAGCACCCAGAGTGGGGAGTAGAGGAAAGTAGAGAAGAAGAGAAACCAGGGAGAGAATTCTCAGTGCTCACCCGGAGGGGATCTGTCTAGATGAGAAGATGGCCAGGTGGGAGAGCGTTTCTGCCTGTGCATTTTACCTGCCTGTCCCTCCAAGTACGGAGTCATACCTAAAGTGTTACATGTGGCATATTCTCATCACGTGGCGAATAGGGTCATGGAGGTCCTTCTCCGGGAAGAGTCAGGGCCGATCATGACCACAGTCCAAGGAGATGGCGTTCTCATCAATGTGTGTGAGCAATATGGAGATCGGAGGCCCCATCTCACTGTCCCCAGCACCTAAGTTCTCTCTGTTCACCTTCATCGATGCAGCTTCTCCCGGGGAGCCCATGCTGGCCTTTGATCTCACCCACCAGCTCTGCTGGATCCCACGGTTTGCAGCCCTGGCCTCTTGCCTGGGATCCACCCTGATTTCACTGTGCATAGGCTTTCCTCCTCCTTTCAGTTGTCTGGGCCTCACCTTACACTCAACATGCTCACTTTAGAATTCCACCAGGATGTCTTTTCTCCACGATCTTATTCCTGTCAGTGAAAGCCAGACGTGAACCTTGGAATCACCTCAACTCTTCTTTCCTCAGGACCTCAATCTGTTCTGCCGGTGGTCCTGAGGCCATGCCCTTTCCACCGCACCTTGGTTGTGGTCAAGGACTCTCCTATGCTCCCAGCCCCCACCCTTTCAAACTCTCCTCATGACAGGCCTGGAATGCTCCCTTTCTTTCTTTCCTCACGTCATCCCCTTCTTATTTCAAGGTTTGAAACAAGTGGCTCCATTTCCTGAAGCCTTATCTGACCTCTCAAGACCACATTTGTCTCCTTTCTTGAACTTCTATTCCTCCTATTAGAAAAAAAATGTTATTGAAGGCTTGCTGTGTGCAACATGCCAAGTGCTAAGAGTGCTACAACGACTACAGTCTAGTAGCCATAACACTAGTTAATCACTTCTTTATTTTCTCTTTCTTAATTGTGCTTCCCCAACCAAATTCTTACATAGCCAGAGGAGTGTAGGTTAAAGATCTTCTGTAAAATCCACAGTGACTGTTAGACTACGGGGCACATAACACATTCTTACTAAGTACTTGTTGGTTATATGCAAAATGGGTAACAGAATCAGACGAAAGGCATGCATCTCCTGCAATCCTTATCTAGGTTAGAGAAATGCCTTTTGTTAAGAAAAAAAAACACATTAAGAAATTAAAGAAACCATGCTGTGTTTGAATGGTGCTTCACATGTCTAACCAATAAGTCAATCTAACTTGTCAAATTATTTGACTCCAATTTATAGTATAATCATTGATAATCCATTTCCCATATTCCATAATCATGAAATAACAGTCACATTATAAGATTAAAGATTCATGGTACATTAATAATTCAAAGGTAGATATTTGGCATTTCCTAAGAGATTTTACAAGACAGAAATAGAAGCGAATTGAGAACCACTGAACACAAATTCTTAGGTAAAACCATTTAGTCTTATTAAGGACAAGAGTATTGATAGGATCCCAGCACACAAGATAACCATGACATCCTCTCAACCAAGAATGAGGAACCAGGGACAGAACTGGGCTCAGATAGTTCTGATATGTCCTTTTTAAGTGTCTCAAGTAAAAAGACTTTTGTGAATCAGAAGTGGAGAAATCTCATTTCTCCAAAATATAAAACTCTCTTCTGAAATAAAAAAAAAAAAAAATCAGGAAATATTTCAGTCCTCCAAGTCTTTACTGAGTATAGTTTTGATTCTTTGGCCAGAGTCTCTGGTATGGACCTCAGTTTAGACAAGGAATGTATGTCGCTCCAACCCAGAAGAGATCTTCATGTGCGGAACAGAAGCTCAAGAACTCAGAGTCAAAAATCTTACCCAGACACATGTTTTACTGTCAAAGTTCATCTTTAAAAAAAATTCTCACTCACCTGCCAGAATATGCTATCTATTGTATTTCCAAGAAAACCATCTCGGCCTTCTGAAGACACCAGTTTGGGGCCAAGGATTGTCATGAATTCATCAAAATCCACCTGGCCATCCCCTGGAAGGAGAAGATACAAATATAAATAGAAAAGCAGTTGAAACTAACCCTGCTGTACCCCAGGAAATAAACATCTCCATGTTTTCTCCTTGGCATGACCTCAATAAATAGGTAGTAGTATTACTGAAAACTGGGCAACATTCTCAAAATACCAAGAGAAACACAAGAAATTACTGGCAATTATTAGTACACCCAATAGCACATATTCCTAATTTTTTGTCAGTATTTCTATTAAAATGCTCAGCCAGTACGTACTACTTAGATGGCCACACCTCACACCTGCTGGACCTCTTGCATCTCTAATTGCCCAGGGGTACGTGATAGACAACGCGGCTTCATTCCTATTTCTTCCTTCATCTTTGTCACTCACACACACATTGAGTTATCATGTTTTATTGAATTCACCTCTTAGATACCTGCGGCTGGTCTAGTTTCCTCGTGAATCTAATTGCTGACCCCTTTCCAAAGACTACAGTGGGAAAACGACTCCAAGAATTCACTTTCCTGGTTATAATTTATAATGTTGTTACTAGAAACTGCTTTCTGCCCTCACTCTCTCATCTCCACACTATCCTCCCGACCGTTCTGAGCTCGCTTCCCCAAAACATATCTGATTGTGCTTTTCAAATCAGTGGCATCTTTGAAAATAAGAAAACCACCTCAGGAAAGCAGGCAAGTTGCACTAACCCTCTGCCGCCTTTTCCTGCCCACCTCTGCACAAAATGTTATGTCTTTCAAAGCTCCACGATTCTGTATGTCCGGGAGGCCTTCGCCCACTCTCTACCTGAGAAACACCATCAAGTTCTCTACGATGGAGCTTAAACATCATATTCTCTTTTCCTTTTCTTCCTGACCCTTTCTCATCTCAATAGACAGGGCTGGCCAAACCTTCTTCTATCTCTACTACTAACTTCATGTGCACCCATCATAGAACTCCTCACCCTACACCTCAGTCACAGTTTTGCCTGCTTTCTCCAAGCTGGACAGTGAGCCCTGCAAGGTCAGGTGCCTAGTCTGAAGCGTCTTTGTGTATTTGCCACCATGATGGGCCCTCAGTATGTTCTTATGAAATGAATGGGTGCTGTCTCTTGCTTGTTTTTCCTTTGTTCAACTCAACATCCATTGGATCTTTCGGGCCAGAGCTGACACTGACCAAAAGGTGAACTTGAGAGAACTGAGGTAAAAGCAGACCTTTGAGGGACTGCCCAACCCTCAAGGGCTCATCAGTGAGGCATTCTGAACCTCAGATCTGCTCAAGAGCGAGTTTTCACCAAGAGCTCGTCACATCTTGGCCCCCAAACAATATCTGCACACAAGTTCACCAAAATGCAGACATATTGGTCCACCTCCCCAGAGGGCAATTGCCTTTAAAGAGCCCTCATTCAAAAATCCAAGCAGATGGATTTCACTCTCACTGATCACCATCAGAAAGCTAATTTAAGCAACAATGAGTTACCATCTTGCCTTTCAAATTAGGGAAGACTTGTAAATAATAAAAATACTGCTCAATCCTGGCAGAGGTCCAGAGAGGAGATAGGCTCTCTTCTGTATTCCTGGTATATACATCTGGATATAGACTGGCATTATTTAAGATGCTGCAACATGCTGGTTCTTTTTGGCATAACTTTACTTTTTAATAAAAAAAATATATAAAGCAAGGAAATTATCATAAATGCAGAGCAAGATGTTTGCCTAAAAATAGTCATCTAGTATTTGTGAAAATGGAAAATTGGAAGCAGGAGAAAAAGAATGGCCCAGTTGTCCTAGAATTCACACTGAGCTGGCTCTTTGTGGCTCCCAATCCCAAACAGGCACACTTGTTATACACACGCGCTGGCCTTCTGTGTTGTGTTACATGCCACTGAGTTGGCTCCGACTCCTGGCAACCCGATGAATGAGTGATGTCTACAGTGCCCTGTCTTCAACAGCCCAGCTCAGCTCCTGTAAACTCATGCCCATGGCTTCTTTTATAGAGTCAATCCATCTCATATTTGGTCTTCTTCTACTCACCCCTACTCATCCCTGCTCTTATAGCTGGGGCTGGAGGGCCAAAGAGTCTCAGACTAAAATATGCACTCTCGATAGAAACAGTACCACCCTCAATGAGTGAAAAGTGATTCTTCGGGGACAAAAAAATAACCTCAGATATTACAATGGTTTGTGGTCCTCTTGGGGCCACAGTCCATAAACAGATATGCTGTATATCTTTGCTATTACAATGTCATGGGGGTGGGGCAGCTAGGGAAACAAATGCCTTAAAAGGCTCCCGAGGCTGGAGTGGCTATCAAAAAAGAAGGTTGATAAACACTGGACTAGAAATTGTCCCTAGTCCGACTCCCTTCCCCAGACCCTGCTTCTGGAATGCTGGGCCATTAGCGGTGAGCATTGTCCCGACTCACTGTCACCCATGACGAGGCCTAACAGTTCATAAAGGCTTAGCAGCTCAAGGGCATTCTCGTTTTTTCATGAAAACCTTATGAGACCTTAAGTAAAATATGTCTGCCAAGCTGGGTCACGCAAGCTCCTGACCATGGTGTTATGGGCACTGCTGTCTCCCAGTTAGGAGCCTGATAGGGGAGTGATAGGACACGACAAAATACCTGCTTCCCCGTGCCAGGAAAACAAGCCTCTGAACAGCCCACCTTCCAGGTGGGAGGAGAGACCACCCACCTCTACAAACCTTCCCCCGCCCCGGGTGATGGGAGCGAAGCGGCACGGACTCAGTGCACTTGAAGGGTCCACACGGAACTCTGGTGAAAGGCAGCGAGGAACGCTCACAGGTGGTGCCTTCGGCTGAGAACAGCACACCCAAAGCTGACAAGCAGAAACAGTGCTTCAGAACTCTGTCCCGACGCTGGCTAACGGAGCGGCTCACTCATGACTCAGGCGCTTGGCCAGAGGGGAAGCGCTGGGGAGGGGTGCTCAGCGTCCTGTGGCCAGTGCCGAGGGCAGCGCAGGGGCGCAGGTGGCTTGGCAGAGACTTCCTGCTGCTGGGGAGAGGTCTAGTTCAGGGGAGGATTTGCTTCTAGCTATTTAGCAGAGGACATTTGGAACAATGGGGGTTTTTTATTGGTCAGAACAGGGCTCTCCCCACTTCTGAACTATCACTGAGCAAAGGGGGACTTGTGCAGGCCCACAGTTGGGGAAATAATCTGGTGGGGCCCCTCATCTCTCCGTGTCTCTCAGGACTTGCTCAGTTCTGACTCCTGAGCATGTGTGTACACAGCACTTTCTGCAGCCCTTCCGTAAATGAAGGTCCCCCCTGCTAATACACAGCGTGACACCAGTCCTACCAACAGTACAACGTTCTGTTCAGATTAATGTGAGGAAAAGCTCTCCAGTAGTTTGTAGTTTAACGAACAGAGCTGGAAACACTCCACAAGCTATCCACCTGGGTTTCAGAACACCAGCCTCCACATTCCTACCTCCTCACTCCACCCCTCTCCGGAGAACTGAGATAAATATGTAGAATCTCAGGGAGAGGTTTTCCACCAGGTCCCTTATAGGAAAACCATTCCCAGGCCAAGGCAATGTCCGGGAAGCCCGATGATAATCAAAATATCTAACATGTACTGAGCACTGCCAATGTGCTGGGCATGGTTTAAAGAAATTTCCATATACCTGTTCATATAAGTCTTCCTGCAGCCCATTTTACAGAGAAGAAGAATGAGGCACAGAGAGGTTCAGTAGCTTGCAGAAGCTCATGCAGCGAGCGGAGCTGGGATTCCTCACCCAGCAGTCTGCCTGTGCTTGTGCTGCGTCTCAGGAGGCCGGGTCAAGGATGGGCCTGCCTGGAATCCTGATCCCTCTTTCCCCTGATCACAGTGTTCCCTGGCAGAGGGTACCTAAAGGTGAAATGAAATCTACATTTCTCTTTCTGGTCTAGTTGTTGCATCTCAGGTCAACTTTTAGAGAGGTTTTTCTCAATCATTTAAAAGAGTAACAATGTAAGTAATAGGAAATATTTATTTAACACTTGCTTAATGCCAGACACTGAGCTCAGGGCATTAAGTTTTATTATCTTGTTTGATTTTACCCCACTATGAACAGGTTCTTCCCTTCCACGTTTACTCATGAGAAAACTTAGGCAAAAAGAGGTTAAAAGCAAATAGGTCAAGGCCACAGAGCTAGAACAGGACAGCACGGGAACTCGACTTGGAACCCTGACATTAACCTCCCCCTGGTCTCCCCTCTCCCTTCTGCATCAGAGACCCCAGCATAGGAACGAGCATCGGTTCATATATCTTAGAGACTCCAGCATAGGAACGAGCATCGGTTCATATATCTTTCCAAAGTGTGAGAGGAGAATATGTTTTCCTACCTGGGCATTTAGGAAGGAATTTAGTGGGAGGTTGGGAGAGATGGCCTTCAAGGGCTCTAATGCAAAAGACAATCGCCTGAAATTCATTTATTTGTTCCCCACGTTTTCATTTGCCTGCGGTCTGGGTCTCAGTCATTCTCCTTATGGTCAATTCTCCGTGGACGCAGGTCTCTCACATACAACCCTCCAGGCATCTGAAACCCCTTCCACCTAAAAGAATTGGCCCGATGGGGGGGGGAGGGCATCTGGATTCACATGCCCCCAAAGAGAGAGTGGGCATTGGCCACCTTCCACAGAATGTGACTATAAAAATTTCTTTGGGTTAAATTCTTTTTTTTAATCAATCTTGAATATGCAAGTAACTGCAGAATTAAAGAATGGAATTCACCCCTACCAGGCTTCATTCTCCCTCCTCAGGCCTTCCAATATCATGATCCACTTAGCAAGGAGTGCAGGAAGCGAACCTGCTAATATCTTATTGCTTCCCACTGATAAGCAAGTTGAAGTAATGAACTTGAACTAGGGCAGGAAACAGCAGGAGGGCCAGGACTATACAACCTTCATTAAAACCGGCCAGCGGAAACTTTCACAAAGAGGTAAAAAATAATAACAAAAATTACTGCAAAATAAAAAGAACAGTAAAGAATATAAAGGGAAAAGAAAGATGGATGAGCTCTGAAGGGTAACAGGGACACAGGATAGGAGGGAGAAAATACTGGCGGAGACTCCATTCAAATCAATGAACCACGTTCCAAATGCACACCTGCAAAGGAGGTCTGTGGGCCGTGCACTGTGGGGCAACAGGGCGGCAAATAAGGCACTGGCTTACCCTCCAGGCGCTTGCAATCTGTTACCCAGAACGGAGTCAGGTGGGTGCGATCATTGGCCTAAAAATACTGTGCTAAGGAAGGATGAGGCTGGAAGCAAAAGCTCCAGTTAGGAGGTTCACAATGGTTTGGCAGCGAGCCTTTAAGGGGGAAAAGGGTTTCCAACAAGCTGAAAGGGGAGATCAGGTGAGCAGCACAGGCGACACCAGGAAGAATGGAGGGTGGCTGGGAGCCGTGACCACCCTTCCTTTGTGCTTAATTGAGCGTTCACGTGGGAAGAGAGGCGGGTCAGATAATCCTCCGCTTGTCCTTGATCTAGAATCAGTGGAAAGTGTCCACACCTGGGAATGAAAGCATCCACCTTGACTAACAAAAAATCAGCCGGGTCACAGTGCCCAGGCTTGGTGGGAGGGGCAGAGCCAGCCCTGGAAGTGGGGTTGGGGACAACGGGAGAGGGAGGCCAGGGTGGAGGAGGCGGAATGGAGAAGACTGGATCCAGGGAACTGACAACACTTGGCAACCGACTGGAAGAACAGGAAGGGGGAAGAAGCAACGGTGACTCTGAGGTTGAGTCGGGGATACTGAATGGACGACCATGGAACGAATTAGGAACAAAGGAAGAGTCAGGAGGAGCAGGTATTTGGGAAACAATGGCTTTAAGGTGCTGGCAAATGAGAGGATGCAAGGAGTGACTAAGCTAAAAATGTGGATGGAAAAGTCTTTTGAGTCTATGGAAAGATCTCTAAGACCTTCAAGATAGAGTCTCAGGTAAACAAAAGCAAGGTATGTAACTGTATTATAGTGTGCTAAAAGTTGGTTTAAAAAGGTCAAGGAGACTATATATATTCTCATCAAGAGCAGAGGGAAAGAGGAAAGCAAAGACCAAGGTGGGCCCTGGGAGCCCCTGCACAGTGTTTTCTTGGGTGCCCTGGATGACACAGGGTGCAAGCAGAAACTGCTTTCTCACCACTCCCTGCTCAAGCCACCTGTGGCATGCTCTCTCCCGGCTCTGGGTGAAGCGCTGGGCTGGTCCCGTAGCTTTGTTATTGACCCTTCAGAAATAAAACATCCAGTCCAGGCTGCTGAACATAATAACTCCAGACCTCCTTTAGTTGGCAATGCCTTCCTTCCTTCGACTTGGACCTGACCCAGGCTAGTGCCCTGGAATGGGGAAGAGGATTTTAGTATCCTCATCCTGTCGTTGGCCCCACTTCCTTCCCTTTTCTCCAGCTGTGGTTTCTGGCCACATCTGGGATGGCACAGGCTCGGGAGGAGGCTACAGTTTCTCCAAGTTGGCCATGCCTCCATCATGTTAGCAGCTTATTAACCTTCCCTGGACCCCTGGCTTCTGGTGATATCCCCCTCTACTGGGGTGTCATCAACCCTCTAGGTGATCCTGCACTCCGGGCTGACTCCTCCTTTGCTCCGTGTGTCACTGAAAGGTAGCTCTTCCCAAGGCAGCCCTGGTCCTCTCTACCCAAAGCAGGCAGCAGCTCCAGCTCCAGCACAGGCCTTTGGACCATTCACATGTGGCATGAACACCAGCCCTTAAATACTTTAAACTCCTGCAGACACAAGTCAGTCTCTACAAATGGCTCTTTGGAAATACCTTTAGCTCCAACTAAATGAGAAACACTCCCTCCCCACCACAAGGCATTTAGGGAAAACCCCAAACCCACCACCAGCTCCCTTCAAAGAAACTATGTTGCCTAATGCTTCAACTTCAACCCCTCATAAAGTGTTAGGGACTGAACCTCCCTCTTCTCAATTCATAGGTTGAAGCCCCAACACCCAATGTGACTGTATTAGGAGATGGGAACTTTAAGGAGGTAATTAGGTTAAATGAGGTGATAAAGATAGGGCCTTAGAGGCCAAGGTGCCATCCTGAGCGCCTGAGGTGGCTTTGCTCCGGTGGAGCCTTGGCTGCGGGAGGGGAAGAGAAAGACAGAGAGGAAGGGGGGGGGGGGATGGGCGCTTCTTCTGTGTGCTCTGGGCGAGAATCGAACCGGGGAATCCTGCACACCAGGCCAATGCTCTACCACTGAGACAACTGGCCAGGGCCTAGGAATGCCCTTGTTGATCAAGCTACCCAAAAGAAAATTATTTGGAGCAACCATGACAGATCGAGCAATTCAGTCTCATACTATTCATCACCAGAACACTGCAGCCCTGTGTAAACAGTTTCAACTTTCTTGGGAAGCAGCACGGCAGATTGGGGAATCCTGTCCAAGGGGTCCTATACTACAATCTGCCTCTTCATTTGGAGTTAACGCTCAAGGACCGCTACCAGGACAACTTTGGCAAATGGATGTTATTCATATACCTTCATTTGGCAAACAGTCCTATGTCCACGTTACAGTGGATACATATTCTGGATTTATAGTAACCTCTGTCAGAACAGGAGAGGCTGCTAAGCATGTTATAGCTCATTGTCTGTATGCATTGTTCTATTATTGGATTTCCTAAACTGGCTAAACTGAAAATGCTCCTGCATATGGAGCAAAAGCATTTACTGTATTTTGTCATTCTTACAATCTTTAAAGTTAAGGTATTATTAAAGTGTACTCAGCAAATATTTTAAGGTCAATTTAAAAAAATTTAAAAAGGGGGTAGTCATATCCTGGAACTCCTACGGGTCTACCATATCATGCTTTTTACTTAAAAAAAATTAAATTTCTTTTGAATGCTGATGAACAGGAGACACCAAATCTTTTTCGCCTGCAAATTACTATCTTCTTTATTTGATCCAGCTAATAACACTGTTTTGTCTTTTTCCAAATAGCTCCAGATATATGGAAAATATTTATATAGGCGGATGGGGATCCTCAAACCCCTCAGCAAGATCTTCTGAGCATGGCTTTTAAGATACCTAGAGGCAGAAAAAGCCCAATAGAGATCAGGGGAACTACTAGTTTTTAGGATATGCCCTTAAAGGCTCCAATGCCCCAAAGGGGTCTCATAGGATGCCATCTGGGTTCTGCTTCAATAGTGGAAAGGAAGGTCATTGAGCTAAGCCTGCCAGACTTACATGCCTCTGCTGTGAGGAAACAGGGACACTGGAAGGTAGGCTTACCCCTCGCTCCTCTAAGGTATGGTTCAGTCTCTTCCAGCCCTGCTCAAGCCACCTATGACCTAACCTTGCCCAGAATGCTGGGGTTTGCCACTGAAGGCTGAAGGTGCCCAGGGCCATCAGCTCCACCTATGACACTGTGGACAAGCCTAGGGTATTTCTTCCAAGAAGCAGGTAAACTGATCTCATTTGCACGAGGGCCACTTAACTATGTCTTGCCTGAATAGTCAGGTTTTTTATTCTTCCCTCAAAGATCTCTGTTGTGGGTGTTGATAGTCCTATTTTCTGCTGCTTTGTTTAATATATAGTGTTTCCTTTATCCCTCCTACTTCAATGCCCCACTCATATTTCAGGCTGGGACCTACTCCTAATTTAGAGCTCTCTTTCCCCCTTTTGCCAACTTCTATTATGAATCTACCTTTGCCACCCAGCTTAGTGTATCCCAAGGTTCTCTTTACCATGTCACAGTCGCAGAGCTCCAGGGAAAAGAAACCTGGTCTCATCTCTCCAGGCAGAGGAGAACAGAAGCTCCATCTCCACATATGCTGCAGATGGCTTTTCCAGTCTACCTGAATCATTACCAGCTAGAAGCAACGGTTATTGGGACTTGGATGTGAGCTGCAAAGTATAGAATTGTGACAACTCCAGTGCCATGCGGACTTTTCCTGGATGTGGACTTTTCCTGGACTCCTGCTCCTTGTGACAGCTCCTACCAGACTGAACTGGGGTTGGGTTGCATTTTTCAGGGATTTGGCATGGTGTTAGGGCCAACTTGGACTTGGTGAACATGTTAAGGACACTACTCTTTTATGGATTCTTGCTGTATTGGCCAAGAGTTTGCTTAAAGGCTTTAATCACTATAAAAAAAATAGACTAAAGAAGATGTGGCACATATACACCATGGTATACTATTCAGCCATAAGAAATGATGACATCGGATCACTTACAACAAAATGATGGGATCTTGATAACATTATATGGAATGAAATAAGTAAGTCAGAAAAAAACAAGGACTACAGGATTCCATACATTGTTGGGACATAAAAATGAGACTAAGAGACATGGACAAGAGTGTGGTGGTTACGGGGGCGGGGGGAGGGAAGGAGAGGGGGGAGGGGAGGGGCACAAAGAAAACTAGATAGAAGGTGACGGAGTACAATCTCTCTTTGGGTGATGGGTATGTAACAGAATTGAATGACAAGATAACCTGGAAATGTTTTCTTTGAATATATGTACCCTAATTTATTGATGTTACCCTATTAAAATAAAAATTTATTTATAAAAAAAAAAGAAAAGATAGGGCCTTAATCTGATGGGACTGTTGTTCTTAAAAGGAGAGGAAGAGACACCAGGGTTGTGCATGGAGAAAACCATATGAGGACACAGTGAAGGCAGTGCTGTGAGCCAGGCAGAGGGCTCCCACCAGAAACCAGCCCTGCTTGGGCTTTGATCTTAGACTGCCAGCTCCTAGAACTGAGAGAAATAGAATTCTGTTGTCTAGGCCACCCAGTCCGTGGTATTTTGTTATAGCAGCTGAAGCTGACTAATACATAAAGGAGAAAAGAACAACAGGCCCTTGGATAATTCAGCACTTATTATATGGCATTGTTCCTATACCTTAGGACCTAAAATTGACACATAAGAGTGCTGTTTTGATACACTGTTACACTGTGCCTTGATAGAGTGTGACAGGTCTGTTTTGAGATGTAGGGCACCCCTAAACCTCAAGACAGACCTTCCATAAGGGGCAGGTAGCTAGTCTCTAGAAATGTCAAATGCCACAAAAAACCCAAGGAGGGTAATGGCTAAGAGACATTGTATGATTGACCGCTGGACTTGGGGATGGTAGTGGCCAAAACCCATGTCCCTGTCCTGACAACAGCACCTGAAGTTTTCCATAGAAGGGGTTCAGGAGCAGCAACATGGTTAGAAGGGGACTGTAGCTCTTCAGGAGGGACGTGTATTGGAGAAATCTCAAGACCTATCCTCAAGTTCAATGTTTTGCTAACAGAACTTGCTACCCATGGGTACGATTTATGGCTGTGAAAGAACATAGAACACAATCACCAAAGGGAATGACACACAGGGTGAAACCAATCACAAGCTTCCAGAATCCTCTCCCAGCAGAGTCAACAGGACATCATGCTTAATTCCCCCAGTGACGAGTAGTGGCAACATATGTGAAATCCTGTCTACCAGGAAAACTCCTGAGAGTCCCAGTGTCCACAGTATTCAGTAGGGGCTGGTCATGTAGGCACTCTGTGCCTGGCATGTCCTAAACTTAAAGACTTCCAGCAGGAAAGCAGGTGCTTAGCATAAACCATGCTGTGCCCAAGCAGTTTAGGTGTGGTGAGCACACCTCACCTTCACAGTTCTGGGAATGATGAAAAACCTGCCCAAATCCAGGTTCCCAGATGCCAGCCAACGTCTAACCTTGCAAGCGGGCCTTTCTAGGGATAGCCCGCTGTGCTAACTCTTTCCCACACACATCTCCACCCTCATTGCAAGTTCCTGAGCCATTAAACCAAGGACACAGAAATTTATTGAAATCAACATTTTGACCTACAACAGGAACGGATGCACACTTTTTTTTATAATTCAGAGTCCCTAATATCAGTTTTGCAGCTAGACACAGATAGGGTCTTCCTAGATCTGAAATGTTTAACTCTGTGCAGCACCATGGCTTGGCCATTGTTCCAAAAGGACTAGCACAGTTTCTTCCTCATCTACTTCCGTCCAAGGCCTTTTATGTCCATCAAGCTCTCCTACTTCCTGATCTGCCCCATCCTCACCCCACTGGTGAAAGCAGAACCAAGTCTCAGACAACCCAGAGCAGTGTGCCTACCTCTAGAATTCCAGCATTGAGGGGAGCCAGCTGGCAAGAGCTAAACACCAAGCACATAGTTTTACATATGTTATAGAGAACAATAAAAAAAGAATAGGTACTTTTTATTTACACTTTCCATTAGAATGGAAAGAATCAGTTAACCACTACACAATAAAACAGGAGTGAGGAGGTGCTGCAGAAGCAAAAGTTGGTATTGTCTATGACAGTGGTCTTTAAGTTCGAAGCAAGTCAAGAATGCTGGAGAACATGCACTGCAGAGCCAGGAAAAAAATTACAAGCTCCATCAGATCTATTTGTATTTATTCTTTTCATTTCCATTTTTTGGGATGTGTCATAAGATCCAAAAAATATTAGTAGAGCAGTGCCTGCATTTAATATGATAAAGAAATCAGGGAAGGGCAGGGTGCAGAAAAGAGAGGTCACTATATATTCAAGAAGCTGAAATCTGCATGTTATGAACTTTTTACTCGTATACTACTTAGTATACTATTCTTACATAACTTTAAAAAGGTGAATTAGTATATTCATTTTATATAGGCAAAGAAAAAGTGCCATTTGGGAAATATATTATGTAAGGGGAAGGCAATACAGTTGCAAAAATAAGTAGCAGTAGAAGCAGAAACAATCATATGAATGACCTACAACCCTGACTTACTCTAAATAACCAGAGAGGAAAAGAAGAGAGAAATAAAATGGTGAGAGAGGACATAACAGAATGAAAGATAGAAACTGAAAGGAAAATGCAGATTCCAAAACTACTCAAAGCACAATTACAAGATATTTTCCTGAGCTGAGAGATATGACTTTGATGTACTATCTCTCAGTCAACAGCCGATCAGGCAGGCAATAATAAATCCTAGTTGCCCCTGATTGTGATGGACTGGGGGCCAGGCACACTGCTAAGGTATCTTATTTCAGGGCCCTCATTTACTTCTCACCACATCACTGCAAGGTAGCGACTGATGGCCCCATTTTAGTAAAGCACAGAGGAGACTCAGATATTAGGTCACCTGTATGAGATTACGCCACTAATTGTAAACCCAGATGTGAGCCTTGGTTGACCTTGATTTCATGACATTTGCTCTTTCCATTAGACCACTGTGATATTGCGATTTATAATAAAAGGTATGTATTTGGTCTTCATCCAGTTCCTGGCACAGAGATCCTAAAACCTTTGGAATTTCCTAAGTGACAAAAGCAATAAAAAGTGTCTTTCGTTATGTTAATGAGGCAAGTTTCGGAATACACCTAAAGATTCCTCTGGTTGCCACAGGAACCAACCGTGTGATCAGCAGGTCAGAACATTCCATCTTACCCCCTTACCTCCAGGAGGGGAGAGGGGCTGGCGGTGGAACCAGTCACCAATGGCCAGTGACTTACTCCGTCATGCCAATGTAATGAAGCCTCCACAAAAACCCCAAAGGACGGGATGCAGAGAGCTCCTGGAGAATTGGGGAGAGTGGCATGCGCAGAGAAAATGGAAGCTCCGTGCCCTCTCCCCACCCCTCGCCCTGTGCCTCTCTTCCATCTGGCTGCTTCTGAGTTATATCGTTTTATAATCAGTGGGTATTCTAGTAAAGAAAATGGTTCTCTGAGCTCTGTGAGCTGCTCTAGCAAGTTAATCAAACCAGAGGAGAGGGTTGAGAGACCCTCCCGTCTATAGCTGGCCAGTCAGAAGTCCAGGTGACAGACAACCTAGACTTGCAAGTGGCATCTAAAGTGGGGGCAGGCTTGTGGGACTGAGCCCTTAACCTGTGGGGTCTGAGGGGAACTGTAGACCACCAGCTGGTGTTGGAGAATTATTTGGTATGGGAGAAAATATATAGTATGTCCATAAAGTCATGGTGCACTTTTGACTGGTCACAGGAAAGCAACAAAAGACCATAGGAATGTGAAATCACCAAATAAAAGGAAAACCCTTCCAGTTTCTGTAGGATGATGGGGCAGCATGTGCGCATGTGCAGATGATGACGTAACACCATGTATACAGCGGGGCAGCCCACGGCCATGCCAGTCGAGATGTGGACGGTACAGAGGAAAGTTCAGTGTGTTCTGTGGCTCGCTAAATTCGAATCCGTGACCAAAGCATACATGAATATTGGCACGTTTATAACGAAGTGCCACCACACAGGAATAACATTACTCAGTGGGATAAGCAGTTGAAGGAAACCGGCAGTTTGGTGGAGAAACCCCGTTCTGGTAGGCCATCAGTCAGTGACGAGTCTGTAGAGGCTATACGGGACAGCTACCTAAGGAGCCCTAAAAAATCTGTGCGAGAGCCCACATCAAACTGCACTGAATAGGTATGAAACTGGGAGAGTTTTCCTTTTATTTGGTGCAGATTTCACATTTCTATCATCTTTTGCTGCTTGCCTGTGACCGGTCAAAAGTGCACCATGACTTTACGGACACACTGTGTTTACACTAATTGGTACTAGAACTGGAGTCATGTCATAACCCAAGAGGATAATTTAAACAATATAATCGCAATGACTAAATTATTGGCCATATACTGAATGCTGTACAAAGACTACACCCCTGAAAATATTCAAGCAGCATTTGTTAATATAGGATTATATACAAGGTTACAGAGAAAACATCAACTAATTCTCCAGAGCTGAAATTATTTAGCAGGCCACATTCTCCTACTCATACTCAAAGAAACTAGGACTTAACAGTAAACACATAAGCAAAATTCTCTAAACCTCTCTGTAATTGCAAAACACTCTCCTGATCAATGAGG
This sequence comes from Saccopteryx bilineata, assembly GCF_036850765.1. Taxonomy (NCBI): domain Eukaryota; kingdom Metazoa; phylum Chordata; class Mammalia; order Chiroptera; family Emballonuridae; genus Saccopteryx; species Saccopteryx bilineata. The sequence goes on from NC_089493.1 coordinate 271,515,725, forward strand.
AGTATAAACTTGAGATGAATTTTAAAGAAAATGACAATAAGAACAGCACATATCTCAAATAGGTAGGTATTAATCAAAGCCATTCCCAGAGGTAAATTCAGAGCATTAAAAATAATTTTATTATATTAAAAAAACTGGAGGGAAAGAGAAAAGAAAATATTTAAAGGAAGACTTAGAAAAGAACATAGACAAAGATATAGAGGCAATGATATAAATAAAATTGGAGTAAGAGCAGAATTAATTAATTGAGACAAACATAAACAGTATGGTAACCACTGTATTAAAAAGAAAAAAATAAAATTCTTGGGAAAAAACTACATATTGGCATACCAACTCCAGAAAGACTCAAAATTGCAGCTGAGAAATTACGTAGCAACAAATATAAAAGAAATAAAAGTTATGAAATACTCTGTATAACTGAAAGCTAATATTTTTTTAAATCTGAGGTAAAACTAAGTGTTTTTATAAAAGAGCAATTTACTACTGAAGAAAAGATAGAGAAGTAATAGAGTAAGATTTAAATTGAGAAAAAAATAGCCGAAAAGTTTCTCAAATCAGAAAAATCATAACGTGAGTTTTTTCATATTTCTGAGTAGATACGTCTCACGTTATATAACCTGTTTCAGGATGATGTAAAAGGAGAGGAGTCAATATAAGCCGGATACCAAAATACACAAAAGGAAAACCATTGTAGGACCTTCCTTACGAAAACCTAAACTGGAAACTCTCTATTAAAATACAGTAAAAGCGCCCTGGCCGGTTGGCTCAGCGGTAGAGCGTCGGCCTAGCATGCGGAGGACCCCGGTTCGATTCCCGGCCAGGGCACACAGGAGAAGCGCCCATTTGCTTCTCCACCTCTCCGCCGCGCCTTCCTCTCTGTCTCTCTCTTCCCCTCCCGCAGCCAAGGCTCCATTGGAGCAAAGATGGCCTGGGCGCTGGGGATGGCTCTGTGGCCTCTGCCCCAGGCGCTAGAGTGGCTCTGGTCGCAACATGGCGACGCCCAGGATGGGCAGAACATCGCCCCCTGGTGGGCAGAGCATCGCCCCATGGTGGGCGTGCCGGGTGGATCCCGGTTGGGCGCATGCGGGAGTCTGTCTGACTGTCTCTCCCTGTTTCCAGCTTCAGAAAAAAATAAAAAATAAAAAAAATAAAAAAAAATACAGTAAAAGCATAGTCTATCACAGCCAAGTTCCAATTATTCCAGGACTTGTGCACAATCTAATATTAGGAAAATCAATTAATAGGACAAATCAAATCAATAGATACAATTTCAAAAGTGGTAATGTCTGTGAATATTGCCAAGGAGCTGAGTAAAACATAGTGTTCCTTCGGGACTTTTTCAAACTGGGAAAAGAATAACATTTCCTTAAGATAGGAAGAGTGCTCTAGAGCAAGACAACAGCAGACCTCGTCATCTTGCAAGAAGGAACCCGCATTCAGAGAAGCAAGACCCCAGGACTATCATTCTTATTCCAGTTGTTCTCAATGTGCTGGCCAACAGCAGGATGAGAAACAGGAATGAGAAATAAGCCCGCAGGAATGGAGAAGAGAGGTGCTCGCTGCTCCTGAAGCAGTGTTACTGAGTGTCCGGTGACAAGAGGGGCACAGCTGTAATTCTGGGAAGTTAGTAACAGAAGCGATGTCCAGGCAAACATTTAGAAAATCAATAGTGTTCTTGTGTGGCAGCGATCAACATTCAGAACATTTAACAGAAGAGCCAAGGGACTTCTGAGCAAGTAGCAGGAGGCCTTCCTAACTCTCCCTCCTGCCCAATCTCCTGTCACATTGCTGGGCAATGAATGGGCACAGGCCCTGCAGGCAGGCTCCCAGAGGAAGGGGGGAGTGGAGAGGACCTGCACCTGTGGCCAGCAGAAACCCAGCCGGCCTCACCTGGGGAAAGGGTCGCACCTGTTCACAGGAGCAGGTGGGGGTGGCAGTTCCTGACCTCACTGACTCCCCAGCACCTGCAGAAAATCTGATCTGTGGGCTGGGCTCTCCCTGTTCCTGAGTGGTCACTCCCTACCTATCCCCATCCCCATACCTGTCCTCAACCCTGTCCCTGTCCAGGTCTACAACCTGGTCTTCATCCCCATCCCCATACCCATCCCCAACCCCTTCCCCTTCTCCATCCCCATCTCCATCCCCATCTGCATCCCATCCCCATCCCGTCCCCATCCTGTCCCCCTCCCTGTCCCTGTCCCTGTCCCCAGACCCGGTCCCCATCCCCATCCCCATCCTCAGGGAGGTCAAGCCCTGTTCCCTGCGGGGACACAGGATGCCAGAGGAGGGGCGTTGAAAGACTGGGTGAAAGAGGTGAAGGGATTAAGAAGTAAACATTGGTAGTTACAAAACAGTCCCGGGGATGTGGGGTACAGCATGGGAGTAGAGTCAATCCTGTGGCACTAGCTGTGCATGGTGCTGGGTGGGTGCTGGGGGGCTGGGTGCGGGCACTTTGTGAGGTCTGTGATGGTTTGGCCACTGTGCCGTACACCTGAAAAAATGCAAAATAATGTTGAAGGTAAACTGTAATTGAAAAAAAAATACTAAGAAAGAAAGGGTGCACCTTTGCCTGGCCCGAGAGGCCCGACCTGGGGGTGGAGTGGGACAGAACAGTGCAGGCGGGTGGAGAAAAAGCAGCTCACTTCCAGCTGCAGTGGGGGACGAGAGGGGGGACCACACTGAGACTTACGACTACTCGGCTCCCACAGAACTGCCACTGGGGGACCTGAACTCAGAGCCTGACCAGAACTTAGAGCAAAAGGAAAACAGGAAAGAAATATGAGCTCTCAGAGTAGAATTAGAATCTACCAAGGATTCTCATTAACTAAAAAGCTTAATTTCCAAAGACACAACCTGGGAGACACACTGTAGGCAGACACACTGAAAGAAGGCGGTCAGTGGGGAGAGCTGAGGGACTACCGGGAGCCTGGGTCCCTGGGGCTGACCGAGGAGAGTGGGAATTCTGAAGAAAGAGCAAAGGAACAGGTGGGGGAGGAATGCCATTCAGGACACCAGCTAACATGCATTGAGCATTTTCTCCTGCCATGCATTTATTGCGCTCAGAATTACGTGAATTAACTCGCTTAACTCGCACAGCACGCTGATGAGGCAGGTCTCATTGTTATTATTGCATGTCCTGTATCAGCAAGCAGAAACCAGGGCCTGTTGTGCCTGATTGGCCCTGGCCAGGCCTGGGGCAGGGTCGTGTCTGAAGGCAGGCAGTCTGACTCCAGAGCCCAGGGCTTTAGGCACAAAGCCAAATTAATAATTAAACAAAGAGTAGAGTAAATGAGTCCCATTTAATTTAAAGAGGAAAGTCTCTAGTTTACAGCACAAAGAAGAGACAGGATAACCAGGGGTAAACTTGAAAATAGTTAGGACTCGTATGAAGAAATCTGTAGAACTTCAGTGAGATACTTAAAACACCATTAAAGAAGATGGCAAATAATACCATGGTTCTTGATGAAAAGATTTTTGTAAAGATGTTAATTTTTCCCAGATTAACTCATGTTTAATGCAATTCCAAAAGAAAAAATCGCTATGGAATTTTTTGAAGCTTTCCCAATGACTCTTAAGGTCATTTGGAAGAAGGAACAGACAAGAAAAGCTTTAAAAATAATTAAGACCAGCAATGCTATAGCTAACAATAAAATGTATTACAAAATTACAACAATGAACAAAAGGACTGATGTAAGAATGGATAGGCGATAAATAAAACAGGACTCTTCACAAATAAGCTACAGTAAACATATAATAAGTAGAAATAACTGAATAGAAAATAGGTTTATTTGATGCTGGGAAGATAGGTTAAGAATTTGGAAAGAAAAATCAGTTTTGCTCCTCATTTCTTATGTTATTCTAAAGCATGAAAGATATAAATTAGAGGGATCTCTAGGTAAACTAAGGAAAAAATTTAAGCTTTAAGTCAATAAAATGAAAGCAGAAAAGTAAAGATTCATAAGACTTAATGACATACTCAGCATTTTAAAAACACCAGAAACTAAATAGCAAAAACCAGGAACACTAGGCAATGAGTAGGGCTAAGGGATAATATTCTTCAAGTACAAAGGAATTCATTAAAAGACATAAATGCTAAAGCATGCAATCAGATAATTCACAAAGGAAAACTATGATTGTTAAACATGTGGAAAATGTCCAATTTTGATAGTATGAAAAACAGTGCAAATGAAAACCACAATGAGAGAGCATTTTCCACATCCCAAGTATGCTAAGCTTTGATTTCTAAGTGAGAAGATGGACTGTGTATACAGCCTGCTGAGGCTTCTCGTTCACACTGATGAGAACAGGACTTGGCACAACCTTTCTGGATATTAATTTGGAAATGCCATTTAGATTAAAATTTTCTTTTTTGTTTTGAAAATGTTCTTTCCTTTGATTCAATAACTCTTCGTCTGGAATCTGTCCTAAGAAATTAATCAGAAATTTGGACAAATAGTCTCTGTACCATGTTGTTCATTGTAGCATTACTGATAATAGTGAAAAATAAAAAGGCATGAAGAAAATAAATACGAAATTATCAATCAACCCACCACGCAGAGATAACATTGGAGTATTTTTTTCAAGCAAATAAATAAAGCAATTGAAATCATATCTCAGGCCCTGGCCGGTTGGCTCAGTGGTAGAGCGTCGGCCTGGTGTGCAGAAGTCCCGGGTTCGATTCCCGGCCAGGGCACACAGGAGAAGCACCCATCTGCTTCTCTACCCCTCCCCCTCTCCTTCCTCTCTGTCTCTCTCTTCCCCTCCCGCAGTCGAGGCTCCATTGGAGCAAAGATGGCTCGGGTGCTGAGGATGGCTCCTTGGCCTCTGCCCCAGGTGCTAGAGTGGCTCTGGTAGCGACAGAGCGACGCCCCGGAGGGGCAGAGCATCGCCCCCTGGTGGGCAGAGCGTCGCCCCCTGGTGGGCGTGCCGGGTGGATCCCGGTCGAGCACATGCGGGAGTCTGTCTGACTGTCTCTCCCCGTTTCCAGCTTCAGAAAAAAAAAAAAAAAAAAGAAATCATATCTCCCCATCCTTTTTACTCAACTATTGTGAACATTTCCCATGTTATTAAAAATCTTTAAAACATACTTGGTCATATAACACCTTATGGAGACCTATAGTTTTCTCCATCCATCTCTCATTTTTGGAATGTCTTATTGTTTCTATAATAGTATGCAATAAGGTTGTAATAAATGTAAATTATCTCTATTTTTTTAATGTGTGTAAGTGTCCATATGAAATAGTTCTAAGAGAATTCTGAAGGACCAGGAGCACAGCTGAAGCTGAGGACTTCCTCCATGGAACATGGACCAGAGCTTTCCATGTTGTACAGAAATAAGATGTCCCTTAGCACCAACTCATCTTACATAGAATGTCACAGAACCACCACCTTGATCATTTCACTAAACTTAGAATCATATAGGAAATTGCTCTTCTGGGCTCTAATTGCTATACCACATATATAAAAAAAAAAAATCACAGCACATTAAATATCTGTATCTGCTACATATCTCACCCCAGTAAGTCCCTGGATGGTAATTAGTTCCATTTTTCTGCCTCCTGTATTACTAGCTTGCTTGAGTACAAGGTAGGAGTAAAATGCTGTGTGGTGACTGCTGGGGAAGATGAGGACTGAACCCACATGGAAGCTTTACAGCACACCCATGGTTGTCTCCATAAAGCTGTGTCCACACACTGGGCAGAAGAACAAGGGTCTGGGACTTTGGAAGATGAAATAATGGAGAAAAATAATTTCACCAAATTCCCTATGAAAAATATGCCTTTGCCCATGCAGATCACAGGCATCGGGCACACTGAGACACAATGCAATACAAAGGGACGGTGATATGCAAAAGAAGCCATGACATTCTGCATTAAACACACACAGGTTAGAAATAAAGAACGCCTGGAACTGCCTGGCTTTAAAACCTGGCTGTCACCCAGGGGAAGGCTAATCATTTTGACATGTTTCTATTTTGTTGACGAATCAAGGTTTTAGATTTGGACTTAAATGTTATGCTTCCTGGATTGTGACTATCCAATTTATTTATATTTATTTATATTTTTAAACTGAAACTCTATAAGTATACAAAATAGTTCCAAAAAATCCTAGTATATACAAAAAACATGCAGAATGTATTTCTTTTAAATGGTTGCTTAAAAAATCCTTATTGAAGAAAAGGAACAAACCACTCTTATGAGTGTCATCCCATATATGGTCTTCAGAGGCTTTCTCCATTGATCTCTTTCTAAGATCTAGACCTTCTAACTTAGGTCAAGGGGGGAATTACTTCCTCCCAAAACTAGCCCCGTCTCTTCCTTGGCAATGCAACTGCAAGGATAATGTATGAGAGAAACACCCAAATGAGAATATTAGTGATGAAGGTTTCTATAATAACACATGCCAAGAAAGTATGAACAAACTGACCCCCACATCCTGACATTTCTCATACTTAGGGAGCTCTCGAAGAATTCTTGCATTGACAAGAGCTTCCTCTGAAAGGAAAAATCCAGTAAATCAGTAACTTTAAATTTAAAGGAAGTTATTTGGAATTTACTTTGCTTTCAAATCTTATTATAAGCACAATATTTCAAAAAATAATTTGAATTATACTACTTTTCAGAGTTTAGCTATCAAGATTGAGAATGGTTTTCAATCATGGACCCAGATGTTCTCAGTTTACCAACAGTGAAAGATTCATGACAGCTTCTATCCCTGTATCTGCTGAGTCCTGTGGCATTTATCAGTATTTTTCAGACCCCTGATTCTCCAAAGCTCCAATATCGTGACCTGTTTTATGACAGAATATTCAATTAATCACTTGAGCTGAAGAAAACTTTTGTGAACATTTTCCAAGGGTTTCTGATTAGGGGTAGATGGAACAACATTCCATTCTGTCTCTTGTGTGGAAGGCAGCTATGAAACTTGGACCAAATGCATGGAGCAGCTATTTGAAGATTCTGAGAAATAAACAGGAGCAGGAGAATTGGGAAGAAGACCTGAATTTGAAGTACTCCCAAACCAGCAAAGAGTTTAGTATATTTTCTCCTTTGGTATTCCCAGGCTCGATGCAATGCAGTGTGAAGCCTGGGGTGGGCACTGCTATGGTCAGTAAGAGCTCTAGGAATACCCTAGAGGGTTGAAGGCTTCAAGGGGTGAAATAGGGTCTACTGATGCTCAGAGTGAGTACGGAACATACTTAATATTTTTTCACTTTTTCGTTCCCTCAAGTCCCAACCACAGTAACCTAGAGGAACCTAAAAGCTCTGAGGTAAGAGGACCTTCCCCCCTAATCAAAGAAGCCATCATCTCAAAGAGAGCAAAACCCCCGATACTTTTTTCTCTTTCTGTTCTCTTATTTGGACCAAGAAGCTGGCACAGCCACAGAAAGTGTGCAACAGAATGGAACAAATAAAACCCTAGACTTATAACTGTAGGAATGAAAAAGGAAAGAACTGAAAAGTGCAAGAGAGATTCAGGAGAGGGAAGAGCTAGGCAAAGCTGCTGCATAATATTGTTTACAGAAACCTGGCCTCACCCACAAGCTGCTCATGCATGAGGCTGACCCTAAACAGCATAGCACAGGCTTTGACCTGGATAACAGGCTGAACTACTTCTCAGGTCCCAGCAAGGCCAGTGGAGAGAGCACAAGCTGAGCAATCTGAATAGCACAGCAAAGGCTCTGAAAATGGAATAGGGATCCGAACCAGAGAAAGCCAGTCACAATGTATGCCTTAAACCCAACCAAATCCAGTGCCCGCTTAAACAAAAATATCAACATTCTTCATAGAACTTAAAGAAGGCCCCGAGTCTTATGATATTTAAAATGTCCAGAGTAGAGGATAAAATTATTCAGCATCAGAAGAAACAGAAAAGTTTCAACCTGATTAAGAAAATACAATCAACAGATGACATGTGTTGGAATTTTCTGAAAAAAGGCTTTAATAAAACTATATAGAAATACTGCAACAAGTGAGGGCAAATGCTCTTGAAAGGACTAAAATGATAGAAAATTTCAACAAAGAAATAGGTGATATAAATAAGAACCTAATGCATATTTTAGAACAGAAAATACCTACCACCAATAACAATAACAAAATACCTCTACAGATGAGCTCAATTACAAAATGGAAACGACAGAAGAAAGAGTAAATAAACTTGAAGATACATCAATATAAATTAGAGGTCTTTCTCTTCTCCTTTGGTGATTAATGTCCATTCTATCAGAGTCACAAAAAGAGATCAGAAAGGCTACAAAGAAAAAAAATATTTAAAAAAGTAATGACTGAAAACTTTCTAAATTTGTTAATAGGAATAAATCAACAGATTCAAGAAACTCAGTGAACCCCAAACATGAGAAACCTAAGGAAAAACATGCCACGTATTATCATCAAATTGCTGATAAGTAAAAACAAAGAAAAAAAAACCCTCAAAGGCAACCAGAAAAGGATGCATTACCAGTAGGAAACCAATGATTCAAATGACTATACTCTCTCATCATAAAACATGGAGACCAGGTGGTCGTGGAACAACATATTTAAAGCGCTAAGAGAAAAGAACTCTTAACACAGAATTCTATATTCAGTGAAAATATCCTTCAGGAATGTAGGTAAAATAAAGAAATGTTCAGATGAACAAGAGCATAGAAATTCATTGTCAGAATTCCTGAGTAAATTTTATATTACTTAGATGTACTAAAATAATTTTTAAAGAAAGTTCCTCAGGGAAAAGGAAAATGATATTAGAAAAAACTTAGAACATCAAAGATAAAGTAATAATAAATATCTGGGTAAATATATACATGATTTTTATCTCATTTTGTTCTTGAAAAAGTGTCTGATGGTTGAAAACAAAGGTTCTAACATGTGTGATGAAGTTTTCAATGTAGCTTTATATATAAACTCTGAGCAAGAATGACAAAGTGAACTGATTCCTCAAGATAACACCACAGATAAAAAACAGAATGACAGCCCTGGCCAGTAGCTCAGTGGTAGAGCATCAGCCCGGCCTGTGGAAGTCCCGGGTTCAATTCCCTGTCAGGGCACACAGGAGAAGCACCCATCTGCTTCTCCACCTTTTCCCCTCTCTTTCCTCTCTATCTCTCTCTTCCCCTCCCGCAGCCAAGGCTCCACTGGAGCAAAGTTGGCCCAGGCACTGAGGACGGCTCCATGACCTCCACCTCAGGCACTAGAATGGCTCTGATGGCAACAGAGCAACGCCCCAGATGGGCAGAGCATCGCCCCCTGGTAGGCATGCCGGGTGGATCCTGGTTGGGTGCATGCGGGAGTCTGTCTGACTGCCTCCCCGCTTCTAACTTTGGAGAAATACAAAAAAAATAAAATAAAAAATAAAAATAAAGACAGAATGACAGCACCTGAATAATCCTACTGAAGAAATTGCATTTATAATTAAAAACTTTCCAAAAAAGAAATCTGGAGGCCCAAATGGCTTTATTGGCCTATTCTGCCAAACATTTTAAGAAGAAATAATACCAGTTCTACACAATCTCTTCCATAAAATAAAAGAGGAAGGAACATTTCCCAGCTTATTTTATAAGGCTAACATTACCCTGCTACCAAAAGCATCAAAGACATGCAAAGAAAAAACAAAACAAAACAGAAATCTACAGCCCAATAACTCTCATATGCACAGACTCAAAGGGCAAGCAGGAGAGGGTGTACGGCATGATTAAGCCAACCTGTATGTTAAACATGTTAGTGATTACACAAATCTACACATGCTAAAATTCATAGAACCATACAACCCCAAAAGTCAATTGTGCCATATGTTAATTAAAAAATCAAAATTAAAAAGAAATGAGATTTTCTAGGGCCCCAGCTCTCAGTCTTCCCGAATTGGCCGGCTTCAACATCTGCAAAACGACATAATTTTTCAAAATGGTATGACATGTGAGGCAATGTAAGGCAAGGGAGTTGGGGGTCTCTTGAGAAAAGTTTTCCTTTCTCTAAAAAGGGGACACACCTTGCTTTGGACATTGTCCTGTGGAGATGTGTGATATAAAAATAACAAATTTGACAACCGTCTTGTCTCCATGAGATGGAGCCAAGAAAACTGCAGAGTTGCGGACTTAAAATTCTGACATCTCGAGTAGCTGAATTAACCAGCCAGGAACTCAGCCTACCTCCAGGCTTGTCATGAGAGGTAATAAAGCCATTTCACTTCATATACTGGCAGCCAGAAAAGTCTGAGTTGGAGGCTACAACCAGAACTACCCTGCATAGCTTTTCTAGATGAACTGGACACATGCCTCCTTGTTAATAGCGAATAAGAAAAATAAATTCTCTATGAAGATTCTATGAACTGTCAAGGCGTAGCTTAACCTTTTACTGGGAAAGCTACTCAAAGCCAATTAACAGAACATGAAATTAATCCCGTTCAGCAGGTACTTTCATTCTCCAGATGGATGATTCTAAACAACTCTGTTAGACAATTCTAACAGACAATTCTAAACAACTAACCTGTCCAGTTAGTTGGGGGGAGCGTTTTGTAGTCAGCGCATTCTGATAAATTACAATGATGTAATCCCACTGAAAATTGTACATTTTGCAATGAATTTATTATTTTAACGTAGAAAGTGGTGTTTATAAATCCTGGCATCCGATCTTTTAACTCCGGTCATCTCCTTCACACCCCAGGATGCAGAACTCCTCACTGTCAAGTGCATAGTAGCTCAGGCGTTTAGCTAATCCCAGATTCGTGAACTGGAAAAAAGAAATCCCGGCCTTGCTTTTATGTGCTTCTGGGACCACTACAATGTGGGTGTGGACACACATCAGGTTATTACTTTTTAATGACTTTTGTCATTTCTACTTTTGGAATCTAAAAAACATGAGCTCCCTTTAAATCAACAACAATATATCTTCAATCCTGGCCACCAATCTCAACTCTTGGCTACTGCTTCTAAGGCACCCTCCCACTCCATTCCAATCTTCTGTGGACTGCTGGAGGTGTTAGTGGTAATGGTTCTCTCCTTCCTGTACATCAGACTCTGCCTTCACAGTGCTGGCCTCCGCCCACTGCTCCTTGTTCCAGTCCTGAGGGCCCCAGAAACCACTGAATCCTTGTGTAGCATGACAGCCTTCAAATATCAAGTGGACACCTAAAATATTTGAAGACAACAATCATGCCTTCACAGAATCTTCTTCTCACTACAGCAGCATTATCAATCCTGTCTATGATTCATTAGAGAACACGCTCTGGAGTCCACAGGGATCCTGGTCCTCTCCTTCCTCTGTTACAGGATGTTAAAGTCAGGAGACTGGAACTGAACCCCACACGGCCTCTGTGAACTAAACTGCAAGGGCAGAGGGACATCATTACTTTTCCCATTGTGATACAATACCTCTCACAGCACAGCCTCGCAGCACAATTCCATCATCCTCTGGATCCACGCCACACCCAGTGCCAAGCATTCGTACCTGTCCTGAAAGCTGTCCCTGTCTTGTCATGTTTTTTGCCTCCTATTCTGGTGTAGTTGCTTGTTTGGGTACAAGTACATGACCTTACAGTTGTTTCTGTTAAATATCAGCTTGTTGGGTTCAGCCTAATTGTTCTAGCCTGTCAAGACCTTTTTGGATCCTAATTACATCATGCACTGGCTTCAGCAAATCACAGCTAGAATTTTTTAACAAAATACAATTGGGGACTAAATCCTATGGCAAGTTCCTGGGAGCCTTCCCTAGAGTCTAGTTATTCATCTGGTTATAAATCTACCTGATTGTCATAGCAAGTCCTTTACTTTTTCATAGAGAAAGTAAACTGGCCAGATGCCTTGGTGAAAGCCCAGATATACTCCGTCTAGGGCAGCCATTTTCACTACTTCTCAGTAGATGTATACGTATGTATTCAATAAAAGCAAACGTTTCCAGGGGCCAAGTATCCTTCTCTGCTTCCTGCTGTATGACCAAATATAACCATTCATGACTTGATCTGCCTTTGGTCACAATCACTCTATGTATTTTATTTTATTATTATTTTTTAAGTGAGAGGAGGGGAAATAGAGAGACAGATTCCTACATGTACCTTGATCAGGATCCACTTGGCAATTGTCTGGGGCCGATGCTCAAATCAACCAAGCCATCCTCAGTGCCCAAGGCTGATGCTTGAACCAATAGAGCCATTGGCTGTGAGAGGGGATGTGAGAGAAAAGGGGGAGAAGAAGGGGAAGAGAAGCAGATGGTCACTTCTCATGTGTGTCCTGACTGGGGATCGAACTTGGGACGTCTGCACACCAGGCTGATGCTCTGAGCCAGCCTGCCAGGGCCAACCATCTATTTTAAGAAGGATTCAAATACAGAGACAATATTAAAATTACAGTGGAATTTAGGTGACTTGTCCTCTGCAAAAACCAGTGGAAGTGCCAGAAATCAATAGGGATCAATCTTTGAAACGCCCAGCTCTAAGGACATAGGTTTGTCCTAGTGGTCTGACAACACGTAGAAAGTTTTAAAGGAATATTGAGGCTCATCACTGTACATCAGCGTAGAAAGGGTCGGAAAGTCTCAGTATCCGAGGAGTTCAGGGTCAGGGACCTCCAGGCACCGACTCCGGAAGAGGATTCCCTACTTATGGAAGACTGAGTAAGCATGGCAGCCTTCAATCTACACCTTCATCAGTCACTTTGACTACAGCAGTGACACTCTTAGTTTATACCTTTGACCACTTCTTATGTGGCCGGCACTATTCTAAGTAACTTAAATATCCGATTCACTTAATCTTCACAACAACCCTTTGAGGTACTATTTTAAACCCCCATTTAACTTATGAGAAAATGAGGCCCAGAGCAGTTAAGAGCCCCTGAAGAAGTAATTGCTTAAGTACTTACTCCCCCAACTAAGACTGGCCTGAAATGGAAGAAGAGGCTACATCTATGTCTCGGCACAGCAACGGGGAGACAGGGACATACAAGCAGAAACTCAGGGTGGGCCTGAAATCTACAGGGCCAGAATGGACCCCTTACCCCTCTCCCATGGCCTGAAATCTACAGGGCCAGAATGGACCCCTTACCCCTCATCCATGGCCTGAAATCTACAGGGCCAGAATGGACCCCTTACCCCTCTCCCATGGCCTGAAATCTACAGGGCCAGAATGGACCCCTTACCCCTCTCCCATGACCTGAAATCTACAGGGCCAGAATGGACCCCTTACCCCTCTCCCACGGCCTGAAATCTACAGGGTAAGAATGGACCCCTTACCCCTCTCCCATGGCCTGAAATCTACAGGGCCCCTTACCCCTCTCCCACGGCCTGAAATCCAGAATGGACCCCTTACCCCTCTCCCACGGCCTGAAATCTACAGGGCCAGAATGGACCCCTTACCCCTCATCCATGGCCTGAAATCTATAGGGCCAGAATGGACCCCTTACCCCTCTCCCACGGCCTGAAATCTACAGGGCCAGAATGGACCCCTTACCCCTCTCCCACGGCCTGAAATCTACAGGGCCAGAATGGACCCCTTACCCCTCTCCCATGGCCTGAAATCTACAGGGCCAGAATGGACCCCTTACCCCTCTCCCACGGCCTGAAATCTATAGGGCCAGAATGGACCCCTTACCCCTCTCCCATGGCCTGAAATCTACAGGGCCAGAATGGACCCCTTACCCCTCTCCCATGGCCTGAAATCTACAGGGCCAGAATGGACCCCTTACCCCTCTCCCACGGCCTGAAATCTACAGGGCCAGAATGGACCCCTTACCCCTCTCCCACGGCCTGAAATCTACAGGGCCAGAATGGACCCCTTACCCCTCTCCCATGGCCTGAAATCTACAGGGCCAGAATGGACCCCTTACCCCTCTCCCACGGCCTGAAATCTACAGGGCCAGAATGGACCCCTTACCCCTCTCCCATGGCCTGAAATCTACAGGGCCAGAATGGACCCCTTACCCCTCTCCCACGGCCTGAAATCTACAGGGCCAGAATGGACCCCTTACCCCTCTCCCACGGCTCTCCAAAGTGGAGAGCAATATTTTTTAGAGAAAAATTTTTTTAAAAAAAGATGAACTGTATCATAAATCTCTCAAAAAAAAAAAAAAAGAAAGAAAGAAAGAAAGAAAGAAAGAAAGAAAGAAAGAAAGAAAGAAAGAAAGAAAGAAAGAAAGAAAGAAACAACCACAAAAGTCTAGGGGAATCGGTCAATGACTCACTTTGCTAAGGAGGAACTGGCATGGCTGCCTGGTGATGACTCAGTGGCCTGACTCTGACATGTCCATGGTGGCACACTGTGTGGGCTGTGGCCCAGCAGAGGCTGACCTCAGGCCACCTTCTGCTGCCTCTCTCATCTGCATAAAGTGGCAGGTACAAACCAGGGGTCAAGGGCAAAGGAAGTCAGCCAAATCTACCCCACCTCACATACTTTGTGGTGTATCTTAATTTTTCAAAAGCCAACCCCTCTGTCCTTCTCTGCATTTATATGTACTATATATAGTTGGTCATTGTTTATGTGTTGCCTCCCTGCTTGACAATGACTTAACCTCGTCAAATGCGGTCTTCTCATTATCGCTAATCAATGTGTGTCTACATCAGCTTTGGCTAATAAAGGACAATTCTCAGGGAGAACAGAAAGCTCTCTACTTTTTTTTTAAGCTCTCTACTTTTTAAAAAGCATACATTTCCATCAGTAAAGATTTTTAAAACATACATGGCATTCATTTATTCACAAATTCCATGCATATATTACTTATTTGCCAAATATTAGCTAAGTTTAGTTTTTCCTTACTTTTAGATTAAAAGTCGATATGGCGAAGTTTTAGTATTTTCTTTTCACCCTTGAGTAGATATTTTCCATACTTTTGACCCCACTGGTATGCACCATGATGAAATTGACGGGATCCCAGGTGATAATCATGGCTTTCATATCAAGTACTTAAAGACCTGGGCCCAGTCGTTCCTCTTTGTTTACCCCTCATTTCCCACATGTTTCCACTGAACTAATAATACTCACTTAGCTACATCACACGAGATGGTATAAAAATCTCCAAAAAAAAGGTTTAAACCATAATGTCAATGCCAAACCATGCTACCCTCATTATCATGGTTGTTGTATTGGTGGCTGTGGAAAAGCTGGGGGGAAAGCCATAATAAGCACTCTCAGCAGACCCTAAGTGGCGGTAGAGTTCAGAACTATTTCAAGTACAGTCGCGTGCCATCAAGACAGGCTGCATATAATAACATCCATGCTAGTTGGTCCCATAGGTTATAATGGGTTATAAGCAAAAAGTTTGCGATGTTGAAAGAAAAGGCATAACTCAATTACAACGTTGAATGTCCTGCTAGCTCTGGGTTATTTAAATGGACAAGGATGGCTCAGCACGCTGTCCACCTGCCGGCCCTGTGCCTGACCAGGGCTGGAGCCTGGAGTTGGAGAGGACAGAGGAGCAGACTGGGGAGGAGGGGCGCTCGGGAGCCCGGGAGCCCGCCTTAGTCTCGAGCTTTGGGTCTTTTTTAATCTCTGCTCTCCTTTTCTCTCCCCTTCTCTTCCTTCCCTCTCTCCCTCCCTCTTACTGATACCTACCTTCCCTGCAAAGGCGCCTCCTTCCACAGCCCTTCCCCTGCCCTCCAAGATGCTGGTGCTTACACTAGCACAGACACGCACTTGATCTTTTATACAGATTTGTACTGTATCTTTTCTAGGTTTGGCATATTTAAATACACAAATACCATTGCACTACAATTGCCTACAGTAACATGCCATACAGGCTTGTAGCCCGGGAGCAACAGGCTATCCCGCACAGCCTAGGTGTGTAGTAGGCTGTACCCTCTAGTTTGTGCAAATGCACCTTGTGATGTTCACACAACACATTTCTCAGAATAAGTCCCCATCGCTGAGTGACTTGTAACTGTGCAGTGCAGTGACAATCACTCCCTGATTAAGGACAAGCTAAGCAGTCAACCAGAGCAGCAGATGTCAAAGTACATTGGGAGGTAAGGTAACATGGAGGAGTGGCTAAGGACACATGTGGTGAATTACAGACTTTGTCAGAACCACCTTGACTCGTTGATGAGATCGTGACAGAGGAAAGGGCAGCACAGAAAGTGCCAGGTGCAAACGGGCTGCTCGTGCACACATCCATCAAAGACCCTTCTAGTGGGACATCGGCCTGGGTGAGTGGCTGCAATTAGTGACACCCTGTATTAGCTTCCTGTGGCTGCTATAACAAATTATCACACATGTGGTAGCTTAGTGTTTTTCAACCACTAGTCTGAAAGAAAGTTTGTGCTGCTCTGCAAAAGAGCTAAGCACCCTGTTGTGATATGAAGATCTTAGACCCAATGATCTTAGTTGAATTCACCTATGCTGAGGGTGATTTCTACCTTAGCAAGTTCCTAAAATACTTCTTCTAATTTTACTGATCCCCAAGTATAAAAAGGTTGAAAACCACTGGCTTAGAACAATAATACTATTCTCTCACAGCTCTGGAGGCCAGAAGTCTGAAGTCTGTTGTCACTAGACCATAAACAAGAGCAGAGGACTTCACTCCTGGCCTCTTCAGCAGCTGGGGTCTGCCTGCATCGCTTTTGTTTTTGGCCGCATCACTCCGCTCTCCACTTTCGTCTTCACGTGGCCTCTTCTCTGTGTGTCAGATCTCCCTCTGCTTCCCTCTTACAAGAATGCACATGATTGCATTTAGGGCCCACCCTGAGCACAGAGGACCATCTCTGCAGCTTAAGACCCTTAACTGAATCACATCTGCAAAGATCCTTCTCCCAAATAAGGTCATATTTATAAATTCCAAAGGTTAGAACCTGATGGTATTGAGGGGCTGCTTTTCCATCTCCCACACTTCTCCCCAGTTTCCTTATACCCTGAGATCCTGGGATCCTGCAGATTATGCATGCGCGATAGCATTCAGTTCCAATAAAGCGAGGAATTATGTAAGTGACATATGAGTGCAAAAGCAGTCAGGGAAGGAGGGAGAACCCAGCCATGGCCTCCTGGGGATGTGCAGAGGCCTCCATAATGAGCAGCCCTTCCCAGGAATATAGCATCTGCCCCCAAGCCCTGAGGGGCACAGAGGAGAGTCCCAGAGCTCCACAGTCTCCTGGCAACCATGTGCCCCAGCCCGGTCCATCTTATTCTCCTCTCCCTCCCACCTAATTTTTCCTAATTGCTTTAGGAAAAAACTCTTGTCACTACAAAGCAAACAGCCTCTGTGTCAAGACCAGTTTGGTCAGTCAGCCACAACCCAGATGAAGGCAGAGGGCAGAGGAGGACGGAACGCTGGCGGGAATGCAGAGCAGTTATCATAGTCTCACCCTTTCCAAAACATCAGGAAAAACGTGCACTGGGACGTCATTTTTATATTGTGTCCTCAGGACGCCAGGTCAGAACATGGGAAGGATGTTCTGGGACAGAGAATTTGTCCGACTGCCTCAGGACCAGGAGGCTCTACGTGGCCAGGAACTCTGCTCTTCACGGAGGCCCCTGGGACTCAGCCATAACCCTCCCTGAGGGCAACTTCAAACTCTCACCATCTCCCACCTGCTCTGCATAGTGGTTTGCTCTTCATGAATCTGCTTGAACCCCTTTAGAATCCATTTATATCCTCCACTTCTATCCTCTTCAAGGGGTAAGAGCCCCCTGGGTTTATTATGTGCCTGTGAATCGTTTTTGTACCTAAAACCTCTCATTCAAGATCAAAGGGACCCCAAAGCATCAATTTCAAAGTCTGACGTATAATCTCGGGCTAACAGTCTACAAACTACAATAGTGTAGATTTTAATCTTGTCTCCTCTTGGCCTACACTTCTTCATTCTGAGACAACTAAACTTTGTCATATGTTGCAGTACAGCTTCTCCCCCATCCGTGACTCAGTGTCTTAAGCCCAATGGGAGTTCGGTTCATAAAGCCCTACTGTAAAATAAAACAGAGGCACACTCCATTTCCAGGCCTGGCTGAGCTCAGCTGGAAGATCAAAACTGATCTAGACAGGAAGGCTCCCACAGTTCTGCTTTCTTCCTAGTTCACCGGGCTTCAAGGACCTACAATTTCATACTACAAGCGTAGGTGTTAAACATTAGCCTGGGGAAACGGGTATCATAACAGTGTTTCTTTGGAATAAGATGTGAGATTAGAATTGCATTTAGTCCCTTTTTCAACAAATATTTGTTGAGCACCTACTATGTACAAGGGGTCAGTTATGCACTGAGAGAAACAAATATGTATATGCTTGGTCCATTGCCCTTAAGATGTTGATGATCCCAAATGAATAAAGAAAGTGTGATAAATTATATATATTACATATACACATCACACACACACAGGGGTGGGTAAAAGTAGATTTACAGTTTTTCGTATAGAAAAGGACATGCATGTTATGATTATGATTATTATGACAGCTTTATTAACTCAAAACAATATCGCAATGGCACAGAGCACTTAAGACCAATCTCGTAAGTGCTCAAATTGCCGGCCTTCATTATTTATACAGTCTTGTTGTCTACTTGCTATACTCAGGAACAGTGATTTTCAACCTTTTCCACCTCACAGTGCACATAAACTAATTACTAAAATACCACGGCACACTAAGAAATATATTTTTTGCTGATCTGACAAAAAAATAGGTATAATTTCGATTCACTCATACTGGACAGCTATAGTTGTGCTGGCTATTGTCCTTTTTTTTAATTTGACAATCTAAGAGAACAGAGGCCAGTGCCTCTGACTGAATAGTCAGGTAGCGCATGTTCTAAAAATGCTTGTGGCATCCCGGTTGAAAATCACTGCACAAGCACACTTAGTTTGGCACAGAGTTCTTTACTGTCATCAATAAACCTACTTTTGCCCACCCCTGTATGTTATTCTCTCTATATATATATGGTAGAATATTATATATTTGTAAAAAAAAAGGAAATTATGTCATTGTAATAAAACGGAGAGCATTTGTTAAGTGAAATAAGTCAATGTAAAGACTGTATTATATCACTTATATGTCTAATCTAAAACAAACAAAAAAACAAACAAAACCCTGAAATGATGGATACTGAGAGCAGATTGCTGGCTTCCTGAGGCAGGGGATAGGTGGAGTGAGTGACAGTGGTCATAAAGTACAAAATTCCAGTTATACGTCCTGAGGGTATAATGTATAGCAATGGTAACTATGGTTAACAAATCTATATTATACCTATATTTGAACTTTGTTAAGGGAGTAAATCTTAAAAGTTCTCATCACCAGAAAAAAAAATCTGTAACTATATATGGTGACGGACATTAAATAAACTTATTGCGTTAATCATTTTGCAATATGTACATATATCAAATCATTATGCTGCACACCTAAAACTAACACAATTTACATGTCAATTACATCTCAATATAAAAATTAATCTAAGAAAAAAGGATTAGACTAACCCAAAGGGTCAGAAAACACGAGTATAACTACCACATCAGTCTTTCTGGAGGAGGTACTCAAGAGCAGTCTTTAAGTGGGTTAATTAAGAAAGTGAACCAGAGAGGTCCTATTGAGAATCATGCTATGGGTTCAGAGAAAGAAACTATTACATGAGGGCTCATGACCAAAACCATTTCTAGAGAGAAGATGCAGTTCAAGCTAGATCTCAGAGGCAGGGCATTGAGTGCCCTGGTCATAAGGGCAGACCCTGCAGCGCCCACCTCAGTGACCCTGTGTGGCCAGTTCCCCACCCCAATGCAGATTTAATGGGAAACCTGGCAGCGTGTTTGCTTCCCTGACAGCCTGCTTGCCAAGGTCACGGACATTCATTTATTCCATTGATCAGCAAATATTTTTATAAGAATGCTGTAGGGCACTGTGCTGGGAGTCAGGGGAGCCAATGTAAACTGGAGCAGATCATACCTGAAGAAGGTTACAGTCTCATGAGATAAGATCTATAAACAGATATAAAATACTTATCACTTTGATGCTATAAAAACTGAAAGAAGGAGACATTACTTCCAGCCAGACTAGAAAGTGTATATTAGAAAAGGCTTTGTAGAGGAGAAAGTGTCTAAAGATGTGGACTCACAAGGATGGGGAAGAGAGGTGCTGCAGGTAGAGGTAACAGTGATGTATTAGACCTGGTTGTCCCAAGAAACAGAACCAACAGGGTGTGTGTGTGTATGTGCATGCACAAATACACACACACACACACACGTATAGTATACACATTATGTATATATACTATGTATATGTTCCCACCTTCATCAAGGTCTTTCCACACACCCCCATCCCAACTTTCAACATCCCATTCCTTCCCAATCAATGTCCTCACATGAACAGTAGACAGATGGGGCTGGAAGTTCACCTTGCACTGTAATTCAGCCATTTACAAGGTGAGATTCTGTCTTGATTTTTCAGCAATCTCAATCCCGTAGCTACCAGAGATAAGCGTTTTTTCAGGGCACACACAGAAGCTTTTGGATCATGTATGTGGCACGTAAGCTGGGAATTTGAATCCCTGAGCTCATCCTTTCCTTTCCCTACTTTGTCCAACAACATCAGGAGGAAAAAGACAATCTCATTATATTCATTAGTTTGCCAAGAATGTTTGAACGTTTTCGATACACAGTCATCCAGATCCTTACTTCTTATAAGTGGTTGGTTAGGAAGAGCCAGTATCTCACATATCTCTATTGTCAGAACACACCAAGGACCGACAGTGCTCTCTTCACTGCTGGAAACAATCATTAGTGTTTTTATATCTAATCAAGATTAGAAAGCCAATTCCAGAAGCCCCAGAAACAATTTAAAAAAGAAATCATCCTTAAAATTTTGTTCCTCTAGAACAAAGCTCAATATCTGTATAGTCAGGGATCTCCAGAGAAATGGATGCAATAAAATGGTCACTATATTTAGAAAGAAGGAAAGAAAGAAAGAAAGAAAGAAAGAAAGAAAGAAAGAAAGAGGTTTACTACAAAGGACTGGCTCACCTGACTGGTGGTGACGCAGTGGGTAGTCAACCAGGGATGCTGAGGACCCAGGTTTAAAACCCCGAGATCGCTGCCTTAAGTATGGGCTCATCTGGCTTGAGCACAGGCTCACCAGCTTGAGCGTGGGGTCACTGGCTTGAGCATGGGAGCATCAACATTATCCCATGGACACTGGCTGGAGCCCAAGGTCACTGGCTTGAGCAAACGGTCACTGGCTCAGTCTTAGCACCCCCCTCCCCCATCAAGGCACATATGAGAAGCAATCAGTGAACAACTAAAATGCCACAACTACGAATTGATGCTTCTCATCTCTCTCCCTTTCTGTCTCTCTGTCTTTGTTTTTCTCTTACTGGAAGAAAAAAAAAAAAAAGAATTGGCTCATGAGGTTATAGAGGTGAGAAATCCCAAAATCTGTAAGCAACTAACCAGAGACCCAAGAAAATTGATAGTATAATTTCAGTCCACATCCCAAGGTCTGAGAACCAGAAGAACCAGTGGTGGAGCTCCTGACCAAAAGCCAGGAGGCTTAAGATTCAAGAAAAGTGGACGTTTCAGTTCAACTGTGAAAACAAAAAAAGACCAATGTTCCAGTTCAGCAGGCAGGCTGCAGGGGTTCCCCCGTACTGGTGGAAGAATAAACTTTTGTGTTCTATTCAGGCCTTCAAGAGATTGGATGAGGTCCACCTACAATGCGGAAGGCAATTTTCTTTACTTAGTTTACTAAGTCAAAGATTCATCTCATCCAAAAATATCTTCGGATACACACCTGAAATAAGGTTTGACCAAATATCTGGGTACCCTGTGGCCCAGTCACATTGATGTAAAATTAACCATCGTAAATGGAAATAAAGGCAAGCAGTGTAGAAGGTAAAAACACACACTGGAAAGATTCCACACTTCAGTCCAGCTGAAGCAAAGTTTCCTAACCTTTATAGAATTTAGAGCTTTACTATTTAATTATAATTTTCTGTGTACCAGTTTGAGCCTATGCCTTATCAATATAGAGCCCTCTCTGAAGGGCAATGACTATAGAGCAGGGGTCAGGAACCTATGGCTCACGAGCCAGATGTGGCTCTTTCGATGGCTGCATCTGGCTCACAGACAAATCTTTAAGAAAAAAAAATAATAACGTTAAAAATATAAAACATTCTCATGTATTACAATCCATTCATTTCCTACCACTCATGTCCATGGTTGCGGGTGGCTGGAGCCAATCACAGCTGTCCTCCGGGACAACACCAAATTTTTATTGGATAATGCCTAACGTACACAGGTCATTGTATGGCTTTCATGGAATTACATTTTAAAATATGTGGCATTTATGGCTCTCTCAGCCAAAAAGTTTCCCGACCCCTGCTATAGAGAAAGATCTTAGTAAACACTGGGTGGGAAATTAGTGCCCCACCAGCCCAGCACTGAGCTGGCTTGACAGCACCATCCTTGAGTTTCCTGAGTGACCCTGCCCAGGCCCGGGCCCAGCCCCTGATCAGCTCTGCCTCTGCTCCTATCCACTCAGACTCTCTGGGACACTTGAAAGAGTCTCACTGTCAAATACGCTCCTCCATCAGATGGTTCCATTCAGCTTTACGTTCTGGGCTTCCCTGCCATGTCACCGAAGGTCCCTGAGCCAACACAGATGCCTCATGCTATCAGAGGTGAAATTTCAATAGCAGAACAACCTGGGTGGGGGAGGAGGCTAAGCTCAGCGGAGAGAGCCAATGGGAGGAGGTGGAAGGCGGAAGTGCGTGGGGAGCACTGGGCAGAAGGACATAGGGCCTAAAGAAGCTAGCATGCTGGGGTGGGGGTGCCAGGAGGGGAGGGAAAACAAGCCCAGTGTGGATAAGGCCTATTCACTTATTCATTCCATAAATGCTTTGGGAGCCCCTACAAAATGCCAGGCTCTGCTCTAGGCCAAGAGATCATCAAGCTCAGTGAAAAGCTCCAGGGATGGAAAGCTTTCGGTAGCTGAGAACCTCACTCCAAACTGCAAAACTGCAGCAACAAAGAGGCTTCTGAGCCATCTGTCCAGCGGCCACCCGTGTCCCCAGGGTTACCAAGAAGACAGCATCGGGCAGCTGTTCTTGAGAGGTTGTTTGCTGTCCCTCCAAAAGTTCTCATTTGCAGAGCTGGAACCCTGTAGGAAAACCGGCTCCCAGGCTACTGAACTGGGCCAGGATCCTGGACCAGCTGGAGACAGGGAAACGTTTGGAACACACCTCAACAGCCTCCAGCCCTCTCTCTCTCTTGTCCACTTTCTCTCAATCTAACCCTCCTTTCTCCAAAACGAGTCTCGACTTCCCTGGAAAAATTCTATAGGGATGGGTGTGTGTGTGTGTGTGTGTGTGTGTGTGTGTGTGTGTGTGTGTGTGTGTGTGTGTGTGTGAGTGTGTGTGTACATGTACCAGATCTCACACAAGTGTGAAACAAGGCGCGTGTCCCGGGGAGAATGACCCTGGTGGAATGCGAGTGCACTCACAGTGCTTGAACCTGCCTGGCTTGCACCCAGGAACAGAGAGGCAGAAAATCAAAGCCAGAGTTTCACAGTCTGTTCTGCAACAAAATGCTGTCCTTCCTAATAGCCACACACAGACTACTGGTGTTGGCCGCTGGGAACCCTGGGCCTCCTGACCTTTCAAAGCCTCCTTACCCATCAAGGATTGGGACAGTAGTGCGAAGCTCCCAGACAATTTCCAAAATGAAGTTATGCCTGGCCCACAGGTCTGTGTCTGGAAGGCATGGTTGCCATGGTAATCTTAGTTAATGAATAGGTATGTAAATGAAAGAAGAATCTATTCATCATTTGTCAGTTGTGCTAAGTGCTTGCCCTTTCTGAGGCTTCAGGAGTGACGGATGGGGTATTAGAAAAGCACATGTTCAGGAAAATTTTGGTTAAACGTTTTATTTTTTCAGAGGTCACCCTTAGAAGTGATTATTTTTGTTGGTAGCCTCCTGAAGTGATTTTATCTGCAGCTACCCTGATAAGGGAGCCAGGATTAAACAAAGTCACGTGGAACAGGCTATGTGAACTATGTCCCTCTGAGAAAACTGCAGCAAACATCTGTATCACAAGCAGCAAGCCCGAATTTTGGTCCACGTGGGTGTCTTGTGTCCTAAGGAAGGCCTAAGAGACTTCCAAGCTGTCCCGGCAGCAGACTAGCAGGGTCTGACTTACCCTCCCCGATGGCTAATTAAAACACCCTGCAAATCCATACAGGGACAATAACTGGGAACTGTGACGAATACTGAGGACAAGGAGAAAGCCGGCGTGCTGCCCGGAAGAGGATCCTCTGGGTAAGAAAACGTTAGTGGCTGCCACGACTGGGAAGGAAACTGCCCCTCCTGCCCTGCAAATAAATTCCGTCCCCACAGAAATCCCTCTCCATATCATTTTGTCAACTTACTTGATTTCTCTATGCTTCCCCTGCCTCGTATGGAAAACGAGAACAATAAAAGAACCTAGCTCATAGGGTTGTTGTGAGAATTAAATGAGTTACAATAGGGAAAACGAGTATTTTCCTGCTAGGATGGACGCTCCACACAGGCGGGGATTTGGTTCATTTGTGTTGCTCACAGATCTGTGCCAATGTGCCGGGCACATTGAGGGTGCTCCGTAAATGTTTGTTGAACTAATGAATTGGCTCTTAACTCTGAGTGGCGGGTGCAGAGGGTGTGAGGAGGGTCACCGGAAGCATCACTGGTGCTCTGTGTCCCAAGGCACTTGGCTCAGGAAGGGAGACATGAGCAGAACGGAGAAGTGAATGCAGAACAGGCCAGCTGGAGAGGCGCGGGGCAGGCCGGGGTCGCACTCTGTTTGCTCTGATTCAGACAGAGAGGGAAGATGCACACTCAAAGCAGCAGGGCATCTGGATGAGTTCTGTCTAGTCCGGGGATGAGAGAGGGCCACGTTCAGTAGGTCTCGGGTACTTCGGTGTGGGCTGAGAGCAATCCGCACACCCTCTCCTAGTCACCAGTTTCTCATTCAAGCACCAGCATATGGCAGTGGCAGTGCCCTAACTGAAGGGCAGGTGAGAAGGTTGTGCTACAGAGAAACAATCTTTAGGAGCAGCATGCCCCAGAAACAAATTCTACTGCAGAAAGCACAAGAAATGTTTAGGAAGAATCTAATTCATGTTCTTCAGAATCTCCTAGAAAACGTGGGCTGTGAAAGACACACAAAAAGAAACAGGTGGTCTACACTATGGTGGACTGCAGATGGTCACAGAGACGGTCCTCCTCACCTAGTGAGAACAGTGCGACAAGTCCCAAGTCTGCCTGCCTGCCTGCCTGCCTTCCTTCCTTCCTTCCTTCCTTCCTTCCTTCCTTCCTTCCTCCCTCCCTCCCTCCCTCCCTCCCTCCCTTCCTCCCTCCCTCCCTTCCTTCCTCCCTCCCCACCTCCCTCCCTCCTTTCCTTCCTTCCTTCCTTCCTTCCTTCCTTCCTTCCTTCCTTCCTTCCTTCCTTCCTTCCTTCCTTCCTTCCTTTCTTTCCTTCCTTCCTTCTTTCTTTCTTTTATGATCCATGAAACAGCTGAAGACTCAAAGAAATCTAAATGACTTAAATTCCAGAGAGTAATGAGACCTTCCTAGGAGAGAAGAGACTGATAGCTGCTTTTGTTTATGGTCAATATGGAGTGAATGTGGAATCAGCCTTTTAACAAACATGACAGATTTGAATCACAAGGAGCCTGGTGGTGGAGGACTCTACCCCCACCCACTTAACTAAGTGACCACAGTAAGTAGGGTGAAGGCGGGGAGTAGGTCAGGAGATCGGAGAGAAATCCCTTTGAGGACCCCAGGCTTCCTGGAGGGTCCACACCTACTCTCCATGGATCAGGAACAGATAGGTGGCAGGATGGAGAGAGAACTGCTGAAAACTGAGATAACCCCGAGTAACGCGGGAGAGTGAAGGCAACTGCTCCACGACGGAAAAGCTGGCACGCCTCAGACCACTGGGCAGCTCGGCCACGAGGCAGGCGGAGATCTGCAGGGTCTCGTCAGAGCTCAGGTCACAGGCCCTGTAGTCCTGACTCCTCCTTCCAAACCTTTGAGGTCACTGTGATCAAATCCAACTGAAGCTGTAACAAAGCCCCCGTCCAGCTCAACCACAGGTTAGAACGGCCAAGACCCCAACACTGGTGCCTGGCAGAAGGAGGTCCTGCCAGTCTCCAGGGATAGATTGTGTTCATATCTATTTTACAGTTTTTTTCTTTTTTTACACTTGGTATCTGGCATTCAATAAAAATTATGAGAAAGAGCAAGAAAGTGTGACACAGTCCAGAGAGGAAAATTCAACAGAAACAGACCTATGGGATGGCCCAGGTGTTTTAATGATCAGACTTTTAAATAACTACAATAAATATGTTGAAGGATCTAGTGGGAAAGAGAGAAAGCATGTGAACAGATGGAGAATTTCAGCAGAGACAAGGGAATCACACAAAGGGAACAACTAAAATGCTATAAATAAAAAAATATATAACAGAAATGAAAAACTCATTACATAGACTTAACAGCAGACTGGACACAGCAAATAAAAAGAGTGGTCAATAAAAAGTGTCCGTTGAAAGCCACACATAAAAAAGGGCAGTGGGGAAAGAACGCAGCATGGAAGATCCGAGAAACAGTTTCAAACAGCCTAACAAGTCTGCAGCTGGAGAGCCCAAAGACGAAAAGAGAGGGAACAAGAAAAAAGAAATATCCCAAGACATAAGCTGGCTGTGGATTTACCAAAATTAATGAAAGAAATCAGTCCATTGATCCAAAAGGAATGACACACACCAGGCATAATAAATGCTAAAAACAAAAACAAAAAAAATGGCTAAGCATAGCACAAACTGCCAAAAACATGCAAAATATCTTAAAAACAGACAATGGAGAAGGCAGACTTGATAACAAAAGGTAGCAACATTATACAGTAAGTAATTGTGGACGTCTCATCAGAAACATCTGATGTTTCTTTGGGTACGTCTCTTCTAAGTACCAAAAGAAAAAACTGTTAACCTAAAATCTCTCTTTCTTTTTACATGTCCTTTAGAAATGAAAACAAAGTACATTTTCTCCAAACAGATAACCTGTATGCCAATGCTAATTGCAGCATTTTTCACAGCAGTCAAATGGTAGAAACAACCCCAGTGTCCAACAACAGATGAATGAACAAAATGTGATATATCCTTACAATGGAATATTATTCAGCCATTTAAAGGAATAAAGTTCTGATACATGCGACAACGTGGATAAACCTTGAGAATGTTATGCTGAACCAGATGAGCTAGCCACAAAAGGAAAACTGTTGTATAGCTCCACATAAATGAAATATCTCAAATACACAAATTTATAGAGACTGGACCTTTTTTTTTTTTTTCTGAAGCTGGAAACGGGGAGAGACAGTCAGACAGACTCCTGCATGCGCCCGACCAGGATCCACCCAGCACGCCCACTAGGGGCGACGCTCTGCCCACCAGGGGGTGAAGCTCTGCCCCTCTGGGGCGTCGCTCTGCCGCGACCAGAGCCACTCTAGCGCTTGGGGCAGAGGCCAAGGAGCCATCCCCAGCGCCCGGGCCATCTTTGCTCCAATGGAGCCTTGGCTGCAGGAGGGGAAGAGAGAGACAGAGAGGAAGGAGGGGGGGGTGAGAAGCAAATGGGCACTTCTCCTATGTGCCCTGGCCAGGAATCGAACCCGGGTCCCCCACACGCCAGGCCGATGCTCTACCGCTGAGCCAACCAGCCAGGGCCGAGACTGTACCTTTGAGGGTACCAGGGGTTAGAGTAAGTATTGCTTAATGGTTATATAGTTTTGCTTGGGATGATGGACAGGTTTTAGGAATAGATAGTGGTGATGGATGTACAACATTGTGAATATACTTAATGCCATTGAACTGTACACTTAAACATGCTCAAAATGGCAACATTTGTTATATATTTCATCACAATAAAATAATGCAAAAAAAGGTTTAAAGATATTTTCTATCAACCAGAAGCTGAGATTATTCCTCTCCAGTAGAAGTGCAGGAAAAGAAATGCTAAAAGAAGACCTTTAGGGTGAAAGAAAATAAAATTAGATGAAAGTTCAGATATGCAAAAAAGAAAAAAAGAATACCAGAAAAAAGTAAAAAGGTGACATATACAATATCATATGTGGAGAAGTAAATGACAATATAGCTATACATTGTAAGATTATTAGATTGTTCATGAAATAGAAAAAGATTAAAGAAAAATGTAAGTTTAAGATTTCTATAATAATCTCTATAATAATCACCAAATACACATATACAAACAATATAGCTAGTAAAGTAGTAAGCAGGACAAACTACAATTCTCAAAAACTCTCATTTCACCCAAAAGATGGCAGGAAAGGAGGAAGTGAAGAACACAGACTAGATGGTTCTAAAAAAAAGCATGTACCATGGTGAAATCAAATTCAATCTTATAAATAATTACATCAATTGTAAATGAACACTAATTTTTTTTAAAGCTAGAGAGAGAGAGAGACAGACAGACAGACAGACAGACAGACAGGGACAGACACACAGGAAGAGAGAGAGAATAGAAGCATCAGTTCTTCGTTGCGGCTCCTTAGTTGTTCACTGATTGCTTTCTCATATGTGCCTTGACCAGGGGGCTCCAGCTGAGCCAGTGACCCCTTGCTCAAGCCAGCGACTTTGGACTCAAAGCAGTGACCTTGGGCTTCAAGCCAGTGACCTTGAGCTTTAAGCCAGCGAGCGACCTTTGAGCTCAAGCCAGCAACAATGGGTCATATTTATAATCCCATGCTCAAGCTAGTGACCCCGCACTCAAGCTGGATGAGCCCATGCTCAAGCTGGCAACCTCAAAGTTTTGAACCTGGGTCCTCTGTGTCCCAGGCTGATGCTCTATCCACTGTGCCACTGCCTGGTCAGGCTGAACACTAAGTTTTTAAAAAAGATTGGCTGACTGGATAGAGAGGAGTATCAATTATTTGTACTTGATAATAAATAAATTTTAAATATAAAGACAGTAACGAGTTGAAATTAAAATAGGTGAAAATGTAAGCCATACACATGATAAGCAATATAGCTAAGTGTGGGTATATTTAAACTATACAATTAGATGTTAAGATGAAGATTATTATCAGGCATTTCATAATAATAAAAGTATTGAGTTATTAAAAATATAATCATTTAAAATGATATAAAAATCTGCCAAATGGAAAGAAAGACCAATGAATCAAACATTTTTTATTATATATTCAAAAACCTAAATAAAAAACTTAAAGAAACAGTATGTCAGACACAAAAGGGTATTTGTGAGAATAATTCATCCTAAGAAGAAATGATTCCTTAACTGTAGGAGTTTGTTTTTTATTTTAATCTTAGAAAGTCCAATTTAATATATATCATCAACATGTAAAATAATAAAAACTATAGGATTGTCTCAATATGTGACAAAAAGTTACTCAACAACAAAATTGATTTAAAAGAAAGGTAAACCACAAGTAACATATTACCTTACCACAACTGATATCCATCTCATATAGTGATTAATGTCATTTACAACTGTAAACTCAAACTGAGTACATTTCTATTAAAATCTGAAGAAAGAAAAAATGCCTGAAATTATTATTGTTTGATCTCTAAAAATTCTACCTACTGAAATAAAACAGAAGTGGAAAATAAGAGGAACCTCATATAACACAGACTCAGAAACCCCAGGGAGTCTTTTTTTTTTTTTTACAGGGATTCCATGCATACTGGGACTCTAAGAGACACCTACTCGGCTTCTTCAATTTTCCGAGGTTGCAGACTATAATTCCCCTATATCTTCCCATTCTTTTCTTGGCACAGGAAGGGGGTCTGGCTACTGTCTGCATCCATCTCTGTGGAGCCTGTTGCCTGCATTAGGCAAGCTGGGTCTGCCTTCACTCAGAAAATCAGAGACCTGTGGACAAATGCTGCTGTTCAAAAGTCACCACCAACTGGCCCCAGCCAGTTGGCTGAGTGGGATAGCTTCAGCCCAATATGTGGATGTCCCACGTTTGATTCCTGGTCAGAGCACACAGGAGAAATGACCGTCTGCTTCTCCACCCTTACCCCTACCTCTTCTCTCTCTCACTCTTTCTTCTCCTTCCGCAGCCCATGGCTCAATTGGTTCAGCACATTGGCCCTGGGCACTGAGGATGGCTCCATGGAGCCTCCACCTCAAGACGCTAAAAATAGTTTGGTTGTGAACGTGGCTCCACATGGGCAGAGCATCAGCCCCAGACAGGGGGTTGCAGGGTGGATCCCAGTCAGGGCGCATGCGGGAGTCTGTCTCTCTATCTCCCCTCCTCTCACTTGGAAAAGAAGGGGGAAAAAGTCACCACCAGTCTCAGACCTCAGCAACTGTTTGGATCTTAAACAGGTTTACCAAAGAATGTTTGAGAAGTTTCTACTTTACACCTTCTGTCACACTGAGAAGATGTCATATAAACCAAGTTAGAAAAATGACAAGAAGAAATTACACAGAGACGAGAAAGTATTGGTACAGAAATAAAATCCTGTGGTCAGTAGACCGTTCACTGGAAAACATCAAAGTAGTGAAGAAATATGTGTGTGGACACACACACATGAAACACAGAAGACTGAGAAATAAGATGGAGAAAAGATAGGTATGAGGAAAAAAATGTGGCGATCTCAGTCCAGCTCTAACCTGCATCTAAGGCTAGAAAGAGGGACTAAGATAATATGGAGCAAAAGTGGAAAACAAAAAGGGTCGAAGAAATGATTCCTAGGAAAGAAACTCAGTCTAAAAATAGAGAGTGTGAACCATTTTACAAGGAACTACTAACAGGGACAGCCGTAGAACCAAACCACCACTGGTAATGATGACATGGAGAAGAAAACAGATTGCTGCGAGGGCCACACTCCACAGATAAGGGTTAGCACTTTTAACTATTAGTTCTGCACAGGGCACACAGAGTAGCTTGGTTCTGAGCTTCTTCACAATCTCAAAAACCAAAAATAATGGAGTGGCAATCAGAACTTTAAAAGCAAAAGGCTATAACCCCCAAATTCCATATCTAAATCAAGTTGTTGTTTTTATGTGTGTCAAGATTTATAATACTAAGAAGATTTAGGATTGAAGTAAACTTTCTGGAAAAAAAAAGAAAATTTTGGTAAGTTTATGCTGTAACAAATGTGTATTAATTAAAACAAGAAGCAGGCCCTGGCCGTTTGGCTCAGTGGTAGAGTGTCGGCCTGGCGTGCGGGGGACCCGGGTTCGATTCCTGGCCAGGGCACACAGGAGAAGCGCCCATTTGCTTCTCCACCCACCCCCTTCCTCTCTGTCTCTCTCTTCCCCTCCCGCAGCCAAGGCTCCATTGGAGCAAAGATGGCCTGGGCGCTGGGGATGGCTCCTTGGCCTCTGCCCCAGGCACTAGAGTGGCTCTGGTCACAGCAGAGCAACGCCCTGGAGGGGCAGAGCATCGCCCCCTGGTGGGCAGAGCGTCGCCCCTGGTGGGCGTGCTGGGTGGATCCCAGTCGGGCACATGCGGGAGTCTGTCTGACTGTCTCTCCCCGTTTCCAGCTTCAGAAAAATACACACACACACACAAAAAAAACAAAAACAAAAAAAACAAGGAACAGAAAATGAGTTAAGTATTGGCAAGGTGTAGGCACGGAATCCAGCAAAAGGTATAGGCAAAGTAAGTGTTTCAAAACATGGTTCTAAAACTGACAATATTCTTTAAAATTGAACATAAAAATTGTATAAAAGGGGGGAAGGGCAGTTGATATGTTTATAACAGCCATCTATGCAAATTAACAGAGAATAGAAAAGAGAAAGGGAGAAGTATTTAATTTCTCTTATAAAATAGAGTTTTATTCATTTGTAACTGATGTTAGGAGTTAGGGATAAGTTCAAAACCTTTATGGCCATTATTAGAAAAAGTGATAGTAAAATATATAACTTCCAAACAACTGAGAGGATGATATATTATTTTAAAAACTCACTACATTCATAAAGAGAAAGAGAGAGGTTCAATAGTGTGAATTTCAAAACCAGCATAAAATAAAATGACAGCATTAAGACCCAACAGAAAGCTCTTAAATAAATGATAGGTTAAACATGCCAATAAAATGGCGCTCAGAGGAATTAAAAATTAAAATATAATGGCCTGTATTGTGTAAAATTTCACTGCTAACAAAACCACACGGAGAGGTCAGGAGTGCAATGTACCATGTTCCTGGGATACGCTAAATAATTGCAAATGTTTCCCAAGGACCACACTGAACAACAGAAGTTAGGCAAACACAGGCAAAAAGGTTATGTGTCAAAAACCAACAGAAAGCGAAAGCATTACCCAAAGGCATTTAAAGGACATTTACACTGATAAAGAATACAATCTACTATAACAGCGGTTCTCAACCTGTGGGTCGCCCGCCCGCCCGGCGGGGTCGCCTAAAGCCATCGGAAAATACATAATGCATATCAGGTATTTACATTCCGAATCATAACTGTAGCAAAATTACAGTTATGAAGTAGCCACCAAAATTATTTTTTGGTTTGGGGTCACCGCAACATGAGGAACTGTATTGCGGGGTCATGGCATTAGAAAGGTTGAGAACCACTGCACTATAAGGGCAAACAGAGCTTTGGAAAATAAAATAAAAACTGTTGGAAGTAAACTGAAGAAGCAACATAGCAGGGGGAGACTTCAATCTCTCCCAGTAATCTGGAATAAAATAACCAAAAATGCAGGTGGACCGGATATGGGTGATGTGAAGATAATTTCTAAGCAAGTCCAAAAGCCGTATACCATAGAGACAAAACCTTCATTAAAATTCATCGTATTACTGCTTACAAAGAAAATCCTCGCAAATAGCAGGTCCTATGTATTTGCCAATATGAAATGAAAATAAAAAATTTAAATGTAACCTAGAAAGTTAAAATTCCAGCGTTAGAGATCATAAAATAATTTCCTAAATAAAAAAAAGAAAAGAAAAGAAAAGAAAAACTGTAGAGTAGCAGAAGGAATTTAAAAATACAATAAAATGTTATAAAGGAACCAATGAAATAAAACTATCACAGTTTGGGAGATATCATTAAGCTCTTTACAGTAGCAAATTTCTCATCCTAGTTGCCTTAATTATTATTATTATTTTATGAAATGTATTGTGGTGATAAATGAATTCGGTAAAGTAGCAAGATACAAAATAAATACCCAGCAATCAGTTGCATTTTTATACACCAATTATAAACTATCAGAAAGGGAAACAAAGAAAACAATCCCACTCATAATTGCTTCAAAAAATATGAAATACCTTGAAATAAATTTAGCCAAGGACATAAAAGGCCTGTGCTCAGAAAATTATAAGACATTGAAGAAAAAAACTGAAGAATATACAAATAAGTGGAAGCATATTCTGTGTTCATGGACAGGCCTTAATTATTAAATAATGAGGAATTATCAATAAAATAAGTAATCTACTGAAGTTGTTAGAAATTACATCAAATAAGCAAAGCAGAAATGAAAACAAAATAATAAAACAGAAACATCCTGCAATTAAAACTAAGGAAAGTGAAAATAAATTGCCTCAAGGATAGAAGAGGCCCTTATCACTCACCGGTCCATTTATGCAGAGTCATAAACTCCAAAGTCCATGGGGCCAATATAGTCCATTAAAGAGGAGCAGGTAGGTATAGGACAATAAGGAATGGTAGAGACTGGGGCAATTGCCTTGCCTATAAAGGACAGCTGCTCAACTCCACCAAATTACTGCTGTGAAGAAATGCAGATCTAGTTTTGCCAAATTCTCCAATTTTAAGAGGAGAGAGAAATGAAGATTTTTAAATATGAGATTCTCTGCTATATAAAATGATGTGTAAGCCAAATAAAACATGGCTATGAGCTGTATTTGGCTGGGAGGATGCAAATATGCAGCTTCCAATTTAGACTACTTACTTCAGCTTGGATCAATTTCAATAACATACTTTTCCAGAAAAACTCCATTTCATGTAGATGTTCAAATGTATTCACACAAAACTGTATAAAGTATTCTTTTGTAAAATCTCCCACATCTTTTCATTTCTAGTTAGTTTAGTAATAACTCTCTTTACTTTTAAATATGCTATATTTGTCAATGTATCCCTCCCCCCCCCCTTAAAAGATCAGCTTTTGGATCTATTCACTAAATTGAACGGTTTGGGGTTTTTAATTTTTAAGTTTCTAAATGGGTGAGATTCTTATTCAAATTTTTATTTCTAGTGTGTTGCATGTAATAAAAAATGTGCCTCTAATATTTGTTCTTTGGAATTTAATTAAGCTTTCTTTGTGGCCTAATAGCCATGTATTTTTAATGTTTCAGAATCACTTAAAAAAGAAGGGTGTTCTCTTTTAAGGGTACAAAAGTTATACTACACAGACATGCATGTCTATACATATACACACACATTCAACGTGATCAAATTATTTTACTTCATTTTATCTACTTGATCAATCTAAAAGAAATGTTTTAAATCTCCAAAACAATTGTTTTTGCCCCTATTCACAGTATTTCCAAAGGTTTTTCCTGAGGTAAAAATTTTGCAATGAATGAATGTGACACTGTTTTTTAAAGCCTAAAATCCTTAAGTCATCATTAGTGTTGTTAACTAATTATTTCCAGTTCCCTCCCTTCTGGGCATGGAGTCAGTTTCTACTTCCTAATGCCCCTTGGTATTAGGCACAGCCATGTGACTTGCTTTGGCCAATTAGATGTGAACAAGAATGACAAAAACTTCAAGAATCACTGTATGGTTGATTCACTGGGTCTCTTTCCCTTGCCGTAGCTATCATGGAAACGCAGGCACAGATGCCTCCTTCTGCAGGACCCCTGAATGAGGATGACAAAGGGAATCTACAACGGACATACAGCATGGTGACTCAGAACTTGTATTTCGTGGCATCCGGCTGCTGATATTGGGGGGGGGGAGGATTATTTCTTACTGCAGCATAACTTAGCCTATTCTTACTGAAAAGAATCCAAAAAAATAAGGCAATCTGCAAAAGGAAAAAAAAAAAGGATGACCAAATCAACATATGAAAAATAAATAATCTCAGTTATAAGTTAAAATAAGTTCTTCCTTTTCACCAATCATATTAATAATGATTTGTTAAATAATACTGGTCGGGGTGCTCTAAGATGGGCATTCTCATATATTGCTTTTAGCAAACCTTGCCTGAGAGAAATGTCATCTATATACAAGGGGTTTTATCATTCTTATCACTGTTCATGTAATACTCTTACCTATAGGAACCCAGCACCGTCTCTGCTTCCACGATGATGCCGTATGCAGTACCAGGAGGAAACCAACTTCCTAAGTGGGATTCTGAGAGTGTTTGTTTTTAGAAACTATCTGTAAGACCACAATAAGTCTTACACAATAGGTCTTCATCTCTGTTGACTCCTTACATTTTACAGTGCATGTCAGCCTCTGTAGGCCACAGGCTACTGTCACGTCCTTTCTGTGAACAGCACTACTGGTACGATGTGGCACCATGGAAACCAGCTGGGCAGGTATACAGACCAGACCATTTATACACAAGGTACCAATTCAGGCCTTAACATTCCACTTGTACTTTCTGCCTGACCAGCAGAGAGGTGAGCAATCTTACCAAAATGCCATTCCTACTGACAGGAGACACTGCTAACCACGCACATCCTAGCTGTCTAAGAACACCTGCTTTAAATATATCCAGTGACTGGGGGGGGGGGGGGGCTTTTTCACATTTTGAAGGGCAAAGCTAATATAGTGATGTAGACAGGGGTAAACAGTGACATAGCAGACTCACAAATACTTCTAGGATGGCTTTCACTTCCTTTTTTTTCTTTCTTTCTTTATTTCCTCTTTTTTTAGGTAAAAGGAGGAGAGATAGTGAGGCAGACTCCCACATGCTTCCTGACCAAGATGCACCCAGCAATCCCCGTCTTGGGCTGATGCTCGAGTACCAAGCTATTTTTAGCACCTGAGGCTGATGAGCTCAAACCAACTGAGCCATCCTCAGCACTCAGGGCCACGTTCAAACCAATCAAGCCGCTGGCTGTGGGAAGGAAAGAGGGATAGAGGGGGAGAGAGATGGGGAGAGAAACAGAAGGTCACTTCTCCTGTGTGCCCTGTCCATGAATCAAACCCAGGATATCCATACACCAGCTGATGCTCTATCCACTGAGCCACCAGCCAGCACCTCCATTTTTTTTTAAGATTACCCTTGTGATAGGAAGCAATAAAATGTTAATTAAATCACCTTGATTTTTTAGTTTGCTAATTAAATTATTTTATGATTAGGAAAATGAATATATCATAGAAATCAGTATATATAACTATATAAATATATATATATATATATATATATAAAACTGCTAATTTTTAAAGAACTATGATAGGTTAGAAAATCATTAGTATAAAATCACTTTGAAAGTAGTTATCTCAATCAGACCAACCACCATTTAGATATAGGAAAATCCAAAACAACTGCAGCAGTGTCTTGAAATCTTACCCCTGCACTGAGGATTACAAAACCTCTATAAATAACAACTCCATGGTAAGCAGCTCAACGTCTTCATGGGTAGGGGTAACCATTCCCACACAAAACAAAACAAAACCTGGTTCCTCTTGCTATCTAAATGAACAAGAGCTGAGAACAAAGGATGAGGGGGGAAATGAAGTGCTAACATTCTTGCTAATAAAAAATAGAAAGATGGTATCTATGTTATGCACAGGCATCGTAATTAATTAAATGTTATCTGTGGTTTCTTGGGCTAAATTAACTATTGAAGGCAAGGCTTTGGAAGAGCCATGTAGCGCAGGGGTCCCCAAACTTTTTACACAGGGGGCCAGTTCACTGTCCCTCAGACCACTGGAGGGCCGGACTATAAAAAAAACCTATGAACAAATCCCTATGCACACTGCACATATCTTATTTTAAAGTAAAAAAACAAAATGGGAACAAATACAATATTTAAAATAAAGAACAAGTAAATTTAAATCAACAAACTGACCAGTATTTCAATGGGAACAATGCTCCTCTCACTGACCACCAATGAAAGAGGTGCCCCTTCCAGAAGTGCGGTGGGGGCCAGATAAATGGCCTCAGGGGGCCGCATGCGGCCCGCTGGCCGTAGTTTGGGGACCCCTGATGCAGTGTCTATGTTTGACCTTTATGGTAGCAATGGTGACTACCAGGGCTGGGTGGGGGTGGGATGGCTGCTTTCACATGCCCTTGAAAGAAAAAAGAAGCTCGGGCATTCAAACTTCTCTCCACTCAGGTCACAGAGAACTAGAGTGCTTCTAGGGTGGCCCAAAAATAATCACTTGTTCCTTCCGACATTGGGGAAGACCCCAAATTTAAGTGTTTGGCCTGCAGAATTCTAAGTTGAAATCACAGCCTCATTAAGTCTCATGAAATTTAGGGCACTGATTGGAAAGGCATGGGACCTGAGACCCTGAGACTTAGGAAGGGACCTCTGGGTGGATTTAGAAAACTGAATGCCCAAATCTGCCCAATGTCCTCTCTGATGTCCTCCCGAGGTCTGACAAGGCCAAATTGAAGAACTTAGAGACCCTGAATACCCATGATAAACACATCTGCGATAGCTGCCTTGAATGCCTACTTTCAAAATCCACTCCCACCATGTTTCACCGCCTCTAAACGTGTCACTAGGATCAGACTAGCACATTGTGGGAGAAGTGACAAGTCTGATACAGGAGAACACGGAGTTGCAAGATGTAGCTAATTTTTATTAGTGTAAACCTGGGGGATAGGTTTAGCAATGGATTCTAGGAAGTTAAAACAAGGGAGACAGAATACAATATTAGGGGAGTCTTATTGAAGACTGGTCTTATTGAACTGGGTGCACATACCAGAAACTCTGTTTTTATTATGTTGGCTTGAGTAGCTGGAAGTTCGGTCTTTAGCTGAAATTTGGATTCAGTGCGGCCCACTGTCAACAAGATGAAGACAACAGACCTTTGCCACCATAATGCAGAGGAAGGAACTGCTCAGTGAGACAGAAGTGCTGGAGCGGATTTGTCAGAAGCACCCACCACCACTACATATCCCAAGAGGCTAAAGGACTCTCCCCTCGCTAAAGCAACAAGAAACCCAAAGACACCACCTTCAAATCACAAACTCTGCTCTGGGGTCAGGCTTGACTCACGTAAGGATAACGTGGGGAGTGGCTGGGGTTCTTCACCCAGCCAGAGGTGATAGGAGGCTCTCTGGAACAGTAATTGGTAACCAAACAGTTACATATACGTTTGAACTATCTATATATCGTGCCTCTGGCATGTATGTTTGTTAGATGTCTGTGTGTGTGTGTGTGTCTGTGTGTTTGTGTGTGTGTTCCATGTAGTCAATGTTTCAATATTCTATTGTCACTCTAAGTGACCGATAGCCACTAAAATCACCAATATATATAAGATATGTGGTTAAGATCTTACATTCATACGGCTCTTACTAGTAGCATGACCTGGACAAATTGCTTGAAACCTCTGTCCTTCATTTTTCTCATCTCTAAAATGACTATTATAATAGTACCTATAGCTGTTATGAGGACTAAATAAGGTAATACGCTAAGTGCTTAGAACCATGCTTGGCCCATGGTTAAGATTCTGTAATGTACTGGCTGGTATCATTGTTACCCAATGTTACTGTGGGGCATGGAGACCATTACGTAAGTGTTAGTTATCATCATTACCCAGTTAAGACTTACCACATTTAGATCAAAGTACATTCAGCAATAATTCACTAACACAGACTGATGGTTTTAATCATCATGATTTAATGCCAATCATGCTTATTCACGAATGCAAACATTTGGAGAGGTATTTTCCTATAATTGACCTTTGCCAGAAATTGGGCTCTGTGAATTACTTCCAGTTTTTAGAGCTACAGATCTCGTGCATTGAGTTAACGGCAGGAGACCGTGGAGGGGGAGGGGTCCCCAAACAAGGAGATACAGTTAGGTTTGCTTCCCGTTTCTCAAAGCAAGCCCCAGACTAGCACCTCTCCAATTTTAATGTGTATACAAATCACCTGACTCTTGTTAAACTGCAGACAGTGGATCAGCAGCAGGTAGGGTGGGTCTGAGATTTCGGCATTTTAAGCAAGCTCCCAGGTGGTGTGGATCCCGCAGGTCCCTGGACCACGACTGGAGGAGCAAGGAAGCTGAGGCCTCTGCGTGGGGGGAAGCGGGGCTGCCGACTTTCAGGCAGGCTGGCCGCCCACCGACTGTCCGCTTCCTTCATCCAATCCCCAGAGGAAAACTCCTTACCTGCCTTTCAGGCATTAACTTCTTATTCAGACCTTTGTTCACACAAATGTTCACAGGCTTGAAGATTTCTCTTAGCTTTAGATTTAATGTTTTGACCAAAGGGGCCCCAGTTGTGCCGATGCACATACATTGCTGTCCATAATCCGACAGGTTTGTTAAAGGAAGCAGGCTCCTGGTCCCCATCCTGGGGCTTCTCAATCTATTTGTCTGTTTTATTTTGTTTTGTTTCGTTTGAACACACTCTTTGGTGTTTGACCAAGATGCACCCAGCAATCCCCATCTTGGGCTGATGCTCGAGTACCAAGCTATTTTTAGCACCTGAGGCTGATGAGCTCAAACCAACTGAGCCATCCTCAGCACTCAGGGCCACGTTCAAACCAATCAAGCCGCTGGCTGTGGGAAGGAAAGAGGGATAGAGGGGGAGAGAGATGGGGAGAGAAACAGAAGGTCACTCAGGATTGCTCTCAGGATTGGATGCCTCTCCTTTAGGCTAAAAAGTCCCAGCTAGTTCCACCTCACACCCCATGGCCACACAGTGTGCAATCTGTATACGAATGTCTTCCCACACTAGGCGTGAAGAAGTGTGCTTTCTAGCTCTCAGACAAGACGCACACCAACTCCAGGGCATCCCAACAGGTACACTGACGTATTTGAACCGAAAGTGGAAGTGAGTGCTACTCAGAAGTAAGCATATACTTTCTGTGTTATCTAGGAGATCACAATGTAAATAGGAAGGTCATAATCACATGACCACTCAGCCAGGACTAAAACTTGCAGTGAATGGGTAGCGAGCGAGGAAAGATGTGAACACACAGGCCAACAAGGGAGACACGGCTTACTTTCCCATGGGACTCTGGCCATCATTTTGTTCTTTGCAGTCAGTGGTATGCCTCAAAGTAAACTAAAAAAGTGAATCCTGTCAACCATAAAAATAAGCCAGTTCACACATAATGGACACCAGATAAATCCTTTTAAAACTGAACTAACATGAATCAAATCCACTATCCAGGCAGTGGTGAACCTACAAAACAAACTAACAAAACAAAACTACAAACCTGGTGAGAAGTTATTCATTTCCCAACCCCAAATTTGTTGGAATTTCATGAGATTCTGCATCTTGGAGGAACAACAACAACAACAAATTAAGGAGGAAGAGGGCAAGGTCTGACTTTGTTTCGAAGAGGGAGGGACTTCCGTTCTTTATGAAGAGGAGGCAATGTGGACAGAGTGATGAAGGGCATGAACGTCTCCTGGTTTGAGTGTCTCAGGACACTATTGGTAAAGCTAGCTGGATTCGCTCCAGAGGGCCGCAGGGGTGTGGTTATAGAAAGCAGTCAAATGCATCCCTTGGGTTTGAAGATCCCAAGTCTGTATTCCCCAGAGGATGACACGGGAGGCCCGGATGAGCCCCCGGGAGCTGCTGTGGGACCACAGAGCAGTGGGAGCAGCTGGCACGTGGTAGAGCCACAGTCACTTCCAAGCAGCCTTTCTCAGCCCACCACTATAAAAGATTGATGCTTTGGAGATGCTTTTTGGGTGACTATTTTAGCAATCTTTCCAAGGATGGTATCTGTAACTTCTACCGTGATGCCTTGTAGGGCAGTTGATGCCTGACAGGTAAGGAGAGCCTGGGGGGGGGGAGCACCGAGCTTCAATGCCTCCAGGAGCCTCAGTGAGAGGGTCGCAGGTCTCCAGAACCTGGGATGGAGAGATGCTGGCCCAAAGCATGCAGGAAGAAGGAGTCCTGGTCCCTGACTGGCTTTAGGACAAAAGGCACCTAGCTGCAGAGGCTGATGGAAGAGGACTGGGAAGGTGTGATCAACAGGGAGTACAGAATTGAGTTCAAGTTCCAAGAAAGAACCTTTGCAATAATGAGCCAAAGAGGAAGCTCTGGGCGTTGGGCAAAAGATTTGGTTTTCTCTTTAGTATTTTACTGAGTAGTTTAGCCCATGCAATACACACACCCGCGCACGCACACACAGAGTCAGTCCCAGCACTAAAGGCAAATTGGACATGGGCCAAGAGAGCAATCCCAGACCCTATTGCTTGTCTTCCATTCTGCTCTGTAGAAAACCAGCTCCACACAAGACTGGAACTGTCTGGCTCCTGCAAGCTCTGTGTCCAGGAACCGCCCCCCCTCCCAGAGCTCCCTAACCCAGGGAGGTTACTGTTACACGCGCAGCCAGCCAGGCACCCTATCCCAACGAACCACCTAATGAAAGCCTCATGTGTTGACTTAGGCCGCATAGACACTCTCACGCCAATTCTAGCTGGGTCTCAGCCAAAGGTATGACCTCATCGTCTGGCAAACCGGGGACCCCAGAAAGAGAAGACTGGTGTGTGGGCCAGACCTGCTCCTAATCATGGCCGGCCAGGATAGATGGAGACAGTGCCTCTCTTCTGAAGCCCCTCAGGACCAGGGGTCAGGGCCCGTGGGCCAGGAGGCACAGTCATCTGACAGCTAAGAATCCTCAGTCTGGCCCAAACACTCCTTTTGGGGGGCATTAGCCCCATAAAAATCTCTGCCTTTCCACAAGTTTCACACCAAAGAGAAGCTTAATTGGGCAGAGCCAAACCTCTGTGGAGAATTCCCAGCTACAGAAGCTAGGAAGGAAAGATATAAGTAGAACTTAGATTATTTTTTTTAATAGAACAGCTCAAAAGAGCCCATTAAAAGAAAGACACTGAATAACAGTCTATCCATCCATATCCAGAACTTCATACCCCAGAAATTTCACTTATCAGCATCATTTACAAAACACTTCAAGACCCACATTTCAGCCTCAGACTGGGCATTTTTCACACACTTAGGCATTTAATAAATTGTGTAGGCAATTCCTTTTGCCTACACAGCTGCACTGTTTTCAAATGTTCTGTATTAAGTCATTTTTAGGCAACAAGACTTCAAAGAAGCTGCACTTCAGAAATAAATAAATGTGTTTATACCTGATGTGGTCACAGTGAAATAGCTAATGACTTGGGCTTTCGTTAAAGGCTGGAATAGAAATTCTCTGCAAGATTTGCTTGTAAGTTCTGCCTTTAGGCATTGGTAGCTGAGTATGAAAGGTTGCAAAAAAAAAAAAAAAAAAAGGTGAAATTTGAAGTCTCTTAATTGCATCCCATATGGAGCATTGGCCTGAGTCCTGATGAGCCCCTTGAATATCCATCACACGAGACCCCTGGGGACTCCTAGGCCTCGTGGAATCCGGGAGGATTTGCAATAACACAAAAATTCCCCATGAGCTGAGGGACACTGAGTAGAAAGAACAAGGACTGACTTTGATGAAGAGCCTTCAGTCTTCTAGGAGTTACTCTCTGACAATAGCCACAACTTGATTTTTATTAAATAGTGCTAATTTCATTTGCTTTTGGTCCATTTGACTAGTAGTTGTGGAAAGAATCAAAGCACAAAACCTCCTTAGTTCCATAGACAGAGGTGTGTGTGTGTGTGTATATATATATATATATATATATATATATATATATATATATATATATTGTATTTTTCTGAAGCTGGAAACGGGGAGAGACAGTCAGACAGACTCCCACATGCGCCCGACCAGGATCCACCCGGCACGCCCACCAGGGGGTGATGCTCTGCCCCTCCGGGGCGTCGCTCTGTTGCGACCAGAGCCACTCTAGCACCTGGGGCAGAGGCCAAGGAACCATCCCCAGCGCCCGGGCCATCTTTGCTCCAATGGAGCCTCGGCTGCGGGAGGGGAAGAGAGAGACAGAGAGGAAGGAGAGGGGAAGGGATGGAGAAGCAAATGGGCACTTCTCCTGTGTACCCTGGCCAGGAATCAAACCCGGGACTTCCGCACGCCAGGCTGACGCTCTACCACTGAGCCAACCAGCCAGGGCCTATTTTTATTATTTTAAAGGGGAAACACTTCTCTGGAAATATATCTCTAAAATAATGATGGGAGTCAATGGAAAAGAGATTTTGCTGTACAATGTGTGCTTTGCTCTAGTTTTTCAGAAAGATTTCCAAAATTCAAAGAAAGGTCAAATCAAGCCTTCAAAGACAAGATGATTCACAATTCATCATAGCTTTAGGACAAGGCTGTGTCTGCTCACACTACTGAGTATCCCTGATACAACATATCTGTCCTGACCAGAAAAAAAATGTCCACAGCTTCACTTGGAGGTTGGTGCTATGGTTCACTCACCATACGGTCGCCTCTTACTGTCAATCTCCCAACAAGTGCCATAAGGTAACAAAACAGAACCCCATTCTTCCAATTAGGCTGCAGGCCAAGCAAACACCTTCCTACAATGGCCTTGGCCCAAAAAGACTTCCTGGTCCCCTCCTCTGCTTTTTTTCACTTAGCCTAGACTTCATTTTTTACTAAGAGTCCCAACAGTCTGCCTCTCTGGGAACTCTTATACCTGGAATCAAGCTGTATTTCAAAGGGGGTGTGTGTATGTTAAAGTAAGAAGAAGAAGAATGCTCCTTCCTGGACCTTCAGCCAAGGTGGGATAAAAATGTCAGGAGGGTCACAGCCAGTTTGAGATAGACTCTTAGGTTTTAGAGTGGGGGAAAAAACCCAAAAACCTTAAAGGTTCTCTAATGCAGTCGTTTTCTCAGAATTTTCAAAATACAGTGAAACTCTATTCCCCATGAGATCGTATGTAGAAACCCAGCATATAAAACCGAGAGAAAAGAAGCTGTATTATTTCCATATAATGAAATATGATTTGGTCATAAAAAGATAAAATCCTGACACATGCTACACTATGGATAAACTTTGAAAACACGATCTGAAGTGAAAGAAGTCAGTCACAAAGGACCACGTTACATAATTCCATTTGTATGAAACGTCCGGACTTCCAGACGGGGAAAAGCCATAAAGATAGAGAGCCCGTCAGCAGTTGGTTGCTGAGGTGCGGGGGAGGGGTTGGAAGGGGTTGGGAGGTGATGTCTAAGAGGTCCAGGGCTTCATTTTGAAGGGTGAAATGTTAGAATATTGATTACGGCACTGGTTGCACAAACCTGTGAATTGTACAGTTTAAATGGGTGAATTTTATGATGTGAAAATGTTATCGCAATAAAGCTGTTACAAACAAACAAAAACCGTGTTCTGTCTGCTCTGCCACCCTGGCCTCCCTGACCTTGCTCCCTCTAGTAGCCCCAGAACCACCTCTGCAGACCCCTCGGGCTAGATGGAATGGTCTAGTCCAGGTTTCTTCTCCTCGATGGTAACCAAGACATGAACCCTAGTCTTTTGACTCCGGCTACAGGGCCCTTTAAACCAAAAGTCTCCCTGATGAGTCGAGGCTCATCTCAGGGCCAGGCTGCTGGCCTGGGTCTCACCGTCCATGTCCAGGCGCTGCATGATGATGGCCAGCTCCACCTCACTCGGCATGTACCCCAGAGAGCGCATGGCCATTCCCAGCTCCTGCTTGGAGATGAAGCCATTCCCGTCTCGGTCCAGAACCCGAAAGGCTTCTCGGATTTCTGCGAGGAGAAAGCAAAGGAAAGTCCAATGGTCACGTGGCTTGGTTTAGCGCATTGAAATTATTGCTGATCATCTAACTACTGAACACTCCTAACTGCTTTACCAATAGTGATACGTCAAAACCCTTTAACTCAATGAAAGAGTGCCCAAAAGAGGAACAACAACAGGAAGAAAGGGGGGAAAAAGGAAAGAAAGAGAAAAGGGAAATGAAAGAGAAAAAGGAGGAGGAACAAAAGGGAAAGGGACAGAGGAGAAAAAGAGCTTCGGAAGGAGGAGGTCCTAAACACTGGAGTAGGAACATGATTAGACAGTGGTCCCAGCAGAGAATCATGTTAACCAAGGCCACTTCCTAA
The DNA here is from genome assembly GCF_036850765.1 of Saccopteryx bilineata. NCBI lineage: Eukaryota > Metazoa > Chordata > Mammalia > Chiroptera > Emballonuridae > Saccopteryx > Saccopteryx bilineata. Next base: position 271,560,698 of record NC_089493.1, read on the forward strand.
GCAAGGAAGGATAAAGATGAGGTTTGGTCGGTGAGAAGAAAAGCTACCTCTTCACTTTGGCCCTTAGGAGGAAAGGAGGATGAGATTCCTACACAGGCTTCCGTCTCAGCTCCCCGCTGCTGCAGGGACTGTGCAGAAAGCCTTTTCAACCTCCTAGTAGGACAGAAGTTACAGATCCCGCTGCTTCTATTTCGTGCCTCTAATTTATAGTTGTCTTTTTGGTTATAAACAACTTTAGATCAAAAAGAGTGCCATAAAAGCCCAAAAGAGACACCTGTAATCACCTTCTCTGGGGCTGGCAGGGAATTTGACTCTGCTATCAATGAAGCCATCCCACTCGGCAGGCGGGCTCCGTCCTCTTGCCCCAGACAGACTTGCTCTGCTACCTACCCAGAGTCCCTCCCGCTGAAGTCCCTGTGATATGAGTTCTGGGTTGGCTGAGCATTTCCTAATACAGAACACCACTGCAAGGCATGACATGGTGAATTTGAGATCACAATCTGAAGAGAAGAGGTTCGCCCATTGTATCTAAGCACCAGACGTGGCTAGCTTTAATTTATCATCAATAAAACCAGTGCAGGCCCTGGCCGGTTGGCTCAGTGGTAGAGCGTTGGCCTGGCATGCAGAAGTCCTGGGTTTGAATCCCAGCCAGGGCACACAGGAGAAGCGCCCATTTGCTTCTCCACCCCTCCCCCTCTCCTTCCTCTCTGTCTCTCTCTTCCCCTCCCGCAGCGAGGCTCCATTGGAGCAAAGATGGCCTGGGCACTGGGGATGGCTCCTTGGCCTCTGCCCCAGGTGCTAGAGTGGCTCTGGTCGCAGCAGAGCGACGCCCCGGAGGGGCAGAGCATCGCCCCCTGGTGGGCGTGCCAGGTGGATCCCGGTCGGGCGCATGCGGGAGTCTGTCTGTCTCTCCCCATTTCCAGCTTCAGAAAAATACAAAAAAAATAAATAAATAAAACCAGTGCAAGCGCAGGCATGGCAGCTGACAATGTTCATCACGCCATTGAGCAAGCACTGGCTGTCTGTACCGGAGGAGCACCAGTGTTAGCACCACAGAGAAACAGCCACCACCTGCTGGGCATCGCGGTTCCCCTCCAGAGCCCTGCACTCCAGGCAGGAAGGTAAGAGCCACACAGGAACTGGAAGGAACTATTAAAACTACTACAAGACGCTTGGCCCCAATCCATTTAGTTACTACTTTTCTAAATATCTGACTTGCTCCCAGCAAATACCTTGAACAAAATCCTTTCCCAAACGGGTTTTGCCCTTTCCTATTTATATTAACCTCCTGCTGTAACACACCATAAACGTGGTGGCTTAAAACAACAGAAATTCATTCTCTCACAGTCTGGAGGCCAGAAGTCTGAAATCAGTCTCGTTGGACCAAACTCTAGGTGTGGACAAGGACACTGGAGGCTTGGGGGCTGTGGGGGGAGATTTGTTCTTGCCTCTGGAATTCCAGCGTCCAGTGGCTGCTGATATTCCTTGCCTTGTAGCCTCATCATTACATTCTCTGCCTCTGTGGTCACTGTGGTTACCCTGCCTTCTCCTCACTGTCGGTGATCTCCCTCAACCTTCCACTTATAAGGCCCCTTGTGTTTGCATTTAGGGACCATCCAGACAATCCAGGATAATCTCCCTATCTCAAGACCCTTAACTTAGTTACATCTGCAAAGACCCTTTTATCAGGGTCACGTGGACAGGTTCCAGAGATGTGCACCTGATACTTTGGGGGATTGTTTGTCAGACTACTGCACTATCTCATCCAGTTCTTTCACCTGACATACCCTGCCTTCCTCTTTACCTGCCCTTCAAGGCCAAGTCAGGGGCCGTGGAACCCACAAAAATGTCTTTGCTCACCATAGCCAAAGTCACCTCCCTTTCCACCGACCAACTCAGCAGGTCACTTATGCCTTTCACATGACATCTAGCACAAACCATCTAGAAATAAGATGACTGGCATAGAAAAGGGCTTTCCCTCTGAGCTATAAGCTCCTCATACACTTCATTCATCTCTGTACATTCCCATCCACACTCAGAAGGAGGCGCTAGACAGGCAGCTGTTCCATGGATAATGGGTCTGAATAAATAAGAATCGTACATTGGTAGCAATTTCATCATTGATACTAATTCAGCAGGCTGAATGCATTCTGTGAACAAATGTGAGCTCCAGCAAAGAGAGGACCAGCCAGGGAGCCAGTCCCCTCGGCAACTGGCCAGGCGTATTAGCTAATTACGTCCGCAGCCAAACCCCGAGGCCTCAGTTTGTTCATGTGTAAAATGAGCTGATTAGCCGGGAGGATCCCTAAGGTCCTTCCAGCCCTCCTTTCTGTAGATCCATGGACATCATTAAAGTGTTTAAGAGAGGAACAGGAAGCCTGTGTTCTCTTTCATACCCAATTAATATGCTGTTCAAACACCCCTCTTTTTTCCATCAACAATATAGAAAAAATTTTTTAGTCCAGTTCAAATTCTGAATCAAGAGATTTGTCTGCACTTTTAGGTTTTGTTGTCAACAAAACATGCCCGAGATTGCCTAAAGCAGCCATATGTTTTCCTATCAAGCCCCTGACGGCCTGCGAAGAGCTCAGAGCTGCTGCTCACTGTGAGCTCATGGCACACAGCGCTCAAGGACACTGGGGTAGAGGCCATAGCCTCAGCTGAGCCCAGATCCTCAGACACAAGAGCAGAAGCATGCAGAGACGAGGTCTCCTGAGGTGGGAACCAGCCGGCTCTGCCCTGCAAACCGGGACAGTCTTCTCCTCTGGGCTCAATTTCTCCATCTGAACAATAGGTTTGGTTGGGTCTCTCTCCTTCCAGCCTTACAGTTCTACATGGGGCTGGCACATACTCAGCAACAGTAGAAAATGTCATATGATATGGCAGTGGCTCACCTGGGGCCACAGAAGAGGCCAGGATCCCAGGTGGACCAGCAGGAGGGTCAGCTGCAGGCAGAGCCCTGACTCGCATTCTCTGGACCACGCCTTTCCCAAGGCACCGGCTCCCTACCCATCCCTCTGGGTCCAGCCTGCACTCCCTGGGCTGTTGCTAGCACTCTAAAAGGGTGACCCCCTTTTGCTGAAGGAACCCAGCCTTGTTCCTGTATTCCCCCTGCACGCCCTAGATCTTACCAACAAATGAGCCTGTATCCCTGTCCTGGACCTCCCGGAGGGGCCTGGCTAGGGGTGTGGGAGAACCTGGCCTGGAAACCGGAGCGCTGGTGTGTGCGCCTGCTGGTCCCCACCCAGCAACCTGGGCTACTTCCAGAACTGCCTCAGCCTGGGGCTACTGGATTTGGTAAAACTGACCTAAGATGGGATCAACCCGGCATTGCCCTGCTGTGAAGGAACATGCTCATTTGAGGCCTCAAACCCCCCTGGTTTGTCCCATCTGCAGTATGTAACCAGGCAGGCCCTGCTCCAGCCCAAGACAGGCCAGGCAGGCACATATCAGCTCAGCATTTTGTTTTCTGTTGCCCCCAGGTCAGTGGGACAAAATTGCCCTTCTCTTCTTGCATACACTATCTGTCCCTGGCACCCAAGATAAAGCTCACTAACTTCATTTCTTCCAAAATATCAGAGTACCAAAAAGAAAGCACAAAACTAGACATTTCTAATGAGAGCCTCTGGGGACTTAGGGCAGGGAGAGCCCAGGCCAATGAAGAGCTTATTCGAAGGAAATGGGTCTTGCAGTTCGAGACATATGATGTGCGCCTCATTTTACTTTTAACAGTGAACAGGGTGTGAGAAATATGCCCATAAAACCAGCGGAGACACGAAAGCAGGCCAGGGCCCAGTGCCTCTGGCTACAGACGGCCTGCTCACAGCACGAAGGGACCCTGGCCACTGGCCACAGCCTTGGGAAGTGGGAAGCACGGATCAGGTTTCCAGGAACAGCCCAGTGATGTGGTGTGCTTTTCACTGGAACAGACCCCCTCTTTGGGCTAATGTCCCTTGTGCTTCAAAGTTACAAAAGTGTGCTGTGATTTTGGTTTTTAATTCAATTTGTCTCACATAACACATGCACAGCAGCCCTCAGCATGGCAATTCTATCACCCGCAAGATGCCCTAGCAGGCCCCCAAAAGGGCATCTGTAATGGGGATCAGAGCCCGTCTAACAGCCGTTGTGTGCAAAGAAACATGGTAAGACACATCTTCTGAAAAAAGAAATCCATTTTCTGCATTTGGGATCCCTCAGAACCAAAGTCTGCATTGCCGCCATGATCTGTGCTTCTCTTCCCCAGAGTGATGCTGAAGTTGGAGCACAGCAAGGCCTGTGCTAGACATGCTCCTGCTCTAGAGCCCAAGAGATTGACATCGCATTAAGCCAGCATGACTAGTTTCTTAAATATATCCACAACCACCACTGGCATCACCTACATCCTGACCGAGCACCCTCTAAGAACCAGGTCTCAGTTCTGTAATGCCACCTACGAATGTAGCCAATTTGAGCAGTAACAACAGCAAGGGCACACCTCCTATTTGAAACAAACTCATCAATCAGGCCATCCAACAGAGTGTGCATCAGATGAAATCCAGACCCCAGCCAGAGCCAATATTCACTGGCTTTGAAGACTCAGCTGAAACTCATAGTGCTAATGGGCAAACTAAGATTAGTAATAAAGAACAACAGTTTTTCTCACTCAATCCCCTATTGCATGCAAATTCTGTTTATCCTGCACAGAAATGTATCCTTAGGAAGACTGTGGGCTTTAACCACAAAAAAAGATGACTCTATTAATGAACAAGATCAACTTCCGATCAAGATGTCAACATAGGTAAAGGCGGTACTCCAATCCTCCCACAACCACATCAAAATTACAACCAAACTAAAGAACAACCATCATTCACAGCTGCCTGAAATCTAGCTGAATGGAAGCCCTACAAGTAGGAAATTAAAGAAGCCACATCAAGACTTGTAGGAGAGGCAGAGATGTGGAATGAGCTGGTCCCACACCCACGGATAGTGGATAAAAATCAGGAGGGATATCTCATCTTTCCTTGAGGGTTGAGGGGTCCCAGCCCCACACCAGTCATCCTCAGCCCAGGGTCCCAGTGCTAGAAGAAGTCTTCATGACAGCTGCAGGAGTCACAGGCAGCTCCTCTTAAAGGGCACATGCAGGGACTTACTCAGACTCACTCCCTTTGAGCTCCAATACTGGTACAGCAGCTTGAAAGGAACCAAGGACACATGAAAATGAACTGAATTGTCTGGCATCAAGACAAGACCTGGGGGCCCCAGCTTTTTGCCAGACAAAAGTGGTAGCAGAGGCCATTGTTCCTTTTCTGAGACATACACCACCCACCCTGAGCCAGCAGGCAGGGACCATATCTGAGTCTCCATCAGCCTGGCTCACACTATTTCCCCTGACCTGGTGAGTCCCTGAAACCCCAACCAACGCAACTTGCAAACCTACCCAAGCCATTTCAGTGGCTTTTCCATACAAATGGCCTTGCTTTCCTCTCACATTAAACTTCCCTAAAATCCCTCAACAAGCAGCATCTGACTTCTGTGTACCCTGTACATCTTGCTAAATGGCTCCAGGCCTAGCACTAGTGGTAACCAGCCTTGGTTCATAGATTGGCCTCTCCTGGGCACCTGCAAGCCCAGTACAAGTAGCTGCCATCTGCAGGTAGCTCTATAGCTCATGCCAGGCAGCCACAGGCAGAGCACAGATAGTGGTTGACCTTGTACCTCCTGAGAGTGCCCAGGGTCAGTGCACCCAGTGGACAGCTTCAGACCACATCAGATTGTAAACCTAAACACCTCCATGAGTGATGTTCAAGTGGAGGAATCGATAGGTACCAAAGCTCCACTGAAGCAAGTCCCGCTCTGTAGGGTTGGCTCCTGCATAGCAAACAGCTCCTCTGCTGGGCCCTTGTGGTGACACCAACAGCAATCAAGGCTCAACTACAACAGGACAGTGCACACAGGAGTATACCTGGAGTGCCCAGCTCAGGTGATTGGAGAGGCTGTGCCACTGGCCCTACAGTACACCTACTATACAAGGCCACTCTACCAAGCCCAGGAGATGTAGCAGCTCTACCTAATACATAGAAAGTCAAAATGTGGAGACAAAAAAAAAAAACAGGTCCCAAAGGAAAGAACAGGAGATATCTCCAGAAATAGAACTTAATAAAATAGAGGCAAGTAAACTACCAGATACAGAGTTCAAAACAATGGTTTTAAGGATTCTCAAGGAACTAGTGAGAACTTCAAGAAACTTAGTAAGAACTTCAACGGCATGAAAAAGAACAAAGAAACCATAAAAACAAACCAGTCAGAAATGAAGAATACAGTATCTGAAAGGAAAAACGGACAGGGAATCAACAGCAAAGTAGATTAAGCCAGGAATCAAATCATTCATTTAAAATATAAGGAAGAAAAAAGCACCCAATCAGAATAGGAACAAGAGAAAAGAATCCAAAAAACTGAAGCCTCTCAGACAACTTCAAGCATTCCAACATTCGTATCATGGCAGTGCCAGAAAGAGAAGACAGAGAACAAGGTATCAAAAACCTATTTCAATAAATAATGACTGAAATTTTTCTTAACCTGGTGAAAGGAATAGTCATACAAATCCAAGAAGCACAGAGAGTCCTAAAAAAGATGAACCCAAAGAGGTCCACACGAAGACACATCATAATTAAAATGTCCAAGGTTAAAGACAAAGAGAGAATCTTAAAAGCAGTAAGAGAAAAGCAATCTGTTACCTATAAGGGAACTCCCATAAGACTGTCAGCTGATTTCTCAACAGGAATTTTGTAGGTCAGAAGGGAACGGCAAGAAATATTCACAGTGATAAAAAAAAAAACAAGGACCTACAACCATTATTATTCTACCCAGCACAGCTGTCATTTAAAATAGAAGGACATATAAAGAGCTTCCCAGACAAGGAAAAGCTAAAGGAGTTCATCACCACCAAACCAGTATCACATGACATGTTAAAGGGTCATCTTTAAGAAGAAAAAAAAAAGATAAAAATATAAACAATAAAATGGCAATACATACAGAATTATCAACAGTTGAATCTAAAAGACAAAATAAACAAGCAGAACAGAAACAGACTCAGATATAGAGAAAATTCCTAGGTTCTCAGATGGAAGAGGGTTCAGGGGATGCAAAAAAGTGAAGGTACTAAGAAGTACAACTTGGTTGTTACAGAATAGTCATGGGGATGTAAAGTACAACACAGGGAAGGTAGTTGATGATGTTCTTGTAGCTGTCTGTGGTGTCAAATGAGTACAAGATATATCAGGATGATCACTTAGTAAGTTATGTAATGTCTAATCACTGGGGTGTACATCTAAAAATATAATCTTGTATGTCACCTATAATTGAAAAAATAAGAAATGATAAAGTTTCAAAAATGAACAAGATGAATTCCATAATACACATCATTGAGAAATTGAAAAACTAGAGACAGATGCAGTTCAGTGAGGCTATGCAAAGCAATTATTAAATGACAACACAAATGTACCAGAAAATATAAGATACAAACTTAGAGGTAGTTTTTCAGAAGAAATAAGACAGGGCCTGAGTCAATGACCAAAGAGATTTAGAAGGGTTTCCACTTTCTCTAGGGAAGACAAGAAATGAATATTTAGAGATGATTAACCAGTGATATGCTGCTCTTTACTTATTATATGCCAGTGCTATGCCAGAATAGATAGGCAGCAAAAGAAACATTCCAGGCTTTAAGAAGCTTATATTATGCCTGACCTGTGGTGGTGCAGTGGATAAAGCGTTGACCTGGAAATGCTGAGGTCGCCGGTTTGAAACCCTGGGCTTGCCTGGTCAAGGCACATATGGGAGTTGATGCCTCCTGCTTCTCTCCCCCCCTTCTCTCTCTCTCTCTCTCTCTCCTCTCTCTCTCTCTCTCTCCTTTCTAAAATGAATAAATAAAATAAAAATAAAAATAAATTAAAAAAAAAAAAAAAAAAGAAGCTTATATTCTAGTTGGAAAGACAGAGAGGTGACCAGATACTGATAACACAGAATGACAAGCTCGGTAATACAAGTCTGCGCAAAATCTCGTGGAAGTCCCCTCCACGGGATGAAAGACATGACAGGGGGACAGCTTGGTGAAAGGGTCACCCGTGAATGTTTTGAATCTTAAGGCCATGGAGACAGGGAAAGGAGGCAGAGTGGAAGGAATGTGCCAAGATGGGCATGCGGAACACACTTGCTGCACCATGGGTGTAGAAACACTGAGAGACGAGGGTGGAGAAGTACACTAGGGCAAGATTGCAAAGGGCCTTCAGAGCCCTTTGAGATTTACCCTGAGGGCTGGGGGTTGGCAATTGGTAAATAAAGTTTTATTGGAACACAACCCCATTTATATACAGTTTGTCTGTCTGTTGTCCATTGTCTACTGCTTTTTTCCTATACAGACAAAATTGAGAAATTATAGCAGAGATGGTTTGGTCCTCAAAGCTTGAAATATTTCTACTCTGGCCTTTATAGTTAAGTGTGAACCCCACTGTAGGCCACAGGGAGCCCTCACTTGGCTTTAAATTTTTAAAAAAGAAAAAGGATAAGACAGATTTTTTTTAAACTGAGGGCTCTGGCATCAGGATGGCTAAGACTAGAATGACCAGAGATAAGAAGTGGGGCCCTCAGCTGGAGGCTGTCATAGAGTCAATGGAGAAATGAGGACACTGGAGCTAAGCAACACGAAGTTGGTGGGAAGGTCCGAGAGACTTTTCTGATAGAGTGGTCAGTGTCCAGGAAGGGGGCAGGTGTGCAAGGTCTGGGAGAGGAAGGATCCGAGGAGATGCAGGGCTTCCTAGTTTGCTTCATGGGGTGAATAGTGAAGACATTCATTAACTGAGAGAGAATTCAGGAGGAAGCATAGGTTTTCAGGGAGAGAAGGGAAGTGGCCTTTTCACCACATGGAGTACAGGAAGGGCCCTGAGAGATACCCAGGCTTCAGCCTGGTGAGCTTGTGGAAGCCTGCAGCTAGCATTTGAGGAAAATGGTAATAGGATGACCATAATTGCACATAAAACAGTGGTTCAGTCCCAGTGCAAGTTTTAGTGTGGATGAGCTCCAATTTAATTATCATGAATCAGTCTACAAAAACAACTAATTGGTTCCACTAATTATGGAACACAGAGGTGAAGGCTCAGATAACAAAGAGGGCAGGGCCCTCAGGAGGTGGGGTGTGCAGAGAGGAGGCAGGACACAGCAGAAACTCAGAGTATTCCAGCATTTAATAATGATGACTGAGGACAGGCCACATGGATGAGGACAGGGAAGGGGCGGCAGCATACCCGTCACATTTTTACCCTGGCTTCTTCATACTACAGTATCACGGTACCTTCATTCCAGGATAATATGCTGGGAATATATTTTATTCATTTTCTTTTGGCCTAATCCCTTCAACTTTTTCACCCAATCCCACAATGCCCTACCCTCTAATAGCTGTCAGTATGTTTTCTGTATCGATGAGTCTTTTTCTATTTTGTTGGTTTATTTTGTTCATTAGATTCTACATATAAGTAAAATCATATGGTATTTGTCTTTCTCTAACTGGCTTATCTCACTTAGCATAATGCTCTCCAGGGTTATCCATGCTGTTGCAAAAGTTAAGTTTTCCTTCTTTTTTATGGCTGAGTAGTATTCTATTGTGTTAATGTACCACAGCTTTTTTATCCATTCATCTACTGATGGGCACTTGGGCTTCTTCCAAAACTTGGTTATTGTAAATAATGCTGCAATGGACATAGGGGTACATATATATTTTTGAGTCAGTGTTTCAGGTTTCTTCAGATAAATTCCTGAAGTGAAATCACTAGGTCATAAGGCAGCTCCACTTTTAACTTTTTGAGGAAACTCCATACTGTTTTTCAGAATGGCTGTTCCAATCTGCATCCCTACCAACAGTGCACTTGGGTTCCCTTTCCTCCACATCCTCACCAACACTTGTTTGTTAATTTATTGATGATAGCCATTCTGATAGGTGTGAGGTGATAGCTCACTGTGGTTTTAATTTGCATTTCTCTAATGATTAGTGACATTGAACAACTTTTCATATGTTTATTGGCTATCTACATGTCTGTCCTCTTTGGAGAAGTATCTATTCAGGTCTTTTACACAGATTTAATTGGATTTTTTTGGAGTCAAGTTGTACAAATTCTTTATAAATTTTAAATATCAACCCCTTATCGGATGTGTAATATGCTGTTTTGATTACTAAGGCCATGTAGTATAGTTTGATACTAGGCAGCATGATTCCTCCAACCTTGTTCTTCTTCCTCAAGATTGCTGTGGCTATCTGAGGTCTTTTGTGGTTCCATAGAAATTTTTGCAATATTTGTTCTAGTTCTATAAAATACACCATTGGTATCTTGATAGGAATTGCATAGAATCTATAGACTGCTTTGGACATTTTAATGATGTTACTTCTTCCTATCCATGAACATGGTACATACTCCCACTTATTTGTAGCTTCTTCAATTTCTTTCTTCAGTGCCTGGAAATTTTCTAAGTACAGGTCTTTCACATTTTTGATTAAATTTGTTCCTAGATATTTTATTTTATTTTTTGCTGCAATTGTACATGAGATTGTTTTCTTAATCTCCCTTGCTGATAGTTCATTACTGATGTATAAAAATGCAACTTGTTTCTGGATATCTATTTTATATCCTGCTAGTTTACTAAATTCATTTTTCAGTTATAATAGTTTTGGGGTAAAATCTTTAGGATTTTCTATATACAATATCATGTTATCTGTAAATAATGACAGTTTTACTTCTTCCTTTCTAGCTTGGATGCCTTTTATTTCTTCTAGTCTGATTTCTGTGCTAGGACTTCCAGTACATATTGAATAAGAGTGGTGATAGCAAACATGCCTGTCTTCTTCCTTATCTTAAGAGAAATGCTTTTAGTTTTTGCCATTAAATATGGTGTTGGCTGTGGGTTTGTGGTATATAGCCTTTACTATGTTGAGGTATGTTCCCTCTATTCCCCCTTTGCTGAGAGTTTTTATCATAAATGGGTGCTGAATTTTAACAAATGTTTTATCTTTATCCATTGATATGATCAGCTATATTTTATCATTCATTTTGTTTATGCGGTGTATCACATTTACTGATTTGTGGATATTGTAACAACCTTGCATCCCCAGAAGAAAATGCCACTTTATCATAGTGTAGGATCTTTTTAATGTATTGCTGGACCTGGTTTGCAATTTTTTTGATGAGTATTTTAGTACCTACATTCATCAGAAATATTAACCTATAATTTTCTTTGTCCTTATCTGGTTTTGGAATTAGGGTAAGGTCAGCTTCATAAAATGAGCTTCAGAGTCTTCCCTCCTCTTGAATATTTTTGGAAAAGTTTGATAGGAATAAGTGTTACTTCTTTGAATGTTTGGTAAAATCTACCTGTGAAGCCCTCCAGTCCAGGACTTTTGTTTGTTGAGAGTTATTTTTATTACTGCTTCAATTTCATTAGTTGTAATTGGTCTGTTCAGATTTCCTGATTCTTGCTGATTCAGTTTTAGATGATTGTATGTTTCTAGGAGTTCATTTATTTTGACCAGATTGTCTGTTTCTAGATTCTGAGATGGAGCTCTTATAGACAGCATATGTATGGGTCTTATTTTCTTATCCATTCAGCTTTTTTTTTTGATTGGAGCATTTAAGCCATTTACATTCAAAATGATTGTTGATAAGTATATTCACTGCCATTTTATTCTTTTAACTATGTTCCTCTCCCTCCTCCTCCTCCTCCTCCTCCTTCTTCTTCTTTTCCTCCTCCTCCCTTCTCTTCTTCTTCCTCTTCTTCTTCCTTCCCTTCTTCATCCTCCTTCTCCTTCTTTTTTCTTCTTTCCTCCTCCCTCTCTTCCCCATGCACCTACCCCTCCCTTTCCCATTCCCCTTCTTCTTCCCTCTCCTTCCTTCTCCTTCTTCTAGAAGACCCTTTAACATTACTTTGGTGAAAACAAACTCTTTTAGATTTTTCTTGTCTCAGAAGCTCTTTATCTGCACTTTGGTTCTAAATAACAGCTTTTCTGGGTAGAGTAATCTTGGTTGTAGGTCCTTGCCTTTCACCACTTTGAATATTTCATGCCAATCCCTTCTGGGCTGCAAAGGTTCTGTTGAGAAATCAGCTAACAGTCTTATTGGAACTCTCTTGTAGGTAACTAACTGCTTTTTTCTTGCTGCTTTTAAGATTCCCTCTGTCTTTAACTTTTTTCATTTTTTTGTGACAGAGACAGTGAGAGGGACAGGTAAAGACAGACAGACAGGAAGGGAGAGAGATGAGAAGCATCAATTCTTCACTGCAGCACTTTAGTTTTTCATTGATTGCTTTCTCATATGTGCCTTGACCAGGGGGCTACAGCAGACCAAGTGACCCCTTGCTCAAGCCAGCAACCTTGGGCTCAAGCTGGTGAGCCTTGCTCACACCAGATGAGCCTGCACTCAAGCTGGAGACCTCTGATTTTCAGATCTGGGTCCTCCACATCCCAGTCTGATGCTCTATCCACTGCGCCACTGCCTGGTCAGGCTAACCTTTTTTATTTTAATTATGCTGTATCTTGGTGTAGGTCTATTTCAGTTCATCTTGTTTGGGACTCTCTGCACTTCCTGGACTTGTGTGTCTTTTTACTTCACCAGGTTAAGGAAAGTTTTCAGTCATTATTTCTTAAAATTGTTTTTGATACCTTGCTCTTCTCCATCTTGTGATGCAGATATTGTTACTCCTCAGATTGTCCCAAAGGTCCTTTAAACTATCCTTATTTTTTAAGATTCTTTTTTTGTTTTACTGCTCTGATTGTTTTTCTACCTTGTCTTCCAAATTGCTGATTTGATCCTCTGCTTTATACAACCTAATGTTTATTCCTTCTAGTGTAGTCTTCATTTCAGATACTGTATTCTTCATTTCTTACTGGTTATTTTCTGTGGTTTCAATGTCCTTTTTTATGCTTGCAATCTCTTTGTTGAAGTTCTTACTAAGTTCTTTGAGCATCCACATAACCACTTTTTGGAACTCTTTATCTTGTAAATTATTGCTTCCATTTCATTTAGCTCTTTTCCTGGAGATTTCTCCTATTCTTTCACTTGGGGCATGTTTCCTCATTTTAGCTGTCTCTTTGTGTTTGTATGTATTAGGTATATCTGCTATGACTCCTAGTCTTCTTGCTAAGGTGGCCTTACGTAGTAGGTATCCTGTAATACCCAATGATACAGACTCCTTGATCATATGATCTGGCTGCTTCCAGAATGTCCCTTGTGTGGGCTATATGGGCCTTCCTGTTGTAATTGAGTCTTGATTGCTCTTGGCTCATTTGCGTATGTGGTCAATCTCAGGCTGGCTGACTGTGAGGATCAACCCCCACCACAGTGTATGAGCTGCTGTGCAGGTACAGACCACACAAAGTGGGATTCACCTCAGCAGGGTCTGGTGCCTGCCAAAGCTCCCTTTGTATATGCCACTTATGAAGCTAATTGGATCCTGCTCTGATATTGTTTGAAGCTGGCCACTGGACCTGTTTCTTCTAGGACTTCATGGGAGGGACTCTGGTGCAGGCCAAAATCAGACTTTGTCTGTGATTGGCCTTGGGCAACCTGTTTAGAGCTACAAGCAATCACCAAGGCTGGCTTTTACCAGCACCAGGCTCAGGGACATATCAGCAAAAGTCCCAAGGCATCCTGGATTCTACCTCTACTCCTGCTTCTACCTGCCTTCATGGGCCGTCTGCCTGATAGGCTCAGTCAGTGAAAGAGTCTTTAGTGGGACTCAAATTGCAATAGGTGGTTTCTTAGTGAGTCACCAGGTAGGGATGAGTGGTGTTCACCAGACGATACAGGCTCAAACTCTGTGCCAGTACTGGGTCTGAGGCCACTCAGCAAATATCCTAGAGTATATGGAGTCTAGTTGCCACCTGCCAGGTACCCACAGACCTTTGTGGTAGGGCAGTGTCTCAAGAAGTCATCAAGGTAAGGCCAGCAGAGTTAATCAGGCCCACATAGACCAAGATTCAGCCGCACGAAGGGATGGCTCTGTAACATTTGGGTGTGCAAATGAAAAATGGTCCCTGTCCTAAAACCACACCATTCAGTCTGTCCAAGATTCTCCTAGAAGCACAAACTGAACAGGGCATGGCTTCCAGAAGTCTGGAGGATGGGTCTAGTGTCTCTGCTATGAGGGGGAGGTGCTGGTCAGGGTTGGTGGAAGATGGGATGAATGGCCCCTGCCCCATAGCCATACAATTCAGTCTGTCCTGGACTCTGCCAGACCCAGGAAGGGAGGAACCCCTGGGAGTTGAGAGGATGTGGCCACCTGGAGCCCAGAGGGCGGTTCTATCAATCCCCCCCCGTAAGGGGAAGGTGCTAGTCAGGTTCACAGGAAAGTGGGGGCAATGGTTTCCACTCCAAAGCCCCACCATTTAGTCACTGATACCCGAGTCTGCCCAGACCTCTATACCCCAGCCCAGGCAGCTGACTCCTTAGCAGGACGTGAGCTCTGTAGGGTGGGATGACAGGAGGTCCAGCAAGTGGGGCTACTGCATTCCTCCAGGCTGATGCCATCTGGAAGGGAGTGCTCAACCCAAGAAAGACAGTGTCTGTGTCTGCGGTGCAAGGAGAATGATGCGGCAAAGGAGATCTGGCAGCTCTCAGTACAGTTTTAAAGGGTTAAAGAATTCGCATTCCTAGAGTATTTGCTGTTTAAGGTGTGACTTCACCCATTTTAACCAATTTATTGAGTTTCTTCCAGGTTCGAATTTGATGAATGCTGCAGCAGGATACCAAAAAGCCAAGTCAGAGGGCGTCTTATCCCAGGGTGGGTAGCACTTCCTGTATAAATTTGTTTTTTAAATTGACTCTTGTTTCACAAAGAATTTTAGAAGGTTTAAAAAATTAACATCTACCTGAGAAAAGAAGACAAGTGCACTAGAGTGAGATGAGAGAAGGTGAAATAGGAAACACTGGGAAAATATACAGGGAGGAGGTGAGACGTAAGAGCCTAGAAGGGAGGCTGAGAACTGGAATCAATGCCACAGAGAAAGCTTCCAGCAGGTGCATCCATGGGCAAGGGGAGGAAGGGGCTGTGTTCACGGGCTCTGGGCCCTTGGTTGGAAGTGAGAGCCCAGCTGGGAAGTGCCTACAGAAGGACAAGGCTGGCAGTAGTGACCATTCCTCCCTGAGAGCATAACTGCACCTGTGAGTAAGGTTCGAATCCAGGCATAAGCAGGACTCCTGTAATCTCTCAGCCCCAGACTCACCAGGAGTCACTGTCCACCTGGGAGCAGGCAAGAGGCAGTGTTGGAAATGGCTCGAAGACCTAGTGATCAGCCCTGGCCGGTTGGCTCAGTGGTAGAGCATTGGCCTGGCGTGCGGAGTCCCAGGATCGATTCCCGGCCAGAGAACACAGGAGAAGTGCCCATCTGCTTCTCCACCCCTCCCCATCTCCTTCCTCTCTGACTCTATCTTCTCCTCCCGCAGCCAGGGCTCCATTGGAGCAGCGTTTGCCCGAGCGCTGAGGATGGCTCCATGGCCTCTGCCTCAGGCTCTGATTGCGCAGAGCGACGCCCCAAGATGGGCGGAGCATTGCCCCCTGGTGGGCATGCCGGGTGGATCCCAGTCGGGTGCATGCGGGAGTCTGTCTGACTGCCTCCCTGTTTCCAACTTCAGAGAAATACAAGAAAAAAGAAAAAGAAAAAAAAGACCTAGTGATCAAAGTTGGAGGGTCACTGATGCAATGCTCATACTATAGGTGTCCCCATGCTCCTGACTCTTTTCAATACTTCATAGCCCGAATGACAATTTGAATTCAAAAATAAAGCCATTTATTTCCCTAGGTAGCATTCAGAAAGAAATAATTTCAATAACTTACTAGGTGGTGATATTATAAAGATAAAGACTAAGTATCCCAACTCATGAAAAATAATCATTTCTTTCCTAAAAGTGGGTGGCGCAAGGCAGTCTGAAAGCTAAGGATATTTCTCCAAATATTATATCTCGACAGATGAAACTGAATTCATTGTAGCATGCCAGGTCAGTTGAGCTAATGGAAAAATTCCCAACAGTCAAAGAACAGGTCAGGGGCACCCTGTGATGGACTGCATGCTCCTGGCAGGACTGGAAAGAGAACCACTAATTAAGTTGGAATATGTATGAAAGTGAGAATGACTGGAGGGTCCCTACACAAAATGTCATGGTGATGAGTGGAGAAAGAGAGGGAGGACATCCAGAAAGGGGGAAGTTCTTTTTGTCTTGAGGGGTTCTGGACCTGACCTCTGGGTTGGGACAGCCCCCTCAGAAAACTAGAGCTAGACCTACCTGCACAGGAACACTACTGTTTTTTAAGGTACATATTAATTTATGCTTCTTCTAGAAAATGTCCCCAAAATCTATTTAAAAAATCTGTACTTCACAGATCAGCAATAGTGAAATAAGCAAATCAGAAAAAAACAAGAACTACATGATTCCATACATTGGTGGAACATAAAAATGAGACTAAGAGACATGGACAAGAGTGTGGTGGTTACCAAGGGTGGGGGGGGAGGGAGGACATGGGAGGGAGGGAGGGAGAGTTAGGGGGAGGGGGAGGGGCACAGAGAACTAGATAGAGGGTGACGGAGGACAATCTGACTTTGGGCGAGGGGTTTGCAACATAATTTGATGACAAAATAACCTAGACATGTTTTCTTTGAATATATGTACCCTGATTTATTAATGTCATCCCATTACCATTAATAAAAATTTATTAAAAAAAAAATACTAGGACATTTTATTCTAAGTGTTTTTACACATAGATATTCTTAAGTTGTGGCCATGCACTTTCTTATATAGCTTTACATCATTTTTTTTCCACTTAACACACTATCAGTTCCAATCTTTCATATTGTTTACTAGACCTTAATCTGTCACTTTTGAGGACTACATAGTGTTTCATAATATATTATGGAACAACTATGTAGTCCAAACTGATTTCAACAAACCAGTTGAGAGTGAGGGACATTTAGATCATTTCCCATTTTAAATAGTGCTGCAGTGGAAACCATTACACAAAGTTTCCAAGCATTTTCATGATTATTTCCTAAAGATATCCCAAAAATGAACTACTGGGTCAGGAACATTTTTAAAGGACTTAATACATATTGCCAAATTGTTCTCTAAGATGTTTCTACTGCAAACACCTCTGATACCAAATGTGTGAGTTTTTTCCCACACCAACTAATTCTCCAACTTTGTGGATACCAGTTGAGTGTTCCATAATTTAATCCAGTTCTGAGACTACTATTCAGAGTTAGTGTAGACCCTATAGGCTCTCTAGGGTGTAGATCCTCTCAGCCACCTGTACATTTGATGGACCAGATATAAAATCAGGGGTTCCCATAAACCCCTGCTCAGATTTAATAATTTGCTAGAACAGCTCACAGAGCTCAGGAAAGCTCTTTACTTACACTTACCAGTTTATTATAAAGGCTACAACTCAGGAATAGCCAAACAAAGGAAATACACAGGGCTGGGTCTGGGGGTTGGGGTAGGGAGTGCACAGAGCTTCCATACCCATTCTGGGCACACCAGCCTCCCAGCACGTCAGTGTCTTCACCAGCCAGGAAGCTCTCCAAACCCCATCATTTAGGGTTCTTATGCAGGCTCCATTACTTCAACATAACTGAGTCAAGGTTGGCCATTTGTAATTAAACTCAACCTCCAGCCCCCTGGAGGGAAGAAGATGGGGGCTAAAAGTTCCAACCTTCTTACCATGGCTTGATCTTCCTGGCCACCAACCCCCATGCTGAATTTATACAGGGACCCCAGTGGCCAGTCATCTCATTAGCATACAAGACAGCTAGCACTAGAGGTTCCAGGGGTTTTAGGAGCTCTGTACCGAGAACCAGGGAAGAAGATCAACATGTATTTCCTATTACACCACAATATCATACCCTCCAAAATGGCAGTATCAATGATCACCACCCTCCATTTCATATCATCTCTATGCACAAAAATCCAGTCCCCACGAGATATGTCTTTCACCCAGTTATCACTTCGGCTTTAGTTCTTGGAAGTTCGAGGCCCAAATGCTTACTTACAAAGGGAGGCTTCGAGGAAAGGTAGACAATTCAGATGTTGTCTGAAAAAGACCTGCAGGGTAATGCCAGGACCAGGAGCGGACCCCCATTCAGCACAAGGCCTGGCCCAAAGGCGGGACCCAGGAAACGCCCATGCATGGCTGACACGGAGCTGATGCTCAGAGAGGCTAATGGGGCCCCATTCTAAGGCAGGACACTAGGTAGTTTGTCCTATTTCTCCACAAAAGGAGCCATTTCCTCATTATTTTTAACATTTATTCATTTTAGAAAGAGGGGGGAGAGAGAAAGAGAGAGAAAAGACAAGGAGTGGGGGAAGAACAGGAGTATCAACTCAACTCATGGTTGCTTCCTGTATGTGCCTTGACCAGGCCATGCAGGGTTTCGAACCTGCAACCTCAGTGCTCCAGGTCAACACTGTATCCACCTAGCCACCACAGGTCAGGCAAAGGGAGCCATTTCTCGAATGGCAATAGCACCTTCTCAGGGAAAACAAAGTACATAGCCCTAGGCAGAAGAGAGGCATCATATCATATGGCGCATAAGGCAGTATTGGATCCATTTGCAAGCAGCAAATTGAGTGAAATTTATCTGTGAACAACATGGTAATAACCAATACAATTAATTTTTCATTAAGTCACACTGTTCCTAAGTAAATGTTAATATACTGAGATCAGAGAATAATCAACATCTGAGAAAAAAAAAATCATTTTGTGGACTTAACACCAATATGGAGGCCGAAACAACAAGATCCAAGTTCCAGAAATAAACCAGAGGCAAACTGAATGGAGGGCAGGTGGGGGCCTCTCAGGCCTGGCTCACACCCCATCCCCTTCCTGGGGTCTTGGGAATCCTTTCATGAACCTAAATTCTTCTTTGGATTATTCAATTCAACTCAATCCAACAAATACTTCTTGGGCACCTACTATGTGTCAGGCACCATTCTAGGTGGTGGAGCCAGGTTCTGAGAGATCAAGATATAATAGCAACCAGGATATTGAGAGGGAGGAGGTGGGGCCACACTGACCCCACAGGGGGAGGGTCTATAGGTGACTGCTTGGTGGCTGGAACTCAGATTCTTTCTCTGGCCCTTTAAGAGTATTTGTCTTCTAAAAATCAGCCCTTTCCCCGACCTCTGGACTCTCTTCTAGGCTAGAAACGAAAAAAAAACTTGGTAACAGATGACCAAGAACTAAATTTAAGAAAACCTGGTGGCTCTGTTTGGTCTTGTTTTTTAATGAAGAAAATATTATTTTCAAAAACAATACAGCTTTATTTTGATTCTGTCAGTCCACACTAGGAGAGAAGACGTGGTGCAGCCCAGCACACAGGGATCAAGGAGAGCCAGGAGGGAGGCCCTCCTGTGTGACCCGCTGCTCCGTAAGGTGGACCGCGGGGGGTCCCAGCACCCAGCCCAGCCTTAAATGATGGAGACAGCAGAGAGCTAGCCATGGACTCCCACAGAGCAAAAGCCCTGCGGAAATGTTAAACTTGGTCATTAAAGCTGATGCCTCATTTCCACTGTCTCACTGGGGAAAGCCAGGATAGCACACAGCCTTCATATTCCAACCCATAGTCAGAAATGCCGCGAACACCATGAGAGATGCATAATGTAGTTATAATACACATGGAGGGGGGTATTAGGTTGAACTGTCTAAAAGTCTATTTGTGGCCCTGGCCGGTTGGCTCAGTGGTAGAGTGTCGGCCAGGCGTGCAGGAGTCCTGGGTTTGATTCCTGGCCAGGGAACACAGGGAAAGCACCCATCTGCTTCTTCACACCTCCCCCTTTCCTTCCTCTCTGTCTCTCTCTTCCCCTCCCACAGCCAAGGCTCCACTGGAGCAAAGTTTGCCTGGGCGCTGAGGATGGCTCTGTGGCCTCTGCCTCAGGTGCTAGAATGGCTCTGATTGCGGCAAAGCAACGCCCCAAGATGGGCAGAGCATCGCCTCCTGGTGGGCATGCCGGGTGGATCCCGGTCGGGCGCATGCGGGAGTCTGTCCGACTGCCTCCCCGTTTCCAGCTTTGGAAAAATAAAAAAAAAAAAAAAAATCCATTTGTGTAGGTTTAAAAAATTGCCCGTATCAGTCATTTCTTCTGGTTCCAACTACTATGTAATACCTAACGTCTATCGTGCGCTTACTGAGTACCAGGCACTGCTCTACGCACTGCATGTGTTAGTTCATCTGCTCCTCACAACAAGCCACGAGGGAGGGTCTGTCATTACCCTTCAGCCCAGACCACACGGTGACCTGAACCCAGGTCCTCTGGCCTCAGAGTCTGCACTCCTAAACTTCCTACTCGACCTCTTAAAAACACACATCTCCTGTAACAGTACACACCTTTTCCATATGTGTACAAGCTGGTATTTCCTAGTCTGTTCCTTTCTTTTCTTCTTCTGATATTTTTTTAATGCACACCTGCTCCACTAAAGTGATCTCACTACAAACCAAGGTTCAGGATCCACACTCTGAGAAGCTCCACCACGCCCACATCTTGGCTTCCACAGAGCGTCCCCTAGCGCACTGTTATTTCCTGGCACACACCCTTCTCCCCTTCAGATTACCACTTCCCACTTGACCCAGCAGCCTCCGGAGCTTGTCTGAGGCCATCCCAGGCATCTCTCTGATTCCTGTGAGTCAATGTTCTCCTGCCTCACTCCTTCTCTAATGGGACCATCTTGTTTCCTACCTCTGCACCGAGCAATCAGCTCCTAGTCGCTACCATCAAAACAGCACCTGCCTCCTTACCGTTATCTACTTAACATCTTCCTTGAGTCCCAGAGGGGTGTTACATTCTAGAAGGATACAGAAAGGTCTTTGTTTTTGTAAACCCCACAGGCCTACCTACTCTAAGAAAGAGTGGCTGCTGAGTGATAGATTTAGTTCTTGAAGGTCTAAAACCTCCCCACTGCACCTCCAGCCCAAAGCCACTGCCTGCATCTGCCCTCTGTCCCATCCATATCAGCCTCAGCTCTGGGTCAGGGACAGGGCGGAAGCAGGCCGGTTCTGCCCGCCACAGGTATTTACCCGCTGTGCAGACTGGCCCCGAAGGAACAAGAAGACAGTGATGGTCACACATGCTTAGCTTGACCTCTCCACTCCTAATTCACCCATTGTGCAATGTCTTAGACGCGCCACTCTGGTCCTTAGAACAGGATCCAAAAGACTCCTAGCTGCCCACGCTGAGCAGAAAATTTTGCTTGGGCAATTCAGCCCGTGAGAAAAGAATTCTCATAAAGTCATCTTCCAAATATTTCATGGCACTGAGACTCAGGGCAAAATGACAAATGGTGGGAGTTGGAGGAACTGGCTCCAATCCAGAAAAGAACTCCCCTTCTGGTGTGTGATTTCTTTCCCTCCATTGTAACTCTTATCAAACCTGTCTTTCTTTTTCTTGTATGTAAGGGCGCATGTAAACATGGCCTCAGTCTTGTTTCTAATGGCCTTGCAAATAGAATTGACCCTGGAGTTACTGCGTATAGAAAGGAAGCCAGATGAAATCTGAGATGACAATGTGAGCCCCGGCCCCAGCCCCGCCCCCCTACAGCGTGCAGAGGAAAAGGCACAGGTGTGGGCTAATTCACAGCCTCTCACGGAAAGGAAAGCCCACAAAGAGACTCCCTCCCTTAGCGCACCAAATTCCTGCATAGCCCTCCCATCTGCTCCTTGCCACACTACTTCCTACTCCATTTTGGTTTCCTGATAACTGATAAAGGGACCTGGATATGAAAGAAATTGTTCTCCACTGCAGGCTGCATAAATATCCCATTATCAATAGGAAGCAATTTATTTGCTTAAAATTGCCAGCACTCTCGTTTTGTTTTAACATGCTGGTTTTCCATCAAACTGCGCCTGCACCTTTGAAAGGACCATTTCAAAGCCTCGCACACTCCCCAGCTTGAGAAATAACAATAAAACCAGCTGAGGCAGACTGAGCCCATTCCAGCCCTGCAATATTAAAAGGGCAACTAGGAAAAAGAGAGAGGGACTGCTTTAGGACTTCTACCCAGAAACTAAACCCTAAGTGAGTCACATGCACATGCGCCCACACACCTGCACAAACCACTCCAGATTTCCACTAAAGAGAGGGAAACCTGGGGGTGGGGGAGAGAGGAAGGGGGGGGACGGATGTTCATGTGTATTTTCAGATCAGGGACAGGCACACTGATAAAGGCCACATTTCAATCCTTGCATAAAAGAAGGATTACTAAATAATGAGGTAAAAATAATCAGTTGAGAACTTGGGAAATATTAACTTACAACTGTACATTACAATATATCCCCAAAGCTACTTTTGAGAAATTAACAAGTGTAAGGAATTAAAACAATAATACTTAGACAACAAAAGAAGTTCTTTCTAAAGAATTGAAGACAGATGGACACATTGGAAGGAAGAAAGGGAGGGGGGGGAGGGGAGGGGAGGGGAGGGGAAGGGAATGAACGAACCTGGGAAGATAAAAAGCAAGATGAAGACAAACTGACATATGGCAGACAAAGGGACAATCTTTGTGCAAGGTTTACTGAATGCCTCAGCAGAACTGTGGAAAGATACAAATAGACTTTCCCCAAAGGAAATATACAAATAGCCAAAAAATCATATAAAATAGAATTCTATTTCACTATTAATCTTTTCATTCATGATGGTTTTTATTAGTGCAAACGAACAGAAGCATAATAGCCCATGTTTTGTCTATCAGATTCATACTCAGTCGATAAACATTGGTTGGGGTCCACTATATGCCGGGTTCTGTTTTAAGAGAGAGGATTGACAGCATGACAAAGATCTCTGACCCACCCGCTTGCACTCCATGTAGGGAAGACAATAAACAATAGTCACTTTGTAAAGTAAATAACATGGTGTGTAGGAAAGCGGTAACTGCTAAGGAAAAGAAAATAGAGGAGAGTAGACAGAATCGCAGAATTGTGGGGAGGTGGGGAGCAGGTTACAGTGTAAGTACAGAGAATAAGGCAACTGCAGGGCAGTGAGAAGCCATTTGGAGGTAAGTGTCATAGACATGGGCTGTCTGGGGAAGTGAGTTCCAGTTAAGAGGAAACAGTCAGGTGCTAAACCCCAGTGTGGGCAGGTGCCGGATCTGCCTGAGAATGGCGAGTACCTGGGTGAAGGGATGACGTGAGTGAGAGGGGAAACAGGTGGGAATATTAGACAGTAAGGGTGGGAAGGCCGGTCATGAGGGGTCTGTAGGCCATTGCTATCTCTTGATTTTACTTTGAGTAAGATGGGAGCCGTGGCAGGTTGCTGAGCAGAGGAATGATGTGATCTCACTGTGTGTGAAAAGGATGCCTCTTTCTAAAGAAGACATGTACCTAAAAACGTGCTCAATATCACTAATGATCACAGAAGTGCAAATGAAAAGTACAGTAGGGCACCACCTCACACCTGTTAGAATGACTACAATAAAAAAGATAAACAATGTGTCGATGAGGACATGGAAAAAAAGAAACCCTTGTACACTGTTGGTAGGAATGTAAATTGGTGCAGCCACTATGAAAACAGTATGAAGATGCCTCAAAAAATTAAAAACAGTACTAGCATATGACCCAGCAATTTCACTGCTGGGTATTTATCCAGAGGGGGAAAAAAACCCAGTAACTAGAAAAGATAGCTGCGCCCCCGTGTTCACTGCAGCACTATTTACAATAGCGATGGTACAGAATCAACCTCTGTGATGTTGTGTCCATCACAAAAAGAAATGTGGTATATAAACACAATGGCATATTACTCAGCCATAAAAAAGAATGAAATTGTACCATTTGTGACAACACAGATGGACCTTCTAGGCATTATGCTAAGAGAAATAAGTGAGAAGGAGAAAGACAAATACCATATGATCCCACTTTTATGTGGAATCTAAAAAACAAACAAACAAAAACAAAAAAACCCCACCCAAACTCAGAGAACAGGCTGGTGATTGTCAGCAGCAATGGTAGGGGCATATGTATTATAAAATAGGGGAAAAGGATCAAAAGGTACAAACTTCCAGTTATACAATAATAAGTCATAGGGATGTAATGAACTGCATAGTGACTATAGTTAATAACATTGTATTGTGTATTTTAAAGTTTCTAAGGGCCCTGGCAGGTTTGCAGTGGTGGAGCATCGACCTGGCATGTGGAAGTCCGGGTTCAATTCCCAGTCAGGGCACAGAGGAGAGACAACTATCTGCTTCGCCACCATCCTCATTCCCCTCTCCTTTCTCCCCTCCCGCAGCCAGTGGCTTTATTGGTTTGAGCTCATGGGCTCTAGGCACTGAGAATGGCTCCATGGAGCTTCTGCCTCAGATGCTAAAAATAGCTCAGTTCGCAAGCATGGCCCCAGATGAGCAGAGAATAGGCCCAAACAGGGTTGCAGGTGGATCCTGGTTGGGGCATATGTGGAAATCTATCTCCCCTCCTCTCACTTTAAAAAAGAAAGTTTCTAACAGTAGATCATAAATGTGCTTATCAAAAGAAAAACATATATACGTAACTAAGTATGGTGACAGATGCTATCTAGATTTATTGTGGTGACCATTTCACAATATACATATATACAAATATATGTAGACATATATACAAATATATGTATACATATATACATATATACATATGTTGTATGATGGAAACTAATATAATAAGTCAATGATATCTCGAAAAAACAATCCCTCTGTCTGGCATGTTGATAACAGACTGTAGGGATGACATGGGAGCAGAGAGCCAGTGCTGCAGGGGGCAGGTGGGAGCAGGTGACAGCAACAGAGGAGGGAGAAGTGATCTGGTTCTGGATGGAGTTGGAGGCAGAGCCAGCAGGATGTCCTGAAAGATGGCATGTAGGATGTGAGAGAAGGAGGGGCTCAGGAAGGCTCCAAGACTGGCAGCTGCAGCAACTGGAAGATCGGCAAGGCCTGTTCCATGAAGTGCTCCGAACTGTCAAGGATACAGGGTAAAATCATCTCTGCATATGTGATGAGCGTGTAAACAGGCGTACTCTGCCTGTAGGGCCACAGAGCTGCAAGCATCAAAACCCTTAAAAATAGAGAGCTTTGTTTGGATCCTGATGAGAGCAAATCGGAAATGAACATTTCTGATATAGTCATAAGAGAAAAATAGGCCTATTTAAGTTATAGAGCCATACTGACGAGATTATGGATGAAGTGATATTATGTCTGGGCTTTGTGTTAAAATTTTACAGGAAAAGATGCCTGTGTCAGGGGTGATAGAAGGCATATGATCGATAAAATGTGGAAAATCATTGAAGCCCAGTGGTGGCTACTCAAGGGTTTATACTATCCTTTCTGCCTTGTGTTTGACAATTGCCATAATAAAATATTTTAATGTTTGCATATCCATAGACCCAGCAATTCTATTTGTAAGAATTTATCCTAAAAAAAATAAGAGGTACATACAACAATTCGTTTACAAAGATACTTACCCTGGCCTGATTTTTAATAATAAAAATGGAAAACCACAAACAATAGTTATTAGCTAAATAAATGATAAGTCATTTGGATGAAAACAGTAGAAAGATCAGAAATTGGTCTGAATAGATAAGACATTTAGTGTACAGTAAGAGTGACATTACAAATAATGGGAAAAGATGGGTTCATTGCTAAGTAGATATCTGAAAATGTTAAGAATAAATCTACTGTACACACCGTACTTTATCCCAAAATAAATACCACAAGAATCAAAGATTAAATATATTTAAAAAGTCATAATTGTAAAAGGAGAAACTATGAGCAATTTTTTTTTTGTAATATGAGAGTAGATAGGGTTGTGCTTAGTAGGAAATAACCACCAAGTCATAAAATATGAATGGACCAGGAGAGCTTTTTGTTAAGAGAAATAAGCCAGTCAGAGAAAGACAAGTACCATATGCTTTCATTTGTATGTGGAATCTAATGAACAAAATAAACTAACAAGCAACACAGAGATGGACTCATACATAGAGAATAGGCTGACAGCTATGGGGGGGTGCGGCCAGGTGAGGGAGGTGGAGGGATAGAGCGATAAAGAAAAAGAAAGAACTCGTGGACACAGACACCTGTGTGGTGATTAAGGGGGCTGGAGTGAGGGGGGTATAGGAGGAATAAATGGTGATGGACGAAGCCTTGACTTGGCAGGGGGAGGTGAAAACCCAATACTGTGTACGGAGATGTATTGTAGAATTGGGCACCAATGGCACCCCAATAAATTCATTTTTTTTTAAAAAGTCATAAAATGAAAGACTGACTAATTCTAAGTAAAATTTTTAAATTTTCTCATGGCAAAAATCACTGTAAGCTAAGTCAAAAATTGGAAACAAAGTAAAAATTTTTTTAACTTATATTACAAATGAGGAGCTAAATTTTCTTTCTTTTTTTTTTTTTTAGTAAGAGTAGGGGATATAAAGAGACAGAACCCCACATGCATCCCGACTGGGATCCACCCGGCAATCCCCACCTGGGGCCATGCTCGCAACCAAGCTATTTTTAGTACCTGAGGCAGAGGCTCCACAGAGCCATCCTCAGTGCCCAGGGCTAATGTGCTCAAACTTCGAGCCATGGCTCCGGGAGGAGGATGGGGAGAAAGAAAGAGAGAGAGAGAGAGAGAGAGAGAGAGAGAGAGAGAGAGGAGGGGGAGGAGTGGAGAAGCGGATGGTCACTTCTCCTGTGTGCCCTGATCAGGAATTGAAACTGGGACTTCCATATGCCAGGCTGACACTCTACCCCTGAGCCAACCAACCAGAGCCTTCCATCATATTTAAAATGTTCTTAAATAGCAATAAGAAAAAGGCCAACAAACCAGAAGAAAAATGTTCAAGGAATATAAGCAGACAGTTTCCAGGACACAAATTGTAAATTACTAAAACATGTAAAACAATCTTCAAACCAACTCACAGTAAGACAAATTAAAATGACATTTGTATAATATATTTCACCTATGAGGCAGGTAAAGATCAAGAAGTTTGAGATCACACTGGATAAAGCTGTGAGGAAGCAGTCCTCTCAAACTCTGGTGGAAGAATTATAAATTAGCATAATTTCTTTGAAGTGTCATTTGGCAATCTCTTTCCTATTACAAATGTACACTTGAACCCAATAATTCCGCCTCTAGAAATGGGCGCTACTGGTATACTCACACACGTGTGATGAAGTATGAACCAGGCTTGGTTACAGCATTGTTTATGTACTTTTTAAAAGATCAGATTTCATAATATTGAGGAACTATTGTAAACTATGTTAGGGGTGATACTGGTCATATTTATTTTTAAAGTCTTTTTTAGGATCTATACTAAAATAACTAAAGGTGAAATGATATAATGTCTGAGATTTGCTTTAAAATAATCAAGGGAGGAGGAGGGCTTGTAAGTGGAGCATAGATACAACAAGCTTAGACACAAGTTAAAGCTACATAATGGGTATTCATTACACTTGAATTTCCTGTAATAAAACATTAAAATGATCAGCATCAACTCAAATACCCATTAACAGAAAACTGGTTAAATACAGCATACCCAAACAATGGAAGAGGATGCAGCTAGAAAAGGAATAAGACTGTCCTTTATATGCTGATGTGGAATGACCTGGAAGACGTACTATTAAATGAAAAAAGCAAGATGCATAAAAGTGTGCGTCAAATGCTACCATGTGTGTAAAAGAAAAAGAAAAAAAAAAGACTATAAAAACATGCTTGTAGATAGATGAATAATCAAGAAACAGCCATGATTCTCCTGGGGAAGGGAACTAAGAAGGGAGAGGAGGGAAAGGCTAGAGGACCACTTTCACTCTACAGCTGTCCTCCCTATCTGACGGGGGATCCTTCCAAGACCCCCAGTGAATGCCTGTATCCGCGGATAGCACCGAACCCTATATATGCTAGGTTTTTCCCCCATATATACCATTCCTAGGATAAGTTTAATTTATAAAGTCAACACAGTAAGAAATTAATAACTGTAACAAATAATAAAATAGAACAATTATGATGATCAACTGTAAATAAAAGCTATGTGACTGTGGTCACTTTCTCAAAATATTTTATTGTACTGTACTCACCACCCTTCCTGAGAAGATGTGAGATGACACAGAGTCCGCGTGATGAGATGAAGTGAATAACCTATGCGCCGCGACGGAGCATTAGGCTACTCTAAGGGTGACTTGAATACAAGCGCTGAGATACTGAGACAGTTGATCTGATAACCAAGACAGTTATTAAGCGATTAATGGGGGTGGGGGAGGGAGAGGAGTAGCATATACAGTGTGGAGACCCTGAACTCAGGGATGATTCATGTCCTGGGTGGGATGGAGCAGGATGGAGTGACATTTTATCACACTACGCAGAAAGAGCACAGTTTAATATTTTGAATTTTTTCCTAGAATTTTCTATTTACATATTCAGACTACAGTTGAACAGAAGTAACTGAAACCATGTAAAACAAAGCCACTGATAAGGGGGAACTACTGTATACACTTTTCTACCTTTTAAAGTTTGCACCATTAATGTACTATCCATTAAACACATAAAATGTCTGATTTTAAAAATATACAGCGAATCATTAAGAATGGTTATTGCTAGAGGGTAGTTATTATTATTTTCCAAATATTCTACAAGGAACATATATTTCATGTAATTTGGGGAGCAGAGAGAAGGTTATGTTTCAAAGAACAAAATAGTAGGAAATCACTTAAATCAAAGAGCTTGTTTTAACCATCAAACTGAAGGTGACCCATGGACACTTCGTTGTCTGACATGGCCACAGCCCTCTTCTTTCCAGCACACTGAGCACCTACGAATCGTCAGGGACCATGCTAGAGCAAGGGCATGATGCTAGCCAAGAGCTGGCCCTGCCCTGAAAGCACTCACATGGGGCAGGCGGGGAGTGACAGAAACGCGAACAAGCAACTACAGCAGTATGTGATAAGCACTGTGATACCCACAGCTTCAGAAAACTGTAGGGGGGGGCGGGGGTAAAGGTCATGGGAGGAAACTAACTTTTCAGTAGGAAAATGTATAACTCCTCAAAGATGGATGGTAATCGGATTCAAGATTATATGGTGATGATTCAGGTTAGTGTCATGAATAAAATGGTTGACCTCACTTGTTAATTGGCCTCCCCTGGTAACTCAGCAGGCAAATAGCTCCTGGTCATTTGCATTGGGCCTTCATGGTGGGCCTTCATGGTCTACGGCCATACCACCCTGAACGTGCCCGATCTCGTCTGCATTGGGCCTCCATGATGAGCTGAGCTAAATTTACTTACCCCTCCACTTCATGCCTCTGAACTTTGACCATACATTACAACAGTCTTGCTACTGTCCTAAGTGACTTCCACATCCTTAACCACTGCTTCTCTTGTCGCTACTACCTCCATTCCATTCAAGAAACCCCCACGTGGCCAGAGGCTGGTCCTTGTTCTCACTCAACGTAGCTCTGAAATCTTATGGTCTAAAATTTTACTCTCATAACCTGACCTCATCCATTTCCAGCTGTCCCTCCCACTGGGCTGCTCTTCAACCCGCTGAGACCTTCGTTCCTCAGCAAGTCTCCTAGGTATCAGCCCTCCTTTCCTATTCAACTCAACTAAACAAGTTACCTGGAGCCCAAGTCAGTTCAACTGCTCTCTTTCCAACTCTCCAACAAGTGTCCAGCAAGGCCTGTCCTCTGCCTCCCAAGCAGCCTCTCCACTTTTGTAGCCACACACAATCCCTCCCCCAAGGTTGTTATTCAAGATCTTCCGGATTCTCTGAAAACTCCCAATCCTACTTCCCAAATCCATCCATACTCTCAGTGAATAATGTCCTCCCATTGCTCTTCAGAAAAAAAAAGATGTTATTCGTCTAAAATGGTTTTAATTTTTCACCCTTTCTCCCCTGTAAACTTAGCTACTGCAAAGTTCATTCTCATTTCCTCTCTTGTTTTAGATAAAAGAGCTATCCATTCCATTTGTATTGGACTCACTGCATGGGAATCTGGATCTGCTCAACTTCGTCAGTCTCCCATAGGCTTGGCCACTTGCTTTACTGTAGCTGTTGCTAGTATGGAGACTCCAATCAGACTCCTTTATTTATTTATTTTTATTAATTTTAATGGGGTGACATCCATAAATCAGGGTACATATGTTCAGAGAAACATCTCTAGGTTATTTTGACATTTAATTATGTTGCATACCCATCACCCAAAGTCAAATTGTCTTTCGTCACCTTCTATCTGGTTTTCTTTGTGCCCCTCCCCTCCCCCCTCCCTCCTTCTCCTCCCTCCCCTCTCCCTGTAACCACCACACTCTTGTCCATGTCTCTTAGTCTCGTTTTTATGTCCCACCTATGTATGAAATCATGCAGTTCTTAGTTTTTTCTGATTTACTTATTTCATTCTGTATAATGTTATCAAGATCCATCCATGTTGTTGTAAATGATCGAAATCATCATTTCTTGTGGCTGAGTAGTATTCCATAGTATATATGTACCACATCTTCTTTATCTAGTCATCTAATAAAGGGCTTTTTGGTTGTTTCCATGTCTTGTCCACTGTGAACAATGCTGCAATGAACATGGGGCTGCATGTGTCTTTACGTACCAATGTTTTTGAGTTTTGGGGGGTATACACCCAGTAGAGAGATTGCTGGGTCATATGGTAGTTCTATTTTTAGTTTTTTGAGGAACCACCATATGGAAGAAACCATAGTTTCCTCCATAATGGTTGTATTACTTTACAGTCCCACCAACAGTAGATGAGGGTTCCTTTTTCTCCACAGCCTCTCCAACACTTGCTATTACCTGCTTTGTTGATAATAGCTAATCTAACAGGTGTGAGGTGGTATCTCATTGTAGTTTTGATTTGCATTTCTCTAATAACTAAAGAAGATGAGCATCTTTTCATATACCTGTTGGCCATTTGTATTTCTTCCTGGTAGAAGTGTCTGCTTGTGTTCTCTCCCCATTTTTTTATTGGATTGTTTGTTTGTTTGTTGTTAAGTTATGAGTGCTTTGTAATGGTGCTGGGAAAACTGGAAAGCCACATGTAAAAGAATGAAATTCGACTACAGTTTGTCCCCTTGTACTAAAATTAATTCAAAATGGATCAAAGACCTAAATATAAGACCTGAAACAATAAAATACATAGAAGAAGACATAGGTACTAAACTCATGGACCTTGGTTTTAAAGAGCATTTTATGAATTTGACTCCAAAGGCAAGGGAAGTGAAGGCAAAAATAAATGAATGGGACTACATCAGACTAAGAAGTTTTTGCACAGCAAGAGAAACTGACAACAAAATAAACAGCCAACTAAATGGGAAATGATATTTTCAAACAAAAGCTCAGATAAGGTCCTAATATCCAAAATCAGACTCCTTTAGAACCATTCAGCCCCAAGGCCTGAGGCCATTACTAGGGTGTCTCACTCCCCCATAGTCTCTAAACTTGGATGAAGACCACGCTGTTTTGTGCAATCTGGCCTCCTCAGTGGCAGCCAAATGGGCCAGATGACACACACACTCCAGAAGTCCAAGGGTATTAACATTCTGAAAATTCAATTTTGACCAATCAGAAAGAGGATAAAGGAGAGTTAGGAAATAAATTCCCACTCTATTCTCACCCACAGACTGTCCCCTAAAGGCATTTCTCTCCAGCCTATCCGGAGACATCCTGCATAGCTGAGACCTCATGAAACAGTGGCCAACCGAGCAAGGCATCAGTTGGTGTGGCCCTCCAGCCTCCCTGTCTCGCTTCTTTTTTCTCTCATTCTTCTGCCCTAGGTTTGCACTTCCCCAAAGACATCAGTATTTAAGCCTTGCCCCAGGCTCTGCTTTCTAGAGTTAATGTGCCAGGCATGCTATGAATGCCATTACTTCCTTTCTGTCCAGAGACTTTCAATCTCAGTTATTCTCTCACTTCTATAGCATACCTTTTTAGTAAGTGCAGAAAAACCTAAGAATGATATAAGCAGACCTCTATAAATCTACAACCAACCTGTATCAAACCTTAACATTTTGCCATTTAATATTTTTAGAAAAATAAAAAAAAATTAGATATCGCACACACACACACACACACACACACACACACACACACAATGAAGCTCCTTGTCCATCCCTCTCATCTCATTTCTCTCACTCCCCTGATATAATCACTCTCTTTAATTTGGTATTTATCATTCTCATTCACAGTTTTAAAAGTCTTTATTTCTTATCAAGTAATATCTCAAACATAAGAGTCTAGCAAATATAATAAGAGAATAATATAATAAACATATGTTTACCTAATCCAGGCTTATCAATTACATTATACCATATTTTGGGCTTCTTTTAAAATGGCTTTATGAAAGTATAACTTAAAACAGTAGTACCCATAATCATGAGTTCAGTATATATTGTTGCCTTGGACATTTTTACCTTTATTCTGAATACATATGCATTTATGTATGTGTGTGTATGCTTTTGTATATAATATAATGGATACACACACATTGATCCATATAACTAGTTTGTTTTATTTTATTTATTTTTTTTTTTGTTTTTTGTTTTTTGTTTTTTTTTGTGTGTTTTTTTTTGGAGCATGTTAATTTATTATTTTTTTTTTTAATAAATTTTTATTAATGGTAATGGGATGACATTAATAAATCAGGGTACATATATTCAAAGAAAACATGTCTAGGTTATTTTGTCATCAAATTATGTTGCAAACCCCTCGCCCAAAGTCAGATTGTCCTCCGTCACCCTCTATCTAGTTCTCTGTGCCCCTCCCCCTCCCCTAGTTTGTTTTAAATACTATATAATATTCTATCTCCATTTGACTGGTATGTAGTTTGCTGATAATTTTTATATGAAAGGAATCCCCATAATAAGTATTCTTGCATCCCATGTAGACAGGACCTTTCTCTAACAGCTGCGTACAACTTACAACAAACAGTTACAAGTTGAGGGAGAGGAACCAGCTCCTTCTTGCTGTGCACCTCTATTTCTGATAACTTACTGTGTCCCTGGCTAATGAAAGGAGGGTCTTCACACATGAGAGGGGTCTCTCCCAGACCATCTCGGCCACTATGAAAGTTGAAGCATTAATTATATATGATAGACATAATCCAATTACTAAAAATAATGCTGCAGACTTCTAACAACATGCAAAATGTTCGCCATTTATTGTCAAGTGATAAAATAAATTTCTATATAGCCTGTATTGTGTGACCATAAGTTTTAGTTAAGAGATTATACCAAAACAACCCAGGAAACAGCCAGTGGAGCTATTCTAAGATCAAAATAAATAATGACAATAAAAAATTATGATCTATTGACTAAAATGGGAACTGATGTGTTAATATTGATTGAACAAATGAATGAATGAATGAAGAAAAGGCTCGTGCTTAAAGAATAATGCCAATAAATGTAGAAGGAATCATGAATTTAGAAAAACCATCATTTGATAATCAGCATAATAATAATTGATTCAGAAAAAGAACTGATTCAGGAAGGAATTACAAGTTGATAAAAAAAAAACTAGTGGGTGAAAGACTGATGAAGATATAATCTTTATATAATTCCAAAGTATTTCCTGAGCTCTGGCTGGTTGGCTCAGTGGTAGAGCATTGGCCTGGCATGTGGATGTCCCAGGTTTGATTCTTGGTCAGGACACAGGAGAAGCGCCCATCTGCTTCTCCACCCCTCCGTCTATCGCTTCTCTCTCTTTCTCTCTCTCTCTCTCTGTCTCTCTCTCCTCCTCCCCTCCAGCAGCCATGGTTTGATTAGAGTGAGTTGGGCCCCCCATGCTGAGGATGGCTCCATGGCCTCCACCTCAGGTGCTAAAAAAGTTGCAACAAAGCAAGGGCCCCAGATGGGCAGAGCATTGCCCCCAAGTGGGTTTGCCAGGTGGATCCTGGTTGAGATATATGCGGGAGTCAGTCTCTGCCTCCCTTCCTCTCACTAAATAAATTTTAAAAATTTTAAGTATTTTCCCACAAAATACCTATTAATTATGAAGGGGAAAGAGTCACTACACAGCAAGAAGCCTTCATTTTAATTAGTGATCAAAGTTACTATCACTGATAATGGGACAAATTATCATTATGTGACCCTACTGGATGCCAGGAGAAGGACACATCGTCATTACTTCTGTGCGGTTTTTGCCTCGCTGCATAACTGAAATCTAAATATAAACAGCAGACAGACCCAACATCCAATATAAGGGGCACGTTACAAAATAACTGGCTCATCGCCTTCAAAAATGTCCAGGTGGTGAAAGTTAAACAAAAAACTAAGGAATCTTTTGACATTGGAGAATACTGAAAAGAAATCACAGATAGATGCTACATAGGATTCTGGACTGGACGATTTAGCTGTAAAGAGCAATACTGGAGTAACGGGGAATCTGAATGGAGACTGTGCGTTAGATCAGGGGTCCCCAAACTACCGCCCGCAGGCCACATGCGGCCCCCTGAGGCCATTATCCGGCCCCCACCGCATTTCCAGAAGGGGCACCTCTTTCACTGGTGGTCAGTGAGAGGAGCACATTGACCACCTCATTAGCCAAAAGCAGGCCCATAGTTCCCATTGAAATACTGGTCAGTTTGTTTATTTAAATTTACTTGTTCTTTATTTTAAATATTGTATTTGTGCCTGTTTTATTTTTTTTACTTTAAAATAAGATATGTGCAGTGTGCATAGGGATTTGTTCATAGTTTTTTTATAGTCTGGCCCTCCAATGGTCTGAGGGACAGTGAACTGGCCCCCTGTATAAAAAGTTTGGGGACCCCTGGGTTAGATGGTAGTATTGCATGCTGTTTCCTGGTTCTGATGATTATGCCATGGTTCTGCAGGAGAGTATGGAAAATATACACTGAGTATTCAAGGGAAGGGGGGAACATAATGTCTGCTGCTTACTCCACGAAGGTTCAAGGAAAACTATCGTAGAGATTTAGGAAGGAGAGAGAACAACAAAGCAAACGTGGACAATGTCAGCAATCAGAGAACTGGGTACAGGATACGAAGGGGTTCTTGTACTACTCTTGAAAATTTCCTCTATATTTGCAATTAATTAAAATAAAATAGCAAAAACAAAAAAGACTATGGAATGTCAATTTAATTGCATCCATATGGTAGAGTATTATGTACCATCAAAAATCACATTTACTAAATGACATGGAAAACTGTATTTTCCTTACAAAGCAGGATAAAAATTATATAATCAATTTGATTCTGACTGTACAACCATGTGCCTAGGGGGGAAAGAGAGACAGAGAAAAAATACAGCAAAACCTAGAGGTTAATTAACATACAATGGTGACATTCCGGACCACTGCAGGCAGTTGGTGGTGGTCTGTATACTTTCCTTTATTTACAAATGTCTCCGTGTGTCTAACTTTTTATAGGAACCAAATGTTATTTTTAAAAATTGAAACCAAAGCAATGAATGAACCGCAGGCTTAGCTACGGCCACGCCCCCCATTCTGAGGAACAGTTTCCTGAGATCATCTGAAGTCTCAAACGGAAATCTTTTACAAAACTTGAGGCATCTGTTCTCATTCCCCATTCCTCTGGAAACTCTTTCTTTCCCCACTCATGTTAATCAATTCCACCGTGAGGAGCAAACCAGTCCCAGACTCTGCCGCTAGATGGGTTGACAAGGTGCTTATTTTAGCACAGGCTGAGAACTGAGTTAGCTAATCTTCAGAGGACGCCTGCCATCCCATTCAACAACATAAAAAGCAATTTGTTTGGGAGGGGAGAAAAGCCATTTCAACATGAAAATTGGTTCACGACAACACGCCTAAATAAAAACGGCTCGTCAATAAACTGCGGGCGGGCCGTCTCCCGCCTGGTCCTCCCTCTCACTCATTAACCTTTCCCTCGGTGTGTCACTTGATGAAAAATGAGTTCTCTTGATGGAAAAACAAGCTGGGACATTTGTTTTAACTTTGGGGTATTCGATCAAGACTATTTACAGATTCTATATATGGAAGAAAATATACTCCACAAAACAGTCATTCTGCTCTTTCTACCTGAACACATTCCATAGGTTTCTTGACATCATATATAGTTCAACCTCTCAAAACCTCGCCCTTGGCCCCTCCCAGTCCTGATGACTGCGCTTCCAGCATCCAGAACTGTGGGCCTAACACAGCACCACTAACCATGGTTCGCTGCGGGTTCGAATCCTTCCCTGGGTGCTGCTCACTCCTTGGCCCAGCAAGCACTGCCGGTTCCGCTGTTCAGAACCAAATGAGAACCCACAGCCCAGGGGCAGGGCAAGGTCAGAACCCTTCCTCGGTGTGCTGGGCTCTGCTCTTCTCAAACTCAGCCATGCCTACCTTCTTCCCACATCTCAGCACCCTCAAACCCCCAAACCCACCCCAGGCCACACATCAGATACCGCTTGTTGCTATATGAAGAGCAGACCTTCTCTTTCAACGCTATGGATTCTTCTGCTACTCAGAATAACCTCTTCCCTTTGGCTTCTGCAAATGATATTTTTCTATTTATTAAGATTTATAACCAAAGTCAGGTTTCCTACTAAGCTCTCCTTGGGAAGAGAGAGAAGAGTTCACTCTCTCCCCTGGAATCCTGTGGGACACCCCACCAGATGAGAGGAATAGCCAGGAAAGGGTGCTCAGAGGTACCCTGGCCCCCAGCCCCATCTCACCTCTGTGCCTCCTGTTGGAACTGCGCAAATGCTTTGGCACATGCAGTAATACTGACAACTCCTCTCAGAGGAAATCTTGGTAAGGGCATTTCCCCATCCCCCTTGACAAAGGACAGTGGACAATGGAAGAAGCCCCCTTGGAGACTGCACCCTAGCCCTGCGGATAATTTGTGGTCAGTCTGGATCTCAGGGCACTAAATCCCAAGCGCCTTCCAAACAGAACTTCAGACCATGACAGAAGTCCCAGTGAAATAATGTCTCTAATAACTGTTCCTGTAGCTACTGGCCCACCATCTATCTCCCCCACTCAGTGGTGTTCAGTAAATGACTGTTGAATGACAGGATAAGTGAGTGAGTCAAGGCAATGCTGAGTAGATCTTGAATGGTATGAGCAGGCGCTGCACACTGACAGTGAGGTATCCTCAGCAGCACCTCAGAGTCTACACTGAATGTCCCAGCTAGCAACCTGTTGGAGCTCATCGACTTACTGGACAGACTAGAATGTGGCTCTGCCTCTCTCCACACAGCCCTGGCCACCCCAACAACTGAAGGGAGGGGAGAGTGTGCCAGGGCTGAGCATGGCTGCCCATCCCAGGGCACCGAGGCCATGACCTGCAGCCCTCTGGCAGCTGGTCTCCAATGAGGAGGAGGCAAGTAATACCATTCTGAACCTCCCCGCAAGGGAGGATAGAGGACCCCTTCCGACCAGTGTGGTCCATGGCAGACTCAGTCCCCAGGGACTGAGCCTGACCTTGACTGACCCAAGGCCACAGTCACTGGCCCCAGCTTCTCCACCTCCAGGGAGGGTGGCAATGATTGTCCATTGCTAAAGTCAATTTCCCTGCCTGTCTTTTCCATCTACAGACCAATGAGAGGGGCGGGGAGAGTGGGGATCCAGTGTTAAAGCTTCCTCCCGTTTCTTGGCACTGCAAAAGCATTAGGACAGACAGTGGCTGCCGTTGCTGAGAGATCTTCATGAGTCTATTATAAATGCAAGAGAGAGCCCGAGCTCCAATTAGGTTGAGGTGGGTGGCAAATGACTTGAATCAGTAAGTAAAAGGAACTGAGGTATTGAACACTTTTGCTGCTTTAGGAACGGATGCAGTTTCTAGGATAGAGGATTAAAGAAGACAGACAAGGTCCCGGTTCTCATAAAACTTATGTTCTATGGGGTCAAGACAGCTGACTCACAAGTAAGAGAAAAGGACGATTTGAATAGACAAAGTAAATGCATAAATAAAGCACATTGCGCCGAGATCACTAAGAGAGCAAGAGGCTCTCACTGCCAACGAAGCGTTAGGGCTGAGACCAGACCAGAAAAAGGAGCCGGACATGTGGAAATCTAAGTGGACGCCCACAGAAGCAGGGGAGCAGCCAATGCCAAGATCCTGAGGGCGTTGACACCGAAGGAACGGCGAGAACAGGGCTGGACTGAGCACATGGCGGGGGCCAGAGTGGCTGCACCCAGGCCTCTCCGCCTGTCAGTTCTTGGGCAAACTACCTCCTTCTCTGTGCTACCATCTCCGCATTTGTAAAAGGAGAATAACACCAACACGGACCTTGTAGGTTGTAAAGACTCAGGGATATAGGACATGTAAAGTCTTGGAGTCAAGAACATAGACACTCAGTAAACGTCAGCTATGACAATGACATTGATGATGACGACCATGAGGATGTTGTCATGGGCCTGCACTGGGAGGCTGGCACTTCCAATGACAGAACCATTAGGCACTAGCTAGTCAACAGACCCCACCGTGACCCTTGGCCCACAAGGTCCTGGGCATCCAGCGGCTTGGATTCTCACAAGGCCCTCGCTGCCTGGAAGACTGGAAGACCCAGTATCCGTTTGCTGGGTCCGCTGGGACATCACAGACTGGGTGGCACAGACAGCATGAGTATCGTCTCAGAGCTCGGGAGGCTAGAAGTCTGTAAGCAAGGTGCCGGCAGGGCAGGCTCCTCCTGAAGCCTGTGAGGGAGAACCTGTCCCCGCCAGCCCCCTAGTCTGGTGGCGTGCTGGCCGCCTGGGTGCTGCTGGGCGGCTCGGGCTCTGCTTCCGTCTCCACTTGGTGCGTGCCTTCGTCCAAATTCCCTGTTTTTATAAGGACACCAGTCATATTGGCGTAAGGCCCATCTGAATAAACTCATTCCAACTTGATTACCTCTCTAAAACCTTAATTCCAAATAAGGTCATATTCTGAGGTACCAGAGGCATTGGGGAGTCCGGAAACCAACAAGCCTTAACGGGGGGCGGGGGGTGTCACAATTCAATCCATAACAAACCCACACCTCGCGCTGGGAGTCCACCATCAGCACTGTCTCACGCAGGCAGGTCCCCACTCTCACTTCCTGCTCTCAGGCCATCCAGAGAGAACATTACCGGTGCACCTGAAAGACTACCCCTGTTCCCAGACCTATGCTCCCGCCCAGCAGATCCACGGTCTTTCCAAACCCAACGCTGTGATGGGAACTCATCAGTCTCTCTGCCTCCCCCAGGGGGAGCCCAGTTTCCTTGTGAAAAACAACAACAACAGGGCGTTCTTCTATGCCAGACGGCTGTGGCTTCAAGACAGTCGCGGTCGCATGCGTTTGCCACCTGTTTCTGTAGATGTCGGGTTTCCTAAGGGAACCCCACTGAGCACAGTCTTCAGGAAGCTGGACCTTGCATGGTCCCAGAGAGCAACAAGTGGGAGACAACCTCCCAGAGCCACTGCCAGCCAGCCAACACCCCTACAATGTCCAGTGGCTAACGACAGGGGTTGATACCACCTGTCTCCCTGCCAGGAAACTCTCAGGAATGACAGGTGGCAGCCACCCGGCGGCCTAGCCACAGGAACAACCTTGAGAAATCCATGGCTGTGTGGAAGTGGAAACTGAAGGTGCCATGGAGGCAAGCACAGGATGCCCTGAAGAGAGCAGGGGTCCCCAGGAAAACCCTGGTCCTCCGGACTCACCTGCCTGCCACCAGCCAAGGGACAGGACCAAGACAGGACTGGAGTCTTTGCTAGTTTTTCTTAGGGTTCTGAAGGTGATGGAAACTTTTACCAAGCTATGGACAAATTCCCCTACACTGTGCATAAGCTGATTCCAGTCTTTCCAAGCTGGGGAAGGTTATCTGAGGTCACCCATCCGGGGGAGATGCAGAAAAAAAAATAAACAACTCCAAATAAGGAGTGTCCCCAAACTGTCCATGGCCACTTGGACAAATAAACCCCAATGCACAGCTCTGTTCCTTGTGCCTGAAGCTATGTCCCTTCGTAGCTGAGTATAAGTCAGGACACTCACCAGAACACGGTAAAATCTCAGTGCTCACAGCGGGCACCCCAAGCTTTCCTCATGAATCAGCCTCAATGGTGACTACTAAGACTGCCACTTAATGTTTGCAGATCCAAATTCTATCCCAAGAAGTATATTTAAGAATCTGCCTGTAGGACCTCTGAGCTGCAGAGGTCTCACCTGTCAGTGTGACATGGACTGCAAGGCCACCACACCTAAGTGGGTTTCTCTACCAGGCAATACACCCCACTGTTCCAACAGGCTAGGCCAGGGGTCCCCAAACTTTTTACACAGGGGGCCAGTTCACTGTCCCTCAAGACTGTTGGAGGGCCAGACTATAAAAAAAAACTATGAACAAATCCCTATGCACACTGCATATATCTTATTTTAAAGTAAAAAAACAAAACGGGGACAAATACAAGATTTAAAATAAAGAACAAGTAAATTTAAATCAACAAACTGACCAGTATTTCAATGGAAACTATGGGCCTGCTTTTGGCTAATGAGATGGTCAATGTCCGGTTCCATATTTGTCACTGCTAGCCGTAACAAGTGATGTGACGCGCTTCCGGAGCTGTGACGCGTGCATTCCACGTCACCGGAAGTAGTACTGTACGTGAGCGACGCTGCTACATACAGTACTCCAGGAGCACAGGATATGGATGCTGACCACCAATGAAAGAGGTGCCCCTTCCAGAAGTGTGGCGGGGGCCAGATAAATGACCTCAGGGGGCCGCATGTGGCCCGCGGGCCGTAGTTTGGGGACCCCTGGGCTAGGCCCTATATGCACTCTGCACTCTGTGGTGGCTGGGTCTTGGTCAGGACTCGTCTGCTGGCAGTCAGTGTGGGGTTTCCAGAAAGTTATCGGGTAAGAGGCTCTCAGAATAAGGAGGTCTCTGCAGTCTCCTGGGCTCCTGTTGACTCAGCAGCTATTACTGCATCAGAGCATTCTGCCCAAGGTCGGTCTAGGGGCCCATCCTGGATAACCAGGCTTTGGCATCTAGAATCCACTTTCACAGTGTCCTGCTCCTGAGATGAGGCTCTTATGGTTCCCAGGACACACCTGAACATCAGTTCACAGCACAGTGGTGTGGACTTGACCAGAAGCAACTTTTTGATGAATTAAACACAGGATGGCAGTTCCTAGGACTGGGTCGCATGATGCGCTGCCCCTGGAATGGTGTGAGAGGCATCCTTTGACCAGTCCAGCACTGGGCTAGTTCAGAGAAGGCTGGGGCATGAAGATATAAAATAGTTTTAACTCCTAGAAAGATGGCATTCCTGCTAAGAATGAAGCAAACTGCTTCCTTTACTAAGGAAGGTGGCAGGGAATAAAGAAAACAAACCTGAGAGGCATATGACCAGAATGCCAGAATGCGCCACCTGTCCATTACCATGAGAGATGCCTCAGGCAACAAGAACTCTACCCAGGAACTCCAGATCCTAACTCCCAGGGCTCTCAGCACACACGCCAATGACTGCCCCAGAGGGTGACAGTTGCCGTCAGGGAGGACTGTCAAACCAGCCCAGCGGGAAAACCTTAAATACCTCAAATTGGTCTGTGAAGCCCTGGAGGACAGAAGCAAAAGGCAGGCTTCCCTGGGTGTCGGCTTGAGGGCACCTTGGGCCCGCCCAGATAATCCAGGAGAAACTCCTACTCAGTCTGCAAGGTCCTCTTCGCTATATAAGGTGACGGATTCAGTTCCAGGGTTAGGACATGACTATCTCAGGAGCCATTGTGCACCCTACCACAGGCCATGTCTGATCTATAAATATGTTCTACAACTGTCCCAGAGGCCAAAGCCCAGGGAGGAAGGCACCTGCGAGGCTGTCCAGGCCCAGCAGTGGGCCCCTGTGGCCACGTGTAGAGCAGGGCATGGGTTTACCTGGCAACAGGAAATCGTTTCCCAGGAAAACCATGAGCAGCTGGACTGTATGCACAAGAGCGTGGATAGGACAGGACCGGCTGCTCAGAGGGACCCTGTGCACAGGATGCTGGGAGAAGCCCCCCCCCAGACCAGGCTGCATGAGGCCCCCTTCAGCAGCATCATGGGTGCATGGCAGCAGGACCTAGGCCACAAAGCTTGGCGCATGCCCCACACCTGGAGGCCTGCAGGCCCCAGCTCTGTAAGCCAGCGGTAAGATCAGGCCCACTGGTTCCCTTTTACCCTAGTGGTGACCTTCGGAACCAGGGCTTGGTACAGCCCCACACATCAGGACATGTCTATCCTCAGACAGATACTACCTGGGCAGTGTTCTCTCTGTGTCACACCTGCTTCCCCTTGAGGGACTGACCTCCCCTGTTGCGAGCCCTCTGGGTGGCAGAGGCTCAGAAGCCACCAATTCCTACCAAGGCACCTGAGAATAACAAGGCTAAACATCATAACACCATTGCCATGCTGGCCTTGTCCCTGATGCCCATGGTGCCTCAGAGCCTCCAAGGCATGGACTTGAAATACAAAGCATTTGATGAGCCCCTCAGTCTGTGCAGGCCTTGAGAGGACACCAGAATTACAGAGACAGGGCCTCTGCCTACAGAGAGGGGTGATTAGCATGGATGAGCTGGATAGCCATAGTATGCTGAGGGGAAGCATAAAATAATGTCCTAACTGGTTAACAAACATGGCGGAATTAACAACCGAATGGAGCCTGCCAAACCAGTGGGAGACCTTGACTGATGATATAGGAAGGAGTGGTCATAGCTAATTAATTCTTTTATTTACCCCATTGGGCAAATACTGGTCAAATGCATCACATGCCAAGCAATGCACTTAACAACGATCGGCAAAGATGGATCAGGCATGGCTCTCGTCCTTAAGAAACTCCTGATCTAAGAAGACAAACAAGTAAACGAACATCCATGCTGGGTAATAAAAGCAGCAGTAAGAATAAAAATGCTGTAGATACATTACATAAAAAAGAAATTAATTGGCTTTGGGGGTGTCTTAATTTTCAATTATTCAATTAACCAGTCAATCAACAAATATATCTGAAGCAGTAACCACACACCAGCTTTCTGATGGGCACAGGAGAAACAGGACGGACACAATTCCTGACCGCACGGAGGCTGAGTTCCAGTCTATGAAGTACCCAGAAGTGGCACATTCATAGAGATCTATCCATTGGCAGTGGCCTGGGTTTGAGGGAACTGGGAGGAGATGAGGAGTAGCTAATGGGTCCAGGTCTGGGGGAAGGGAGTGAGTAAAGTGCTCTAAAATTGATTGTGATGGTGATTGTACAACCTTGTGACTATATTAAAAACAAGTAAATTGTACACTTTAGATAGGCGAATGTATAGAATGTGAATTATTTCTCAATAAAGCTGAATTTTAAAAACAACATCATGATGATAAAGAGACACAATTACTAAACAAGTTACAAAAGCATGTGATAACTTCTAAGATGGAGAAGTCCAGGGTGCTATGGGTGCTACTTAGGGGCTCCAACAACACCCAGTGAGAGAAAAAGGTCTGGAAGATTTCCCAGAAGAGGTGACATTTAAACTGAAATTCACTTCTAGAAAAGGACTTAGTCAGGCAAAGTGAGAAGCTAAAACAGCTCTAGGCAGACAGAGGGGAGAAAACGCATGATATATTTGAAAACCTGTAGAAAGTTCCAGAAAGCTGGAGAAGAGTGGAGGAGTGGGGAGGACTGGGGAGGGGTGGGAAGGGGTGGGGTGGAGTGGGAACAGGAGGGGAGGAGGGAAAGGATGGGGAGGGTGGGGAGAGGTGAAAATGTAGGCACAGATCACTTCACAAAAGGATTTACAAACAACTCCCAGAAGATGCTGCTGCTTCATCTCAGAGAGAAAGGGAAACCATTCGATGGTTTTAAGAGGAGATGGACACAATCAGTTTACACTGCATTCATTCAGACAAGCAACACACATTTAATGAGTACCTTTGTTGTGTTGGGCCCTGTTCTAGGGTACGGAGTTATGAACAGAACAAACAAGGCCTCTTCCCTCAGGCAGTTTACATAACTATGAAAGACAGTGACCATAAACAAGCAAGCACATAAACTAACGGAACAACACTACCATTGGAAAGACTCCTCTGGCAGCCTGAGTGCGGAAAGAATGGATTGAAGGCGAGTGAGACTAGAACCAGGAAGAAAGCAGGAGGCTCAAGCCACGGCTCAGGTGAGATGAACGTGCGTGCTACAGATTCTACTGAAAGTCTCCACGAAATAACAGCCCTTCCCTCTACACACCCCATCCCAACCATCCTCCTGATTTAATAGAGTCTTCTTTCCACTATTCCACCTGAACATGCCAGGAACTCACTTCTCAGCCTTCTCTATCTAGAGTACGAACAGGAGACTTAGTCATGACCTGAGAATAAAGCTACAGAGAGATGTCTTTGGAAGGTTTTCTTTGTTCATAAAAAAAAATGTGACACACAGCAGGACATGTCCCTCTTCTTTGCTTGATGTAGCTGTGCCTGCAAGTGATGCCAAGAACTGTCACAGTCCTTTGGAGACCCGAAGCAGGTTACATCACTGACACATTAAGGGTAGTGGAATGGAAGGTTTAAAAGCACCTGAGTCTTCATGACATTTACAACTCATCAAATTAGCCTTGGAAGTGTCCTAACTCTTTCTTCTTACTATTTGAGATTTAAAAAGAAATAAAGGAAAGGCTTCTTATAGATTCAGCTGCTTTGGGGGTATTTTATTTATTCCAACCAAAACCAGCTACACGGAGTTGATGTGCAAGGCGAGCATGCTGTCAGTGGAAGTTTAAAGAAATAGGTAGGTGCAAAATATATTTAAAAGGAAGACATGGCAGGGTTTGGTGATTAGTGTCAGCAGAGAAACAATATCTCTAAAGTTTGTGACTTCAGTAGTTTGACCGGTGAACTGCCATTCTTTGT
This sequence comes from Saccopteryx bilineata, assembly GCF_036850765.1. Taxonomy (NCBI): domain Eukaryota; kingdom Metazoa; phylum Chordata; class Mammalia; order Chiroptera; family Emballonuridae; genus Saccopteryx; species Saccopteryx bilineata. Next base: position 271,605,496 of record NC_089493.1, read on the forward strand.
GTTAGGGAGCACCAGAAGAACAGATGTGGACAATGTGGAGGCTCCTTTGAGATGTCCAAGAGGAGCCTCAGAAGATAATTGACAGAAAAGCATGGAACAGTCTGGGAAACCAACCCAAACAAATCCACTGGACATTTCCCCATCTCATCAATCACACAATGACAACAGAACACAAGAACATGGCTCTTCTATTGAGCAAGAAACGAGGCCACCATCAGCTCCCCCCAAGTTCTCATGCTAGACACAGGAAGAGGGGGCATCAATCCAAGTCATCCTATTTGTTTAAGACATTGGCTTTGGTTACTTATAGCTAAATGTATCTTAAATTATCTAGAATTTGGTACTTGAAAGGCTAGCTGCAGGTAATATCCTAAAATGTGGAATTGTCAAAATGAAAAGTACACTGCTAGGTGGAGAACATTTAACTATTCTGGGCTAAAACATTCCTGATCCTTGTAATGTGGTGAACGCAAATCTAGGAGTTGAAACTATGTTGATATATCAGTCAAAACAGATTCAGCTCCTAGGTGAGTGTGTGTGTGTGCGCATGCATGTGTGTATATGTATATATGTATTTATGTGTGTATATATGTGTGTTTATGTGTGTAAATTTTATATATAATATATAGCATATTACATATAATTGTGTATATTGTATTATTATATATAATACACTATATTATATGAAATATATTTATATAGTATTACATAAGATAGTATTATAGCATATTATATTCAGGGGTCCCCAAACTTTTTACACAGGGAGCCAGTTCACTGTCCCTCAGACCATTGGAGGGCCGCCACATACAGTGCTCCTCTCACTGACCACCAATGAAAGAGATGCCCCTTCCAGAAGTACGGTGGGGAGCTGGATAAATGGCCTCAGGGGGCCGCATGTGGCCCGCGGGTCGTAGTTTGGGGACGCCTGGATAGATAGTATAACATTATAAGGTATTGTATATGTTACATATATGATAGTATATTATATATAGAATAATATATAGCTTATATTTAACATTACAGTGTTATATATATACAGTATAATATATGGTGGAATTAATATTATATATAATATAATATAATATATAATATACTATAACACTATATATAGTATTAAACTATGATATTATAGCGACATATATAATATATCAGTCAATATAGTCAATACAGATTCAGCTCCTAGATTTGTACCTACCAAATTACAAAGATTGTATAGTGTGTATATACATATAGTTGTGTATATTAGGGGAAATGGTAGGAAAATTCTGATTATTAGTATGTATTAGTTCCTTCTTAAAGTTTTCTGCCTTCATCTTGGAATCATAGTTAACTGAAAGTTACATAATTTATTGCCTTGAATTTTACAAACTTACTTCTGTGACTGAAACTAAATGTAGAAAAATAGTGACAAGGAGTACTGGTTCCAATAATGACAAAGTATCTTTTATCAAACTAACTATCCAACAGATAACAATAATAAATTCCAAAAAATAGAAAAGAAATATTTGAAGGCACAGGGTAGTGGCCAAAGTGGACAGAAACTAAGAGATTAGACATGGGAAAAAATCATAAGAAGATATCCATGTTTATATAACTTCTCTTCTGAGGTGATGCTGAGTCTGTATGAGTCATGAGGCAGCTATAACTGAAGGATAACCCAAACTCTAAAGGGCTTCGGGTGTCAGATACAAAGTTGGAAGCCGTCAGAAGAGTCGAAAATAAAAGGAGAATGTCTCAAAAATAGAAGGGGGCTCCAGAGAGTAAAGCCCCTCAAATCCATGGCTTACCTCTCAGAGGCTTACCTCTGAACTACTGAAGACTCTAAGAAGCCCAAAAGAACAAAATTGCTAAAAGGCTGAGAGAGCTGAGCAGACATTTTAGCTGCATCCTGCCAGGAAGTGGTGTGTGTGTGTGTGTCTGTGTCTGTATACATACATATGTATTTATGTGTGTATGTGTGTGTGTGTGTATATTTCTGTGTATATATATGTTATATGTAATGCATAATATACAGTTTTAGTGGGGGGAGACATTTTGGAATTCAAGTACTGTCTAATAGAAGATATTGGTAAAAATCTTGGCATTTTCTCTGAAACTGGACAATGGCTATTCTGTTGAAATAAAGACTAAATCCTAGTACTAAGGGATTCATCCTTAGACAAAGTACAAAACTGTAATAGAAACGCCATAAAAAAGCCCTGGCCGGATGGCTCAGCGGTAGAGCGTCGGCCTGGCGTGCAGGGGACCTAGGTTTGATTCCCGGCCAGGGCACATAGGAGAAGTGCCCATTTGCTTCTCCCCCCCCCTCCTTCCTCTCTGTCTCTCTCTTCCCCTCCTGCAGCCAAGGCTCCATTGGAGCAAAGATGGCCCGGGCGCTGGGGATGGCTCCTTGGCCTCTGCCCCAGGCGCTAGAGTGGCTCTGGTTGCTCACAGCAGAGCGATGCCCCAGAGGGGCAGAGCATCGCCCCCTGGTGGGCAGAGCGTCGCCCCTGGTGGGCGTGCCGGGTGGATCCCAGTTGGGCGCATGCAGGAGTCTGTCTGACTGTCTCTCCCCGTTTCCAGCTTCAGAAAAATACAAAGAAAAAAAAAAAAGAAATGCCATAAAAGAACTAAAAGCAAATCTCTATAAGTTTAAAGTGATTGACCAACAATTTATAATTGCCTGCTAAAATAAAAACATTATTCAAGGAAAAGAAAATTAGGCTACTATAAGGTATTATCCACAATGTACAATATACCAAAAAAATTGTATTAAAGATAGCAAAGAAAAAAAAATGATGTGCCACTGTCAAAAGAAAATGTAGTCAATAGAAAAAACCCTAAGATGACTGAGATATTAGAACAGGCAGGTAAGCACTTTAAAACAGCAATTATAAATAAGTTCATAGACTCAAAGGAAAATATGTCCTAATGAATGAACAGATGAGAAACCTCAGCAGAGAAACAAAAACTATTTAAATGAACAACATAAGAATTCTAGATCTGACCAGTACAATATCAGCAATAAAAATAATTCACTGCATAGGCTTAACAGAAGATTGGATATGGCAAAAAATTACTGAACTAAAGAGAGATAAACAGAAATCATCTATAAGCATAAAAAATCCAATTTTGAAGAACAAAAATAAGAAGATATAGAACCATATTGACAGAGAATCAATGACCTATGAGATATGAAAATATTTAACATGCATGTAATCAAAACCCAAAAGAGAAAACAAGAGTGAGAACAAAGAATAACTATTTGAATGTATAATGAATAAAAATTCCCCAAATTTCTTTTTAAAAAATCAACCTCCAGATCCAAGAGCAGACTATCCCAAGCAGGATTAATGCAAAAGAAAAACAAAAGAGAGAATGAAGGGAAGAATGGGTGGATGGATGGATGGATGGATGGAGGGAAGGGAGAGAAGGAGGGAGAAAAATAGGAAGGGAGGAAAGAGAATAGAAAAGAAAAAGAAAAAAAAAAAACTAAAGGAAGAAAATCTAGACACATCAAAGCCAGAGAAAAGGACACATTATTATGTGTAAAGGAACAAAGATAAAAACCACCATTGACACTTAAAAAGAAATAGAGGCCATAAGGAAAAGAAAAAACATCATTGAAGTTACAAGAGAAAGAAAAAGTATTTTTCAACCCAGAATGTTATATCCTGTGAAACCATCTTCAAAAATTAAGGCAAAATAAAGCTAGAAGAACTTGTTTCCTAAAGCTCAGAAGCACTACAACACCAGATGAAAACCCAATCTACAGGAGAGAATAAAGAGTACTGGAAATAGTAAATATTTGGGTAAATAAAAAAGACTACCTTTTCTTTCCCTCAAAAAAAAACCTGCTGACAAAAAAATTATAAATTTGAATATTAAGGAGTTTTTTTACACAAGTAGCAGCAAAGTATACTATAACATAAGCAAGCAGAACAGGGAGAAACACAAACACACACACACACACACATATCTACAGAGGTCTTCAAATAATGCCATTTCATTTCATGTTATTTCATTATAATGTTGATGAGAGGAAAAGCAATTCTCAGCAGGGCCAGTGTCTGTGTGGAGTTTGCATGATCTCCCATCAGGTCTGTGTTCATTTTCTCAGGGTGCTCAGGCTTCCTCCCACATCCCAAAGATGTGCACGTGAGGTTACCTGGAGTGTCTACATTGCCCCAGTATGAGGGAGAGTGTATGCGTGTGTGCACGCCGTAGAAGGGCATCCTGTCAAGGGTTGGTTTCCATCTGGTACCCTGAGCTCAGGTCACCCACGACCCTGTACCGAAATAAAAAATTGGAAAGTAATTATCTTACTTGTTTTTATTATTCTTTCTTAAATGTATATGCAGCTCGCATTTATATTTACAAGTGTTTTGGATCTTAATTTAGAAGTTTGGTGATGCTGTTGGAACTTAACTCTTTTAATACCAATTAGCCTATGATAAAATGGATTTGTTTATATGTCATTTCACTTAATGCCACAGTTTCCAAGAACCTATCAACAACATTAAAGCAATTTTTTTTCCCCGAAGTTAGAAGCAAGAAGGCAGACAGACTCCCCCACGCGCCCGACCAGGATCCACCCGGTATGCCCACCAGGGGGCGATGTTCTGTCCAATTGGGGCATTGCCCCATTGTGGCCAGAGCCATTCTAGCACCTGAGGCGGAGGCCATGGAGCCGTCCTCAGTGCCCGGGCCAACTTTGCTCCAATGGAGCCTTGGCTGTGGGAGGGGAAGAGAGAGACAGAGAGGAAGGAGAGGGGGAGGGGTGGAGAAGCATCTGGGCGCTTCTCCTGTGTGCCCTGACCAGGAATCAAACTCAGCACTTCCACAAGCCTGGCCAATGCTCTACCGCTGAGCCAACTGGCCAGGGCCCCTATCAACAACATTAAGTGAGGGTTTACTGTATAAGTAATATACTGTAAATATATATAGTGTTGCAAATTTCTAACATATTACATGAAATCATATTAAATCTAAGTAAACTGTGATAAAGGATGTATAATCTGTAGAGAAACCACACAAACATACACAAACAAAAGCAGTAAATCTAAATACGTAATGAAGTCATTAAAATTAAATACCAGAAAGAAAAACAACAACAACAACAACACACACACACACACACACACACACACGCCAGAAAGGAGAAACAGAGGGAAAAGAGAGTACATACGAATCAAATAGTAGAAAGCAAGTAACAAAAAGGTATAAATAAAACCAATTATACAATAATTACATTTATGTATGTGAACTACACATTCCAATTAAAAAGGCAGAGATTTTCTGACAAGATAAAATGCCAAGACTCACTGACATGGCGTCTATGAGATATGTACTTTAAATAAAAAATACAGAAGGGGCAAAGTAGGAGAAAGAAGAAAGCCGGTGTGGCTAAATTAATATCAGAAAGACATGATTTTAAGGCAAGGAGTATTAATAAAGATGGAAGGGACATTTCATACTGCTAAAAAGAATCAATGCATCAAGAAGTCACAACAATCCTAAGATAAATACCTAGGTACCTAATAACAGTTTCAAAATGCATGAAGCAAGAATAAACAGAATTAAAGGAAGAAATAGAAAAAATCCACAATCACTGTTGGAGATTTTAACATCCCTCTTTCAGGAACTGATAGGAAAGGAAGGAAGGAAGGGAGGGAGGGAAAAAGAGAGAGAGTAAAAACAAAGAAAGAGTACGCACAATGGCACACGAAAGAAAATCACCTCAACATCATTTGCCATCAGGGTAATACAAATTAAATTCACAATGGAGTATCAGTCAACACCCATTAGATTGGCTAAAATTAAAAAGACAATGTCCAAATGCTAATGAAGATGTGGAACAGCTGGCTCTCTCATACTAGTGGGTGAGGATACACAATAGCATAACCTTGCAGAAGTGTTGGACAGTTGCCTATAAAATTGTCTGTGTACCTGCATCTACCAAGCAAGTTAAGGAAAGCTACACAGTGTTTGCCTATGGGACGTAAGGACTGGACAGGAGGGAGGACCGATGGAGCTTTCTGGAGTGAGGGAAATATTTTAACATAAGAGATAGCAAACTATGACCATCAGCCAAATCCAGCCTCCCTCCTATTTTTTGAAATAAAATTTTATTGCAACACAACCACGCTCACTTGTTTACATATTGATCATAACTGCTTTTGCACCACAAAGGCAAAGCTTAGCAGGTGTGATTCAGAGCATGGCCCACAAACCCTAAAATATTTACTATCTGGTCTCTTACAGAATACAAGTTTGTTGATCTGTGTTCCAATATGTAACGTATTACATGGTGTCACACAGTTACACACCGGTGAGTATATCTACATGGAATTAAGGGTTGACTTGTATGCCCCCCAAAAGATATACTGAAGTCTTAACTCTCAGTACCTCAGAATGTGACCTTATTTAGAAATAGGGTCATTTCAGATGTAATTAGTTAAGGTGAGGTCATACTAGAGTAGCATGCACCCTTAAAATTTCTGATGTCATAAGAAGACGGAGACCCACAGGAAGAGGGTCATATAATGATGAGTGTAGAGAGAGAATTATGCAACTGCAAAAAATTCTAAAGAATGCTGGAAATCACTAGAAGGTTAAAAAAAGGCAAGAAAAGATTTGCCCTTACAGGGTTCAGAGAGGGCGTGGCCGGCTGATACCTTGATTTCAGACTTCCAGCCTCTGAACTGAGATAATAAATTTCTGTTGTATAAGCCCCCCCCGCTTGTGGTACCTGGTTACAGCAAGCAGCCTTCTGAGACGAGTACTCCTGATGACATGGGTACACATATTTACAAGGTTACCTGGGCATACATATCTACCAAAACTCATCAAACTGTGTGCTGAAGATGTATGCATTTCATTGTTTCTAAATTAGTAGTTTAAAAAAAAGTACAAGCAAGGAAGGAGGTCTCCAAGATGTGAGATTGGAGACCCTGTAGCAAAAAAAACCAAACAGATTAAACATGGTATCAACCCACCAAAACCTAATGTGTCAAACTTCTCCAAGGCAACTGCACATACAGTTTGATCTAAAAGGGATAGCAGAGCCCTGGCTGGGTAGTTCAGTTAGTTCAAGGGTCGTCCTGATACACCAAGCTTGCAGGATCTATTCCCAATTAGGGCACATACAGAAATCAACCAATGAATGCATAAATAAGTGGAACAGTAAATCAATGTTTCGCTCTCTCTCTCTCAAATCAATCAATTAATAAAAAATTTTTTAAATAAATTAAAAGGATGGCAGAAACCAAAAGGTTATAGAAATGGATAAGCATCATCAGATTTTTTCAATGACAGCTAAGTAAAATCTTTAGCTGTAGTACTCACTTTAAAATTGCCCAGAAATAAATAGAATTCCAGCAATGAAGACTGTCTCATCATAGAAGGTTGGATGCATTACATTAAATGCAGGTAAGAAGGAAGAGCACGTATCATACCAAGTAGCCACCATCATGGTCAATGATAAACTTTTAAACTGGCTGACCTAGCAGCCATTTCCAACCTCCTTCTCCTTTACCATCCTATACTTCAGAGTCTAAAAAGCTAAATAGTCACTCTTCTTGTTGCCTCACTTGCAGTTAGGGCTGGCCATGTCTTCCAGTTCTGACCAGTAAATGCACTAGGAGAAAGTTTCTATTCTCAAAGAGAGATTCAGGAGGTAAAGGTGTTTTGCCCTTGTCTTTTGCTTGATGTTTCAGATGCTTGTGTGGTGCATGGACCTCGACAGTCACCTTGAGAACATGAAGCACCAAACATGAAGACAAAAAGCCAGCAGCTACTTGTGACAGGGCAGAAAGCTGGGGAAAGCCTGATAACTTCAGGACATCACTGTGTTGCTGCATCTGCTATAACCTCCACTTTCTTATTAAGTAAACAATAGTTATCTTTGTGATTTAAACCATGGTCATCAACATTTCTGCTACTTGCGGTCAAATGCATTCCTAACTGTTACAATAATAGCTTTATCCATCCTACCTAGGAGTTCTAGCAAGCAGGAGAGAGAAAGGAGAATTAGAAGGGGTGGCAAATGAATTGTAAATATAACAAGTGTTCTTCAAGGGCTATGAATAGATCTAAGTCTATTTGTTGGCAACTTCTAGCATAAAAATATTAAAGGAAAAGTATAGCAGTTAATAAAAAAGAAGAAGGAAGAGAAGAAAAATAGGAATTGTTAACATTTACTGGTGGCTTACTAAATTCTAAGCAATTTATATGCATTGCGTTATCGATTCAGATGAGAACTCGTGTACCATGATGATGTCAAGAAACAGTGCCAGTAAGCATGTTAGAGCCAACCAAGTGTCTGGGGATGCTACCAAATTTGTGTAATAGAGAAAAGAGTGCCAGACTGAGAATCAGTAGATGAGCATTCTCGTTTTGACAATACTATGCATGTGCTCAGTGAATTCAGGAAATCACGTATTATCTCTGAGATGGTTTTTCTTCCTACAAAGGCAAATGTTGGAGAAAATTACACAAAGGGTCCACTTGAGATCTAACATTTTAATTTCCAGTCTATTTAGTCTAACTCAAGTAATTTGGCTAGATTTGTAAAAATTCATGAACTATTTATGAACCATTACGGTCATGTCAAAGGAGCTGCAGTAACCAATTATCATAAGCTCCAAATTCTTGGCACAAATGACCAGTGCAGTAGATAGAATACAGGATCCTGTCAATAAAGATAAATTCCTAGGCACTCTAAATATGCCAATACAGCAGCCATGAACTTCAGAAATGAATTATTGTCCAGGTAAGATGTGGGTTTGTTGTCATCTCTAGACAATCTATGTTCATGGTAAGAAACCATTTTAATTTGAAGTGGTGCTACAGTAGCAGTTGTTTTTGTTTTGTTTTGTTTGGACAGCAGAATTATTTCTCCCTTAAAGTCAGCACTAACATCAGTTGATATTTTCTCAATGCACACTTGTCTTCTGCACACACACACAAAAAGACAGGAAACAAAGAGTGACTTGAGTCATGAATTCGGAAGAGGGCCTGAGATGATATATTCACCTCGACAATCCACAAAGTCGATAATCTTCAGAGTGAAAATGCAAAAGTTATTATTGGTGAAGTAGACTGTGAATAAATTGAAGAAAAAAAGTTATTCAAGTTGTAGAAAATTACATGGATATGTATTTATGTTTAGCATCAGCAGTGAAATTACATTTTCGAGTGAATCTACAGCTCAGGGCTTTAAAATATAGATCTTTTTAAAATGCACCAACACAATTCCAAGGGTTACAATGAATGTTTTATTTATAATGTTTGCATGAATCTAGACATTGTGCCCATCTGTCTCTTCTCATATAGTTTCAAAATCAGATTTTGGATAATAACTAGTAGAGTAAAAGGGACAGTGTTCTGGCTACTTCCCAGGCTAGTTCAATCTATTATATTTTCCTTTGTTTTAAACTCGCCAATTCAATTTACTATAGTACCCTTCACTTGCCAGTTTCACAGGGGTATGTTTAGTTGATAAATTCCTCAGGGATGCAGACAGTGATATCTATGCCTTCTTTGTCACCCTCTCCTCTACATTTCCACATCCTTGATGTGGTGGGAGAGAAATAAATAATTATCACGTGAAGAACCAGAATTCTCATTACATTGCATTTCCTTCTTATGAAAAGGACCTGAAGGAGAAAAATGCTCCAAAACAAAATTTCTCATTCACTCTCTATAGTAGTTCCAACTTGCCCCTTGTTTAAACCCCCTCCTTCTAACTTATTCTTTTGCTGCCCTTCAGTTCTGCTCCCTTGTATATTTATAGCTTTAATGCCTCTGAAGGGAGTAAAAAAAGCATCCCATATTCTTTCAGCAATCATCGTTCAGTGTTCCTTCACAAAGAGGTCCACTCTAAACCAACTAGATGAGCAGCAGCAGCAACCACTTGCAAAACAACTTTAAAAGGATTTTTAAAAGTTCATGACCATTTTTCAGCAACTCAGTTGAAGTCTCAGAAATGTCGGGCTCGCTGTTATATCCAGTGGCATTGTCCCCATCATATCCCCAGGGAACAGAAAACATCAGGCACAAGGAAGAGTCCAGAGTCCAAGCTCCAAGATGGGGTCCGTGAGTAATTCTCATTTGTTATGTCTTTACCAAGCACTTAGAACAACTATTAAATCTATATATACCCAGCTTCTTTGATCTATTCAGGGAAAGAGAAGAGCTGTTTATTATATATATTTTATCATAGATTTTGGCGAACTGAATAATTGAGTTAAGAATAAATATATAACTTATAGGAACTTGTAGATAGAATGATGCACACAGAGCAGGGCCCCATGTGGTCAAGGTTAGGTTTCAACAGGTTTAAACTTGTCACCCCAAACCCCAAAAGACAAGCTCACTTCTGAAAAAATCTAACTTCAGAGTCGTTAACTAGAGCTATAAACCTCTAAACAATTGAAAGTCTCCTAAAATACATTCCTAAAATGTATGGTGAGTGATCTAGAGATGATTTGTAATAAATGGCTGGATGAATAAACCATTCATGGTAAAACCTTAAAGTAAACTAGGAATAGTGGGTAATTTCTCAAAAGAATAAAACCTATAGCTAATATTATAAGTGATAGTAGAAGACTTAAGGCTTCCTCCCTAAAATAAAGAACAAAGCAAAGATGCCCATTCTTACCACTCCTATTCACATTTGGATGATAGGTCTTAGTCACTTCAATAAAATAAACAAAAAATAAAATAAAGATTCAAAAAAAAGTCAAACTGTCCCTTTTTATAGACAATATGACCATTTATGTGTATATAAAATAAAGAGGGAATAAAAAGGAGAAATATTTGTGACCTTAAGATATACAAAGATTCACTAGATAGAACAGAAAGTGTGAACTATATAAGAAAATGATACATTTGACTTTATAAAAAGAATCTAAAAGCATTTGTTTTTAGAAGGCTATTGTTGAGAAAGTGGAAAGGTAAGCTAGAAACTGGAGGAAAATATTTGCAACATGTATAACAAAGAACCTATATCTAGAATATATAAAGAACTTATACCTAAATAAGAAAAAACAAACCTAATAAAAAATTTGACTAGGAATACAAATAGCCAATAAACACATGAAAAGAGTCATATCAGTAGTCATTAGAAAAATGGAAATAAAAAACAACAATTACATACCACTACAGCCCCAATGGAATGGCTAAAATTAAAGATTACCAATACCACTGTTGGTACAAATGTGGAGCAATGGGATCTCATAATCCGATGGTGAAATGTAAAATGGTACAAACACTTAGAAAAAAGTTTGGCAATTCTTTACAACATTAAATATCCATCTACCATACAACAACCAAATGTCTTAGCCATTTGGGCTGTTATAATAAAATACAATAGGCCAGGAAGCTTATAAACAATAGAAAATTATTTCTCACAGTTCCAAAAGTTACAGATCAAGGCACAAGCAGATGTGGTGGCTGGTCAGGGTTCATATTCCTGGTTCATAGATAGTCATCTTCTAGCTATGTCCTCACATAGCAGAAGGATCAAGAGACTGCTCCAACCTCATTTGTAAGAGCACTAATTCCTTTCGTGAGGGCTCCAGCCTCATGACCTAAGCATCTACCTCTCAAAGTCCTCATGTCATCATAATACTACATTGTAAATTAAGTTTCAACACAGGAATTTTGAGGAAATGCAAACATTGTCTGTGTCACCAACTATTCCATTTTTAGGTGTTTACCCTAGAAAACTGGAAACATGTCTACAGAAAGACTTGCAAAGAATAATTTACTTATAGAAGTCAAAACCTGTCCAAAAAAATAACAAAAGAAATCCATCAACAGGTGAATAAACAAATTGTGGAATATTCATACAGTAGAGTTCCTCTCAATAATAAAAAGCAATAAAGTGCTGATACATAACAGATGAACCTCAAAATAATTATGCTAAGAGAAAGAAGCCTGACACAAGAGTATATACTGTATGATTCCATTTAGATAAAATTCTAGAAAATGAAAACCAGTCTATAGTGAGAGAATGCAGATTAGCCTGGAGGGTGGGGGGACAGGGAAGAGAGAACATAGAGAAAGTGATAGAAGTTTTAGGGGGAGATGAAAATATTTGATGCCTTGATCATGGCTGTAGTTTCATAGGTGTATACATTGTCAAAACTCATCAAATTGCACAATTTAAATATGTGCAGTTTGTTCTATGTAAACTATATCTCAGTACAGTTTTTTTAGTAAGAGATAATAAGAATGAGAAAGCAAAGAGCATTTCATCTGAAAAATAACTGAAAATTCTTGGGCAGCATAATCACTGCCACAAAATAGATGTCTAACGAGCCCTTCAAATGCAGGAGTCTGGTTCTGCACAGTCTCATTGCAAAAACCAGGATACATTGGTGGAATCTGAAGATAGAAAATTTCATTCGCAAATAAAGAATAACTTCCTAAAGATAAAAATCACATGATAATATCAATAGGTGCAAAAAAAAAAAGCATTTGATAAAATCCAGCACCTATTTATGATCAAAACTCTCAGCAAAGTGGGAATACAGGAAACATACCTCAACATGATAAAGGTCATCTATGACAACCCACAGCCAACATCATACTCAATGGGCAAAAATTAAAAGCAATCCCCTTAAGATCAGGAACAAGGCAGGAGTGCCCCCTTTCATGCCTCTTATTCAACATAGTTCTGAAAGTCCTAGCTACAGCAATCAGACAAGAAGAAGAAATAAAAGGCATTCAAATTGGAAAAGAAGTAAAACTATCATTATTTGCTGATGACATGATACTGTACATAGAAAACCCTAAAGTCTCAGTCAAAAAACTACTGGACCTGATAAATGAATTCAGCAAGGTGGCAGGATATACAATTAATATTCAGAAATCAGTGGCATTTTTATACACCAACAATAAACTGTTTGAAAGAGAAATTAAGGAAACAATTCCCTTCACTATTGCAACACAAAAAAATAAAGTATCAAGAAGTAAATTTAACCAAAGAGATAAAGGACTTGTACTTGGAAAATTATAAAACATTGATAAAAGAAATCCAGGAAGATACAAACAAGTGGAAGCATATACCATGTTCATTGATAGGAAGAATAAGCATAATTAAATTTCTATATTACCCAAAGCAATCTATAAATTCAATGCAATTCCTATTAAAATACCAATGGCATACTTCAAAGATATAGAACACATATTCCAAAAATTTATATGGAACCAAAAAAGAACACAAATAGCCCCAGCAATCTTGAAAATGAAGAATAAAGTGGGAGGTATCTCACTTTCTGATATCAAGTTATACTACAAGGCCATTGTACTCAAAACAGCTTCGTACTGGCATAAGAACAGGCATATAGATGAATGGAACAGAACAGAAAACCCAGAAATAAACCCACAGTTCTATGGACAACTGATATTTGACAATGGAGGTGAGAGCATACAATGGAGTAAAGACAGCCTCTACAACAAATGGTGTTGGGAAAATTGAACAGGTACATGCAAAAAAATGAAACTAGACCACCAACTTACACCATTCACAAAAATAAACTCAAAATGAATAAAAGACTTAAATGTAAGTCTTGAAACCATAAATATCTTGGAAGAAAACAGGCAGTAAACTCTCCAATATCTCTTGGAGCAATATTTTAACTGATTTATCTCCACGGGCAAGTGAAATAAAGGACAGGATGAACAAACGGGACTATATCAAATTAAAAGCTTTTGCACAGCAAAAGACACCATGAACAAGGTAAAAAGACAAACCACACAATGGGAGAACATACTCGCCAATACATCTGAAAAGGGGTTAATAACCAAAATTTATAAAGAACTTCTAAAACTCAACACCAGGAAGGTAAACAATCCAATTTAAAAAAATGGGCAAAAGAAATGAATAGACACTTCTCCAAAGAGGACATACAAATGGCCAATAGGCATATGAAAAAATGTTCAACATCACTAATCATCAGAGAAAAGCAAATTAAAACCACAATGAGATACCACCTCACACCTGTCAAAATGGAGTTTATTAAAATTAACAAAACAACACACAATAAGTACTGGTGAGGGTGGGAAGAAAAGGGAACCCTCCTGCACTGCTGGTGGGAATGCCGACTGGTGCAGCCACTGTGGAAAACTGTATGGGGTTTCTTCAAAAAATTAAAAATGGAGCTGCTTTTTGACCCAGCTATCTCACTTTTAAGAATATTTCCTAGGATTACCAAATCACTTATTCAAAAGAAGATATGCACCCCCATGTTTACTGCAGCATTGTTTACAATAACCAAGATCTGGAAACAGCCCAGGTGTCCGTCAGTGGACAAGTGGATTAGAAAGCTGTGGTACATATATACTATGGAATACAACACGGCTGTAAAAAAGAAGGAAATCTTACTTTTTATGACAGCATGGATGCACCTAGAGATGATTATGCTAAGTGAAATAAGCCAGGCAGAGAAAGAAAAATATCTTATGATCTCACTTATATGTGGAATCTAATGAACAAAGTGAACTGAGGAATAAAATAGAGGCAGAGGTAGGGTCACAGAAACCGGAAGGACAGCAGTCAGAGGGAAGGGGGATGAGGGGATGGGATCAGAGAAGGTAAAGAGATTAGTGAAACTATATATATGTATACATAACACAGAGATATAGATAACAGGACAGCAAATCCTAGAGGAAAGGGGGGAGGGAGTTAGAGAGAGAGGGGCAAAGGGGGTATAAAAAGGGACACAGGGGTGGGGGGTGAGGGAATTATATTCAGTGGGACACTTGAATCCATGTAAACACAATAAATTAAAAATTAATTTAAAAAACAATTAAAAAAAAAGAATAACTTTCTAACCGAAAAAAATAATTCAAAGATAAAGTTGGCCACCATGCTGAAGGAGTTTGGGGTACTGGAGGTATTTTTGGAGCAGCAGGAAAGACCAGGACTTTGTGGAAACATTTTTTGAAAAGTAGAGATGAGCCCTGGCTGGGTAGTTCAGTTAATTATAGCATCATTCTGACACACCAAGGCTGCAGGTTCAATCCCCAGACAGGGCACATACAAGAAATCAACCAATGAATGAATAAATAAGTGAAACAACAAATTGACCTCTCTCCTTCTCTCTTTCTCTCTCTCTCTCTCTCACCTCCCCCCAACTTCTTTTCTCTCTCAAATCAATAAATAAAAAAATGTAAAGAAAAGTAGAGATGACCCTGAAGGCCTCTTCCAACAATTCTACAAGCCTAGAATTCTACAAGACCTGAATTTCCTTGTTGTTTATTGTTGGCATAGAAGGGCCCACAGTTATGTCACCTTGCATTACCAGATGATTTACCCAAAGAGAATTAAAATGTCAGGGTGGCATTCAGAAAGAATTTTCTGCCCTCTCTACTTGGCACCTAATCCTTTTCTTTCTTTTGGCCCAGGAACACTTTCACTGAAGATAGATGATTTTTGTTTTTGCTTCTTCCCAAAAGCTCATATTGTCATGAATAATTTGTCTGACATTAGCACAAAAAGTGGTGGCTAAGTGGAGACACCTATTATAACTAGTGGTGGCTGACTCTCAAAAATCATTGTCATGTGATGTCTAGCTCACACCTTCACCTCCTGCTGAAACAGTGTGTTGGAGACATGTGTGGGTATAAAATTAAGCATTATGATGAAACTAAAAGAACTCCATTCATTCATTCCTTCATTCATTCATGCATGCACATGTGAGAACTCGGATGTGCCAGGATACTCTCCTTGCTGTAGCTGTGTGGGTTTTTCTTGTTATTTCCAGTGATTCACCTGACTTAGGAGGAAGGATACACATAGGAGGAGATCTATTTTTTTTTTTTTTCATTTTTCTGAAGCTGGAAACGGGGAGAGACAGTCAGACAGACTCCCGCATGCGCCCGACCGGGATCCACCTGGCACGCCCACCATGGGGCGACGCTCTTCCCACCAGGGGGCGATGCTCTGCCCATCCTGGGCGTCGCCATGTTGCGACCAGAGCCACTCTAGCGCCTGAGGCAGAGGCCACAGAGCCATCCCCAGCGCCCGGGCCATCTTTGCTCCAATGGAGCCTTGGCTGCGGGAGGGGAAGAGAGAGACAGAGAGGAAAGTGCGGCGGAGGGGTGGAGAAGCAAATGGACGCTTCTCCTGTGTGCCCTGGCCGGGAATCGAACCCGGGTCCTCCGCACGCTAGGCCGACGCTCTACCGCTGAGCCAACCGGCCAGGGCGAGGAGATCTATTAAAAATATGAATTCCCAGGCTGCCACCTGAAACTTTCACACAGGCCTGAAAAGGGGCTCCATGTTAGACTGATAAATAGCTCAGGGTTTCTGTTGTCAATTTCTGATCTTGCCCGAGAGCTTTGAGGTTTATATCCTCTAAATCAAACTCCAAATTAAAATGGGTCATTTTTTTGGAAATTCCCCAGTACTCCAGCCACCAAGGTGGCTCTTTCTTGTCCTGCTCTAGCTTTCTCCTTTGTGGACAGGTGTGGTCATATTAGCACCTTCACCAGGTGCTGAGCAAGGACGAAAAAATGAATTCACTCCAATCCAACCATTTGTTTTCCAGCCAACTGCTCTTACTCAGAAGAAGGAAGACAGCAACTCATTTGGTCAATAGCTTGATCTGAGGCTTTTTAATTTCATTGATCTCATGGGCCTGGCCCTAATTTGAAAGGAGAATAGGGAAGAGTGTTTGCATTTAACTCTTCCAAATAACATCCGCAAAGTGCAATGGAAAATTCCATAAGCTATTCCGAGGGAGAATGATGTCCAACACGTATGGGGCAAAAAAATAAAAAATAAAAAAAATAAAAAAAAGTGAACCCTTGAAGAAACAAAGTTAGGGTCAGGCTCTGGAGGAAAGACCCCCTCCCAGCAAAATCAGATCAGGGACGTCAGCAATGAGAACTAGTTCAGCTCTATACTAAAGAGAAACTCTGATAAAGAAAAGGCAATGGGAAATATAACCACTATAAAAGGCTGTGCTTAATTTTTGTGCAAGAAATCAGGTTAATTAATGCCCAACACATAATCACTGTGATTAGTAATTTGAAAATGGATTCTTTGACATATTCCCATTTTGCTTTTCCCATGGTTCATGTTTTTGAAGCATATTATACATGTCTATGTCAATTAGGGAATGCAGAGCTCGTTTTGTCAAATTTAGAGTGCGTCGAATGATAAACAGTAAAGTCTGAAATGCTTTCCTCTTGTATTTTACATTAAAATGTTTATATTTGTAGCCCTATCCTGGGTAGCTCAGTTGGTTAGTGTGTCATCCCGATACACCAATGTTGCAGGTTCGATGTTCAGTCAGGGCACATACAAGCATCAACCATGAATACATCAATAAGTGGAACAATAAACCAGTTTCTCTCTCTCTCTCTCTCATTCCCCTTTCACTGTTTTTTTCTAAAATCAAAAAACATTTAAAAAATTTTATATTTGTTTGATAAAATCTGAAGTCCATGCTTTAATTTTTTTTTAATCTTTAGGCATCACGAACGACTCCAAAACAATATATTCCTTTGCAACAAACAAGATGCTAAGTGAAAACTGGTGATTTTTTACACTAAAATTAACAGAGTAAAATTTACATATTTTCTCAAGTGCAAGTAAGTTCTAAAGTCGAACTCAGACTTTAATTGGACTATTAAGGTGAAATGCTGATCTTAATTAAAGACTCTTTAAAATAAACTCCTCATGACTTTCAAGGGCATTCAATAAAAAAAAGAAAGTAATAGAAAACCATTCTATTTATATGTCTAATCAGGACAGCTCTGAAGACTAAATAAATTTCATGAGTAATTAATATCATTTGTATGAAGACTAATATGCCTAAGATTAAAAGTTCTTTTTTTGCCCTGGCCGGTTGGCTCAGCGGTAGAGCGTCGGCCTAGCGTGCGGGGGACCCGGGTTCGATTCCCGGCCAGGGCACATAGGAGAAGCGCCCATTTGCTTCTCCACCCCTCCGCCGCGCTTTCCTCTCTGTCTCTCTCTCCCCTCCCGCAGCCAAGGCTCCATTGGAGCAAAGATGGCCCGGGCGCTGGGCATGGCTCTGTGGCCTCTGCCTCAGGCGCTAGAGTGGCTCTGGTCGCAATATGGCGACGCCCAGGATGGGCAGAGCATCGCCCCCTGGTGGGCAGAGCGTCGCCCCCTGGTGGGCAGAGCGTTGCCCCTGGTGGGTGTGCCGGGTGGATCCGGGTCGGGCGCATGCGGGAGTCTGTCTGACTGTCTCTCCCTGTTTCCAGCTTCAGAAAAAAGAAAAAAAAAAAAAAAGTTCTTTTTTTAAAGTACATACAATTTTCCTTAATATCCCTACTCTGACTCAGAGTAATGACTGGCCCTGCTGACCCAAAAAACAAGCAGCTTAAAGAAAGTACTATTAATACTCTAATCAGACCCTGGTGTCCATCAGCCAAAACAGAAAGTCTTGTCCCTTTATATATTTGTGGATAATTTAACTTAACACTAGGAAAATTAAAACTGAAGTAGAAAAGAAATATATTTATATATGTGTGTGCATACATATGTACAGTTACATATGCACATAAAGTATTGCCCTGAGTTTTGAAAACTATTCTAGAAAATTACTGAACCCAAGGAGAGAGTCATGGGAACCCTAATTGAAAGCCAGTTAGTCGGCAGTACTGGGGGCAACCTGGGACTTGCTACTGGCATCTGAACTGGGGGCAGTCTTGTGGGCCTGAGCCCTTAGCTTGTGGCAATGTAATGCTATGTGTAGGTAGATAGCGTCAGAAATGAACTGAAATGTAGGACTCCCAGGTGGTGTCAGAAAACTGGTTGATGTGGGAATAAACCCACACACCTGGTGTCAAAGCGTTGTCAGTGTGGTAGCAGTGTGAGAGCGGAGGAAACAGTTTTTCCTAGACACCCATATTCTGGAAGCCCTTGCGATTTCGGTTAGCTTTTTCCTCTGTCCTTCAGACTTCCTGCAAATGGAAGTTGGCTCTAGAGGCTTGATTGATTGCATACTGTATTTTTTAGGGACTGTAACTTGGTATTTGGTGCTGTGAGCTTTGTATTGCTTCATATCAGGACCCCACAATATCTGGATTTCCTAATTATAGAGATAATCAACAGGGTCAGGTGGTGAAGGCCAGAAATTTCCATTGTAAAATTTCCCATTACCAGTTTAATGGTTTCTTCCATGGATAATGTTTGCTTGATGTGTGTGTGTGTGTGTGTGCCCGGCCCATGCATGCGTGTGTGTATAAATGTATAAATGTAAAAATATATAAAAATACATATGTATATATTTACATATATAAGTAGAAACAAATGAAAAAATATATATGCATAAATATCAGTATTTATATATTTTTTCCAATGTGTTTCTACCAATTGCACTTATTCTTTTTAATACTTAAATTACCCCATTTTGGGGAGCAGAGCCCCTTTTTGTGACTCCTAGTCATTAGAATGACCCATCAGTCTTTGGACTTAGCACGCTGCCTAGCTCATAGTAAGGAGTTCTATGACTTCTACCTATGATTATATGAAAGCTAAACTTATTCCCACATTAAAATGATCAGTGAGAACACACGTATTCAGCTTATCCAATATAGCAATATCATGAGAATTTATTAGACCCCCACCCCGTGCCAGGCACCGTGTATGGTGGCTGGATTGCTGGGATGGGTAAGGCGCAGCACACTCCCTGTTCCTAAGAGCCTCGTGGGTTGGAGCTGCTGTCTGTGAACATAGCAACTCACACTTCAGGATCAAGTGGGAAATTTGTCGTAAACCAGTCACTACATGCCATAGATAATGCAGAAATGTCTGCAAATGACTTGCGTTTAAAACAATAGATGAGAACAGGTTCAATATTCTCTCTACAGTGCTGCCCGTCTCCATTCATCCCACCACACAGAGGACCAGGGAGTAGATGGCAGTGCGTCCCATACACATACATCACTGATGAACTGTGTCATGGTCTAAAAAGGCACCGGTGTAGATAGAAATGTGTCATCAGATAAATATAATACAATTTGATATGTTCTCACAATGCTATAAAAATATCAATGAGCACCTGATTTAAAAATCTCTGTGAGAAGGTAAATACAAGTTGGGCTTTTGAAGAACACCTGAAAGCCAGTGTTGATGAAAAGAAAGAAAAGGCATTCAAGGCAGGGAGATCCACTTCTGCAAAGGCACAGAGATGTGACCATTGTATGGACAACAGCTCTAGGTTTTGTGTGGCCTAGGAGATAGCATGTGTTTGCAAAGTAACAGGGAAAGGGTGGGTCAGCCCTGTGGGAACCATCAAGGTCGTTCATTAAAGCAAGATCTATGTTTTAAAGGGTCAGCTCAAGAGAGGCAGGAAGAGGAGGAAGGAAGATGAATAAAAAGACAGAAAGCAGCCCGAGTCAGGTGGCTAAGTAGATAAAGTGTCATCCTGGCACACCGAGGTCATGGGTTCGATCCCCCATCAGAGCACATAAGAGAAGCAATCAATGGGTGTGCAACTAAATAGAACTAAGTGGAAGAACTAGTTGATGCTTTTTTCTGTGTGTGTCTCATGCTCACCCCCCCCTTCCTCACTCTCTCAAATCAATGAAAATTTTATTTTAAAAAATGAACAGAAAGTAAAGAAAAAATATGTAAGAAGCCTACTATGGTCCAGATAAAAAAATTTTGAGGCCTAGAAGTATCTCCAAATTTGCAGATAGGAAAAAGGAAGGAGAAATTGAATCAAGAAGCTTTTCAAAGGTAAAACTTCCAGGATTGGTGACGGAGGAAAATTTGAGAAGTTGTGGAGAAGGTGAGGATAGGATGACTCCGAGGCCACAGATCGTAAACAGGAAGCAGTTGATGTGTGATTCTGTCTACTAACCAGCCAATTCAGACTGAAAATTGGTTAAGAAATAATATTGAGTACATTTGCAAATAGGCAAGTCACAAAAAACACCTCAAAGAAATAAACTCATCAAGATTACCATTTGAAAATACATGCATGGCAACTAACAGATACAGTTGCTCCATTTTTAAATTTTAATGTTCCATTCATAGTAAATTATGAATGCCCCGTATGCCAGGATTCCATTCTTAGAGTTAAGGAAGATTCTCAAATTTGAGGTAGAGGTTGCCTAGCAACCAGTCCCCTTGAGCAAAGAAAAACTGACATTTTTTTCCCTCCAGTGCCATCTTTCACAAATCTACAACTGGAGGAGGGGAAATGATCATTACAAGCTGACCTTATTTAAAAACAACAACAACAAAACAAACAAACAAAAAACTGATCTTATGGTACCTTATGATTTGGGTTCACTTAAAGAAAACTGAATTTGCTCAACCAGCAGGAGGCACCCCACCCTCTCCAAGAATCTTTCTAAAACACGAATAGATGTATTCCAGCACATGATCGTCCTTCCTCACTGGTTTAACACCTGAAGCACAGCCTTCCATAGCAGTTACCTTTCCAGGCATCATCCTCAGAGAGACATATCTGGGGCTGTATTCTTACATGCCTTGTACTCGCTAAAGACACAGGCCCTGGACTCTGGCCTTGAATGCTGACGCGGACCTTTACTATCTATATGGCCTTGAGCAATTTGTTAGTGGCTCTGTGCTGCAGCTTCCTCATCTGTAAAATGGAGAGTGACAGTCCCCTCCTTCATAGTGTTGTGACAATTAAATATTAATATATTTAAAGTGCCTGACACAGTGCTGAGCCATAGTAAGTACTCAATAACCCTTGGCTATGATTAGTATTCCTTATTCCATGTGACCTCCGACAATTCTGGAGAGAAAAACACATGGCATTTGTTACACAAATAATGGGAGATTTTCTGGTTCTTTCCCTGCTGCTTCCTACTCTTCCGTTTCATTTTGTAATCAAATATTCCAGTGCACGTCAGAGCTGCCCAAGGAACCTCTGGAATCATCTGAGATTTCTGCAGCAGGATAGTCAGGAGAAACTATCCCTATCCAAGGCATCTTTTATTTATTTATTTATTTAGAGATAGAATAGGAGAGAGAAAAACACAGAGATGTTTTACTTATTTACACATTCATTGGTTGGTTCTTAAATGTCTTCTGACCAGGGACTGAACCTGCAACTTTGGCTTATCAGGATGATATTGTAACCAATCGAGCTACCTGGCCAGGGCATAGCCTATGGACAATAACCCTTTCTTTCGGTCTGCCAGCTCTGCCAGAGTTCCAGCATAGAGAGTTCCCTCTTTGGTAAAATGTACATCAACTCATAACAAGAAAGAACATTATTGCTGGAAATGCTAAAGACTGCCTTAAGAAAAAGGAACTGAAAGAAGAAAGATGAGCCTAAGACAAAGGGGTCAGTGGAGGAAAGTCAGAGACTTTTCCGATTGTTCAGAAACCTTTCCAGGAAAGGCCCCACGGTGAGCAGAGAAAGGCCCAGAATCCATCCCTTCAAGGTCAGCAATCAGGTTACGTTAGGCAGAAAAGTGACCCTCCAAAGATGTCCACATCCTATGACTATGCATCTTACGTGGCAAAAGGGACTATGTAGATGTAATAAAGGATTCTGAGATGGCGGATCGTCCTTATCTGGGAAGGTCTAATGTACTCACAAGAGTCCTTACTAAGAGGAAGGCAGGAGGCTCAGAGGCAGAGATGTGACGATGGGAAGCAGAGATGCAGGGCCATGAACAGAGGACACAGGCTCCCCTAGATGCTGAACAAGACAAGGAACAGATGCCCCAGTAGAGCCTGCAGAAGGAACACAGTCTGCTGACCCATTGCAGACTTCTGGCTTTCGAAACTAGAAGATAAACTGGTGTTGTTTTAAACCACCAAATTGTGATCATTGTTACAGCAACAATAGGAAACAAAGACACAAGTGAAAAACAGGAGGGACTATGAGCAAAGTCACAAACAGTCCCTGAATTTGCAAGAAAACAGCACGAGTGGAAGGTTTAAGCACACAAATGAACAAAGCAGAGGCTGAAAGTGATGCAGGGTGTATGGGGGGAAGGTGTTCAGAAGATGAAAGTGGAAGCAATTTGAGCCTGATGGAATTTGGCAAAAGAATATGCATACTCTAGCCAATTATGAATAGCAGAGAAGGAACAATGATGATGATGATGACAATGATGATGATGATGACAATGACGGCAACGACGACAATGATGATGATGATGATCGTGTTCTGAGGGGTAAATTAGAAATGGATGAAAGGGATTCCTGGGTATCTTGTCTAACATGCTTTTGCAGGTTCTCTCAGCCTTTCATCATCAACTCTGAGCTGTTATACAATCTGTAAGCTACAGAAAACTAATAATAATGCCCGTGATTCTCATCCATAGACAAGCAGACTCATAGTGTCCAGAAGAACGCGATAGTGACCTAGTGGACGCATCCAGTTTACATCTGTTTGCAGATTCACTTCAGCAGTCCTTACTTTCCTATATAGGTGTGGTTCTAGGACTTTTCCTTTGGAACAAATTGTATCATCTTACTGGCTTCCTCAGTTGATGACAAAATCTTTGTCGCATGTTCATTTTGTCTCTGTACAAGAGCAATGATTTCACATTTTCATAGAACCATACCATGGCCAATAAAGCCCAAAGGCTGGTGTGTCTGTCCCTGTTCCACCTCCCCAGGAGCTGCCTTTGTAAGACAAACAGTAGTGTCTCTGGACCACAAGGGCCTTAAACCATGGTACTTGCCAAAGGATGAGGTTGATACTGGGCTCTCCCCAAGCAGGGGATTTTTCTTTTTAAATTTTTACTGTTGATTTGAGAGAAAGAGAGAGAGAGAGAGAGAGAAACTTGTTGTTCCACTTATTTATGCATTAATTGGTTTATTCTTCTATGTGCCCTGACCGGGGATTGAACCTGCAACCTTGGCTTACCAGGCCAATGCTCTAACCAACTGAGCTACCCAGCTGCAGCCCAGGCAGGGGGACTGTGTACAGCAAGATAACTCTGCTTTCTAAACTCTAACTGACCAAAGGCTTGTCATGGGAGCTGGGTGGGTAAGCAGTGAGGGCCCGCAGTTGGAAGCATCATTCTGCAAGTTCCTTCATCTTCACCCCCCACCACACACGATGTTCCCCCATCCTGGTTCTGAAGGAGCAACTAAGTATTCTTCCCACCAAGACTCTCCCTGCCTTCAGGACTGGGGGTTCTGCTGTGAGAAAAAAATAGAAAAAGAAAGAAATTAGAGTGAAGAAATGAGTGGTCCTTAGATGCTGTGATATATGATCACTGCTAAAAGTAAGCAAGTTTTAACCTCTAAAAATGTTCAGGTTAAAAGCATAAATTAGCTTCAGAAATGATACGACCATAGACATGGGTGAGAATCATCATGGATTATCATTACAGGAAATTAACATGTTAGTGTCCCCTCCTCAGAGTTGATGTCAGGGAGCCAAGGAGTATGCTATTTCTATGCTGGTCCAATTCCACATAATAATCTTCACATTATGAGGATCACAGGTATTTTTGCTTTACTCCTAGCTTTATGGAAAATGATTTTGTTTCTCTATCAGCTAAATATTTGTTCCCCGGCTTCAAATAGGATTTTATTATATTAGACTTACAAAGCTTTATTTGGGAATAACTACTGGACTTTATTAAATCATTTCAATACATATTGAGATTATTTTTCTTTTCTTTCTTAACCTCGTAATAAGATGTACTATGTTAATGAATTACTTCATACTGCATTATTCCTGCATTCCCACAACAAACTTCCCCATCTTGGGGTGTGATACTCTGAATGCATAAAGTCAGATTGTGTCCATTAGTAAATTCTTTTTGCACTTCTGTGCTTATATCAACATTTTCTAAGCCGTTCAGCAAGATGTGATTAAATGGGCACTTATTTTTAAAAAGGGCTTATTCTCCAGCTTGAGAAATGGAGGTCTAAAACGATGTTAGCAGGTCTCCACTGCATGAGCACGCAGGGGCTTTAACAGGCTAGCACGCACTGAGAATCTCAAAGAGACGGGGAGAGTGAGCGGCATTTCCCAGACTTATTTAACTATGGATCATTTTTCCAGCACGTCTATTTACATTTCCCAGAACAGTGCTCTGCAGAACACCAGTTTCAAAATGCTGGTTAATTAAAGAGTCAGACTTGATTAGTTAGTTAGTTAGTTAGTTAGTTAGTTTCTGAGATACTTTTATTGGGGTTGGATTCAGGATCATGTTTTCCTAATAGAATAGATTCAGTAAATTTGTCCATGTTTCCAATGGGCTTTTTAAAATATAGGAGCCATCTATACCTTGAAAACTTGACAGAATTCACTGTGATTCTATCAGATGTCTCATGGGACAGGGCAGAATTTTGATAAATATTACAAACTTTAACTCAGCCCTTACTTACCCTGTCCTTGTCACGTATCCTATTTTCATAAATGTATGGTAATTTTTATTTTCAGTTAAAAAAATAATGTGTTCCTGCCTAACCTGTGGTGGCACAGTGGATAAAGTGTCAACCTGGAACGCTGAGGTCACCAGTTCAAAACTCCACACTTGCTGGGTCAGGCCAAATTTGAGAAGCAACTAACCTGAGTTGATGCTTCCTGCTCCTCCCCACCCTTCCTTTCTCTTTCTCTAAAATAAAAATCAATAAATAAAATCTTATAAAAAATAATGTGTCCCTTTATTTAAAGATTAAAATCTGATTCATATTCAATTGAATGTGAATGTTCTCATGTTTAAATATGCTTCACAGCTATTGTCATTTTCACGTTCTCCCTTCTTATTTTGTTTTATCTTTTGCATTCATTCATTGAAAAAAGAATTTGAAGTGACTATTGTAGAGCAGAAGGCAGGCATGAAAAATGATTAAGTTATTGCTTTTGGGAAATTCATGGTTTAGATTGAGAGACAGATACATAAACAAATAATTATAATTGCTCATTATAAGGGATATGATAAAGGCACGCAAGCAGACTGTGAAGACAACAATAACAAAGCCTGGAGAAACTGGTGCTGTCTTCTAAGACTCTGGGTGCTAAAAATTCAATAGAGAACCACATAGCAATTTAGGAGGAAGTTACAGATCAGCCAAAGAAGACAAGAATGGTGTAGGAATAAAGTAAAGGTGGAGTGTAGAGAACAGAGGCAGAGGTTGGTAGGTGAGGCTGGTAAGCATGTTTCAGCTTGTGTTCATTTCCTGTTGCTGCTGTAACAACAAATTACCACCAACTCAGTGGCTTACAATACCACCAATTTATTGTCTGTACACTTCTGACAGTCAGAAGTCTGAAATGGGTTTCACTGGGTTGAAATCAAGGTGTCAACAGGGCTGTATGCTCTCCAGAGGTTCTAGGGAAGAATGCTTCCCTGCCTTTCCTTGCTTAGAGGCCACCTGCATTCCTTGGCTTGTGGCCTCTTCCTCCACCTTTAACGCCAGGAGGGTAGCATCATCTTTCCTGTCTGACCTCTGACCCACTGCTTCAGTCATCACATCTTCTCTCACTCTAACCCTCCCACTTCCCTCTTATAAGGAGCCTTGTGATTGCATGTAAGGTAACATATTCACAGTAACATATTCACAGCTCTTGGGGATTAGGTTGTGAAAATCTGTGGGGGATGAGGGCATTATTCTGTCTACCACAAGGCCCTTGTATGCCCTGCCTAGAGTCTGGGTTTCATACTGTAGACAGTCAGGGACTATGGCAGATTTTTTTTTTAATTTAGAAATTAAATTTAATGGGATAACACTGGTCCACAAGAACACATAGGTTTCAGGTAAACATCTCTATAGAATTTGAACTGTCAATTGCATTGTGTGCTCATCACTCAAATTCAAATCTTTCTCTGTCACTGTATATTTGTCCCTCTTTACTCCCCTCCCCACCTCTCCTTCACTTTTGTCTCCCTTCTAAGTACTAACCAGGCCCGACCCTGCTTAGCTTCTGAGATCAGACGAGATTGGGCACATTCAGGGTGGTATGGCTGTAGACTCCTTCACTTTTGTCTATGTTTATGAGTCTCAGTTTTATATTTCACCTATGTGTGAAGTCATACAGTTCTTAGCTTTTTCTGATTTATTTATTTCACTTAGCATAATATTCTCAAGGTCCATCCTTGTTATAAATGGCAATATATCATCATTTCTTATGGCAGAGATTTTTAAGTAGGAAAGTGGTACGATCAGATCATGATAAACAACTTTGTCAGCAATATGGAAGACAGTCTGGAGCAGGGGAAGACTGGAGGTATCAAGACCTGTTAAGACATAATATACTAAAGGCAGCCCTGGCCGATTGGCTCAGTGGTAGAGCGTCGGCCTGGCGTGCGGAAGTCCTGGGTTCGATTCCCGGTGGGGGCACACAGGAGAAGCGCCCATCTGCTTCTCCACCCTTCCTCCCTCTCCTTCCTCTCTGTCTCCCCCCCCCCTTCCCTCACAGCCAAGGCTCCATTGGAGCAAAGATGGCCGGGGCGCTGGGGATGGCTCCATGGCCTCTGCCTCAGGCACTAGAATGGCTCTGGTCGCAACCAAGCAACGACCAGATGGGCAGAGCATTGCCCCCTGGTGGGCATGCCGGGTGGATCCTGGTCGGGTGCATGCGGGAGTCTGTCTGACTGCCTCCCCGTTTCCAGCTTCAGAAAAATACAAAAAAATAATAATAATATACTAAAGGCAAAACAGTAATAGTGGGGATAGTAGGCAGCGTCTAATTCAGGGGTCCCCAAACTTTTTACACAGGAGGCCAGTTCACTGGCCCTCAGACCATTGGAGGGCCAGACTATAAAAAAAAAAAACTATGAACAAATCCCTATGCACACTGCACATATCTTATTTTAAAGTAAAAAAAAACAAAACAGGAACAAATACAATATTTAAAATAAAGAACAAGTAAATTTAAATCAACAAACTGACCAATATTTCAATGGAAACTATGGGCCTGCTTTTGGCTAATGAGACGGTCAATGTCCGGTTCCATATTTGTCACTGCTAGCCATAACAAGTGATATGACCCACTTCAGGAGCCATGACACGTGCGTTCCACGTCACCGGAGGTAGTACTGTGAGTGACGCCACACTTTGCAGCACCGCCACATCCTGTGCTTCTCTCGCTGACCACCAATGAAAGAGGTGCCCCTTCCGGAAGTGCGGCGGGCCGGATAAATGGCCTCAGGGGGCTGCATGTGGCCCTTGGGCCATAGTTTGGGGACCCCTGATCTAATTACTGAAGAAAGAAGAACTCGACAGGACTCAATGAATGATTGGATGAAGAAGGCAAGGCATTAAACAAAATCAAAACCCTCCCCAGTGGAGCAGGTCTGGGAAAAAAGGGGTGCTCCTAACTGGTCTTGTACCTTCTGTTCCTACTCCCTATTCCTTCCTCCACTATTTTCCCTCACTCTTCTGTGGTCCCACACGGTTTAGGTTAAAGCCAGCTCCTCAGTCTAACATACAAGGCACTTCATGGTCTGGCCCCAATCCATGTCTCCAGCTATATTTTTTGCCACTCAGCCCATTCCCACCCACAACTTTAACCACGTCTCGTCACTTCATAGTTCCTATTATTCAATGTGGCACATTGTTAGGTACCTTCAATGCATCAGCTCAAACTGCCACTTCTGCCTGGACCATCTGTCCCAACTGTGACTGCGTACACATTTTCATCTTGTGAACCTTTGTTCCTCTGTGCCATCCTCCATGGCCCTCCCAGATAGAATGGCCACTGCCCTCTCCCTATCAGTGACCTAGGTATGGGCTTCCATTACTTAAACACAGGCACATGCTTAGATCCAGAATTCTCTTGCTGCTGGAAAAATAATAGTCTGAAATCAAGAACCTTTTTCATCACCCCATTCCTGGTAGCTAACATAGCACCTAATATTTTATAGCCTCTAAATAAATGTTTGGTGAATGAAAATATTCATCAGTGAAGAAATATGAACAATAAACTAAGGTCATTATATATTATATCATATTTAGTCTATCATATGGTATATTCATGCAATGAAGTATTATTTGACTATAAATATGAATGAAGTATCAATACATGCTACACCATGGATGAATCTCAAAGACATTAGGCTAAGTGAAAGATGCTAGTCACAAAGGACCACATATAGTATAATGCCATCCCTATGAAATGCCTATAACAGGCAAATCTACAGAGACAGAAAGTAGGTGAGTTGCTTAGGACTTGAGGTCAGGGACTTGAGTGCCCACGAGGAGGGAGAAGCAGGGGTAAAGGCTCAGGGGTACAGGGTTTCTTTATGGGTTAATACAAATGTTCTAAAAGCAATCACGCTGATGAACGTGCAACTACGTGAATATATTGATACTAAAAGTCACTGAACTGAACACTTTAACTGGGTGAGTTGTATGGTACGTGAATTATCTCTCAATAAATGTCACCAAAAATATGTCCTATTTAGAACCAACTATGATTCACTAATGATATAAAGGGAAGGATCAGAGAGACACTGGGAGATAGACCAAACTAATGGTGGATTTCCATCCAGGCAAGAAGTGAGGAGTAGGGATGTGGGTAAAATTCAACCCATATTAATCTCTTCCCACGTGGTATTCACTATGCCAGGCACACTGCCTGCATGGTCTCCTTTAGTTTCCACGAGTTAGATACTTTTATTTTTATTTGGAGATGAGAAACTAGGGTTCAGAGAGTTTCAGTCATTTGCTGTGTGTCAATGGCACACAGTCAGCAGGGGCTCAAACCCAGGGGAACCCAAGCAGAATAGTGCCAGAATCCACACTGTTGACCACTTTGCTTTGTTTATAGACTTGGTGGATACATTGGAGTTTTTCCTTTTCATTTTCTACAAGAAAAGATCATCTTTTCAAATTCTTCAGTTGAATAAATTATAATTATGTCCTTTAACAATGAAAGGACTTAAATCTATGAAATTACTTCTGTGTAATTTTTTAGTTAACTTCAGCCATAAGTCATTCAGACTGACATTTTTTTTTTTCTAAATAATTGCTCTATTTGATTGCCTTCTGTTAGTTTTTTCATTCTCAAATGGTAGCATTGTTTCTTTAGCACTACATTATGGCCAGACAGTGTGGCCTGCAGTACCTGCACTGAGGGGTTTAATCCATTTTCTCTGTGATCTACTATATTATCAAGTTTTGTCAAGACCCCAAGGACTCTAGAGCCCTGGCCGAACAGCTCGGTTGGTTGGAGCATCGTCCCAAAGGGCCAAGGTTGCAGCTTCAACCACCAATCAGGGAACATACAGGAACAGACAAATATTCCTATCTTTCTCTCTCCCTCCCTCTCCCTCTAAAAGTCAACCAATAATTTTTTTTTAAAGTACAAAAACCCAGAGACTCTATAAAAGAAGGTTCATCCCCACCTTACAGAGGAGGTGCTTAATGCTCCTCTGATATAGTAAATATATTTCACTGTTTAATGACTTTCAAAAAAAAAAGAAAGTTCCAATTTCTTCTTAAATTATTTTTAAAATAGCAACGGCCTTCTCAATAATGCATTCTTAAATGCAAGCAATGTACTGAGAAGTTAAAAGAGAAATCTGTCTCTGTAATTCAAAAGGCTGGGAAGAACCCAGCCATTTGTAATCAGATACTTCAGTACTTGGAAGGCTTTTTACCTCAGCACAATGAATGGCCATAAAAAGATATAAATGAACCTTCTTGTAGAAGACTTGGCTTTCCACTGCTTCTTACATAATCAATTTGACGTTTAACTTTTGGCAAAGGATCGCAGGTACCTTGCTTTATTTATTACCTGAGATTAGATAAAAACATTACTGTTATCAAACCAAACCCAGCTTTTCCCTAAAATAATGTGCAATTTTTCAAGCAAGGATCACTTTGCCTTGACATCAAAGTCTACAGAACAGGATTTCCGAGTATATTATAGATAGAAACCATTCTCCTCCCACCCCTCCTACCCTCTTCCTCATTCTTCCTTGCCTGTTACACACCCATCCCCTTAAAATAACCCACTCCCACCAATTCTGCCTTCCACCAACTGCGACATTTATAGCATGGCACCAACCTAAAAAAGAACAAGGAAGCACAAAAAAACTTCATCATCAAAATTGTGCCAGAGAAAAAAGCAGAAGGGTCCTCAGGCACCAAATTTATCATTCCCCACACTGTACAGTCAGGAGTGAAAGGCAGGTATCCGATGACCTCATGCTTGCTTTTTTTAAAGCTGGGCTGATGTTAATGCCAGGGACAGTCTGAGAGGTGCTGCGAACAGAGAAGGGCATCCAGGTCATCAAGCCCGTGCCAATACCCACCTTGACCCCTGTACTTTCAAAGGTACCCCATGGAAGAATCTTTTCAGAAACACCTGAAGAATAAGGAGTAGAGGCTTAAATGATAAGAGCTGATGCCCATTCTCCCAGCTTCCCATAAAAGGCTAAAACCCCCCAAAACAGGTGTTCAACTAACCCTCAAAATCTAAGCCAATGGTCCAACTACAGCCCAAGTGTAGATGCAATCTGCCTGCCCGACCCACACCGGGTTCCAAGGCTGGTTTGTCAGCTGGACAGCCAGCAGGACGCTTCCGTGAATCTCTACTCACTCCCTCCCTCAGTCTTCACAGGAGAAAAACTGGGCTGCCAAGAAATTAAGGTCGAAGCACCTATCTCCTCTTTATCTCATTGTCTTTCTCCATGCATTCTAATGTTCAGATAGATTAACTCAAAAAGAGCCAAATGAATAAGAAATGTGGGGAGTGGGAAGGAGAGGCGGTGACACATTTCTGAGGCAGTAGTTTTAGGGACATCATGTGAAGAGGTGCAGGCTCTGGAGGGGATTGCCTGGGATAAATCCCAGCAGCAGCACCTACGAGCTGTGCAACCACGGGCAAGTACCTTCACCTCTCAGGGCCTCCTTCCTACCTGTGAACTGGAAATATTAAAAATGCCTATCTCGGCCCTGGCCGGTTGGCTCAGTGGTAGAGAGTCGGCCTGGCGTGCAGAAGTCCCGGGTTCGATTCCCGGCCAGGGCACACAGGAGAGGCACCCATCTGCTTCTCCACCCCTCCCCCTCTCCTTCCTCTCTGTCTCTCTCTTCCCCTCCCGCAGACGAGGCTCCATTGGAGCAAAGATGGCCCAGGTGCTGGGGATGGCTCCTTGGCCTCTGCCCCAGGCGCTAGAGTGGCTCTGGTCGAGGCAGAGCGACACCCCGGAGGGGCAGAGCATTGCCCCCTGGTGGGCAGAGCATTGCCCCCTGGTGGGCGTGCCGGGTGGATCCCGGTCGGGCGCATGCGGGAGTCTGACTGTCTCTCCCCGTTTCCAGCTTCAGAAAAATACAAAAAAAAAAAAAAAAAAAGCCTATCTCATATTTTAAAATATATGAAGTACTCAGAATAGTGGGTGGCCATAATAAGCACTCAGGTTTCAAGCACTTTACAAAGAGTATCTCATATTGTCTCACTGAATAATCACAAAAATGCTTTGAATCTCATTGCATGAATGACCAAACTGAGGCTCAGAGAGCTGGGACTTCTACCGAGACCTGACATCAAAGAGAGGGGCTTTCTATCAACACACCATGCTACCTGCCTGAAGGTGCAGTCACCATGGGGAAAGGACAGCTCATGGGGACACAGCAAACACCAACCTGGGTAGCAGGATATGGTGATGAGGGTTGTTTTTCAAGTGCTCTGTCAGTTTAAAATAGGAGAGAACCAGACAGTGGGGAAATGACAAGATGTCACTATGTCCAAACAGTAGTTGTATTAGGTGAAAGCTGGCTAGCACCTGAGACCGAAATTTCGGGCACATACATCAGACCTAACTGTAGCTTTCGAAGGAGAGCTGACCACCTGTCACACAAGTAAACAGAAAGTGCAGCCCAAAACAGTCCACATACCCTGTCTGTTGTCAAGGACTGTATCTGGATAGACTTTGCTTTGAAGTAAAGAGTAAAAACTGACAGGGAGGTATGTCAAACCATGTCAGAACCATACCCTCGAGTCCCCAGGAAAGAGCGTACCTCCAAAGAATTCAAGGGCACGTGATCTTCACAAAGCAGGAGCAAAAATCTATAGAGAGAGGAAAGCTTGAGCAAAAAGAAAAGAAAAGGAGATGAAAAGGAATATGAGTAACACAAGAATTGTAAGGAATCAAAATGCATTAGAATATCCACAGGAGGTAAAGCAAGATGGATATCACAGAAAATCAAATCAGTGATGTTAAAGAATACACTTGAAAAGTTCTCCAAGAATGTAGAGGAAAAGAATAACAAAATTAAAGTGATAAGAATGATAGCCATGTTAAAATCAATTTCAAAACTCCAATATAAAGATAATTGATTTTTTTTCAGAAGAATAGAACAGAACAAAATAACAAATGAATAAAAAAAAGAAATAAGAAACATTTTTTTCTTGACCTTTAAATTATATTCCATGAAAAGAAGAGCCTCACATGAACATATCTTGGCAAAATATTTATTAAAATATACTGCTCACAAAAATTAGGGGACATTTCAAAATGAAGATGAAGCAATAAAAAAAAGCATTTGGGGTTTTTTTTTTATTAAACAAGAACATCAGAAAAGCAAACGACAAGTCAAAGAAAGTTGTTCTATTATGCAAAAGGGATGCAAAACCAACTTTTATTTCATTGGCGGAAATGTACTATACAAAAGGCTGAAAGTACTGGAGAATCTGCACGTTCCCTCATCCCCTAATTTTTGTGAGCAGTATATCAGAAAAGTTAAAACCCTTCAAAGATCTGAAAAAAATACTTAGAAAGGACTAAAAGCTATACAGACCCCCTAGTTTCTCTGCAATAAAAAGTTCTAGAAAACAATGGAACATCATCTAACAATTGAGGGGAAAGATTACAAGCCCAAGAAGTAACCCAGGATTTTGGAAACATACTTGCATAGCCTATGAAGGCAATAGCCTTAACTATTTCTGCTTTCAGAATATACACCACCGATGAGCAACTCTTTAAAAAAAAATCAAAGTGCATGCGAGAAAATGAGGAGGCCATGTTATAAATAGAATGTGGGTGTTCTCAAATTCCACCATCCAGGGGGGGTTAAAAATTGTTGGGATATTTCTGGGTGCCCTGGACCAAGCAGCCTGTGATACTTTCAGGAGCTGCTTCCCTCTCTCCCTCGGGGTTTCTTTACTAATCCCTGACACCAGGATCACAGCCTGCCTTTACAGTATATCCTGCACCCTACAGTGCCCACTAAGTTTAAAGACCATTCAAACAATAGTAGGTGCTTCTCTGTGCCATTCTAATTACCAAACACTGAGTTATTTACCCTGCTGCATACCATGTTAGAACTGAATATTTTTTTAGCCTGACTAGGCAGTGGTTAATAGAGTGTCGGACTGGGATGCAGAGGACCCAGGTTCCAGACCCCGAGGTCACCAGCTTGAGTGCGGGCTCATCTGGTTTGAGCAAAAGCCCACCAGCTTGAACTCAAGGTCGCTGGCTCCAGCAAGGGGTTACTCGGTCTGCTGAGGGCCCATGGTCAAAGCACGTATGAGAAAGCAATCAATGAACAACTAAGGTGTTGCAACGTGCAATGAAAAACTAATGATTGATGCTTCTCATCTCTCTCCATTCCTGTCTGTCTGTCCCTGTCTATCTCTCTCTCTCTGACTCACTCTCTGTCTCTGTAAAAAATAAAAATAAATAAAATTTTTTAAAAAACTGAATATTTTTAAAAAATTTTTAAGCAATTAATACAAAGAGCTTTATTTCTTCTTCCATAAAACAGGGCAACATAAGTAATTTAAAGAGTATTTTTTATCTCCAAGAAACTTGAGGTCTGATTTTCTGTTTCTTAATTACTTAATAACATTTCTAAATGCAGAAGCAATACATGTGCAATGCCAAAAATACAGAAAAAATACCATGGGGGAAAAGTACCCGCAATCCCAATGCCCAAACAGAAATGTCGCTAAATTTCACATTGTTCATGCAACATTTCCCATACATATCCTCTTATAAGAGTACCACTTTCCATATGAATGTATTTAAATTATACACACTTTGTAGTTTTCTTTGTTTACATAATATCACACGGTTTTTAAAATTCCCATATGAAAAAATAATTTTAGATGGCAGTAGAATACCATTCCATGAATAATTGACTAACAGTTGACTCTATCAATCCCTGATTACTGAACATTTATTTTGGACATTACAGGAAGTATATTACACGTTATATATCGTACTATGCAATGTGGTAACCAAAATTTAGGTTTGTAAGCAAAATTTCCTGGGATTGAATTGCTGTTCCACCACTTATTAGCCATGCAGTGTTGGGCAAACAAATTCAACAATCTGTGCCTGTTTCCTCATGAGCATAACGGAGATTATAACAGTACTTAATTCAGAGAGTGTGAATTAAATTAATACATGTAAAGACTTTAGAACACCGCCTGCAACATGATCAAAAGTAAACATTTAGGTTGATCTTTGTCCAGTTCTTTGCTACGGTGTGGAATGAGCATCCATCTATACGTACCTCTTTCTTGCCTTACACAGTTATTTTTAAGATGAAATTCTTAGAAATGAAATTGCTCGTTCCAGAGGCAATACACATTTTTACACTTGTGTACAGATTGTCTAATTTGACGTCTAAAAGTTGTGCAGTTGTATAATACCATGACCAAGAGGGAAAGGGACTATTTTCACACAGCCTTGCCAACACTGTAAATCTACTTTTTCTCCGACAACTCTGCTAAGACAGTAGGTGAACCTGACATCTTGTCACCTTATTTTACATTCCTATTACCATAAAGCTGACCATATTTTCTGAAGACCTATTAATCATCATTTTTTTTTCCCTTATATAAAACCTATTCATGTTCTTTTCCCAGTTTTTGTTAGAAGTATTTTTCTACTTGTTAAAAATAAATAAAAGTAAGTACTGGGGATAAACATACTATATACCAAAAATACTTTACCTAAGTTTGTCATTAGCATTATTATAAGTATTTGTTTATAATGTTTTGTTTTAATTTTTATTTTTATTGTTTTCAGTGAGAGAGGAAGGCGGAAAGAGAGAGAGAGACAGGAACACTGACCTGTTCCTGTATGTGCCCTGATCAGGGATCGAACCAGTAACACCTATGATTCAGGATGATGTGCTAACCCACCGAGCTGTCCAGCCAGGGCTGTTTTTTCTTTGTTTGTTTGTTTGTTTTTTAACAATTTAAATTTTGTAACATCAAACCTACCAAATTTTTTCTTTAGAATGTATAACTTTGGGGTTATAGTTGGAAAGGCATTCCCAAACCCAAGTTGAGACATATTTCACCTACATTGTTATCCTTGACAGTTGTCTATGATTTGATATTTCATATTTAATCCTTTAATCCAAATCCAATTTATTTTATTTATTAGCATAAGGAAAGAACTGACATTTTCTTATCAAATATTAACCAATTTTCCCAACCATGTTTCCTGAATCCTATCTCACTGATTTCAGATCTTTGCCGTCTACTAACCAGGTAAACTCAAACAGACTAACTTCTCTATTCCGTTTTATGGCTCCCCCTTATTCTGACACTAGTATCACTTTTCATTATTATCGTTTAAAGTGAATTCTAATATCTGGAACAGCAAGTCCCCACTCACCATTTTGTTTTTGTTTTGTTTTCTTTTTTTAATGACTTAATTGGCTCTTTTCAGCAATATTCTTCAGATGAACTTTAGAATAATTCTGTCACATTCCCAAAAAAAAGCCCAGTTGGAATTTTGTTGTTATATTTGAAGCACAGCAGCTGCTATTATACTTGATTTTTGGACTGTTCTTCCAAAATATAAATTATTCATATGTTGGATTGTCACTGTCTGCCCACTGATTCATAACCTCATAAACAACATTTAATTTTTGTCCTTGTCTTCTACCTTCTAGGGTTTTTCTCAAACCCATCCTCCTTATCACTAAACAGATTCACTCCAATATTAATTCTGCTCCTTACTGCTTCTAACACTACATACAGCTTTGCCTCCGAATGATGCTTCCTTACTTCTAAATTTTACCAAGTTTATTTCCCTCATAGTCTGTTGCCTTATCATATAAACTTATCTTTCTTATATTTTGTCTCTTGCTTTAGAGTCTATAGCTCCTTAAGTTTTCCTACAACCAAAACAGATGTTGAATCAAGTTTGTTTTTGAAGAAAAAAAATTTTTAACTATGTCCTTTACTTTACTCTTAGAGGATATGTTGATCTCCATCCATGTTGTAGATCTGTTTAAATATTCCATATGGAGGGTTTTGTTAGTCTGGCCTGTTCAGCCTTTAATGAAAATAGATGTATCCTTTGATGATATTTTTCTTGCCTGGCCACCTGGAAGCTAGGAAGTCCGCATCATTGGAATCACATGGAATGACCAAGGCCCCTATACTTTGACAAGAACTAACGACTAATTATCCATCTAAATGCAGACTTTATCTGTCTGAAGCCCTTCTTTATATCATTGTCTGTTGAAACAGTTTCTATATCATCTCTACCCAATATCAATATAAATGATAAAATATCCAACGCTAAAATATGCCCAAAATTAAAAGACTTTCAAGAACCACTCAAATTGTTGATAAGATCGATCTGTGGCCTGGCCCCTCTCCAGTTTTTCTCTTGTTCTCTCTCTCCCCCTCCCTCTCTCTCTCCCTTTCTCTCTCTCTCTCTCTCTCTCTCTCACACACACACACACACACACACACACACACACACACTCACCTACTGTGCTCTGGCCACCTGGCCTTCTGTCTCTTCGTTGAGCACAAACTGATTCCCACCTGGGATAGTCCCCCGCAGACAACTTCCTGTTTTTCAGGTTTCCCTTCCACTGTCCCTCCCTTGACCATTGTTCACGCCCCTCTCCTATGTCATTTCTATCTCACTAGCCTGTTTTGTTTTCTTGATAGCATTTGACAGTAACTAAAATCATCTTGTTTATTTGTTATCTTATATGTATATCTCCCCTGTCAAAAGTATAGGCTGTAAGAGCAAGAACTTTCTCCTATCTTTGATACTGTAGCCTCCAGGATCTAGAAGAGTTTTGTGCGAGCCAAACAATAAACGTTTTGAGTAAATAATGGCTATGTAAGATAGACAGGATGCTAGGTGATTCTTATTTTTTTCTCTTCTAATTTTTCTTCATTTTTTCATATTTTATAATGAATACATATTACTTTTATAGTTTTAAAAAGTGGACTTTAAAACAAAACTCTATGCAATTTTATATGTCCTCATTGGGTTTCAATGGTTTTAGCAGCATAACTTTTAAATAAAATCTGTGTATTTTTCCAGCATATAAAAGCTGTATTTTATAATTATCAACGTATTTTAAAGTTCAGATGATAATACTTGCTTCTTATAAAATCAACCTATAAAATACTGAGGCTGTTTTAATGAGAACAAATTTTAAATTGAGATGTATGAATGAAAGTTTCTTTTTAATGACAGCCTCAGACGACATTCACTTATTTTAATTTAGCTTTTCTATAGTTAGAAAAATCCTGATTCACAGGGATGGGTAGTTTCAAATGGTACCAGTTTTTATTGTCACCTGTTCTTATGATATTCTTCAGTTGAATAGGGTATTTGGAAGAAAGATATTCTTAAGCTTATATTATAGAATTAGATATTAATCAAGCTACACAAATTTTCACACAGGTAGTTTCTAATAAATTTGGTTTATAATGCATTTGACTATGTGTTTTTTTATAGCTCTAAACATACTGGAATATATTTAAAACACTAAATAGGAATAAAACCCACAACCACTGAAGCATGTCCACAGCAGACTGCAGTCTCATGAAGGTGTTTTATAAACCACAGGAATATACCTCCTACTGGCAATTGTGTGACAGTAAATGTGCCAAGTAAAAAGAGTCTAAAAAAAATACACCAATATGTATGTTAACAGTGGTTGTATCTTAGGGGGTGGAATGCTTGAAGATCTTTATTCCTTTTTTTATTTTTTATTTTTTGCTTGTCTCTATTTTCCAGAGATTCTTTTTTTATGGATGTCTGTTCATCTGTAATGAGGAAGAAAAAACTATTCTTCAAAAAGCCGAAGGGCATGTACAATGTGGAAGAATCTCACAAACATACAGCTCATCTAAAGAAGCCAGACACAATGAAATAGACCATTTGGTTCCTTTACGTAAAATAGCAAAGTAGAAACAGCAAGTACATGGTGTTGGAAGGTGAAGAGGGTGGATTCTGGGGAAGGTGGAGGGGCTTTGCGGCCTCCGCACCGGGGTTTCTGAATTCTGGTCATGTTCTCTTCCTCCCTGTCTTCCTTTCTCCCTCTCTTCTTTCTACACATCAATGGTTAGTATGCTCACAGATATGTGCACATCCCATCATCATCGTAGTCAACTTGAGAACATTTCCTTCACTTCTAAAGGAAACCCCACCCCCTTTGGTTGTCGAGCCCCAAGCCCTTAGCAACCACTAACCTGCCTTCTGTCTTTATAGACTTGTCTGTCTGGACAGCTCATGTAAATGGGGTCACACAATACGTGGCCTTCTGGGTCTGGGTTCTCTCACTGAGCATCATGTTTCCAAGACTCCTGTTCCATTTCTTGAGCTAGGTGCTAATCTCCCCACTTTGTGGAAATTCTCTTGTACATTACACTTATGTACTTTTCTGTGCATATGGGATACTTCAATATAAAATTCCAAACAATGGAAATTTAAAGCAAAGTCCAAAGAAAGTGTCCCAGCAGTGTCCACCTGAGGCTCTCATTTCTGAAGAACGCTCACCCTCCCTTCCAGCTACCTGGCAGGGGGACCCCGTTCCAGCCCACTCAGCACGCTATTTTCCCTTGTCCTACCGAGAAGGACAATTACAGGGACAATAGGCTCGCTCAGACTCTTGTCCCTCTTCCCCTTTTGGTCCTACCATCCCCTGGCCCCTGTGTGTGGACAGGGGTTCTCTGAGAAGCCTCCAGGCAGGCAAGCAGTTCCAGTTTTCTGGCCTCCCCTACTTGCACCCCAAGAAAACTTCTCTTGTCTTACTGCTGAATGTGAAGAATGAGTTATTTTGTGTAAAGATACTTTGTACTGTCGGGGTAATCATTCTAAAATAAAAATGTGTTTGTCACATCTCTAATTAAATCTTCCCAAAGGCTCTCCATGGCCAATAAAATTAACTGAGGTTCCTGGAGTCCAACCCTCCAGGCTGTCCCTGACCTTCACCTCTCCCCCATCTCCACACCACAGTCTGTGCACCTCTCTTCCTGCCCAGCCAATGCCCAGACAGGGGGGCGTCTTGTACACTTCATTCCCTTGCTTTCACGGAAGCTCTGCCTTCTGCTGAAAGTGCCCTTCCTTTAAGTTCCCTTCCTTGTTTGCCTAAAGCATAAGAAACAGTGCCTGCAAAACACATCATAAATGCTCGATGAATACTAGACATAATCGTCAACCTTCATTGACTGTGCCTGTTCATATTTCTGCTCCGTGCTTATAAAATGTGAGCCCCGAGCTCAGTCTCATTCTTCTGAGTTGCTGGCTGATGATGCGATGGCTGCAATGGGTTCAGGCCTGGGTCTGAGTTAATACTCTGGCACCCAAGCTGGGCCAGTTCCCACCTCTCCGCAATGCGAATACGATCATGTTGTGAAAGGGACTGAAGAAGACCGTGATAGCAAACACCTGGCCCATGGTCTGGCCTCCATTAAAGGCACAATAAATAGCTTTATAAGACCATTCCAGACTGACTCATAATAGATGCTTGACAAAAGACCTTTTTTTTACGGTTCTCAGACATCTGGTTGTTTTATCCTTCAGAACCACTTGTTTTTTTCCTAATTACCAGAGAGGGGCTAAACGTGCCCTGTACAAAAGTGACAGAAGGGGCTTGACTGAGGAGCACCTGGTCCCCCGCCACAGCTAGTCCTTAATATCTGCCTCATCTCCTGTCACGTGCTAGGGTTCAACATTGAGGCCCTAAGGTAATGCGAATGTATTTCTAAGCCGGGTAGCACATTGACCTGGACAGCATTACGGTGTAGAACACCTTATCACAAAACTGTTGGTTTCCACCCTGAGTGTGGAAACATTCTTTGAGGTTAACATTTGATTGGGGAGCCTGAACATTTTCAAAGACCTGGCAGGACCGCCCAGGAGAGCCGCACCCGCAGGGCTGTCCGTGACGCCGGCCCCCATTTCACAGACCGTAAGATCAGGTGGTGAATTTCTGTGCAGGGTGAAAATCACTCCCAGGAAATGGGCCCTTGCAGCAGAAACCTTTCCAGTACTGAGACTCGTTCCAGCGTGCCTTGTTACGATCCTCGTTAATGTATTATACCTCGTGTCCCAATTAAAAATAGCCAAAACCTGTTAACACCTCCTCGGTCTCCACTCCCAGCAAGTTGTCCGGGATGATCACTCTTGCCTCAGAGTCAGAAGAGGCCAAGAGGCCATCCTTTGAGATGAAGGAATTTTCGGAATCATTTGCTTTGTGTCTTAACTGGGGTCCCTAAACAAGAAAGCCTAAGGCAAAAGTTTACTGGCCAGCCCCCGCCGGACTGGGTAGCTTAACTGGTTAGAATGTTATCCTGGCAGGCCAAGGCTGTGGGTTCAAACCCTGGTCAGGCCACAGGCAAGAATCAACCAATGAATGCATAAATAAGTGGAGCAACAAAGCGATGTTTTGATATTTCACCCTCTCCTCCCCCCTCCTCTGTCTCACTAAAAATCAATAAATAAAGATTTTAAAAATTAAGAAAAACTTTATGGGCCACAAAAGGCCAATCTAGAGAAGCAGAAAGCAGACTAGTGATTGTCCAGGCCTGGGGAGGGGGGGGTAACAGGGAGGCCAGTAAGGTCCCTAGGGCTGCTCTGGGGGTGATGGAAATGCTCTAAGATTGATTTTGGTGAGAGTTGCGCAGTGCTGTAAATTTTATGACATACAAATTATACTTCCATGAAGCTGTTTTTAAAAAATAACCTTAAGGGCTAACACTTTATGGGAAGACAGAATCCCCAGGGAAGCAAGAGTGAAGGGAAAGGGGAAGGCAGCAAGGAAGGGGGCGCCCCAACCTAGACAGACTGGCCACATCCCCGCACCCGGCCCCTTCCCAAACCCGTGTGTCTCAGACAGGGAGGGAGAAGAACGCGGCCCCAGCTCCTGGGCCCTGCACTACTGGGTTGCACATGTGGCCAGAGAGGGTCCAGCAGTCTCTTGCACCTCGGGGGTGACAGAGACTGAGGCTGAGGGCACGGATCTGCGTGGTGCGTAAGCTGAGTCGCACACATTGTGCGATGCCGACACACAGACGATGTCACACAGAAGCCTGGCCCAGACGGAAATGGCAAACTCCGCTCAGCAGCTCTCTCCAACATTCAAGTCGGGGAGACCAAAGGCAGTCGGTCCTCAACATCAACCACTGGTTTCCCATAATACCTAAATGACCTAAAACCAAGAGATAACTCCAAAAGTAGGTGTTACCTTTGTATGGCAGCTGTGGTTGCACCACCAGAATCTTCCTTCAAGAAAGAACCTGCCGCCCTGGCCGGTTGGCTCAGCGGTAGAGCATCGGCCTGGCATGCGGGGGACCCGGGTTTGATTCCCGGCCAGGGCACACAGGAGAAGCACCCACTTGCTTCTCCATGCCCCCCTCCTTCCTCTCTGTCTCTCTCTTCTCCTCCCGCAGCTGAGGCTCCATTGGAGCAAAGATGGCCCGGGCGCTGGGGATGGCTCTGTGGCCTCTGCCCCAGGTGCTAGAGTGGCTCTGGTCACGGCAGAGCGACGCCCCGGAGGGGCAGAGCATCACCCCCTGGTGGGCAGAGCGTCGCCCCTGGTGGGCAGAGCGTCGCCCCTGGTGGGCGTGCCGGGGGGATCCCGGTTGGGCGCATGCGGGAGTCTGTC
Source organism: Saccopteryx bilineata (assembly GCF_036850765.1). Taxonomy (NCBI): domain Eukaryota; kingdom Metazoa; phylum Chordata; class Mammalia; order Chiroptera; family Emballonuridae; genus Saccopteryx; species Saccopteryx bilineata. Next base: position 271,648,253 of record NC_089493.1, read on the forward strand.
TGACTGTCTCTCCCCGTTTCCAGCTTCAGAAAAATACAAAAGAAAGAAAGAAAGAGAGAGAGAGAGAGAGAGAGAGAGAGAGAGAGAGAGAGAGAGAAAGAAAGAAAGAAAGAAAGAAAGAAAGAAAGAAAGAAAGAAAGAAAGAAAGAAAGAAAGAAAGAAAGAAAGAAAGAAAGAACCTGCCATTGCAATGCTATGGCCACCCTCCCCCTGGGAAGCCCCAACCAGTAGGACTTGGTCCTGGTCAGACCTACCCAGTCAGGGACTCCTTAATGGGTGACCTTTGCTGCAGAATTCCCACAGGTCTGGCCACAGCTTTGTCAGATCGTCATCACCGTCTGAGGCCCCCCCAGCCAGTCCTCCGGCTGGCCAGCCAGCCTCTCATGTTTCACAGCCACTGTTACCTCCCTCCCTACACCCCTGCACTCCATCTCAGCATCTGCTTCCAGGAGGACCCAGCTGACGCACCTGGTGACCTTCAAAGTCATTGTGATGTCGTCATTCTATGCTCAACTCAAACCCAAACCCAAACCTGCCATTGGTCTTCCTCTCACTCTGGAAACAAGAGTTACTGTCCTGATGTTCATGAACGCCAAGAAGGAGACAGTCCATGGGACGATGTGTAAGGGGCCAAAGTCCTTCCGTGGAAGGCCAGATGTTTTGAATGGGCCTAGAGGTATATAGCAGTTTCCTGTGGCTATGTAACAATGGCTACACACTTGGTGACTTAAAACAACGATCGTAGAGTTCTGAAGGTCAGAGGTCTGAAATGGGTCCCACTGAGCCAAACTCAAGATGCTGGCAGGGCTGCCGTTCCTCCTGGAGACTCCAGGGGAGTCTGTTTCTGGGACTTTCCCAGCCGCTGGCAGCTGCCTGCAGTCCTTGGCTCTAGGCCCCCTGCTACCTTCAAAGCCAGCAACAGTTGGCTGAGTCTTTCTCCTGCACCACACTGGTCCTGACTCGCCTGCCTCCTTCTTTGACTTCTAACCCTTTGATTCTGTTGGGCCCATTCAGTTCATCTCTTTTTTTTTATGCTGCAAGGGTTTTTTTGTTTTTGGTTGTTTTTTTTTTTTTTAATTCATTTTTTGAGAGGAGAGGGAGAGATAGAGAGAGACAGAGAGAGAGGAGAGACAGAGAAAGAGAGAAGGGGGGAGGAGCTGGAAGCATCAACTCCCATATGTGCCTTGACCAGGCAAGCCCAGGGTTTCAAACCGGCGACCTCAGCATTTCCAGGTCGACGCTTTATCCACTGCGCCACCACAGGTCAGGCCATCTCTTTATCTTGAGATCAGCTGCCTAGCAATGTCAATTGTAGCTGTAATCTTAACTCCCCCCCCCTCCCCCCCTGTATAACATGTTCACAGGTTCTGGGATGTGGGCATCTTTGGAGGAGCCATTATTATTCTGCCTCCGACAGAGCACATTCTAAGTAGGCAGTGCCTGGACCCTGGGGAGGTGGAGAAGATCAGCATGGATCTTCCGAGGAAGAAAGGCTGGGGTGAGTGGCTCTAATCTTCCTGTCACTCTCAGCCTCGCCTGTCTCCTTGCTCCTGAGGTCTGAAGTAACTGAGGGCTGGAGATATCCTCCTCCTGGTGGGCACTGAGCACAAAAGTCGAGCCAGGTGCTCCTCTGATCCCAGAATAAAGCAGGAGACAGTGTGCTAAGTGGTTCCTGCCCCTCCAGCTCTTTCTCCAAAAGAGGCACAATTTTAGCATTTTTAAAGTAATGTGTGAATGTGACAAGATGTTAAAGGAAATAGTGAGAATGCCAGAAAGGACTCAGAGAGGTGGCAATAAATGCCTTTGGGGGGTGCTTGCTTCCCCACTGACGAAGATGCAGGCCTGTCCCACCTCTAGGCTCCCCGACGGCTGTGTCCACTCCGCTGTCGGATGAGGCTAAATGGAAAAAAAAAAAAAGTTCCAGGAGAGCAAGTGGTACACAGCCAGCTTCCCAAGGTGGGAGCGCAAAGCACCCCAGGGAGCAGCAGACCTTAGGAGCCCTTGACTGACTCCAGCCCCAACCATCAGTACAGAAAACAACTCCATAAAGCGCTTGCCAATAAAGCGCTCTCCCTGGCCCTGACATCACCACTTCTATGGCAACCAGCGCACTTCAAAGAGCCAAATGTGGGAGACTGGAAAACAGAATAAAAACTGCAGGCACCAAGTCATGTCAAAGGGGCGCCCTGGCCAGAAAGCCACATAAAAGTTCAGAAGTCAGCATCAAGGAAGGTCTGGGCAAAGAAAGAGATGAAAGAGGCATCCCGAGGTCCAGACCAGAGGGTCGTGAGCAACAGTGAAGCATCCAGCGCTGCAGTCTGTCGTTGTTGCGATCTGTTGGTTTTCTATTCTGTTGTGGGAATTGGTGGGAATCCCTACCCTGGCCATGTAGAGAACAGCATGTTCAGTGAAAACATTTCCAAAAATTAAACATCATTTTTCTCTGGTCCACAGGTCTAAATAAACATAGCTATTCTTTAAAGAAGTGAAAGGAAACCCTGGGAAGAGCAGGTGCAATGTTCCCGTTAAGTTCCTCTTAGAGACCGTAGTGGATGTGGTCCTACAAAACAGTAACTGTAAGCCCCTGTCTGAGTCTGCTTGGGCTGCTGTAACAGAATACCATAGCCTGGGCGGCTTAAACAGCAGACATTTATTTCCTGTAGATCTGGCAGCTGGAAGTTCAAGGTCAAGGTGCCAACAGATTCAGGTCTCTGTGAGTGCTCCCCTGCTGGCTTGCAGCCGGCTGCCTTTCTGCTGTGTCCTCACGTGGTGGAAAGAGGAAACCCTGGTGTATCTTCCTCTTCAAAGGGCGCTAATCCCATCATGAGGACCCCACCCTCTGATTGCCTCCCAAAGGTCTAATGCCATCATACTTGGGGATTAGGGCTTCAACATATAAACTGGGGTGAGGGAGGGGAACAAGCGTTCACTCTGTAATAGGCACTATGTCCACCAGTTGATTTTCCTCGGAAGAGGGAGTGTGCCTCATGATCCATTCAGTGTCACTTGGACTAAATTCACCGAATCTGCTCTAGTCTGAAGGTAGGAAGTCATGGGGGAAAAAGATGCAGATTTTGTTCTAAGAGCAACAAGATGCAGATAATTGCAGATGCCAAAGGCAGACCCACTGAAACAGGAAAGGGTGCCCACCTGTATGTCCCCATTCTGACTCGAAGTCTAAGGACACGCACTTAAACTAATATGCACTCATTAGATAAGCTCTCAGCTGTTGAATTTCCTAATTACCTTTAGTCACTCTAAGATCTGACCATGAGCACAGAACATGAAAAATTCCTCTCTAGGGACAGTTGTGCAGCTCTTTGTAATTGAGTCAAATGCCCTTCACTTAAAGAGTCAGAAGAACTTCTGAGTCAACATGGAGAGCAGAAGTGTGACATGTGCTCCTCCTGACCCAACTTTCCAGTAAATTCCATAAAGAGACTTACACACACCACATGCACACACATACACACAATATACACATATATGCACACACACCACATGCACACAAATACACACACATATGCACACACAGAGACAACATAATAAGAAATGTCCTATGTGAATGAAAAATTTTCCACAACTCAGTCGTCAACAGGATCAGATCAAGAAACAAAATCCTGGAACAGGCCAGAGCTACCGGCTAAACCAGAACAGTTTATCAAAACAAAGATATCAAAGAATGCAGGAAAAACAGTTTGACTAACAACACATAGGAAAAAAAAAATCTGACCTTACTAGTAATCCAAACAAAAATACAATATTATTTAAAACTATCAAATTTTTGCAAAAACTTTTAAAACTACAAATACAATTTGGGGCATGTGCCGAAAAGGGAATTTTCCTACGTGCTTGGTGGGAGTGAAAATTGAGACATTCTTTCAGGGAAGCAGTTTGGCAATACATCATAAGAGCCCTAATCGTTTGTACACATTAACCCAGTGTTTTCACATACAGAAGTCTGGATTTAAAAGAAAAAATAAATCACAAGTTACAGGTAAAAATTTCTCCTACAGCAGCTTATCACAGCATTACTTATGATCACGGAAAAGTGGAAATACAGGTGAGTGGCTGACACAGGAGAGGACCAAATAAATGAGGGTAAAGGCACGGCTCCACCAGCTGGAGTCTCCCAGGCAAGTGCTCCCCATGCAGACCCATCAGTAACCCACGCCTGGCCCACCGGGCAGCTGCTGGCCCCAATCAGCATTGCGCCTCCTGCTCAGGGCTGCAGTCCGTCCGGGAGTTTATTTTCTGAATGTGAGATGAATTATGTAACGTGGAGCAGAATATTCAAGGAGGAAATGAACAGAGGAAGAAATATGAAGATGGAGGATACTGAACTAGCCAATAAATCGCAGTTATTTAGGATTTCTGTTTGACCCTTACGTTCTTCCCGAAGGCGAAAAAAGACTTGATTTCCCTGTAAGATTAAAAACCCATGAGAAAAGAAATAGAACAATTAAAAATAAGAATGGAAGGGGGAGGGATAATAAGGGCTGAGAAATAGTTGCCACCAGACACCAGGGAGTGATTAATTATTACAATCGGGTTCTGCATTTAGCACTGTGATTCCTGACAGCTTCAGCAAAACGGGAAATGCTTTGGGTAATAGAGTTATTACTGTCTGGCTAAAAAAAAAAAAAAAAAGAAGATACAGTGATTTTGTTGAAGAGATTCATTATTATCAAGTACTGAAATAAAAGAGCAATTTCATGCTTCCTTTGTATGTGGCTTTATATAAGCGGGCCGAGGACTGCCGTGGGCAAAGCTCCCTCCTGCCTCGTCTAACAGGAGCAGCCCCACTCTCCACCTCCCCGGGTGTCTGGTTGTCCTGAGTCTCCCTTACCAGACCGGAAGGCCTCAGAGGGCAGAAAGCGCATGCGTTCGGTCCCATCCCTGTGCCTTCCCAGGGACCTCTGCCTCCTTCCTGGAAGCTTGGCTGAGACGGGCATGCCAGGCATGTGCTAGGCACGCCATCAGTGAATGTTGGTCCCAGGTTAAAGTGACATTCGGCTGCTGCCTCTAAGATGGAGTGTCTAGACTTCCCACTAGATGCCAATGGAGGAACAAAGACCAAAGTTCTAACACAGACATTTCTATGACCTGCAAGTCAGACGGACACAGACTGGCAAGCAGAGCAGGTGACCCGCACACCCAGGCTGGCCAAGAGGAACGGAGCCCCAGTCAGGTCGACACCCAGGCTGGCCAAGAGGAACGGAGCCCCAGTCAGGTCGACACCCAGGCTGGCCAAGAGGAACGGAGCCCCAGTCAAGTCGACACCCCCCCCAAACCCTCCCTAAAGCCCCGCTCCAGCCCAGCCCTGCCCACTCTGCCGGAAGACAGAAACCTTGGCGCTGACCACCAAAATGCTGCATGCTTCTCTGAAAAACAGTGCTTTGCTGCCAAGGTGCAAAAACAAAATAAAAAAGGAAGGGTTTTTGTTTGGTTGGTATTTGTCTGTGCACGGGCTCTACGCCAGTTCCCACACTGGCGCTTCTTTAGAGACCGCTGCGGAATCCGGGGCGTGTGGCCAGGCCCGTGAATTAGGAACTGGCCCCTCCTTTCCTAATAATCCTGGGGTGCCCACCCTAATCTCTACCACAGGGGTGCCTGGTTTGAGGGAGCCAGTGCTGAGTTCTCACCCACTTCCTAGGACCTTTCTTTATACCAGCTTGTGCAGAGGGCACGGGCGGCCTGCTGCCTGGGGTGAGCGATGGGCTCCCAGGAATGCAATCAGCACTGGGACAGAGGCAGCAAAGCAGGAGGAGAAGGGTGGGCAGCCATCGGGCAGAAGGGACAGAGACGACCCCATTCTCCGGAAACAGCAGAGCCGAACTTGATCTGAATTTGACGCTGGAGCTGGGCACACCATTAAACCACCGGGAGAAGTAAACACAGCAGATGGCTTCCAAAGCCCCAGAGGAGGGACATGCAAAGAAGACACTGTCTAAGACACGATCGCACACAAGGAGACCTCTCCTTCGGCTTAGAAGCGGTGTGGAAGGTGATGGGCTGTTTGATAGACATTACGGGAGGGGAAAAGAAGACAGCTGATTTCTCCCACTGCTGCTACACACGAATAGCAATAAAACCGAGTGCACTCTAGGCAGACTAAGGTCTGCTGCTTCAAAACAGCAGGATATTCCCAGCGCTTTCCTTCAACTTGGCCTTTCACAGACTTTCTGTGGTGTCACGCCAGCCCCCACTCAGTGAGCTCAGACTCTGATGTCTGTTTCTGATCTCAAGAAGTTTCCTGCTCTGGGCCAAGCTAAACCTCGGGCAGAGACCCCCTCCAGCATGTCCCTGCTCCTTCCAACTGACTTTATCCTGAGAGTGAGAGTCCATTTCCAGTCTCCAGGACGGCAGTGGGAAATGACACCCCAAAAGGGCCGTTTTCAAAGAAATGAGCAGCGGACTTTAGTCTTATTCATCAATCTTCACAAGGAACAGACCGTGTAAGGGGTCATTCTCAGTTTTCTGGGGCCGGACAGGAAGACCATATACCGCTCAGTCTCAGAAGGCAGATAAGTTAGCGTCTATTCTATTTTAAAGCCAAGCCTTCTGGGCTGCCTGGATGATTTTGTAGAACTTGCGCTGAAAGGGCATAAAATGTCGCACCATCTTGTGTGTTCCCCACTTCCATGTGCTCTTTCCTAGAAAATCCAACTCAGTTGCTTCTGAACTCTTCTTAGCAAGCGCCCGCAGTGTCTACGGCATGCAATTTAAACTGTGCACATTTTCTGCTGGGCGAAAGGGTAGAGGGAGAGAAATAGCAGTGGAAACTGTTCGTAAACCAGGCCTTCTTCTCTGAGCCACAATTTCTCATCTGCAAAATGAGCACGTCACCACCTACCTCTCAGGGGTGACATCACGACATAATGCACAGAAGCATCTGGATCAGAGTCTAGAACATCTGTAGGTCCTTTCACTGCCCATTGGGTGCCTGTTTCCTCACCTATAAAACTGCAAGGAAGGGTCAAGGAGGGAGACAGCTGTACTAGGTGATCCAGCTTCAACCCTGGACATTATTACAATTCCTGCTCAGACATGTCATCCAAGGTCAAACTCCACATGTGAGTGTTTTCAAGGCTCACATGGACCAAGTGAAAGTTATCACTACCCACCACATCGTCCATAGAAACATTATGAAGATGAGACTTGGGGGCACCGAGACACTGGGCAGCTTCCCCTAGGGTATATCATGGGCCCCAGGCTGAAGGTCTTTGGTCCCAGGACCTACACATACCCGCTCCTGAGGGGCTTTGTGTTTCATGACTCCTGGTCCCATTTCTGCTGAACACCCCCTCCTCAGTTTTATATTTCAGGTTCAGTTCAGAACAGGCTTTGAAACACTGAACCCCATCAGTGAGTGCTATCAGCTCTGCCTTCCCTTGTTGTGGAAAGTTTGTGTCAAGATGGCAGCCTATCTGGGGTTAGGCACATGTCAATGAGATGTTCATGGTCCATGGCAGGTGAGCTAAAGAGACAAAGCAGTGTGTCTTAGAACTAGGAGACTTTCCCTCCCTACCGATGTTCCTGCCCTCTGTGGTCTATAATACACCTAGGTAACTATTCCTGAGCTTAGCACATTATATCACCACCAGCTGAAATGTCTGGCTTCCCCACTGGACTGAGAGCTCCTCTAGGGATCATTGTGGGGTGACAGATATGCTCTAAAGCTGGATAGTGGTGACCCATGCACAAATCTGTAAATTTAATATATGGCAAATCATTGAATTGTACACTTAAAACAGGTGTACAATCAAGCTATTTTATAAAAAAAAAAAAAAAAAAAAAAAACTCCACCTCGCTTTATAGTGCATGGCCTTGAATAAATTATCGCTCCGGGCCTCAGTTTCTTCATCTGTAACTTAAAGCAACAGTACTGATGTTATCCAACACCTGTGATGTTTAAACGGGGTTACGGTGAAAGGTGCTCGACACAGTGCAAGCACTCCATGGGTGCTGGTTGCTTCTTTTATTGTTTTATTATTGTCATGGTGGTGGTTGCTGTTATTTTTCCAACACAAAAGATAAAACTGGGGAAAGAAAAAAATTAATGTGGAGGAAAGTGTAGGTGCCACTGTAGGGAAAAAAATGGCTCCCCGAGGATGTTCACATCCTAATCCCTGAACTTGTGAATATGTTATCTCACACGACTTTGCAGCTGTGACTAAGTTAGGGATCAGGAGAGGGGAGTATGATCCTGAATTATCTTACTGGGCCCAATATAATCACAAGGGTTCCTAAAAAATGGGAAAAGGAGGTAGGAGAGTCAGAGAGAGAGATAGAAGACTGAAAGGTGAGGCTGTTATCCTGATGCATTTGAAGATGGAGGAAGGGGCCATGAGCCACAGCATGCTGGCAGCCTCTAGAAGCTAGAGAAGGCCAGAAAACAGATTCCCTCCCAGCATCTCCAGAAGGAAGACAGACCTTGAGTTTAGCCCAGTAAAACTCATTTCTAACTTTTGACCTCAAGAACTGTAAGACAATAACTTTGTATCGTTTAAGCTGCTAAGTTTGTGGTATTAGGCTACAGCAGCAATGAGAAACTAATACAGGTACCATGTTGGAGAAATTTTGACTGCCAGGGTATGAATTGATTTAAGGAATGATGGCTCTGGTCAGTTGGCTCAATGGAGAGAGTGTCAGCTTAGCATGCAGATGTCCGGGGTTCCATCGCTGGTCAGGGCACACAGGAGAAGCAACCATGTGTTTCTCTTTTTGTCCCTCTTCCCCTTCTCTCCTTCCCCTCTTGCAGCTAGTGGCTTGATTGGTTCCAGTGTCAGCCCCAGGCTTTGAAGATAGCTCAGTTGGTCTGAGTATCAACCTCAGGTGCTGAGGATAGTTTGGTTGATTTGAGCATCAGCCTCAGATGGGGGTAGCCAGGTGAATCCCGGCTGGGGCACATGCGAGACTCTGTCTCTTTATCTCCCATCCTCTCACTTAAAAAAAAAATTAAAAATAAAAAAATTAAAGTATGATAAACTGGAGCTGCATTTCTGTGAGATTAAGTTTTTGTCAGTGTGTAAAATGCACCAGAGCAGCAGGAGTGAGGGAACAAGGAGGCCAGGCGGATGCTGTTCTTGTGGACCAGTTCTGGGGAACTGGTGAGGAGCTGGACCAGTAGGGAAGGGCGCATGGAAGAGCTGGTGTGTGTTGGGACAGTAAGTGAATGAATCACGTGTGACTTGACCATCTCCTGAAGGTTAAGGCCAAAGGAGAAGAGTCTAAGAGGACGATGCGGCTGGCTCATGGGAGCAGGGATGCAGTCCACGGGGGCTGGGAGGCCCGGCAGCAGCAGACAGGCAGGGTGCTGAGGGGACCGAGAGGAGGCGGGGCATGGGTAAGCTCGGGGGAGGAGTTGAGGAGTTCACAACTTGGGTCAAAACCCAGCAGTGCAGTCGGCACTGAGGGTACTGCTTTGGGACACCTGAGTGCAGAGGTGAAAGCCACAAGTGACCGAGGTCCTGGGAGAAAACACCGGCACAGTAGCAAAGAGTGTGGAGAAGGTGTTTGAGTGATGGACACATGTAAGTGTTGGAGGAAGAAGAAGAAGAAGCCAGCTAGAAGGTGGAGTCCAAGCCAAAGGAGAAGATGGTTTCAAGGAGGTCCCCTGTGATCCTCCAAAGGCTAATTTAAGTAGTCATTGCATGAGTCAGATGCAAAGGGAGGGCTGTAGTTGGAGCGTGCAGAAAGAAGAGACACATTCTTAAGAAGTGACAGGAAGAGGGGAGAGGGCAGAGGGGAAGGGGAGAGATTCGATGGTGGCGTGGTCAGAAAACAGAGTTAAAGACAAGCATTTCTCAGAGTCAAGGGCTCTTAGACACAGGGGTGTGAATGACAGGTTAGGACTGGGGGAACAGAAAGTTAAGGATTTGAGGAGAGAGAAAGACAGAGTATTAACAAAGGGAAGAGATATTTCCTTTCCAGCGACAGAGGCAAAGACAGGAGATGTGACCAAAAAGGGAGACAGCGATACTGCAGGGCCACAGTAACACCGAGAAGAGCTTGGCTTAGACGGCCTCAGTCTTTTACTGAAAGTAGAGAGAGGCTGCTAAGCCTTACAGAACGGGGAAGCGCTAAGAGCTCGGCTTCAGATGGCCACCGCAGGAGGGAAGAAACGTCCCGAGAGCCCAGCCCTGATGAGACCCTACCTCGGTGCCTCCACCCAGCCACGTATCCCTCCAAAGGTCTAACGTACCGGAGGCCAATCTGTCAGGGCGACCTTGCCATAAATCCTGAACTGTTGCTGCCATGGTTACTTAAAGACTGTCTCATTTTCCAAACTTCTTCAGAACAGAGACCGCCTCTGATTCAAGCTGATGGGCACCCCAGACCCTGGGTCTCAGCAGACATCACGGAGAGTGCAGCGAGGGGTGGAGAGAGGAATGAAAGAGAAGCAATACTTCAGAGTTTCCCAACATAGTGGCTCAGATGCGCTTTAAGGAAACACACTAGATAAATACTTATAAATCACACAAATTAGAGTGCAGCCATGCCTTATAGAATTTATTTAAATACTGAGCTCCCTTACTGCATTTTTAAAGGAGTCTGCTTTGCAGAAATCCATTTTGGAGGAAACCCCTAAAGAAATATCCATGATGTAACAATTATTTAACAGCAGTACAGATAGGTTTGCAAGTGAAACCTTTCCCAGGCCCAGCAGAAAAAGCCCCCAACCCCACCATGCAGAAGAAGGCTGTGCAGAAGAAGGCTAGGCAGCCCTCATTGGACAGATGACAGGAGCGCTCAGACACCTCTTGGAGAACCTGGCACATTTCTAAACAGGGGGAAAGCTATTCAGTTCCCCCTAACCCTGAACTCTGCCAGAACATCTCTAGTTCCATTGTCTTGTGTTATTATTAAATGTCAATCAAACCTCTGTCTTGTTTCCCCAACCTGACCATACGATCTTGGAAGGTCAAGTTATGATCACCTCTCCCTTTGAGCCATGCCTGCCCTCTGCCCCTTTCTCACACCGCTGTACTCACACCACCTGCACAGCAAAGAACAAGCATGAAGCTGCGATATTGTCCTGATTCAGACCAAGCTCTGGGGTCCAAAAGGCCTGAGAGTACACTGGGACCCCATCCCTTCCTTACTAGCAGCTAAATCTCAGGAAAAAACACCTGATCTTTAAACAATGGTTAGTGGTTGTACCAACTTTGAAGGATTGCTATGCACACGGTGCCTATCACATTTTAATAAGGGCTTGTTCAGATTTGGTATTTCTATTAAGTGCTTAATGAATAATTGATTCGTTTGTAGGGCCAAATAAGAACATGCAAAATGCCCACAGTCAAAATACTCAAGTAGCGTTTAGATTTATTCATCTAGCTTGTCCACCATCCACATCAATTAGAGAAGAAGCCAGCAAAGGCGGTGGTCTCTCCCTAAGGAAGCCCTACTGACTGACACTCAGTACAGAGGTTCACACGTTCTGAATAAACCAGGGAAGCAGTCAGAAAAGCCTGCCCATAAAGACAGTAGCAAAGACACAGTGAGAACCCAAGTCCTGTTCTGACCTGTGTGCAACAGAAGTGTGGAGTTGCAGATTTTTTCTTTTTCTTTTTTTTTTTTTTTTTTTTTTTGGCATAATGGTGGATAATACCAGACTCTCTCTAAAAATCCTATTATCCCTACAAGCAGATTATCCAAACCATCTGTCTCAGAGCTAACTGTGCTATGGTCAGGTGGGGGGTGGGGGGGGAGCAGGGGAGAGGGAAACGGTGTGACTGCTTTTCAACTTAAGTGATATAATGCAGGTACTTGTGAGGATCTGGCACATGGAAAAGACACAACAAAAGTAAGTTATTACTGTTTCACATGCAATGTTCATGGTTTATATCAAAGGGCCGGTTTACATCCTATGACACCTCACAGTACTCAGGGTTCTGCACAACTCGGTTGATTTCCAGAGGAGATGCAGGTCAGCCAGCTGGGGAACTCTTACCATGCTGATGTGGGGACATTAGTGGATCTAAGGTGTCATCAAGTGCAGTCTTACGAACATCCTGCAAATGTCTGCTGGTCTGAATTCCGCTGCCCTGTCCAGGAGCTGGAGTTGAGGCTCCTCATTCTGGGCAAGGGAGATGATGGGGGGAACGCATGGCCCGGGAGGCAGCTGAAGAGAGGACTAGAGAGAGCAGCAGAGGGGGAGGGGCAGGGGTGGAGCCGAGATACAGGGGCCGGCACACAGGGCAGGGAGATGAGGTGTCAGGACAGGCCGAGAGCATCAGAGCAGGTCTAAGGAGCCACCTGTGAGTGGCCGGGCATGTGAGGAGGGTGCTTGGGCTTGCTTCATTCATGAGCCATCAGGCTCTCAGCTGGAATCTCCTTCCCTAGGAGCCCACAAAATGCCTCACTCCAAGGCAAAAGGACAGGGACCCTTCTCTGGACCTCCGCACATCGGAGTTCCTTTGGCCACCTGTGTGGGAATCTGTAAGAAAGGTGTGATTGCAGACGCCAGGGGAGCGGCGACTATTCAACAAGAAGTGCGGGAGCAATGCTGCTGCAAAACACGAAGGGCCTGCACTGCCATGGCCCTCCCTGCCGAGAATTCTGGGCAACAGATGCGTCAAGAAAAATACTTCCAGCCCTGGCCGGTTGGCTCAGCGGTAGAGCGTCGGCCTAGCGTGCGGAGGACCCGGGTTCGATTCCCGGCCAGGGCACATAGGAGAAGCGCCCATTTGCTTCTCCACCCCTCCACCGCGCCTTCCTCTCTGTCTCTCTCTTCCCCTCCCGCAGCCGAGGCTCCACTGGAGCAAAGATGGCCCGGGCGCTGGGGATGGCTCTGTGGCCTCTGCCCCAGGCGCTAGAGTGGCTCTGGTCGCAACATGGCGACGCCCAGGATGGGCAGAGCATCACCCCCTGGTGGGCAGAGCATCGCCCCATGGTGGGCGTGCCGGGTGGATCCCGGTCAGGCGCATGCGGGAGTCTGTCTGACTGTCTCTCCCTGTTTCCAGCTTCAGAAAAATGCAAAAAAAAAAAAAAAAAGAAAAAAGAAAAATACTTCCGCCAGGATGATGCATGTGCGTATCTAGCACCTGGAAGCACCCTGAGACCAGAGGTAGCTTACAGAAGCTTGTGCAGAAAATGACCCACAAAGGAAGGAAGCGCCATGTAAGACAGGCGGGCTCACCAAAGCTCCAGGTAAGGGCTGGTTGCTCAGGGGCGGGGGGGGGGGGGGGGCTTCTGCTGGCCTAGGAAAATGTTAAAATTGTTGCTCAGGAAGAATTTCTGTTGGATATGAGAGCCCAGTGCAACTGTGTTTCAATACGACAGCTTTTTTCCTTTGCCTTTTTCATTTTAACTAGAGCCTGCTCCACTCAGAGAAACAGATTGCTACAATGAGAAACAGGACCTGAGCTGCAGCACCTGTTCCATAGGGATTCACGGAGAAGGGCTGTAACAGAGAAACAGAGTGTAACGGGACAGCAACCTGCCGTCGTCAGACATCCCCCACAAAACTGGTCCAGGTTCTGCAGCAAGAGTGATGGGCCTCAGACGCCTGGCCCACACTGACAGCCAACGGTCGTGTGTAGGTCTACACCAGTCTGTGTCTTCACTTCCTCGTCTGTAACATAATGCCATGATTTCTAACATTCCCCCCGGTACTCCCCGTTAGCATATTCTATGGTGCTTTGCTCTCTCAGCGCCTGTGCAGGGATAACGTTCTTTTACACTGTTGGAACCCGCATGTATTTCACATGTGAAGTTCACGGTTTATATCAAAGGGGTGGATTTACATCCTATGACACCTCACAGTACTCGGGGTTCTGCACAACTTAGTAGCAGTAATGTCAACACACAAGAAAAATTTAATGCACTACTATATTTTATATAAAAACAGCAAAATTTGACATCTCCAAGTCTCCCTTTTCTATGGTGTTAATTTTCTAATCCCCAACATAAATGAGCTTGTAGGCCAGTTGGCTCAGTGGGTTAACACAGTTCTACTGAAAAACCAAAACCATGATTTGTCTGCTGATTCGGCATGGCCAGCCCCTGCCAGCTCACTGAGAAATGTGCCCTCTACACCCGCGGGGGCAGGGGCAGCCTGCGTGTAAGCTTAGAAGGCCACCATCTCCTCAAAGCGCCCCTGTTACCAAATGTCGTAGGCCAGCCTTGGAAACTGCAGACCAGGAAACATAAGGAAGCGCAAATTCAAGCCAAGGGCGACAGGACTCGGTGGTTTCTATTCCAAGTCTGGGCTCTGCCTGAGTCACACTATAGCACCGAAATCAAACCTCAAGTTCAAATGCGAATGACACTCTCACAGCCAGCTCATTGTGTTGCACACGTGACTAATCAATCTTGGAGAGGGCCCTCCCCTAAAGTTCTCACTGTAATGACAAGAGGCTGAGGTCCTTCACAGACTCCCCAATGAGCAGGAGGGTCGCTGAGGGAAGTCCCACAGGATCTACTAGCCTATTTGTTGCTCAACACACTCAGGGGAGCCTACTTCAGAATGTCCTTGAAAGCCACTGTCCAAGGGACACAAATCTGGGATTACCTGGTGACTGTGTAATCCCATGGGCAGTAGTGCCAGCTTGGTTAGTCAACCGGTCCACACAACTGGCCTCTAAACAGCTGGTGCTAAAACGACGCTCACTCTCCACAGAGAGTGCATCTATATTCCCAAGGATGTCTCAAGGGCGTGCAGTCAGCTCCCCAAAAAGGAATCTAGTCATTCATGGAGCAAGGACAGCTTTTTCGGAGAAAATTGGGGGCGGGGGCCTTCACGCCCACTGGACTGAATGAACTGTTTGGGTGTGAGCTGTGCCCATCAAGTGCACCCTGCCTCCCTGCCTTTGCCCCTGCCGTTCCTTCTGCCCGGGATGCCCATTTTCTCGGCCCCTTCACACTGAATCCTCACAAACAGCTGATCCTTTAAAGCCCAGCACAGTCACCAGACCCTCCAACCCTCCAGAAAACATTCCTGATTGCTCCCACCCGCCTCCTATGAAAGAATGAGTCTCCCTCTTCCGGCCTTGTACACACATACTTCTGCTGCGCTAACCACACACTACCATCTGTTACCATGTGTCGTCTCAGTGTCCACAGTTGCCTCTCTCAATGGACTAAAATAGAGTTAAATTATGTCTTAATCCCTTTTTTAGCATTAACCCTTTCATTAACCCTATCTAGCATAACTGCACTCTCTGGCACATAGTAGATTCTCAGTTAATATTTGCTGATTCGAATAGTTTAGTTCAAGTAGATTTGTTTGGGAGTTCCATTAGTTAATACTCAGCCTTCATAATGTACAGCACCCACCCATTCAACAGGCAGGTGCTGGGCACCAGATGTGTGCCAGGCATGAGCCTAAGCGAAATGGCAGCAACATCTTTCCGGCTTGCCCGTTGCTGATTTCGGGTGTTTTCCTTTTGTTCTTTTTTTAATAATTTTAAAAAGTCAAGACAGGCAAGAGCACCATTCTCTTCCTCCCTTGCATACATAACCAAGGGAGGTTTCAAAACATCCAACATGACACACTGTCATGTCTAAACCGACAGAGACCATGACTCGGATGTGTTTTCTCTACAAAGGCAGCATGTGCGATCTGCAAAGCACAGGCCAGCATGATGAAAGGTTATGAGTTGAAACCTTTTCTTTTTTTTTTTTTTTTTTTTTTTTTTTTTTTTTACCACTCTAACCATTTTTCAGTATATAGTTCATTAAACCTTGCTGTGCCACCATTAATTACCACCATCCATCTCCAGGGCTTTCATCCCAAACTGCAACCTTGTACCCATTAAACAGTGACATCCCTTCCCTCAGCCCCTGACAACTACCATTCTACCTCCTGTCTCTATGACTCTGATGACTCTAGGTACCTCGTATAGGTGGAACCATACAGTAGTTGTGCTCTGTGACTGGATTTTATTCAGATCTATCCATGTTGTGGCATGTGGCATAATTCCCTTCCTTTTTAAGGCTGAATAACACTCCACACTGCACGCATATACCATATTTTGTTTATCCATCCATTTATTGACGGACCTCTGGGTTATTTCTGCCTCGTGGCTATTGTGAATAGTGCGGCCGTGAACATGGGTGTGTGGATATCTGTTTGAGTCTGTGCTTTCAGTTATTTTGGGTTTATACCCAGAAGTAGAATGCTGGGTCATATGGTAATTCTATGTCTGGGTTTAAAATCTTAAATGTATTTTTAACCTTTGGGAGTAAGAGGAACAAATTCATAAATTTTATACACTGCTGAGAAAATGAAATCCACTCCAGTGGTGATTTTGGAAATGTCAGGTTTCACTTATTCATAAACAAGTCAAATAAATGAAATGATTACACAGTCAGAGACTTCTAGAAGTATTGGACAAATACATTCAAAATTTAAAAACAAACTGGCCCTCCATTATTGCCAGAAAAATAATATCAAGGTTAGCAAGGACATTTTAAATTTATAAATATTCTCAAAACCCAGTTTTATTTGACTGTCTGAGCCTAACTAATAATCCAGATAGAAGAAAACTTGATTTTTTTTTCTACTCCCAACTGATGCATATTGGTTTTTGTCTGATTTTATATGTTTTCAATGACAGTACACATTCAATATTATTTTGTATTAACATCAGGTACACAGCAGAGTGTAATCATACACTTTACAAAGTGTTCCCCCTGGTATTTCCAGTACCCACCCGATTCATACACTGTGGTTGGGGTCCATCCTCACAGTCAGCCAGTCTGGGGGTCAACCCCACACACAGATAAGCCAACAGCAAATCAAGATTCCATTATAACGGGAGGTACCGCATTATCCACACAGGAGACACTTCTGGAGCACCCAGCTCAGGTGATCAAGGAGACTGCATCACTGGGTCTCACAGGACGCCTACTCCAGAAGGCCACCCTACGAAGACTGGGGGACATAGCCAATCTATTTGTTTTCTAAACCTCGGCTACACTCGGAGAGCCAGGCAGGAAAGACGTAGTGTGGAGACTCAGAGGAGCAGCCCCTATCACAGGAAGGGAGAAGGAGCACATGACACCCCCCCCAACCCATAAGACTGTGTGGTTCTCCTGGCTGGGTGGACGACCTTGGGCAAGGGCCCTGACCCCTCTGAGCCCAAACAAGTACCAGAACCTGTAGGTGGACAGCACAGGCGCCATGGAGCTGTGGGTCCTGACTGATACATAAGAAAGTGCTCTTCCCACACGAGTGGCTTTTCTACCTAGCCAAGGTCCAGAGACAGTGTCTATTTAATAAATGAGATGAAAATATTTCTGGAAGATATTACATTCTTCTATTCCTTCTCTTTAACCTTTATTTGCTGGCCCAAGGTCACCATGCCTGTTGTTTCCTCTCCACATCCTATACAGTGATCTTCTCAGGAACTACTGAAGAGTCTATCTTGAATTCCCTGTATTCTTGAAGTGACCCAGGCCATTTGGGAAATTAAATCTCCTTGCTTAGGGCTAGAGACCAGGTGCAAGAGATGGTCTGAACATTTATGAAACTCCAGAAGAGAACCCTAAGTTAAATTTCCGGTCTTGGTCATGATGACCTTGAGTTTGTCATCACTGCATTTCCAGGGCCTAGCATGTGCTAGACACTCGGTAAATCTATGCCAGATGCTAACAAAAGGATAGGGTCAAGGTCTCTCAAAATGTGATTCTTTCAGAATTCTGAGAGTTGATTTCAAATGGTTCAATACAAAACAATTCAACAGGTCCCCACAATGTGTGAGGCTCTGTTGTAAGCTCTACAAGGAATGCAAAAATAAACGTGATCCCGCCCTTCGAGAGATAGTCTAGCAGAGAAACTAAGACATACAAAAGGAAGAAAAAAAAAAAAGCTCTGCATCTGTTATATCTGTTATTGTGATACAAGTGAGGAATAAGCCAAGCCACAGCCCAGAGAATGAATTCGGTGTGGCTGGGGGTGGGTTTTAGAGGCTTCATAGAAGAGGTGGTGAGTGAAAGAGACAGAGGTGGGGTAGGATCCCAGCAGCTAGAAAAATAAAAATAGGCAGGAAGGGCTGTCCAGATAGAGAAAACACATTTATAAGCAGCTTGGATATAGAAAAATATACATCTCTTGACAGAGAACCATCATTGCCTTTCTCAACTCCATAGCTAGCAATAATTGTGGAACCTAGCACTTACTCTGAAGAAAGAGAAAACCCAAATTCCAATTAATTAAATTATCCCAAACTAGCTGACTCTGCCTTTCACTCCAACTGCAACTCCTCGGGGCTTTGTCCTTGTCATGGGCTACAACAACGGAAATGACACTTCACCAGCCTCCTGCTCCTCACGCAAGGGAAATAATAGGTGATGTGATTCTGCCTCTTCATCACCTTCCCCCATCCCCAAACAAGATCTGCGACAAGTTCTCTTGGAGGAAAGTGCTCAAGCCAGGTGAGGCCGACAAGCCAATTCCCTCCAGAGCAGCCATGGGCTGTTCTACTCACTCCTCCCGTCTGTCTCAGTCACCTGCAATCCTTGTGCCCAGCAGCCTGGTCAGGAAAAGGACAGTCTTCATCCTGGCCACCAGTTACCAGGCGCAGGCTATGTCCCAGGCTTCACCCCCATATCCACATG
Organism: Saccopteryx bilineata; assembly: GCF_036850765.1. Lineage (NCBI taxonomy): Eukaryota > Metazoa > Chordata > Mammalia > Chiroptera > Emballonuridae > Saccopteryx > Saccopteryx bilineata. The sequence continues at coordinate 271,666,823 of NC_089493.1, forward strand.
GTGTACAGTGACATGATTGATGCATTCTGAAGTTGAGTAAACCAAGATCAGAGAGCTGAAGTGACTTGCTGGATGTGACACAGTAAGCCAGAGACAAAGCAGGGATTTTCACCCAGGCCCACGGGAATCTACAGCCCAGGTCCCTGCTATGCCAGCGCCTCACCAAACTCAGAAGCTCAACTCTTCCCTCCAAAGGAAGCATGCACAAGCATTCTGCAAGTAACCAGCTCTACTTTTTTTTTTCCTGTTCCATCAGCAACAAACAGCAAAGACATGCGGCTGCCCACAGTTTCCCCATCCTTGTAGCAATGTTCACATCATTATGCCTCCTCCACATTTTTTAATTGAAAAAAAATGTCACTATAAAATGTCACTCAGACATCAGATGTACCTAGACTCTCCTCATGTCTTTCCTGCCCACAGGTCCCTCTCGCATCCCCAATCCCACAGTTTCCTGTTATCTGACAAAAGTAATTCCAGATATCTTTAGACCTAGGTGAGGTCTTCCTAGGTCCACTCTTGTTGGGTTTGGGATGAAGTAAGCAACTCCCTATACGACCCCAGGGCCATAGAAACTGCCCTCTCTCAGATATACTGAAGTCCCTTTCTTTGGCAAAAGACATAAGCTCTCATTTCAAACTTAGGAACTGGCCTTTAAGTGCCAACACCATTGGTGAGGTTTCCTGGAAACGGCTCTGGACTGACTCCAAGTGTGAAGCCTTGGGCCCTGATGTAACAAATGAATTATGTGGTTTGGTCGAGTCATGTCCCTTAGCGAGTGTGGCACCCACTGAACCCAGAGGTGTCAGCCTGTGTTCTCCATGTCACTTCCAAGGCCAACACTTGGTGAAGCCACAGTTCCAGGGGCATGGCATTCATACAAGGTGCACATTACAATTATCAGCTTCTCTTCTGAGAGCTTATTTTGATATGAGAGTAATTTTTTTAAAAAGATATGAAATGGGCCCTGGCCAGTTGGCTCAGCGGTAGAGCGTCAGCCCAGTTTGTGGAAGTCCCGGGTTCAATTTCCGGCCAGGGCACAACACAGGAGAAGTGCCCATCTGCTTCTCTACCCTTTTCCCTCTCCTTTCTCTGTATCTCTTCCCCTCCAGCAGCCAAGGCTCCACTGGAGCAAAGTTGGTCTGGGCACTGAGGATGGCTCCATGGCCTCCACCTCAAGTGCTAGAATGGCTCCAGTTGCAATGGAGCAACATCCCAGATAGTCAGAGCATTGCCCCCTAGTGGGCATGCCGGGTAGATCCTAGTTGGGCACATGCAAGAGTCTGTCTCTCCATTTCTCATTTCAGAAAAATACAAAAAAATTATATGAAATGCTTGAAAGTGACGAGAAGAGAAAAGACACAGAATAGGGATGTGGCCCTTCAGCCACCCTATACAGGACTATCTGATTTCCACTATCCACTGTCAGGCCAACTGTGCTCACTGCTACCAAATTAAATTCTATGCAGTCACTAGCCCAGTGCATGGCCAGTGGCCATCTTCCTCCGCCTCCCTGCACCAGTGCAGATAGTCAGCATTGAGACCACGTAGTGTTTTACAAACACATGAGCGAGAACCATGAGTTCTGGCAGGAGTTTCAACAGACCATTTTCTCATGAAATATAAGTTATAATTACCATACCCCTATACAGATGTGGGAACGTAGCACCCCACTAGATATCTGTATTAGTTTCTTATGGCTGCTGGAACAAATAACCACAAACTTAGTATATTCTCTTATAGTTTTGGAGGTCAGAAAACCTAAAGTCAAGGTATGAGGAGGGCTGCATTCCTTCTGGAGCCTCTAGGGGAGACTCTATTTCTTCATCTTTTCTAGCAACTGGAGGCCACTCACATTCCTTAGCTTGTGGCCCCTTCCTCTATTTTCAAAGCAAGCAATAAAGCATCTTCCAATCTTTCTCATTCTCTGCTTCCATCCTCACATCACTTACCAACTCTGACCTCCAGGCTTCCCTCTTATAAGTATCCTTAGGATGACATTGTTTCCACACAGATAATCCAGGATAATCTCCTCATCTCAAGATTCCTGATGTACTCACATCTGCAATGCACCTTTTGGCACATAAGGTGATCTATTCACAAGTACCAAGAATTAGGACATCTCTGGGGGCTTCCTTGTGAGGACATTATTCAGCCGACCATAACATCCTTTAAACTTTGATCTGAACTTTTTTTTCAAAAATATAACCACAATCACATTTTGGGAATCAGGACAATCTCTTAATAGAGTAATTTTTGTTGCTGAGGGAAACATTTTCAAAAGAATGTTTTAAGTTTTAAGGTGTTCCAAGATATAATAGAAAGGCAAAAATTAAATATTTTAATCAAGGAAAAGCAAAAGGATAAAAGGAAAGCTAGACAGAACAAGGAGAAGTCACACATGCAGTGGCCAATCACAGATTCCTTCATTAAGAAATACTGAAGAGGCCTGACCTGTGGTGGTGCAATGGATAAAGCGTCGACCTAGAAATGCTGAGGTCGCTGGTTCAAAACCCTGGGCTTGCCTGGTCAGGGCACATATGGGAGTTGATGCTTCCAGATCCTCCCCCCTTCTCTCTCTCTGTCTCTCTCTCCTCTCTCTCCCTCTCTGTCTCTCTCCTCTCTAAAAATGAAAATATAAAATTTAAAAAAAAAGAAATACTGAAGAACCACACAGCTTGTGCTCAAAAGCACCTAGAAATCCTATAGTTTCAGCTGACTTGATTAGATATGGACATGCAAATTCATCACTCTGCCTAGTGTCTTCTTCTGAGTGGGGATGGGCTAAGGCCACCACTGCCTGGCTCAGTGTCCCTGCGGCTGTAAATCCAATAAACTTGCTACAAGCCATAGAGGCACCATCTTCCTGTGCAAAGCACCAGATCCCTGCCCATGCACACCCCACAAAACCACCATCCCAACACTGCAGAGGCAATCCACCTCCTTTGTCATATCAAGAAATCAGAGTTCAAGGAAGTCAAGAACTTTGCTCAAAGTCACATGCTTAATTATAGGCAGAAGCAGAACTAGCCCAGAAGGTACACTTTACCCTTTGGTAGCCATCAAATCCATCCACAGAATCTTCAACAATAAAATAAACCTTCAGTGAACCTGGATTGACCCTGCTATGATCTTTCCTTTAACTTAAATAGACTCTTCTCCACAATTCCCTACAGTCCTCATTCTGAATCCTTCTTATCCCCCTCCAGCTCCCTTCTGTTCTCTCTCAGACATTCCCTAAACTTAACTAAACTATAAAATTCTATCTGGATGCATTCAGTTTTGTTTTTTTTCTATCCACTGACTCCTCTCTTTAAAATGATCCTATCATCTAACTAAGATGTGTATGAGAGGATGAACCATTAGAGGTTAAAACTAGGGGCTCAGGAGTCAGACAGCCTGTGTCTGTGACCTGGTTTTATCTCAATTGCTGAGTGACCTTGAGACAGTCACGTAACCTCTTGGTGCCTCTGTGTCCTCATCTAGAAATGAGAATCATAACAGCAAGGGCCTGGCAGAGTAGCCGCGAGAACTGAATGACAGGACTACAAAGCATGAAGGGGGGCTCCCGAACCTGCTCACACATTGAATAGAGTCACCCCCGGGGTGTCCATGCCTTCCTTCCTGAGGACAAGGGCCTCGTCCTCCTTCAGCCCTCTCTGCTCCGGCACATTCAGACAGTGGGACCAGACCAACCTTCCTGGAGCTTGGCTTACATCACATCCAAGCTCAGCTCCTCTGACTGCCTGCCCACTAAAGCCCCACCTGCCTGTCGGCCTGCCCCCACCCCCAGCACCTAATCAAACTTTCGGTCCTAGATTGCCATCTTTTTCATCCTTCAAGGCCCAACTCAAGCACCTCCCTCTGCTAGAAGTCATCTCTGACCAGTCACACCATCCCACGCCAGGACTTGATCGCTCCTTCCCCTGAACTCCTATAGTTTATCGTATGCTGTGTTTTTGGCATTTAATAGGTTAAATTCATGTGGATTGATTGTGGTGATGGTGATCTATTATATCTTGAAACACCTTAAAACTTAAAACATCCTTTTGAAAATGTTTCTCTCAGCAACAAAAAGTACTCCATGAGAGACTGACTGTCTGTCCTGATTCTCAAAATACGATTGTGATTATATGTTTGAAAAAAAAAAATCAGATTGAAACTTAATGGATGTGGTGGTAGACTGAAAAATGTCCCCACAAGGAAGTCCCCCAGAGATGTCTATGTCCTAATTCTTGGCATCTGTGAATAGATCGCCTCATGTGCCAAAAGGTGCATTGCAGATGTGAATATATTAGGGATCTTGAGATGAAGAGATGATCCTGGATTATCTCGGTGGGAACAATGCCATCCTAAGGATCTTTATGAGGGAGGCCCGGGGATTAGAGTTGGTAAATGATGTGAGGATGGAAGCAGAGAGAAAGACCCCCATTTTACTCGGAGACAAACTGAGGCTTGGTTTCTGCTCCCGTCTGAGGCTCCACCACTGTGCCACACTGCTTGACGGCAAACAAGAGCGTCCAATGCCCAGAGTAGGCAGGAAGCTTCTCAGCCTTCTCTCGGTTGTGCCGTCTTTCTTCCCCAGTGCCCTGCAGACTCTCACTGTGAGGTGTTTTTTATTGGTTTTCCTTAGCCTGGCCAAGGACAATTTTATAGCTGTCTACTCGACAAATACCCTTCTTTCATGTCTTTAATTTTTTCCTTAGAACTTTCTCAGGACTCAATCAAATCTGGGGAGAATACAAAGAGCATGATGGTGACCGTGTACTTGTTTTGCCTCTGTTTGGTCATTTGTTCAGCCCATGAAGGTACATGATGCATGAGTCCCCTGTCCTGGGTCTGTCTTCTGCCATTCCCACTCACGGGCCTCCGAGTGAACTGTAGCCATCTCAAGCACACACTCTGAATCACTTTTTCTATGAAGACAAACAGGTTTTGCCATGAGTGAGCAATGCTTTAGAACAACAACAACCAAAAAAAAACCCCAAAAAACATTATAATCAAATTCTATCATCAAAGGCTCAGAGGAAAACACTTCTCTTCTATAGGTTTATTTGTTTGTTTATTTGAGGGGGGAGGTATAGCATCTGTTCTGAGCTCACAGCGTGATATGTGCCATGAGTCTACCTGAAGCCATGAGCTTCCACCTGGACATCTTATCTCAGTTAAATAAATATCCTTCAAGGAGAGATAAACTAAACAGATGGGTAAATTTCAAGATTTAACCACTTGTGAGGACACCATTAGTGTCGGATTAGATGGCAGGCTTTATTGCCTCTGCGCTTCAAGAAAGACATTCCATCCTGAATGATTCTTCCTTAATTATTGGCAAACCTGGCCCTGGTCACTTCTAGAAGATGAGGAAATACGCCCTGGGCCCTTCAAACCTGGTTATCACCCTCCTAACCGCAGGTGCTCCTACCCATTTGACTTCTCTCCTGCAGCAGAACGGGCATCTTTCTGAAGTTCAGAAAAAGGAAATGTGAAAATGAGAGCGAGGTAAGGGAGCAGAGGGACTCTGTGGGGTCATAGGACGAGGAAGAAGGAAGAGAAGAATGAAATAGCTCAGTATATGTACTTGGCATAAAATAAATACTCACTAAATGTGGATCCCTCTCCCCTGATATCCCTGCCTGCCCGGCGCAATAGCATCAGCAAAATGCTGTTGGATTCTACATTCATACAACCATGGTGGCATGTGAGGGGTGGACGGACCCTATGGTCTGAGGACCTCCAGGGGCCCTATGGAGAAGGTTCATGGACAAGGCCTGAATCAGGGCTGTCAGCACCTCTGCCCCCTACACACACACACACACACACACACACACACACACACACCTGAAAAAGATGAAAAAATGACCAAATTCCCAGATTCACAAGTAAGACTTAGTTATGTTCTTTCACTTTCAAATGAAGTGGATGTTTCCCACTTTCCAGTTTGGTTCAATCAACTCCTTTCTAATTGGCCAGGCAGGAGAAAGAGAACAGAAATTCGGTATTTCCCTCTACTCTTACTCCTCCCCCCTGGTCTGCCAAGCAGCAACCCTAACACTTCGCCCCTACAGTGCACCCCGTCAGGTGCAAGGCATTGTGCTACATGCTTCCCTCGCAAGGTGGGTACAACACACCCCATTGTGTGGATGAAGCCACTCAGATACCTGTGTTGAAAACGTGCCCAAAGGCACAGAGGTGATAAACAACAGATCCGGGTCTTGAATCACATCCAGCCTAACTCCAGAATCCCTGGAATTCACCACTGCAAGGCAAGAGGTCCAGCTCTTCGCCCCTGGCCTGGTGGTTGTCTGGAGCAGTCCTGATACAGGCAGGCAACCTCTGAAGTCACGCAGCCTCTTTGCAGGTCTATTTAGTGGAGAAAACTACGATGTATTCCTATGTTATCCTTTAAAAGAGATATGCAGCCAAGAGCTAGAGTGAACTTTGAAAATTTAACATAGCCAATGAGTTTAAGCAAGTTTCTGACTCAAACTAAGTTTGAAAGAGAAGGGCCCTGTCAATCAACAAATTAATTGAGCACAAAACGGTGACCTATTTTTTAATGCAGAGTTCTGCCTTCTGAAAGTAGATTTCGGCTTTTGAGAATATAACTAAGGGACTACACGTGACATTTAAAGCAAATTTAAAGGCTACGAAGAAGCTTAGCTGGAGAAGTGGTGCCTCACCAACTCCGTCACCAGCGACCATCTGAGATCAAAGGAACGAATGCCTGCTGGGCCTTGGGGTTCAGTCTTTGGTCCTCTTTCTTTTATCCATCACTGCGATATAATGAAGATTCCTAAACCCTTATCTTCTGGTTGAATACTCTGAGCCCTAGAATTCAATGTCCAAGGGCCCACTGGCCATCTCCAGGGGAAATGACCTTGGCTATCATCACCTCTTCTTCTCCTATTCCAACTCCTGTGTCCCTGGTCTCAGTGACTGATACCACCTGCACCTAATTAATTACCTAATTAGGTAGCCGTGAACCTGAGTCCTCTTCCTCCTCGCCCACCCCACATCCATACATCACGACCTGCTACTGCCAGGCAGGATACCACGGCATTTAGTAAAGGACATGAACTTTGGTGTCAGAGAAAGCTGACCATGAATCTCATCTATCAATTATTACTTATGTACCTTGGGCAAGTTAACATCATCGCTTTCACGCTAATTTCCCTCATCTGTGTAATGAGGACAACAATGCCTCCCAAAGTTAAAGTGAGCATTAAATTGGATAATGTAAACACGGTCAAGTGTCCGCATTTTTTTTAACTTCCCAAGCCCACTTCTCAGCATTTCTCCCCTGACTATGAGAACGGGCTCCTGATGGTGCCCCAAGCCTCTGGAGTCACTCCCCCCAAATCAATGCAATCTTTGTAAAGACAAGTGGGACCTCACTATTATGCAACAGTACACCTTGTTCAGTCTTTCCAGAGAAACCAAAACAAAGCAAAGCCTTCATGCTGTGATGAGTAGGAGACACCCTGTTCACAAAGTGTAGGTTAGCAATTGGAAGTACCCCTTAGTTGAATCCCTTTATGACTATGACAAGAGCACTACTCACAGACACACAAAATATTCAGAAATCCTAGGAGAAACACAGACCTCAGGCTCCAAGCCTCTGACTTGGCACAGCCTTTGGCATAGCCTTTAGCAACATAGCTCTTCAGAAGCCTGTCCTCTAGGCTGACTAACCTCAGTCTCTGGGGATTCAAAATTCGAAAAAAACACGTTTCTCAATTTGCATATTCAGGGTCCTCAAAATCTGGCAAGAGAATTCAGCAGGAAGCTCAAGGCATTTTTCCCAGAAATTGATGGCATCTCTGAGGGGTTCTTAAAGAAATTAGCATAAAATGATGATCAGTCATTCACCTGGAATTCTCAGGAGTTTTTTTTTTTTGTCCCCAATAGGTGCTGGCTGAGAAACTGCACAAGGCCGGCTGAGGAGAGACTCCATGGAGGTATATAGCAGTGGTCCCCAATCTTTTTTGGGCCCCAGACTGGTTTAATGTCAGAAAATATTTTCACAGACCGGCCTTTAGGGTGGGACGGATAAATGTATCACGTGACCTAGACAAACGTCAATTGTGAGTCTTAGACGGATGTAACAGGGAATTTGGTCATTTTTTAAAAATAAAACATCGTTCAGATTTAAATATAAATAAAACGGAAATAATGTAAGTTATTTATTCTTTCTCTGCGGACTGGTACCAAATGGCCCACGGAACGGTACCGGTCCGCGGCCAGGGGGTTGGGGACCACCGGTATATAGGAAACACAGTCCTCAGGTTTGTCCTCACAACTCTCCTTCCCCACCTCCCTTACCCGGGCACTGGATGGCGGAGAGACTAAGCCTCTAAAGTCTCCTACAAATGGCTTGGGGCACCAGACCAAAAATTGTAGGACTCGTTCTCCCTACAGGGCTTCCAGGCAGAGCGCTAGATTGGCAACCCCAGTCACTGAGGTGAGCTACACATCCTGAGGCTCATGTCATTGGATATCAACAGAGTAATAATCGGCACAGTACAGACAACTGGCACCAGCCTAGCAACTATTCCTACACCCGAGTGTGCAAATGGTGGCACACTCCTTATGTCGGCATTACTTTAGGTCCTGCGGCCATTTATTATAGCAGCTTTAGGGGGAAAAAAATGACTTTTCTCAAATCACCATAAAACCTTAGTGTAACCATTAACACTGAAGTTCATATGTAGAGTTTAGAAGAAACACTAAAACAAAAATGACCTTGAATTCTAACCAAACAATGTCAGGGGAACCCCAAGGGCGTGGGAAAAAGCTAGGAAAGGGAACGGCAGGAAATGGGGGTGCTCTGTTCACAGAAAGCTACACCCAGACAAAAGGATGGCTAAGCTCTTCCATTTCCAGGAATCGTCTTGATTCCAACACAAGCTCCCACTCCAGAGAGGAAGGACTAGAAAGCTGCCTTCCAGTGGGTTGAACTGAAAGAGCTGGCCATGTCTCCTGAAGGGGAGTGAGTTCCAGCTGTGATTTCAGCCTCCTAGCCCCATTTCCCACCATCTTTCCTCCAGCCCAGAGAGTAAGTACTGCAGGACAGCTCGGTATTTTTAAAGGACATTTGTGTGAGCCAGGCTCACTCCTGATCCTTGGGAGCATCACCGTGAGGACCTGGAAGGTCTGAATTTCCAGCCATCCACAAGTGTTTCCCATGCAAGCCCAGGTCTTAGATCCTTGTTCGGTTTCTCAGGACAGCCCAAGGTTTAGAAGCCAGTGTCATTGGGTCCCTTTTCCTCTGCTTTCTTTGACAGTTTTGACTCTGACTCCCTACCGAGGAGGACAGGAGTTTTGATGAGGCAGGTGTCCTTATGAGCTTAGAGCTCAGACAGAGAATTGCTACAGGGTGTCCAGATACTCCCGCTTTGACAGGACTTCCCTATCAGGGGCACTTACATTCTGACGTGTGCCTGTCCTGACAGGATAATTGCTTAACACTGACTAGTGTTCTGCTTTTTCCTCTAAAGAGTCAACTTGCCCCAAGATGGGAATAATAATCTTCTGTCTGGGTGTGTCTTGTCATGATAGTCATTGTCACCGTCATAACAACAATAGCAACAATTACTATTACTCATACTGTTAATTATGCACTTGGTACATACTATATACCACATACACAATAGTAACTCACCCTGCATGTATTCCCTCATTACCTCTGAAAAAATAAACTATTACCCACATTGTACAGGTGAGAAAACCAACTCTCATGGAGCACTGATGTAGGTAATCTGGCTCTAAATGCCGTGTATCATCAACAATGCTTCATTGTCATATATATCATCCCAATTTCACTCCGGTTTACAATGAATAATCAGGAATAATTAGCTCATGTTGGGACAAATGTCTCTCATCAGAGGACGTTCATTTATTTAATAAGTCTTCACTATGTGCCTGTGACTTCACTATGCTTGCCTACCGGGATGAACATGATATATATGGGCCCTGCCCTCAAGAATGGGCCAAACTCACCAAAAGTCAATGTCCCCCCGGAGGTCTCTAGAGTCTCTGCCATCTGCACAGATTAGAATAACGACAATTCTCCAATGCTTTGAAATTATAGGTCCATCATTCTTAATCTTCTGCAATACTTTTCCATCAAAAATAGTAAGCAGGAGATTCTTAAAAGTAGCATTATATGTAAAACATTAATTTAAAAATTGTAAAACAGGTTTAGAGATTGTATTTCTTGTCTGGACACATAGCTGCTTATTCAATGGGTTTAAGTCCAGATGACAATAAATTCCTCAATTAATGTTAGTTTTACTCTATTTCAATGGGCTCCTCCCAACTCACCACTCTGTTATCCAAAGGTGACACGCTTTGTCGCCACGGTGTCAGATGATGACCTTCCCATCTAGCAATAAGAAAAAGGATAGGAAAAAGAAGCAGTCAAGTGCACCAAGAGTTACCCAGTGTCACTTCTGCTTATATCTCATTGGCCATAATTTACTAATATGGCTATACCTAGCTCTTAAGGAGACGGGGAAATATAGTCTTTATTCTAGCATCCACTTGTCCAGCTAAAATTTCTGCTACTAAGATAACAATTATATTGGGGAAGAGCTAACCATGTCTGTTGCAGCTGCTAAATAGTTCAACTGAGATGGGAACCTCATCTGAAGGACTCCAGAGACCCTACTCCATCGAGGTCAGGTGGGCTTGGGGAGAGGACGAAGAGGGTAAAGGAGACCAGATATCTGGTGATGAAAGGAGAATAGGCTTTGGGTGGTGAGCACACAATAGATACATAGATGTCATAAGGTTGTATACCTGAAATTTATATAATGTTATTAACCAGTGTTACTCCAATAAATTTAATTTTAAAAAATGAGTAAATAGAAATAAAAAGATCAGGTAAGGCTTTCATTCCTATTTTTATAGCAAAGATCAGGTCTTATCTTTTTCACTGAATAAAGAAACTTATAAATATGAATTATAACTTTCCATAACTTTAATTAGCTTTAAATTCAATAGCTAGGAACCATCTGTAAGCTAATTTGTATGTTCTTTGGTGATTTTTTTTTTTAAGTGAGAGGAGAGGAGATAGTGAGACAGACTCTTACATGCGCTCTGACGGGGATCCAGCTGGCAGCCCCCATTTAGGGCTGATGCTTGGACCAACCAAGCTATCCTCAGTGCCTGCAGGTGACACTCAAACTAATCAAGCCATTGGCTGCTAGAGTGGAAGAGAGAGAAAAGGGGGAGGGGGAGGGGAGGAGAAGCAGATGGCCACTTTTCATGTGTGCTCTGACTGGGGATCAATCCTGGGATGTCCGCACACTGAGCCAACTGGCCAGGGCTCTCTGGTGCTTTTAAAATATACCTTCTAATCTTTGATTCTCCTCCCTTCAAAAGATGGAATCTAATTCCACTTACCTTGAGTATGGGCTGTGTTCAGTGACTCACTTTTAACAAATACATGTGGCAGAAGTGACGATCTGTGATATCTCAGACAAGATCATTAAATGATCATTCATTCTTGGAAAAGCCAAATACCAAGTCCCAAAGTCACTCAAGCAGCCCTACGGAGAGGCCCCCATGGGAGGAACTGACTCTTCCAACCAACAGCCATATGAGTGAACTTGAAATTGAATTTCCCAGCCCCAGTCAAACCTTCAGATGACTGCAATCTCACAAATGTCTTAACTGCAAACTTTAAAAAGAATTTGGTCCAGACCAGCCCAAGTTCTTATAGGAATTGTGAGATAATTTTGTTTTATTTTAAACCGGGAAGTTTTGGAGTAATTTGTTACACAGCAATACATGTCTCAAAGTAAATTCAGTAATCTTTCAGCTTGAGAATTACAGAAAGTAGAAATGAACAGCTTGATAGAGAAAATTTGTATTTTAAATGGCTATGTCCTAGCTCCTCACCTGTCCTTGAATTATATATTTAGAGCAGTGATTAGATGAGATGCCCTGGATGTCGCTGTGAAGAAGAAAGGCAAGAAAACAATCCTGCTGGAGCATATTGCTACCACCACATCCCTGAGAAGTCCAAGGAAACAGTGGAACCTGCTGTTGGCCAATAACCACCTGGAGAAACAGCCCAGTATCAACAAAGCCAACATCAAAATAATGAGTTCTGGCAAACTCTCTTCAGCAACCAGATGGATGATGCTGAAGAATTCTATTCAACAGGTTAACTTATTTAATTATCTGGCAAAGCACTGTGGGGCTTAATTACCTTAGATCTATTAGGATGAACTTCTGCCAAAGGTGGAAGTTTCCAGAGGAACAATTTCAGAGTTATTTTACGATAGAAACAAATGGTTGGGAACTCCTCTGCCTCCAATATTCCAACTCAAGGTCATGCTTTAGGGTGCAGGTTCTTAAACTTTCACAGAAGACGTCACCTCTTCCCTACTGTCTCAAGCAGGGCTCTTAGGGGTAGGAACCAGAGACACATGTACAGTATACTCAGAACCCTGTGATGGAAAGCCTTTTTAGACTACAATCTGCCTTTATCTCTCTGCATCTGGAGAGTCTAAGATCAGCACCTTGTCCTTCATTGACAATCACCACTATCATAAGCCACTACTATGAGTAGAAATAAGTTTTTTAAATAATTTCCAGAAATTTAAGGGTGAGAAAAAATGGAAAGCCTCCAACATCTCTGAAATAACAATGTAGAAAGCTTTTATACCGGGTATTTTTCTTTTGGGCCAAGGGCACCTATTTAAAACACAGATGAGAAGACTATCCTTCTAATGGGACATATTAAGGCTATCCTTGGAATAATGAAACTTGTGGTACCATCTTGCCCCAACCAATTGAAAGCCTGGAGCTAATTTTAATGCTTATCCATATGTATTAGTTTGAGGGGCTGTCATTTTCTTCTTCCTCTTTATATGTGGGTTTGTATTTTCTCTTTCTATGCTGACAGCCTTTGCAGTTCATGTTTCAGGATTCCTTTATCACGTGGTGCCTCCCTGACTTTTGGAAACAGGTAGCAGCACATCGATTACGGATGTATAAAATGAAAGTGGCAGGGGCGGTCCTCGGGTTTCCTTCTTGGCCACTGCTATCAAAATACATTTTCAGAACGAGATGCAGAAAATGACAAAAAAGACTTTAGATCAATGCCCTTTTAAGGAGGGGGCCCTGGGAAGCAGCTCCCATCAGAGAAATCCTTCCGTGCTCTGCTAACAAAGCTTCACAAACCTCCACAAAACACTTCTGTCTTGCGGCTCAAAGGCACATCAAGCCTCCAAGGGGGAAAGTACCCACCTAGGTAAGAGGCCCCCAGTAGTAAGGCTGATTCCCAGCTTGGGAGTGGAGCTGGAGATCTGACATCCCTGCCCTTGTCCGATAAAGCGGTTCGTTGTGTAGGTTTCCTCCTCCGGAGGAGGAGCGGCCTTGGAGCCATCAGCCTTCTCAGATGAGAGTTGTGAGCTTCTCTTCTCGTGACAGCAATGTTTCTGCCTCCCTAACACCCCTCCTGTCGATGGAAGTGTCTCAAAAGGCAAGTAGGGTATGCCTCTGGGATTTTTAAAGCAACCAGCAAAAGTAGAGGAGGGCAGAAGGAAGTGGGGGAGAGTTTTCTTGACAAGAAAATAAATGATGGACTCGATGGGTGGGCATGGGCAGAAACAGTTCCGGATGCATGGCTCAGATGCCAGCCCCTTTCTAGCGTGAACTCCTGTCCCTCGCCAGCCCCTCCCCGGCTGCAGGGCACCTCTGCTCTCGGAGAGGAGCATGCTGGGCTCACACAGAGCTTTAAAAATATCTCTCCACCCACTGAAAGTTTGCTTCATCAGCCCAGTTCCTACCCATGTGTCACAGTGGTGGCAGTGATATGTATGGTGGTGACATGAGGGTGCAGGGAAGGCATGAAGGGTCTTATCTAGCAAGGAGGAGGGATCACAGCATAAAGGTTAAAAGGTATGAGCTCTGACGACAGGTGGCAGTTTGCATTCCAGTTCCAACGCATGCTAGCGACGCTACTAGGTGATTTAATGTCTCCATTTTTCCACACTGGCCAAAAATAAGGCTAATAATAGTACCTGCAGCATAAGATTCTTTAAAGGAGTAAATGAGTTAATTCATATAATGCACCCTGAACGGTTCTTAGTACACAGTGAGCACTCAGCTGTGATGATGTTGATGATGATGATAACGATAATGAAGTTGACGACAACAATGACAATGTTGAAACTTAAAAGATGAACATGTGTTACCCAGGCAGACATATTATTCTCAACAGAAGCTAGACAGCCAAAGAAATGCACAGACTACATCAGCGTCCATTTTCAGGCCCTACAGCACAGGCAGGAGGATGTGGCTGTAACTGCGGGGAGAAGAGAAATGCACATGGCGAGCCCCCGTGCTCACCTGGCTTTCTGCCCGGGATTTCCAACGACAGTTCACTCCTTGGGATAGCTGAAGGGGCTAGACCAGGGGTCCCCAAACATTTTACACAGGGGGCCAGTTCACTGTCCCTCAGACCGTTGGAGGGCCAGACTATAAAAAAACTATGAACAAATCCCTATGCACACTGCACATATCTTATTTTAAAGTAAAAAAACAAAATGAGAACAAATACAATATTTAAAATAAAGAACAAGTAAATTTAAATCAACAAACTGACCAGTATTTCAATGGGAACTATGCTCCTCTCACCAACCACCAATGAAAGAGGTGCCCCTTCCGGAAGTGAAGTGTGGTGGGGGCCGGATAAATGGCCTCAGGGGGCCGCATGCGGCCCGCGGGCCGTAGTTTGGGGACCCCTCGGCTAGACCCTGTGAGGTAAGGCAGGCAGCAGAGAGACGAAAACGGTGCCGACAGGCCCAGGAACCTGTGTGTGGGTTCCCTATGAAGACTCGGCTGACGGCTGGGCTTCACGTGTGCAAGCAGGAAGCAGCTGCTGTGAGTTTGAGAAGAGTAATTGGATACTAGAATTTAAGCAGCCCCAGGAGATGTCTGAGAAACCTCATGAATGCCCCCAGGCATCCAGCTGAAACACGAGACAGATCACATTGTAGGAGGAAGAAGTGCACTGGAAAGCCCTACCTTACACCCATCGGAACTAAACGAACACCAAGCTCCTACCAGATCTAGAAGAGGAGGCTTCTAGAGTTTGGGGGCTCAGTCCCTACCAAGTTAGAGGAGCCAGGGAGCCACCTTGGGATTTCCACAGATCTACCCTCACCAAGCAGAAAACCAAACCCATACACATTAAGGCGGTCAGCTAGTAACTGAACTATTAGAACAAAAATCAGCGCTCCTCAGAGAAAGACAACAGAACACAGAGTCTCTATAACACAGAATTCACATGTTTGGTGTATAGTCAAATGGTAGTAGGCCTGCAAAGAGACAAAAAAAAAATTTGATCATAATCTTTTAAAAAAGTCAATAGAAACCAAGCCCACAATGGCCTGGAGCCTAGATGCTGAATTTAGTGCATTAAGACTTTTAAGAGCTATTATAAACAGGAAAATATGTCCACAGAATTTTTTAAACAGTCATTGTTTAAATTAAATGTTTTAATGAGTAAACAGAGTATTTTATTACAGAAATGAGAACTATAAGAAAGAACCAAATTTAAAAATTCTGGAACTTAAGAAATTCTGAAACTGAAAAAAATTGTGAGTGTGTGTGTGTGTGTTGTGTATGTGTGTTTTGAAAGGGAGAGAGAAAGAAAGCAAATGTTTCCCCATACCTCTTCCTCCTCCCGTCCCACAATAAAATTGACACCCAGGTCTGTCTTGGCCAAGGGGCTTCTATTCAGAAAAACAAATAGGACAGTGAAACTCATGTTTTGTATAAAGCAAATTAGTAACAGGTAACAACATCTAAAAAGCAAGCAAATGCTGCAATATTAACAGTAAGTGAAGGGTATACAGCTATTGACTATACTTTCCAAACCCTCTGTGGATCTGAAAATGTTTTTAAAAGTTAAAGAAATATTACATACGTTTCTGTTTATATATTTGTAGGACAAGAAGAAAAACGTGAGAAGCAGAGGGAAAGCCTAACCCACTGTGTACGGTAATTGGAGCATCCGTCCCTCCAGTAAAATGGAGCTGAGCTGACACAGCTGACATCATGGAGGAGGTACAGGGAAAGCCACTCCTGGTGGCTGCAGGTGTCCTGGAAGTGGGGACCCAGCCAGACACAACAGCAATGTGGTCAGAGAGGAAGGAACACTTACGAAATAAGTTTATCTGCAGGACTTGGCGAGTTATATGTGGAAAGTAAGACAAAAAGAGGAATTGAGGATGATTTCCAAATTACCACCGTGGCTGACTGGGTAGAAAGTGATATAATTTCCGGGGAAAAGTTACACGAAGGGCAGTTCAAATGAAATCCGTGGGGCGTTGGGTCTTTGGAGTTTAAGAAACTTGTGGGACATCCACACAGGACTATAGGTAACAAGTTTAAAATTCAGGAGGCAGGCAGGCATTGAAGGTATAGGCCTTCCGGCCATCCGCTCGAAGATGCCCACAGAGAGGACAAGAGAAACCAGCCCCAGGAGACAGCAGGGCGGAAGAAGCGGGCAGGAGGTAAGGGGCACACGAGGAACAGTGAAAATGACAGAAGTCGAAAAGAGGCGGGAGGAGAGCGATGACATGATGCCAAGGCAGTGACAAACTTTAAAACCAAACACGTGACAAACACTGGCAGGGGCTGCAGGAAGCCCAGAATAAATACTGAGCGTCCACTGGGCTAGGCAACCAGGGGTCACTCAGGAAACTGGGCAGCGAGGAGCGGAGACTCTGGAACAGTCCAAACGCAGTTAGCCAATGACCAAATGGGCCTCAGGAGGGAAAGGTGGCGGACTGATACATGCACCCCCAAACTGAAATGAAAACACCCCCAAAATATAGGTATGAGCACATCACCAGCAATACTATATAATTTTGAGATATGTACATGTGTCAGAGCCCGAGGAGAAGTTTTACTAATTGCAACGCTAATGGAACTGGAGAAACACAACTTCCACCCACCCCAAGAATGACAAGTAGCACACTGGGAAGAAACAGTTTGACTTAACACGGCTGCTTGCCCTTGCCAGGGACCCGCAGGGACACTGACGGCAAAGTGAGCAGTCACTCCCTATTTCACAGCAACCACTCTCCACAGTGATCTAGTCCCCAACCCAAACCCACCAGGGCAGCACCCGTTTTCTAAGCTCCTTTAGGGAACACACCTCTGAGAGCAACCAGAGCCCTGGGTGGGGGTGGCGATCCTGGATTCTTTGCAGGAGAGAGGAGAACCAGAATGCACCTAGAATCACTGAATACTGGATACCAGTTTGGGAACAGGAAGAGAGCAGGAGAGGGGAAGAGCAAAGGAGTTCTATAATTCTGTGGCCACCCAACAGCAGGGGTCATCAAGATCCCACTTCTGACCAGCAGCCGTGAACAAGATAGATAAACTCTTTCTAGAAACTGGATTCTCCAGTCTGGAGCTGAAAAGAAAGGGAATTATCCCATATCTGGGATAGGGTGAAGATAGAACAAAGAAGGCTAGAGACTCTTCACAAACCTTGTTTGCTCACGCATACTGGGCTTCAAAGAACTATAATGGTTGAGTCACATAGCAGAAAATAGAAAAAGCAAAAGGAATCATATAAAAAACATCTTATAGAGCGTCGGCCTGGTATGCAGGAGTCCCGGGTTCGATTTCCGGCCAGGGCACACAGGAGAGGCGCCCATCTGCTTCTCCACCCTTCCCCCTCTCCTTCCTCTCTGTCTCTCTCTTCCTTTCCTGCAGCCAAGGCTCCATTGGAGCAAAGGTGGCCCGGGCACTGAGGATGGCTCCTTGGCCTCTGCCTCAGGTATTAGAACGGCTCTGGTTGCAACAGAGCGATGTCCCAGATGGGCAGAGCATCACCCCCTGGTGGGCATGCCGGGTGGATCCCGGTCGGGCGCATGTGGGAGTCTGTCTGACTGCCTCCCCATTTCCAACTTCAGAAAAATAAAAAATAAATAAATAAATAAAACATCTTCTAATGCTGAATAAAGGTAGCATTAGCTGGGAAACGCGGATAAAAAGGTTTTATATCTACAAATTATTTTAAAATTTATAATAAAGAATTTAAAATTGTTAAAGGATAGCAGACAGCTAAATCCATAATGTGGGAGACACACTCAAGAAGGAAGGCAGGATGCACTCGTGCAAAAAAGAGAAAAATGACGTGAGAAGAGATACTCATATGAAAAACGAATGAAAATGAGAAGTATTCCTGAAGAAGACACAGAAATAATAACCATTATGGATGTGAGAGCAAACGGACCTAAGTTCAAAGAAAGACCCAAACGGCAACCCAGGGAGCTGACGCTGTTACTGGCAAAAATAACAGGAAATACCGACACGCAGATGTGTTACGACTCCTACGAGGAAGCCGTGGGGAGGGCACACCCTGCCATCACAGCCACAACAGAAGGGCGACGGCTGGATTCGATCTTAATGGCCCCAAACTGGAAACCCAAATGTCCGTCCTGAATGGAATGGTTATAGAAATTGAGTTATATTAAATGGAATACCACCTATTCATGAAAATGAATAAATTTCAGAGAGAGGTGAATTTAGTTTAAAGATTAAGATGTCATCACAAGATTATTCAATAAATAGCATTTCAAAAACTGGGTGTGTTTTTTTAATTATAATTTATATGTCTAATAAAATTTCACATGACACCCTATAAGAGTGCAAGGTACTGCTGGTTAACTGTGTACATACATGAGCTCCCTGGGTAGACTACAAACGCTTTGGAGTCAGGCAATCAATAATATACTTAGTAGATTTCCTCTTCCACCCAGAAGGCATTCGGGTACACACTGCTGTAACCGAATGAATGAACAGGGATGAATAAATGAATGATCGTCTCAACCGATTCATTGTGGCTGTTTGTTGGGTGCTTTCCAACTCTAATCTGGCCAACCTGAGGCAGCTTTGCATGATTTCCTCCTGAGCTTTGTGTAAAGAGAAGAAATAGAAACTTCCCAGAGAGCATGGCAGCTGGAGATGGCCTGGTCGTGGAGAGAGGCTCTTGTCACACCTGTTCTCAGAGGGGACCCACCCATGGACTGGGCACTTTGACCCTGACATTGATGGAAAGGGGCCTCTTCTGTCCCTGATGACAGATAGCAAGCAGCCTGTCCCGTGGCGATCCGTAAGCAGGAGGCCGCAGCGCTGCGGGGAGAAGAGAGGGGAGCAGAGATGAGGACGGGGCCCGGCGACTGTCTGCACCGGAGGGAGCCAGACCACAAAGGACGCTTCAGTGTCCACCAGTGTCCAACACATCAACTCCCTTTGCAACACCACCAGACCTCTGAGGGTAAATGAGTGGCCTCGAACAGCAGGACTTCAGGACCCAGCTTGACAGGAGGCAGCCCCACGAGAACAGCAAACGGGCAGAACCTCGCAAACCTTGGCTCCCCAGAGCACCAACGTGCAGTCATCCGAACTGATTCACACCAGGAGGCTTTCAGACCCTGCCCGCCTGCTCTAAACTCAGAGCACATCTGCACAGCCCGGCCCGAGCCTCACGGTGATGCTTGTAAGAAAGCAGGAGCAGTCATAACTCAGGGGTCACCTTGGCAAAAAAAATGAAGAAGTAGAAGAAATCTTCCATCAGAAAAGAAACAGCTCCTTCTCCAGGCCAAGAGCCCAGATCACCTTCCTGAAGGACAAACACAGCATCTTCACCAGCCGCCTGCAGGTCACAAAGTCCCACTTCACTCCACCAGGGCCCCTTCCCCAAGGCTTTGCTGCTGAGCCTGCCCACCTGGGCGTGAGGGTTGCTGAGTCACTCCCTGCTCATCTCACCTGCTAAGAAGGCCCCTTTCAGTCCTGCTCACCTTCCTGGACCTCAGTGAACTAGCTGCTGGGCTCTGGTGCTTGAACAGAGAGGGTGTTTCAGTCAGGTGCCCGAAGTGGAGAGAGGGGCTGAGATCTAGCCAGCCATCCTCTCCAAAAGCCACGCGACCCAGATGTGGCCCAGATTTAATGGAGAAAACACTGTTGCTCTGAGACGTCTTGGAGAAATCATTCTTGATTATTCATGGCAAAGCTGGGAGCGGGGAGGAAGGAGCGAGGGAAACGGAAAGCAAGATATGGGATGCCACAGAAGATTTTCAAACTCCACTTGGTTAGGAATCTCAGCCTCTTCAAGAGCTGCCGGTCTCTGGGGCTCCTGCTAACTGATAAACCCAGGGGACCTAAGCACACACAAGCACAAGCCCCACCACGTAATGCACCACCTGCCCTAATCTCCACCGGGAGTGGACTCCTCTGGGCGTGAGAAAGCCTGAGGCTCGCCTCACCTGCCCAACAGCTCTCGCCCAACCTCAGCCTTCTCTGTAGTCACAAGGACAGGAGGGGGTCACTCCGGAGCCGTTAGGGCTCTCGTGCTGCATCCGTGTCCTCCCGCTGACTGTTCTCTGGTCAGCTAAAGGCCAGGAGACCTGAGGATCCTGCTGTCCTCTTTGGCCACCAGTCTGTCCAGACCACAGTGAACAAACAGGTGCTGGAATTCAGGAGCCTGGCCTTGCCCACATCATTCCCCCTCCCCCTGACCTCGCAGCCTCTCCTTGGGCCCCGCCCACCGTCCTCTGCTACTTCCCGGCTGGCACATGTAAATAAGAAGCCTTTTAGGTAAGCAAGCCCATGAAATCAACACGGACAGGAAACGCTATCAGACAGCCCTATCCTTCCTGTCCCTCATCTCCTGCCGATCATGATGCAATTTGCCTTCCCCGGCCCAGCGCTGAACTTCCCACCTGCCCCTTGGGAGAAGTGCACACGGAGAAAGCTCGCTGGTCGGACCATGATACTTAGCAAGCAAAGATGTGAGCCATCTGGGGCAATTTTGACTTCTCTCCTTTAGACAGTAAATTTAGACTTCATGTTTTAGAATGTGTCACAAGGAACACAGCCCTCCGAAACACTAGGGAAAATCCAGTTCTGCTTTGGCCTCAGCAGTTGTGGCACCAAAGCGAACATCTGGCTAAATCAATCTAATCCTCTATTCTAGAAAAATATGATTTCTTCCTCATTTTGATTTTTTTAAGTCGAGGGTTGGCTTACCAATAAGGATGCAATGGGGCACAGGCCCAGGGCAAATGTAGTCACTGTGTTCTCAGGTTTTTTTTTGTTTTTTTTTTTTTTAATTTTTTTTTATTTTATTTATTCATTTTTTTTTAGAGAGGAGAGAGAGAGACAAAGAGGGAGAGAGAGGAGAGAGAGACAGAGAAAGAGAAGGGGGCAGGAGCTGGAAGCATCAACTCCCATATGTGCCTTGACCAGGCAAGCCCAGGGTTTCGAACCGGCGACCGCAGCATTTCCAGGTCGACGCTTTATCCACTGCGCCACCACAGGTCAGGCCTGTTCTCAGGTTTTTGTCCCACCCCTCACCCTGCCATGAACACACAGGGCTATATTGTGTTATGAAGGAACAGAGGCAATAAAAATAATGGCTGTCCATTCCTGCCTCAACACAGCTTCCAGATGATTCTGACCTGGGAAGGATTCAAAGCACCATGGCCACAAGTCAAGAGACAGCCGTTAGCAGGGCTCAACCCTCCCCTCCAGCTGAGCCCCATCGTAAATGACAATATGGAAACATGACAACACCACTGGTGATAAAGACTCCATAAACTGGAAAATACACTTAGGAAGTTCGAGGCTGTCCTCCCAGTCGGTATCCAAGGAAACGGAAATATCCACCATAACATTTTCAGGCTACCAGGTCTATCCCACACAAAGGGGTCATCTAGGGTGAATTTACCTCTGAACTCTTTCCTGTCACACCGTAGTTAGCCTTGGCCACTACGGGTGGCCCGAGCCTGGCCCTTTCACCTGAGATGCACAATGGCCCTAAATGCCTCTCTTGGGCG
This sequence comes from Saccopteryx bilineata, assembly GCF_036850765.1. NCBI lineage: Eukaryota > Metazoa > Chordata > Mammalia > Chiroptera > Emballonuridae > Saccopteryx > Saccopteryx bilineata. The sequence goes on from NC_089493.1 coordinate 271,688,698, forward strand.
GCTCAGCTCCCAGACAGGGTGGGCTCCTTACCATCAAGCTCCTCCACAGAGATGTTAGCAAGCTGCTCGCTGTCGCTGCCGGCAGACAGAGACCGGTTGAGGTAATTCCCCTTGTACAACAGGCCAGCGGTCACGTGGTGGAAAGGCATCTTCTCCCTGTCCACAAGAGAAGGGGAAAAGACATTGGCATTCATTCCTCCTTTCCTTCCTTAAAGGACCACCCCGCTTTTCAGATGGCCAGTGTTAGCTTTGAAATAAAAACATTTCTAGAGGGCAAGGCAGAAAACTCCGGGGTACCCGTGGCCTGAACAGTTCCCAAATGACCTCAGGTTCCAGCCCTCCCTTCACATTTTGTCTTACTTCATTTTTCCCATTTAATTATGAATGGGAACCATGTTGTCCTTGCAGACTGTGGGACATCGTGTCGTCATCGAGCTGTCTCTCCGTGCAGACAGGAACACTCTCTGCTCCTCTCCTATCCTGATAAACTCTCTCAGTGTTCATAAGAAAGGACTGTGCACCCCCAAAAATGCCGGGCTGCCCAGGGACTGGACGTCTGGGCCGTGACCCTGAAAAGACCCAAGTGTTTTACTTTTCCCTGGTAAAGCAGGTGTTCCACTCACGCAGCCCTCCCCGCAGGTAGGGAACACCAGGCTCTAAAGGAAAAATGCACAATAATCTGCACCTCTGAGAAGCGACCCCACACCTGTCTAGGGTTGCACCACTGGCTTATGGGGACATCCCCGAGACGCCGCATACACCTGCTCTACTATAAAGGTATGCCTCACGGGGTTTCAGAACTAAGCAGCTTCCAGCTCTTCCCCGAGAAATGAAAGCATTGCTGTACACCAGACTAGCAAACCCTCTAGGCAAAGCTCCTCTGCCCCAACCGCCGCCACCACTGGGCTTCTGAAGTTCCCAGGAGTGCACGGCTGGCCCGAGGCTTCAGGCTAAGGGAAGGAGACATGGAGAGAAGAATGAAAGGGCAGGTACAGAGGAGGAAGAGGAAAGGCAGTAAGAAAGATGGAGCCTCCACAGCAGAAAGAACACCCCTGGTTTCAATGAGCGAGCCACCGAGTATGACAGGGTCTGCTTGTTTCCCCATCTGGAAAGGGGGCTAAGAGGACTAGTAAACCACTGAGCAGAATGAGGAAACAGGTAGGAAGCACAGGAGTCAATCACAGGGTGTGGGTAACGAACTTCTCTACAGAGCTCTCAGAAGGTGAAGCAGGCAGCACAGGAAGGAGTAATCTCCCCACCACTTGGGGCATACAAGCAGAGAATGAGTGCCTCCCTGCCAGCAGCTCTGTGAAAGGGAAATGGCCCCTGTATTCTCTCCCCACACAGCTACCCTTCTTCACTTATAGAAGGGCCTTCTATAAGTCACTTATAGAGGGCCTTCCAGCACTAAAGTGTGTGTCTGTAGGATAAGTTGGGGTGGCCCGAGCAGCCCCTCTGGGCACTGCTAAGATGGGGTGTTAATTACAGGAAGATGCCAACAGAGAGCCAGCCTCTGAGAATGACTGTTCAAGACACCCAAACCTTGCTGACCGTCAAACCACACTCAAAAAAATCCACATGGTGGCAACCAACCCTGCTCATGTGAGGCTGGAGCAAGCATGCACCAAGGGGTGGGGGCCCCTGTCTGCTTTTCCCTGGGACACCACAAAGGGACAGGCACGGCTGCACATCCCCCCTCTCCCCAGTCTAGAGCGCACATTGCATGTCCTTACTGGGGCTGACAGCGACCAATGAGACTCCCAAAAAGTATAGAACTTGACCAAGAAAGAGCACAAAACCGGTTAGTGTGAGAACCCTTTCTAGAACACCAGCCTCTCAAGTGCTGTTTCCACTAAGCAGCCAGAGCTGAGCCAAGATATTTCCATCCGGATGTCAAACTCTCATTTTAAACTCAAGATGTCTAAAAACGAATCAATTATCTTCCTCAAAAATAGGCCACACTTCCTGATTTCTCTATTTCTATCAAAGGTAGTTTTCATTCATCCTAACAACTGGGACAGCTCTCACAAAAGTTCTGGTCCCTCAAAAGTTAAACAGACACACAGCGGAGGCCAGAGCCAGGCATCAGCCTCCAAACCACCCTCCCTCTGTGCAGCTCACAGAACATCTGTCCACAGGCCGGTCATAAATGGCAGGAGGCTAGTCACATGGAGCACACACACTTCCCAATTATAAGACGTACATTTTCAGCTGATTCTAAGTCAGGCTTCCTCCTCCCAAGCCAAATCGACTCATACACATAAATAGAAAACAAGAAAAAAAATTTTTTTTGAAAGAACATTTAGATTACCATCTCCTCTTTTTCTCCAAATTAATTTCAGACCAAACAGGTTTACAGGTGGTTATCAGATGTATGAGTTAGATTCACTCTCCTTTTTCCTAACACCCATCCTGCTTTGGGGGACCAGGCGCCGTGACCATTGGAGCAAGGAGATTTCTATGATTCAGGGAATGGGAAGTCAACGCTGGCTAACGCTGCCTGAGTATTTTCAACTCTCTCTCAGCACTGGCCCCAGGACCCGGGCTGCCTCAATAACAATCATTTAAGTTCTTCGTAAACATAGAAAGACACCTGCACTGATCTTATCTAATTTCCCTACCTGGTGGAGTCACATAAACACTGAAAACGTGCCTTCACATCTCACCACTCATCACTCTAGTTCCTAAGCGGTTTGTAAATATCTTTCCGTTATCACCTTTTAACCTGGCTGGCTGAAGCTTTGGACCGCCATACCAATGTTCACCGCTTAGTAACGAAATTATACTCCAACGAACAACTCCCAGCCACACCCCACCAAGTGTACAGCCACAGAATAAACTCTTGAGTCCTTTGCAGAAAAATAAATAAATAAATGGATCATAACTGAATCCTATTTGATATATCAACATCATTTGCTTCTGGGAAAAGCAGCTGACAAAATTAGATACATATTCAGTTCCTGCAGTCTCTGCACCCAAAATATTCAACGTCTAGGAAAGAAAACATGTGCAATTGAACCATCCATACGGATAAATCAAGTCATGTTCAAAAAAAGGGAAGAACATTATCTCAACTAAGCTAAAAACAGCTGCTGCAATTAAGGATTAAATTTCACTCCAAGCCACCTGGGGAAACCCAAGCAAGATTTTCTCTTTGGCGAAGGAAGGAAAACACGTAAGTTCATCGGCAAAGACAAGTGTGGTCCTGAACTAACACTTAAAGATGGATCCTTATATGGAGGGCAATGCACAAAATATAGATATATGCACATGCATGTATATATTTTCAACAGCAACTTTACTCATTGAGATTGGTTATCATGTGAATAATCTTTCTGTATCTTCTGTAAGGCAAAAGGATTTCATGGTGAAGAATTAGGGCTTTTGAGGACAAAAACAGCATTAGATTTCAATCCTAGTTCTGCCCCTGATAGCCATGTAAGTTTCTTATCTTCCATATGCCTCAGTTTACTCCTTCGTAAAAGGGGTTTTGATACGTACTGACTAGTATGCTTATAAATATAAAATAATGTATAGATTTTAATACCAGGCACATTCTCAATAAATATCAGTAATTGGCCCTGGCCGGTTGGCTCAGCGGTAGAGCGTCGGCCTGGTGTGCGGGGGACCCAGGTTCGATTCCCGGCCAGGGCACATAGGAGAAACACCCATTTGCTTCTCCACCCCCTGCCCCCCCTCCTTCCTCTCTGTCTCTCTCTTCCCCTCCCACAGCCAAGGCTCCATTGGAGCAAAGATGGCCTGGGTGCTGGGGATGGCTCCTTGGCCTCTGCCCCAGGCGCTAGAGTGGCTCTGGTCGCGGCAGAGTGACGCCCTGGAGGGGCAGAGCATCGCCCCCTGGTGGGCAGAGCCTCGCCCCTGGTGGGCGTGCCGGGTGGATCCCAGTCGGGCGCATGCGGGAGTCTGTCTGACTGTCTCTCCCCATTTCCAGCTTCAGAAAAATACAAAATAAATAAATAAATAAATATCAGTAATTGTTTGCTAAGGATTATATGAAGCAAGATACAGGGAAAAGAGGTCACAAATATATTAGACTGAAGCTGAAGTATTCTGGGTTCTGCAGGAGGGTCAGTGAGGACACAGCAGAGGGGAGCCTCAGAGAGAAGCTGGCTGGCACTTTGCACCACGGTTCTGAGGGAGCAGGTGTGTTATCGACTTAGTAGTACCAGTACCACTGGTGTGTGTGAGTGGTGTCAGCAAGCATCTGGCTGCACCGGGAGGAGGGGGGCTCTGAATGGGAAGCACAGGAGCTGAAGCAGCCTATTTCCTGGGCACCAGGCAGCCTGATTCGATGGTCACATAATGGACAAGGTGTCAGGATGTTAAAAGTAAAAGGGGCGGTTCCTGCTTTCAGGGCCATTGCTCTTGGCAGAGCAATAAACCAAAGAGCCCCACTCACATTGACACAAGATGCTGCCCTTCTGCAATGGTAATTTTATGGACCAACTTGACTGGGCCAGAGGGTGCCCAGATATTTGGTCAAACATTACTCTGGGTGTGTCTGTGAGCAGAGGCAGGCACACCAGGTGCGCACCCTGGGCCCCGACTTCTGAAGGCCACACAAAACCCCAACTTTACACTTTTTTCTAATGACATCAAGTTTAGTTTCATATGTGCAATTTTAACATTAATAGTACAGAATATTTTTTATTTATTTGAAAATATGGTTAACATGTATTTTTATTTTCCCTATCTCTCTCTCTTTTTTCTAAGGGGCCCAATATTTTCTTTTGCATCTGGGGCCTCAACCAACCTTAATCTGCCTCTGTCTGTGAGGGTGTTTCTGGGTGAGATTAACATGTGAATCCATAGACTAAGCAAAGCAGACTGCCCTTCCTAATGTGGGTGGGCCTCAGCCAATCTGTTGAGCAGTGGTCAACAAACTGCGGCTCGTGAGCCATATGCGGCTCTTTGGCCCCTTGAGTGGGGCCAAAATACCACATGCTGGCGCTACCTCAATAAGGAATGTACCTACCTATATAGTTTAAGTTTAAAAAATTTGGCTCTCAAAAGAAATTTCTTTTTTTTTTTTTTTTTTTTTTTTTGTATTTTTCCGAAGCTGGAAACAGGAAGAGACAGTCAGACAGACTCCCGCATGCGCCCGACCGGGATCCACTCGGCATGCCCACCAGGGGGCGATGCTCTGCCCCTCCAGGGCGTCGCTCTGTCGCAACCAGAGCCACTCTAGCACCTGGGGCAGAGGCCAAGGAGCCATCCCCAGCGCCCGGGCCATCTTTGCTCCAATGGAGCCTCGCTGCAGGAGGGGAGGAGAGAGACAGAGAGAAAGGAGAGGGGGAGGGGTGGAGAAGCAGATGGGCACTTCTCCTGTGTGCCCTGGCCGGGAATCGAACCCGGGACCCTTGCACGCCAGGCCGACGCTCTACCACTGAGCCAACCAGCCAGGGCCTCAAAAGAAATTTCAATCGTGTACTGTTGATATCTGGCTCCGTTGACTAATGAGTTTGCCGACCACTGTGTTAAAGGGAGAATTCATTCTCTCTGCCTTACTGTGAAGCTGGAACATTGGTCTTCTGCCTTGGGACTTGAACTGAGTCTCAGACTGGAGCTTACACCATCAATTCTCCGTGGTCTCCAGGTTGCAAGCTGCAGACTGTGAGACTCTCAGCCTCCATAACCACATGAGACAATTCCTAATAATAAATCTTTCTCTATTTATGCATGTCCTATTGGTTATGTTTTTCTGGAGAACCTAGACCAATACACCTCCCTTTTCTTTTTCTCCAGTACCAAAGACCCAAGCATATTGCTGTAGGCTGATACTATTACTACAGACAAAGAGGGTACCAAAGCAGAATTCTGCAGGGCCTCCACAGCAGTGCTGCTCCAAGTGTGCCTTGTGGACACTCCCAGTAGGACACTGTGTGTTGCTGGTCTGCAATGAGCTAAGGACAGAAACTGAGAAGACAGCACTGAAATTTTTAGAGCAATCTATAGCATTGTCCCAACATCTAGGCATGTGACCAGTTGATATGATTTTTATATCCTTGCTTTTTTAATTTTATTTTTCTAGTAATTCATTCTAACTGTATTTTACAAAAGTATCAGTCTTCCAAGAACTGAAATTTAAAATAAAAAGAGCTAATCCTTCCCCACAAATGAGTGTGAGCGGCACTGCTCTGAACTACTGTTTTAGTTGCATAGGAGTCTGGTACTGGACCACACACAGAGAAATAAGACTTAAGAAAGGAGGTGCAAGCCCTCAATGGAAGAATAGGCTTTCTGTAGAGTACCTGGAGTATGCATGCAATCTGCTACACACTTCCCAGGAGTTCCTGTCCTCTGATACAAGGGGTGACACTCATCTGGCATTCTAAAAGGTAAAGAGCCTAGCCAATCCCGATAGGGCCTTTGTCAAATTCCCCTAAATATACCCATGAAGGCACACAAAACCGATGCTACCCCTGACAGGTGTAGAAGCAGCTTCCATTAAGTCAGCACAGTTAGGATTAGAATAAGAATCAGAATTCAGAAACTAAATACAGCCAGATAGTAAAGGGATAAGAAGAGATTGATCTACCCCAATTCCCTTCCATTTTATGGCAAGGATGGCCAACTATGACAGCAGCCAATTATCCTTCAGACTATATTGGAATTTCTTTTTTTTTTTTTTTTTTTTTTTTTTTTCTTTTCTCTTTTTTTTTTTTTTAAAGATTTTATTTATTGATTTTTTTTATTTATTCATTTTTTTAGAGAGGAGAGAGAGAGGGCGAGAGAGAGAGACAGAGAGAGAGAAGGGGGGAGGAGCTGGAAGCATCAACTCCCATATGTGCCTTGACCAGGCAAGCCCAGGGTTTCGAACTGGCGACCTCAGTATTTCCAGGTTGACACTTTATCCACTGCGCCACCACAGGTCAGGCAAGGAACTTCTTTTGAAAAGTAGCCAAGGTCAAATACCCTTAGCACCACTGTGAAGCAGCAAACCCCTTCTTCTGGCTACTCGGGGATCATACCTACCAATATGCAACATGGCTAGGAATGGGAGGGTCGGAGGCACGGGCCCGGCACATGAAGATGTGAAATTTACTACAGGCAAAAGTGTCAATGACAAGAGCCCTAGGAACAATGGCCAGTGGGAATATTATGGTTTTTCACATATTGCTTTATTTTATTTTTTCCAAAGTGAGAAGTGGAGGGCAGCAAACAGACTCCCGCATGTGCCCAACCAGGATCCACTGGCATGACCACCAGGGGGCGATGCTCGGCCCGTCTGGGGCGCTGCTCCCCTGCAACTGGAGCCATTCTAACGCCTGAGGCAGAGGCCATGGAGCCATCCTCAGTGCCCAGGCCTACTTTGCTCCCATGGAGCTTTGGCTGCAAGAAGAGAAGCAAGATAGAGAGGAAGGAGAGGGGGAGGAGTGGAGAAGCAGATGGGTGCTTCTCCTGTGTGCCCTGGCCAGGAATCGAACCCAGGACTTCCACACGCCAGGCTGATGCTCTAATGCTGAGCCAACCAGCCAAGGCCACATATTGCTTTTGATTAAAAAAGTATTTCAGTAGACCTTAGAATCCCCCAGAAATGGACATCTCCTCTTCAGAGTCCAAGAGTTAAATCATGGGGACAAGAAGAACCAGCAAAGATGCACTAGACACTGAGCACTTGGCTAAGCACTTATAAAACAATTGTGTTCCCTTGTTAAGATCCTGCAGGGGCATGCCAGTTGGCAAACAGGATTTGGCTAGAGCTCAAATCAGACAGGAATGAGTAAGCAGAAAACACCAACGTAGGGATCTGTACAAAAGTTCTGCATCATTAGAAGAGTAAGTACTTTCAAGAAGATGTAAAGCCAAAAAGTATATCGTCAACAATAATATGAGAAAAAAAGACAATTTTACAAAGTTTCTGGTTATGTCCTTAACAACAATTGAGAAAGTGGAGTGTCTATGAAATAAGAATGCCAACGCCTAAGTAAATATCAGAGTAAGGTGAGGAGACATCAAGTCAAAAAGCAAAGAGAGCCTGCTGAGAGGCAAGCTAATTTGGGAAAGGTGCAGGTCTCTGCAAAGCAAACAACAAATCCAAAAATAGAAACAGAATGGAAATCTACATACATTAATGGCAATAAAGAATATTTCAAGCCAATGGAAATTTTAGTAAATAATATAATACATCCACAGACCCATCCACCAGATTAAACACAGGCTAATATTTTGCATTACTTACTTTAGTTTTATTTTTTTTAATAATATATAATATTACACATTGAAGCCCTGCCCACCTACTCTATTCCTCCACTTCCCTCCCTCCACTATGATAACTGGAAAAGAATGTATCCTTCCCTTCCACAGTTTTAAATTTTCCTACATTGGGTGTAACTATATAGAATATATTATATTATAGTATTGCTATATATGTATATATCTTTAAATTTATTTCGGTGCTATCATACCACATAATGCTTTTGCAACTTGCAATATTGCACTCTATCCAAATGCACACCTATATACCTAGTTAATTTATTTATTTTTTGGTATTAATTTTTTAATTTTTTATTGATTTTAGAGAGAGAAGAAGGAAAAGAGAGAGAAGAGAAACACATCTATTTGTTGTTTCAGTTATTATGCATTCATTGGTTAATTCCTGTATGTGCCTTGACTGGGAATTGAATCTGCAACCTTTGTGTATTGGAACAACACTGTAACTTAAGTTAATTTATTTTTAATCGCGCCATAGTTTTCCATTGTATAAATATATTGCAACTTACTTATCAATTATCCAATTGAAAGAAAAAGCATTCTGCAATGAATAACTTCTGTGTGTCTCCTTGTATACATTTGCAGAAACTCCTCTAGCCTATATACCTAGATGAAATATTACAGAATTTTGCCAAATTGCTCCAAAGTGGTTGGATTAGTTATCTATTGATACATTAAGAAATTGCCTCTGAACTTAGTGACTTAAAACAGCAGATATTTATTATCTCACTGAGTCAGGAATTGGGAGTTGCTTAGCTAAGTGGTTCTGGCTCAGGAGGTTGTAGAAGACATTGACCATCAAACGATTGGGGCTGGGGTTACATTTCCAAGATGGTTCACTCACTTGACCGTTCAGAAAAAGTCTCACTTACTGTGGATCCCTCCATAGGTCTGCTCAAGTGTTCTTATTAAATGGCAGCTGGCTTTTCCCAAGCAAGTGACTCAAGAGACAGGAGGAAAATTTTATGATTTGGTCTTAGAAATCATACACCGTCACTTTCAAAACACATTCTATTTATGAGAAGCAAGTCACCAAGTGCAGCCACACTTACAAAATTAGGCTCCACCTATTGAAAGATGGAGTATCAAAGAATTTGTGAATATATTTTGAAACCATCCTAGGGGTTGTGGCAATGTGCAGACCCACCATAATTCTAACAGCATGTCCATTTCCCCATCGCCTTGTCAGCACTTGGTATTATCAGACAGTTCCATTTTTCTTAATCAGATTCCCTGGATAGCTGGTTCAGGCATCTCATTGTAAAGTTTGGCGCTATTCTGATTTCCTCTTCTACAGACTTGCTTTTCATCTTTATCTATTGGGTTGTTTGTTGCCTTTGGATTGCTTTGCTCTTCCATGTTATTGTTGTCTAATATTTCAGTTCAACCTTACTTTTAAACCCCCCACATTAGTCATTGTTTTTGTTGTTATTGTTACATCTTACAACCAATGCTTACCGAGACTTTTCCACAAGTTTACCTATTTCTCTGCTCATTGTTGCTTCTTGCAGGGCACTTTCTCCTTCTGGGTTCAAATCCCTCCTTAATGAGGGGAATTTAGCAATTTTTTCATTGAAGGACAGTTAGTGGAAATCTTTTTAAGTGTTTTTTAAAAAGTCTTTATTTCAATTTCTTTTGGATTATAGTTCTAGTTTGCAGAAAATTATAAATGTATTATTGTTTTAGAACTCTGAAGATATTTTGTTCCTGAGGTTGCAGTAAAGATACTAACCATCAGAAGGCATGATTGGGGTTGGGGGACCCACCTCCAAGGCGGTTCACTCACTTGACTGTCCGCAAATATTCTCAATTCCTGTGGAGCCCTCTATGGAGAAGCTGAATTGTTGTTCACCTATTAAGATTCATCCTGGACAATTCTAAATTGCCATTTTCAGATGGCACTCTCCCCTAATCTTTATAATCTCTCTTTTGTCAACTCTTCTGGATGTATGTTGGACCTCTTCATTCAAGCTTGATACTCTTGAATGGTTCATGCAATACTCATTCCTCTTCCATCGATTGAAGAAGCTGAAAAGGTAATAACTGCATTTTTTTTAGGCTCTCTTGCTACAAAAGTTCTAGATGAGCTATAGTTCTCATATTCAAAAGCATTTGCACAGTTTTGAAAGCAGACGTAAAATGGAAGCAGTGTACTGGTAAATGTTTACTAACTGGGTCTCAAAAAAGTCTTGATTTGCAGCATTTGCCTACTTTCATGGTATAAATACTTCCAAAAGGCCAGTTCCAAGCTACCAACACGGTGTCACTGAATACAAACTTGGGGAGAGCTGTGCAGTAGTGTACCAGCACACCGCTCATTGTACAGTGTTTCCACCATATACTGCCATAGACTAAGTTAGCCACAAAATCATAGGTCATAAAATGCAGTCACATAATGAGGAAGAGGTAGGGTTTTGCTATTTTATTACCTTTGTTTTTAATATAATTTAATTATGTCTATGCTTTATTTAAGAATGTCCATCTAGCCCAGGGGTCTCAAACCCGTGGGCCGCGAGTTTGAGACCCCTGATCTAGCCTAACCAGGCGGTGGTGCAGTGGATAGAGCATCGGCCTGGGATACTGAGCACCCAGGTTCAAAACCTCAAGGTTGCTGGCTTGAGCGCAGGCTCATCCGGCTTGAGCGTAGGGTCACCAGCTTGAGTGTGGGATCATAGACATGACCCCATGGTCGCTGGCTGGGGCCCAAAAGTCACTGGCTTGAACAAGGGGCCACTGGCTCAGCTGGAGCCCCCCAGTCAAGGTATATATTAGAGGCAATCAATGAACAACTAAGGTGCCACAATTATAAGTTGATGCTTCTCCTCTCTCTCTCTTCCTGTCTTTCTCTCGCTCTCTCCTTTGCTTAAAAAAAAAAAAAGTAGGTTTACATTTCATTTATCATTGATTTAAGATGGCTATGTTCATAAAATTGCTAAAACTTTACTGGCTTTTATAAGCTGGTATGAGCTGACTCTAGCATGCCACTAGATGAGGGCCCTTTTCCTGACCACTTCTGGCTTTTACTACAAGGGCAAAGGTCATGGAAACAGTCTTCTCCTGCAGCCACGTTGCATTCTCCACGCTCGGCTTCCTGGCTGAGAAGCAGCAGTCGTAATGGCAGCAGAACAGCACCAGCTTCTTTAGATCACAGCTTCAAGAGCTCACTCCTTCAGGAGGTTAAGAGAAAGGTGCGGGGGTGCAAGCACACTTCAGGGACAGTCTCCTCCCACATTCAGTTGTTTTTACCAGTCAGAGCACAGTCGGGAAAACAGAGCCCGTGTCAGGCAGTTCAATAAAAAGATGTAAAAGAGTGAGCTATCTTCTGAGTGGTGAGAAGGGCTGAAAAGCCCAACAGAGAATGGTTAGCAGAACGAGCAATAGCAGCAAATGGTTCCCATCCCTGGTCTGGAGGGACATACAGAGAAGGTGGGTGGCATTACCAGAACCTCAATGCTGGGGGTGCCCAGAAGGAGCCAGAACCATGATAGGGGCTGCCCAACAGGAGCCGGAACGCTGGGAGGAGGAGCTCGGCTCTGCCAAGATCCAGCCAGAACCTGAGAGGCATTCCCAGAAATGTTTGTCTAAGGCACATAGAGGCAGGGAGCCTCGATCTCTATCCCCGCCTTCTCCTCTCTGGCTGCTTGCCTCCCTTTGCCCGGGGAATCTGGACATGCAGCTTGGTCCCTACAGAACCGAATGGAGCAGGAGGAAGGAGGATAATATGTTAGCAAGCAGGCAAACTAAGGGCAGAGTGACACATGTAAGTTTCGTTATGTTTTATCTAGCATCCCTGTGTTGATAAAAGGAAAAGAATTCATGCTAGCTTAGTGACCACACTGACAGAACTAGGTTATCTTTATGACATTTCTTAATTTCAAAGGTGAGGAAAAGTTCTCTGAGCATCCATATAGAAAATACAGACTACCCACAAAGGGCAAATGAAATGGGGTTCAGAATGTCATGCAGCTCCCCGCCACTGCCTTTAAAGGGTCCCTTAAAGTCAAATGAGAAAAGAAGTTTAAAATTAAATTATGGGGAAAGACTTTAAGGCAAAAGAAAAGAAAGTTCAACTTCAAAACAGTTCAAAATAAAAAGCACTGAACTACAATGAAAGTCAGTTTATGTTTTAAAAGAGTAAAATCCAAAATGATAACACATTAGTCACAAACCCCTATGAATTATATATCATATTGTTATAAAGTAAAAATAATTTAAGCATAAAGAAAAACTGATTTTAAAAAGTGGTGATAAAAAATTAATGAAGACTTTAAGAGAAGAAAATAAAAACAAAGAGGATATGAATAATGTACACATTTTCTATGAAGGCTAATTGTGTGTGTGTGTGTGTGTGTGTGTAATTCCCCAAGAGTTCATTTTTTAGATGTCTGTAGAACATGCAAAAAACTTATCAAATGTAAGATCATAAAGCAAACTTTGGTAAAGGTATTCAAAAGCAGATCTAACACAGCTGAAAGTAAGTGAAAACAATTTAAAAACTAAAATTATTTTAAAAACTAAAATCAAAATTTTTTCCAGCTTTATTGAAATATTTTTGACATACAACACTGTGTAAATTTAAAGTGCAGAACATGTTGATTTGATACGGTTAATAACTGCAAAATGATTACCACCTTAGCTTTAACTAACTCATCATACCATATTTATTTTTATGATGAGAACATTTAATATCTACTCTCTCAGCAACTTTCAAGCAGATGATATAATGTTATTCACTATAATCACACTCAGTATATTAGATCCCCAGAACGTATTCATTGAAATTGAACTTTTTAATACACTGTCTTAAACACTTCTTAGATCAAAGTTTTAATTAAAATTTGAATTAAAAATAAAGGTTATCTTAAAATGAACAAAAAAATAAAAATAATTTGTATTTAAAAAGCATATGAGGTACAGCAAAGCAGTATTCAGATAAAATGTGAGGTATTAAGTGGTCTCATTATTTTAAAGAGAAAAATAAATACTAAATAAATGTTCAGTGTTAACTTCTTAGAAAAATAACAACAAAATAGAGACAAGAAAAGAAAGGAAATAATGAAAGACATATTAGAAAACAAATAAATTAAAGGAGCTTGTTCTCTGAAACAAAAGCAATAAACTAGACAAATTTCTGACAAGTTTATTAAAACAAATAGAGAAAGCACAGATAACAACACTCTGAAATATGAAAACTCTATGGGTAATCTAGACCAATAAGTTTAAAACTGCTTAAATGAATGTTTTTCTCTCAAAATATGGAAATTGGATTTTCTTATTAGAAATAATAAAATTTAATTCATGCTTATTAAAACAATATAATTATTTATATGTATAGTTAATATATAATGCATAGAAAATAAATGTAAAACAATATATTTATTCATGCTTATTAAAAATCTTGAAATAATACTTTGTTATACAGTGATCTGAATATCTGATTTTATGTTGGGTGTATTTCCAGACTTGATTTTAACATCTGCCAAACCAAAACTACGCCTCAGAAAATGACGTAGATCCAAACAGAAGAAAAACGTCATTGGTAGTGTTTACTGAGTCACAATATTCCTTTTTCAATTTCATCCCACATGTGTGTCAACATTTTTTTGCTGCTATTTGGCTGGTGAAGTTTCATCTTCCCTATAATCAGTGGATGATCTTGTAAACTGATGGACACAGGTTCATTTTCAAATTTTTAACAAATGGTTCTAAAAAATACTTGATTAATTCATTTGAAAGATTCTTAAACAGTTGAAAAAAATCATTTCTTGTTGTTTTTTTAACTTCACAGATTTGGGTTTGTAGATAGCACATACTCAGCTCTTTATTTTTTTAAGCAATAAAATCATAAAATGGTTGAAACATCTCAAAAAGACATCCAGTTTCAAAAATGCTCCTATAGCACGAGTTTCCTTCAAAGAGCAGTTATTCTTCCTCAGTCTTTGTTCAGAGGGCAGACATCTTGCCTTCTCGGAAAAGACCAGCCAATGAGGATCGTTCGCCTGCTTACAAGAAGTGGGCGGCTCCTCTTTGTGTTTGACAACTCTCCCAAGCACTTTGCCCTGAAAGAAGCCATACATTGCATGTGGTATAAGAGCCATCTGCAGTCATTTTCCATCCCATTTCAAAGACTTAAACCAGGCTTCGTTATTCATGAGTATAAATATAGATCAACATTGTAAAGTCTTTTTGAAGTTTTAAAACCATTTTGGCCAACTTTTGTCCAATCCGATGAGCCTGTCAGTGTTTTAACTCAGAAAGGGTCTGATGAAAGTCTCCTTTGGGGGCCACAGGACATGCCAACTTGGTCATCCTCTTGAGGTCCACTTGGGTCTGCATGATCCCACGACCCAAAGTAGGGGCTTCCCAGCACACATCTTGCCTATTCTCTGAGTGTTAATCTACTTAAAACTAATTAATACAATCTGTAAAGCCCCCTGGCCAGGCACTTATGTCACAAATCACTTTAAAACAAAGTACATGAGGAAGGTCCTACTGCCAATGACCCCTCATATGGAAGGCCTTCGTTCCCTGAACACGTCATTCCCACACACTGGACCAGCATGCATATGGACAACGGAGGTGTTAGTGTTCTCTATACAGGAGATGATTAGTCAAGAGCGAGTGCTTCCTCTTCTCTTTTCTTCCTACACCCTCAAGGAACACCTAACACATCTCACTCTGAAAATCCCTGCAAAGATACTGCCATTAAGATCAGGGGGAAGACAAGATACCGGTTACCTCTGTAATTAACTAATCCCTTCCTAGAAATTCTACTTAATGTAGTGAAACATGAACAAAGCTAAGAGACTATTTAAAAGAAATTAACCAAGAAAAACATCCAATAATCAAAAACCTAGAGTGAAAGAGATGTAAATATTTAACTCGTTTTTCATAGTAAAAGGACACAGTCAAAATGTAACTTAAAGAATTACCAAAGAAAAGATTGAGAGCCTCGCCAGTTAAACATATAAACCGTTGAATGTTATAAACAGCATAAATAAAAGTCACAGGCAAAGAAGGAGTACAAAAAAGACATAAGAAGCAGACAATTCATGAAACAGGAAAAACAAAATTAAAAATATTTGAAAACAATGCTTGATCTCACAAGTAACCAAAGAAATATAATTGTGGTATTATCTGCTTTTTCAATATGGGAAGGTGTTGTTTGTCTTCTGTTTTTAATCCGCTGGTAAGAATGTAATGGCACTGGTACTCTACAGCAGTTGAAGTAAAAGGTTGGAGAAAACAATAAAATAATTATGTATGGAGTCTAAGAAATGGTTTTCATCCTTGGACACAGTAATTCTATCGTTTCAAATCTATCCTGAGATTCTGTCAAAGGTTTGTGCACCAAAATACTGCATTATGTTATATTTTAAATGGAAAAACAGAGATTAAAAAAAGGAAGAGGCCCTGGCTGGTTGGCTCAGCGGTAGAGCATCGGGCTGGCGTGCGGGGGACCCAGGTTCGATTCCCGGCCAGGGCACATAGGAGAAACGCCCATTCGCTTCTCTACCCCCACCCCCTCCTTCCTCTCTGTCTCTCTCTTCCCCTCCCACAGCCAAGGCTCCATTGGAACAAAGATGGCCCGGGCGCTGGGGATGGCTCCTTGGCCTCTGCCCCAGGCACTAGAGTGGCTCTGGTCACGACAGAGAGACGCCCCGGAGGGGCAGAGCATCGCCCCCCGGTGGGCAGAGCGTCGCCCCCCGGTGGGCAGAGCGTCGCCCCTGGTGGGCGTGCCAGGTGGATCCCGGTCGGGCGCATGCGGGAGTCTGTCTGACTGTCTCTCCCCGTTTCCAGCTTCAGAAAAGCAAAAAAAAAAAACTTTAAAAAAAAAAAGGAAGAAAGACAAGAAAATATATAGAAATTATAAGCAAAGTACACTTATATCAGAATATGTTGTATATCAATGATGTTTACTGAAATTTGAATGATGTCAGAAATCTTTATAGCAAAACTCAAAACTTCCTAAAACTTCTCCTAAAATCCTATGAAACTCAAGGGACAGAGAAAGAAAACAGAATAAGTTTATAAAAGTGTCGAATATGGAAAAGGGGGGTCCATCAGTCAAAAGAAAAAACAGAAAAATATCCAGAAGGCAGAATTATTTTGCTCATCTTGACAGACAAGGTTGAGCAGAGCCAGGTAGGGCTGAAAGCATGTCAGGGGGAGAGCCACGGGACCACGGAGCAGCCACACTGGCAGGCACTAACAACTGGAATGAAGATGGGGGGGGCTGAGGGTGACAATTAAGCCCCCTTTTTTTGTTGTTTCTTTCCTTTTTTTTTTTTTTTTTTCATTTTTCCGAAGCTGGAAATGGGGAGGCAGACAGACTCCCACATGCGCCTGACTGGGATCCACCCGGCATGCCCACCATGGGGCGATGCTTTGCCCCTCGGGGGCGTCGCTCTGTTGCGTCCAGAGCCATTCTAGTGCCTGAGGCAGAGGCCACAGAGCCATCCCCAGCATCCGGGCCATCTTTGCTCCAATGGAGCCTTGCTATGGGAGGGGAAGAGAGAGACAGAGAGGAAGGAGAGGGGGAGGGGTGGAGAAGCAAATGGGTGCCTCTCCTGTGTGCCCTGGCCGGGAATCAAACCCGGGACTCCTGCACGCCAGGCCAATGCTCTACCGCTGAGCCAACCGGCCAGGGCTCTTCCCTTTTTTAATTCAGTGAGAGGTGGGGAGGCCGAGACAGACTTCAGGCTAAGGTCTGTACTGGAATCCACCCAGCCAGCCCCCTGTGGGGCAATTCTCTGCCCATCTGGGGCATTGCTCAGCACTCAAGCTTTTTCTTAGTGCCTGAGGCAGAGGCACAGAGCCATCCTCAGAGCCTGGGGCCAACTCACTCCAATTGAGCCATGGCTATGGGAGAGGAAGAGAGAGAGAGAGAGAGAGAGTGAGAGAGAGAAGTGAGAGAGGGTCGGAATGGAGAAGCAGATGGGTGCTTTTCCTGTGCACCCCGACAGGGTACCAAACCAGGGACATCGACACACCAGGCCAACGCTCTACCATGAAGCCAACTGGCCAGAGCTTTCTCTATTTTTAATTTATTATGTTGACATGGTTTCAAGTATCCCACTCAATATAACAATGTATATACCCCCTCATCATGCCCACCTGCCCCATGCAAAGCCTCTTTCTACCTCCACTTCTCCCCCTTTGCTCCTCTCTCCTACCTCCACTCCTCTTGTTCCTCTGAGACCATATACCTCTGAATATGTGTGTTATGTACATATAGCTATACTTGGAACAGCTGGGTGAGTCTCCCACCCCAAGGAAACGGTCCTATTAAAGGAGTGATCTGCCTGAGGGTGGGTTGGATGCTCCAGGGTAAGGGCCTCCTCCTCTGGCATTGGCGTGTGGGCAACCTATTCAACCCTTCCCCATCTTGCAGCCTAAAATGCATCCTGCTCCTCAACACGTCCCACCCATCTAAAGGTGCGCAACCATCACTCTGACTCTTATGGGCACATTCCATTTAGAACTGTCAGAATGATAATGGCCAAATGAGCACTGTCAGAAAAATCAGCATCACCAACTGCAGAACAGAAAAGGTGACGCCAGCGACAACAATGTGGATTCTGGAAAGAAAAGACACCTTGGAAGAATTTTAATGTAACACTTCGGGGAGATCTGAGAGGCTATGAAAAATGAGTAGTCTTGAGATAATAATAAATTCAGGGGAAGTTAAAATTTTTATTGAAAAGAAAATCTAAAAAAGGACTAGAGGAAAAATTCACAGAAATCATGCAGAATAATATAAAAAAGTAGAAATAGAAAATGTGAGGGAAAATTTAATTAATAAATACTAGGGATTAATGCAGAAGAGCTACATCCACTTATAAACATTTCACAACAAGAGAACAAAACATGGAGGAGAGGAAATAAGAAGAAGAAAAATCTCCAGAGCTGATGACATAAACCTTCAGACTAAAAAGGCTTTTCAAATAGTCCAAAACTTCATACAGTTTCAGAACACAAGGATTAAAATTTTTTTAAAAAAAGCACTTTAAAGCTTCTAGAAGGAAGAATAGACAACTTTCTAATGAAAGATGATCATGCTCTCCTTAGATGCCCTTCAGCGCCATCCAATACTGGGTGACAGGGGGGCAAGCCCTTGAAACCTCACAGGAAAAATTAACTTATACCCCATCGACATCCAATCAAGAGAGGGGCCTAGCAAGTTTCTATGTCACAGACATTTCTTAACAGAATCACTTCATGCATTCTGTTAGCCAAACACACAAGGAATCCAAGAAATGAGAGAACTTGGATTCCAACCCGTGGGTTTTTAAAATCTAACAATGCGGCGTGCTGCAGAGGACCACTGCGGGAGCATGTCTGACCCAAAGTGCCAAGTGCTGAGGGGCAGGGAGAAGGGGGACTTGGGGCCACCAACAGCAAGCTGAAGCTGGGTCTCATAGCAAGAAGAGAGGAGTCGCCAAATGCAGGAATCAAATGTCAAATACAAGAGAGTGGGCTCCGCCCCCTCCTTCAATCTCCCTTCTCATTTGTGAGATGCTTTTTCATATTTCTCCTACAGACACATGGCACAGGATTAACGAGACAATATGTGTTTCTGCAGTGAACAATATTTAAACAATCATAGTATTACAGACACTAACCGTTTTGTTTTCGAATCTGAACTTGATGGATGCACCATAGACATTTGAGTTGCAGACCTGGAGCAGGGTTTGTGCTTGGCACCCTAAGAGCCTTGGGATAAAACTGGTTGAGAAGAGGGTGTGAAGGAATGTGAGGTGCTAGCTCTCACAGTGGGGTGTCAAAAGGCACTGTTTGAAGTTAAGCAATAAAGATTTAAGTACGGGAGCTATAGCGATAAAGCTTAAGTCAAAGATTTGGAGATAAAACTGTGACTGGAAGAGGTTGGAGGGGGCGGGGGAGGGGGAAACTGCTACAGGGCCTCTGGGCGCTCCTTGTCTTTCCCAGGAGAGGACGGAGGCATGCCAGTGGAAGTG
Organism: Saccopteryx bilineata; assembly: GCF_036850765.1. NCBI lineage: Eukaryota > Metazoa > Chordata > Mammalia > Chiroptera > Emballonuridae > Saccopteryx > Saccopteryx bilineata. The sequence continues at coordinate 271,707,909 of NC_089493.1, forward strand.
GATCCCACTGCCGAGGCGCTTCCTCTGGAGGGATTTCCTCCACCTAAGGCACTAACAATAAAGTACTCGCCTCTGACATGTGGGTGTACCCGGTGGGAACTCTTACTTTTTATTTGTACCTACTTATATTGTTTTTTATTATCTTATTCCTGTATTATATTCATAAGGTCAAGTCATAAAGTTATGTGGAGAGCCTATCACAACTACATAAATGTAATCGTCTAGTCATATATATCCACATGCATATTAATGTTTATGTATATGTGTACCTATATGTATGTTCATGGGAAAAATGATTGGAAAGAAATAAACCAAAATGTACATGCTAGTTATTGCTGAGTGATGGATTTACTGTCATTGAATCCTCATTTGTTTGAACTTTCCACTCATAGTACCATGGGTCTAATTCCTTTTTATAGCTATAAAAACAACTAATGTGATTTTACAAACTCAAGAGCCTGCCTGTGATTTCCTCCACATGTTCCAGGGAGCCTGAAGACAGCACCAAGTTTGCTTCAAGTCCAGGGCTCAAGAGACCCGCAGCCATCATGTGCCAACACACATTGTGTCTGCAGCACATGCCTCGGGAGACAGAGCCTTGGCCAGAGAATGTTAAGGGCTAGTGTTAACAACTGGTGTGTTGACTGGAACAGATGTGCATCTCCCATATCAATTTTGATTTTGAGTGGCTCTGTCTCCCCCAAAATGTCCCAGGATCAAAGGCCTGCAGTTAATTAGGTGGATGCACCTGCTGGAAGGAGTTCTACTCCAGTGTCATAGGGTAAGCTGAAGCGTACCTGCCAATAGAGATGTTTCTTGGCAGATCATTTGAGTAGTTCTGAAATAATTAGACAAAAGTTCAGCTGCTTTTTAAGACTTCCCCTTAAGGCTATTTTAATCATTTTTAATTAAGAACTTGAATATTAAAGGATTTCACTTTAATAAAATTTTATGTATCTTCCTTTGAGATCCTCATATAAGGCTGTCCTGCTAACTCTTCCAGACATTTCTGGCTGCTCAGGCCTATGTATCAAACTAAAAGCCCTACGATACCTTTCTGCAAAGGTGAGTGATCCTGTTGGCTGAATCGGGGGCCCTTTCCCAAAGACAGTGTGGGGCAAGAGGTTGTTGGGTCTGTGGGAAATGCCTGCACACGGTACCCAACATTGCCTGTGGAAACTTCTCCAGATGGTTCTTCCAATTCTTTCTCTTTTTTTTTTTTTTTGTATTTTTCTTAAGTGAGAAGCAGGAAGGCAGAGACAGACTTCCGCATGTGCCCGATCGGGATCTACCCGGCATGCCCACCGGGATTGATGCTCTACCCATCTGGGGCATTGCTCCGTTGCAACGGAGGCATTCTAGCGCTGAGGCGGAGGCCATGGAGCCATCCTCAGCACCCGAGCCAACATTGCTCCAATGGAGCCTTAGCTGCAGGAGAGGAAGAGAGAGATAGAGAGAAAGGGGGGAGGAGTGAAGAAGCAGATGGGCGCCTCTCCTATGTGCCCTGGCCGGAAATCGACCCTGGGACTTCCACACGCTGGGCCAATGCTCTACCGCTGAGCCTGCCGGCCAAGGCGCTCTTCCAATTCTTTACTGGCTCTCTTAGTCTGCTCAGACTGCCACAACAAATATCATAGAGACTGGGGAGTTCACACAACAGAAAGTTACTTTCTCAAAATTATAGAAGTAAGAAGTCTAAGGTAACAGGTGTCAGCATGGTCAGATTATCTCAAGAGCTCTCTTTCTGGTTGGTAGATGGCTGTGCTCTCATGTGGCAGGAAGAGAGTGTAAGCTAGCTGCTAGTTCTCTAGCATCTCTTCTTACGAGGGCACCAACCCCGTCATGAAGACCCCACCTTTGTGGACTTCTTCCAAGCCTAATCATCTCCCAAAGGCCCCACCTCCAAAAACCATTACTTTGTGGTTTAGGGCTTCAACATATGCAGTTTGGAAGAGACAGAATTTGGTCTATAACAGTGACCAAGTTGAAAGTAAATATGGTTGAAGAGGGACAACCTCAAGCAGGCATCTAAAAGCCTGTTGTTTTGGGGGGCTTTTAAACTTGAATTAGCCCTATCTTATCAGAAAGAGGCTATAAGAGATTCCTATAGAAAGTATGAGACCCCTGGAGATAAACCCTCATTTTGACCAATCTAAAATTAAATGAAAAGCATGTAAAGTAGATTAATTCAATCCATCATTCAGGTAAAAAGTGATTGAGAATTCACCCATTATTTTGCACTTGACGACATAAATATTTAGAAATAAGTCTATAGTGCTGAGGACAAGGTCTTCATCCTTTTTGAGGTTTTTTCCTCATTCTGAGAGTGTGCCCAGAGAAGGCTGAAATAGATCTAGCCACAAGAATGGTCAATTCACACATTCAGTTTTTTGTGTGGTAGGAACTTAAAGCATATGCTATAATCCAGGCTGGTATTACAGCAGAAATCACAGCCCAAGTCCTCAAAAAGTTACAAACTACTGAGATATGAGTCCCAGAGACTAAGTAATATCTGGGCCAGGCAACTGTGAGAATGATGAATACTCAGGCAGAGAAGACTGGCATCCAGAATCAAGCAGCCTGGTTGAGCCTCCAGTCCAGGTGGTATGGGGAGGCTGAGTCTGGTCACAGAACTCTCACCTGCAGGCTAGAGACTGCTGCCCCGCGACAGCCATGCCCCACAGGGGGCAGCATCAGGAATATCACAAATAGGACACAAGGTCATCCCAACAGCCAGGCAGAGGACAGTACAGCCAGGCAGAGGACAGTGAATGCAGGATGAAAGTCACCTTGCGGAAATCTGGCAAGAGGAAGGTCCCAGCTGATGGGAGAAGCAAAAGGCAGAAGCCAAAAATAAGCACAAGCTAAAGATGGTGAGTTCACCAGGAGGACACCTCATGCGGCCTCTCATAGACGTGTGACGGAGAGGAATGTGCTAAAAGAAATAAGAAGCCTTTCTATACTCAAGAGACATAAAAAACAAAACATGATCAACACAAAAAAAGGGTCCACAAAATGCAACCAGACTATGGGCTCCTTGGACACAATGCTCTCCCAGCATGGAGCCCAGAGTCAGGCACGTGAGGTGTACTCACAAACGTCTGTGGCATGCATACATGCGTGCATACATGAATGAGTGGTGTGAAGGAGCTTGTCCTTCTGAGAATCACCATCGCAGAGGAACTAAGACGATACCTCCCCTGAAGCAACTCTCCCCTCCACCATAAACCTGCAGCAAAACTCACCCCCAGGGCCAGCGGCGGCAGAAAAGTAAAACTTCAGAGCAGAAACTCTCATGAAGTCATAATGATGCTAGAAGTTTCTCTGGGGATCATGACCATCTGGCATGATATGCCAAAGGAACATTGCTAACTATAGGTCAGGCATGAAAACAGTGAACATTTTTAGAGGGAAACCAGTGAACATTTTTATGTGACAAGCGATTCTAGGCGATGTTAAATAACATCTCTGTTATACCTGGTGGGGCAGGATTCATACCATTCCCATTTTACAGATGAGAAAAGTGAGGACTGGACAAATTGAATAACTGGTCCCAAACTGCAGGGTTAGCAGTGGGGGAGTGGGAGGTGAAACCCACGTGGCTTGGCTCCAGAGGCGATGCCTAAGACGACATCTACAGAGGCTGACCCTGAGAAGACAGAGAGCCGTCGCTAAAGGCATTTATTTGCTCATCCTAGAAATCTGTGCTGACTGCTGGCCCGATCGTCTTTCTGAAGCCATAATGTGAGGTGGAGCGTTTGTCACTGGAAACACACACACTAGTCTGTCTGCAAATAAAGACAGTGAGGGCTAGCAGGAGGTTCAAAAGGGCTCGAGGAAGTCAGAAATGGGACCCTCTCCTCTGGGAAAGCAAGAGGTCTGAGACAAGGTCAGGTGGCGTATAAAAGGCACTACAGAAAAGAAGGGGAGGGAGCAGCCACGTGGTTACACAAACAGGGACTCAAGGGACACAAGGGGGTGCCATGACTGATGAGAGAAAGCCACCTTCACAAGCCCTTGGCTGAGGGCAGCAGAAGGAAGATGACAGATCAGAGCAGCAGGCAGGGAAGGTCACCAAGAGGCAAGACAAACAGGAATGCAATGTCTCCCACTGTGTGCTGTCTTCTCCTGCCCCCAGCCAGCGAGGAAAAGCCACCCTGGATGGCTTCCCACACTCCTCTCCATGCCAAAGAGGTACAAAAGCCAATCTAATTTAGTCATCTCCTCTCCACGCTCTCCTGAAATGACCTCCCTCACCGAGTCCAGGGAAAGGTTCCAAGTCTGAAGAAGGCGCCGCACCTGTACCGCACCTGTACTTCTGCTCAGACTGTCGGAGCGTGGGGGGCTTCACGTCAGACTGCGAAGAGCAACACAGACTCCGCTCAAGGTGCTGACGCCTCCAGCTCCCTCCCAGCCATGCCCACTCACCATCCCTTCATTCTCTGACTGCTAATGGGGCCCTTCTTCCTCGTCCAGCTCACAGATGCACTTGGGGTGGGGGTGGGGGGAGGCCCTTCTCAACCATTAGGTCTCTAACCATACAGAGATGAGTATTCAAGCTAAAGACCCAGGGCCCAGTCCTGGCTCTGCCACATTACTGCTGTGAAACCCTAGATGATGCAACCCTTCTACGTCTTCGTTTTCTCGTCAATAGGATTCGAGTTGTAATGCATCGACCTCACTGAGCGAGCATGAGCATTAACTGGAATTATCCAGAGAATACTCAGCATAGAGAGTGGCACGTGGTAAGATGCACCCAGCCCTGGCACTTCAGATCCTGCCAAACACCCATAGCCACGGCCTCAGCACAGCAACACTCAGGGACATCATCAGATAAGGAAGGCCTGAGCAGGGAGGTCACAAAAAAGTATGACCTTGGTGGCTGTAATGTTGGTATCACCCTGGCACCACTTTAGACAACACCGTGGGTAGGTGCATGCTTCAGTCATGAACTGGGATGGCAGTGAGGCACTTTGATGCACCTGATGACATCAGTATCAAAAGACAACAGCCAGAGCAAGGAGTTTTAGAAGTGGCCAACAAGAAAATGAAGCTGGCCTATGAAAGGAGTAAAAAATGCGGACTATGTCTATTTTAGAGGAGGAAGGTGATCTGTAAAGGTGTGGATGCCAACGCAGCATCCAGACTTCAAAGAAAAATAGGAACGATTCAAGGAAATAGAAAAGACTCAAGAAATGTGCACAGTCGAGTGGTGAGAAAACGAGGGAAGGGACAAACCAATGATGACACAGGCAAACTGTCACAGGGAGCCATTTCTGAGCAGGTGAGATCCAGTGACACCTGGAACATAACAGTTGACTTCTCTCAGCGTTCTTGAGGGCCATCTGCCCTAGACTGCAAGGAGAATTCTGGTCTCAATGAGTCGCTCCCCTATATTATGATGTTTTTGTTTTTTGGCTTGGGGGTGTCCCCACAAGCTGTGTTCCCCATAATATACAGGACTGTGTCACTTTAAAGTAGAGGGGACAGAAAATTGGGTCACAGCTGAACCACATAACATCAAGAAATTCTCATACCAGTGGATTTTTTTTCTGAAATATAACTTTTTTAAAATATAATTTTGGAAATGGCACCTTAGGTTGAGAAAATTTAGGAAAGATGAGTCAAAGAAAAAAAAATGACAAAGGCATCATTTTTAAAAAATGGTTTTGGCAAGTTGGCCCTGGAAAATCTGGATCAATAGTAACCAAAAATATCGTCATTGTTTTTCCACTGGAAAAAAAAATTTGTAATTTAAAAATATAAGAAAGGATAAGGGGAAAATCTGCCCTATCACAGACTTTTGAAGTTACTATAATTAAACCAGAATAGCACCAGGAAAAGAACAAGTGGAAGAATAGTCCAACAGAACCTACAGATCACAAGTTCTGCCCAAATGAGTGTGGCAATTCAGTATAATACAAAACTGACCTGTCTAAATCAGTAGGTGGACTAGTCAGTATTGGAAAAACTGAAGATCATTCTAAAAAATAATCAAGTTAGATTCCCTATATCATGCCATAGCCAAAATTAAGAGTAGGTGGATTCTTTAAATGTAATGATAAAAATATATATTAGACTTCTGGGAAAAACTGGCAAATCAGTGTCACATATTCGATGCTTTTCTCTTTCCAAAACACTGCTGAAATAGGAAGGAAGGGCGAAGGACAGGAGGCAGGGAGACATTCCTCTCCAAGACACAAGGACAGAGAGGAGGGCAAGGAGAAGTCTCTAGGAGTCCGGGAAGGAAGACAGCACAAGGCAGGGTAGCGCCTTAGCGGAGGGAGGACAGGCCAGACTCTGTGTCTGTCCTGGTCTGTACTGGGAGAAGCACACAGGGGCTGTGCCCATGCTGTGGGAGGCCCTGCTCAGAGGCAGACACACAGAGCCATGTCCCTTGCCCAGAGCTAGCTCACTGCTCCTGTGCCCTGCGTCCCGGGAGCCAGCGGGCCAGCTTCAGCTGAAATGAAAAAGAATGCACACCAGGCCACGTGCAGGGCTGGGGTGAGGTGCCTTCTGTGAACAAGAAGAACACAGGGTCCAGTTTGTGCACAGAACCTAGGGGCCCTCCACCTTCGTCCCCCAGTCTGATGGCAGACGTCCTGCACCCAAGCTCCTGGGAACACTGCCCCACAGCATGGCTTCCCAGGATAGCAAGGGACTGCCACTTGGTATTAGAAGTTGTTTATTCAACTTTTAAGCTATCTGAAATACACTATATTAATAAAAAAAATTTTTTTACTTGGAAGAAAAAATTTTAATTTAGAAGTAAATATTTATGTAATCTTTAGGATGAGGAAGAATTTTCTAAGCATTACTCCAAAACTTAAATATCAATATTTAACAGGAAAGGATAGAATATTTTATTAAGTATTTTTTTTAAAGTTAAAAATAATATAAAAGAAATAAATAACAGCAAATTTGGAAAAATTTGCAACATTCATAAACAAAGGTGTCTCAGTATCAGCTCAGGTGCTGAGAATAGCTCTGTTGATTTGAGCATCGGCCCCAGACAGTGGTTGGCAGGTGGATCCTAGTTGGGGCCCATGCGGGAGTCTGTCTCTCTATCTCCCCTCCTCTTACTTAAAAAAAAAAAGTAATAAATAAAAGGTACTGTTCTTTCTACTAGAGTTCTTACAAGGCATTTATTTTTTTTAGAAAGCAATACCTCAATAGAAAAATAGATATAAAACCTCAGTATACCACTCCCTCCTCAAAAAAAAAATCAAATGGCCAATAAGTACATTTTAAAAATGTACATTCTGACCCCAGAAATCCAGGATAAAACAACAATTCGGAACCATTTTAGACTATCAAATTTCAAACACAGTTCACGTCAATATCAGATGTTGGTGAGGATTCATGAAATTGAGCCCTCTCATATTGCGGCTGGAAGTGGAATGGGAAGAATCTTGAGGAAAAGTATCCAAATCCAAATTCTTGACCTGATCATTCCCCTTTTCAACAGTCAAGTCAAGCTCAAAAATAACACACCTCTATCTGAGCAATAGAAAGCATTCATTAAACAGGATAGGCAGGAGCATATGTAACAACCTGGAAAGATACATGCAAAATATTAAGTTAAGAAAAGCGGCTTAGACAAGAGTATTTGCCTCAAACCCCTTCTGGTAAAGAGAGGAATGCCTCCTAAATGTATACAACACCCACACGTACATACACACACACATAAACTCAAGGAGATTTTTATCCCCAAACTGTGGTCCCTGGTTATCTCTGGGATCATGGGATTAAAAGTGCATTTTACCTTCTTCTGTTTGCTTACTTTCTGAGCTTTGTCCACAAATGGTTTACTTCTGCACTTAATTAACATTTACATACAGGACAGCCATGATCCGATCCGATGGCAAGCAGCCTTCTCCTTCGGAAAGCCCTGTCGCGGGTAAGTCTGAGGGCCCATCACCCCGCAGGGCCTTTCTGAGAGAAGGCTGAATGGGTCTGAGCTGGGCAATCTGGTGATACAACTACTCCCAAAACGGTTTGCTTTGCCAGGCTGGCTCCACCAGGAGACTGATGACAGCCAGGATCTACCGAGCTGTGACCACAATGGGGAAGGGGGTGGGCCTGTGGCACCCAGACAGCCGGGTCCCCTCGCCCTCAGACAATGCAAGAGCCAGAGGGAAGCACTGAGCCAGAGGGACGCAAAGGCTGAGGGCTGTGTGACCAGCGAGCTGTTACTTCCTGACTGTCCAGGGTGAAGGGCTCAACGTCCTCTCCAAAAGGCCCCGATCACCAGTCCCAATACAGACAGGAATCCAAAGAGCTCCCTGGAGAACAGTAAAACCTGAAGATTTCATGCATTGGAAAGGCAGGGGGGAAAAAAGGTTAAACCACCACACCCTTTCCAAAGAACATTTTACTCTGTGCAATAAATCCAATCTCTATTTCCCGGTGATTTGCATTATAATATCTGACCTGCTTGCTGCTATTTCTGATTGTGCTTTCTGTTGCTGTTCACACAGATGATTTTCACTGCCTTCCCGTCCTTTTGCCAATTACCTAATGATCTGGAAACTCCATTCAAATTTATGAGGGGAGTTCCTGTTTAAGAGGCCCCTACCGTGAATTACTCAATTTCAATGTAAATAATTACTCCCTTATTCCTCTGTTCAGATCTACCTAAAGGGTTCCTCTAAGACAAGGGTCCCCAAACTACAGCCCGCGGGGTGCATGCGGCCCCCTGAGGCCATTTATCCGGCCCCCCGCCGCACTTCCAGAAGGGGCACCTCTTTCGTTGGTGGTCAGTGAGAGGAGCACATTGACCATCTCATTAGCCAAAAGCAGGCCCATAGTTCCCATTGAAATACTGGTCAGTCTGTTGATTTAAATTTACTTGTTCTTTATTTTAAATATTGTATTTGTTTCCATTTTGTTTTTTTACTTTAAAATAAGACATGTGCAGTGTGCATAGGGATTTGTTCATAGTTGGGTTTTTTTTATAGTCCAGCCCTCCAATGGTTTGAGGGACAGTGAACTGGCCCCCTGTGTAAAAAGTTTGGGGACCCCTGCTCTAAGAAATACTTTGATTTTACATTGTTTTCTTTCCTGCTTCTTCTCCAAAGAATTCAAAGTACTAAAAGAGGTAGTTCATTTAACTCACATCCACTCCTCCCCTACCAGTCAGCTCCCCAGCAGGAGAAGTGTCCAAAGTAGTATCTCCATTTTACACTGAACAAATAAGCACAGAGCAAATGATGGAGACAAAGATTACTGCAGTGAGACCATCACGCAAACCCACACAGGCTTGCTCTTCCCACACTGATGCCTGATTCTTAAGACCACAGCTAGGTCCCCACAATACTGCCCTCCAACTAAAGAAACATCTCTAAACATGTCTTACAGGCAAAGCTCTGTGCCAAGGGCTGTGGAGAAAACACACACACATAAAGCTCACACACACCAAGTTCCTTTAAGAAGCTCACAATTTAGCCCCAGCTAGGTAGTCCAGTTGGCTAGAGCATCATCCGCTATGCCAAGATTGCAGGTTCGACCCCTGGTCAGGGCACATAAAATAATTAACCAATGAATGCATAAATAAGTGGAACAACAAAATGTTCTCTCTCCCTTCCCCACTTCTCTCTCTAAACTCAATCAATAAAAATTAAAAAAAAATTTTTTTAATTAAAAGTTCACAGTAAAGAAGAGGAAAAAGAGATATAACTACAAGTTAGCTCATGGCGGATCTATTATTCCCTCATTCAAAAATACGTCTTCTAAAATCCCTATAATTTTGCTTTGCCAGGACTCTGTCACTCTAAACACGATACTTGGCAGAAGCCAATAAGCATTGGGGTAAATGTCTAGGTAAATATTTATACAAACTCAGAGGAGAGAGAAGTTAAATTCAGCTTCACAGGGAAGGTCGGATGTAATCTGGCCTCTGCATGAAAAGGAGCAGAAACGGCATCAACAAGGACACAAATGTTGCCCATCAGTGGAACCTGAAGACACAGCAGTGGCAGCATTCAATGCCCAAGAAGTCCAGATGAAATCACTAACAATTTATATTATAACTGGAAGTTTCTGGAAGACCAGAATGGCATGACTCGCCTTATCTTTTCAGTGGATGGAGCGATCGGAGCTGGGAACAACAGCAATGGCAGTGGGGTCAAAACACTGGAGCCAAACAACAGAACTGACACACTGATCAAGCACATGTGGCCAGGGAGAGGGGGGGCCGGAGATGACGAGTTTCTGATTCTGAGTGTCTGTGGGGCCGGAGGTTTCAGGCCAGGCAGGAGAACACACTGCCGACTGGGAAGGAAATGGTCCGTTCTCTTTGGACCTGTTGAGTTTGGAGTGCCCATGGGACTGGACATCTAAAGTTTGACAAGATGTGATGTGCAAGTGATAGTTAAAGCATAAAGGAGAACGAAGATCGTTCAAAGAGAAAAACTAGACACAGCACGAAAAGAAAGAGGCAAATGCATGAACTGTGGGAACACCTACGTTTGAGGGTTGAAAAGGGAAACATGAGATAACCCAATGTTACGGGCTGAACTGTGTCTCCCAACAAACTCATACGGTGAATTCATAACCTCAGAATGTGACTGTATTTGGAGATAGGCTTTACAGAGGTAATTAAGTTAAAATGAGGTTGAGTGGGTCCTGGTTCAATATACCTGGTGTCCTTATCAGAGGAAATTTGAACACAGACACATACAAAAGAAACCATATGAAGACACAGAGGAGACAGCCATCTATCTACAAGCCAAGGGGAGAGGCCTGGCAGAAGGAACCCTCGGGGCCCTCAAAAGGAACCACCCTGCTGACACCTGGACCTTGGACTTCCAGCCTCCAGAACTGGGAGAAGATAAATTTCTGTCGTTTGAGCCACCCAGCCTGTGGTGCTTTGTTATGGCAGCCCTAGAAAACTAGTATCAAAACCCAAGGGGTGAGAATAAGCCCAGCAGTGTTCATTCAGGGCAGTTCTATAAAGGAAAGGTTGCTGGATGATGTCAATTATTACGCAGTGTGAGAATCAGTCCACCTCGTTAAAGGGAGGGTGTCGGTGACCTTTGGAAAGCAAGTATATTATACGTTAAGTATCTGAGACTTAACACAGTACGGGGTCAATCGTAGGATTGGCCACCCACAAAGAGGTAAGGGACAAGACTGAAATAAAGTACACAAAGGAGAGCGACAGAGGCAGACAATCCCCCCCTTTTCAGAAGCTTTGCAGTAAATAGGGGAGTGAAATGAGATGGCAGCTTGGGAGGCAGTGAGGTCAAGCAAAGTGTGGGGAGAGGTATGTTTATGAGCTAAAAAAAGGAAAATTTTGGATTTGAGCTGAGGAGAAATGAAAACTTACTAGATTGATCACACAGCCACGCTTTCCTTATAAATGAGTAAGGGTGCTGCTTTTGAAACAGGAAGAATGGAGAAATTCTGAAGTAGAAAGGATGGAGAATCTTGGAGTCAAGGGAAGAGGTGATGGAATCCATACCCTCAAATCTATCACAGTCAGAGCCAAGGTCATCTGCAAAGAACAATTGTCGGGGAGGGGAGTATAACATTCCAAAGAGAAGAAGATTCAGGTATATAGCCACAGGCAACAGGATGAGAAATCATCCAAGACTCCAATAGGAGGATTAATAAAAATAATTTAGGACCTCCCTGTAGTTGAACAAACATATAATTTTCATGGAATCAAGTTAGCTGACTGAGAACTTGAATAAGTGAATGGTTGAATTTACAACATCATGGAGGGACTTTAAGAACATTACACTAAGTGAAATAAGTAAATTAGAAAAAGCTAAGAACTATATGATTTCAGACATAGGTGAGACATAAAACTGAGACTCATGGACATAAATAAAAGTTAAGTGGTAACCCTGGCCGGTTGGCTCAGTGGTAGAGCGTCAGCCTGGCATGCAGGAGTCCCGGATTCGATTCCCGGCCAGGGCACACAGGAGAAGCACCCATCTGCTTCTCCACCCCTCCCTCTCTCCTTCCTCTCTGTCTCTCTCTTCCCCTCCCGCAGCCAAGGCTCCATTGGAGCAAAGTTGGCCCAGGTGTTGAGGATGGCTCTGTGGCCTCTGCCTCAGGTGCTAGAATGGCTCTGGTTACAACAGAGCAACACCCCAGATGGGCAGAGCATCGCCCCCTGGTGGGTGTGCCGGGTGGATCCCGGTCAGGCACATGCAGGAGTCTGTCTGATTGCCTCCCCATTTCCAACTTCAAAAAAATACAAAAAAAAAAAACAAAAAAAAGTTAAGTGGTAACCTGGAGAGAGGGTGGGGAGGAAGGGAATAATGAGGGACAAATATACAGTGATAGAAAAGGATTTGACTTTGGCTGATGGACACACAATGCAATCAACAGTTCAAATGTTATAGAGATGTTCAGCTAAAACCTATGTACTCTTACTGATCAATGTTACCCCATTAAATTTAATTTCTAAATTTAAAAAATGCTATTTTTGCTGCCATTTCAGCCCAAGGACAGGGCACAGGCATTCAAAAACAAGTGAATGGTTAATATCATTCTAGGTCAAGGATTACAAAGTGAATGTAGCAATAGGACGGAAAGGCCAACCAGTACAGGGTTCTAGAGAATCAGAATGTGATTGAGGGTTCTAGACTAGCCTTGCAAATGACCTCTAAAGACACAGGTCATTGCAGGTTAGAAGTCTGAAAGAGGGAGTGAATAGTAATCCAGAAGCAGAATCAGCAAACTATAGCCAAGATCAAGTCCACCTCTGTCTTTGTAAATAAAGTTTTATTGCAACACAGCCCCAATCATTCATTTACATTTTGTCCATGGTTGCTTTCCAGCTATAACCACAGAACTGAGTAATTACAACAAGAATTGTAATGACTCACAAAGCCTAAAATACTATCTGCCCCTTTAAAGAAAAATTTTGCCAACCACTAAAGGACAGGCTGTAGTGTGAAAATTAGGCAGCAACATCAGGCAAGCAAGAAGAATGGGAGCACCAAGACCAGGCAAGCTGATGACCAAGACAGTGGGCATGAGCTGGAGACAATGAGCCATCAGGTGGCCCATGATTAAGGGCAGAGCAATCAAATCAAGGAATGGACTCCGAAAATCCAGTCCAGAGACCAGACCTGAAATGAGGGAGAACCCACGGGGTTCCATCAGTCCACCCGGGGCAGAACCCTCACTAGAAATTCATATTGGGGGAACGTAACCCATCATCTGAACGATCCAGCAGGAATGACACAGAGACTGCCATGCTCAGTCCTGGGAGGACAACATGAGCAGATGGTGGCCAACAGAAAATAATGAAAGCTAAAATTGACTCCAGGACTGAAGTAAGTCAAATGCAAAAATAGGTATCTGGGGCTTACCATATACATGGTTGCCCCAACTGACATTCCAACCTTATCAACTGCTGTGACTCTCTTCTTTATGAACTAGGGTTTGCCCCTATGTGTGCCCATCAATGGACACATCTACAGAGAGCTAGAAATGTAAAGACTGGGGAAATGGGACAGGGCCAACACCAACAGGACCCACTCCAATGGTGTGAGGGAATAAGCATCCGGGACAATCAGCATGACAGAGGCAGTGTGGCCCAGTGGCATTAAGAGCATGGCATCTAGAGGCATGAGGCAAGTTTCACTACTCATTAGCTATATGACTTTCAGCAGGATCCTTAACTTCTCTTCGGTTAGGTATCCTCATTTATACAAATGGAGACAGTCCTGGTATCTACCTCATGTCACGGGGTTGTTGAGAGAATTCAGAGAGTTAACATATGTGAAGCACTTAGAGAGGAGCACTTACATAACCATTAGCTATAATTATACTGAATCTTTATGCTAACTTTCATGTGCCCCTAAGTCTTTTCTGACTCTATTTAAAGACTTGATCTTCTAGGGCACGACACACCACCTGAGAAAGCAATGTCCCTTCTAGTCCCTGAGCCTTCATGTCAAGTCAGTTTCCAAAGCCTAAAGAGAGCGGCAGGAAATTGTCCCTGTCAACAGTGAAATGCTGAAACAGGTGCCTTGAACACTGACATGCTGAAACAGGTGCCTATAGTTGAAAAAAAAAAAAAAAAAGCAGACAAAAAGGATCCAGCAAAATATAATCTATTAGTCATCATATGCTGAACACATCACGGCTAGGTGATAAATGCCAAGAACATCAATTATGAACTATTCTTACAGCAAGTTTAACATATTCCCCACGAATTCAAGAAACCTGTATGTCGAGAATGTTCTCTATTTGTTTCGATGACAGGAGGAAAATATTTGGGGTGAAAACAGTAAATGTAATTATTTTGCATCAAGTAGGGCAGCCTGCATCAGCTCCCCACCTGGGGACAAGCTGCCACACATCTGTCAAGGTGTCAACTCCAACCACGGAAGCAAAGAACTTCGTCAAGCTTCTCTGTAGCTAACTAAAGTCGGCTGGAGGAAGGGGATGGAAAATCACAGGTACGATTAACAGCAACGTCTCTCAACGCACAAGTGCTTTTAATGCGACTACATCCTCAATCCTTCTGGGTGCCTCTGTCTCATGATTGCCCTGCATGGGGAGCAGCACATCCTACCACGTCCCTCCTCCTGGTCTTAAGTCCACAGCAGCCCTCACCTGATGATCTATCTGTCCACTCTGAACGAATCTGTTTCCTCCTTTTCAAAGCTGAGTGATTTAGACTAGATAATTGCTTGGGTCCCTTGCAGCTCTCCAGGGACAAGAGAAGACACTGAATTCTCAAGAATAAGTAACTGCAAGGGATTTGTAATTATGATACCAACGTTGGGCTCCATACTAGAGCCAGTAATGTTTAAATGGTCAGAGATGAACTTTTAATGAATAGTTAATGGCTCTAGTCTTTATAATATACTGCTCACAAAAATTAGGAGGTATTTCAAAATGAATATGAAGCAATTAAAAAAAGAAGCATTTTTTATTTTTTTCATGAAACAAGAACATCAGAAAAGCAAACGACAAGTCAAAGAAAGTTTTTGATTATGCAAATGAGATGCAAAACCAACTTTTATTTCATTGGTGAAAATGCAGTATATAAAAGGCTGAAAGTACTGGAGTATCTGCATGGTTTCTAATCCCCTAATTTTTTTTTTTTTTGGTATTTTTCCAAAGCTGGAAACAGGGAGGCAGTCAGACTGACTCCTGCATGTGCCCAACCGGGATCCACCCGGCATGCCCACCAGGGGTCGATGCTCTGCCCATCTTGGGGCATCACTCTGCTGCAATCAGAGCCATTCTAGCACCTGAGGCAGAGGCCACAGAGCCATCCTCAGCGCCCGGGCCAACTTTGCTCCAATGGAGCCCTAGCTGCAGTAGGGGAAGAGAGAGACAGAGGAAGGAGGGGGGAGGGGTGGAGAAGCAGATGGGCACTTCTCCTGTGTGCCCTGGCCAGGAATCAAATCCGGGACCCCTGCATGCCAGGCCGACACTCTACCACTGAGCAAACCAGCCAGGGCCTGATCCCCTAATTTTTATGAGTAGCATATATAAAGGGGAGAGCCAGGGTCTAGGGTCCTTGTTCCCCAACTCTATGTAGAATGAAGCAAAGATGCTGTAATCCCATGAAAAGAGAATGGTTCCAGAAGCCCTCTGTCTGAAGCGGAACAAGTCAGGAAGCTCATTTCCTTACGTGGCCTGGCCCTCCCAGTGCAGCACTTGGAGCTTGATGGAATGCAGGCTCCAGGCCTGCTCCAGACCTGGGCATCAGAATTTGCGTTTAAGCAACCTCCCTAGGGGATCTTCAGGGTACCTCAGTTTGAGAAAAGCTGTCTGGTTCACTGGTTCCCAAAGATAACTCTATGGAGAGTCAGAGGGGCTGGGTCCCATCCCTCCCAAGAATCTGACGTCATTTGTCTGGCATGCAGTGGGGCACTGGGACATTTTTAAGGCTCCCCAGAAGATTCTCACATGCAGCAAAACTTGAGAAACACTGAACTAAATTCTCCACTTCAGGTTCTACAACTGAAATCCAGGGCCGGCCGACTTCCCTCTGGAAAGGTCTGTATCACCTTTCCCAAGAACACAGCAGGGTCATCCACTCCACTCACTGCAGTTCTAAATGATGACAGGTCACCATCCTAAGTCAGGACCTGCCTCTTGCATTTGCCTTCATGTCTAGGGTTACTCCCCAGACCTCTCAGCTCCCGTAGAATGTGGCCATTCCCAGAGAAAACCACCTTTTAGTTTTTAGCTCTCTCTCTCTCTCTCTCTCCCTGATTCTCACGGCAACTGCACTCTTCCAAGTCAGAGGACAGAACTTTCCTCTTAGCAACACCTCTCATGTAGGGATCTCCCAGCACATGGACTCCAAGGCCAGAGGCTAAAATGGAAGGAGGAGAAGAGTCTGTGGCAAGTGCACCTTGGTCCCGTCCCTTCTGGTGTGCAAGATACTGAGTCAGCCTGTCCTGTAACTAATCATTTAAGGCTGAGATCTCTGAGTGAAGAACCATAGTGTCTGCCAGCATTTATATTTCCCTCCTTTTTAATTTTGTGATTCCTCCCCTGTGATTCCTGCCCTTTGAGGGCCGCATGGATTCTGTTCCTCTAGGTTTTTGAAAGAAGTCTTTATCTTGCGTGTGAGTAGAGAACTTCGGTGTTTGTTAAAAGATAACACAGGGCCCAGCTGGAAACCAACTGTACTTGGACCTAACAGAGCTCAAAGCAGGTTAGCATCTGTGCAACTAACTTGAGGACTGGGTCAAAAAGAGAACCACCAGCCTCAGCGGAAGGAAGATGATCCGGCCTTGACCTGTGACCAGCAAGTGACTCAGGAAGGGCAGGATTGGAAAGAACTCACAAAAGAGACTTGAAAACACAATCCCTGCGAAGAAATATTTCAAGTTACACATCCATGACTCAGTCTATCCAGACAAAAAGTGATTTAACTTATTAAAATGATTTCACAGAGTCAGATTCTGCTCTTTCTTACAGAATGTTTGCTTGTCTCTGAAAGGCAAGAGAAGGTAGAGATGTTAGCATCGTGTCACAAGCCTCTGAAGCGAGGCAGTGGTGGTGGTGGTGGTGGTGGTGGTTCCCACCCACCGCAGGCTAACCTGGGACCCTGGGTGAGTTATCCGACCTCAGTGCATCTTCATTTCTTCATATGTAAAACGGGGAGATACTAACGATCGGAGGTAGAGCAGTACTTGTCACTTCCTGCTGGATATGGAATGTGTGTCTGTGAGTCTATCTATAAAATGAATTGTCAACTATAAAGCAGATTAAACAACAGAACAACTGGTCGTAAGAACAAGCAGTAGGAATGCTGGAGGCTGCAATGCTACACCAATGTGCAGTACAGATGTTTGAGGTTTTACCAGGCTGTAAAAATGTTTACGCAGCAGTCGGGCCTGGTATCAGTACACAAACAGATTACACTTTACAGAACGGATGAACAGCTCAAACACCCTCCCATCTTTCATCAGGTTCAGAGAGCTTTCCTAATTCTTGGGTTTACCAAAATAAACACATTTTCTAACAACGGAGAGCTACTGCGGAGTGTAGGGGAGGGGTACAAAGAGTGAGCGAACCCACTGTTTGACAGGTGCATGTCGTTGACTCCCTCTGGTCTTCATTTTTCCCATCTGTAAAATGAGATAACCAGGTCCCTGCTCCCCCTTAAACTCCATGGTTCTTCTACTTTACAATCGTTCCCTTCTAAGCACATATTTGCTCTTCTCTTCACCAAGACAGGAAGTGTGTAATTAAAATAATGATGAGAAAGTAATAATTCTGCTGAGTCGCATAATGAGACCAATCCGACACTGTTCAATTACACGAACACTGAGTTTCATTCCCAACACTTCACCCCACGCCCTGTCTGCACGGTGAGACCACACAGCTAGCTCTTCCCAAACATGTCCATGGCTCTAAGTCACACTTCATTGAATGGTTTCCTTTTCTTGTTTTCAAAGGATAGTATTCCACAGTAATAAACATGTCACCAAAACAATTAGCGAAGCTCCCTGCTTTGCACTTCTAAGTTTTCATATTGGCTAACCTTTGTTAATGAAAAACTGCAAGTGATTTGTAATCATGACACCACCAACTTTAGACACAAACATTAGAGCAATATGTTTAAATGCTCAGAAATAAACTTTTAATGAATATTTAATTGCTCTATTCTTTATAAGTATAAAGCATACTTTTGGTGAACACTCTGACTACTAAAAAGAAAAGACAGTTGCTCCTAGCTAAGCTATATATTCAAGTTTCCTAATGGCTTTGTTTCGAGTGGAAGGGGGAGGGAGGTCATCAAGGTTTCAAGCTATAGAGGAAGGAATTTGGAGGAGTAATTTGGCTCTAGGGTAACTTGTTACAGCAATATTCCAAAATCCTTCAACAAAATATAGAAGTATATTTCAAATGCATAGGAAAAAGTTCTAACAATAGATGTATAGAAATGGTCTGGGAATGAGAGTGCAGAAAAGTGCAATCGTTTTTTAATGTAAGCTTTATGTATTGCTTTAATTTTTTCAAAAAGACTTTTACTTTCATAACTAAAAATATGTTTTAAGAATAAAACAACCTGACCAGGCAGTGGCACAGTGGATAGAGCGTCGGACTAGGATGCAGAGGATCCAGGTTCGAGACCCCGAGGTCACCAGCTTGAGCACGGGCTCATCTGGTTTGAGCAAAGCTCACCAGCTTGGACCCAAGGTCACTGGCTCGAGCAAGGGGTTACTCGGTCTGCTGTAAGTAGCCCCACAGTCAAGGCACATATGAGAAAGCAATCAATGAACAACTAAGGTGTCGCAACGAAAAACTGATAATTGATTCTTCTCATCTTTCTTTGTTCCTGTCTGTCTGTCCCTATCAATCCCTCTCTCTGATTCTCTCTGTAAAAAAAAAAAAAAAAAAGAATAAAACAAAGAGCCGCCCATTGGGGCAGCTGGTGCAAAATATTTCTAGAAATGAAATGGTAGGAAAAATTAGTACCCTTGTCACAACACCCCATTCAAGACATTTGTGGTCATCAGTATCTATATTTTCAATCAATTTTTTTTCTGATTATAAAATAAGTATGTGCTCATTTTCTCTTTCTTTTTTTAGATTTTCTTTATTCATTGTAGAGAGGAGAGAGAAAAAAAGGGGGAGAAGCAGGAAGCATGAACTCCCCATATGTGACTTGACCAGGCAAGCCCAGGGTTTTGAACCAGCAACCTCAGCATTCCAGGTCAACGTTTTATCCACTGTGCCACTATAGGTCAGGCACTCATTTTCAAAAAAAATAACAATCATTCAAATTCCAACATCTTTGGACAGTGCAAACATTTTTAGCTCACTTATTTTCATTATTCTTCTAAAATGTGGTTGTCTGTACCCATATTTAATTGGTACATTAGAAACCACTAAATTAAGGTCATCGAAGCATTCTCTCTCCATCTGTTACTCTTAAATATTACATATTTCATTTTACACTCTAACAAAGACTCTATTGTAGCAAGACAATGCATACAGACTGCTCAGGTGCCAGTGGGATCTTTTGAAAACAATTTGTCACTACACTCCCCCATTTAAAAGCCTCCACTGGCTCCCATAAAACTTAGTATCGAACTCAAACTCTACAAGGTGACCTCTGAGGCCCTCCATGAACTAGTCCCTGCTTCTCTGAACTCATCTCCTGCCATACAAGCCTCTTTCCTGTTCCTCTAATGCATCCAGCTTGCTCATACTTCAGGACCTTTGCACTGAATGCTCCCACTGCCTGGACGTTCTTCTCTAGACCTTTCCCTCAGCGTACCCTGATGAAACGTGGCTCTTCAGTGAGAACTTTCTAGACTGCCTAATCTGAAGGAACCACTGCACCTGTCTCTGTTTTATCATCTAGTTTTATTTTCTATCTTTATTTTTTTATTGTTTTATACCACTAGAATAGGAGTATACGACCTCTGTCTAATTCACCATTTTCCCCAGTACCTAAGCCAGAGATGCATAATAACTAGTGGCTGAATGAATGAAAATGTATTCAAAGTACCACCCAGTTTTGTGGGGCATGAGATAAAGTAACTACTTAAATGGTCTTATTGACAGCAGCACAGCCCCTTAAGGAGACTTTTATTTATTTTTTTTTTTTTTCTTTTCATTTTTTCATTTTTCTGAAGCTGGAAACGGGGAGAGACAGTCAGACAGACTCCCGCATGCGCCCGACCGGGATCCACCCGGCACGCCCACCAGGGGCAACGCTCTGCCCACCAGGGGGTGATGCTCTGCCCATCCTGGGCGTCGCCATATTGCGACCAGAGCCACTCTAGCGCCTGAGGCAGAGGCCACAGAGCCATCCCCAGCGCCCGGGCCATCTCTGCTCCAATGGAGCCTTGGCTGCGGGAGGGGAAGAGAGAGACAGAGAGGAAAGCGCGGCGGAGGGGTGGAGAAGCAAATGTGCGCTTCTCCTGTGTGCCCTGGCCGGGAATCGAACCCGGGTCCTCCGCACGCTAGGCCGACGCTCTACCACTGAGCAAACCGGCCAGGGCAGGAGACTTTTAAAAATAGGTCGTCACCTTCTCAAGCATCCCGGTCACTCAGAGCTGCCCACTGTCCTACAGGCGGGAAAAAAAAAGTGAGTTTACTCTTGGTCACAGTTTCATTTTTTTCAATCCACCCCATTACCTAAATCAGAAACCCAGTGTGACCAATTCATCAGTAAGTCTCACCAACTTCCCCTCCTGTGGAAGACAAGCCCAACGTCTAAGTCACTGGGTTTTCACAGGATCATTGCAGATCCTTTCAGAAAACTACCCCTCCCCACTTCAACGACCATTCAGAAAACTGCTACTAGATATGAAGACCCAAAGCTATGCCAAGTGGACATTTATCTGAGCATTTTGAATGCAGCAGAATAATACCATAATGATGACAATAATAATGACAATGATGATGGTGATGGCGATGGTGACAGTGATGGTGTTGGTGTTGGTGATGATGGTGATGGAGGAGGAAAAGGAGACCATTTGCTCCCATAGTGTCACCTAAAGCAGGGGTCCCCAAACTTTTTACACAGGGGGCCAGTTCACTGTCCCTCAGACCGTTGGAGGGCCGGACTATAAAAAAAACTATGAACAAATCCCTATGCACACTGCACATATCTTATTTTAAAGTAAAAAAAACAAAATGGGAACAAATACAATATTTAAAATAAAGAACAAAAGTAAATTTAAATCAACAAACTGACCAGTATTTCAATGGGAACTATGCTCCTCTCACTGACCACCAATGAAAGAGGTGCCCCTTCCAGAAGTGCGGCGGGGGGGCAGATAAATGGCCTCAGGGGGCCGCAGTTTGGGGACCCCTGACCTAAAGGAAACCGTAGGTAATTTTTGCCACCAAGATCCCCTCAACTGCCTAATTCCTGTCTGCTCCAAGCCTGGCTTCTTCAGTCCTCAGTCCTGTGGGTTCCCATCAATAGTACTGATACATTCTCTGTGCTCTAGTCATTGTACAGAGTTGGTTTCTGCTGCATGAAGCCCAGGAACCCCGAGAATCTCTTCTACTCCATCCCCCCACATGGCCTCAGCACAAGCCGCCTCACTGGAAGCCACACCTCTGGCCTTCCTCCTGCCAAATCCACTCTCCACAAGGTCCCCAACCAGTCTGACCTAAAACTCCAATCTGACCGTGCTGATGAGCCCCATGTCCTGACCAAAAGCCTCCACCGTCACTCCAGCCTCTTCTCTCGCCACTCCCTGCCTCAACCTTTAAGCTCCAGGAACTCCAAACGAGCAGCTGCTTCCTCGTATTTTCTGTTTTCTTGCCTCTCGCCCTGTGCCCACCCTCTTTCCTCTGCACTGGGATACCCACTTAAGGCTGACGACTTCATCCTCGCCCTCTAAGCTCAGCTCGGACATCACTTCCCACCTAGGAGAGCTGCCTCGGTCGCTGCTCACAGGCCTGTGCCCCAATACGTGGTCTGTGCATATTTTGATGACAGGCACTGTGTCATATTTATCTCAATATCCATACCACATAATAGGCACTGAATACACTTTTGTCAGATGATGTGTTAACTTACCACTTGTTAGATGATTTTCTTAAAATGATTAAAAACATAATTCACTTTAAAAACTGCAGGTTGGAAGCAACAATTGCGTTTTCAATTTCCTCCTTTCTAACCACAATTCAGAATTACTCTCAAAATGAGCGACTAAAGGATCAGTCTAGGCTCCGCCCATCTTGAAGATGGTTTCATTGCTTGATAGCCAGGACTCATACAGTTTTAACAAGCATTGGAGGCTATTGCTTATTGCACTGCCTAATGGTTCTCCACCATGAAAGCACATTTCAGACACTCTGACTACATTAGCGTAAGCCTCGAGTGAAAGTTAAAGACGCCATCCACCCCATACTAATGTGAGCACAGATTGGAAACATGAAAACAAACAAAGAAGCAGTAGCCTGCAATCAAACCAAATCTGAACTGGAACCTCACATGGCCGGAGAATGGGCACCGCTGGAGGGCAGGGCCCCTCCCCTGCCCCGCTGCACACAGTCCGCTCCCCCCTCCTGCCCCCAATGCCTGAGCTTCCTCATCGGGAATGAGGAATAAGATGCTGACCTAGATTGGTTCGGCAAACACAGACAGGACACCAACTATGGTTCTGACTCTAAAAGAGGCACCAAAGGTCAGAGGTTACTAAAATACTCTTCAGATAATAAGCAGCAGTGTGGAAAGAGCTGCAGACTGAGAAAGCCCAGCCTTTTAGAATCAAACTATAGCCCTGCCCCTTATTCACAAGCTAAGTCAAGTTATTTACTGAGGAGAGTTTTTTAACTTCCCTTAGCATCAGTTTCCAAATATGAAAAATGAGTATTATGTGAGCTCAAATGTGTGCAAGTGGCTAGTACCAAGTAGAGGCTCAGAAATCTGAGTTAAGAGGGTCTTTGGGCCCTGGCTGGTTAGGTCAATGGGTTAGAGAGTCCTCACGAAACATCAAGGTTGTGGGTTCCATTCCTGGTCTGGGCACATACTGGAAGTGACCAATGAATTTACAACTAAGTAGAATAACAAATGAATGATTTTTCTCTTTCTCCCTTCCTTTCTCTGTCTCTCTAAAATCAATAAAAATTACATTTTTTTTAAAAAAGAGGGTCTTGGAAGACCTTAAATATCCCAAGTTCTATCAGAACCACAAGAACTTCTCTCAGTATAAGAACTAGCGCCCCCTTCTGCTACCCAAGAGCACTGCCTGGGCTGTCAGTAGAGGACTGAGCTGGAAGGCCTGGCCTGCAGGCTCAAGTAAGTACCAGCGCACAGACGCCTCTCTCGCCGGCTGCTGACCCACTGTCCTCTTGGTATGGAGCAGAGATTTCTAGATTGGAGCCCAACCTCCCCCAATATTAAGCACTGATCAGAGGCCTTCTGCCATGGAGATAAATATTAAAGTCAACCACGCAGCTGTCTCACACACACACACACACACACACACACAAACACACGCACACGCACACACATACACACGCCCTTATTCCATCCCAACTCCCACCACCCCTTCGAGAGGAAAGGAAGTGGTGCATCTTCATCAAGTCTTCTTGCCCATCATTGTCTCCACAGAACCAGCTGATTTAATTTGTTTTCTTTCTAAAAAGCCCTCATTCTCCACCCGCACTGAAGGCCTGATTACTGGCAATAGTTTCGTTCCGAGTTCAGAGAAAGGTGATCTTGATGAACAATTCTAAGAGGATTTAGTGCTCTTCCAATAAAATAGCCTCGGGATTGGGTTTCCTGAGAGTTTTGTTTTCATTACTCCACTTGGATATATCCAGTAACCAACTTCAGGGTCAGAGACCAGCTCCTCAGTAAACAGAGCTGTTCCTCAGACAGCTAGTGCCACGAAAAACCCACACCGTCCGCAGAGAACACAGAGCGAGGGCCACGCTGTTGGGTCTCCAGCAGAAGGGGCCGCTGGAGGAGCGCAGCCCAGGGGCATCCACGGGGCACTGAGGGGGGCCACCGCCGATGGCCTAAGGGACTGGCAAAGCTGTGCAGCTGCTGGAGCCCAGGAACGAACCCTCAACTGGGTGTCACAGCTGAGCTGCAAGCACAGGGCGGGTCTCAGTTGCCATCTAGGCTTCAGTAAAAGCCTCAGATAAATAAGTGGCAAATAAAATTGAGACTCCACCAACACTTACATCCAACCCACAAAGATGAAATAAAAACCAACAAGCCAAGGAGGAGGGCTGGAGTCCGGCTGTGGTTTAAAACACACACACACACACACACACACAAACTGTCCCGCTCTAGCCTCTAGCCTCAAGACAATTTCACACCAAATGGCTTTAAAACCCTTTCCAATGATCTGATGCCTGAATTGAAAAAAAAAAGAGTTTATCTTTTTGAATGAAAGCAGTTAAACAAGCAGAACACGGAAATCCTGCGTTATGAGTGTTCGCAGTTGCACAAGTGCTGGGTGTGTCTGGAGGTACAGAGGGTGGGAATCTAACCATTCTTCTGGAGAAGGTCACCTCACCTCTACCCCGAGGCTGCTCTTCTAGAATCGTTATTATAAATACTAACCAGACTTCACGACCCAACACAGCCTCGCAGTCAGTACGGAGCCGCTCTTCTCTGGGCTCAGGAAAGTGTCCTTTTCCTGCGGAAAAACGGGCTCAGGGACTGGGGATGGCGCCCCAGTCTTGGCACCTAAGGAACTGCAGTCACCGTTTCACCTGGGCTGAGGGCTTCAAACCAATGGCAGGGAAGGCGCCTTCCTGACACACTCCTCCCCAAAGCAAAAAGAGCAGTGGGAAACGCTGCTGCGGGTAGGGGCAGAGAACGCACGTGGCTGGCACCTAGGAGGCAAAGCCGGCCCCTTGGTCCACCTGCCGCGCTATCATCCCGTCGGTGTGACGCGGTGTAAGATGTTCCCCGTTCGCCCCAGCCCCCGGCCCCGGACCCAGAGCTACCTGCTGCTGCCTAGACGTCCTCAGGCCAAGTCTGAGGAAGTTCACTCCCCGTGGCGCCAGTCCAGGGAGGTGGAACGCGCGTTCAACCCAAACCACCCTGAGAGCCGGAGCCCGCCGCTACCCAGGCACCGGACTCCTGGAGCTGCTTGGGGCCGAGGGGCCAGCTGGGCAGCATCCAGGTCCCAGTCTGGGCTGCCAGAGGCCTCCTGGGTTATCCCGCACTCCGCAGGACCCCGGACCCCGATCCGATCCGTAGTGGCGAGGAGCGTGCGCCCAGGAAAGCTAGCAGCCCGCGCTAGGGGCTGGAGATGGAGGGAATCCTGCCTCCTGCCTCCCACCTCCCCTGATCGCCATGACTCCCGGCTTCCCGAAGACCTGGGAGCCGCGCCGCTCTCCCACCTGGGCTGTGGTGCGGCTTCCCTGCCCTCCTTTCCTTTCCCACCGCCCAGGCGCCCGGCTCCCAGCCTACAGCCCGCAAAGCTCCTGAACACCCGAATGGGACACCCACGACCCTTTCCCAGCCCCACGCCCCCGGGCGGGCGTCCAGGAGCCACCCCAAGGGAGAGCAAGGTGGCTCAGACGAGCTGAGATGCCCTCTGCCTGGGCCAACAGGTATGAGAGGTATTGTCCGCTGCCCTCCCGCCCACCCACTCCGGGGACTGGGGCCAGTGACAGCTGCGGGCTTCGGGCACCGTGGAGAGGGGCGAGAACGTAAGGGTAAGGCGAGGGCAGGGAGCCAGCGGGCGGCGGCACTCACCTCTCGCAGGGCCGGGGCTGGCCGCGCGGGCCCGCAGCCCCGAAGCCCGGTTTCCAAGGCGCCTCGGCGCGGCGCAGGGGGCTCCCTCCGAGGCCCGCAGGGAGGGGGCGGCGCGGATGCGGGCGCCGGCGGGCAGCTCTCCGCCGCGCGCTCACACCCCCAGCCGGCAGCCGCGTCGCTGCACCGGCATCCTCGCTGCCGCCGGCTCCCACGGCGCCCCGGGCCGCTCTCCTAGCGCGTGCCCAGCCGGCGCGAGCCCCTCGTCGGCTCGGAGCGCTCTCTGGGCGCGTGCCTCCCTGTCCTTGTCCTCCGCTCCCGTCTGGGGACGTGTGCCCCGCACCCCGGCACGGCGCGCTCCTCTACCCCTCCCGCTCCCGCTGGCCGTGCAGAGCCCTGGCGCGCGGGCTCAGCCCATGTGCGCTGCTGCCTCGCTGCGCCCCTGAGCCCAGTGGCCGAGGCCCCGCTGGAGTTGCGCGCCCTAGAAACTCCATGCAGCTACGGCCTCCTCCCCAGCTCCTCCCCAGCGGGCCCCCCGGGGGCCTGGAGGCCGCCTGCAACGCCCGCCCCGCTCTGCCTGAGCGCGCGGGAGCTAGAGCCGAGGGTGACAGGGCTCGCCTCGGCAGCCCGCGCCGAGCTCCTCCGAGGGTCGGGGAGCCCCCACCCCCACTCGGTCGCCTTGCCAATAGCTCCCTTGGTTTCCAGGCAGCACAACCTGAGGAACGCCTCGGCGCGCGCGCACTCACACTCGTGCGCGCACACACAGGCACACGCGGGGTGCGAGCTGGAGCTTGGCAGACGGTCCTCCTTCCTTTCCTACCCAAAGAAGCTGCCCACGTTAACTCTGGCAAACTGCTGTTCCTCGGTATTGGACAGCTCTCCCAAGCGCCCCCCACCTTAACTACTTCATCCCCGGAGCCTACACCCCTGGGCCACAATCACACCTGCATCTGCGCTGGGGCAGCCGGAATGGGTGGAGGAGTTGGAGGATCGTCGTGCCCACCCCTACCACTTTCTAGGGAGGCACGTCTTTGGCCACTGCCCGCTAACCATCAAGGTCAAATAATAGGTTTGATGAGGAGACGAGGGTGCTTAGACACAGGTGTGTGCTAGAAATCTTGAAGACTATCTACAAGCCGCCCAGCGCTGACCTCTGTCAAGACCATTCGCAGACAGACCCCTTTTTTCTTTTCTGCCCCATGACTCAAGGACAGCGTATCAGCTTCGAGTCTCCAGTCACCTTTCCTAGTCTCACCTGTCCCATGTGCCCAGAGTTGACAGAATATACAGTGAAGGAAAGGTTTGTGCTGTAACTAAAAATCAAAACCAAAATAGCAAGTTGGATCTCAGACTGTCCCATAGACAAAGTCAGAAGCTTGTCAGTTCCTTTCTAATCCTCCCTGAGTGTGCTAAGGGAGAAGAAGCAACCCACCTGGCTAGAGCAGGCTAGTCTTTGCTTGCAGCACTCTCCTTTCCCATTTCTTGCCTGTTCTAGGTGGCAGAAAGACTGCTCATCAGCTCAGATAACTCCAATTCCCAGAATCAAAGAAAAGATACAGCATAAAAATTCTTACACCAATCAGAAATGAAGTAGACAATACTGCCACAAGCATCTCATCCAAACAGCTCAGCTCTCACCTCTCTGCTGGCTGGTAACAGCTGCCAAGGAAGTATGGACATTGGCGCTGCCAGCCAGCGGCACAGGTTAATCAGGGTCCCCTCCTTAGCTGCACCTCCTGACCTGGTTCCTGAGTCCTCATAGTACTTATTGTGGATCAAACTTTTGTCGTTTAGCATTTGCTGCCCTGAATTATTCCTCTTTTCTTGTACCAGCTCTACTTCCCAACTTATCTATTATAATAACCTTTTCAGCCCCAGGCTATCTCATGTACATAGTTCAGAGATGTGCACAGAAGACATTTCCAGAGGTTTCTAATAAGGGTCATGGGCAGATAAACTGATAGAGTTGGTGGGGGTCTCAGTATGCTCCTTCCCTCTGATCTCTTAGTTTGGATGAAGGCTGCATCTTCTAACAATGTGTTGCTTATGCGCGTAATTGTCGCTTTCCAGATGGCAACTGTGTTACCAAAGCTCCTTGGCAAGTCTATATACATACATGTTAGAATGTAGGGTCACCATTTAACCAGGGTGGAACATATCTGGCAGAAGTTCTCTGCTTTCACTGGCTGTGTGAAGTTGGGCAAGTTGTTTGTTCTCTCTAAATCGCAACTGTCCTCATCTGTAAAATGGAAACAATTACAGTATTTACACCCCATAAGGTTGTTGTGAAGATTCAGTGATAACATGAATTGCAGTTCCTTCAGCTAACTCAGTGCCAGGCATAACATAAGCTTTAAAAAATGTTGGCATTATGAGTAATGGATACATATCAAAGACATTACCTTGTGTGTGTGGGGGGGGGGAGGGATCAAGGAACATCAAGATCTAGAGAAGCCAGCCCTGGCTAGTTGGCTCAGTGGTAGAGAGTCGGCCTGGCGTGCAGAAGTCCCGGGTTTGATTCCCGGCCAGGGCACACAGGAGAAGCGCCCATCTGCTTCTCCACCCCTCCCCCTCTCCTTCCTCTCTGTCTCTCTCTTCCCCTCCCGCAGCCGAGGCTCCATTGGAGCAAAGATGGCCTGGGCGCTGGGGATGGCTCCTTGGCCTCTGCCCCAGGCGCTGGAGTGGCTCTGGTTGCAACAGAGCAACGCCCCGGAGGGGCAGAGCGTCGCCCCCTGGTGGGCGTGCCGGGTGGATCCCGGTCGGGCGCATGTGGGAATCTGTCTGACTGTCTCTCCCCGTTTCTAGCTTCAGAAAAATACAAAAATAAAATAAAATAAAAAGATCTAGAGAAGCCAGGTTGCAAACTTCAGTGAGCTGCCAAATGCAGTGTTGTGTCCCTCATCAACTATGATGACTTTGAGACTTCCATCTCAAAGTCATCTTTTGAGACTTCCAGGAGGTGCTGGTTCACAGGTCTTGACACCCTTGCTCCAACTTTTACTCTTTTGTTCAATATATATTTATTAAGGGTCTACATGTGTCAGCTCCTTCTTGTTAAAATGCCAAGGAAAACCTTGTACCTAGTGTAAGAATGGAAGCTCAAATCAAAGTAGAACAAAATGGGTAAAACTGAGACACATGGACATAGAAAAGTGAAGTGGTTACCACAGGAAAGGGGTTGTAGGGGAGGGGTGTGGGGGAGGGGAGTAAAGAGGGACAAGGATGTGGTGACCTATAGAGTAATTTGACTTTGGGTGATGGCCACACAACACAATCAACAGTTCAAATGCTATAGAGATGTTTACTGGAAACCTATGTACTCTTATTGATCAATATCAGCCCATTAAATTTAATTTTCTAAATAAAAAATATGATTGATTAATTAATTAATTAATAGAATGGGTGGGAAGGGCTTTCCTTTCTCATACACTTGCAGCTGGATCTAGCAATAAGTACTCTCTCCAACCTAGAATAATTCAGCCCTTCAGAAAACAGGGGGGAATAAACATTAACTTTGTTCAACCACCTGTCTCTAGCTTTGGAACTCAGAGGTACACAAATCAGACTCCTGGACAATTGCTACCTTACCACATGGAAATAACTTCCTGACATGGCCAAAGTCATTCCTGCCTCTATCTCTTTCCTTCCCCTAGCATTTCTTCTTTTGTTTTACTTTCAGTAAGTAAATCTACTTCCAATGCCCAAGACAGCCTGGGGTAGAGAGTGTTGAAGTGGTGTGTTATATTCTGAATAGAAATAGGCAGAAAAAGAAAAATCATTTGGGCAAACATATGTTGAAAGGTAAAGTTTTTCATGTATTCCATTAAATACAGAGTATAGAATGCTTTGGATTCTTTCCAACACCTATTCTCTACATTGAGAAAAGAGGCTTTAGAGTGGGTTGTTAGGCAGCAACAAATAGCAGAACACAATTTGATATCTGGAAGTAGAGTGCTGCTGTAACAAAAACTTAAAACACTGACTTTGGAATTGGACAATGAGCAGAAGCTAGAAGTACCTTGAAAGACACGTCTCAGGCTTTAACAAGTGGCTCAGTGGATAGAGTGTCGGCCCGGGTGTGTGGATGTCCCAAGTTCAATTCCGGATCAGGACACATAGGAGAAGCAACCATTTGCTTCTCCCTCCCTCCCTCTCCCCCTTCTCTCCCTCTTTCTCTCCCACAGCCAGTGGCTAGATTGGTTCGAGCATGGCCCCTGGAACTGAGGATAGCTCTGTTGGAGCGCATCAGTCTCAGGCACTAAAAATAGCTTGGTGCTGGAGCATCAGCCCTACAGGGTGTTGCCAGGTAGATCCTGGTTGGGGTGCATGTGGGAGTCTGCCTCACTATCTCTCCTCCTCTCACCTAAAAAATAAATACAGTGGTCCGTCATCTATCATGGGGGTTAGGCTCCAGAACTCCCCTGCGATAGGCGAAAATCCGCAAAGTAGCAACCTAATATTTATTTTATTGTTTATATATACTTTAAGGCTTTGTAAACCCTCCCCACACTCTTATAAACCTTTCTAACACTGTTATTAACCTTTCCCACACTCTTATAAACACTTCCTATGCTCTTAAACACTTTCTATACTCTAGAAAGTGCTTATTTTACTGCAAAAATAATTAAAATAATAAATATATAAAAATACCTATATACTGCAAAACCCCATGATATAGCAAAAAATCCACAATACAAAATTAGTTATATACAATTTTAAAATCCGTGATACAGTGAGACCGTGAAAAGTGAACCGCAATATGGCGAGGGACAACTATAAAGGAAAAAAGTAAAAAGACACTTACCAAAAGCTGCAAGATAATGGTGAAGATAAGTGAAGAAAACATCTGAGATTACAGTCGAGACCCAGGTAGAATGCACCTGAGTAATAGGCTGAACTTGTGTTAGAATAGAGGCTTTTCTACTACCCTAAAAAAGCTTTAAACATCATCAAATGGATAAAGCTAATTCTCAAGTAACTTGTCTACCTAACAAACAAACTTCCAAACTCTTAAAAGACAAAAATAAAATTCAAAAACTATATTCTGTAATATTCACAGTGTCCATAGAAACAGAAGCAGAAATTAACAGGCAGGTGCTTTCATATTACTATTATAACTATGCTCAAGGAATTATAGGAAAACATGAATGCAATAAACGAAGGAATGAAAACTATTCAAAGAGCAAATGAAATCCTCCAGCTGAAAATTTAATATCTAAAAATCGCTTGATGGGCATGACATAAGATTCAATGCTGTAGAAAAAAGAAATGTGAACTTCAGAGCACAGTAATAGAAACTGAAGCACAGAGAGAAAAATGGATGAAAATAATAGTGACCTGTGAGACACTATCAAGCGACCGAACATCTTTGATTTTAATACCCAAAGAGGGTGTGCATGTGTGTGTGTATGGGGGGGGGGGGGTAAGAAAGTTAGGCAAAAAAAAATTTTGAGTAATGGCTAAAATTTTCTAAATTTGATAAAAGCTATAAATGCACAGACCCAAGTAGCTCAATATACCCCAAGCAGGAGAAAACAAGTAAAACCATATCACCATGGTACACTGTAACCAAATTACTAAAAAAAAAAAAAAAGTGACAAAGAGTAAAATCTTAAAGCAACCAGAGGCAAAAGGCATAGTATATATCTCATGAGAACAAAAATAAGAAATCATCCTCCTCTTTTCAGAAATAATGCAAGCTAGAATATAATCAAACAGCCTCATGAATGGCTTAAAAACAAAACAAAGAAAACAAAAATCCCTAAAATTCTCTACCCTGCAAAAATATTCCCCAAATGTGGGTGAAATAAGGATTTTTTCAGATAAACAAGAAAAAGAATTTACAGCCATGAAGCTGAAGTAAAATGCAACAGTTAGAAACTCAGAATTGAAGAGGGCTGGAATTGGCGAGTAAATATGAACAACTTTTCTCACCTATAAGTTGCTTTAAAATATAGTTGACTCTTTAAAGCAAAATAAACCCATCTATTATGAAATTTATGATATTTTTATAAGTAAAATATACACAATAACACCACTGCAAAGAATGGGAAGGAGAAAATTGAAGTATACTGTTATACCATAAAGTTTTACATTATCTATGAGTGGCATAATAGTTGAAATTAGACTGCTATATATTGAAGATACATACAGTGTGTCCGTAAAGTCATGCATGGAAAGAAGAAAGAGTGAACAAAGAATAGATGAGACCAATAGAAGAGAAAAGCAAGATGGTAGCTTTAAAACTCGGAATAGAAGGGAATTTGATAAAGAACATCTACAAAGGACACAGTTACCATCACACTGAATGATAAAAGATTGAATGCTATCCCTGTCAGATCAGCAACAAGGCTTCAATTAAACATTTCTTGGAAGACCCAACAATGAAATAAGGCAATTAAAAGAAAAAAAAGTGCAAATATATTGGTAAGAAAAAAGTAAAACTGTTTCCATTCAAGGTCAACATAATTATGCACATAGAATATACAAAAGAAAGCTGTTAAGATGAATAAGTGACGTTAGCAGGGTCATAGAATAAAAGATCAATACCAAAAATAAGCATTTAGAAAATGAAATTTGAAAAATAGCACCATTCAAAATATTATAGTATCAAAAACACAAAATATCAATATTAGCCTGACCTGTGGTGGCACAGGGGATAAAGTGTCAACCTGGAACACTGAGGTCAACAGTTCAAAATCCTGGTCTTGGCTGGTCAAAGAACATATGAGAATTGATGCTTCCTGCTCCCCCCCCCTCTCTCTTTCTCTTCTATTAAAAAGAATGAATAAATAAAATCTGGAGTGACGTCACGGAAATGGTGCCGTGAGAAGCGCGTCCGACAGCTCTCCCCTAAATCACAACAAATTTATCAACTAGAAACAGAAAAAAAATTTTTTTTTTTTTTTCATTTTTCTGAAGCTGGAAACATGGAGAGACAGTCAGACAGACTCCCGCATGCGCCCGACCGGGATCCACCCGGTACGCCCACCAGGGGCGGTGCTCTGCCCCCCAGGGGGCGATGCTCTGCCCATCCTGGGCGTCGCCATATTGCGACCAGAGCCACTCTAGCGCCTGAGGCAGAGGCCACAGAGCCATCCCCAGCGCCCGGGCCATCTTTGCTCCAATGGAGCCTCGGCTGCGGGAGGGGAAGAGAGAGACAGAGAGGAAAGCGCGGCGGAGGGGTGGAGAAGCAAATGGGCGCTTCTCCTGTGTGCCCTGGCCGGGAATCGAACCCGGGTCCTCCGCACGCTAGGCCGATGCTCTACCGCTGAGCCAACTGGCCAGGGCCAGAAACAGAAAAATTTATCCTCAGAGCATTCCGGAGTTCCACACAAACTGAAAGCAAAAGGACTGTTATCACTTGAATCTGAGAGACGAGGGTGTGGAGGAAGCTACCGGAGCGACGCTCATTCAAGCCGCGAGGGAGTGCGCCTGCGGAGAGTCAGCCCATATACTTGGGAACCGCGAGCCGCCGCCGCGAGCCGCCTCGCCGCCGCAAGCGGCTGCCACGAGCCGCCGCGAGCAGCCAAGCGCGCGCCCGGTCCGGTTGAGCACCGCTGACGTTCCCAGCAGCCCGCACACTGCGAGAGGGGGTCGCCGGCCACCGGTGCCCGGAGCGCCCCATTCGCGCGTGCGCCTTGGGCATTCCACGCGCCCAGGGCGCCCTGCTGGCCCGCATACCCAGGGGGCTCCATTATCCTGCGCCTGGTGCGGTCCAGCCGCCAGCGGCAGGGCGAGCGGGAGAGGCTTGGGAGATTCTCTCCGTGGGCGGGGCACCTCACCCAGCCATTCAAGCTAACAATCAAGCGTTGGGGGAGGGGCGCGCGCAGGCAGCCTAAAATACCTTCGGAAGCACAGCTGCGACCCAATCACTGAAATTAGCTTAACCCATAAAATCTGCGCACCCTCGGTTCTAATTGATAAGATCTCTCTCAGTTCAGCGATCCAAGACAAGAGGCGTGATATATTTTAGTGCCTCTCGCTAAAGGGGCGGGGGCAACTTCTGATTGATAGAGCCTCCATATTCAGGGATAAACACTAACAAGAAGGACTTGGCAGATAATAAGGTCTATACTACACTAGTCGTAAGCAGAGACTAGTGCCTCTTCTTCCCTGCAAAAACAGGCTACAAAGTGTGGAAAGCCTGGGTTGAGAGGTCCAACTAAATGATAGGCGCTGAACAGTCACCTTGACAACAATTGACTCCCACCCCCGCCTGATTACACTGGAGGCCCTGACTGTCAGAGCCTTTCCCAAAGCCTTGCACTGAGTGGGGATAGAGTGGGGATTTCCCAGCTCTTTGAGCCTCTTACTCCCCAGGCAGAAGCAGTTGCAGCCTTATAGCTGGATCACCAGGCTGCTAATTCAGAAAGGGGGGACTAGGAGAGAGAATCCAGGAAAGCAAACTCTCTCATCGTTGGACCCTGCAAACGCCAACAAGCCTTTACTTCCAGCAAGACTAAAGCCAATTATATGACATTGCCATAGAATCCCATCAACTGCAAATCCCTACCTAAGAGTGACACAGGGGCAGAGCCTGGGGTACAGAGTCACCGACTAGGAAGAGGGAGAGAAAAGAAAAAGGAAGAAGTTAACCTCTCAAAATCAAGAAAAACCCACAGACTTTACAACTTGATCCACTAATTTTGTTGTTGTTGTTGTTGTTGTTTGTTTCTTCTATCTTTTAGCCTTTATTTCCTCCACCTCGGTCCTTCTATTCTCTGCCCATCTTATGCTTCCCCTTTCTTGAACTACACTACCCATGAGTGTTGCATTTTATTTTTCTTCTTCATCCTCACCCTCCTTTAAGGTTATACTCCAAAACACTTAACTCTCACTCTCTCCTCTTTTGTTTGTTTTTTTTTTGTCTTGCTTTATTTTGTTTTTTTCTCTTCCTATTTTATTTCTTCCTTCGTTTTTCTCTTTTTCTTATTTTTTCCTTTCTATTCGTTTTTTCTTTTCTCGTTTTACTTTCCTCCCATATAATCCTCAATCACGAACAAATTAGTTAATTTGGGACTCAAGGCTTTTTTTTGGCTTTATTTCTCTTTTTTGCTTTTGTTTTTTTTTTTTTTCTTGTTTGTTTATTTTTGTGGCATTTTGGGTCCTCCCAACCCAAGGTCTCCATTGTATTTAGTCTTCGCTCCACTTAATACAACAGATTTTTACTTATTATTTTTATTTTTTCTTCTTTATTATTCTTTTTTGGTCCTTTTTTCTGGTTCCCTCTTATCCCTCTCATTATATCTCTTAGTTGACCATCACTTACAAGCAAATCATCTTATGCTTGTCTAAGATTTTCTTCCTTTTTTTTTTTTTTTTTTTTTTTTTTGCATTTAGTAGGTCCCTACTCCCTTTTTTTTGCCCCTTGAACTCTTCACCCCAAATCAGGCCCTCCATTATAGGCACGATATTTCCCTGAGGAGGGGAGAGGAGGGAAAGAGAAGAGAGAAAAAAAGGGGGAAATAATAAATTATTACTGTTTTTTTTTGTGGGGTGTTTTACCCTTTTTTTTTTTCTTTTTACTCTTTATTAATTCTAATTAGTGCTATCAATAAGACCACCCTCAGATGCCGATAAGAAAGAGGAAATCGAATATTATGGATACAAAAGAAAGAGAGGTAACACAAATAGATGTGGAAAAATCTATGGAGAAAAGACTTAACATATTGGAAGCCTTGGAGCTAAATGACAGAATTTAAAATAGAAATCTTAAAAATACTCAGAGATATACAAGAAAACACAGAAAGGCAATATAGGGAGATCAGAAAACAACTCAATGAACACCAAGAATATATTACCAAGGAAATTGAAACTATAAAATCAAATCAAACAGAAATGAAAAACTCAATTCACGAGCTGAAAAACGAGGTAACAAGCTTAGCTAACAGAACAGCCCAGATTGAAGATAGGATTAGTGAAATAGAAGACAAACAACTTGAGGCACAACAGAGAGAAGAAGAAAGAGACTCAAAAATAATAAAAAATGAGAAAGCCCTACAGGAATTGTCTGACTCCATCAGAAAGAATAACATAAGAATAATAGATATATCAGAGGGAGAAGAGAAAGAAAATGGAATGAAGAATATACTCAAACAAATAATAGACGAGAACTTCCCAAGCCTGTGGAAGGAACTAAAGCCTCAAATTCAAGAAGCAAACAGAACACCAAGTTTTCTTAACCCCAACAAACCCACTCCAAGGCACATCATAATAAAGATGACACAAACCAATGACAAAGAAAAAATTCTCAAGGCAGCCAGGGAAAAGAAGAGTACAACATATAAAGGAAGGCCTATTAGATTATCATCAGATTTCTCAGCAGAAACTCTACAAGCTAGAAGAGAGTGGACCCCAATATTTAAAGCCCTGAAAGAGAGGAACTTTCAGCCAAGAATACTATACCCATCAAAGCTATCCTTCAAGTATGAAGGAGATATAAAAACATTCACAAATACAGAAAAGATGAATTTATCAACAGAAAGCCCCCACTCCAGGAAATACTAAGGGGGGTTTTACAACCAGATTCAAAGAACAAAAGAAAACAACACCACAAGTAACAGCTCCACCAAGAACACAATAAAACCAAACTTAAACTGTGACAACAAAGGAAAAAAAGGGGGGAGAGGATGGAGATTAACAGTAGCAAAGGATGATGAAGTGCAGAAATACTTATAAGATAGGGTACTACAATGAATATGGTAGGTACCCTTTTCATTACTTAATGGTAACCACCCTTAAAAAAACCACCACAAAAACACTTGACTTAAAAAAGGTAGCAACAGAGGAAAGAAGTATGGAACACAAACAAACAATAACAAATGATAGAAAAACAAAAGAGAAGAATCAAACTAGATACAAAACTAACAGAAAGCAATTTATAAAATGGCAGTAGGGAACCCACAAGTGTCAATAATTACACTAAATGTAAATGGATTAAACTTACCAATAAAAAGACACAGAGTAGCAGAATGGATTAAAAAAGAAAATCCAACTATATGCTGCCTACAAGAAACACATCTAAGCAACAAGGATAAAAACAAATTCAAAGTGAAAGGCTGGAAAACAATACTCCAAGCAAACAACACCCCAAAAAAAGCAGGTGTAGCAATACTCATATCTAATAATGCTGACTACAAGACAGAAAAAGTACTCAGAGACAAAAATGGTCATTTCATAATGATTAAGGGGAAGTTGAATCAAGAAGACATAACAATCCTTAATATATATGCACCAAACCAAGGAGCACCAAAATATATAAGACAGCTACTTATTGACCTTAAAACAAAAACTAACAAAAATACAATCATACTTGGAGAAATCAATACACCGCTGACCGCTCTAGATCGGTCATCCAAACAGAGAATCAATAAAGATATAGTGGCCTTAAACGAAATACTAGAACACCTGGATATGATAGACATCTACAGGACACTTCATCCCAAAGCAACAGAGTATACATTTTTCTCTAGTGTACATGGAACATTCTCAAGAATTGACCATATGTTGGGCCACAAAGACAATATCAGCAAATTTAGAAAAATTGAAATTGTACCAAGCATATTTTCTGATCATAAAGCCTTGAAACTAGAATTCAACTGCAAAAAAGAGGGGGAAAAACCCACAAAAATGTGGAAACTAAACAACATACTTCTAAAAAATGAATGGGTCAAAGAAGAAATAAGCGCAGAAATCAAAAGATATATACAGACAAATGAAAATGAAAAGACGACATATCAGAATCTCTGGGATGCAGCAAAAGCAGTAATAAGAGGAAAGTTCATATCACTTCAGGCCTATATGAACAAACAAGAGAGAGCCGAAGTAAACCACTTAACTTCACACCTTAAGGAACTAGAAAAAGAAGAACAAAGACAACCCAAAACCAGCCAAAGAAAGGAGATAATAAAAATCAGAGCAGAAATAAATGAAATAGAGAACAGAAAAACTATAGAAAAAATCAATAAAACAAGGAGCTGGTTCTTTGAAAAGATCAACAAAATTGACAAACCCTTGGCAAGACTCACCAAGGAAAAAAGGCACAGGACTCAAATAAATAAAATCCAAAATGAAAGAGGAGAGATCACCACAGACATCATAGATATACAAGGAATTATTGTAGAATACTATGAAAAATTATATGCCACCAAATACAACAATCTAGAAGAAAT
This sequence comes from Saccopteryx bilineata, assembly GCF_036850765.1. Lineage (NCBI taxonomy): Eukaryota > Metazoa > Chordata > Mammalia > Chiroptera > Emballonuridae > Saccopteryx > Saccopteryx bilineata. The sequence goes on from NC_089493.1 coordinate 271,745,718, forward strand.
GGATAAATTCCTAGAACAATACAACCTTCCTAGACTGAGTCATGAAGAAGCAGAAAGCCTAAACAGACCAATCAGCAGGGAGGAAATAGAAAAAACTATTAAAAATCTCCCCAAAAATAAAAGTCCAGGCCCAGACGGTTATACTAGTGAATTCTATCAAACATTCAAAGAAGACTTGGTTCCTATTCTACTCAAAGTCTTCCAAAAAATTGAAGAAGAAGCAATACTTCCAAACACATTTTATGAGGCCAACATAACCCTCATACCAAAACCTGGCAAGGATGGCACAAAGAAAGAAAACTACAGACCAATATCTCTAATGAATACAGATGCTAAAATACTAAACAAAATACTGGCAAACCGAATACAACAACATATTAAAAAAATAATACATCATGATCAAGTGGGATTCATCCCAGAATCTCAAGGATGGTTCAACATACGCAAAACGGTTAACGTAATACACCATATCAACAAAACAAAGAACAAAAACCACATGATCTTATCAATAGATGCAGAAAAGGCTTTTGATAAAATACAACACAATTTTATGTTTAAGACTCTCAACAAAATGGGTATAGAAGGAAAATATCTCAACATGATAAAGGCCATATATGATAAACCATCAGCCAACATCCTATTAAACGGCATAAAACTGAGGACTTTCTACCTTAAATCAGGAACAAGACAGGGTTGTCCACTCTCTCCACTCTTATTCAACGTGGTGCTAGAAGTTCTGGCCAGAGCAATCAGACAAGACAAAGAAATAAAAGGCATCCATATCGGAAAAGAAGAAGTAAAGCTATCACTTTTTGCTGATGATATGATCCTATACATCGAAAACCCGAAGGACTCCACAAAAAGATTATTAGAAACAATAAACCAATACAGTAAGGTCGCAGGATACAAAATTAACATACAAAAGTCCATAGCCTTTCTATATGCCAACAATGAAATATTAGAAAACGAACTCAAAAAAATAATCCCCTTCACGATTGCAACAAAAAAAATAAAATACCTAGGAATAAACATAACAAAGAACGTAAAGGACCTATATAATGAAAATTACAAAGCATTGTTAAGGGAAATCGAAAAAGATACAATGAGATGGAAAAATATTCCTTGTTCTTGGATAGGAAGAATAAATATAATCAAAATGGCCATATTACCCAAAGTAATATACAAATTTAATGCAATTCCCATCAAAATCCCTATGAGATTTTTTAAAGAAATGGAACAAAAAATCATCAGATTTATATGGAACTATAAAAAACCCCAAATAGCCAAAACAATCCTAAGGAAAAAGAATGAAGCTGGGGGCATTACAATACCTGACTTTAAACTATATTATAGGGCCACGATAATCAAAACAGCATGGTATTGGCAAAAAAATAGACACTCAGACCAATGGAACAGAATAGAAAGCCCAGAAATAAAACCACATACATATGGTCAAATAATCTTTGATAAAGGGGCCAACAACACACAATGGAGAAAAGAAAGCCTCTTCAACAAATGGTGTTGGGAAAACTGAAAAGCCACATGCAAAAGAATGAAACTCGACTACAGCCTGTCCCCGTGTACTAAAATTAATTCAAAATGGATCAAAGACCTAAATATAAGACCTGAAACAATAAAGTACATAGAAGAAGACATAGGTACTAAAATCATGGACCTGGGTTTTAAAGAACATTTTATGAACTTGACTCCAATGGCAAGAGAAGTGAAGGCAAAGATAAATGAATGGGACTACATCAGAATTAAAAGTTTTTGCTCAGCAAGAGAAACTGATATCAAAATAAACAGACAGCCAACTATATGGGAACTGATATTTTCAAACGACAGCTCAGATAAGGGCCTAATATCCAAAATTTACAAAGAACTCATAAAACTCAACAACAAACAAACAAACAATCCAATAAAAAAATGGGAAGAGGACATGAACAGACACTTCTCCCAGGAAGAGATACAAATGGCCAACAGATATATGAAAAGATGCTCAGCTTCATTAGTTATTAGAGAAATGCAAATCAAAACTACAATGAGATACCACCTCACTCCTGTTAGATTAGCTATTATCAACAAGACGGGTAATAGCAAATGTTGGAGAGGCTGTGGAGAAAAAGGAACCCTCATTCACTGTTGGTGGGACTGTAAAGTCGTACAACCATTATGGAGGAAAGTATGGTGGTTCCTCAAAAAACTGCAAATAGAACTACCTTATGACCCAGCAATCCCTCTACTGGGTATATACCCCAAAACCTCAGAAACATTGATACGTGAAAACACATGTAGCCCCATGTTCATTGCAGCACTGTTCACAGTGGCCAAGACATGGAAACAACCAAAAAGCCCTTCAATAGAAGACTGGATAAAGAAGATGTGGCACATATACACTATGGAATACTACTCAGCCATAAGAAATGATGACATCAGATCATTTACAGCAAAATGGTGGGATCTTGATAACATTATAAGGAGTGAAATAAGTAAATCAGAAAAAAACAAGAACTACATGATTCCATACATTGGTGGAACATAAAAATGAGACTAAGAGACATGGACAAGAGTGTGGTGGTTACCAAGGGTGAGGGGGGGAGGGAGGACATGGGAGGGAGGGAGGGAGAGAGTTAGGGGGAGGGGGAGGGGCACAGAGAACTAGATAGAGGGTGACGGAGGACAATCTGACTTTGGGCGAGGGGTTTGCAACATAATTTGATGACAAAATAACCTAGACATGTTTTCTTTGAATATATGTACCCTGATTTATTAATGTCATCCCATTACCATTAATAAAAATTTATTAAAAAAAATAAAATAAAATTATCTCAAGATTATAAAAAACAGTATAATGTATTAATTTGCTTGGGCTACCATAATAAAATATAGATTGAGAGGCTTAAAAAAATAAAAATAAAATAAAATCTGGAAAAAAATTGTAAAATATTAGGAATGAGTTTAACAAAATAAGTGTAAGATCTGTATATTAAAAACTACAAAATACTGTTGAGAGAAATTAAAGATCAAAAATAAATGGAAAGATGTAACATGTTCAAATCAAAATGCCAGAAAGCCTTTCCTGCAAAATTTGAAAACTGGTTCGAAAATTTATATATAACTTCAAAGAACATACAATAGCTAGAATAATTTTCAAAACCAAGAAATTTGAAAAAGACTTCCTGATTTCAACCCTTAGTATAAAGCTAGTCGAGAGAGTGGTTTTAGCAAAAGAATAGACAAAAAGACCCAAAGCACATAATAGATAAAGAGCAGATAGATCTACACATTCATGATCAATTGACTTTTGACAAAAGTGCCAAGTTAATTCAATGGCGGGAAAGAATAGTTTTTTCATCAAATTGTACTGGCCAACTTGATATATTATGTAGAAATAATTTAACTCTGCTATTTACCTTTTCCCATACACAAAAAATTAACTCAAAGTAGATCATAGACCTAAATGTAAAAGCTAAAGCCACAGAACTTTTGAGAAAAAAAAATAGAGAAACACTTTGCAACCTTGAGTAATCAGAAATTTTTTACATAGGATACAAGAAAACACACATAATAAAAGAAAATGATAATTTTACTTCATCTAAATTGAAACTGCTCTTCAGAAGACACCTTTGAAAAAATGAAAAGACAAGCCACAGACAGGTGGGGGAAAAAAAAAAAAAATATATATATATATATATATATATATATATAGTTTTGCAACTCATAATATAAAAATAAACAACTCTTTTTTAAATAGGCAAGTGTTTAGAATAACACCTCACAAGATATATGAAAGGCCAATAGCACATTTTTTAAAAATGCTCAACAGTTTTAGTTATAAGGGAATGTAAATTAAAACCACAATAGAATACACTGCACAACCAGTAGAGTGGATAAAATTAAAACACCCGACATTACCAAGTCTTGGCATAAATGTGGAGCAACTAGCACCTGCCATACAATAATGCTGGGAACGTAAAGAGTTCAATAATTTTTAAAAAACTGTATGGCAGTTTCCCATAAAGTTAAACACATAACTACCTAGGATCCAGTAATTTCACTCTTAGGTTATTTTTCTTAGAGAAATAAAGTTCACAACATGACTTTTACATGGATGTTCATAGTAGCTTTACTCATAAGAGCCAAAAGCTAAAAACAATCCAAATGTTCGTGCACAGGTGAATGGATAAACAAATTATAAAATTTTCATACAATGAGATACTACTCAGCAACTAAAAGGAACAAACTAGTTACACACAACAACATGGTTGAATCTCAGAAGCAATATCCTGGGTGAAAGAAGCCAGACAAAGTATAGAGATAGATAGATGATAGATAGATAGATAGATAGAGATAGAAAGATTATACACAAATAACATATATTCCGTTATTTCATTCTTACAACACTCTAGAACAGGTAAAACTGATCTATTGTGACAGAAAGTAAATCAATGGATGACTAGGAGAGGGGTTGACTGCAAAAGGAACAAAGAAACTTTTGGACTGATGGAGATGCTTACGTCCTGATTATGGTAATGGTTACAGAGTTTTATACATTTGTCAAAACTCATCAAACAGCACCCTTAAAATGAGTGCATTTTATTGTATGAAAATTATCCTGACTAAAGTTGACTTTCTTAAAATAAAGAGAAAAGAGCGGAGGACCCGGGTTCGATTCCCGGCCAGGGCACACAGGAGAAGCGCCCATTTGCTTCTCCACCCCTCTGCCACGCTTTCCCTCTCTGTCTCTCTCTTCCCCTCCCGCAGCCAAGGCTCCATTGGAGCAAAGATGGCCCGGGCGCTGGGGATGGCTCTGTGGCCTCTGCCCCAGGCGCTAGAGTGGCTCTGGTCGCAACATGGCGACGCCCAGGATAGGCAGAGCATCGCCCCCTGGTGGGCAGAGCGTCACCCCTGGTGGGCGTGCCGGGTGGATCCCGGTCGGGCGCATGCGGGAGTCTGTCTGACTGTCTCTCCCTGTTTCCAGCTTCAGAAAAATGAAAGAAAAAAAAAATAAAGAGAAAAGGGAAACCTTAAAAAAAATGATGAATGGAAAAAAACTTTGAGATGAAGCAAATACATTTTAAGATATACAGACAGAAAATTTGTCACAAACCATTCTACATTCTATACTATAGTGAGTTATTCAGGTAGATGAAATATAAGTCCACAGGAAGGAATGGAGACAAAGAATACAGAACTCTGGAAATGGTCAATATGTAGTAGATCCAAATAATAATAATTATATTTTAATCTAACTATAATAATACATCAAAACGTTTGGTAGGTTTTTAAATACATGAAAAAATAAAGCACAGCCCTGGCCGGTTGGCTCAGCGGTAGAGCGTCGGCCTAGCGTGCGGAGGACCCGGGTTCGATTCCCGGCCAGGGCACACAGGAGAAGCGCACATTTGCTTCTCCACCCCTCCGCCGCGCTTTCCTCTCTATCTCTCTCTTCCCCTCCCGCAGCCAAGGCTCCATTGTAGCAAAGATGGCCCGGGCGCTGGGGATGGCTCTGTGGCCTCTGCCTCAGGCGCTAGAGTGGCTCTGGTCGCAACATGGCGATGCCCAGGATGGGCAGAGCATCGCCCCCTGGTGGGCAGAGCGTCGCCCCTGGTGGGCGTGCCGGGTGGATCCCGGTCCGGCGCATGCGGGAGTCTGTCTGTCTCTCCCTGTTTCCAGCTTCAGAAAAATGAAAAGAAAAAAAAAATAAATAAAAGAAAAAATAAAGCACAACAATCACACAAAAGGTGAAAGTGAGGTACTGTAAATAGGGTTAAAGTTCTCTCAGGTCTTTGCATCCAATCAAAGCAACAATTGTACTAATTTAGGGTATATGCCAGTGGGTCAAGGATACATGTGGCAACCTCTGGGGTAATCAGTAAAAGAATAAAAGATTGTATAACTAATAAGAAGGAAATGTCATACCAAAAATATTCGGTTAATTCCACAAAAAAGAAGAAAGGATTTAAGGGGAACATAAAACAGATAAAGGGAAGGTAAATAGTAAGATTGTAAGTTGAAATCCAAATGAATCATTAACTAACTGTATTCATCATTATTGGACTCAGTATGTTCTGATTTCAAGACAAAGACTGTTAGATTAGATTTGAATATACAAATGTACAACTAGATTTTGCTTATAATAAATACATGTTAAATATGAGGATTTTCAAGCATGAAAGGATGCTGTATGCAAACACTGACTGAAAGAAAGCTGACACAGGTATATTAATGTCAAATACAGGAATCTTTTTCCAAGCTCTCTCAGTAGTGAACTTTATTTACACCTTTAAATAATACAGACATTTAAGGAGCTTGATGGGGATGATCAGGGAAGAAATGTGAAAGCTTGGACCTCTAAGTCTCCATTCCTATTATTTACTATTTGTTTGTTTGTTTGTTTATAGACAAAATATTCTATGCAGGGGCACAGGATTGAATTAATGATAATCTTTGGTTTATGAAATTCTCATTTTTAAAATTAAATAACATAAATTTCAGGTGTGCAACATTTTAGTTCAAAATCTGTATACTCTATTGCATGCTCACCAGTGAATTTTTAAAATTGATTTGAGAGAGAGAGGAAGGGAGACAGAGAAAGAGGAAGAGAAATATTGATTTGTTGTTCCACTCATCTATGCATTCATTGGTTGATTCTTGTAAGTGCTCTCTGATCAGGTATCAAACTCAAAACTTTAGCATATCAAGAAGATGCTCTAATCAGTGGAGTTACCAGCCAGAAAAACAAAGTGAATTTTTTTTCTATTTTTCTGAAGCTGGAAACGGGGAGGCAGTCAGACAGACTCCCACATGCGCCCGACCGGGATCCACCCGGCACGCCCACCAGGGGGCAATGCTCTGCCCATCTGGGGCATTGCTCTGTTGCAACCAGAGCCATTCTAGTGCCTGAGGCAGAGGCCATGGAGCCATCCACAGCACCCAGGGCCAACTTTGCTCCGATGGAGCTCTGGCTGCGGGAGGAGAAGAGAGAGACAGAGAGGAAGGAGAGGGGGAGGGGTGGAGAAGCAGATGGGCGCTTCTCCTGTGTGCCCTGGCCAGGAATCGAACCCGGGACTCCTGCACGCCAGGCCAATGCTCTACCACTGAGCCAACCGGCCAGGGCTAACAAAGTGAATTTTAAGGTAAACAGGTTTTACTAAAGCTAAGGAATGTCACTTTATAATGATAAAAGTGTCAATCTCCCAGGAAAATATAGTATTTTCTAAAATTAGATATACCTTATAACATATGCTCAAAATATATAAAGCAAAATAAATAGAATTAGAAACATAGCCTAGCCCAATCTGACTGATCCAATAACTAATCAAAGATCTAAATATAGAATAGAAATAAAAATATGAGAATCAAAATATTTATCTAAAATCTATAAATTAAGAAAAATATCTGAGCATATAATTTAATCTGTGCATATTGAAACATCTGTTTAAACATAGCTGCTTCAGGGCGGTTGAGAAAGCCTGGAGCTAGGAATCACTGCTTTTCAACAAAAACACTTCTGAGCTTTTTTGTCTTTTTCTTTTTCTTTTTTAATTCAGGGAAGGAAGGAGGGAGTTCCAGGAAATATGGCAGAGTAAGCAGACATTTTTAAAGCCTCCTCCAGGAAACCTACAAAAATCAACAAAGGCACTAACAATTAAAATGAAAACTAAACTGAAACTTCGGATAACCTTAACCTTTTCCTACAAATGTTGAAGAACAGTTGCCAGATACAGCAACAACTTGAACCAAAATGAAATAAGACGCTGGGGGCTGACCACGTTTCCTGGGTTGGAGAGCCAGCACAGCGCTGCAGGCCAAGCGGCCTCCAGGACAGTGCCCCCCTCCCCAAGCTAGAGCAGAGATCTGCAGGTGAGGCTGGGCCTCAGAAAGGGCAACGTGTCTCCTTAACCTCAGAGCAGCGACAGATCACAGGCTGGGGAGGGGGACCTCATGGGACCCACCACCACCCATTTGAATGTACCCCAGCTTTCTGATTAGAAAAGGAAGGGATTAGATTAGAAATAAAGCAACTTTCTAATCAAAGCATGAAATCAAAGGCAGAGGGAAGCATTTGCTGACGGCAGCCCACCCACCCCTGATAACATGTTAGAGCTTTTACAATGTTAACTATAGAACACGATCACCAGGAATGAGATTTTTGAATGTTTTTTAATGCACAAATGGGAGTCATGCCAAACCAACTGAATCAGAATCTACAAAAATGAGTCCAGGGCAACTGTAGTTGAAAAACATCTCCATAATGAGATAACGCTTCTTACTTGGATTTCATGTTTCCACGTGGAGCCGTATCAATTAGTGTAACACTGCTTCCTCACTCACTCCTCTAATTGGTGAGTTTGGAAGAAGGAAAGGGACGTGCTCTCTCGTGGACTATTCCTGCCTGCAAAGAATAGTTTGGCTTTGAGCTTGCATGCAGTCCCACACCTCTAGTGACTGGCCAGGTGGTAAACTACCTAATTCCAGGTGCAGTACAATGGTCAAGTAGAAGAATGTACAATCAACCTTTAAACAAAACGAGAGTTAGAGGTGCCAACCCCCACATAGTCCATATTCCATATAATGCCCCCAAAACTTAGTTGCCCCTCAGTATCCACAGGGGATTGGTGCTAAGACCCTCCTCCACCCCTGCCAGGAAAACAACATCTGCAAATGCTCAAGTCCCCTATATAAAATGGTGTAGAACAGCGCCTACCGTCAGCCCTCTGCATCTGCAGACTCTCAATCATGGATCCAAAACAGTACGGATATTTACTGAAAAACTTCAGATAAGTATATCCGCATGGTTCAAATCCGTGTTGTTCAAAGGTCCACTCTAATGAATCTTAGGAAGTATGTGTTAAATACTTAGTGGCGAAGTCTGTTATGATGTCTTCAATGTATTCTCCTCTAATTTTCCAATGGTTCCAAAGAGATAGAAAGAGAAAGAAAGAAAATGTGAAAGGTATCTAGGTGTTTTTGTATAAGTTTTGCGATTTTTTTTCTAGGTTTGACATTTTTTAAAATAAAAAATTGAAGAAAGAATGAAGAAATCGTTCTTGTTATATAGGCATAGAAAAAAATGGGCTTAATAAAAACCAACTGGTAAGATTGGTTGTCAGTCCCCTTTCATGGGTGGGCTGGGGTAGGACTGGATAGAGGAGTAAATACTGGAACATTACTACCTCTATTTAGTCCTGCTTTTGGCATTTGTTACAATGAGAATGTATAGTTTTTTATTATTTGAGTCCACAAAAGCTAACTCTTCACTAAAAAAAACAACAACAACACCAATTTCATAGATTAGTTATGTGCAAATCAGGATTAAATATCAAGTCTTTCCAAGTAACCTCCAAGCGGGGTGGGACTTCTCAGATCCAACAACCAGGGCTCAGTAAGAAGTATCCAGAACACTGGTCCCAAAGGCTGGATGCTAACTACTTTGAATACTATTTCCCATAGGGTCTATTAATATATAGAAAGGATGTTAAATAAAAATTATTTCACCTATAAATTCAGATATGTATTTGCACATGTATATATTTTTTAAAAGTTTAACATGATTTTATACTCTGGACCAAATGATATTGTGTTTATGCTAGCATAGTTTACCAAATGTTTACTGAATAATATGCTGAATTTAGGATGAGCCAACTGAGGGGGGGAACAGAGGAGAAGGTGTTAGAGTTGGGAAAAAATACTGTTTTCTTATCTTCCACAGGAAAAGTTCAACGAGAAACACTTTCAATTAAATGAGTTAATTGAAAATATAAGTTTAAGCACGTAAAGTAATAAATTATTGGGACTAAATATCCATATAATATACATTCCAAATCACCAAAGAAAAAAAGATTTTTTTGATATATTTTTTAAAATATACATAAAATTCACCTTTTATAAGAAAAAAGGGTCAGGCTAGGTTTCATAATTAATAGACACAAGAAGTTAAAAGTAAAAGAATTGATAGCAGCCATTCATTGGTGAGAATATACATTAATTATATGTTTTTAAAGGGCTACTTGCAACATATGGTAAAATTTAAAATGCATGTATAGTTTTATTCATCTATTTCTTTTATAAGCATTTATCTTACATTTATATTTGAACAAATACACAAAGGTATTGATAGGAAAATTGTAATTTCCAAAAGAAGGGAAAAACCTAGAAATTACCCTAATTCCCACTAAAGTGTGTTTGTGTTTGTGATTTTGTTTTTGTTTTAGAAAACAATCAGTAGTGCACTTAATAAAACAGTTTAAAATAATGAGATCAAGGTTGGTTTATATTTAGTGATATAGAGAGAGATCTAAAGTAAATTATTAACTGAAAAAAGCTAAATTTCAAAATAGTACATTAAATAGTGACAGTTGCATAAAAGCAGTTTAACTCACATAGTGACGTGCACAGAGAAAAACTCTAGAAGAACATTCATTCAACTTTTCAACTTTAGCATTGGTTCTCTGGGTTGTGGATTATGAGTAACTCTTATTTTCTATATAAACATTTTCTATGTTGTTAAACTTTTACATGAGTGTTGTGTAGTAAGGAATTTTTCTGGTCTCTGTCCCCAATTCCTGGCACAGAGCTTCTGAAACTTCTCACGTTTTCCAAGTGATAGGAGTGTCTTTATTCATAAGCTCCCCTACATCACACCCTAGTTCACACTAATGAAATAACTCATGGTATGACCCAAGGTAGCTTCAGAATGCGGGTGAGGTCACCAGAAAGACCAACCATGTAATTAGAGAGATTGAGACCTTAAGCTAGACTAACCTCCAGGGTGGGGAGGAAGCTGGAGATTGAGTTCAATCATGGGTCCAGTGATTTAATCAAACCTGCCTATGGAAAGAGAGCCCAGTAAAAACTCTGAAAACTGAGACTTGGTGGAGCACCAGGGTGGCAAAACAGTGATGTTCCCTGATGCCACGGGAAGACGCTATAAAAGGTCTGCATTTGTAGCCCTTCCAGATCTCACCCTATATGTCTCCTCATTTGGCTATTCTTGAGTTGAATCCTTTGAAATCATAAGTATAGCACTTTCCTGAATTCTTTGTGTTATTCTAGCAAATTATTGAAACTGATGGGATTCTGGGACCCCCAAAATTTGCAGTTGGTTAGTCAGAAGTGGGTGAGGACTGGGAGCCACATGAACTGTAGGCTGGCATCTGAAGTAGGGCAGTCTTACAGAGGACGGAGCCCTTAACTTGCAGGGACTGTGCTGTCTCCAGGTGGTTAGTGTTAGAATTGAAGTGCAATAATCATTTGGGGTTAGAACAGAATTTTTGATGTCTGAATAACAAGTGTATACATATATTTGTAATAGAAAAAAGTTTTTTAAGTGAAAGTGTAGGTAATATAAGCCAATTCAAACAAGAAAATAAAGCCCCCAATTTAAATATCAAACATAATTAAATTTAAAATGAAAATGGTTAATGGAACAAAGAGAATATTTTAGTAATGATGAATATATCCCACAGTTAAGATATTTGTAAGGTGCCATTATACGACAAATAACCTAAGAACAAATCAAGTGCAAAATTATTAGGAACAATATAGGAAATCACCTATGTGGGAGGTTATATATATCTTTTCCAAAATCAATAGCACTCATATACAACAATAACAAGGTATAACATGTAAAAAATAAAATTTAATTTACAATAGCAAACAAGAATGTATTCAACCTATATGGAGAAAAATTACAAATCTTACTAAGGGTCATAGAAGAACACTTGAGTAAAAGAAAACTTAAATAGAGAAGCATACCTTATTATTTGATAAGAAACAACTATTGTAAAGATGTCAAATCTCCCTAAATTAATTCCAAAATTCCAGGCAATCACAATTGAAACCCCAGTGGGATTAATATTGGAATCTGTCAAATAATTCTAAAGTACATCTGTAAGACTTAATATTTACAAAGGCAAATTAATTAATCTGAAAGAGCTAGCTCTTCCTGATATTAAAATAAACTATAAATCTATAATAATTAACACCTCATTGTAGTAAGTCAGGAAATAAAATAAAAATAATGTTTATGGATTATTATCTGTCTTTATATCTCTCTCTATGAGGAGAAGAGTTCAGTCTCTTTTTTTTTTACTCAGGTAGCTTGCGTGCTCAGAAAAATCCTGGCACATAAATATTTGTTGTATGAATGGATGAACAAAGCAATGGAAATGAATTCTCAGTACAGAAATAGACACACACAAATACTTAGTGATTTCAGACAATGATCAAGTGATATTTCAAATTAAAGTAGAAACAATTGATTAACATATTAGACCAGCTGACTAGTTGTTTGGAAAGAAATTAAACTAAACTCTTTATTCCGTATAGTTAAACAGATTCCAGTTGGATCAAAATGTAAAGTAAAACATAAGATTATAATAATACTATAAGAAAAATAGAGATTTCTGTTATAATCTTAAAATGCAAGATGCTTTTTAAAGTATGAAATTGGGACTTCTGGTCAAGATGGCAGAGTAGACAAATGCTGTGCTAGACTCCTCTCATGACCACATCCAAATTACAACTAAATTGTAGAACAACTATTATTGAGAACCACCTGAAGACTAGCTGAACAGAACTCCTATAACTTAGGAAATTAAGAAGCAATGTTAAAACCTGTAGGAGGGGCAAAAACTTGGAATGGGTTGGTCCCATACCCATGTGTGGGAGGTAAGGTAAAATTCAGGAGGGATATCTCAGCTGTGGAAGAGAGGTCCCAGACACACATTGGCTCCTCAAGCCGGAGAACTAATGGCAGGAGGAATTTCTCCAACATCTGGCTGTGAAAATCAGGAAGGATTATATCCAGGTGGAACAAAGAGCAGTGGTAGACCCAAGCATCCTCCTAAAAAGCCCAAGCACAGACTTACTTCCACACAAACACCAAAAGTTCTAGCAAATGAACACCATCTCAAATAACACCAGGGAGATATGGGAAGGAACTGAATTGCCTGGCTTCAGAGTAAGTGCTGGAGGGGCAGCTCTCTCTGTACAGAATGGCTGGCAGGCACATTTGTTCCTTTCTTGAGCCCTCCCCTACCCAGTCTGCAAGAGAAGATGGGTGTCAAATCTAAGTCTCCATTAACTTGGTTAACACCAACCACCCTACCCTTGTGATTCTCTGAGACCCCACCACATCCAACTGGTGCATCATCCCTAACCTCTTCCTGAAAAGGCTCCACACAACTGGCCAGCCTTGGCCAGTGCAGCAGAATTTCAAAGAACTCTCTCAAAAATCCACAAAACCCATACAAGCAGCAGCTGGCCTCAGTACGCCCTGGACCTCTTGCTAAGCAGCCCAAAGCCTGACACTAATGGCAGCCAGCCTCAGTTTGCATCATAGCCTTTCCTAGACACCTTCAAGACCAACATAGCCAGCTACCAACTGCAGATCAATTTCTAGCTCCTACCAGGTGGCTCTTGGCCAGGCAAAGGGCAGTGGTTGAACTTTGTCTACACCAGGGTCACTCCCAAGAGGCCCCAGGATCAACACATTCAGTGGCTAGCTTCCAACCACATCAGAGCACTACCTAATTAGCTCCACAAATGACACACCAAATGGTAAATTCAACAGGTATCAGAGCCCTGCTAAAGTAAATCCCACTCTGTGAAGTCAGCCCCTAAACAATAGCTCATCCACTGAAGTCACAGCCATTTCTCAGAGTAAGTCAGCCTGAGAGTTAATCTCACCATTGACATGCCAATAGCACTCAAAGCTCAACTACAATAGGAAGGCACACACAACCCACACAAGGGACCCAATAAAAAACCTGGCTCAGGTGAACAGGAAGACTGTGCCATTGAGTTTTATAAGACACTGATTACATGAAGCCACCCTACCAAGAGTAGGAGACAGAGCAGATCTACCTAACACATAGGAAGAAAAAAAGGAAGAAGGAAAGAGAGAGTCAGCCAAAATGAGGAAACAAAGAAGTATATCCCAAATGAAAGAGCAGAACAAAGCCCCAGAAAAAGAACTAAACAAAATGGAGCAAAGCAATGTACCAGATATAGAGTTCAAAACACAGGATATAAAGCTGCTCGTGAACTTAAGGAAAGAACAGATGAACTCAGTAAGAACTTGCATAAAGATGTAGGACCGTAAAATGAAACAGTCAGAAAAAAGTACAATTACTAAAAGGAAGAATATAGTAGATGGAATCAATAGCAGGTTAGATATAATAGAGGATCAAATCAGTAATTTGGAAGACAAGGTAGTAAAAATCACCCTAACAGAAAAGAAAAAAAGAAAAAAATTTAATGAGGATAATTAAAGGGACCTCTGGGACAATATCATGCATAAAACATTCATATTATAGGGGTACCAGAGGAAAAGTGATAGATCAAGGGTTTAAAAACCTATTTGAAAAAATAATGATGGAAAACTTCCCTATCCAGGGAAACAAAATAGAAATACAAGTCCAGGAAGGTCAGAAAGTCCCAAGCAAGATGAACCCAAATAAGCCCACACTAGCAAATACAATTAAAATGCCAAAGATTAAAAACAAAAAGAATCTAATGTCAGCAAGAGAAAAGCAGTTAGTTACCCATAAGGGAGCTTCCATAAGGCTGTCAGCTGAAATCTTAATAGAAACTTTGCAGACCAGAATGGATTGGTATGAAATATTCAAAGTGATGAAAAACAAGGACCTACAACAAAGACCACTCTACCCAGAAAAACTATCGTTTTGAATCAAAAGACAGATAAAACGTTCCCCAGACAAGAAAAAGCTAAAGGAGTTCATCTCCACCCAGTCAGTATTATAAGAAATGGTAAAGGAACTTCTTTAAGAAGAAAGGCAGGGGCGAGAACATAAATATAAATAAAAGAATGGTAATAATTATGTACCTATCCATAATCACTGTAAATGTAAATGAATTAAATGCTCCAATTCAAAGGCTTAGGGTAGCTGAATGGATAAGAAAACAAAACCCATACATATGCTGTTTATAAATGACAGATTGAAAGACACACACAGACTGACAGGAAAAAAAAAATTCATACAAACAAAAATGTAAAAAAGCTGGGGTAGCAATACTTATATCAGAAAAAAATGACTTTAAAAGACTATATAATAAGATACAAAAAGAACATTTCATAGTGATAAAGAGGTAAATCCAACAAGAAGAGATAATCCTTGTAAACATTTATGCACCAAACATAAGAGCATCTAAATATGTAAAGCAAATCTTGATGGACATAAAGGGAGAGATTGACAGTAATACTAGATTGACTAGTCTTACAGGTGACTTTAACACACCATTGACATCAATAGACAGATCTTTCAGAAAGAAAATCAGCAAGGAAACAGTGGCCTTAAATCAGTGGTCCCCAACCTTTTTTGGGCCACGGACCGGTTTAATGTCAGAAAATATTTTCACAGACTGGCTTTTAGGGTGGGATGAATAAATGCATCATGTGACCGAGACAAGAGTCAAGAGTGAGTCTTAGATGGCTCTAACAGAGGAAATCTGGTTATTTTTTAAAAAATAAAACATCATTCAGACTTAAATATAAATAAAATGGAAATAATATAAGTTATTTATTTTTTCTCTGCGGACCAGTACCAAACGGCCCACAGACTGGTACTGGTCTGTGGCCCGGGGATTGGAGACCACTGCCTTAAATGACACATTAGACCATGTAGATTAAATTAATATTTTCAGAGCACTTTACCAAAAAGCAGCAAGATATACATATTTTTCAAGTGCACATGGAACATTTTCTAGAATAAACTACATGTTAGGACATAAACACATCTTAATTAATTTAAGAAGATTGAAATTTTATCATGTATTTTCTCTGACCCAATGGTATGAAACTAGAAATCAATTATAAGGAAAAAAAAACTTAAAAAAAAAACAGCCAAACACATTGAGACTAAGTAATATATTCACAAACAGTAAATAGATAAACAATGAGACCAAGGAAAAAATTAAAAATTTCTTGAGACAGCTAAAAATGAAAACACAACACCCCAAAATCTAGGGGACATGCCTGACCAGGCGGTGGCGCAGTGGATAGAGCGTTGGACTGGGATGCGGAGGACCCAGGTTTGAGACCCCGAGCTCACCAGCTTGGACCCAAGGTCGCTGGCTTAAGCAAGGGGTTACTCGGTCTGCTGAAGGCTCACGGTCAAGGCACATATGAGAAAGCAATCAATAAACAACTAAGGTGTCGCAACAAAAAACTGATGATTGGTGCTTCTCATCTTTCTCCGTTCCTGTCTGGCTGTCCCCATCTGTCCTTCTTTCTGACTCTCTCTCTCTGTCTCTGTAAAAAAAAAACAACCCCAAAATCTAGGGGACACAATGAAAGCAGTCCTAAGAGGGAAATCACAGCATTACAAGCTACCTCAAGAAGCAATAAAAATCTCAAACACTTTAGCCCTATAGCTAAAGGAACAAGAAAAAGAACAATAGAGCCCAAAGAAAGTAAAAGAAAAGAAATAATAAAGCTTAGAGCAGAAATAAACAAAACTGAATCTTAAAAAAATACAAAATATAAATGAAACCAAGAGCTGGTTCTTTGAAAAATATAAACAAAATTGATAAACATTTAACCAAAGTCATCAAGAAAAAGAGAGAGAAAACCCAAATAAATAAAATAAAAAATTAAAGATGAGTGACAACTGACACCACAGAAATACAAAGGATTATAAGAAAATACTGCAAAGAATTATATACCAATAAATTAGGCAATCAGAAAGAGATGGATAAATTTTTAGAATGATATAATCCTTCAAGACTGAATTGAGAAGAAACTGAAAATCTGAACTGATTACTACCAACAAAACTTAGTAAGTTATCAAAAACTCCCAACAAACAAAAGTGCTGAACCAGCTGACTTCACAGGTGAATTTTACCAAAAATTCAGAAAAGAACTAAAACCTATCCTTCTCAAATTTCTCCAAAAAATGCAAAAAGATGGAAGGCTCTCACAATCATTTTACTAAGCCAGCATTATCTTGATTCCAAAACCAGAAAAAGACTTCACAAAAAATAAAATTATAGGACAACATGCCAGATAAACATAGATGCAAAAATCCTCAACAAAATATTAACAAACAGAATTCAGCAATACCTTATAAAAATCATACACCATAATCAAATAGAATTTATTCTCAGGAGGCAAGTTTGGTTCAACATCTACAAATTAATTAACAGGATATACCACATAAACAAAATAAAGAAATAAAATCATACCATTATATTAATAGAGGCAGAAAAAGCATTTGACAAGATCTAGTATCCATTTATGATAAAAACTCTCAGCAAAGTGGAAACATAGGGAACATACCTCAACATAGTAATGGCCATATACTCAATAAGCATTATACTCAACAAGCAAAAGGTAAAGGCATTTTTTAAATCAAGAACAAACAAGGATGTCCACTTTTACTACTTTTATTTAGCATATTATTAGAAATTCTAGCCACAGTAATCAGACAAGAAAATAAAATAAAAGGCATCCAAGTTAAAAAGAGAGAAGTAAAATTGTCATTATTTACAGATGACATAATTCTATATAGAGCGAACCCTTAAGACTTCACCCAAAAATTGTTAGAACTAATAAATAAATTCAGTAAATAGCAGGATTCAAAATTAATATTCATAAATCAATTGCATTTTTATACACCAATAACAAGCTATCAGAAAGAGAAAATAAGAAAATAATCTCATTTGCAATTGTATCAAAAAGAATAAAATTTCAAGGAAGAAATTTAACCAAGGAGGTTAAAAAAAATATTGAAAAAGTTAGAAGACATTGAAAAAAGAAACTGAAGAAGATACAAATAGATGGAAGCATACACCCTGCTCATAGAGATGAAAAATTAAAATAATTAAAATTTCCATACTACCTAATGCAATCTATAGATTCCATGTAATCTCATCAAAATTCCAATGGTATTTTTCACAGAACTAGAAAAAATAATTCTAAAAGACCCCAAATAAACACAGCAATCTTGAGAAAAAGGAACAAAACTGGAGATATCACACTACCTGATATCAAGGTTACAGTAATTAAAATAGCATGGTACTACCATAAAAATGGACTCATAGATCAATGGAACAGAATAGAGAACCAAAAAATATACCCACTCTTATATGGTTAATTAATACACGACAAAAGAAGCAAGAATATACAACAGGCTAAAGACATTCTCTTCAATAAATGATATTGGGAAACTAGACAGATACATGCAAAAAATAAAACTGGACCACTTTCTTACACCATATACAAGAAGAAACTAAAATTGGATTAAAGACTTAAGTGAAAGAGCTGAAACCATAAATGTCCTTGAAGTAAACATAGGTAGGAAAGTTTCACACATTACTCTTAGTAATATTTTTTGGATAGGTCTCCTTAGGCACAGAAAACAAAGAGAACTACTTCAAGCTAAAAATCGTTTGCACAGCAAAGGAAATTATCAATAAGATGAAAAGATAACCTGCTGAATGAAGACTGTATTTGTCAGTGATACATCAATTACCAGGTTTATATACAAAATATATAAGGAACTCATACAATTTAACAACAAAAAAACAAACAATCCAATTGAAAAACAGGTAGAGGACCTGAATAGACATTTTCCCAAAGAAAATATACAGATGACCAATAGACATATGAAAAGATGCTCAATGTTACTAACCATCAGAGAAACACAAATTAAAACTACAATGAGCTTGACCAGGTGCTGGCGCAGTGGATAGAGCACTGGACTGGGATGCAGAGGACCCAGGTTCAAGATCCTGAGGTCGCCAGCTTGAGTGCAGGCTCATCTGGTTTGAGCAAAGCTCACTAGCTTGGACCCAAGGTCGCTGGCTTGAGCAAGGGGTTACTTGGTTTGCTGAAGGCCCATGGTCAAGACACATAAAAAAGCAATCAATGAACAACTAAGGTGTCACAACAAAAAACTGATGATTGATGCTTCTCATCTCTCTTCGTTCCCGTCTGTCTGTCCCTATCTATCCCTCTCTCTGACTCTCTCTCTCTGTCTCGGTAAAAAAAAAAAAAAAAAAAAAAATTACAATGAGATATAATTTCACTTCTGTCAGAATGGCTATCATCAATAAATCAACAAACAAGTGTTGGCAAGGATGTGGAGAAAGGGGAACCTTCCTGTACTATTGGTGGGATGACAAGTTGGTGCAGCCACTGTGGAAAACATTATGGAGTTTCCTCAAAACTTAAAAACAGAACTACCACATGACTTGACTATCCCACTTCTGAGTATTTATCTGAAAAAAATCCAAAATACTAATTCAAAAAGATATATGTATCCCTATGTTCATTGCAGCATTACTTACAACAGCCAAGATGTGGAAGCAGCCAGTATCTATTGATAGATGATTGAATAAAGCTGTGGTACATATATACAATGGAACATTATGAGGTCATAAAAAGAATAAAATCTTACCATTGTGACAATGTATATGGCCCTAGTGGATATAATGCTAAGTGAAAATAAGTTGAAAGAGAACAAGAGCCATGTGATTTCACTTAAATGTGGAATCTAAAATACAAATCAACAGCAAAACAGAAACAAATTAACGGATACAGAAAATAAACTGATGGTTGTCAGATAGGAGGGGTTTTGGAGAGCTTGGTGAAAAAAGCAAAAGGATTAAGGATTAAGACTACAAATTGAGCCTGACCAGGCGGTGGCACGGTGGATGGGTGTCGGACTGGGTTGTGGAGGACCCAGGGTCGAAACCCCGAGGTTGCCAGCTTGAACACGGGCTCATCTGGTTTGAGCAAGGCTCACCAGCTTGAGCCCAAGGTCATAGGCTTGAGCAAGGGGTCACTCAGTCTGCTGTAGCCCCACAGTCAAGGAACATATGAGAAAGCAAGCAATGAGAAACTAAGGTGCCTCAACGAAGAATTGATGCTTCTCATTTCTCTCCCTTCTGGTTTGTCTGTCCCTCTCTCTGTCTCTGCCACACACACACACACAAAAAAAGGAATACATTGTGTGGCTTGTCTTTTTATTCTGTTCATATTGTCTTTAGCTGTGCAAAAGATTTTTAGTTTGATATAGTCCCATTTGTTTATCCTTTTATTTCACTTGCCCGTGGAGATAAATCAGCAAATACAATATATTGCTGCAAGAGATGCCAGAGAGCTTACTGCCTATGTTTTCTTCTAAGATGCTTATGGTTTCATGGTTTACATTTAAGTCTGTTATTCATTTTGAGTTTTTTGTGAATGGTGTAAGTTGGTGGTCTAGTTTCATTTTTTTGTAGGTAGCTGTCCAATTTATAAAAATACAAGCTACACAATGGAAGAACATATTCGACAATATGTCTGATAAGGGGTTAATAACCAAAATTTATAAAGAACTTGTAAAATTCAACATGTGGAAGATAAACAATCCAATCAAAAAATGGGCAAAAGAAATGAATAGACACTTCTCCAAAGAGGACATACAGATGGCCAATAGGCATATGAAAAAATGCTCAACATCACTAATCATTAGAGAGATGCAAATTAAAACCACGATGAGATATCACCTCACACCAGTTAGAATGATGCTCATCAACAAAACAACACAGAATAAGTGCTGGCGAGGATGTGGAGAAAAGGGAACCCTCCTGCACTGCTGGTGGGAATGCAGACTGGTGCTGGCAGCCGCTGTGGAAAACAGTATGGAGATTCCTCAAAAAATTAAAAATGGAACTACCTTTTGACTCAGCCATCCCACTTATAGGAATATATCCCAAGAACACCATATCCACTGATTCAAAAGGAGAAATGCACCCCATGTTTATGGCAGCATTGTTCATAATAGCGAAGATCTGGAAACAGCCCAAGTGTCTGTCAGTGGACAAGTGGATTAAAAAACAGTGGTACATATATACAATGGAATCCTATGGGAACATGAAAAAGAAGGAAATCTTACCTTTTGCGACAACATGGATGGACCTGGAAACTATTATGTTAAGTGAAATAAGCCAGACAGAAAAAGAAAAATATCATATGAACTCACTCATTTGAGGAATCCAATGAACAATGTGAACTGAGGAACGGAATTGAGACAGAGGAGAGATCAAAGGGACCAGAGGAAAAGGGGACAGAGGGAAAGGGGATGATAGGATGGGATAAACCTGAAGGGAAGGGGGAGGGCGTTATGGGGATAGGGGCAAGGGACAGGTTGAGGGGGATACAGGGGAGGGGGGATGCATTCGGGTGATGCTAGAATCTATGTAAACACAATAAATTAAAATCAATAAAAAAATACAAATTGATAGTTACAAATAGTCACAGGAATGGCCCTGACCAGTCAACTCAGTGGCTAGAGCATGGGCCCAGGGGTAGACATCCTGGGTTCAATCTCTGATCAGGGTACACATAAGAAGTAACCATCTCTCTTCCCCTCCATCTCCCCCTTCCCTCTCTTTTCCTCTCCCACAGCCAGTGGCTCGACTGGTTCAAGCATTGGCCCTGTAAGCTGAAGATAGCTCGGTTGGTCTGAGCATCAGCCTCAGGTGCTGAGGATAGCTCAACTGATTTGAGCATTGGCCCCAGGCTGGGATCACTGGGTGGATCCTAGTCAGACAGTATGTAGGAGTCTGTCTCACTATCTCCCCTCCTCTCACTTAAAAGAAAACAAGACAAATAGTCACAGGGATATAAATTACAGTACAAATAATATACTCAATAAAATTATAACTATGATGGCCAGGTGGGTACTAAACTTATTAGGGGAACATTTTGTAAGTTATATAATTGTCTAAGCACTATGTTATTATACTCCTGAAACTAATATAATACTTAATATCAACTAATAATTTAAAAATAAATATTTAAAAATATGTATTTTCCCTTTCCCGAAAAACATTATACCTTGCTAGTATAAAATGTATTTTATTATTGAAAATTTTGAAATTATTTGGAATTATTGTAGAAGATGCCTAAATACATAGTTATCTTTTCAAATAAGTATAAAATAAAAGCCTGACACCAAGGCAAAGATTTATAAAGTTGACTCTATTACTGAAAAAAGAAAATAATATTAGTAACAATGACAACAATCTAAATGTATGCCAAAATGGCAGCAAACACGACATATATAACCAAGGTAATAGGTAAACAAAAGCCTGAACTAATTATTCACAATATAAATATTAGTCAAATTATTATTTTTCTGAACACATAAAGAACTAAAAATCAGGCCCTGGCCAGGTGGCTCAATGGATAAAGTGTTGTCCTGGTCCACCGAGGTCATAGAATCTATCTCCAGTCAGGGAACATACAAGAGCAATTAATGAGTGCTCAACTAAATGGAATAACTTAAGTGGAATAACAAATTGATGCTTCACTCTCAGTCTCCCTTCCTCTTCCCCTCTCCCTCTCTCTCCCACACACAAACACACACACAAATCAATAAGGGGGGGGGGGGCTAAAGAACTATAAATCAACGAGAAAAAGATAATAAAATAATTAGTAAGGTACATAAATGAGAAATATATTTATAAGAAATATAACTTAAAGCAAAAATATGAGGTTATTGTTTTTCTATCAGATTGACAAGACTCAAAACTGTGAAAATCCAGTGTGAATGAGAGTATAAGAAAATGTTTCCTCTTCATCAATATTGGTGAAAATGTAAATTGTGCCTCATTTCAAAAAGTAAGCTCAATAATATGTATCAGATATTAAATGTACATGGATATACCCTTGGATGCAGTTCAAAGTACTTACTATAAAATGATTTTCAGTTAATTAAATAAAGATATGGAATATAGCACCATTTATATTTGTGCAAAATCATAAGCAAAGTAAATGAGTGATTAAAGTATGGTACATTCATAGAATAAATACTATAAATTGGCTTGGAAAGATGTCTATAACTTATTTTTCAGTGATTAAAGTAAGTTAAAAAATATTTTGTCTAATATGATGCCATTAATTCAAAGTTATATACATCTCAATTGCATGAATATGACCCAACAATATCTTTTATGTATATAACCAATAACAAAAGCATTTATATGCTCATAAAAGTTGCACTAGAATATTTATTGCAGCAGTATTTATAATAGGCCCAAACTGGAAACCACCCAAGTGCCCATTAACAAGAAAATGGACAAGTAAATTATGATATATTCACACAATAGAGAAAGAATATGTTTCAATGATAGTGAGTGAATTACAACCCTCTAAAACTATATGCGTGAAACTCACAAATATTGAGAGAAATAAGACAGATAAAGTAAGATACATGTTTCATGATTATATTTCAATAAAATTTAAAATTTGGCAAAAGTAATCTATGTCATTAGAAGTTAAAACAATAGTTATCTTTGGGTTTGTGGGGAGTAGGTTGTGACTGGAAGTGTATGCAAAGATGGCTTCTGGGATGTGGATGTCGGCAATGTTCTTTTAACTGATTGAGTGCTGGTTAGATGGGTATGTTCAGTTTGTGGTAATCTGTATATTTATGATTGGGTATTTTTCTGCATACACAAACACAGAGATACATCCATACATGCAAAGCATATGCATGCACAGAGATGACAGGAAGCATGTTAGCAGAATAGTTCATAGTGTCCTTACCTGGAGAGGGATCCAACATGACTTTGACTTCCTTCTGTGCACTTGGCCACTCCAACAGGTTTACATACATAAAAACACAATTTAACAGAAGGGATGAAAATAAATTAACCAACCATTTAATTCAAGAACTAACAAAAAAAAACAGTTATAAATGGGAACATAAGATGAATGAAGCAATAAAAGTAAGAACTAGAAGATAATATGGAGGGAGACCAAAAGTGGTTGATATACTTTCTATCAAATGACCACTAATGAAATTGTGAA
The DNA here is from genome assembly GCF_036850765.1 of Saccopteryx bilineata. Classification (NCBI taxonomy): domain Eukaryota; kingdom Metazoa; phylum Chordata; class Mammalia; order Chiroptera; family Emballonuridae; genus Saccopteryx; species Saccopteryx bilineata. Next base: position 271,769,548 of record NC_089493.1, read on the forward strand.
TTTACACACACACACACACACACACACAGAAAATAGCAATTTAATCATAAGCCAAAAAACTAAAGGAATTTATGCTGACTTAACCAACACAGAGAATGATTTGAAAACCCATTTGTAAAACAGACTTATTGAGGTATAATTGACATGTAATAAACTGCATATAAAGTACACAGTTTGATAAGTTTTTAATACATGCTATACCCATGAAAGCACCACCAAAATCAAGGTAATAAATAATAAATATATCTATTGCCCCCAAAAGTCTTTTGTTTCCTTTTAACCCCTTCTACCCACTTCTTTTTTTAATTATTTTATTTATTTATTTAGCAAAAGGAGGGGAGGCAGAGACAGATTCTTGCATGCACCCAAACCAAGATCAACCGGGCAAGCCAACTAGGGGGTGATGCTCTGCCCATTTGGGGTCCTTTCTCCGTGGCAACAGCAGCCATTTTTTAGTGCCTGAGGCAGAGGCCATGGAGCCATCCTCAGCGCCTGGGGCCAGCTCACTCCAATTTAGCCACGGTTCCAGGAGGGGAAGAGAGAGAGAGAGAGAAAGAGAAAGAGAGGAGCGAGAGGGGGATGGGTGGAGAAGCAGATCACGCTTCTCCCATGTTCCCTGACCAGGAATTGAACCCAGGACATCCACATGATGGGCCAACACTCTACCACTGAGCCAAGTGGCCAGGGCCCCCTTTCTGCCCACTTCTTTCATCTTCTCTCTCCACCCATAAGGATCATTATAGTTTCCATTTTCTAGAACTTTACAGAAACAGAATGTGCTGTATGCATTCTTCTTATCTGGCTTCTTTATTTCAGCATAATTATTTTGAAATTCATCCATAATTGTGTATATAAAAATAGTTTGATGAGTAGTGTTTTATTGTATGAATATACCATAATTTGTTAATCTACTGATCTCTTGGTGGACATCTAGGTTGCTTCCAATTTTTGACTATTACAAATAAAGTTGCAATAAGCAATCATGTTTGAATCTTTGTATGAACAAATCTTTTATTTATACTGATTAAATACCTAGAGGTTGAATGGCAAGTTATATGACAGATGTATTAAGAATGTATTAACTAATGTATTCACTAAGATATGTGTTTAACAGTTTGAGAAACTGTTGAATTTTTATGCAAAGTGATTGTACCATTTTATATGTCCACAGCAGTGTATGAGCATTTCAGTGGCTATACTTTCTCACCATCATTTAATATAGTTAGCCATTTTAATTTTGGACATTTTAATAGGTGTGTAATTCCATCTCATTGTATTTTTGATTTGCATATTCCTAATGTTGATAATGTTGAATATCTTATCAGGTGCTTATTTGCCACATGTATACTTTCTTTGATTAATTATCTGGTTATATCTTTCACTCTCTTTTATATTAGATTCTTTTCTTATTGAATTTGAAGAGCTCTTTATATGTTTTGGATACAAATCGCTTATAAAATGAGATCTGCAAATATTTTCACTTTGTGGTTTGTCTTTTCATTCTCTTAACAGTGTATTTCAAAGAGAAAGTTTTTAATTTAAATAAGTCTAGTATATTAAATTAATAAATTTTATGGAAATACTTGGGGGAATCATATATTTTCAAATATTTGCTAACCCAAGGTCACAAAGTTTTCTCTTGTATTTTCTTCTAGAAGTTTATGATTTTATGCTTTACATTTAAGCCTATGATTCATTATGAGTTAAGTATTATATTTATGGTAAGATGTTGAATTGAAGTATGTATGTACATATGTATACATGTATGCATGTTACATATAGCTACCTGGAAGTTTTGTTGACACAATTATCCTTTCTCCATTGATATGTCTTTAAAACACTTTTGTTTTTAAATAATCAATTGATTAGGCTTTCTCTTCTGTATAAGATGAAACGAATATAACCCTATATCTCCCACTGCATGCAGCCCAAAATTATGAAAGAGTGCATGAAGTGGCTATTTGAGGATTCTGAAAATAAATACTAACAGGTAGATAATGAAGAACATCAGAATTCAAAGGACTACCAACTAGTGATGAGTTTATCATTTCTTTCTTCTGGTACTTCCATGCCTGAATGCAGTGCAACATGAAATTTGAAAGTAAGTATTAGCACAGCAGAGAAAGCTCCAGGAGATGCCTCAAATTCTGACTTGATGAATGAGAACATGCAGTTGCATGATGGGTACAGTAGGCCCTGGCCAGGTAGCTCAGTTGGTTAGAGTCATCCCAACATACCAAGTTTGTGAGTTTGATTCCCAGTCAGAGCATACATAATAATCAATCAATGAATGTAAGTAAGAAGAACAACAAATTGATGTCTCTCTCTCTCTCTTTCTGTCTTACTTCTTCTCTCTCTCTGACAACCAATAAATAAAAAATAAGGGGACAGTAGACTGTGGGATAACTTAAGGTGTAGCTTTCTAGTTGGAAGACCACAGTGGAGTTCCAGGGAAATGAAAAGTGCTAACAAATCCATGGATAAGGAAAAGTTTGTTAAAAGACTACTTTGAGTTGTTTTTAAACTTCTGAGCTTAACCCCACATGAGCAGACTGATCATGAGCACATAGAGACTTTGAGAACTGAACAATATATTAGACAATAGCCCAGTTGGCAAACTAGCCAGTGTCATACACAGAACAGATCTGAACAGCAATACAAAGCCTTTGAAAACTTAACTGAAATTGGAATCACAACTAATATAAAACTGGGTATAACATGAGGTCTGAAACCAACCAGTCTGACTTCCTAGCTAAAAAAAAAAAACATTGTCCAAAGTGTGTAAATAAAACCCTGAGTCATGTAAGTAATATTCTAAATGGCCAGGAAACAGTCCCAAAATCTCAAAATACAAAGAACCAGAAAAATCTAAACTTGTCTAGAAAAAGATAACCAACATATGTTAATGCCAAGAGGAATAAACATTAAAATTATCTAACAAATGCTTTAAAACAGTTATAAAAAAATGCTCCAAGGAGTAAAGGTGAATATTTTTTAAAACATGAAAAGATACAAATTCTCAGCTAAGAAATAGAAGATAGAAAGAATAGCCACATAGAAATTCCAGAACTTCAAAATACAGTGACCAAAATGAAAACGCATTTGATAAGCTCCACATAAGATAATAAGGAAAGAGCCAGAGAACTTGAAGATAGATCCATAAAAATCATGCAATGCAAACAAAAAATTGCTTATAGGAGAATGGTGATTCACATAACTTTGGACTTCTCATGAAAAATCAGGAAAGCCAGAAAGAAGTGTAACAACACTTTTACAGTGCCGAAAGAAAAGAACTGTTAACTAAGAATTCTATAGACAACAAAAATATCTTTCAGGAAATGAAGACATTCTCAGATACAGGAAAACAAAGATAATTTCTTGCTAGCAGACCTGCTCTAAAAGAATTGTTAAAAGGAGTTCTTTAGACAAAAAGTAAATGATACAAAAAGGAAACTGGTAACATTGGGAATAAAGGAAAATAATATTAAGGTAAGTATTTGGGTTAATATAATAGACTGACTATTCTTCTCCTGTTGAAATATGCTTTGTGGGTAAAAGTAAAAATCATAACATTATCTGATGAGATTTCCAATGCAGGTAAAAGTAAGATATAAAACAACTACAACATAATAAGAGAGAATAAAGGGTCCTATAAAGTAATGAAATATCTACATTCCACTTGAAGTGGTAAGATATGGATGACATCAGTGAAAATGGCAGAGTAAGGAACTCTAAAATTCTGCTCCTCATGAATTAATACAAAAAAGGCAGAATTTTTAAAAGTTGGAATTAATCTCTTTTGGAAGTCTGCAAAATAGCTAAATTTGCAGAAATCCAGGAACCACTTATTCAAGATAAAGAGCTGAATATTGGTAAGAACAAAATTTTGTGGCATGTTAACTCCTACTTTCTGATTCCCAGATCATCTAGTAGCCTTAAAAATAATAGCTCACTCTGGCTGGTTGGCTCAGTGGTAGAGCGTCGGCCTGGCATGCGGGAGTCCCGGGTTTGATTCCCGGCCAGGGCACACAGGAGAGGCGCCCATCTGCTTCTCCACCCCTCCCCCTCTCCTTCCTCTCTGTCTCTCTCTTCTCCTCCCACAGCCAAGGCTCCATTGGAGCAAAGTTGGCCCGGGTGCTGAGGATGGCTCTGTGGCCTCTGCCTCAGGTGCTAGAATGGCTCTGGTTGCAGCAGAGCAACGCCCCAGATGGGCAGAGCATCACCCCCTGGTGGGCATGCCGGGTGGATCTTGGTCGGGCGAATGCGGGAGTCTGTCTGACTGCCTTCCCATTTCCAGCTTCAGAAAAATACAAAAAGGAAAAAAAATAATAGCTTACCCCAATATTGGTACCAGAGATAGAAAAATAAAACTTTTCACAAAGAATTATAATTATTTTGCTTTTATTTGTCTGGTGGCTCAAAAATCTTGACTTTATCTCACCTAACTTAAAATGCATCAGTGTGAAAGCCACTACCCAGGTTGAAAACATTTACAGACAAATGTTTTCATTAGTTGAAAACATTTACAGACAAATGTTTCAGTCACTACTGCCTGAGCAAATGAATAACAATTAGGGTAAACAGTAAGACTAACCTGAACGTTTAAATGGAAATCCTTGGAAATAAAACATTTTTAGGGGGAAATATTTTGAAAAGCTCCAACATATTCCCAGGGCTTTAGGAGGTAACATACATTCCCAGGACTGTAAGCATGCTCAGAAAAGACCTAAGAAGGCCCAAAGTACACATCTCTGGCCAATCTTCAGGTTCTATGCAAGTGGAAAGTAAAGACTATGGGAGAGTCATCAACTTCCTGACTTAGTGTTGATGGCATGCCTCCTCAAAGAGTCCCTCTGCAAAGACCAGGAGATATTTTGGTTTCAAGAGCTTAAGGAAATCTCTGTTCAGTAGTTGACTACTAAGTTAACAGAACAGAGACTTTAGAAGCAACACATGACAAAAATATACAGACTTTATAATGCTGAGTTAGAGAAGTCACTAAACAAACAACAAAGTCTAAAACAAACAGCAACAACATATCCTGAGGAGAGGGAAAAGATCTAATTTCCAAAATTATTCCATTGTAATTACAAGACATGCAAAGAAATATATGATCCATATGGTCCATAAAGAAAAAAGACAATCAACAGAAATTATACTTGAGGAAACCCAGATGTTGGACTTACTAGACACAGACTTCAAAAATACTATTTTGAAAATGTTCAAAAAGCCAACCGAAATTATATCTAAATTATAACTAAAGGACAATACTCTCTAAATTTGACATCTATCAAAATTCCATTGTCTTTTGCAAAAATATACAGACTTATCCTAAAATTCACATAAATTTCAAGGGATCTTGAGTAGCCAATCTTAGAAAAGAGAACAAAGTTGGAGAGTTGGTGTACTGACTCTGATTTCAAAGTTTACTACAAACCTACAGTTATCAAAACAGTTTGGTACTGGCATAAGAAGAAACAGGAATAGAACTGAGAATTCTAGAATAAAAACTATATATTTATGATTAATTGATTTTTGACCAGAGTACCAAGACATTCATTATGGAAATAACAGTCTTTTCAATAAATGATGCTGGAACAAGTGACTATCCACAATGCCAAAGGAAAAATTTGGACCCCTTACCTCACCCCACATACAAAGGTGAACTAAAAATTTATCAAAAATCTAAATGTAAGAATTAAAACTCTTAGAAGGAAACAGTTGTAAATCTACATGATCTTTGATTAGGCAACAGCCTTTTAAATATGACAAAAAATACAAGCAATTGAAAAATAAATAGGTAAATTGCACTTCATCAAAATTAGAAACTTTTGTGAATCAAAGAACCCTATCAAGAAAGTGAAAAGACAACCTACAGATTGAGATAAAATATTCTCAAATTATATATTTGATAATGGGTTAATATCTAGAATATAAATAATTCTTCCAACTCAATAACAAAAATTAATTCATTTAAAATGAGCAAAAGATTTACTCTCCAAATAAGATATATAAGTGATCAATAATCATATGAAAAGATAGTTAGTCATTAGAGAAATACAAATCAAAACCACAATGAGAACAGAATCCACTAGGATGACTATAATAATAATAATAATAATAATAACAAAATTAACAAGTGTTAGCAAGGATATGGAGACATTACAACTCTTGTGCATTACTAGTGAGAATATAAAATGATGTAGTTACTTTGGAAAATAGCTTGGCAGTTCCTCCAAAAATTAAACATACCATTACTATTGTACCTAGCAATTCAACTTCTAGGATATACAAAAAAATAATTGAAAACATATGTTTCCATAAAAATTGAGTACATGAATGTTCATAGCACTATTATTCATAATAGCTAAATATTGAAAGCAGCCCAAAAGGTCTATCAAATGATGACTAAATAAACAAAACACAGTATATTCACACAATGAAATATTATTCTGCCAAATAAAGGAATGCAGTACTGATACAAACTACAACATGGTTGAACCCGAAAACATTATGTTAAGTGAAATAAATCTGACAAATGGCCAAATACCATATGATTCCATTTATTAAAAATGTCCAGAATAGGCAAATCTGTAGACACAAAATGAAGATTAATGGTTGTGCTGAAAGAAGAGAAGAGAAAAATGGGAGGTACGGGATCTCTGTTTGAAGCCACAGAAATGTTCTGAAATTAGATAGCTGTGATAGTTGTACAATATTGTAAATATACTATCAACTACTCAAATATATATATATTTTTTTTAAGTGAGAGGAGGGAAGCTAGAAAGACAGACTCCCACATGCACCCTGACTGGAATCCCACCAGCAACTCCCATCTGGGGCCAATGCTGAAACCAACTGAGCTATCCTCAGCCCCCAGGGCCTACGCTCAAACCAATCAAGCCATTGGCTGCAAGAGGGGAAGAGAGAGAGAGGGAGTAGAGGGAGAGGAGGAGAAGCAGATGGTTGCTTCTCATGTGTGCCCTGACTGGGGATTGAACCCAGGACATCTGCATGCCAGGCTGACACTATATCCACCGAACCAACCAGCTCGGGCCCTCAGTTATAGATTTTTATTTTATTTTATTTTTTATTTTGTATTTATTTATTTATTTTTAGAGAGGAGAGAGAGAGGGAGAGAGAGACAGAGAGAGAGAGGAGAGAGAGACAGAGAGAGAGAAGGAGGGAAGAGCTGGAAGCATCAACTCTCGTATGTGCCTTGACCAGCCAAGCCCAGGGTTTTGAACCGGTGACCTCAGCATTTCCAGGTCGACATTTTATCCACTGTTCCACCACAGGTCAGGCCTCAGTTATAGATTTTTATTTTTTTATTTATTTTTTTATTTATTTATTTTTTTTTTTTCATTTTTCTGAAGCTGGAAACAGGGAGAGACAGTCAGACAGACTCCCGCATGCGCCCGACCGGGATCCACCCGGCCCGCCCACCAGGGGCGGTGCTCTGCCCCCCAGGGGGCGATGCTCTGCCCATCCTGGGCGTCGCCATATTGCGACCAGAGCCACTCTAGCGCCTGAGGCAGAGGCCACAGAGCCATGCCCAGCGCCCGGGCCATCTCTGCTCCAATGGAGCCTTGGCTGCGGGAGGGGAAGAGAGAGACAGAGAGGAAAGCGCGGCGGAGGGGTGGAGAAGCAAATGGGCGCTTCTCCTGTGTGCCCTGGCCGGGAATCGAACCCGGGTCCTCCGCACGCTAGGCCGACGCTCTACCGCTGAGCCAACCGGCCAGGGCAGTTATAGATTTTTAAATGTATGGATTTTATTTCATGCTATGTATCTTTTATGTCAATAAAACATATTTCGATAAATAATTTTAAAATATGGATTCTAATTAGATTGTGAAAATATGTATATTGTAATTCCTACAGCAAAGGTAAAAATATTATACAAAGAGACATAGTCAATAATAATAACAAATTAAAATGGAATACTAAAAAGATGTTTAACCCAAAGGAATAAAAAAGGGAAGAGAATGAAAAACAGAGGATATATATAGATAAGTAACAATAAAATTATAGGCAGAAATCCAAATATGTTAATAACTATATTAAAGGTCAATAGTTTAAACACAATTAAAAAACAGAGATTGCCAGAATAGATAATGATCATGACCCAACTATATGCTGTATACAAGAAACTCGCTCCAAATCAATAATAGAGGTAGGCTAAAAGTAAAGGGATAGAAAAGAGATATACAATGTAAATATTAATTAAGAAGAAGCTAGAATTGCTATACTAATATTAGATAAAGTAGACTTCCAAGTAAAAGAATTACAAGGCGAAAGAGGCACATTATATGATGAATGAATTCACCAAGACATATAATTATCTTAAATGTGTGTGCACATAACAATAGAGCTTCAAAATACACAAAGCAAAACCTGGCAAACTGAAAAAGAGAGGTAGACAAATCTCCAATATAGACTTTAACACTCCTCTCTCAGTAATTGATAGGATGAATAAGCAGAAAATCAGCAAAAATGTAGAACTGAATAATATCATCAATCAACTGGTCTAACTTATGTTTATAGAGCTCTAAACCCAAGAACAAAATATATATTCTTTTCAAGTCCAAATGGAACAGTTGCCAAGTTATATTATATTCTGGGTGATTAAAAGAAAAGAAAAAAGCCTTAATAAAGTTAATGTAATTTAAATCATGCAGAGAATGGAATTAGACTAAAAATCAATACCAAAAGATTGTGGGAAATGTCTAAATAGATTATATACCACATTTACAAATAAATTATATACCACATTTACAAATAATCCATGAGACAAAGAGAAAGTCTCAAGGAAAATTAAGAAATAGTTTGAGCTAAACAAAATTCAAAATACACTTGTGGAATTGATCTGTTTACAGACATAGCATTAAATGCTTACATGAGAATGGAACAGTCGCAAACTAGTCATCTAAGCTTCACCTTAAGACACTTGGAAAAAGAAAAGTAAAATAAATACAAAACAAGCAGAATAAAGGGGAAAAATAAAGAGCAGAAATCAATAAAATTGAAAACAGAAATCAATGAAACCCAAAATGGGTTGTTTGAAGATATAATTGTTAACTACTTGTATAATTTTTTAATTACTTGCATCAGAAATGAAAGACTGTATATACCCTACACAAAAATTAATTCAAAATGGATCAAAAGCCTAAGTATAAGATCTGAAACAATAAATTACATAGACGGAAACATAGGTACTAAACTTGGCCATAAAGAACAATTTATGAATTTGACACCAAGGGCAAGGAAAGTAAAGGCAAAGATAAATGAATGGAACTATATCAAAGTAAAAAGCTTCTGCACAGCAAAAGAAACTGACAAGAAAACAAATAGGCAGACAACGAAATGGGAGATATTTGCAAACAACAGCTCCAATAAGGGGTTAATATCCAAAATATATAAAGAACTCACAAAGCTCAGCAACAAAAAAGCAAACAATCCAATTAAAAAATAGGAACCTGAACACACACTTCTCCCAAGAGGACATACAAATGGCCAGCAGATATATGAAAAGATGCTTACCTTCACTAGCTATTCGAGAAATGCAAATCAAAACTACAATGAGATACCACCTCACACCTGTTAGATTGGCTATCATCAACAAGACAGGTAATAATAAGTGTTGGAAAGGCTATGGAGAAAAAGGAACCCTCATTCACTGCTGGTGGGAATGCAAATTAGTACAACCATTATGGAAGAAAGTATGATGGTTCCTCAAAAAATTAAGACTATAAGTACCATATGACCCAGCAATCCCTCTACTGGGTATCCACCCCCAAAACTCAAAAACATTGGTACATAAAGACACATGCACCCCCCTGTTCATTGCAGCATTATTCACAGTGGCCAAGATATGGAAACAACCAAAGTGTCCCTACATAGAGGATTGGATAAAGAAAAAACTGTATGATTCCACACATAGGTGGGATATAAAACTGAGACTCATGGACATAGATAAAAGTAAAGTGGTTACCAGGAGAAGTGGGATGTAGGGGAGTGGTGGGGGAAGGGTATGAAGAGGAGCAAATATAAGGTGATGGAAAATGATTTGACTTTGGGTGATGAATATACAACATTATCAATAGTTCAAATGCTATAAAAATGTTTACCTGAAAAGTATGTACTCTTACTGATCAACATCATGCTGTTAAATTTATTTTTCTAAATAAAATTTTTTAAAAAGGCAATACCATTTTTAAATTAAATACATTCACTTCTTTATTTGAACAGGACAAGTAATTCCAGAATACATTGAATAGGGTTCGATTCAAACCTACTATCTATTTCTGACTCCCAGGAAAGCCGGTTCTAGACTCCAGAGTATCTTGGAAAGCTAGTCATTTGAACCTTCTTCAAAATGATTTTTTTCCCCCAATATTGGTCAATGGTTAGTGGGGATTTGAAACTTAAACTTTTGTTTTAGAATCACCTTTGTATTTTCAAACTAAGGTGTTTTTTACAGGTACTTAATGGGTTTTAAACATTATAACCTTCTCCTTTTGAACTATTATTAATTTGTGTGTTTCCCTGTTCCACAGAATTGGCTAAAATTTAATCCTTGTCTGAATAATATAAAAATAATTTATGTAAATTTGATTTTGAATTCTTGTCCAAAGTTCAGATTCCCTCCTTTTTAGCCTGTGGTGGAATCAATGAGGACTCATGATCTCTCTATGAGCTCCTTTGTCTTTCTCATCCTCTCTTGCAGTTATTGGTGCCAGGTGACTAGTTCTGGGTTGCAAGATGCATTCTGAAATGACCTAAACCATTTCCTTCAGAGCAATTAAAACCTGGTGTGATCCTCCCCTTCTTCTTCTGCAAGATGACCCTTGAAGACCCTGTGATCTCCATGGAAGAGTTACAAGATAGGGAAGAATGTCTCCATCTGTGTTAGACTTCATGGGAGTCACACATATATCTATTTTATTAAGCCAATAAGATTTTAGGTTAGTATGACAAAGTCTATCTTAATGACATAGTTCATTCTTATTTTCTCTAATAATAAGACAGTTTTTAGAAGGCTTATTAAATGGTTTAACCTTAGAGAAAGTATATTCAATTAATGACAGTGGTGCTAGCTAACAGTTACAGGATGTCTACCATGTTCCAGACACTGGGCTAAATGCTCTCTCTGAATTATCTCGCTTAATACAAGAGTTATACTTAGAAAATTGCTCAACCTCTGTAAATAACACTCCACCATTCCTTATATTATTTCAGAATTCTAACTAAGACTGTCAGCTCTAGGTAGTATCAGTTTTTCTCTAGTCACAATGTTGGTGACATAGACCAAGTTTCACCTTGCGTAAACACATTCACAAAAGTATCCAACAGAAATAGGACACTACCAAGGAGGACTTGACTTTACACAACTTGAAGAAACTCTCATTTTAGTAATAGTAGAACCAATATTTTACTAGTTACTTAGGTGTTATGTGTGAAAATCAGTTAATAGCCACCAAACTTCTCATTTGTTTCAGTAATTTTAGCCCTCTATAGAAAGATAGATAAATTGTAATTATAATTCTATATTCATAACTATATCTATCTCTCTATTACAATGCTTTCGATATTTGAATTCCAACTATTGAAAAACATACAATATTTTTCAATAAAAAATAACCCATTTACAACACTTTTCCTGGAATAGCATATACCAGGAGGCACACTTGTTTTGTTGCATAGAAAGTGACAGATAAAATTATACACATGTAGTAGAGAATTATAATTCTATCTACCTATCTAAACCAGTGTTAGTCAACCTGGTCCCTACCGCCCACTAGGGGGCGTTCCAGCTTTCATGGTGGGCGGTAGTGGAGCAACCAAAGTATAAATAAAAAGATAGATTTAGAGTAAGTTGTTTTATAAAGATTTATTCTGCCAAACTTTGCGAAAATCAGTCATAAAGTACTTGGTAAGTAATTATTATTATATGCTTTAACTTGCTGTAACTCTGCTTTATAAATTTTATAATGTCAAGTTACTTCCCTACTTTATAAATCATCACTACTGTGGAACCGGTGAGCAGTTAGAAAATTTTACTACTAACAGAGATACAAAGGTGGGCAGTAGGTATAAAAAGGTTGACTACCCCTGGTCTAGAACCTGAGCAACAGTACAGATGGTGTGTTCCTTAGTCTGACTCTGATTCTAGAACATGGAGGCTACAGGGACCTGAAAACGAGGTGTCCGCCACACCACTCAGGTGCATAAGAATATTTTCTGAGCCTGTTAACATCATTTGCAACTCTTTGTCCCTATAATCCAGCTCTTCTTTCTGCTTTAATTCACTACACAACTTATTGTGCAAGAAACCAAGTATACCTCCTGGCATATGCAAAAGAAGAAAAATTATTATAAATAGCATATTTGTTATTAAAATATAATATATATGAAAATCATTATAAATAGAGAGTTGGAAGCAGTACATATTTTGTTTATTAATTTTAGGAAGTCTCAACTGAGTCGGGAAATCCCACAGTCAGGAGAGAAGATCCCTGCCCAGTCCCACAGCCCCCGGCCAAATGGGTATCAAACTCCACAAATGAGCAAATACCAAGCTTCAGTAAGAATGAAAAAGTCAAATGTGCAGCCTATCAGATGACATTGCAACATGTAGAGAGGAAAATATTGTCTCAAAAGCTCAAAGAAAGCTATTCTTGATGATGACGTCTTAAAAAACAGAAATAAATTTTAGAAACTGTCCGTGGGTCACTATAAAAGATACAGGAAGACACAGACTTTGGGATACTGAGGCAGGGAGAGAACAGACTAAGGGGAAGGCAGAAATACAGATAGAAAAATGAGAAGGAAGCAAAGAAACATCTGGCAGCAGATTTAAAAGGCATATCAGAAGCAACAAAGGGTCGACATTTCATTGAAAAGAAACCAAAGGGTTGTTATGAACAATTGGAAGAGCTCTCCCAGAAGAAAGAAAGAAAGAAAGAAAGAAAGAAAGAAAGAAAGAAAGAAAGAAAGAAAGAAAGAAAGAAAGAGAAAGAAAGAAAGAAAGAAAGAAAGAAAGAAAGAAAGAAAGAAAGAAAGAAAGAAAGAAAGAAAGAAAGAAAGAAAGAAAGGAAGGACAAAGATATAAACATGTTAGGCCCTGGCCGGTTGGCTCAGCGGTAGAGCGTCAGCCTGGCGTGCGGGGGACCCAGGTTCAATTCCCGGCCAGGGCACATAGGAGAAGCGCCCATTTGCTTCTCCACCCCCCCTTCCTCTCTGTCTCTCTCTTCCCCTCCTGTAGCCAAGGCTCCATTGGAGCAAAGATGGCCCGGGCGCTGGGGATGGCTCCTTGGCCTCTGCCCCAGGTGCTAGAGTGGCTCTGGTCGCGGCAGAGCGACGCCCCGGAGGGGCAGAGCATCGCCCCCTGGTGGGCAGAGCATTGCCCCTGGTGGGCGTGCCGGGTGGATCCCAGTCGGGCGCATGCGGGAGTCTGTCTGACTGTCTCTCCCTGTTTCCAGCTTCAGAAAAATACAAAAAAAAAAAAAAAAAGATATAAACATGTTAAAAGAAAAATGTGTTAGGTGTGTAGGGCAAAGAAATGGAGATGCAACCTAAAAATGATAGGTGTTCTCAAGAAATAAACCCAAGCTATAGAAAAGGAATAATAATAATAAAATACAATCATAGAAATTTTTTTCTGAATTGATTAAGAGTACGTATGAAGATCACAGTGGATCACCCCTTCCTGGCAAAATTAATAAGGAGAGATTCACATGGAGATACACACTGGTAAAACTTTTACAATTCAAGGATGGAGGTGGGGAATCACTGGAGTGTGTAGGAAGAAATCATCTAAAACAAAAAAAGAAAAACCAAGTCTCTTAGAGGAGTCCCTCTAAGATTCAGGTGAATCGAAACAGTAAGTGCTGGTGGTAAGCCCTTCAGCTGATTCAGTCCCTGGGCATTGTCCCGCTGTGTCCCAACAGTGGTCACATCCATGAGGGACAGCCATGGAAACTTGACTGTCAAGAAAGAGAGCAGACACTCACAGAAGAGGAAGCATCACCTTGATGATGACAGGAGAAAAATGGTGACCACTGGGTAAGAGTGTCTTAAACCCGGGTACACAGATGTGTGAGAAACAGTGTGCTGGAGACATTGGGAAGCTTGAGTTCCAGAGTGCCAGGCAGGCAGAAAAATGCTGCTTGGTGACTGTTCTTACCACTGCATTTTTAACTCAAGTCTACTTTTTAGTTAGAACGTGAGCTTGAAGAGTAGGACTTATGTGATGCTGTCTTCACTTTAGCCCCTAGCCGCTGGCACAGAGGGTCCTTGTTTAACTACAAGTACATATTTCATTTACGCCTCCCAGAGGTTTTTCTGGAAGGAAATGGGAGTGTGTCTTTATACTCAAGAGGATAAAAGCCTTATCTAAAAATTGGTTCCTGCCCAGTCAATAGAAAAGCCAGTGACTTCACAGCAAATAGCCAATCCACAGTGAAATAAGGATGTAGAACAGTTCGCTCTGTTGTTGCATTATTGACACAACAATCCTCACTTCAGGTGCAAAATTGCATCTCTAAGTATGACCTAGAGAAAGGAGGCAAAATGCTCCTTTCTCTAGGAACATTTTGCAGATTATGTTGACTTTAATAAAATAATTCTCTCCTTTTATGTGGACTCATACAGAGCTATCTTTGGGGATACTGTTTGTCCTTGGGAGGTGAGTGTCTGCAAATGTGCACATGCATACATATTTCTACAAGGGCCAGTCCTGGGAGACCAGAAGACCACAGGGGAAGTGAAAAGCAAACATTGATTTCAAGAAATGGTGCTGGAACAATTAAACATCCATATGCAAAACAATTAACCTAGACATAGAACTTATACCTTTCATAAAAAGTAATTCAAAATGAATTATAGATCTAAATGTAAAATGCAAAACCATTAAGTTTATAGAAGAAAATATAGGAGACCATCAAGATGATCTTGTGGGCCCTGGTTGATTGGATCTTGTCGGCCCGGCATGTGGAAGTCCTGAGTTTGATTATCGACCAGGGCACACAGGAGAAGCGTCCATCTGCTTCTCCACCCTTCCCTTTCCTTTCTCTCTAACCCTCTCTTCCCCTCCTGCAGCCAAGGCTCCATTGGAGCAAGGGTGTCCTAGGTGCTGAGGATGGCTCCATGGCCTCTACTTCAGGCGCTAGAATGGCTCCGATTGCAATGGAGCAGTGCCCCAGATAGGCAGAGCACTGCCCCATAATGGGCTTGCCAGGTGGACCCTGGTTGGGCGCATGCGGGAGACTGTCTCTGCCTCCCTGATTCTCACTTCAAAACAACACAAAAAAAAAAAGAAAGAAAGAAATGATCTTGTGTTTGGTAATGAGCTTTTAGATAAAACACCAAAAGCATGATCTATGAAAGAAATTGATAAGTTGGACTTTATTAAAATTAAAATCTGCTTGCAAAAGACACTGCTAAGAGTGTGAAAAGACAAACCACAAACTGGGAGAAAATATTTGAAAAACATGTATCTGATAGAGTACTTATAACCAAATTATACAAAGAAATCATTAAACTCAATAATAAGAAAACAAATAACTTAATGGAAAAAAAAAGTGGGGACAATATTTTAACAGACATTTCACCAAAGAAAACATACAGATGGTAACAGCATATGAAAAGATGCTCCACATCATATGTCACTAGGAAATGCAAATTTAAAACAACGAGACACTACTACATACATATTAGTGTGGCTAACATCTAAAAATGAAAAGACAGTACAAGTTGCTAGTGAAAATATGAAGCAAGAGAACTTCTTCCTGGCTGGTGAGAATGCAAAAATGGTACAGCCACATTGGAA
The DNA here is from genome assembly GCF_036850765.1 of Saccopteryx bilineata. Classification (NCBI taxonomy): domain Eukaryota; kingdom Metazoa; phylum Chordata; class Mammalia; order Chiroptera; family Emballonuridae; genus Saccopteryx; species Saccopteryx bilineata. Next base: position 271,785,377 of record NC_089493.1, read on the forward strand.
AATAGTTTGGAAGTTTCTTACAAAGCTAAACATAGTCTTATCATTCTATCCAGCAATCACACTCCTCATTTTTTACCCAACTAATTTCAAAAGTTACATCCACACAAAAATATGCAATCAGGCTTATAGCATTTATTTATAAATCTATCAAGATTTATACATATTTGGCAGCTTTATTTATAATCACCAAACACTGAATGGAACCAAGATGTCCTTCAGTAGGTGAGTAAACAAACTGTGAGTGCATCTATAACATGGAATATTATCCAGCGATAAAAATGAGGTATCAAGCCACAAAAAGACATGGATGAATCTAAACGAATATGTGTAAGTGAGAGAAGACAGTCTGAAAAGACTACATACTGGGTGGTTTCAATTATATCATGTCCTGGAAAAGACAAAATTACAGAGGCATAAAAAGATCAGTAGTTTCTGGAGTTCAGGAGTTAGGTTAAATAGGGGAAGCACAGGGTTATTTTAGGGCAGAGAAACTATTCCCCATGCTACTGTAATTGTGGATACATGACAATATGCATTTGGCAAAAAACCCATTGAACTGCAGCACCGAGTGAACCTTAATGTGTGCAAATTTTCAGAATCATTGAGCAGGCCCATAGAATCCCAGGGTGAAATGCAGAATGGACAAATTAATCTGTGTTACAATGTATGAAGCAATCTCCCTGAAGGGAGCAGTGTGGGGGAGTGCTGACATAAGTTACTGTGGAAATGAGTGGAGTCTGTAACACTACAGGCAAAGGAACTATACATAAGCATTTTAGTTGATCAAGTTGTTTTCCACCAGTGTATGTGTTAATGATCATGTACTACTACTATACATCTGTATTGCAATTAAACAATTAAGTACAGTTGACCCTTGAACAACACAGTCTGGACAGCATGAGTCCACTTATACATGAATTTTCTTCAGTAAACACTCTAAATGTAATTTTCTTCCTTATGATTTTCTTAATAACAGTTTCTTTTCTCTAGTTTAGCATTATGAAAATACAGTATATATTATAGCTAACATACAAAATGTGTGTTATTCGGCTGTTCACATTATCACTAAGGCTTCCAGTCAACGGTTGGCTATTAGTAGTTAAGTTTTGGCAAAATCTAAAGTTATACATGGATTTTCAACTGCGTGGGGGTCAGTGCCCCTAACCCCTGCAATGTTCAAGGGCCAACTATAAATGGATGGTGGATAGGGGGAGCCAGATTTCTCCCTGTTAGACTGGGAGTTTACAAATAGGTAAGGGGGGGGGAGGATGCTGGAATGATCCATGAGGCACAGGATTAGAGTGGGAGACATCAGTTTAAGCCCATGTTTACCTTTATCTGGATACAGATGGTTTCATTTAGAAATACGTATAAATGTGTGCGTACACAAAAGTTAATGCACACAGCTATAGTTCCCTATTCTGTCAGCTGAGAGAACCTAGAAGCAATAATACCGAGCAGCAACAAACACACCTAGTGCTCAGATCTTGGTTTCTAATACCATTCTCTAATAAAGGGAACCAGGCCAGGGAGCTGAGACAGGAAATACACAAGATGAGCATATTCTAGCGCCAGAAAGTAAGTGTTCAGAACAGGAACCAAGAGCTCCCGATGGCCAAGGCTACGGCCATTAGAGCAACAAAACAAATCAAGTTGTATTGGATTATTACCCAAAATATAAAATAATACCCATAAGTCATATGTCTGTAAATACATGATTAGATGAATAAATAGGGAAGAAGAGACAAAATCTCCTGAACAGAAGGATTCTAAATAGTTTATGTAGATACTCGGTCCTCATGGAGGTGGAGCATAACTCCTCACTTTAAGTGTAGTCCGTCCATAGGGACTTTCTTCAAAAGAAGACCATATGGAAAGGGGGCAATGAGTAACTTTACAGTGGAGAATGCTGACACACATTACCTCGGGAGAGGTTGATCAACATCAACAGTGACATCACATGTATAGTACGTAATGATATGATGTAATGAAAATGGCACTTCACCACTGTGGTCCTCCTCCCCCAATCTTCTAACCACAGTCTAACCGTGAGACAAATCCCAACTGAGAAGATTCTGCAAAATACCTGACCTACAAGACTCCTCAAAACTTCAAGGTCATCAAAAACGAGGAAAGTCTGAGAAACTCTCACAGCTAAGAGAAGCCTAAAAACATGTGATAACTAGCCCTGGCCGGTTGGCTCAGTGGTAGAGCGTCGGCCTGGCGTGCAGAAGTCCCAGGTTCAATTCCTGGCCAGGGCACACAGGAGAAGTGCCCGTCTGCTTCTCCACCCCTCCCCCTCTCCTTCCTCCCTGTCTCTCTTCCCCTCCCGCAGCCGAGGCTCCATTGGAGCAAAGATGGCCCTGGCACTGGGGATGGCTCCTTGGCCTCTGCCCCAGGCGCTAGAGTGGCTCTGGTCGCAACAGAGTGATGCCCCGGAGGGGCAGAGCATCGCCCCCTGGTGGGCGTGCCGGGTGGATCCCGGTCGGACGCATGCAGGAGTCTGTCTGACTGTCTCTCCCCATTTCCAGCTTCAGAAAAATACAAAAAAAAAAAAAAGATGTGATAACTAAATGTAACCTCATATTCTGGATAAGATCCTAGAAGAGAAAAAGAATATAAGATAAAACCTAAGGAAATGGGAATAAAGTATGGGCCTTAGTTAATAATAGCGTATCAACATTGGTTTCTTAATTGTAACAAGTGCATCCTATTCATGTGCAATGCTAAAAGAAAAATGAGTGTTAGTTATAGGGGAATTCTATACTACCCCCTTCTCAAACTTTTTGTAAACCTAAAGATGTTTCCCTCCAAAATAAAGTTTGCTTTAAAGAATGTTTAGTCTCTCATACTGTCTCCCAGGGCAATGTGTCTTGTCACAGGGTCACAGACACCTGCTGGCCTTCAAACCTGAAGTTTAGAACTGGCAACTCAGATCGCTTCTCGGCCTTTTGGCTAAGATCAAGTGTAGAACTGGCAACTCAGGCTCCTTCTTCTAGTGTGTACAATGCTTTCAGGAGTCCTGGTCCCTGCCCTTGCTATTTGGCTCCTCTCCACTCTATTCGGCTGCACATCCTTGGGTCTCTGCTTTGCCCTCCATCCAGGTCTGGAGGGAAGAGAGCATCCATCCTCTGTTCTAGGCATACCTTTCTGTGCCCACTCAGCAGATTAGCAAACTCTTCATTCAGTGTTTGCCCACTGAGAGACGTGGGGGAGTCACCTTTTTCCACTCTCCGCACATTTAGTTAGACTAGAGGCAGCATCCTGGGACAGATGCCCTGTTTGGTGGGTTCCCAAAGTCCCCATGAATGGGTGAGGCAGAAGCCCTTGTGCCTGAATGCTGAGAAAGAGGCAGAAGCAGAATACCTTCCTCATCAGTTGTCCTTCTCCCTCTAACCCCTCACCAGAAAATGGAGAGAGTTTTCCTTTATTTCTCCTGTAGTATACACTCCTCCTTCCTGGCTCCAGCCTCACCATTAAACCTGAAAGGCAGTCAGCCCTAGCCAGTGGCTCAGTAGTAGAGCGCTGATTAGTATGTGAATGTCCTGGGTTTGATTCCTGGTCAGAGCACACAGGAGAAGCAACTATCTGCTTCTCCACCCCTCCCCTTCTTGCTTCTATCCCTCTTCCCCTCCTGCAGCCACAGCTCGATTGAAGTGAGTTGGCCTCAGGTGCTGAGGATGGCTCCATGGCCTCTGTCTCTGGCACTAGGAAGAGCTTAGTTGCTGAGCAATGGAGCAACCCCCAGATGAGCAGAGCATTGCCCCCTAGTGGGCTTACCAGATGAATCCTAGTCAGGGCACATGCGAGAGTCTGTCTCTCCCTCTCCTCCTCTCACTGAATAAAAAAATAAACCTGAAAGGCAGTCAAAGGGATCTTCTTTACACCAAGAAAAGAATTCAGAGGTCTAAATCTTTAATTTTCCAAGTTTTCTCTGCCTAGAAGGGTTGGCCTAAAGCCTCCTGTCTCCCTAAGAAGTCAAGCACCTGCTGTTCTGACCTGAGGTAAGAAGTCATTGACTTGGGCTCAGACTGAATATTAGCATGCGCTAGTGCAATACTTTGCCGGATCATTCCTGGTACCTATGACAAGGGGGATTGAGGGCTACGGATTGTCCCTGAGGGAGAGGAGGTCAGAGGCAGTGGATTCCGTCTGGGGGGATCCAATTTCCTAAAAAAGGAGGGAGAACGCCCTAGAAGGACCGAAGGAAGGAGCACTAGCTTGAGAACTGAGAGGGCAGGGCTGCCACTTATGCCGGAAACACACCAGCCGGGGGGTCCTGGGGGGCCTGGGTGCTTGTGGATAGGATTCAAGGGCCCCATGAATTTGGATGGAAAAAGAAATACCTTTATTTTCATAAACTTCTAGATGGAATCTAGCTTTTTTAATTTTTTTTTTTTTTCCCAATCGTGAGTGCAAGCCACAGGCCCGGGGGGAGCAGGCGGCTCTGTGACGTGGCCTCCCATCTATCTCGATCGGGTTACTGTCGCTGCACATTATTTCACACTGTTGTTTACGCTCACCGCTACAGGACTGCAAAATTATGACGGTTATTACACCCACCACCAGCTCTCATTATTTAACGCATCAACATGCATTATTTATTATGTCCCACGTGTGTTTTGTTTAATATTTCGATACTGTACTTAAATTGATTTCCTTCGCGGTTACCTTAATTACTCTATTTCAGGCAGTTTAAAACATAATTCACAGGCTTCGTCAGACTGGCAAAGGGTTCTCTGCATAAAAAGACCCCTTAAGGATATTTTTATTTTTTTGACTCGAAAAAGATTTTTTTTTTTTTGTATATTGTAATTTCTTTCCCTGCATTGAAATTCCCCGGTTATTCCCCAGCCTTCGGTAAAAATCTGTGATTTATATACATCTGCTGTGTGTTAGTGGCGTCGTGGGGAATGGGGAGAGGGTACAGGAAAGGAAATTGAGCTTTCTCCCAGCCTCTCACCCCTGGAGACTCGGGACTTGGCGGCGGCTGCATATTCAGAGGATGGGGGTCCCAGAGTCCCGGGCCAGGCAAAGCTGCCCGGGCTGAGATGTGCGAAGCCCGTGGAGGGGAACAGGTCACCAGAATGAGCTGCAGAGTGGACTGACTCACGGACAGGTCTGAATTCCAGCTGTTTCCCCAAATACGGTATGAGAAGATGAACTTGTGGCCGACATTTGAGTAACAACGGTCCAGTGGAACCAATGACCGCTTTCCCTTAAATAAGTCCCATCAAAGGTCTGCGTGACCAGGGCCCAATAAGCCTATTCTCTAAGAGCCCCCCTAGAGCTGTGGAGAGTAACACGTGCGTAAGGCTATGCCGTGACCTGGCCACTCTCCCTCCTGAAATGTGCTTTTTCATCACTTTTCCTGAAAGCCCTTCCTGGTTCTTGTCTTAAGCTCGTATGGTTAAAGTTCCTAGATGGGTCAGCATGTGTTTTTCCCCCTTGTCCTTCCTCTTCCTGGAGTCTGGCACACACCAGGTTAGGACAACCTAAGGAGACTAATACTTTTCTAACATAATTATGTTCCCAGCTATCCACAGGATTTGCAGATCCCTGGAAAGGCCCCGTATCTTGACTCCCCCAGCATGCTATCTGCCCATGCCACCCAGCGGGAAACCAGAAGGCGCTAAGAGAGATGCCTCACCTAGAACATCTCTGGCGGAGGACCCGGGATCCATGAAGGAAGAGCGTAGTTGTACTTTATGGTCCTTAAATATGTCCAACCTTCTCCCACAGACAGGTGCTGTCTATGCTTCCAGACCCTGAACCTGGGAGGATTTGATGGTTTTGACCACTAAAACACACCAGAAGTGCCGCTTATGAGGAGAAGTCATAAAAGGCCAACCAGGTCCCAGCTGATCCTCTTGTGAGGTTTATTACCAGACGCTCACCTTACAAGCCAAATGCCACGCTGTGAAAAGCACAAGCCACATGGAGAAGTCATAGGTAGGTGCTCCCAGCTAAGTTGACCCTTCAGCGTTCCCAGCTCAGGTATCAAACATAGGAGTGACCAAATGATCCCAGCCCCCAGCTGTCTGAGCCTTTCCGACAGAGGCACTAGATAGACATCATGGGGCAAATAAGCCAATTCGCATTGAATTCCTGACCCGGAGACTCCATGAGCATAAGCCGTTTGTTGGTTTATGCCATTGAGTTTGGGGTGGTTTATTACCAAGCAATAGTAGCTGGACTAAGAGATGAGAGGTTCGGGAGGAAGAGGCTCTTACAATGGCCACATGGGTGGACCATAGACAGAGAGCTGGACTTGTGTCAAGGGGGAAGACTGGGGGAGGAACCCCTGGTGGGACAGGCCTGAGGGCCCTCTGTGTCTCTCCAGTTCCCTTTGGACTCAGCAATGGGCGAGACTGCCTTGAACTTAAGATAAAGTGCTGCCTTTTGCAAATAGCAGGTCTATTAGGGCATGATCTCCACTGTCTCCTCCCCCTGCCTCAGTTCCTCAATGGGAGTAAAACGCCCCGATTGTAATTTGATACAATCACCAGGAATATATTAGATAAATATGACTGGCCCCAGTGATTCCAAATTTTTCTATTAAAGGGCTTCTGATGATAGACCATTATGCGGTCATAGTCCAAAACAGTCCCCTGCAAGCAAAACACTACCTTTGAAGTCCAGCATTTTGTCTTAAAAAAACTAGCATTCTGCCCCATAACATACCAAGTCTTGTTTCAGTATTAAACTGTCTCAGATTAGCTGCCATGAGCTGAAATGTACATCACATGAACACGTATCTTGTTTACCCTATGATACTGGGTGGATACGCTCTGCTTCCCCCGTGCAAAGGTCAGGACAGGCATGTGGAATCCTGATGCCCAAAGCTCTTCCAGAGGTATCAGGTGCCTAGGGGCCATTAGGGTTACTGATCAGGAAGTGCTTTTAGAGAAATATTTATTCATATTGATGTGAATCTTCGGTCTATAGTATATTTTATTAAAGGCATCATGCAAAGGCCCTGGCCGGTTGGCTCAGCGGTAGAGCGTCAGCCTGGCGTGCGGGGGACCTGGGTTCGATTCCCGGCCAGGGCACATAGGAGAAGCGCCCATTTGCTTCTCCACCCCCCCCCCTCCTTCCTCTCTGTCTCTCTCTTCCCCTCCCACAGCCGAGGCTCCATTGGAGCAAAGATGGCCCGGGCACTGGGGATGGCTCCTTGGCCTCTGCCCCAGGTGCTAGAGTGGCTCTGGTCGCGGCAGAGCGACGCCCCTGGTGGGCGTGCCGGGTGGATCCTGGTTGGGCGCATGCGGGAGTCTGACTGTCTCTACCCGTTTCCAGCTTCAGAAAAAAAAAATACAAAAAAAAAAAAGCATCATGCAGAAAGTCAGTGGGTTCTGCAGGACAAGGATTTCTAAGAGACTGGGCCCAAGAATCTCCAGGAGGATCAAAGAGTGCTGCAAATGCCTCACTAAGACCATCGGTACTGTTGTCTGCCGAGTGCATTCGTCACACTCTGGCTTGGCATATAAAATGTCTTTCTTCATGAAGAGTATGGTCTTGATCCTACGCCCTCTCACTTTCCTGAGGGACACGACTCCATGAATGATCACCTTCAAGCCCTTCTCCTCGCCCGCCTCCTTCCCCTCCATGCCAGTGTCCCCTGTCCTCAGAGGACCTACCTTAGATAATAATACTGGAGCAATTTGGCAAGTCTAGCAGAAGGAAAAAAATGTGTATACTTTATGACCCAGAAATTTTACTTCTAGAAAATTTATATTTAGATACAGTTGTACAAGTTCATAGGGATAAATATATGAGGAAGCTCATCGCAGCCCTGCTTGGGAAGGCTAACAGAGCCACCGAAACCACCACCACCAAGAGACTGGCTAAATAAATCACTGTCCAATGGAAAGGGATGTTGGTAATAAACTTTTGAGTTAAAAAACCTTGCATAGCAATGGTCACATTAAAAACAACAAACTATGCATATTCAGATGGCCCTATGTCCATTCTATTATATTGCATCACTTTATGGAATATAAGTCACATCGTATTCTTGTTTTATGAATGAATGATATACCCTGTAGCTCTACAACTGACTCTGTGTGTGTGTGTGTGTGTGTGTGTGTCCCTTGCCAAGCTCCTAAGCACACCCTGTGCATGAATTTATCCCAACACATAAAATCTATGGTGAGTACTAATCTGTCTTTTCTACGAGCCTATAAACTGCCAAAGGAAAGGGATTATTCATCTCTTTACCCCCCCCATGCACCCAGCACAGAGCCTGGCACATCAATTAATGGTATTTGAATGAATACCAGTATAACCATTTATTGGGCCCAGAAGAAGTTAGTTACTTATCGTTTGTGTTGACCTGAGAACTAGAAATGCCCGAGGAAGATGAAATAAGCACTTAGCATGTGGTTTCTAGGCTTTCATATACACACACTCACTCTCACCCAGTGTTCTTGGCTCAAACTGTGTTTGGAAAAGCTGAGTTAGACAAAGATAAGCCATTTTCTTTACTGTAGGGCCATTCTCCAAGATGTAGATCTAGTATAGAGCATCATCAGAATTTTACTGACCATGAAGCACTTTTAGAGGATATTTGTTTACATTGATCTTCTGGGGATCATCCATCTGTAACATGCTGCGTTAGAAGAATCACAAAGGAAGAGAGCAGGTCCTAGGCGAAAGGAAGATTTCTAAGAGATGAGCATCAGAAAATCTCCAGAAGGGTGATTAAAAGTTTCTTAGCTAAGGTTACTTGAAATTTCAATTGGATGGCCAGAACCGATAAGGAAGGGGAAAGGAAAAGGATTTGGCCAATGTGACAAGAGCGGGCAAAGCAAATCTGGTAGTGTGGCATCATGGCAGCAGGGACCCTCCTGACTGGGGCACTTGGGGACTTGGCACGGCTGTCAGGGAAGGTAGCAGGGAGAAGGGAACTGGTGGGAGCAGACTTCTGGGTCCTGCTTGAAAAAGCTGCTGACCTAGCAGGCAGAGTCCACAAGCACATACAGATTTTATAGACAGTAGGTGCAGGCTGATGATGAGCCCACTTGAGCGGGCACATTTCTCGGCATTGTTCCTTCTGCTCTCTCACTATCCCTTGTTCCAGCCAGGTGAGTGGTGGGCTGACGGCGGCAGCAGCCGGATCACAGGGAGTGAGGGGCGATATGTAAATGAAAGGGGAAGAAATCAAACATATGCAAGCAATTCTTCCAAAAGGCTTGAGGAGATTTTCATATCTGCTTAAAAAAAAAGAAAACGATGGGTGACATTAGAACAAATATTTGTGCTTACGGGAAGAACCAACAAGTTGAAGAATAACAGAGGAAGTTACATTTGATAGAATAAGGTCCCTTAAGAGAGATGACAGGAAACAGATGTCCAAACATTTTTGGTAGATGGTCTTTAGACTGATACAGGGTCCACTCTTCCACACTGATGGGCAGAGAGTTGAAGAAGGACATGACTGAAGAAAAGGTGACAGAGACAGTGAGCAGGAAGTTAAAGAGTTTTCCTTCTGGGACACTTGTTTTTTGTTTTTTTGTTTGTTTGTTTGTTTGTTTGTTTGTTTTGCCTTTTTCTGAAGCTGGAAACAGGGAGAGACAGTCAGACAGACTCCCGCATGCACCCGACCGGGATCCACCCGGCACGCCCACCAGGGGGCGACGCTCTGCCCACCAGGGGGCGATGCTCTGCCCATCCTGGGCGTCGCCATGTTGCGACCAGAGCCACTCTAGCGCCTGGGGCAGAGGCCAAGGAGCCATCCCCAGCGCCCGGGCCATCTTTGCTCCAATGGAGCCTTGGCTGTGGGAGGGGAAGAGAGAGACAGAGAGGAAGGCGCGGCGGAGGGGTAGAGAAGCAAATGGGCGCTTCTCCTATGTGCCCTGGCCGGGAATCGAACCCGGGTCCTCCACACGCTAGGCCGACGCTCTACCGCTGAGCCAACCGGCCAGGGCTGGGACACTTGTGTTTTATGTGAATGAGGAAGTGACATTGCTTTTAGAAAAATGGGTGGGGGTGGGGGGTGAAATAGTCATGGTGGAGAATGGGGAGGTCACCTGACCACTAGAAGAACTGCTGAGCCACACCAGAGATTTATTGGAGTTGAAGGCTATGAGTATTTTGGGTCAGCTTTCCATGTCCTATATGCGCGTAGGATTTTCTCTCAGTATGCTACTCAATCCAAAATAGGACTAGCGATGGCAAACCGCTGTGGAGGAGGTTGTCAAAGAGAGGAGGAGTATTGCGGAGTGCACTTTCAGAGGTGAGGTACTCTAGAGGGTGACAAGAGTAAGGTGGAGGCTGTGGGAGTGAAAGCGAAGAGGAAAGAAAGACACAGAGTTGAAGTTGAGGCAACATGAGATGAAAATGTTGCCTAGTCATCCACCTGGTCATCTCAGTTTTCCCATATGACATCAAGGTTTGAGGCAGAGAAAGACTGAGCAAGCTGATAAAGTATTTAAGGAGCATGGGATTGATCAGAAAGAAAGCAGGTGCAGCAAGGAGAGGTCAGAGGTGAGAATTTTACACCATTCTTTTTATTTATTTTTTAATCATTCAGTGAGAAGAGGAGAGGCAGAACGACAGATTCCTGCATGTGCCCCGACTGGGATCCACCCAGCAAGCCCACTAAGGGGTGATGCTCTTCCCATCTGGAGCATTGCTCTGTTGCTCAGCAACCAAGCTCTTCCTACCACCTGAGGCAGAGGCCATGGAACCATCTTCAGCACTAGGGGCCAACTTGCTCCAATCAAGCCATTGCTGCAGGAGAGGAAGAGAGAAAGAGAAAGAGAGAGAGAAGAGATAGGGGGAGGGGTGGAGAAGCAGATGGGTGCTTCTTTTGTGTGCCCTGACTAGGAATCAAACTTGGGATATCCACACACCAGGCTGACACTCTATCACTGAGCCAACTGGCCAGAGCCTTTACACAATTCTTAAGCAATCATTCTATGAAGGTTGAACAATAGTTCCTTCAAGTGAAACATCTTGCTGTTCTTCTCAGGGGTCTTGGAAGACCTCCCCATCCTCTCTCTTTCACACATACTCACACACACACACACACACACACACACACACACACACCTCTCTTTTATGTTTTAAGTACTGGATTTCACATAAGATTTACTTTAGAAAGGTTTTTGTGAGCAAAAAAATTGAATACCACGGATGAGGCCCAATCCTTCCATTCTACCCAGTGAGTCGATAGACATGCCCACTGCTGCACCCTGCTACAATACGGTACAGTGTGTACTCTCCCCTAAGACATAGCCCCTACAGATAGTGCTTGTTGATGAAATGTCTTTCTGAAGGTTGATGAGTTGAGTCTGCTGAGGTCCAGCAGAGCCAGACACTGGGGGAGTGAGGAGCAGTGGCTACATGGCTCCATAGAATTATCTAGATACCTGCAGGGACAGGACAAAGAGACAGGAGGAGGAGAAAGGAAAGTGGGCAGGCCCTGGTGGCTCTGGTCAGTGATTCCAGTCTAGCAGGGGAGGCCAGCTTAGTAACCAGGCAATAAAGGTTCAGTTCTTCCTGCCTCTCACTGTGCTGGACCTCAAATCATAAAAGCATTTATGGGTCCTGTTTATGTAGAGACTCATTTTATAAGCAATTCAGAACAGGGGTGGGAGGGATAACTAGGGAGAGAAAAATTCCCTTTGAATTTCCATTGCTTTCAGAGCCAGCAATTTAATGAGTCATGCATTCTAATTCCTTGCTTTGTCTACACATTTTTATTTCAAAATACTAAAAAACACTTTGTTTGGAACATGGGCTATTCTTAGCTCATATATCAATAGCGCACATCCATTTCTCCCCATATTAGAAAAGTTTCCTTCACATTGGGTTGGAGCAGCACCATAGTAGTAGGGTTAATTATTTAGCTATAGCTTGTTGAAGCCACCTGGGCAGCTATTCCCTAGGGATGCTCTTCTAGCTACTGACCATCCATAAGTTAGCTCCATACTTGCCCCAAAGAACCCCAGATCTCAAAGTCTGGACAAAAGGTGGAGACTATCTTTGCAGGCCATTAGATTGAGGAGTCGGCACCTTGGCAGACCCGAGACAAGTCAGGGTGTCATTGCTGTGTGCCTTTGCAAGAAGAGAAAGAGGTTCCTGTCTACAGGTCATCTCCTCCAGACATGTCAAAAGAAAGCTTGGCCAAAGCCTGGCAAAGACATAGGAATAGACAGGCTAGGGAATTCTCCAGTGCTCTGCTAACAGAAGGAGAACACACTGGGAGTAGATCTTACTTCCCCAGTCCCTGCCCTCTGCATAAGGTCTTTCTCCACACTCCATCCACTTCAGTGCCTCCAGCCAGCTTTATCTACCCCACCGTGCTCGACTGCCAGCGATAGCTCCTCTGGGTCTCATGAGGACCACTGTCATTTAAAGACTTCAGCTTAAAGCATTGATAGCAAACACCTTAACAGCACCTAATGGAAAGCTAACCAATTTCAAGAATGGAATACAAAATCAATATCGTAAGAACTGGGGTGAAGAAGTGCCCCATCACTCTGGTCATTGCCTCCCCCCTTTTTCCATCCACATATTTATAGTGGAAGCAGCCATTTTCGTAACCTCTGGCCTTTCTCCCCTGGACACTATTTATTTGATCAGGAGTGGACAACAATGAGTCCGTTCATGGGGAATTTGGAATTGAGACAATACTGATTCTCAATTGAGGTTGGATGCCAAATTGGAAGCTTTTGACCAGAGTAATTTTCACAGAGACACCAGAGTGGTGTGGACAGGTCACAAGGCCAGGGAAACCAGAGTGGTGTGGACAGGTCACAAGGCCAGGGAAACCAGAGTGGTGTGGACAGGTCACAAGGTCAGGGAAACCAGAGTGGTGTGGACAGGTCACAAGGTCAGGGAAACCAGAGTGGTGTGGACAGGTCACAAGGTCAGGCAAATGAGAATAGTGTGGACAGGTCATAAGGTCAGGGAAACCAGAGTGGTGGGGACAGGCCACAAGGAAAGGGAAACCAGAGTGGTGGGGACAGGCCACAAGGAAAGGGAAACCAGAATGGTGTGGACAGGTCACAAGGTCAGGAAAATGAGAATGGTATGGACAGGTCACAAGGTTAGGGAAACCAGAGTGGTGTGGACAGGCAGAGAGAAGCAGCTTTATTTAGTTTTTAAAATCCCTCTGGGCCCTCAGCTTAGCCATCCCTGAGGCCTTGTATTCTATGAGACATCTCCCCCAACCCCGGCCTGAGTCTTTCTAACATGTTTCTCTTTTCACTGAGGAGAGCTCTTCTGGGCTTCTGTTACTTTTAACCAAAATGGCATCAGGAAGTGTGAAAATGACCTGGGCTGGGAAGATGGGATTCATCAAAGAGACTCCTCTCTACTTGATACTTTTCACATCAGGCACAACGGCCTAGTCAACTGCCCAGAGGGCTTGAGATCTAAGGAGACCCCTGATGTTCTGTGGGCTAGTCCCCATACCCAGCCTGTCCTTTATCTGAAGAAGATCCCCAGCTGAGGGACAGAAGGACAGGAAGGCAGGGCTCTGAGAGACCTCACTGCTGGAAACAGAGGCGGGAGCATCTTCCAGACAAGCTGTGGGGCCTTCCCCTCTTAACCAATCACTGCTGCCGAGACCACAACAGTGGGACTCCCTCCCCATCTCATCCCTCTCCTGTTTAGCTGTATCTCCCTGCTCACTGCACCAAGAAATCTGTGAGAACTGTGTGGGTATGCTCCCAAGGAAGGGGTAAGCAAACGTGTTATGTGTGTGGGCATGAGTGGACTGAGTAATGGGAACAAGCCAGGAGCCTTACAGACCCTCAGTCTTGGGTCCAGAAAGAGTTAATGCCCCAAGGAGAAGCTGCTGATTTTGAAAAAGCCGGTTCATTCCACCTGGGCTATCGCTACTCCCAGAGATGGGCGAAAGTAAACAGCCTAATTCATGCCCATCACAGTTTTGACCCCAAAATTCTAAATCCCAAAGTTACAGGAATAAATGGGGGACATTTTTGTTTTAATTTGAGAGTATATAGAGCAAAAATGGTCTTTCTGATTCCATCAGACTTCTTTGTTTGCTATAGGACACCTTCAGATCCGCTGCGGTAGAAAGCTGTCCTTTTCCTCTGTAGCATCCCCCACGCCTGTCATTCATACAGCACCAGTAAGACATGCAGAAATGGTTGGCATCCCTTGTCCTTACCTCTTTCCCTCAACACGCTCCCCTTCCCCGGGACAAGTGCCCAGGACTCGATCACTTATCTCAGCCTGAGGAAAAGTCAACCAGGAATTTTACCTTTGAACTAGACCATTCCTCCCACCAGGGCTCCTCTCTTGGCAGGGGTGAGCTGAGATAAGGAGGCCCAGCCCGGGTTGTACTGGTTTCTGTCCAACCTTCTTGAGCAGAACTCTTGCTGAGCTTCCCTGTAGCCTACGCTATTCCCAGCATCATGCTGTCCTCTTCCAGACCTTTCCTCAGAGTGGAAGGGCTCCCCCTGCAGGTCAGCGTGCCCTGGCCCAGGGGTCCCATCAGCTCCCACTTTGGAGTTCCCAATGGGTTGTATTGGAGAAGGTTCTGAATAGACTCTTATAGCATCCTGTGCTGGGCCCAGCCCCCAGCTTCTGAGAGAAATTGCTAAAAATCAGGAAGTATAGTCAGAAATATCTCTATTTCCTTTTTTCCCCTGTAAGCCTAAACTTAAACTCATGGTCCCCATCATAAACATATTCTGTCACCATTAAGAGTTGGTGGCAGAGAGGGCTGGTAATCCCATTCCAACAGCCTTAAGAAGACCATTTCAGAACATGCACGTTTACAGGCCTCGCCGCAGACCAACTCCTCAATGCCAACATCACACAGATCAAAATTCCCTTCTGTACGAAACCACCAGGAGTTGAAATTCCTCTTGAGTTCATACAGCAAGGAAAGTCTCCAAGGAGAAGAATGATAGCAGGGTCAAAGCCAGGGAAGCCTGTGGCTTGGTAACATATGAAACCCTTTCCCCTGAACTGACCTTCTCACCTGTAAGTGAGGAGGGACAGGGTTGCCCAGTGGTAACAAGTATTAGTTTTGGGACTCAGAGACCCATGGTAGGAACCATGGGTTTACCACTGCCTGTGTGATCTGGAGCAAGTTGATTAACGTCTGTCTTACTTTTCTCCTGTAAAAATGGCATTAATAACAACACCCTTACAGGTTTATTATGAGCATCAGTTGAAATTATCTATGCAACACGCCCATTTCCATGTTGACACATGGTCCCACTCTATAAAGGATATTTGTTGCTGCTTTTCTAACAATGAGTATCACCTTCCAACTCAATCAGTACCTGATAGTCAGCTTTCAAACCCTACCTTTCCCATCCATGCATCTCGAAACGGTCAGGCTCGAGATATAATCTCTGTACCCAGCTCAGACGTGTGTCCTCTCAGGACCCCTCCCAGATGTCCCGCCCACAGGTCTCCTCTTCCCCCGACACTCAGCAGCAAAGGCTCCCGGCCCCTGCAACCGCCCCCCTACCTGAGGGCAGAAAACAATCAAGTCCCGAGCAAACACTTGAGAAAGCTCGTTTGTCCAGGGGGTTTGGGGGGAGAAGACTTGCCAAGTGGGGAAGTCGGGGGCCTGGCTCCTCGGCGTCTCCTCTCCCCCTCCAGGGGCTCCTCTGCCCCCTTTTTCCTCATTCTCAGGCTTCCCCTCTCCAGGTTGCTCGGGCAGCCGCATCGGGGGTCCAGGGCGATGTTCTCAGAGAGATTTGTGAGCACATCAAGGGAACGTCAGCCGTGACACTGAGGCTCTGCAAGGAGTTGACAGAAACTTACTGCCTGCACAATGCTGGTTGATTATTTACTCACAGTCAGTTGTCTAAATAATTCAACACCCTCCCTTCCGTGTTTAAACAGGACAATGCTAGAAACACAATCCTGGCACAAGAAATATAATTACAGTTGTGACAGATGTTTAGTTATTAATAAGGCCTCAATGTCACCAGAGGGTATTACACAATAAACCAATACTGTGCCTTTGGAACCAACCTCCGTGCTTACAGGTACTTTTCCATTCACACTCCCGCGGGAATTGCATGGTATAAGCGATGCGGAGAGTACAGCCGCCAATGTGATTGCAACTTGCAAGAAAGCCCAGCTCCTTGCCAGCATAATTTGTTTCCTGCCATTGACATCAACAGAGCCACAGAAGCAAAGTGGAGGGGGGGGGGGAGGCAGAGTTAGAAATAGCCGTCTTACAGAGAGGATTCTCGCCAAACCTCCGAAGCTTGCGATGCTACTCACAATCCCCAGGCAATCTTAACTTCCTTAGACAAAGCAAAGAGCATCCAAGACTAGAGTCCCTTTACCAGTCCAGATGTCCAGACTTGCTTCCCCCATATAGAGAGCCTCTGGGTGCCTGGAATGTCACCATGTCTCCCTGACATCTGGTGTCAACCCCTACTGGTCCTTTCCGAGTGGTGAGGTTATGGCACCCCTCATCTCCACCTACTTCTGTGGTTGAACGTGACCTCTGTCCCTCTCTTCCCCCAACACTGCGCTGAGAAAAGCTCCAGGCAGAGAGTAATTCAGATGCACGCTGGGTCATCTGGGCCCAGGCAGAGACAACCTTAAAATAATTGGTGCTCAATAAACACTTATTAAACTCACATTTAATCAATATTGGTTCTCTTTACTGAAGTTTAAAATTTAATAATGAAACAAAGACTCAGGAGATGTGAAGTACAGGATTTAACTGGGCGAGCTGTGGCGATGAATAGAATGAGCCTTGCTCATCATGGACGGACCTTGCCTGAGAACACTGGCCCCAGGGGGTGGCTGCACATTGCAGCGGGCAGCGGCCTCTCCCAGCAACAAGCAGGCCCCACCTGCCCTGCGCAGCCCTGCACATCACCTCCTGGGAGGAAGCCCCCTGCTCTGCTTCCAGCCTCTTGATTCTGATCAGTGATACAAATCCACGCCCAGGAAGTGTTCTTTTGTAGAAGTCAGCCCACAGGAGATGGGACTCAGAAGATGACTTTAGGAAGCACGGAGCCTTAAAGAGGTGTGTGCAAATGTCATTTTTGTTGTAAATTATGATTGTAAATCTGTCAGTCCCATTCCAGTCCAATGAGATAAGATCAGCTCTATGCTGTAACAAGTGCCAGATGGTGCCTGGGGGCTCATGATCTGGAAGATCTCTGCTTTTCTTAGGGTTGTGGCAGGGAGTTGGGCCCTCCCCAAAAGAGGGGCTCTATCTCTTATGACTGGGCTGGAACCTCCCACAGTGATACCATATGAAAAGAAAGGCAAAAACCTTTTCTTACCCAACAATATAGGTACAACACATCCATGCAATAGCAAGTGTCTTCAGACACACACCCCAATCAATACCACTTGTCTTCAGTTACACACACACACACACACACTCATGTTCACAGACCAGTCTTCAAACACTCATAGCTTATGTATGACCTCAGTCCTAGATTCAGCCCATCCTCAGACATACAAACAAGGACTCACTTCACAGACACACAGCTTCACACAGCCACACACACTATCCCCATCAGTGAGAGCACCAATATATACCCTCACACACACACACTCACGGCTCACGTGTTCACACACAGTGGCACCTGCCTATCCACACAAGCTGCACACACCTATATTTTTTACTCATCTTTAGTTATCATGTTAAGTTAAAAAGGAAAGCAATTTTCCCATGTCATTACAGTAGAAATGGGGGGGGGGAGTGACATTTTATTTTCAGATATGCTTTTAGTTGCCATGACAGTCCCCACACCAGGAAAGCTGTGATTGGTGGCAAATACAGATTTTAAAAGAGAGTAATTAGCTCCCAATATGTAAGACCTTCCAAACACATTGAGTGTTCTCCCTCATCAGTCCCCCCCAGGCAGAGTGGGCACCAGGGCCGGGCCACCCTACAATGCCACTCTGGCTGCCACGCCAGCGATGGGACCTGCCTGCCAGGAGCTCTCAGCAACGATGTTCAAGCTGATAGTCACAATGGTTTGAGAACCCAATCCACTTAACTACTTGGAACTTGCTCAGAGCTCAACAGGAGCGTGGCCCTGGAGGTGGCAGTTCTCCATAAGGGACAATTGCTCCTGCTGCTTGGCTGGCCTCTGGTGCCCTTTGCTGCAGCACTGACTTTGTGCCAGAAAGTCACAAAGCCAGGGGGCTGACCCTCAGCCAAAAAGGGAGTCGGCTCCTCCAGCCAGAAGCCATCTCACCAGAATGCTCCTCTGCAGGCCGTGGCTGGCCTGACACACAGCAAGGGAAGCCAAGCTGCCCTCCACTGGTCGGGACTGACCAACTACAGGCAGCTAACGAAGCAGCCTAAGGTGACAGTCGCACATAAGATGAACCTGCATCTCCCCATCTCACTAGGAGCTCCTCAAAGACAGACGCCGTAATGTACGCACCTCCCAAGTCCCCAGTGGCCTTAGGCACCTTGGGACCCACGGTAAATACCTACTAAAAAAATGACTCGGTCTCCAGATTCACTGGTTGCCTCATTTCCTAATGAGAGTTCTAAGGGCAATTAATTCCCAGAATTTCCTCTCCAAGCCCATTTGTCTTTATTGTCATCACCTAAAAGGTCGGCCCAGAGCTGGTTTATGAGCCCAGGTCCTGAAGTTAGAGCTTTGTGCTGATTCCTGGACCCACATTGGTGTCCTCTTCAGCTTTTGTTTTCAGAAAATGACCCGCCAACTTCCTTTAGTGCCTGAAATGTTCCCTAAAAATTGGACACGCAGTGTGAGGCACTTTTGGGCCCCCAAAATATGACAATACCTTGGTTCCATCCTCAAGGTGTTCCATTGGCTCCATTACTTTCACCAACCCACAATATGCAGAGATTGGGGTAGTGATGTGGTTAAGAACATAGCTAATTTGATCAAATCATGCAGTTCAAATCCTGGCTCTGCCACTTATGAGCTGTGCTATCTTGGATAAGTTACTCAACCTCTCTGTGCCTCAATTTCCTCCTCTGCAAAATGGGATTGATAATAACAGCACCTACTTTTTACGATGATTGTCTAGTGTTTGGCACAGAGTAAGTATTGTACTACATGTGCTAGCTATCATTATTCATTCCTTCCTTTTGTACCTAACAGGAAGTGGCTGAGTACCCACTCTTCTCAGATGTATAGAGTGACTCCACCACAGATCTGGCCTCGTGGAGCTCAGAATCAAGCTGGGGACATGAACACAAACACACAGCCCAGAGAAGGAGGCTGCTCCTACTCGTTCAGTTCAAAGAGTCAGTTTGCCCCTGAAGGTATCTGGGAGAAGAGGTTTAGATTCTCCTCTTCAATGCCACAAAGTTTGTTCTTCAATGGATCCTTGTTATTGCCTTTGAGGAAGGGAGACAGAGGCATACAGTCTGGGTGAACTGGTCAACCTCATCACTCAGCACATGTGACTGCGAGCATTTAGCTGGATGCATAGGTCACAGGAAAACATAGTCCTTCGTGGATTTTGGTCCTTTTTGGAGTGTCTAAAATTACAATCACCGTGGGAGCAAGGGATGGCTGAAAATCAAATGTTTATGAACAAAGTGTATGAACATGAATTTTTATTGGCATGAATAATTCATAAATATGAGGTAGACGGTTCTACTTAGTTTCTGGGAACCCCAGAACAAGGATTCCCAGACTGATACTCTGAGGTTCAGTTCAAATGTTCACCAAGAAGCACTCCCTCGTTCTGACCACATTGGGTATCATCAGGTTAGAGTCTTTTGTGTCTGTGGCTTTCTGCTACATTTTACAGTTGTTGATGGCTATGTTATATCATAACTGTATCCTCTGTGATGCTTGACAAGGGTTTTGTATGTGGGTCTTTTCTCTCAAAACCCTCCGTACATGGCGTCAAATTTGATTCACAAGAAAAATTTATTTTTGCTACAACTGAATATAATAATTCTTATTTTTTATTCATTATTTTTAAACTTATTTTTTAGCATATTTCAAGTATATAATGTATTATTATTAACTAGTCATCATGCTATACATTAGGTCTCCAGAACTTCACCTTATAACTGAAAGTTTGTACCCTCTGACCAACACCTCCCTTTCTCCCCCCCCCCCCCCCACCCTTCAGCCTCTGGTAACCACCACTGTATTCTCTGTTATTATGATTTTGACTTTTTTTTTTTTAGATTCACAGATAAGTGAGATCATGCAGTATTTGTCATTCTGTGTCTGGCTTATTTTAATTAGCATACTGCCCTCCAGGTTCATTCATGTTGTAGAAAATGGCAGGATTTTCTTCTTTTTGTGGAGTTAATATGTCACTGTATGTATGTGTTACACTTTATTTATCCATTAGCCTATTGGTGGACACATAGGTTGTTTTCATATCTTGGTCACTGCAAAGAGTATGAAGGTCTAGATATCTCTTCGAGATAGTGATTTTATTTCCTTTGTGTATCTACGCAGAAGTGGGACTGCTGGATCTTATGTTAATTCTATTTTTAATTTTTGGAGGAACCTCTGAACTGTTTTCCACAGTGGTTGTGGTATTATACTCTCACCAACAGTGCACAGTGTTCCCTTTAATATAATTCTGTTTTGGTACCTTTTGGACAAAATGTTGAGTGAAATGAGTCATGCCACATGATGTTTAGTGGAGTACAGTTTGCTAAGAACAAGAAGTCAGAGGCATAGTGTAAGGTTTAACTAGCCCCAAAGCCAAGTCCTGCATTTAGCATATGAGTACTGATGCCCCTTCTACATAGAGAGGTTGTCAAAGAAGTAAACACTCCATTCAAAGTGCTGATGAGCAACAAAGTCTAACCACTGCCCTATGCTGAGCCTGAGACACTATCATCCTGTAGAAGTGATTGTTCTCAGCCTTAAAATAGTTTAATACTAAGGAGTAGTCAAAGCACATATGAAAGATAAAAATTAACTGCTAGTCTAGCATGTAGAAAATATTAACTCAACTCCTGTGAAAATGCAAAAGCATATGCTAAATGCTACCTTAAATGTCATGTAAAAACAAATGGATCTGAGAGTATCATGCTAAACAAAACAAATCAAATGGAAAAAAGACAAGAACTATTGTATATGATTTCATTCATATGTGGGTTATATACAAAAGCAACAAATGAATAAACAAAACAAACACACTCAGCAGACACAGACAACAGAAGAGTGGTTACCAGAGGGGAGGATGAAGAGAGAAAAGAGGTTCAAATATATGGTGACAGAAGGAGAGTAGACTTTAGGTGGTGAGTACAATGCAATATACAGAAGTGTGTTATAGAATTGTATGCTTGAAACTTACATAATGTTATTAACCAGTGTCACCCCAATAAATTTAACTTTTAAAAAGGTTTATTTTCAATCCTGGCCGGGTGGCTCAATGGATGAATTGTTGACCCAGCATGCCAGAGGTCACGGGCTTGACCCCTGGTCAGGGCACATACAAGAAGTAATCAGTGAGTATAGAACTAAATGGAACAACTAAGTGAAATGACGAGTTGATGCTTCTCTCTCTCTCTCTCTCTCTCTCTCTCTCTCTCCCCCTTTCCCCTTCTCCTTTCCTCTCTCTCTCTCTCTCTCTCTCTCTCACTCTCTCTCTCTCTCTTTCTCTCTCTCTCTCTCAAATCAATGGGGAAAAAATTGTTTTTTTTAAGTTCACTTTCTCCCTGTTTCCATCCCAAACCAATTTGATCCCATGAAGATTAAAATGTGTGCCCAGGTAAAGCCAAATCTCTAAGCCCAAGTGTGAAGCCTAGAACTGACTCCTTGGAAGCACCTGCATACAACTCAGCAAGGACTACTTCTCAGTAGCCTAATGTCCCCGACACGTCCTGGCTCAGATCCATGGAAGTAAACGTCCTGAATCCTGCCTGGTTCCTCAAAATGAAAACCAAGAACTATAAATGGCTCAGAGCAATTAAAGTTGAAAATTACAATAAAATAAAAAAATAATGGATATTTTCTTAACATAAACACATAAACCCACATTAATCCAAAAGCCAGCATCTAGCCTCTTACTTTCGAGGAAACACCAGAGTCTTAATTGCTAAAACCAGGAAAAAGTAACTGTCACCAGTACTATTCACTGTATTGCTTACTGTCTCCACTACAATTAACACTGTACCGTAGGCATTAATCAACATGATTAAATAAGTAATTAGAGGCACAAGATTGGAAAAGAAGAAACAAAATAAAAGTATCTCTCCTTAAAGATAGTATGATTATGTGTCTGGGAATCAAAGAATCCTTGAAAAACCTATTGCAAATAAGAGAATTTAGTAAGTTTGCAGGATTTCAGAATAATATATAGAACCTATTAGACTTCATATACAGAAACAATACTGAGAAGAAATAATATATGAGCAGAACCTATTCGTTATGGCAAAAAATAATTAAATAAATTAGAACTTTTACATATTTAAAAAGTATATCAAAGAGAAAAGGCAAAGCAATTCCTAAAAATAGAAAATAAATGAAAACAGGAAAATTTAATTGTATTTCAGATTGATGGCTTACCTAAGGAGAGAATTTTTTAATTATGTTAAAACATAACATTTTGACTGTACTTTCCAAGTGAGACAGATCCTAAGAACAAAGAGAACTACAGAAAAATCATGAATAAATTAATATCATTAGGAACCAAGATGTTCTGTATTAGAGAAAAGAGATATAAATATACATTTTTAAAGTGAATTAAAAACCCTGAAATCTAATTTGAATAAGAATACTAGTATGAACTCAGAATTTGTTTTTTTTTTTCTTTCAAGAATATGCATTCTGACCATATACCAGGTCTGACACTGAAAAGGCTTCAAAGTAATGTAACTCAGTTACAATGAACACCACCAGCACTCAATCTGTGGTCTCTAAATATCATTTCCAGCTGTAAATAATCATCTCTGAGGAGGCAATGTGAAAATTAAGCTGGGAATTCTTGTCAGGCCCGAACACAGGTAAGCTTCCAGTGATATCAGGTGACAGAGGAAACAACTTGAAGACATCTAATGGCCAGATATGGGACAATTCATTATTCTGAAAATTGATATCAATGTAACTTTTAAGGCACCAACTAATTATTCTTTTTAAATGTTAAATGAAAGTATCCAGCAATTACCCTGTTATTCTTTTCTAAATTTTTATTTTTTAATTACAGACAACATTCATTATTACATTAGTTTCAGGTGTACAGCATAGTGGCTAGACATTTATAATATTCAGTGGTCCCCAACCCCCCGGGCTGCAGACTGGTACTGGTCCATGGGCCATTTGGTACCGGTCCACAGAGAAAGAATAAATAACATGAAATGTTGTCAGAATAACAAATATAAATACAGCCTGAATAATGTGGACATGCTCGTTCCTCCTTTAACTTAGCCCAATAAATATCGTAAGTTCGACAATTATATTTAAAAATGCCACAGTTTTTACGCCAGTCGCATAATTTTATTTTGTGCATTTATCCATCCCACCCTAAAGGCCGGCCCGTGAAAATATTTTCTGACATTAAACCAGTCCGTGGCCCAAAAAAGGTTGGGGACCACTGATTTATATAGTTTACGAAGTGATCTCCCATTGTGTCTAGTACCCACCTGGCTCTATACATAGTTATTACAATACTATCGACTACATTCCTTACGCTGCACTTTACATCCTCATGACTACTTTGTAACTACTAATTTTCTATGCAGACTATATTATAAGGTAATCAAATAGTTGATAAGACAAAGTTCTTCTTTAGAGAGGAATCATACCTAATAAATTAAGAAAAAAAATGATAGAATTAGAACATCACCATTTTGCTACCTCTAAAGAAATAAGAGATCTAAGTAATGATCATCAATGGCGACTAAAATCATTAGGTGTAAGGTCAGTAGAGGATTTGAGCATGTATGAATCAGGATGACAGAACCTTAATTGTAAAATGAATGAAGTAGCAATAGCCAGAGGGGAAAGGGTGGAGGTAAGGAGAGGAGGGCAAAGTGGTGGGGGGAAGGGGAATGAAAGAGACTGCTTGGGGCAGAGTGTACATGATGTGTGTGGATGGTGTTATATTGAGTTCTATATTTGAAACCTGTACGGTTTGATGAATCATGTTAATATAATATATATTTTTTAATAATATTGAAAAATAAATGATGTGGGACAACCAGATATTAAGTGCCTTCTGATGTGAGATAATAGGAAGCACACAGCACAACCTATAAGTATAATTTATATAAATAACAGAATATGAAGCTATATTTAAATATAGAGTCATGAGAGCACGGAGAAATATGTTAAACAACCCACAAGAATAGAGCGAGCCCAAACCAGAACGTGGGAAGTCCTACAGGACTAATTACGCTATTTCTGTAACAGACAAATGGCAGGGAAAGAAAACGAGGGCACTGTTACAGACAAAAATGTACTTAAAGGAACTATCAGTTGTGAGCTGTGGACCTGATTTGAATCCTGATTTGAATAAACTACATAATTGAGGCAACGGAGAAAATAAAAGATAAATCTGATATTGAGGGATTGCTGTTAATTCTGTTGTGAGGGATAATGGTATGTTAGTTATGTCAAATTAAAACATTCTTATAATTTAGAGATACATAATGAAGTATTCACATGTGAAACTGTATGTTGTATAAGAAACATAAAACAAGATTGGGAGAATATCATTATTGGAGTTTGTGTTTGGATACATGTAGCTTCATTATAGTAGTCTCTCTACTTTTGTGTATATTTGGAAATCTCCACAGTATGAAATTTTTTTTTAAAGTGGTAAGAAACAGGACTTGGTGTGCTGGATCTTGGCAAGGTATCTTTTCTGTAAATTAAAGGAAAAGAAATATGATTTAGATACATATAGTCAGTTCTGCATTCAAGTGGGGTTGACATTCAATAGTGTTTGCTTTGGAAATGCAGAAGCCAGGTTAGAAACCTGCGCACAGGACAGGGCTCTTTTCTTAGCTTTCCTGGGCTAAGTAAGATGGCCTAAGAGGGTTTCTCTCTCTCACCTTGCTATGATCATTGACATGGTAGCTACTAGGCCTGTCCCTACAAATATGCTCAGGGCTTGGCATTAGTAGACACTTAGCAAATGTTTGTTGAATGAATGTCAGATGTTGTTAAGTCAACCATATACAGGAAGTGCTGTGGTGCATTCCAAACAATCTTTCCCCACTCAAAATTATCCCTTTTACACAAGCCTATCACAATGGCTAAAATTTCCAGTTATAGACACTCCTTTGGCCCATGGCATTGTTATAGCAATTGTTCTTAAACATGGTGTCTCTGTGCAATGGTGTGTCATACACAATTGGTTATAAGGTAAGTGACAAGTACGTTGTTCCTAATAATAGTAAAGCAATTTAAAAGAAGTGTATCATTATAGTATATAGAATACCCTGAAAGCTCTATCAAGAAAACTACTAGAACTGATAAACAATTTCAATAAAATAGCAGAATACAAAATTAATAGTCAGAAATCAGTGACATTTTTACACATCAATCATGAACTACCAGAAAGAAAACTAAAAGAAATAATCCTACTATAATTTTTTTAAAAAAGCATGTAGGAATAAATTTAACCAAAGAAATAAAAGACCTGTACTCAGAAAATTAGGATACTAAAGAAAGAAACTGAAGAAGATGCAAATAAGTGGAAGCATATACTGTGTTCATGGATAGGAAGAATTAACATCATTAAAATGTCCATACTATCCAAACCAATCTATAGATTCAAGGCAATTCCTATTAAAATACCAATGGTATATCTCACAGGACTAGAACAAATATACCCACAATTTATATGGAACCACAGAAAACCCAAGTAGTCTCAGTAATCTTGAGAAAGAAGAACAAATTTAGAGGTATCCTACTACATGATATCAAACTATACTACCAGACCATAGTAATCAAAACGGTATTGGACTGGCATGAAAACAGGCATACAGATCAATGGAACAGAATAGAGAACCCAGAAATAAACCCATGACTTTATGGTCAATTCATATTTGACAAAGGAGGCAAGAACATAAAGTGGGGTAAAGACAGTCCATTCAATAAATAGTGTTGGGAAAATTGGACAAGTACATGAAAAAAAAAATGAAACTAGACCACCTCCTTACACCATACACAAGAATAAACTTATAATTTATTAAGCATTTAAATGTAAGTTACAAAACCATAAAAATCCTAGAAGGAAACATAAGTAGTAAATCTCAGACAATTCTTGTAGCAGTATCTTTTCTGATATATCACTTTGGACAAGGGGGAAAAAAGAAAAAATAAATAAATGAGACTATATCAAACTAAAAAGTTTTTGCATAGCAAAAGAAACCAGCAACAAAATGAAAAGACAACCCACTGCATAGGAGAAAATATTTGCCAATGATACATCTAATAAGTGATTTATTTCCAAGTTTATAAAGAACTTATAAAACTCAACACGAAGAAAAAAAATCCAATTAAAAAATGGGCAAAGGACCTGGATAGGCACTTCTCCAAAGAAGACATACAGATGGCCAGTAGACATATGCAAAGATGCTCAATGTCACTAATCGTTAGAGAAAAATAAATTAAAACCACAATGAGATATCATGTCACACCTGTCAGAATGGCCATCATCAATAAGTCAACAAACAAGTGTTGGCAAGGATGTGGAGAGAGGGGAAGCCTTGTGTATTGCTGGTGAGATTGTAAATTGGTGCAGGTACTGTGGAAAACAATAGGGAGCTTTGTCAAAAAATTAAAAATAGAACACTATACGACCCTGAAATTTCACCTCTGGGAATACATCCAAAGGAACCCAAAACACTAATTCGAAGGAATCTATGCACTCCTATGTTCATTGCAGCATTATTTACAATAGCCAAGTTTTGGAAGCAGTTCAAGTACCCATCAGTAGATGAGTGATAAAAGAGCTGTGGTACATTTACACTAGTGGTAGTCAACCTGGTCCCTACCGCCCACTAGTGGGCGTTCCAGCTTTCATGGTGGGCGGTAGCAGAGCAAACAAAGTATAAACAAAAAGATAGATTTAACTAGAGTAAGTTGTTTTATAAAGATTTATTCTGCCAAACTTAGCAAAAAATCCAACATAAAGTACTTGGTAAGTATTTATTATTATATGCTTTAACTTGCTGTAACTCTGCTTTATAAATTTTATAAAGTAAGGTTACTTCCCTACTTTATAAATCATCATTACTGTGGAAATGGCGGGTGGTTAGAAAATGTTACTACTAACAGAGATACAGAAGTGGGCGGTAGGTATGAAAAGGTTGACTACCCCTGCTGTACACGATGGAATACTACTAGCCCCCACACAAAAAAGAAAACCTTACCCTTTGCAACAGCATGGATGAACCCAGAGAGTATTATACTAAGTGAAATAAGCCAGTCAGAGAAAGACAAATACCATATGATTTCACTCATATGTGGAATCCAATGACAAAATACACTAACAAACAAAAAAGAGACTCATAGATACAGAGAACAGACTGACACTGTCAGAGAAAAAGGGGGTTGGGGGCTGGGTGAAAAAGGTGATAAGATTAAGCAAAATAAACAGACACAGACAACAGTATGGTGGTTGCCAGAGGAAAAGGGGGTGGGGGAGGATGAGGGGGCAAAACAGGGATAAACTGGTGGCAGAAGAAGACTTGACTTAGAGTGGTGAACACAATACAATATACAGATGATGTGTTATAGAATTGTACACCTGAAACATAATTTTGTTAACCAACGTCACCCTAATAAATTCAATTGAAAAAAGAAAGAGTAATGCATCATTAGTCTTGCTTCATAGTACAAGGATAGTAGCATAATCAGAGAATCCTGCATGGAATAGTGAGAAAGGAGTGGACACTATTGCCTTGTCCTGGTCTTCAAAGGCCCCGCCCAGTAGGTTGGGCCCTGCTTAAGATTCTAGTGTGGCTGGGGGACCCAGCAGGACTTGGTGCTCAGTATTTCCACCCGGCCTGGCCTCCAGGCCCCAGATAGCTCTGCTGGGCCCCCATGCTGCCCCTCCCAACTTAATCTCACCCAGTCCCTGCCATCTTGGTCCCAAATCCATCCTCTGACCTGAGGTCAGTGGACTGGAAGTCACGTTGTGTCCTATTTGCTGTGTTGACACAGGTCATAGGTTCTAGCTCCCCTTTATGCAAAGCCCCTTTGAACTGATTCCCTTATAATGAACACAGAATAATACCAAATTTAAATAGCTCCAAGACTAGTTATTTTCATGTTTTAACATCTCTGAAATCAGGGCGCCTTTTACAATTATTGATGCCTGAGTTGGGTGAAATATCTAGGAATGGCCGACACCAATTCAGTACTTCATGCCAGGCACACTCTAGGTACTTGACATGAATTCCCTCACTTAATCCTGATCATAACCCTAGGAGGCAGAGACTGAGATTAATATTTTAGAGATGAGGAAACTGAGGCACCAGGCTCAGATCTGGTGAGTGGCGGAATTAGGAACTTGCAAGCCATGCTCCCAAATGTGGATCCTCACCTGATCTGCTGTGAAGTTTCCGCAAATAGGCTTCAGGTATGCCAGGCTAGTGTCCCTGCCCTTCGTCCTTTGGGGATCACCAGAGTATCCTGGCACGGTCCCTCTGGCCACCAGCAGCCTCTCTCTTTACCTCACATGTTGTACAAATGTCACTTGCAAAAAACAAACAAACAAACCTTTCACTTGCTGTGTGTGCCATGGCATGTCCGTGGTTGGCAAACACAGCAATCTACTGGCTCTCAGCATACCAGGGTGTCCGGGCACCAGGAACATCATCTTTGTTTCTGGGTGCCCAGTATTCTGTCATGAACCCTGTGTGGACTCTGGGTCCTTGCCTCCTCCACCATGTTCCCCTCACTAGGGAGCTGCCCCCTGGGCACCAGGCTCCCCAGCTAGAATCAGGCCACATTAGAGCTCTTTCCCAGACAACCAAAGGTACTAAAATGGCTCTCAACTATGGACTCAGAGTGCTGACTGTCCCCTGAATCCCACCCTGGCCCAGCCAGGTCCCAGTTATCATCTGTAACACAGAGATGCGCCTTCATGCCCTTCGGTTTCCGTGCCATCCAGGGCCAGCCACTAAGTCAGCGGTTCTCAACCTGTGGGTCGCGACCCCAGCAGGGTCGCCTAAAGCCATCAGAAAATACATAATGCATATCAGGTATTTACATTCCGAATCTTAACTGTAGCAAAATTACAGTTATGAAGTAACCACCAAAGTTATTTTTTGGTTTGGGGTCACCACAACATGAGGAACTAACTGTATTGCATTAGAAAGGTTGAGAACCACTGCACTAGATGAATTGACCCCCAGCCCCTCTCTCCCCCACCTTGTCCCACCTGAACCTGCATTCCAAATAAAGCCACAAGTGTTAGTCAAAGCCCTTTGTCCCCAGCCTCAGTAAAAGTTCCAAAACACCAGTCAATCATAAGACAGAGAACTCCCCAGTGCCCCCAGCAGCCTCTGGAAGATCCCTCTCCCACTCCCAACAGAAGCTCTCCGATCATGGAGGCCATAGCCCCAGGCCTATGCTCTCCAGATAGAACACTACTCATCTGTCTGCATCCGGCCAGCAGCTGGTCCTATTCCTGCCAACTTCCTGAGCACATTCCCTGAAGGCCATGCAGGCTGGCACACGGAACTCTTCAGAGCTGGGGGCTGCCTCCTGCACAGGTGCACGTGAGTACCTGCATTTTCACAGCTGGGTGTCCCGGCAGAGTGGCGGAAGCAGGTTCTGCTACACACACACACACACACACACATACACACACATATACACACACACACACACACACACACACGTGCCCTGCCTGCTGCGCGCTCTGGGGCTTTCTAAGAGTCCCCTATTAAAAATTAAAATACTCCCAAGAGCAATGAAGTTTTGACAGCTAATAACTTAATTACCAGCTAATACCGTACCTTCCCACCGCCCTCACCTGCTGGGAGCAGCGGTGTGGAGGCTGGTTCACACCCTGGAACCAGACTACGGAAGGACCCAGACTCAGGGGGTTTAACGGGAGGGCTGGTCCGTCCACAGTGGGACAGAGGCCGACCACTCATCCTGTGTGCCCACAGCGGGGCTGGGTCCCTAACCAAGGATTAAAATTATATGCTAAAATCCAAAAGGCCACCTGCAAAGGAGACCGACCCAGTCACTTCCCAACTCACAGCTGGAAGACTGAGACTCAGAGAGGCTGAGAAATTTCTGAGGTCACACAGCTCCTTTCACAGGCCAGAGTCCTTGCCTGTACGAGACGCCAGGGGCTCTTGTGGTGGGCGGTGGGAAGGTCCTCATGCCACTCTCCCTGGTGCCACCACTGCCCTTACCCTCACCCCAGCATGGAAGCACAGAACTTTCCAGAGATGTGACAGAGTAGCAGAGTTTGGAAATGTCCAATATAAACTGCCATAAGGATGGTCCAAGCAAACGTTTGGAGTGTATTCAAGATTTTCCATAAATTTTGCCTCTCCTGGAACCGCTGAGAGGCCCGAGCTGTCAACCGGGGAAGCCGAGCTCTGCACCCCCAGCCTTCCAGCTGCTGCGTCCATCCCTCTCATGCCATGCGTTTGTTTGTTTGCTGTTCGTTTCCATTTTCACGGCCTGCCTGGCTGGCCTGTGACTCCCAGTGTCTTCCCCACAGCTGTCCTCTCGCCTCCAAACGTACATCCTGAATTCCAGGTATGCTCTGGACTGAATGATGCTGCCACAAATTCATAAATTGTAGTAGCACTAACCTCCAATGTGACTGTATTTGGGGACAAGGCCTTTAAAGAAGTGAGTTTAAATGACATCATAAGTGTAGGGCCTTCATCTCCTGGGATTTTGTGTGGCCTAATAAGAAAAGGAAGTGATATCTCTCCCTTCTCCGCGCCCCTCCCCACCCTTTCCCTCCTTCCGTCCCTCCACCCCCCTCCTCTGCTTGCCATATGAGGACACAGTGAGAAGTCATCAGCAATCGCAAGCCAGGAAGAGAGGCCTCAGCAGCCCCTGACCACTCCGGCACCTGCTCTCAGAGGCCCACCACCAGAACGGTGAGAAGATGAGTGTTTGCTGTGTAAGCCCCCCTCCCCCAGCGAATGGAATGTTGTTATGCAGCCCCCACCCCCACCCCCATGACTAACACAAGGTTAACACACTTCTCTCAGCTGGGGCACCAGAGGCTGAGCTACACTGTGTGTGACCTACTGTCCCCTTCTCAGTACCCAGCAGGGTGTGGTGACACAGTGACTCAAACGCCTGCAGGACTGGGCTGTAATAAAATAAGGCAAAGCAGCCAGATGTCAATCCTGGAGGTGGCAGGAGGCCATGGTGGAATGATGCACCTTGTCCCCAGGGGTAGCCACACAGCTTGTCACCAAAGGACTGCTGCTGTGAGGGGGTGCAGCCCAGCAGGGCCAGATGTAACGTTTAAAGAGAAGCTGGAAACCCAGACTGGTAAAATAGTACGCCAGCTGATTTTTAAATGTTGGCAACAGCTTCAAAGTTTTAAAACACTTTGCGAACACTACTTTAAAACACAACACTACAGGACCAAACAGCAGCAGCAGCAGCAAGCCGTTGGGGGTCTGGCTCTGGCTGGGAGCCACCAGAAGCCAGAGCAGTGATTAACGCGGTGGGACCCGGGCCGAGGGAAGAGGCCTGTGAGAGTGTGGGTGTCCGTAGGGCACAAACAGGTCTGACACGGGGACCCGGTCGGGAACTCCTATCAGGCCCTCTCACCTGTGGCTTCCCTCCCCAGCAGTCCCCGTGTCTCTGATGCATGTCCAGTGGTCCAGGACCCACCCCCAGCAGTCCCCGTGTCTCTGATGCATGTCCAGTGGTCCAGGACCCCACCTCCAGCAGTCCCCATGTCTCTGATGCATGTCCAGTGGTCCAGGACCCCACCCCCAGCAGTCCCCGTGTCTCTGATGCATGTCCAGTGGTCCAGGACCCCACCCCCAGCAGTCCCCATGTCTCTGATGCATGTCCAGTGGTCCAGGACCCCACCCCCAGCAGTCCCCGTGTCTCTGATGCATGTCCAGTGGTCCAGGACCCACCCCCCACAGTCACCGTGTCTCTGATGCATGTCCAGTGGTCCAGGATCCACCCCCCACAGTCACCGTGTCTCTGATGCATGTCCAGTGGTCCAGGACCCCACCTCCAGAAGTCACCATGTCTCTGATGCATGTCCAGTGGTCCAGGACCCACCCCCAGCAGTCACCGTGTCTCTGATGCATGTCCAGTGGTCCAGGACCCACCCCCAGCAGTCACTGTGTCTCTGATGCATGTTCAGTGGTCCAGGACCCCACCCCCAGCAGTCCTCGTGTCTCTGATGCATGTCCAGTGGTCCAGGACCCCCTCCCCAGCAGTCCCCGTGTCTCTGATGCATGTCCAGTGGTCCAGGACCCCACCCCCAGCAGTCCCCGTGTTTCTGATGCATGTCCAGTGGCCCAGGACCCCACCCCCAGCAGTCCCCATGTCTCTGATGCATGTCCAGTGGTCCAGGACCCACCCCCCACAGTCACCGTGTCTCTGATGCATGTCCAGTGGTCCAGGACCCACCCCCCACAGTCACCGTGTCTCTGATGCATGTCCAGTGGTCCAGGACCCCCTCCCCAGCAGTCACCGTGTCTCTGATGCATGTCCAGTGGTCCAGGACCCCACCCCCAATGTAGGGGCAGCACAGAAACAGTGTCTGTCAGGAGCCGATCCACTAATGCTGGCTAACTAGGTCACAGCAGGAGAAGATCCACAACTGCTGGTTGACAAAGTCACAGCAAAAGAAGATCGATGGCTACTGGTTGATAGAGTCACCGCAGTGAAGACCAACAGCTGCGGGTTGACAAAGTCACCGCAAAGGAAAGGCACAACGATATTTCCCCCTTTAATCTTTTGAATTAATCTGGCCTTATATTCCCCCCTTTTTCTGGGTGTGTGCTATTATTTATGGCACAAGGATAATAGTACTGTGCTTTCCCTGTAGATTTGTAGTAATTTCTTTGGAAATGAGACAGAAGGTGTAAGTTGCACAGAAAAGCCTGTAAGCCCCTTGAACTGGGCTCATAAACATAAGAGGCTGGCCATGATATCCCTCATAAAGGGTTAAGTTTGTAGGAGAATTTCTTCTTATTAATCATGTTAGAAAGAATAAAGTTAAAACTTAGCTAGTATATGAATATAGTAAATGAATAAAGTTTAACTAGACATTAGAATCTTAGGTAAAGTGTAGTGGAGTGGCCTGTTGCATGGCCTTGGATAGGAGTGCAGCTGGCTAGTAAAGAATGTTTTGTTAAAAGACTTGTTTTGTCACTGAAGACAGTTGCTGGGCTTTTCTCAGTAAAACATTCTCATGAGATTTTTGCATTTTCCAAGAATAAGGAGAGGAATGTGGTGGGATTCATAGCAGCAATAGCAACTAATGCCTTCTGATATTATGTTGCTACTAGCTATTTTGCAGGTGCACTCTATATATCTTTAAGTAAAAGTTACTCTTAATGCTATGTTAGTTTCTTAAATAGCAAGCCTTTTGTAGTCTTGTGAAGAAAGAATTAGGACACTACATGAACTCAAGGCTATTTGCCTGAGCAAGCAGTGGTCCTTTGCTAGTCCTTGATGATTTCGTCTGCTATCTCTTTCTGTGCCCTTGACTCACAACAAGAGTAAAATAGAGTTATTAATTAGTACTAATCTTTTAGAAGTTTGTACCGATATTGTTATTACTATTCAAGTTATTGTATAACTGTACTTTGAATAACTTACTACCTGATTTATAGCTTATAGATATGAATTAACTGTTATCTAGAAATATGTAACCATAGTGAAACTAAAACAATGATGTATTCAAAATACCATGTGATTGTAACTTAGTGTGTGTGCATAAAAAGTAATGTTAGACCAGCCATTGGCGGAGATGCCTGGCAGTAAATGCTAACCAGAGAATAAAGAGAAAGAAAAGAATTCGGCTCTCTCACTCGATTTTCGCCAACGCCGTCTCCTCCTGTGGGACCCCTGGATCCCCCCCCCCGGGGCTGGACCCCAGCAAGTGTCGGCCAGACTCAGCTTGTCTTCACATTGTGGTGCTGCTCTTCCCGAAGTCGACTGCTCGTGCCTGCATGGGCCCCTCCGCTCCACCCTTGGCACTTTCCAGTTGCTCCTGTGACATCACACTCAGCTGAGGACTGGGCTGGGCTGGGCTGGGCTGGGACAGGAGGCAGAGAAGTGCAGGGCAGCAGGAAGAAGCCATGGGGAGTTGTATCCGAGGCCTCGATCTAGCACGTGCTTAGCCCAGACCGGCTCCAGGTCCAGGTCAGCAGTCGGAGGAGGCTCGGCTTCTCGGGGCTTCCCAGGAGAGGCCTGGGTCTAATCCGGGATGGAGACCAGGGCACATGCTCAGCGAGCACAGCAGAGGAGGAAGGTGCAGGCTGGCGTCTGGGGGCTGAGGGTCTGGGAAGGCCCAGTGCTATTTGGTCCCTTCCTAGGGAGAATATGGGTGAGGACGCCCAGGCAATGGGATTGGCAAGGCCACCTCTTCAGTGGACTTTGGCTGCGCAGAGGGTGAAGGGATGTGGGCACCAGCATGCCAGAAACACCCTACAACCCTTTCTCCACCTCTGCACCCCAAATGAGAAAAAGATTAAACAGCAGACAACAGCCTG
Source organism: Saccopteryx bilineata (assembly GCF_036850765.1). Lineage (NCBI taxonomy): Eukaryota > Metazoa > Chordata > Mammalia > Chiroptera > Emballonuridae > Saccopteryx > Saccopteryx bilineata. The sequence continues at coordinate 271,819,953 of NC_089493.1, forward strand.
CCCAGGCGGTGGTGCAGTGGATAGAGCATCGGCCTGGAATACTAAGGACCCAGGTTCAAAACCCCAGGGCTGCCGGCTTCAGCATGAGCTCATCCGGCTTGAGTGTGGGATCACAGACCTGACCCCATGGTTGCTGGCTTGAGGCCCAAGGTCGCTGGCTTGAGCAAGGGGTCCCTGGCTTGACTGGAGCCCACCAGTGAAGGCACATATGAGAAGGTAATCAATGGACAACTAAGGTGCTGCGTTGATGCTTCTCATCTGTCTCCCTTCCTGTCTGTCTGTCTGTCTGTTTCGCTTAAAAAAAAACACCAGACAACAAAATCAGGGTGCAGAACCATCACTAATTTGTGTGGACAAGACTGCATCAGAGTGGAATGCAGAAGATTAGGACCTAAGCCAAACTGCCATAGACACCAATTACAGGCCTGCAGGGCCTCTGCTCCCACGGCGCCGCAGACCCGGGCTCTCGTTGCCCCACTCCGTTAGCCGCCGGCGTCCTCCGCCAGTGCTGGTTCCTAAGTGGTTATTCCATCATGCATTGTGTGTTGGAATGTATTCATTAGACTGTAATATGATTATGTTCAATCCAGTAGACTGAAACAGATTTTTTCAGATGTATAATTAGTTTTTACATGCTTATTACTCTTGATAGCAGTGTTGGCAGAAGCTCTGAGAATGCAGAGAAGTCCATTCATTCTCTGTATTCCTTGGTCACGGTTGTGGGGCCACATGAATGGGTCTGAGGTGACCCTGGCCGCCCTGAGACACATGGGCCTTAGACTTCAGCACAGCAACCTTGTGCCCTGAGCCCCTCTAAGGGATCCTGGGGTGTCCAAGTTCCGCCTGGAGCTCCCTGCTCTGCCTGGCTGTTCCTGCCCGCTCCTCATCTTTGTAAAAGGTTCATCCTTCTCAGCCTTCCTCCTAATGCACCTAGGGCTCCTCCAGCTTAGAGAAAGCTTTCTACAGGGATTGCAATTCTTTTGGCCGACCAAATCTGGACGAGCTTCCAGTGGTTTAAAGTCTTTACACCCCTTAATGATAACTTTGGTTGGTGGTTTGGCAGAGCCCAACCTACTGAAGAGCCAGAAAGAAAAAAGATCCCCAATAACATCAGTCACCCTCCACTGGTGTCCCATGGTGCATCGGGACAGGGCATTTGCCGGTCACCTTTAACTCAGGGCTTTTGTCTAGATCTTCTCAGGTTTGCGTTTGGGGAGCTGGTTTCCTCCCTTTGAACTGACTGCAGAAAACTGGTGTCTCAGAAAGCCCAGGCTTTCCCCAGCTTGGAGTCATCCTAGGGACCTACCTATTTTCCCGCATTCCCAGAGTGGGTACGGAGATTAGGAGCTCACTGTGACCCTAACCATCATCCGGAGCCTAGGGTTGTATAAAGACATAACCAGAAAGCAGCTTGGAAAAAGAAGACAAGTTGTGGCCAGGTGTATAAGTTTCAGACACAACTAGCGCTCACCCTGGCTTTGCTCCAGCCCAGGATGAAATAGTGACCTGAGCTCACCCCGCACCCCACAAGCAGCAACACCTGCTGCACCCTCAAACAGGCCCGTTTCGCTTTGGCTGGGTAGATGCTGCCCAAAAGGCCTCGCTCACTGCAGATGGAGGCCTGAATTTCAGGGCTCCTTTACCCTCAGATGCCCAGGGGCAGGGGAGCTGGGGTACAGAGGAGAGAACCTGCATTCACGGAGCACCTGCTCCCTGGGGGGAGGGACTTCCCTCTTAAGGTCGCTGGGCAAGGACAACCGTGCTTAGAGCTGGGCCTGCCGGAGCTGCTCTCTGCGGGGAGCCCTGGGCAGAGCAGCCTGGGCAGGTCCTCACTGCGCTCTCCTCTCTGCCTGGCACCTCGGCACAGGGACATGAGTTCGGGAGCTGACACAACCCAGACCCCAGAGAAAACAGGACTGCTCTTCCTTCTTATTCTTAATCCCTTGTGTAAATTTTTACTTTTCCATCCTGTTTCTTCCTTTTTAACCTTTCTGTTGTCCTGCTGGCTTTATCATTGACACCCATCTCATTGGCTTCATCTTATTTCTATCACCTGATCTTTATTTTCACCTGTTTAGTTATTCAGAATTTGCATTTCTGTTTTATTCCCTTTTCTCTTCACTCCCTCTATTCTTCCTTCAACCCCAAATCCCAGTTTTCCTACTTTCCACCATTCCTACCTCACTGGACCCACGGGCTCCCCTTGTTTGCCTCCATCTGCTCTTTCCTTTCTTATTATCAGGGGAAGCCAGCGGAAAGCCGAACCCCAAGGCAGGGAGGGCCAGGCCTCACAGCGCGGAGGTGGGAGACGTTACTCCTTCTGCCCAGTCCTTCCAGAGAGCCTGACCTCAAGAGACTCAGGGTACAGTGAACCTGAGACAGGGTGGCACTGGGACCTCCCACAGGAGACACAGCCACTCTGCCACAGGCTCCTGCATCCTCTGCCCCACGCCGCTCAGGCATTGGAGAAGGAGGCCACACAGCTTATAATCCAGCCGCTCTGGAAAATACAGGCATCCCAAGTTGTGCCCTCCTGCCAGGGGCGGGAGGAGCCCGGCTTCCTGCGCCTGACCGAGCGGGAGCCTCTGAGACAGGCCAAGTCCCAGGAGAGGCGGCAGAGAGAGACGCCAGCACCGGCCTCCCTGGTGGGACGAGTTCCAGATTGAGACCCCTTGTGGTGAGGGATTTTAAGAAGACGCTTCTGAAGTCCACACTTCCAATGATCCAGACGTCACAGGATGTTATTGTACAGCACAGAAAATGTCGTCGGTAATATCCTAGTAACTCTGTGTGCTGTCCAACGGGTACCAGACTCATCGGGACATCACTTCCTAGGGGATTGGACTGTCTAATCGCTACGTTGTGCACCTGAAATTAATATAATATTGTCTGTCAACTGTAATTGAAACAAATAATAAACAGATGATGCCTCTGGCCTCCGCACTCAGGTGTGTGAGAAGCTGACCCACCGGCTCCAGCAGGCAGCTCAGCCTCAGTGCAGTGCTAACACCTGGGGCTTTCCCGTATTTCACTTGTTTTAAAGTTTAAAATTCCTAGAATTGGGGAACTAAAACTCTTTAGCGCCCTGACCTGGTGGCAATTGTAAATCAGGGGGGTGAATTTTAGACAAGTTGACCCCACCCAGCCTCTGACCTCCAAACCACAGGCCCCGCAAAAACACAACTGTGGCAGAAAGCAGGACGGTTGTGTCTATTGTGTATATTTTCCACCTTTATCACTGAGGCCCACGCCATATGAACCATGTAATTCTAGGCCGTCAGGTGGGGCTCAGGCTGGGCCCGTCTCTGAGGGCTCTTTCCTGGGGATGAGGCTGCTGTGCAGTGATGTAATCAACTCTCAGGCTCGGAGCCTCACTGGCAGGACCCCCCCACCCCCGCCCCCCCTCCCGGCATCTACGTGGCTGCGGGACCTCGAGAGAGAACGCTTGCTGCCGTCCTGCCACGGTGTCTACCCTACCCGGCCTGCCCCGTGTCTCTGAGGCCTCCTCCTGTTCAGATCTACCAGGGATTCCCCAGGTGGCACACCGCATCAGTTCTAGCATCGCTCCAGGGACCTCCGGTCTGCATGACACTGGGAATACGTTCTCATTCTGGCGGATCGGCCAGCCTTAATTAGGAAAAGTGGTATGTATTGTTATTATTATTGCCGCTAACTTGATTGAGTTCATCTTGTGGCCCGGTCCTGTCGAGCACTTAGCGGGCAGTTACCAGTGTCTCCTCGGAGCCTCATAGCCACCCCATGAAGCAGGGGGTGTTCCTCTCCCACTGACAGATGAGGAAACAGGGATTGGAGAGGGATTGCAGAATGAGGCTGATGGTGAACACCCGGAAAGTGGTGGAGCCGGAGGTGAATCCAGGCCTGTCTGTACACAGAGTCCCCAGCACGAGCTGCCCACTGCCCCTCTCAGCCCAGGGGGCGCCTCCTGTTGGCATTGGGAAGGAGGTTCCAATAATTGTAATGGTCATCCTCTCGCCATGGTATCCTCCGAAGGAGCCACACCTGTCAAGAACCCCAGCTGAGAAGGAGCAGCTCAGCCTAAAGGGGAGCTGGGGCCCCTGCTGGGGCTTCCCCGCTGGGCTGCGCCAGGACCTCCGCTCAGACAGGGAAGCCAGGAGGGGTTTGCCTTGTGTTCCAGAAACTGAAAGAAATGTGGCAGGACATGAGGTCCAGAGTTGAGTCCACCTCCCCCAGGACTGACTGGAAGAGCCCCACCAGGCTGAGGGACCAGAAGCAGGTGTGGGCCCAGCCCAGCCTGGCCTGAATAGGCTCTAGGCCCAACTGAGGCCTGCTAGGTCCCTGCTTGAAAAATCGTGAGCCTGAACTCCAGGCCAGACTCCGCAGAGAGACAGGCAGGGCTGGACAGGGCTGTTCTGCTGTGAGTGGTCTGTGAGGAATCCCTCTGTCAGCCTCATCTAGGTCTTGGTTCTGGGGACAGTGACCAGCGACGGTCAGCACTGACCCCTGGTGTTTGCTGCGTGCCCAGACTCTACACTGCTGGGACCCATCACCCACAGTGGGTGGGGCCTGTTGTGGGTGTCGCCGCTGCCCAAGCCTCTGTCTTCCCCCACCTGGATGACACCCGCAGCTGCTCCTACTCTTGCCTGTTCCCTTGCAGAGCCAGAGCCATCTTTTGAAAGCATAAAATAGATCCCATGATGCCTTGCTTACAATCCTCCTGTGCTTTCCCATCATATGTGGAATAAAACCTCAGTGCTGCTCCATGGCCTGTGGGGTCCTGTGTGATCGCGTTGTCACCCACCTGCTGTGTTGTCCCCACTGCCTGTCTCTGCAGCACACCGAGCCCCTTGCTGCCTGGGCATGTGGATACCTGACGCTCCCTCTGGAGGACTCGTGCCCAAATCCATTGACATCTGGCTTCTCCTTATCACTCAGGTCTCAGCTCAGTGTCACCTCCTAAGAGAGACGCTCCCCAGTTACTCAGGTAAAGTACCCCCTTCAACATACACACTCTGCTCTTCTGTCCTATTTTTTTTTTCCATCATAGCGCTTATCACTATCTGCGATGATCTGATCTATTTAGTTATTTCTAAGTTTGGGAGTTCTACTTCTAATAATCACAGAGTAGCTGGTCCAGGGGTCCCCAAACTTTTTACACAGGGGGCCAGTTCACTGTCCCTCAGACTGTCGGAGGGCCGCCACATACAGTGCTCCTCTCACTGACCACCAATGAAAGAGGAAGTGTGGCGGGGGCCGGATAAATGGCCTCGGGGGGCCGCAGTTTGGGGACCCCTGTATTAGACCAACTCTCCTGCAAGTAGCATTCAGTAGCAATCATAAATTCTGGGAAATATGTAAAAGACAATGCCCCAAAGGCCCTGGAGAGTGACCAAAACCAGGAAGAAACTGAAGGGGAGTTGATAGTTGAAAATTAGAAAGCCACCAAGTAATTTCCCATTTTTATGGTTTTCACCTGAAGGCAGCCCCCCTCTCCGCCCCCATCAGTGACCTGAGAGGCAAAAAACTGAGGAGTCAGAAGACAGAATTCAGAACTTCCCCAGCAGATAAAGAGGGATGTATTTGCAACAGAGAGAATCATAGAGGGGGAGACCCCAAAATCATAATTCTGCCAAACTCCTGGTCAACTCCCAGGGCAAGACTCAAGCAGCTCAGCTAAACCTCAGAAGACAGGACACTTCAGCTGCTGTCCAGACAAATTAACTTCCTGTGAAACAAACAAACTGACAAATACATCAATACTCTACAGATGAACATTAGCAGAACCCACATCTCTGCAGCACCTCACTCACAAAGCCCAGGACACAATTCGGAATCTTTGGAGGAACAAACAGGAGAATGTGATCCATACTCAAGAGAAAGGGAAACTGATCGACGCTAACCTCCAGTTGATTCAGATTTTGGAATTAGCTCATATCATAAAAGATGTATTTGCTAAATGTTGATTGCCTGTCTTTTCACCATGAGAGTGTGAGCTCTGTAAGAGCAGGAACCTTATCACTCTCTGCCCAGCACCTGGGACAGGAAATGGTGCACAGAAAGCACCCAAAAATATGCCTGTGGGGCAAAGCAGAATCGTAGTCTTTCCTCCTTATCTTCTATCTCATCATTTCAAACCCCTCCCAGATGAGCTGAACACTGACAGAGAACAGAATAATCATTATTCCCCTCTAAACGCAGGGCATGGTTGTATGATTGTGAATTAGTAGTGGCTATTACAGACAAGTGGCTTTGATCTCTAATTATTGCCAAAAAGAAAGCATGGAGATCAGCTATTTTGAAACCCAATGTCACCGTTTCTCAAAAAAACACTCTTCATCACCGAACTGCCTTAGAGTAAAAAAGAAGAAGAAGAAGAAGAAAAATGTGTATAAAGTTAGCTCATTTCAGGACCTCAGTGTTTAAGTGGTGGCCAGTTTATATGAGAGGAAATTATGATGTTTAAAGTGAAACATAATGGATTTTTATAGAGAGGTTAACAACTGAAGTAGTTATTTAAACTTTTTTTAGATTAAAAGTTTTTTAATCCTGACCAGTTAGCTCAGTTGGTTAGAGCAGTGGTCCCCAACCTTTTTTGGGCCATGGACCAGTTTAATGTCAGAAAATATTTTCATGGACCAGCCTTTAGGGTGGGACGGATAAATGTATCATGTAACCAAGACAAGCGTCAAGAGTGAGACTTAGACGGATGTAACAGAGGGAATCTGGTCATTTTTTAAAAATAAAACATCGTTCAGACTTAAATATAAATAAAACGGAAATAATGTAAGTAATTTATTCTTTCTCTGCGGATCAGTACCAAATGGGCCACGGACCGGTACTGGTCTGCGGCCCAAGGGTTTGGGGACCCCTGGGTTAGAGCATCGTCCCGAAACAACAAGGTTGCGGGTTCAATCCTCAGCGCACACATGGGAAGCAACCAATGAATGCATGACTGAGTGAAACAACAAATGAATGCTTCCTTTCCCCTCTCTCTCCCCTCCTCTCGCCATCTCTCTAAAAATCAAGCAATAAATAAAAACTTAAGCCCTGGCTGGATAGTTCAGTTGGTTGGATTATTGTCCAACACAGAGGTTGCTGGTTCGATCCCTGGTCAGAACACATACTGGAACAGCTCAATGTTACTGTCTCTCTCTCCCTGCCTCTCTCTAAAAAGAAAAAAAAAAAGGTTTTTATGCCATGGCCAGAGTTTGGGGGATTCTAAGACCCTCGGTCTGGACTCCACGAGGGACCCCTACTTCTCCTTAAGGAGTTTCGCAGGCCTGCTTCCAGGCAGGCCAACACTCAAAATGTGTCATGACCCTCAGGGGGCAGGCACTGACCAGTCAAAACGGGGTGCTAGTGGCACACCAACCAATCAGAACAGAGGCCCGCTCTCAGGACCTGGTCTGGCAGTAGCTATGTCCTGGAGAGGGTGCTGTTCCGGAAGGTGTCCTGGTTACCTCCTCAGTTTTAAGGAGAGGATTTCAGGGCCACCTCCAGCTCCACCAACTGTTAAAGCATATGGGGCTGTTCCCAACCAGCAGCCTGGGGATGCTGCCCTCCAACTACTTGTCAAGGAGAATTAGCTCAAAATCCGTTGCCCAACGCTCACACTGTTTGGAAAACAACCACCCATCGAATTACGTCAATCCAGTTTTTTCTAAAGATTTTTAAGCTACTGTTAGTAGTGGGGACCCCTTTCTTCGAGTAAATCTTGCGAGGAACCCCAATGTAAAAAATTATAGGAACAAAGTTGAGAGTTTGGGTCACATAAACACTCAGTGCACCCCTATTCTTTACCATTGCCTCAATGCACACACACACACACACCTTAAACTGGACAGCAGCCTCTGACACCACCCCCTGGAGTCACTCATCATGAAATTAGCTTTAAAGAAAGGCAGCCTGTCATAGATAATCTAATCTCTGGTCCAGTCAGACCTTCAGAGTGTATTTTGGGGCAGCTCTCTCCCCTGACAACCCTCGCCACCTTGAAGAATGTTCCAAGAGGTAGCCCTATTACAGTCCTGGCCATGTGGCCAGCGAGGCCGTTGCGGACACTGCTGGTTGCCGTGTACATACTCTCTGTGAAGGGAGTGTTCTGCCCTGCCTCCAATGACAGGGGTAGCTGTGTCTTTGCCGAGCAGTAGCTTTGCTTTTACTGCATGGATGCTGGGCCTGCAGTAAGGGACTGTTTTTCTCTCTCTGTTCGGCTGAGAGGAAGCTCAGGACCTCCCCAGAGTTTCACCTCCAGCAAAAGTCCAGGGTCTGATATCTTGAATGTTGCATCCTAACCTCATTCCCGGACCCATTCTTACTTTCCCTGTCCTGCTTTTCCCTTTGTCTTCTTTACTTTCTCCATTTAATTTTCATTTAATTATGTCTCACAGCGGGATATGCATCTGTGCGAACCACCTCGCCTCTTTGGGGGACAATGTGGAGAACAGGTAAACGGACCCGGGCCGTGGGATTTCTGCAGTGCCCCACGGCTCTCTGAAGTTGGCCACATTATAGTAGAATTCAGCAGACCCAGCTCTCACATCGGTAATTTTCCTGTCTTTTAAAACTAGGAAATCACTTTGCCAGGCCAACGAGACGATGCTGATGAACTAGGTAGACTTCACAGTGTTATATATTGATGCAATCTTGTTCTGTTCTGTGAGCACCACACAGCCATGCCAAGGGGAGGTGGGGAAGGAAGAAGCCTATGACTGCTTGAATCCAAACGTCTGTTGCTCTCCCTGCACTGCCCGCGGACTGTCTTTAGGCTTTGGTGGGGCACAGGGAAGGAGAGGGAGGACTGGGGTGCTGGACAGTCACTGGACTTAGGTATCTTACATTTCGGCGGGTATTTCATTTTCTCTGCATCAGTGACCACCAGGGAGAAAGCATTCTGCACCACCCAACAATCTTTAAAAGCAACTTCCCACCCAAGTGGTAGCCTTAGTGTCCTAAGGTCAGAAAAACGGACTGACTAGTCTCCCGATGAAAGCAGTACATGCACAGGAAGGCAGGACCTCAGATGCTGGCGGACTCCCCAGCTCCTAGTGTGATGGTGAACTCGGGCTCAGGCGTCAGCAGGACCCTGGACACAGCCCGGAGGAGGTCGTCTCCCAGAAGGACTGTAGACCAAAGGGCTCTCCCACGCTGGCCCGAGGATCACACAGATCACGGCGTGGCTGAGAGCCCCCCACACTCAGGGCCCAAAGCCCCCAGTGCTTTAAGGCAGTACCTGTGATTCCTGGATGCTCTGGGTGGAAATCCACAACGCAGCACGAAGGCAACGCCAGGGCACAGTGGCAGAGACACAAGGACGCTTCCAGCCCTGGTGTTGGGGAAACATTAGCTTCCCCACTCTTTCTTAGGCAGAAGTGTCTCCAGTGTCAAGTGAATTTACAACCTAGCTGGGCCCCAGGTGGCAATAAGGACCCAGGCTAAAAAAAAAAAAAAAATACAACGAGGATGTCACTCAAAAGTGCAAAAACACCTGTTAGGGGGTTAGAACCAAGGTCAATATAGCAACCTGGGACCCGATTCTAAATGCGCATTGGAAGCCCCCTCCACCCCGAGGTCACTACAGAGCATCTCTCTCCACAACAAGGGAAACAAAACGGCATCCTCCAGCTTCAGGGAAAACACTAACCTCATTTCTGGAGGAGACTCGGGAGGCCTGGACAGCCCAGTGACCAGCTCCTCGGTGACGGGCCAGTCAGGAAACAGTCTTAGCTGAGCCGAGGATAATTTGGCACCTTCCAGTGGTTCTCAAAAGGCAGAGTAGGAAACAGGCCTGAGGATACAGCAGACGAGAACGCGGGGGAAGCCCATCTGCAGTGACTTTCCAGAGCTCGAACATTCGGTCCCAGGATTACAGAGGGTGAGTAATGGGCCTCCGAGTGTAAACACTCCAGAGAAACTGGAGGCCCTATTAATGCATGCCTCCCTCGGCTAGCCCGCCGGGATCTCCTTGAAGTGGACAGATGGGGTCCCCTCCCCTGGGACGGTGACTCTCAGCCCTGGAGAGCGTGGGCACCGGTGTCAGGAAGAGGCCGGCCGTGCTCTCCGTGAATTGATGAGTTTGCTGCCCCATTGGGACTCTCTGGAGAATTCCAGAAGCTAACACCCGGCCTGCCTTTTGACAGAATCACTTTTCATCTTCTCTGCCTTCGGGCGCAGGCAGACGCACATAGGCAAAAATCAGTTAATAACTATGCACATTTTACAATAAATTTTAACAATTTAAGAGTCTGGTACAGCTTTATTATAGTTTTTATTTCACCACACTAATTCAGTGCGTAATAACCTGCCAGAGACACAGAATTCACTTGACATACGCTCTGAGTGCCAAGATAATGGAATATGTGGAAGAAAAACCTTGGGTCACACCCAGCATGGCACTCCCCTTCCCTTGGGGACCGGGACGGGGAGCAGCTCTCAGAGTTGCGGGAAGTGGAGTGTGATCTCTGAACCCCAGCCAGGGTCCAGGCAGTGGGTTTCCCTGTGACTCTTCCCAGGGCTGGCGGAGAGATGCAATAGCCCAGACTGTGCTGTGTTTACCAACAGCCCGCGCTGCCAGGATTAGTCTCAGAGTGCAGCCTGCCCCACCGCATTCCTCGGATCTTTGGTGGTTCATCTTCTCACGGTGGCAGCTGGCCACGTCCACCTCTTTCGGGCCTCACTAAGGGCAACGAGAGCAGCCCAGAGGACAAGCTCCTAGGAGCCACGTTCAGCTTTGCTGCCTCTTGCCTCCTGCCTCCCTCCCTGTCCCCTCTGCCCAGCAGTGTCCTCAGAGTGTGGCCCCCAGAGCAGCAGCCTCTGTATTAGCTGGGAAGCTGTTAGAGATGCAAATTCTTGGCCCCACCTCAGTCCTACTGAATCTGAAATTCTGGAGTGGGGCCCAGGGAATCTGGGGTTTAGTCAACCCTCTAGGTGGTTGGAATGCATGCTGAAATCTGAGAAGCACCCAAATTGGAGAGATCATCGGTGGCTGTGGGGTTCTGGAAATGCCCACTGAAGCTGGGATGGAGCGGTCCAGAGGTCCAGAGCTTAGCTCTGGCCTTGCTGGCTCTGCCTCGACAGGAAAGCGGGGCCCCAGCGTCCTCATTTGGAAATAAGGACACAGACTGGATGCTCGCTAAGGCGCCCTGCAGCCCTGACATTCTGGCCCAGATGGCTGAGATGAAGTCCAGCGGATACCCCACAGTGCTCCTCCCTTTAGGGACAGGCCCAATTGGACCGCATCCTACAGCCCCCACAGGGTATGCGCTTGCTAAGGGCCACCTTGGCTCCAAAGCAAAGGAAGTCGATGGCAAGGAGAGGGGTCCATGACCAAAAAAAGATTAGAGAGGGAGAAACCAAGTCAGTGGTTAAGTGCATGTCTATGTGTGTGAGTGTGCATGAGTGTGTGTGCATGTGTCTGTGCGTGTGCGTGTGTGTGCATGCGCGTGTGTGTGCGTGCATGTGTGTGTGCGTGTGTGCGCAGTGTCTGCGTGTGCGTGTGTGTGCAGTGTCTGCATGTGTGTGCATGTGTCTGTGCGTGTGTGTGTGTGTGCAGTGTCTGAGTGTGTGTGCATGTGTGCTTGCGTGTGCAGGATGAGAACTCACCTAGGTCCTTGCTGCCTTTCCCTTTTTTCTCCCCTCTTTCTCTCTCCTCTCTCCTGACTACCTATTTCTCCAAGAACATGATTCCCTCCCATTTTGTTGAGAAATAAACAAAACCCTTCCTTCAGTTTTGCAACTTTCTCTGCCTACCACCCTCTCTCTTCTTTCCATGAAAATGGACCTTCTAGAAATAGAGGTCTCCACTCAGAGCCATCACTTCAAACCTCCAATTCTATTCTTGTCCTCCCTCAATGTGGCTCCTGCCTCCCTCACTCCAGGAAACTGGGCCAGCTGCCTCCTACTTCCCAAATCCACGGGGCACTCCCCGGCCCAGTCTCGCCCCAGCTCCCTGGCATGGACACACCGCCCTCTCGGGGTCCCGCCTTCTGACTGTCCCTTATTGGGCTTCAAATGACGCTAAATAACAGCCACTCTTCCCCCCTTTTTTTATCGTTTGTGTCTAATTTTATATTTTATGTTTCGTTACATAAACGCATATATGTGTATGTCATCTAAAATATATTATGGAAACAGACAAGGTATAGTCTATCTAATTCTTTGCATTTCTTAAATGAAAGAAAGCCCGGGGGGGGGGCGGAAATATTTTTAGAATTAAATCCCAGAAAACTTGTTTTCCTTGAGGAACTAGCCTATCATCTCATGAACAATGGAACTCAAAAAGTAATTCCCAGAAAGCTTGAAACAGGAAAATTGATAGTGTCAGTCCCCTGGGGGAAGGTACTGACTAGAAATAACTACAAAGGAAGGGCCTGGGGTGTGAATAATGTCCTATTTCTTGATCTGGGTGCTGGTCAAATTGGGTGTTCAGCTTGTATATAAAAAGGTATAGATCCATGAAATGATGATAGGAGGGCTTTTTTTTTTTATGTGTTTTATATATCAGTAAATTTTTAGAAGAAATTTCCATTTTCCTTTTTCTGACCAGGAAGTTCAGATTGGATTGACGGCTCAGTTATATTCTTGTCCAATCTTTTGACCTTTATTTGCACATTATATTTTTTTCTGACCTTGCTCTTCTAGTCTAAATTGTATTTTTCTTAGTACAAAATTGTTATGCTTAGTTTATGATTATATGTTTTCTATTCCATTATATAGACACATCCAAAATGCTATCTAAAATAGTTTATGGCAGCAGAAAAGGTAAAAATAAATATATATCCTTTCAAGTAGGATAAAGTCTATTTTCTGTTTCTACTTCCTTCATGCCTAGCATACAGTAGTTACTTAATTAATGTTGAAAGAAAGACAAGTTTATCTATAAAGGGAAGAAAAAATAGGATAAAAGCTAATGGAGCACTGAGGAGTGAAGGAAGGGTTATTTTTAAGATGAGAGCCACCTGAGCCATCTCTAAGGCTGTAGGGAAAAACCAGGAGAAAGGGATTAAGTTGAAAATAGGGAGAGCAATTTATGAATCTTGCTCTCAGGAGAGAGGAGGAAATAGGATACAGGAAGGGGAAAATTGTCTTCAACAGAAGAGACTCTCTTCTTCGGTCACCTCAATTGACTTCACCTCCTCTCTTTAACCTGTAAATATACGGCTCACAAAAATTAGGGGATATTTCAAAATGAATATGAAGCGATAAAACAGCCCCTGATTTTTGTGAGCCGTATAGTTGCAATGCCTCAGGAATTCAGCCCTCAGCCCTCAGTCCTCTCCATCCACAGTCCATCTCCTGATGACCTGATATGGTTGTAAATGCCACCTGTACCCTGTCAGCTCCTAAGTCCCTGAAGCCAGCCCAGGTCTCTGCTGTGAACTCAGGACTGCTTACTCAACATCTCTGCGGGGACGCTCAGCAGGCATCTTGAAGTTAACGGGGGTGGGGGGGGAGCATGGAGCTCCTGATCTTCTGCTCCAGCCTCGGCATCCCCACGGGATGCCAAGGGAGCTTGAGTCACCCTCGGCTCATCTCTTTCTCTTACACCACTACCCAATCCATCAGCAAATCCCAGTGTCTCTATCAGAAAGAAGGAAGGAAGGAAGGAAGGAAGGAAGGAAGGAAGGAAGGAAGGAAGGAAGGAAGGAAGGAAGGAAGGAAGGAAGGAAGGAAGAAGGAAGGAAGGAAGAAGGGAGGGAGGGAGGGAGGGAGGGAAGGAAAGAAGGAAGGAAGGAAGGAAGGAAGGAAGGAAGGAAGGAAGGAAGGAAGGAAGGAAGGAAGGAAGGGAAGGAGGGAGGGAAGGAAGGAAGGAAGGAAGGAAGGAAGGAAGGAAGGAAGGAAGGAAGGAAGGAAGGAAGGAAAGAAAAAGAAAGAAAGAAAGGAAGGAAGGAAGGAAGGAAGGAAGGAAGGAAGGAAGGAAGGAAGGAAGGAAGGAAGAAAGAAAGGCAGATTCCCAGCACTTTCGCTCCCCAGCTGTCCCCTCTCACTGGGATAGTTCTCTTCACCTTCAAGTCCATCTGCCTGCTTCCACCCTGGCCACCAACAATCTTCTCTCAACACACTTACTAGAAGAACCATTTTAAAGTGCCTCTCCTGTGTCCCCACAGAGGACTCAACTCTTCCTTGTCATAGCCTGTACCAATCTGCCAGGGAACACTGTTTACTCCCCTGTCCCCTGCTTCAGAGCGGAGGAGCTGTCACTCTTTGGTAGGAACCCCCAGTTTGTGCCTACGAGACACCCGGTGAATATTAGGTGGTAGTGGTGGTATTCGTTGCTATTATTATGTCATTATTTTTTATATATATTTATTTAATCGATGACGCTCCCCAATAGGTAGTGGCTACATACAGACCAACTTATGATTAACTGATTGACTTATTCTACACACCGGAGTGACAAGGTAAGTACCCCTCTCCAACTAGAGCTGTTTTTCCTTTTTTTTTTCTGGGCCTCTCTTCTTCTTTAAAGCATGAAAAAGAGAAAGTAGCAATGATGAGGGAAGGCGGAGTCACCTGGACCCTCCCCAGCAACCAGACTGGCTCTAGGGACCCTCCGGGAATCCACAGGCATCTGGTGCAGGTCCTGCTGCACGAGATGTTTTTTACCACATTCTCAAAAGGATATCTATTTTCGTGGAAATTTATTATAGTCACGGGATGCTTTGATCTGCGTGGCTCAGCTGTATTTCTTAAGTGACTGAGTGAGAAGTAGTTTCGCTTAGTCATTAAAAATCACCTATGTTGAAGGTTAAATGTCCAAAGACCTTCTTGCATAAATTTTTCTGTAGTTGCAACCCCTCCTTGAGCCTGTGTTAGCTACTGGGAGGGGAGCAATGACATGAAGAGGCTGCCCCTCCCCTAGAGAACACAGGTCCACTGGTCAGTGAAGGAGCCATTGGACCTATTTGTGGCTTCATTCTTCGGGTTAAAGTGAACTTAACAGAAGGCAGCTGCCTTTATTGGAAGAAAAGAAGAAAATTTATTTTGCACCTGCTGTGTGCACAGACTCTAGCTAAATTATTCCATCTAATCCTTATAAGGTCACCATATCACAGACGAAGAAACTGAGGCTCGAGAGATTAGATAACTAAGCCGCCTAAGCCACACACAGTAAGTGGAGCTGAGATGCCAACGAAGATCTGTCATTTCCCAGAGGCCACGCCCTTTCCACCCCAACACCCAGGTAATGGGAACACCCACTGAGGCCAGGACAAGAATGCCCACGGACCACAAAACTACCAAGTTGCCAGGTCTAAACAAACCCCACTGGGAGCTATTTACAGCTCCTTGAAAGCCAGCAGCCATGCAGTAAATTAGAAAACAAAACACATACACACGTCATTAAGTTGAAAAGGAAAATTGACAGAAAGGAACAATCTACTCATTTCCTTATTGTTCACAGGTCCCGCCAGTCCAAGGACGCCATTGCACAATAGCAGCATCTAGCCCAGGCCTCTCCCTGCCCTAGGAGGGGGCTTTTGTGAAGCCCAGGTTCTTTTCCGTGTTGACTCTTGAGCAATACTACCTGGAGAGGCAGAGGACCCAGGCAGTTTAGTCTCCCAGGGGGTCGGGGGAGAAGAGCCATGAGAGGAGCTCCCTGGTTGGACCCTCTGTGTATGAGCTCAGGACGTCACCCCGCTTCCATGGCCATGGTCCTCCTTACATCCCCAACTCCAGGTGCGAGCCGACCCCCAGCGAAGCCTTTCATAGCCCCGGAAGAGAGCTCCAGACCCGAAGGCCGCCTCTCACAGGCCTCCTCCCCTCATTCTGCTCGGGGCTCCCCTCGGCTGGCCTCCCTGGTGTCCGCAGGAAATATCCCTTCCTGGCTGCCTCCCTCTGCACCTCCACTTATCACACGAATCCACCGATGGGAGCCGTGATTAGAAATTCCATCCAGTGCCTCATTTGTAGGCTTTGGATAGTCTCTCCTAACCGAACTGCCTCTGCCACGGCTGGAGTTTTATTATTCTGAGAATACAAATCACATTGAACCCACATTGTCCGGGAGGCTGGGAGTTTTATTATTCTGAGAATACGAATCACATTGAACCCACAGTGTCCGGGAGGCAGATATGCTGCTGACTTCCGTGACATTCGCCAGAGAAAGTTCCCATCCTTTGCTGGGGGATTGAAGAGGATTTCGCTGCACACACACCATAACTGCCGTTTGTGTCAACAGTTTAGGAGGCGGCAGGCCATAACTTTGGGGGAAAATCCCCGCTCCTATGAGCTGGGTTCTGGCTCAGATCCCTCTCAAGACTTGGGAAGCAATTTTAATCGTCCACAGTGTTTTTAAGCCCCTGGAAAAAATCAATAAAAGTGCTTGCCCTCCTAAGCTACTCTCCTGGGCTCAGAAGGGTAGCTGGGAAGCCCCCTCCCAAGGGGCTTGCTCCGGGCTTCTGGGGACTGCTACTCAGGACAACGAAAATGGCTCCCTCTGCCAGGGCCTGGCTTTCAGGGACATCTGTGAAGTCGTGTCCAGCTGATTGAAAGGAAACCTTTCCTTCGGGTCTGCCTCGAGAGAGCATCTCACCCAGAAGGAAGGAAGCTGTAGGGGCAAGAACAAATCAATGAAGAATTTGCAGATAGATGTTCTCTGGGCTCAAGTACAATTTACAAAAGGCAATGTAAAAGGAGATAAATCTCCCTCTCCCTGCCAGGCTAGAACAGATTCCTGAACAAAAAACAACTCTTTGCAACAGAACCTTCAACTCGTCTGGAAGTGAGTTTCCTCAAAAGGCACAGGGAAAGGGTTATGAATTCCTGAAATCCTACAGCAAACATTGTCACCGAGCAGCAATCAAAGGACAGGAAAGGAAAGGGGAGGGGAGGCTGGAGGACAGGTGCTCCCGCCGGGACGACGGACGATGGACAGAGAGAAAGTTGTATGCAATGAGTTTTCCAATAACCGAAACGGCCGCCCAGCCATCTTCCGACTGACCAAAGTAGCAGCTCACTGATTTAAGGAGCAAGTCAAGTCAGGGTTTTGCCCTTTTAATTCTACCCTGAGGGAAGGAACCCAGCCAGGAAGAAATGGTTTTGCATGATCCCCAGCTTGAGAAACATTGTTTCCTGGCTCCTCCAAGCCCCTTTGGCAGCTGGGTGAAGCCAGGACCAAAGCGAACACATTGGGAGCTACCTCCAGACCCCGACCCCTCCCCTTCCACTGCAACCCATGAAAACTTGATTTGTCTCAACTATACACAAGCTGGGGAACTGGAGAGGAGGCAGAGGGGAAGAGGGGAAGGAAGGGGGGCCAGGCAGCACCCATGCAGTCAGTTGTATATTGATTTAGAGCCACAGAAGCCCCAGAGTGCCATCGATAAGGATCATACCTCCTGCTGATCTCGGGGGAAATTCTCCAAGATCCATGGCTGGGAGTTCAGGAGAATCTCTGAGCCATCAGGAAGGAGCAGTGCACTGCAGCTCCTCAGAATGATGGACCAGGGCGAGCTTTAATTAACAGGGTCTGATGCCTCTTCTTTTTTGGTAACTGAGCAGATTTAAAGGGCTAGAGTCCCAATTTGGAGGGTGCCGGTGCTGCTCCTGCTGCTGCCGTGGCTGCTGCTGGAACAGCGTCCTGCAGACCTCTCGCTTCAGCGAGGAGACGGAGCTGTGAAGGTGGGAAAGTGCAGCCAGGAAGGTCGCGAGCTGCAGGGCTTGAATCAGAACCACGGGTCCACAGGCTGTCCCTCAGACCAGGGAGAAAGGCTGGGCCCGTGGGTGCAAGGGCCACCCTCTCCACTGGACAAACAGTGCCCCGGGAAAGTGTGTGTTCCTCTTCTAAGAGCAGTTCGGGGTGAAGCCACTACGTAAGCTGCACACGCATGCCTGCCCATGTACAAACATGTCTGCCATGCACAGGCACATCTGCCCAGGTATACACATGCCTGCCCATGTACACACATGTCTGCCCATGTATAAACATGTCTGCCCATGCACATGCATGTCTGCCCTGGTGTACACATGCCTGCCCACATGCTTATATGCCCCTGCCCACATGCCCCGGTATACACATGCTTATCCACATAGTTACTTATGTACACACACATGCCTGCCCATGCACACACATGCACGTCCATGTATACACATGCCTGCCCGTGTCCACACATGCCTTCCATGTACACACACATGCCCACCTTCCAAACACCCAGATGCGAAGGCACCTGGCCTGCAGCCAGCCAGAGGACCTCTCCGTACACCTGTATTTTACAGGTTGATCACCAAGAGAAACAGTGACGCAGAGCATGTCCAGGAGGGAGCCCACGTGTGTGATCCTTCCCCTCCCGAGCCTGGATTTTCTCATTTATAAAATGGCAGCTTTAAACTAAACCGCAGTGCTCTTAACAGAAAGAGGACGCAAAAGTCGAAGCACAGGGACTTTAGAAAGCATGTTCTAAGCTTAACTGAATCTTGGCTGTGGGGACAGATACAGCAGAAGGCGTGCGCTAAAAAATCTTGAGAAACACTGTGCAAAATCATCTCCCAGGGCCTCGGAGTCAGTGAGCAATGGAGCAGGATAGACACACTCGCCCTGATCCCTGGCCGCAGCCTCTGCTCTGAGAAATGGGGTCTGCACACAACCAGCTCCTCAGACAGCCCAAGGTCAGAAAGAGACAGCACCTTCCAGCTGACCTTAGGCAAAATTACTGAGTGATACTGTCTCTCCCCAGCTTTCCAGCAGAACTCTCCCCGTGCCCACTTTTGCCCTGCCTGGCATTCTCCTCCTGTCCTCAGATGCCAGAGCCCTCACGCCCATGGGCAATAAAAACCTTGTCAGCAAAGAATCGGTTATCACCCATTCAGACATCCATGCAGTGTAACTTCCTGTCTCCTTCCAGAGAGACCTGCATATGGCCCCTCCCTAACCTGTAAAGAAAGTGAACCAGGAAAACTGGGGCATCGGAGCAGGGGGTGGAGGTGAGAGATGTGTGCCTGGCATGAAGAGTGTCCCCAGACTTACAATCCCAGAGTTCTGTGGCAGCTCACGGGCATCCCCGAGGAAAGCAGACTCGAGTCAGTACAGGCTGGCATGGTAGAGAGATGCCCAAGAAGAACCACTTGACAAGGAAACATCTGAGGGGCATTCCAAGCTCTATTCCTACCACCTGCCCCCCTCTAATCCTTGGCATTTCTTTCTCACGTTCATTAATAAAGATTAAGTCCCACAATTCTGAGACTAACAACGAAGAGAACGCTCACGTGGGCAAGAACCATGCATGGCCATGTCACGCCTCTGCTTAGGGGTGCACTTGGAGTGCTCTTCCCAAGTTTCTCTAGCTAACACCCTGATGGCCTCTAGGGGCCCTAGTGAGCTCGTCCTAGGTCCCTCCCGGGGCCTCCGTGCCCCGTAAGTCTTTTTTCATCTCTCTCATGGTTCCTCAGAGCTAGGGCCACGTACCAGAGAAGAGGGGAAAGCTAGGCCCCCTCAGCAGAGGCAATGGCTTACTCAGCTCTGCCTCAGCCCCCAGCTGAGCACGGGAGAGGGAGATTGTCTGCCACATCCACCAACCACCAGGAGTGCCCTTGAGAGGCCCCTGACCTCTCAAAGTCCAAACTAAAGGCATTCCCTACCCCCCCTACCACCCCCAAACCCACTGCCAGCTTGAGATCCACCATTTGCACCCTTTTGACTCAAATAATGACCTGCCTCTTCTCCAGTGATTGACAAATGGGGATGTCCACCATTTTGTCTCTATCTGTAGAAGCTTAACTTATTGGACTTGTACTAGATAAGCTTATCAGAATGCAAACAGAAGGCCTAATCTCTGTACATGGTGGCAGTGATTTCGTGAGCTTGAAGATTAGCCTGTCCACAAATCTGCTTTTGTGACTGGTTATTCTCTGTAGCCCCTCAGCTCGGGCCACCCACAGACCCGCTGCCGTGCTGCGCCGGGCCCTGCAGACCCCTCTCCCAGGCATCCCCGCCCACTGGCTTCCTGTTGGCTCAGCCAAGCGAGGACTCAGAGGGAGGAGGGCTGGCCCAGAGGGCGAAAGCCTCGCCACTGCTACGACCAGCCTCACTGCACCTCCTTCCAAGTCCAGCACCAGCTCCGCCCACCTTGTAGAGGTGCCAGGAGAAGCTGGGCCATGACTCTCAGTGGTCAGACCACCAGCCAGGCCACAATCCACCCCCCACCCCCTTGTCCCCTCTGTGTGGCAGTCCTGCTGGGTTGGTGCCTCCCTCAGGGGTCTGAGCACCAGCCCCCGAGGAGCCCTCCTAGGCCAGGTGAGACCACTCCTTCCCTTTTGTTTTCCCAGCCCTGTGGATAGTAGCTATTCTTGCAATGATTAATTCCTGGTTATTTCAGCTTTGCAAGTCCGGTGTAACTAATTCTCTGTATTTAACGCCATCTGTTTGAAATATGTAGCGTGGTTTTGTTTTCCTGACTGGACAAGAATTTTCCCTGGAGATCTCAAATTGGAGTGTATTGATAATCATGATCAAGTGATAATCTGAACATTTTGGCACATATTAGATATTTTTGAGTATAAATGTTAACAGATTAAAGAAAATTACAAGAGAGGGTCAAGTTTTAAGATCATTCTGCCGGTTGGAGCCCATTGGCACAGTCTTACATTACATATTTGTTATTTAGTATACCACATTTGTACATATTAAAAAGAAAAAAATATTCCCAGACTAATTTTAGATCAACCGAATTCAAAACAAAAAATCTTTACGGTGCAATTTAGGAAGTCAACCTCGAGAGAACTAAACTGCACGCCAGCCCAGCAGGGAGGGCTCTGGGTAACATACATTCTCATTCTGCCTATCATATAGCTGTGTTAGATGCATTAGGTAATGCTAGTACATTTCACTAATCTTTTGGAACTTGGACAGTGTAGGATATTGGGCAATTGGAAAGCCTTAATTCATCTCTAATTTCATCCCCTTGGGGGTCTGTGCTCTGAGAACAGCCCAGTGAGAATAAAGGACCCCTGGGCAGAGCCTGGACAAAGTGTGCAAGGCTGGGGGTTTCGAGGGAGCACCCCGGTGTCTTCTCCACACTGAACACCTGCTGATTAGACCCGAGAGCAAGCCTTGGACCAACATCCACGCAGATGCAGATAGAGGAGGAACAAGGCCTGCTCTGAGCGGCGCCCCGTCTAGCTGGGCTGTCTGCAAAAAGACAGAGAGAGCGACACAGTGACCCGCCACAGCGATGAACTTTCCGAGCTCAGGAGCCGGACCCTGCCTATGCCTGGGGATCAGCAAGGCCTCCTCCTCTGGGGAGGCTGTTGTAGAGAAGGGCTGCAAAAAGGCAAAAAAACACAGAGAGCAAAATCGTTCCGGCCCTGGCCGGTTGGCTCAGCAGTAGAGCGTCCGCCTGGCTTGCAGGAGTCCCAGGTTCGATTCCTGGCCAGGGCACACAGGAGAAGCGCCCATCTGCTTCTCCACCCCTCCCCCTCTCCTTCCTCTCTGTCTCTCTCTTCCCCTCCCTCAGCCAAGGCTCCATTGGAGCAAAGATGGCCTGGGCGCTGGGGATGGCTCTGTGGCCTCTGCCTCAGGCGCTAGAATGGCTCTGGACGCAACAGAGCAATGCCCCAGATGGGCAGAGCATCGCCCCCTGGTGGGCATGCCGGGTGGATCCCGGTCGGGCACATGCGGGAGTCTGTCTGACTGCCTCCCCGTTTCCAGCTTCGGAAAAATGGAAGAAAAAAAAAATCGTTCCCTCTTCTACAGGCAGCGGTAAGAATGAGAGAGGGCAAAACGTTTCTGTAGTCCTTCACATCATCCTCTGTCCCTCCTCCCATTCTTCCAGGATGCCAGGTCCAGTAGGACCCAGCGTGTGCTGCCCTAGAGGCCTGGCCTTCGCAAGGCCCTCCGCTCCATGCCCACGACCGCTGGCTTCACTCGAGCCTTTTTTATCTCTCGTCTGGTCTCCTCCAAGAAATTTCTACAGGCATCCCCCACCCCCGCCCATTCGCAGACAGTGCCTGGTGTCTTGCTAGGTATCAGAAATACGGTGGCACTCAGGGGAGAGGAAGCCCAGCCCGGGGGGGGGGGGGCGCTGAGGAGCTTGCAGAAAGACAAATCTCCAGCAACTGCAAAGGAGACAAGGACAAAGAACAGGAAATGAAGACTGCCGCAACCGATTCTCATCACAGGACTGACTGACTCGGAGGGAAGCAGGAAAGGCTTCTGAGAGTGGTGGGAATGCAGGAACCTGGAGGATAAGTCGGTGTTGACGTGGCGGTGGAGAAGGGATGGCTCCCAGCAGACAAAGCAGGCACCACACAGGTGCAGAATGGAGGAAAGACGACACCGATCAAGGAGGAGCTGGTTCCTGGTCGATGAAGAGGCAGGCAGGGAGCCCTCGGGAGGCTTGCAGACTTCATGGTGAGGGAGAAAGACAGCTGCGATGGGGCTAAGCTGGATCGTGCCACAACGAGAGAGGTGCCTTTACAAAAGATTCTCCATCTAGATGGGAGTTCTGAAGTATTTTTGCACCATCCAGGTAAACGACTCAGGAAATTTAAACAAGGGTTTCCAAGTGGGTCAATCTTCCTAATATACAAAACATTTGCTACCCAAGCTGTCTGGGATACAATCAAACTCCTTAATCTACCTAAAAGGCCCTTCTATAAGCTGCTGGCCCTGGTCTGTCTTTTGTTACCTCTCCTCTCTTTCCAGGTCCCCTAATCCACAACAGCCACAGCCACATGAAACTACTGGTAACTCCCATAACAGGCCAGTCTTACACATTTCTGGGCCTTAGCACATGCTGTTCCTCCAGCCTGTAATGCCCTTCTTTCCTACCCTAGTGAACTCCTACTTATTCATCAATGCCCTACTCAGACGGCAGATTCCACATTCTCTAGCAAACCTTCTACCAAGGACCAACTTTCCCCCTACCACCCTCATCTCCCAGGCAGAAAGGGGTACCTACCTCTCTTACAGCAATCAGCACACTATGCATCCATTTTTTTCTCTTACATGACATACGAATATCTCCCACTCTATACGGGTAGCAACAGGTGTCCTTTACCTTCCTATTCTCAGTGCCTGGTATAGGGTGAGCTCACAACAAGTTTAGTTAAAATGAACTGAAGCATATATTTCCACATTAATAAGCTAAGTGAGTTTAGCCCCCTGGCATAAAATTAAAAATTCGTAAAACTCACATTTGTGAAGTTCTAATAAAATGTCAACAATCTGTAACCACTAATGATCTGTAATCAAGGGAAAGTCTGTTCAGTAAGTAAATAGTTGTCTGATTTGTCAGAATAAAGCACAAGTCATGATTCTTTAATTTTCTCATTTTCTTCACATTAGTCAAATTTTCTAGAGTTGTTTCACTGTGTCCCTATCTGCAGAAGTGGACCAACCCAAATGAAGAACAAAAGGCCTCCTGGAGGGAACTGCTACTCTAGTCTTGCCCATGAGTTGCTAAATCAAAAGAAATGTATAGGTTTCCAATTTGTTTTTTTAATTGAGAGCAGGGGAGGCAGAGAGATAGACTCAGCATGTGCCCTGATGGGGATCCACCCGGCAAGCACCTTATGGGGTACTGCTTTGCCCATCTGGGCCATTGCTCCATTGCTCAGCAACTGAGCTATTTTTAGCGCCTACAGTGGAGGCCATGGAGCCATCCTCAGTACCCAGGGCCAACTTGCTCAAGCCAATCAAACCATGACTGTGGAAGGCAGGAGATAGAGAAAGAAAGAGAAGGGGAAGGAGTAGGGGTAGAGAAGCAGATGGTTGCTTCTCCTCTGTGCCCCGACCAGGAATTACACCTGGGACATCCACATGCCTGGCCAATACTCTACCACTGAGCCAACCGGCCAGGGTCTAAGATTCCAATTTTAAAAATGCGCAGTCTAACATAGCAAGGCTTCCATGCACATGAAATATAGGTATAGGAGACACGGAGTGACCAGCCTACAAAAGTGCCAAAGTGTCAACTTACAGTCTCCTCCTGTGAAGGCAGAAAGATGTTCACCTCATTCTGTGAATGAGAAAGTGAATATGAAAATCCCCACACGTCCCACCTCATGAGATCTTTGGGACCACTTGGGATCAATTGTATAAATGTAAGGTCTTGATCAAAGTCTCACCTTGAGTCCCAGATCTGACTTCATAATGAGCCCTTAGGCCCTGTTCTCTGACATATCATGGGTCAGGCTCCATGGCCACCTTTACCCGGTGGACATGGATTTGATACACGTGTTTTCCCCACCACCACCTGCAACCCCCACAGCAGGGCACAGAGATCTGCCTTCTTGAATCACCCATGAATCTGGTCTCTGCCCTATGGCTTTGAAGATCAAGGGACCAGAGGAAACAGCACCCTGTTTTGTTCTCCTCAACCATCCCAGATTTCTCTCTCGCCTGTTCCCCTCTCCCTCCTCCTTCCTTCTCTCTACCCCACTCCCCAAGCTGAGAGAGTGGCGCTCCTGTGTCACAGAATACCTTATGAGAGGGTTTGACAAATTCAAAGCTTAAACTTCACAGGTAAAGAATTAAACTGTCAGTAGTGAAATCAGTCCCCAGAGTGTGGGGGGACCTCTGTGCCTCAGGAGCCCCCTCTAAGTCTAGACACAGTGGTTCAGCCTGAGCAGACATTGGGTTTCCAAGCTGCTTGCTGGTTTATGCTGCAGCCCCCAGAGGGAGGGAGATGGGGAGGCATCTCCAGGTGAACTTCCTGGAGGTGATGAGCAGCTTACAAACTGCTTGACAAATAGCCTTGCTCCACCCACCTGACCTTGGCCACCAGCACAGCCGGCTATGCAATCCAGGTCTCTCGGAGTAGAGCAGCCCCGGCAGGGCACTCTGGATAATGTACATTGTGAGTGGCAGTGTTATTTCCCTAAATCATGCTGCTGTCACTTGGCAAGGCCAGCTACCAGAACTCAAAGGCCCACCTTCCTCTCGTTATCTCATAGCCAGAAGAGATGCCAAACTCAAAAATAAAACCATCGGCTTGTAAGAAAACAAATCAGTCAAACAAGCCTGTGTTACAGACACAAGCTGAGACCAGAAGGAGCGAAGGAGAAGCATGTCCATAGCCTCAGTATCCTGGGTCCAAACACAGAAAACCCAGTGTGGAGAGAGCTGCAGTCAAGCTATGGGGTTCTGGGCAAAAGGCAGCCCTGTCAGGGTTGTGAACAAACACAAGCCAGCCCTATAACCAAGGTCCTTTCTGGTCAAGAGATGGGAGCCATGCAGGGAGGCTTGAATGGGGAAAGGGATAGGAGCTGCCGGGATGCTCAGAGCACCCTCTCTCCTCCCCAAATCAAAAGACAAGTAGCCCAGCTACTTGTCATGGTCCATCCTGAGGTTCAGACTGCATTTGTTTTCCCTGGTCAGAGTCCTTATTAATTGCACACAACTGCTACACAACTAATACGTGTTCATCGTTGAAAGTCAGAAAGCACAGAGCGGTAGTCTCCAAATACCAGATTCACTGCCATTGTTTTCATTCATTGCTGGTGAGAGCCTGGCCAAAGCTCCCTTCCCCACCATGCATCTCTTCTTTTTTTTTTTTTTTTTTGTATTTTTCTGAAGTTGGAATCAGGGAGGCAGTCAGACTCCTGCATGCACCCGACCGGGATCCACCCAGCACGCCCACCAGGGGGTGATGCTCTGCCCATCTGGGGCGTCGCTCTGTTTCGTCCAGAGCCATTCTAGTGCCTGAGGCAGAGGCCACAGAGCCATCCTCAGCACCCGGCCAACTTTGCTCCAATGGAGCCTCGGCTGCGGGAGGGGAAGAGAGAGACAGAGAGATAGGAGAGGGGGAGGGGTGGAGAAGCAGATGGGTGCCTCTCCTGTGTGCCCTGGCTGGGAATCGAACGCCGGACTCCTGCACACCAGGCCAATGCTCTACCACTGAGCAAACCGGCCAGGGCCCCCCACCATGCATCTTCATACAACTGCAACCAGCACCAGCCCTGAGGTGGCTGGGCTCTGAGCCTCTCATGGAGGACCCAGCCTGTCTGTGCCCCGCCTGCACAGGGCCCAACACCTGCTTGGGCAGGCTGACCTTGGAGGCCAAGACCAGACTTATCTGCCTTCTCAGGTTCTAGAACTAGCACATTTTAAGAGATAAAGACCATCCTGGAGCCAACTACCATTTCTACCCGGGACTTAGATAACTCCAAGAATTAAAGGACAGCTCAGAGGGGATGGAGGAAAATCACTTTAAGATTAGAGAGGAAGATTACTATAAGCCCAAAGGGGAAAACATGGAAGCATCTGAGACAGATTTGAACTGGCTGGGAACAGGACAGATCTCATCTAGTACTGTGTCACAACTTAGCCGGATGTTAAAGCAAACTGCTCCCAGCCCCCACCGCCCTAGCGTAGCTTGTGCAGAGGCTTATATGGTCTCCTTTCAGAGAGAGAAAGAGAGAGAGAGAGAGAGAGAGAGACTGGAAATGTGATGTGACCCAAAGCACAGAAAACCAGTAAGTAACATAAGGCTCTGCTGGGTCCTTGTGTAGATATGAATAGATAGGTATCTCTATGGAGTCTTGTAAGCAGTTCAACTCGGGGACATGGCAAAAAGCCAGGGCAAGTAGGGTCAATACTTCCAAAATAAAAAAGCACCATTCCTGTTTTGTATATTATAATTTCCCAGCCCACCTCAGCCCCCTCAACAGTAGTAATAATAAGAGAAGGAGGAGGAGCAGGAAGAAGATGAAGAAGACGAAGAAGGAGGAGCTAGAGGAGGAGGAGAAGGAAGAGAAGAAAGGGGAAGGGAGAGGAGCAGGAGGTCTTTTCCTTGAATTCATATTAGTGCGTCCGAATAGCAACGTTAGGCATATCCAACCCATGGGCGCCCCACTACTGGGCCATCTCTTCTTGCTAATCCCCCATATTCCTGGCTTTTCCCTCTTGCTCTCTGCCTCTTGTGGCCAAGGTTTCACCAAAGCCTGCAGCTTGGCAATCCTAAGCCCATCTAAGATGGCTCATCAAACCTAGAGGAGCAAGGCTCACTCTAGACTCTCCGATTGCAGCTGCCCGGGGTAATACTGTGTCCTGAACAACTCCACTACCCAAATAAAGTTAGAACAATATCCCCAGCTCCCTCCCTCGGCCACAGGAGGAAGAGGTGCTATTGGGATGGCTTATGGCTCCCACTTAGATTCCTCAGTTTTAGTCCTTGGGATAGACACCATCACTTAGCAAAGATACTGAAGGCAGAAACCACCAAGACCCTCTACCAAATCTGGGACTCAACCCATATCTGAGAATCTCCTAGACAGAAATCAGGAGTGGTACCACATAGTCAGCCCCCCAAGGCTTTTTGAGAATGCCCAGTCCCTCTTGATGTCTCCACATCTGGCCCTGGTCCCAGAGGAATATCCACAGGCCCTCTCGGTTCAGCTAATGCTTCAGAGTCCAGGCTATCAAATCCAAAAATCCTGGACGAGGCACAGCTGGTTATCTCAAGGGCCTCTCCCTGGTCTCTCCA
Organism: Saccopteryx bilineata; assembly: GCF_036850765.1. Classification (NCBI taxonomy): domain Eukaryota; kingdom Metazoa; phylum Chordata; class Mammalia; order Chiroptera; family Emballonuridae; genus Saccopteryx; species Saccopteryx bilineata. Next base: position 271,847,351 of record NC_089493.1, read on the forward strand.
TAGTTTGAGAGAGAGCAAGAATTCTGGAATCAGGGTGCAGACAAACATGCTCCTGCATAACTTTTATTTGTTCTTCCTGGCTCAACTCAGACATCACCTCATTCAGGAAGTCTTCTGTCATGCCCAAGGTTAGCCTCCTGTTCTCTGCACTCTCAAAGCATCATGTACTCCTTATCTAGACTTACCACATTGTATTGTGAATTCCTGGCCACTTCTCTGCTTCCAAACACATGCTAGACTGTGCACTTTGAGCCCCAGAGGCTTGGCCTTACTGGCTGTTATGAGAGGTTATAGCAGTGACCTCCTACATCTGCCATAGGCTGGGTGCCCCCAGTCCCAATTTGAGTTTTAAAATATGGCCTATGTCTATTTGTGCCAAGATTAACATCTTTCCACTTACCCCTACCTCTAATTGCTGCAGCCAGGGAAATTGAGAAGAGGGGGTTGAAAACAGAGCTCTCCAAGGCTAAACCAACAGAAGAGGATTTTGTAATGTCACAGTCAAGGTTGGGAAAGAGGCAGATACTTTTTTATCATAACGCCCCAAAATTATGCTAGCAGGAAGACATGAATCTTGTCTGTAGGTCTCTGAAGTCTGTGGGCATGAGATTAACACTTTCAGTGTAAGTGATTTGTTGTTTAAAGTAATTTGGGATGAACATAAAGGAACAGAAGAAAAAGCAAACTTCCATCCGGAGAACAAGGTCTAATCTGACTCTAGGTTCCAAGCCTTCCCCTCACTCTGAGCAGCAGTAAAATGCCTGGGGATTCTTATACTGATAAGGGGCTGGGACTGACATCCCAACCAAGGGAATGAATGACCCCAGCCTGGGAAAGGAGCAAAGCAAAATAGAGCAGAATGAGGATGAAAGACAGATAAAAGTGGGAGATCTGGTCAACCAAAAGGACATCCACATGGGGCCAACAACCTAAATACTATGCTTGGTATTATGCAAGGGTTTGAGCTAATTAGTTTGAGGCCACAATACCCACACCTTGGTCCTTTGCCACTCCAGTTCAGTATAGTTTAAATTCTATCCGAGGGAACTGGATTGAAGCACCAACTGAACTTTTCTTGAGGCCGTATGTGTGTCTGTGTGTGTGTATGCACATATGTATGAACAGGCACTTGTCTGGCAAAGTAAGAGAAGAAACCAGCTCTCCTTCCCCAGGTCAATAGCAGGAGCCAAGACGCCGATAGGGTCATTGACGTGAAGGAGTGTATCAACCTGTAGCTGGTGTGGGCAGCAGCTACAAGGGCGTTCACAGTCCGGTACCTCTGGGGAACCAAGGGGTCATTAGGCTTTTAAAATAGAGTGTAGAAATGCTGCACAGAAGTACAAGCAGCTTTGAGGACACAGAGAAAGAGCACTTTAGGGCTCAGGAAGGCTTCCTAGAGAATGTGATGTCCGTGTTGAGCTCTGAAGATCACGTAGAAACTAACCAGAAGCAGGTCCCTGAAATATCCCCCACCCCTGGAGAACAGCTACAGCCCTCCTGCATGTCTAAGATGAGGAAGCTAGTGTGGGGGTCACACACACTCAGATGTCTTACAGCCTATTCATTCCCCTGATGAGGCCCTTTTCACTTACCTGTGATTGTGGAGGGGGTCCCAAACCTTTCTCTGGTCCCAGTCCTGCTCGCTGGGCTGAGAAAATGGAAGTGCGATGTCCACGCACCAGGGAGCCCCGCTCCAGAGCTGCCCCCAGACCGGCTCCCTGGAGCCCACTGAAGCGGTGCGAGACCCTGGCTAAGCCGCCTGCTCAATGGCAAGCGGGAGAAGTGAGCTGGGAGCACCCTGGAGCCCAGCCAGGCCTCTCTGGCCAGAGGGCAGGTGGAGGAGGAGCTGGACAGAGAGCCTCTTAAAACCTCCGGAGGATCAGATTAACCCCCGAGAAGCTGTGGAACCAGAGGGCTGCCAGCGCAGGCTGGGGTGGGGTCGTCTCTCTCACCCCATGCCTCCAGCTGTGCTTGAACCTGAGCAGGACCCCCACCAGCACACTCTGGGTAGAGTCCCTTGCTACAAGGCTGGCTGTTGTTTCACTTTACTCTTCTTTTAAATATAATTTTTATTGAGGTAAAATGCACATGACATAAAACGAACAATGCAGTGGCACTTAATACATCCACAATGTTGGGCAGCCACCACCTCTATCTAGATGCAAAATATTTTCATCATCACAAAAGGAAACCCTATACCTATTAAGTATGTAGCTAGTGCCCTTTCCCCTGGCACCACAATTAGTGTTCTCTCTCTGTGGATTTGCCTGTTCTAGACATTTCATTTAAATGGAATCATACAAAGTGTGACTTTTTGTGTCTCTTTCACTTAGCATAATGTTTTCAAGGTTCACCCACATTGTTGAGTGTATCAGTATTTCTTTCTTCTTTATGGTCAAATAGTACTCCATTGTATATATATACCACAATTTGTTTATCCATTCATCCACTGTTGGACATTTGGATTTCTTCTACCTTTTGGCTATTGTAAATAGTGTTACTATAAACATTTAGGTACAACAATTTACTTGAGTATTTTTTTTTTTAGGTTTTTGGGATATGAGTCTAAGAGTATAATTACAGGATCATATGATAGTTCTATGTTTAATTTTTTGAGGAATCATCAAAGTGTTTCCCACAGTAGCTGAACCATTGTATATTTCTACCAGCAATGATAAGAGTTCAATTTCTCCACATTCTCACCAACATTTTTTCTTAATAGCCATCATTGTCACTGTGAAGTGCTGTCTCACTGGGGTTTTGATTTGCATTTCTTTAATGACTAATGATGTTTAGCATCCTTTCAAACGCTTGTTGGCTATTTGTATATCTTCTTTGGATAAATGTCTCTTAACGTCTTTCGCCCATTTTTAAATTGGACTGTCTTCTTGTTGTTGAGTTGTAAGATTTCTTTTTATATTCTCAAGACTAGATGCTTATAGACATAGAATTTGCAAATATTTTCTCATGTTCTCTAGGTTGTCTTTTCATTTACTCAATAATGTTCTCTGATGCAGTTTTAAATTTTGATCAAGTCCAATTTATCCATGTTTTTCTTTTGTTGCTTATACTTTTTGTATCATATCTAAGAATCCATGACCAAATCCAAGGTCATGAATACACACCCCCATGTTTTCTTCCAGGGGTCCTAAGGTTTTCATTCTTATACAGTACTTAGATCTTTGATCCATTTTGAGCTTATACTTTTACGTATGGTGTGAGGCAGGGGTCCATCTTCATTCTTTTTCATGCAAAGTTTCAGTTGTCCCAGCACCATTTGTTGAAGGGACTATTCTTTTCCCATTGATTTGTTTTGACACCCTTGTCAAAAGTCACTTGCTGTAGATGTATAAGCTTATTTCTGGATCTTCAATTCTATTCTGTTGATATAGCTGTCTATCTTGTGCCAGTACCACACTGTTTTTGATTACTATAGCTTTCTAATAAGTTGTAAAATCTCTTCCCTAATCTTATCTAAACCCAGTCAAGGGGAGGTGACCTGAATCAGTGTTCCTCTTCCTAAATGAAATACCTCATAAGTATCCCTATCCTCAAATGTCCTTTGAAACTGTGGATTATGGCTGTAATCTGAAGTCAGGGTAAGAAGAGGGAGGGGGAAGGGAAAGAGCCATGAGAAAACTGCCTTCTTCAATTCTCCATAAACAGGAGGGGCACAATGCAGTGAAAGGAAAATGGGCGCAGGTGGGTTTCAAGCCCAGCTACGAAGCCTACCAGCTCTATAGTCTCGGACAACTTACTTCTCTGGCCCTCAGTTTTTGTCAGATGGAAGATGGGCTGATGTAAGAACTGCACGTGTGCGACAATGGACATAAAGCACCCAGCCCAGAGTTTCTTCTCAGTAAACAGTACAAAATGGAACCGGGAAATGACCATGGAAACTTGGCATATCCTGACGACTACAAGATCTGATATAACTGTTCTAGAAAGATGTGCACCGAGGGTAGATCTTTTGACTCAGGCATACCCTGAGTCGAGCCAGAAGAGACAGCATTAGTCTTTTATATGGCCTTACCTCCTTTGCTGTAAATGAGCTCCTTGGCTAATTAATTAATTAACTTTTTATGTTACACAGAATACCATAACAGTGAGTAAAATTTTCTGAAAGTCCATACAAACTGTTGTTGTCCGAAGCTTGGTGAGCAAGGAAGGCCAACTCATATCCATAATGAGAGTCTATTTTAGTTATAACCAATCACTGTCCCCTCCCTGATGGAAGGGATGCAATGTCACTCGTCATCCCACACTTCTACTAAAGAAACAGGCAAGACAGAGCTTATGAGGTTTTCCAACTGCTTCCCAGAATGTCTTTTGTGTGAAACATCTCTAGACGTTTAGGTAAATCCTTAAATGGAGACAGATGAATTGGATCTCCTAGGAGAAGTACCCAATTTCAGGGCCTAGAAACCAGGGCTGCAGGGCAACTGGCTTGAGCCAAGTCCTGCAGAGGGACTGCCAACAACCAGCAGGTGCCTATCCCATATACTACCTAAGGACACACGCCCACACCATCGCTGGGCACAGCTGGACCTGCTCTGCTTCTGGAGGCTGCATGTCTCTGTACTACACCTTTGCTGGAGTGGAGCCCACATGGCCCCTGCCTCTGTGGGTCTATACTTCACACTGAGGTTTGTCCAGGGAGCATATGACCGGCACAGCCTCGGTCACATGCCTGTCTCCAGTTGCAGGGGGGCTAGAGAAGCTTATTCCTGAGCTTTATGTTGGGGAGAATTCTCCCAACACAGGTTGGGTGGTCAAAGGAGCTAAGTGTTAAAAAGACTGACAGTTGCACATCAGTGAGGTGTCATGATGAGGTCCTATTTAGTCTTGGTAAACAAAATACTGCTCTTCTCCCAATCTCTTCACGTTTAGGCAAGGGAAATGGACCAAAAGAAAGACAGACTATGACAGTGTCACCTTCCCTAGCCCAATCAATTATAGCCACAGAAACCCTCCCACCTGCCATCTATGCTTGACATTTGTTAGGCAATTTATCTTGGTTGAATGAATGAACGAACGAATGAACGAACAAACGAGACGGTGTAGGCAGATCTTATTCACCTAAGGCACAACATGTGGCTTATTTCAGATTGAGCCTCGGGACCCCACATGTTCCTAAGCTGTAGTTTTCATACTTTCAACTGCCCCAAACCCACTGGCCAGATCAGAAAGATGGAGCTTTTGCCTTCTTTTCAGTTCCCCATTGAAATGTGAGTTGCTGGGATTTAAACACTTTGCTACCCTTCCCACAGGGGCTGAATCTGCTGCCTGTATTCCTGAATGTTGGCCAGCTGTTGGCTCAAGTCCTGCCTTCAATAGAGGTACATACAGCAACACACAGGGAAGGGTGCTACTACTTTGATACTACCTGCTGCAGAAAATCCTGCCTGCCCCATCTGCTGACCCCAACCAAACCCCATGCACTCACACTTACCTGAATCAGCTCACCTGTCCATCAATCAAAGCTGCTGAGGTCCCAGAATGCCCACGTGAGTCAAGACACCCCCTCCTAATCCTCAAAGTAACCTTTCCAACTATTGCAGGAGCTCCCTGGTGACTTCTCAGCTGGGCATCTTAAGTCTCACACTGAAAAAAAAAGTGCTCCCAGGTTTTTCAGTTCTATCACTTACTCTTTCACAGGAATTTTTGGCTGAAATACCAGCATCAGAGTATGACTTTCAAAAAGTTAATAATATGGTCCTATGAAAATATAAAAAGAATGCACAGGAAAGATTTATTCACCTTATTGATGAGAGAATCAGAGGGCTGGGTAAAGCTGATTCAAAAAGCATTTGAGGAACTGGGTATTTACAGGTTTATGAAAGATGTTAGGATAAAGTCATTAGTTTAGATACAAAACTGGTTAATGTCCTAATAGTACCATAAAACCATTACCTTTGGACTTATCTTTTCTACCAGACAGAAATCAATTGCATCTCCACCAGAAAAAAAAAAAATCAAGTTAACATGTAACTCCGCAATGTCTGGGCTTTTAATCAATGATGAATAATGAGCCCGACAACAGTATGTTCCTCCATAATTAACTATTGCTCGGAGGGCTCGTTAAACGGTGCCTCTGTGTAACATTGAAAGAAGATATTTTTCTTTCTTTGCCTTATTTGCAATATTTTTTTCTTAACTCTGTGGATGGGTTGTGAAGGTCTCTCTAAGACCTGGGAAAGCTAGACTTTTAGAACAATGGCTGCAAACATGGATCCGCAGTGTTTAAAATCTGACAGAGGCACCTAGTTGTTGCCAACTCTTGGGCAGGACACACACAGCCTGCAGGCTCCGAGCCCTTCAGCAGCCCTCTTCTAGGAACCTTGGCCCATGAGGACCCCTGAGCATATTGGTCTCTTCCAACCTTGACTTTGCCTAAGCCTCATCATTCCCTGAATCTGAAGCATCTTCCTCCACTTGTTCATCTGAGTTACTCCTGTGCTAACTTCATGATATGCCTAAAGGGGTAATTACTCCAGAAATCCTTCTTTGACTTTCCCAAGCCTGGGGAATTAAACCCACCCAATTCAGTATAAGTAGTGGTCACCCTGGCAACACTACCAACTATCAGTTCTTGACATATGCCAGTCTTTGTCTTAATTCACTTATTGATCTTATCTCATTTAAACTTTTCAAAAAAATGTTGAACAAAGATTATTTTATCTCATGTTCCACATAAGGACCACACAGCCTACAATGTATTATGCTAGAAGATTTACTTATAAAACACCAAATTTAATTATTTTAATGGCTCCTTTAATTACAAAGTTATAACATGCATCTGGGGAACCATTTACTTTGCTTCTATAAAAAAAAAGTTAAAGGAAAAAAGAAGAAATAAAATGCATCCAAATTAAAAAGAAAAATGTAAAACTGTCATTATTTGTAGATGACTTAATACTGTACATAGAGAATCCTAAATATTTCACAAAAAAAAAAAAATAACTACTAGAACTGATAAATGAATTCAGTAACATAGCAGGGTAAAAAATTAATACCCAGAAATCAGTTGCATTTTTATATACCAATAATAAACTATCAGAAAGGAAAATGGAGAAAACAATCCCATTTACAACTATAGCAAAATAAACTTAACCAAGGATGTAAAAGACCTGTACTTGGGAAATAAGATATACTGAAGAAGGAAACTGAATAAGATACAAGTAAGTAGAAGTATATACCATGTTTACAGATAGGAAGAATCAGCATCATTAAAATGTCCATACAACCCAAAGCAATCTATAGATTCAATGATATTCCTATCAAGATACCAATGGTGTTATTTCACAGAACTAGAACAAATATTAAAAAAAATTATATAAAACCACAAAGGACCCCAAATAGCAACAGAAATCTTCAGAAAGAAAAACAAAATTAAAGGAATCATGCTACCTGATATCAAACTACCCTACAAGATGATAGTAATCAAAACAGCATGGTACTGGCATAAAAAGAAACATATAGAATGGAACATAATATAGAGCTTGGAAATAAACCCATGCTATTCAATTAATATTTGATAAAGAATGCAAAAACATACAATAGGGTAAAGATAGTCTATCTAATAAATGGAGTTGGGAAAATTGGACAGATATGTACAAAAAAGTGACACTTAGACCACCTTCTTTCACCATATACAAGAATAAACTCAAAGTGGATTAAAAACATAAATATTAGACTTGAAACCATAAAAAATTCTAGAAGAACATAGGTAGTAAAATCTCAGACATTTCTCTTAGCAATATTTTTTCAGACATATTTCCTCAGGCAAGAAAAACAAAAAAAAATAAATAAACAAATAGAACTACATCCAACTAAAAAGGTTTTGTACAGCAAAGGAATCCATCAACAAAATGAAAAGACAACCTACTGATTGGGAGAACATATTCATCAATATACCTGATGAGGAGTTAATATTCAAAATTTATATAGAATTTATAAAACTCAACACCAAAAAAGAACAAACAATCCAATTAAAATACGGGAAAAGGCCCTGAATAGACACTTCTCCAAAGAGGACATACAATGGCCAACAGATATAAGAAAAAATGCTCAACATCACTAATCATGAGAGAAATGCAAATTAAAACCACAATGAGATATCACCTCATGACTGTCAGAATGGCTATCATCAGTAAATCAACAAACAACAAGTGTTGACAACAATGTGTAAAAAAAGAGAACCCTTCTGCACTGTTCGTGGGAATGCATATTGTTGTAACCACTGTGGAAAGCACTATGGGGTTACCTCAAAACTTTTAAATGGAACTGACTTATGACCCAGCAATTCTACTTCTGGGAATGTATCCAAAGTAGCCCAAAACACTAATTTGAAAAAATATATGCACCTCTATGTTCATTGCAGCATTGTTCACAATAGCCAAGATTTAGAAGCAGCCCAAGTGTTCATCTGTAGATAAGTGGATAAAAAAAGCTGTGGAACGTTTACACAATGGAATACTACTCAGCCATAAAAAAAAAAAAAGAAAATCTTGCCTAACCAGGCGGTGGCGCAGTGGATAGAGCATCGGACTGGGATGTGGAGGACCCAGGTTTGAGACCCCAAGGTCACCAGGTTAAGCGCGGGCTCATCTGATTTGAGCAATGCTGACCATCTTGAGCCCAAGGTTGCTGGCTCAAGCAAGGGGTCACTCAGTCTGCTGTAGCCCCCCGGTCAAGGCACATATGAGAAAGCAATCAATGAACAGCTAAGGAACTACAACGAAGAATTGATGTTTCACATCTCTCTCCCTTGCTGTCTGTCTGTCCCTATCTGTCCCTCTCTCTGACTCTCTCTGTCTCTGCCAAAAAAAAAAAAAAAAAAAGAAAGAAAATCTTACCTTTTCTGACAGCATGGACGGACCTGGAAAGCACTATGCTAAGTGAAGTAAGCCAGTCAGAGAAAGACAAGTACCATATGGTTTCATTCATATGTGGAATCTAATGAACTAAATGAACTAACAAGCAAAATAGAGACAGACTCACAGCTAGAGAGCAGGCTGACAGCTGTCGGGGGGTGAGCGGGAGGTGAAGAAGGGTATAGAGAAGATAAATGGTGATGGACCGAGACTTGATTGAGGGGGGAGCACACTGTACAATGTACAGAAGATGTGCTGTAGAATAGTGCACTTGAAACCTGTATAATTTTGTTAACCAGTGTCACTCTAATAAATACAATTAAAAAATAAAAATAAAAACTAATAAATGTTAAAGGTGTCAAGTCCAGCAATATTCAAGGGAGTATGGTGCACCGAATGCATCATGCATGTATCACACTTAAGCGTGATAAGTATAATTATCACAGATGTCATGTGTCTCTATTTGTTCTTTGATGTGGCCACTGATGGACAAAAGTCTACAGGGGTAGACAATTGGGGAGAATAGTATGAAAAAAGAAAAGATGGGTAGGCACCGGAGGAGGACCAAAATAAGTTATAAGGTTTAACACATATAAAAAGCTCACTCCCCCTTTTCTCCGGGACTGCAGCGTAATAAGAGAACACACTCAAGGAGTAGACAAATGGATACCAGGGAATCATCCTCATCGGTGAGCCCCAGAGCCCCAGTGACCCCAAAGAACAGGCCTGTCTGCTGAACTGGTAGAGCTTTGCCATGGACCAGATTCCTGGTGGGTCTCCTCTTAGCCCGCCTGCTTCATGGAGGACCACAGGCCTGCCTCACAGAGCCAGTTACTTCTCGAAACTGGACCCTATCTTGACCTAGGGGTGCTGACTCCCAGGAGCCTGAGCTGAGGGGAACCCACGGACTCTCTTCCCCTCCCATGGGGCAGGTAGTCTAGGTAGATGTGGTGGGGAAAGATTCTTTGCTTCAGAAGCACAGTGAGTCAACCTCTGGTGACAAGGATCAATGACTGTTGGGGTCTTTGAGGACATCAGCCACTCCCCAGCATGTGGCAGGAATCAGGGTGGAGGCTTTCACTCCAATACTCCTCCTCCAGGGTGCAGACCAGAGGGTGCCTCCTCCCTGGAAACACAGAAGAAAGGAACAACCACCCCTCTTTACCGAAAAGATCATCGTAGCTTCTCTAACTTCAATTCAAGGCGCACTAGCTGAGAACCCGGGACTCTGGCCCTCACGGGGCTTCGACAGCTGACGCAATTTTATCTGTAAATATTCTTAACAGGAGTTTTTCTGTTTTACTCACATTTTCTTCCTAAGCTGTTTCTCACAGCTGAATCCTGATGTCCTGCGAAGTGGCGGGCCGGGCCCAGCACAGAGTCTGATCTCGAGCTGAACCCTGATGTCCTGCGAAGTGGGGGGCCGGGCCCAGGACAGAGTCTGATCTCAGGCTGAGTCCTGATGTCCTGCGAAGTGGGGGGCCGGGCCCAGCACAGAGTCTGATCTCGAGCTGAACCCTGATGTCCTGCGAAGTGGGGGGCCGGGCCCAGCACAGAGTCTGATCTCAGGCTGAGTCCTGATGTCCTGCGAAGTGGGGGGCCGGGCCCAGCACAGAGTCTGATCTCAGGCTGAATCCTGATGTCCTGCGAAGTGGGGGGCCGGGCCCAGCAGAGTCTGATCTCAGGCTGAGTCCTGATGTCCTGCGAAGTGGCGGGCCGGGCCCAGCACAGAGTCTGATCTCAGGCTGAGTCCTGATGTCCTGCGAAGTGGGGGGCCGGGCCCAGCACAGAGTCTGATCTCAGGCTGAGTCCTGATGTCCTGCGAAGTGGGGGGCCGGGCCCAGCACAGAGTCTGATCTCAGGCTGAGTCCTGATGTCCTGCGAAGTGGCGGGCCGGGCCCAGCACAGAGTCTGATCTCAGGCTGAGTCCTGATGTCCTGCGAAGTGGGGGGCCGGGCCCAGCACAGAGTCTGATCTCAGGCTGAGTCCTGATGTCCTGCGAAGTGGCGGGCCGGGCCCAGCACAGTTGAACTCCGTGGAGAGCCTCTCTGTTAAAATGGCTGAAGCCCATCGAGCTGGCTCACCTGCAGGAAATGCAGAACTAACTGCTGCTTCTTGGATGTTTGCCTCATGGGAGGCCCTTGAAAGAGTCTTTATTTGCGATTCCTGAAAAGTGGAAGGAACGACAAGAAAAGGGAAGGAGGGCGTGGGGCGTTCGAGCGTGCTGCAGGAGTCGAGCATTTGTGTGAGGATGGGTGGGACCAGCTCAGGTCAACGTGGAGACGCCCCATCCAGGGCCAGGCCCACGACACAGCCCCACCTTGGAGCACCCCTGGCGGGGCATAGGTGCTGGCTCCCTCGTGGCCATATGGCTGCATTCCCAGCAGGGGCCCCACACAGAACTTTACTTAGCACCCCCCACCCCAGGGCTGGTGGGACTGTATTCCAATGTGTTTGTTGTGCATCTCAGGTATCAAGTTGCTCACACGTGTCTGGGTGCTCCCAGCCAGGGTCCCCTGGACAGCCAAGCATACATCACCCCAGACACCCAGACACAGGCAGCTCTCTTTTCAGTCTTTGCTTTTTCAGGCAAAGGAATTACAAGTGAAGCTTTAGGAGATTAGGGACTGAAGAAAGATTGAAAAAGAGACCATGGCTTCTCCCTGCCAAACAGAGTGCACTCAAATCCTCCAGAAATGGTTTCATCTACAGTGGGAATTTCTACATAGATCTAACACCCAGGAGCCCGTAAGAAACCTGGGAGGCTGGCAGGTCGAAGACCTCTAGAAAACACAATGTGACCACAATTATGCAACAATAAAACAAAAGAAAACCTGTGCAGACAAAAAGACTGGCAGAAAAGACTATAGAATGTTAGGAGGGAAGGTTGGTTACTATCACGCCCTTGGAGTCAGTCGCATTTGGATTGTAACCTCAGCTCTGGCATCAGCGGCTATGTCGCCTCGGGCATGTTGTCTAACTTCTCTGAACCTCAGTTTCCCTCTACAGAAGGAAATAAGAGCATGTAAATAATACCTCAGAGAGTTGTGAAAATTATATTATGTATGCCATTACACAGCAGAGTGCCTAGTACTCACAATAATGCACAAAAAATTAGAAACTATCCACTACTGTGGTTTATGAGTGGTGAGACTAGGGGCGACTTTTTCCTTCTATTTTTTTTTTTTTTCTGTTGTCCACATTTTTGTACAAGGAGCATATATTGTTTACTCTACATCAGGCTCAGCAGCCTGGCAAGAGTTCTTTCCATCTTAGCTCATTCAACGGAGTTCCTCACAAGGGACTTCAGGACTGCTGCGTGCACACAGTGCTGGCTTCGGCTGTAGTGGGGAGGGGGCGGGGCAGTGGTAACCACGGGAGGAGCGAGGAAGGCCACTGCACACATCTGCATTGTTTTCCGCTTGCTATGTGACCAAGGAGCCAAAGAACATCAAGGGTCATATTTTTGTGGAAGTAGAAGGTGCTGAGACACCCTTTCAGGCTGTGTAATAGTGAAGGTGCTAGTGGTCACATTCCCTTCCTGCAAAGGCTGCGTAATGGGGAGGATTTCCCCTTAATCAGATAGGGGTCAAACCAGGGAGGCCACACAAGAGGCTCAAGCTGTCAGAGGCAGCTGCTCCAGTGCCCCGTCAGTCTCCCAGCCTCAGCCCCGCTGCGAGGCACAAAGGGTCAGTTGTCTAACCCGGGAAGTCGACAAAGTAGCCACAGCTTCTCAAAGGATGACTACTGCAAGCAGCAGAGAGAGCAAACAAGAAAGAGAAGTTTAGAGTTTTGCCACCTTTTCTGCTGGCCTTCAACACCTGAACAGCAAATGTCCCCCAGAGTGTGAACCAACAGCTCATGAAATTTAGAACTGAGAACGACCTTACAGTTCTAAGCCTTGATTCCCCATAGGAAGTTTGATTTACTAACATGCTCAAGGTCAGAGAGAACTGAAGGAATGGTCTTGTTCAATTCGACTGTCAGAGCCAGGACTAGAAGCCAAGCCTCCTAATTCCCAGCCAGGGATGCTTTCTCTATAGATGGATTTATGCTTTGATCAAAATTGCTGAGATTATCAGTCCAGAGAGTACCGTCTTCTTGAAAGTACTTACTACAGGAGTCATGTAAATTGGAAGAAGGCAGATCTTGGGTGCAAGCTGAGTGAGAATTGGAAGCAAAGTCTTGCTGCCTGTGTGTACCCTGGGATTGCTATTTCTCAGGGCCACAGGCTCTTTCAGGGCCCTGGGTAATGACAGCAGGGCTGGAGGGCACCATGCCAACCTCCAGGTTTGCCCCCATGATTCCAGTAATGGGACCAGTGATTGGAATGAAAACCTTGACTCTCGTCCTAGCCTGATCATTATCTGTGAATGGAGATAGCAGATGAGCCCCTCATAGCACCAATGACCAGAATGGAGACTGGCTGCCCAGCACCAGAAGAGTAATGTTTAAACATGGATCCTTGCTGATATGTGCTATCCAGGATGGATGGGCAGTGATATGTTTGGCCCTTAGAAAGTCATCATCTCCATCACAGATGACTAATGCATTTTCAGAGACTAAACCAGGGAAATAACAAGATAAGTGTAAACACTTAGCTAAACATTAGAAATTCTTTCTTACGGCTCTGAGAGATAATTCACACACCATACAATTCACCCATTTACAATATACAATTCAATAATTTTTAGTATATTCTCAAAATTTTTTTTTAATAAATTTTTATTAATGGTAATGGGATGACATTAATAAATCAGGGTACATATATTCAAAGAAAACATGTCCAGGTTATCTTGTCATCAAATTATGTTGCAAACCCCTCGCCCAAAGTCAGATCGTCCTCCGTCACCCTCCATCCAGTTCTCCGTGCACCTCCCCCTCCCCCTAACTCCCTCCCTCCCTCCCTCCCATGTCCTCCCTCCCCCCCCCACCCTTGGTAACCACCACACTCCTGTCCATGTCTCTCAGTCTCACCTTTATGTTCCACCAATGTATGGAATCATGTAGTTCTTGTTTTTTTCTGATTTACTTATTTCACTCCTTATAATGTTATCAAGATCCCACCATTTTGCTGTAAATGATCCGATGTCATCATTTCTTATGGCTGAGTAGTATTCCATAGTGTATATGTGCCACATCTTCTTTATCCAGTCTTCTATTGAAGGGCTTTTTGGTTGTTTCCATGTCTTGGCCACTGTGAACAGTGCTGCAATGAACATGGGGCTACATGTGTCTTCACGTATCAATGTTTCTGAGGTTTTGGGGTATATACCCAGAAGAGGGATTGCTGGGTCATAAGGTAGTTCTATTTGCAGTTTTTTGAGGAACCACCATACTTTCCTCCATAATGGTTGTACTACTTTACAGTCCCACCAACAGTGAATGAGGGTTCCTTTTTCTCCACAGCCTCTCCAACATTTGCTATTACTCGTCTTGTTGATAATAGCTAATCTAACAGGAGTGAGGTGGTATCTCATTGTAGTTTTGATTTGCATTTCTCTAATAACTAATGAAGCTGAGCATCTTTTCATATATCTGTTGGCCATTTGTATCTCTTCCTGGGAGAAGTGTCTGTTCATGTCCTCTTCCCATTTTTTTATTGGATTGTTTTTTTGTTTGTTGTTGAGTTTTATGAGTTCTTTGTATTTTGGATATTAGGCCCTTATCTGAGCTGTCGTTTGAAAATATCAGTTCCCATATAGTTGGCTGTCTGTTTATTTTGATATCAGTTTCTCTTGCTGAGCAAAAACTTTTAATTCTGATGTAGTCCCATTCATTTATCTTTGCCTTCACTTCTCTTGCCATTGGAGTCAAGTTCATAAAATGTTCTTTAAAACCCAGGTCCATGATTTTAGTACCTATGTCTTCTTCTATGTACTTTATTGTTTCAGGTCTTATATTTAGGTCTTTGATCCATTTTGAATTAATTTTGGTACACGGGGACAGGCTGTAGTCGAGTTTCATTCTTTTGCATGTGGCTTTCCAGTTTTCCCAACACCATTTGTTGAAGAGGCTTTCTTTTCTCCATTGTGTGTTGTTGGCCCCTTTATCAAAGATTATTTGACCATATATATGTGGTTTTATTTCTGGGCTTTCTATTCTGTTCCATTGGTCTGAGTGTCTATTTTTTTGCCAATACCATGCTGTTTTGATTATCGTGGCCCTATAATATAGTTTAAAGTCAGGTATTGTAATGCCCCCAGCTTCATTCTTTTTCCTTAGGATTGTTTTGGCTATTTGGGGTTTTTTATAGTTCCATATAAATCTGATGATTTTTTGTTCCATTTCTTTAAAAAATCTCATAGGGATTTTGATGGGAATTGCATTAAATTTGTATATTGCTTTGGGTAATATGGCCATTTTGATTATATTTATTCTTCCTATCCAAGAACAAGGAATATTTTTCCATCTCATTGTATCTTTTTCGATTTCCCTTAACAATGCTTTGTAATTTTCATTATATAGGTCCTTTACGTTCTTTGTTATGTTTCTTCCTAGGTATTTTATTTTTTTTGTTGCAATCGTGAAGGGGATTATTTTTTTGAGTTCGTTTTCTAATATTTCATTGTTGGCATATAGAAAGGCTATGGACTTTTGTATGTTAATTTTGTATCCTGCGACCTTACTGTATTGGTTTATTGTTTCTAATAATCTTTTTGTGGAGTCCTTCGGGTTTTCGATGTATAGGATCATATCATCAGCAAGAAGTGATAGCTTTACTTCTTCTTTTCCGATATGGATGCCTTTTATTTCTTTGTCTTGTCTGATTGCTCTGGCCAGAACTTCTAGCACCACGTTGAATAAGAGTGGAGAGAGTGGACAACCCTGTCTTGTTCCTGATTTAAGGTAGAAAGTCCTCAGTTTTATGCCGTTTAATAGGATGTTGGCTGATGGTTTATCATATATGGCCTTTATCATGTTGAGATATTTTCCTTCTATACCCATTTTGTTGAGAGTCTTAAACATAAAATTGTGTTGTATTTTATCCAAAGCCTTTTCTGCATCTATTGATAAGATCATGTGGTTTTTGTTCTTTGTTTTGTTGATATGGTGTATTACGTTAACCGTTTTGCGTATGTTGAACCATCCTTGAGATTCTGGGATGAATCCCACTTGATCATGATGTATTATTTTTTTAATATGTTGTTGTATTCGGTTTGCCAGTATTTTTGTTTAGTATTTTAGCATCTGTATTCATTAGAGATATTGGTCTGTAGTTTTCTATCTTTGTGCCATCCTTGCCAGGTTTTGGTATGAGGGTTATGTTGGCCTCATAAAATGTGTTTGGAAGTATTGCTTCTTCTTCAATTTTTTGGAAGACTTTGAGTAGAATAGGAACCAAGTCTTCTTTGAATGCTTGATAGAATTCACTAGTATAACCGTCTGGGCCTGGACTTATTTTTGGGGAGATTTTTAATAGTTTTTTCTATTTCCTCCCTGCTGATTGGTCTGTTTAGGCTTTCTGCTTCTTCATGACTCAGTCTAGGAAGGTTGTATTGTTCTAGGAATTTATCCATTTCTTCTAGATTGTTGTATTTGGTGGCATATAATTTTTCATAGTATTCTACAATAATTCTTTGTGTATCTATGATGTCTGTGGTGATCTCTCCTCTTTCATTTTGGATTTTATTTATTTGAGTCCTGTGTCTTTTTTCCTTGGTGAGTCTTGCCAAGGGTT
The DNA here is from genome assembly GCF_036850765.1 of Saccopteryx bilineata. NCBI lineage: Eukaryota > Metazoa > Chordata > Mammalia > Chiroptera > Emballonuridae > Saccopteryx > Saccopteryx bilineata. The sequence continues at coordinate 271,863,908 of NC_089493.1, forward strand.
TGTCAATTTTGTTGATCTTTTCAAAGAACCAGCTCCTTGTTTTATTGATTTTTTCTATAGTTTTTCTGTTCTCTATTTCATTTATTTCTGCTCTGATTTTTATTATCTCCTTTCTTCGGCTGGTTTTGGGTTGTCTTTGTTCTTCTTTTTCTAGTTCCTTAAGGTGTGAAGTTAAGTGGTTTACTTCGGCTCTCTCTTGTTTGTTCATATAGGCCTGAAGTGATATGAACTTTCCTCTTATTACTGCTTTTGCTGCATCCCAGAGATTCTGATATGTCGTCTTTTCATTTTCATTTGTCTGTATATATCTTTTGATTTCTGCGCTTATTTCTTCTTTGACCCATTCATTTTTTAGAAGTATGTTGTTTAGTTTCCACATTTTTGTGGATTTTCCCCCCTCTTTTTTGCAGTTGAATTCTAGTTTCAAGGCTTTATGATCAGAAAATATGCTTGGTACAATTTCAATTTTTCTAAATTTGCTGATATTGTCTTTGTGGCCCAACATTTGGTCAATTCTTGAGAATGTTCCATGTACACTAGAGAAAAATGTATACTCTGTCGCTTTGGGATGAAGTGTCCTGTAGATGTCTATCATATCCAGGTGTTGTAGTATTTCGTTTAAGGCCACTATATCTTTATTGATTCTCTGTTTGGATGACCGATCTAGAGCCGTCAGCGGTGTATTGAGGTCTCCAAGTATGATTGTATTTTTGTTAGTTTTTGTTTTAAGGTCAATAAGTAGCTGTCTTATATATTTTGGTGCTCCTTGGTTTGGTGCATATATATTAAGGATTGTTATGTCTTCTTGATTCAACTTCCCCTTAATCATTATGAAATGACCATTTTTGTCTCTGAGTACTTTTTCTGTCTTGTAGTCAGCATTATTAGATATGAGTATTGCTACGCCTGCCTTTATTGGGGTGTTGTTTGCTTGGAGTATTGTTTTCCAGCCTTTCACTTTGAATTTGTTTTTATCCTTGTTGCTTAGATGTGTTTCTTGTAGGCAGCATATAGTTGGATTTTCTTTTTTAATCCATTCTGCTACTCTGTGTCTTTTTATTGGTAAGTTTAAACCATTTACATTTAGTGTAATTATTGACACTTGTGGGTTCCCTACTGCCATTTTATAAATTGCTTTCTGTTAGTTTTGTATCTAGTTTGATTCTTCTCTTTTGTTTTTCTATCATTTGTTTTTGTTTGTTTGTGTTCCATACTTCTTTCCTCTGTTGCTACCTTTTTTAAGTCAAGTGTTTTTGTGGTGGTTTTTTTAAGGGTGGTTACCATTAAGTAATGAAAAGGGTACCTACCATATTCATTGTAGTACCCTATCTTATAAGTATTTCTGCACTTCATCATCCTTTGCTACTGTTAATCTCCATCCTCTCCCCCCTTTTTTTCCTTTGTTGTCACAGTTTAAGTTTGGTTTTATTGTGTTCTTGGTGGAGCTGTTACTTGTGGTGTTGTTTTCTTTTGTTCTTTGAATCTGGTTGGAAAACCCCCCTTAGTATTTCCTGGAGTGGGGGCTTTCTGTTGATAAATTCTCTCGTCTTTTCTGTATTTGTGAATGTTTTTATATCTCCTTCATACTTGAAGGATAGCTTTGATGGGTATAGTATTCTTGGCTGAAAGTTCCTCTCTTTCAGGGCTTTAAATATTGGGGTCCACTCTCTTCTAGCTTGTAGAGTTTCTGCTGAGAAATCTGATGATAATCTAATAGGCCTTCCTTTATATGTTGTACTCTTCTTTTCCCTGGCTGCCTTGAGAATTTTTTCTTTGTCATTGGTTTGTGTCATCTTTATTATGATGTGCCTTGGAGTGGGTTTGTTGGGGTTAAGAAAACTTGGTGTTCTGTTTGCTTCTTGAATTTGAGGCTTTAGTTCCTTGCACAGGCTTGGGAAGTTCTCGTCTATTATTTGTTTGAGTATATTCTCCATTCCATTTTCTTTCTCTTCTCCCTCTGATATACCTATTATTCTTATGTTATTCTTTCTGATGGAGTCAGACAATTCCTGTAGGGCTTTCTCGTTTTTTATTATTTTTGAGTCTCTTTCTTCTTCTCTCTGTTGTGCCTCAAGTTGTTTGTCTTCTATTTCACTAATCCTATCTTCAATCTGGGCTGTTCTGTTAGCTAAGCTTGTTACCTCGTTTTTCAGCTCGTGAATTGAGTTTTTCATTTCTGTTTGATTTGTTTTTATAGTTTCAATTTCCTTGGTAATATATTCTTTGTGTTCATTGAGTTGTTTTCTGATCTCCCTATATTGCCTTTCTGTGTTTTCTTGTATATCTCTGAGTATTTTTAAGATTTCTATTTTAAATTCTCTGTCATTTAGCTCCAAGGCTTCCAATATGTTAAGTCTTTTCTCCATAGATTTTTCCACATCTATTTGTGTTACCTCTCTTTCTTTTGTATCCATAATATTCGATTTCCTCTTTCTTATCAGCATCTGAGGGTGGTCTTATTGATAGCACTAATTAGAATTAATAAAGAATAAAAAGTAAAAAAAAAAAAAAAAGGTAACACACCCCACAAAAAAAAAATAATAATAAATTATTTCCCCCTTTTTTTCTCTCTTCTCTTTCCCTCCTCTCCCCTCCTCAGGGAAATATCGTGCCTATAATGGAGGGCCTGATTTGGGGTGAAGAGTTCAAGGGGCAAAAAAAAGGGAGTAGGGACCTACTAAATGCAAAAAAAAAAAAAAGGAAGAAAATCTTAGACAAGCATAAGATGATTTGCTTGTAAGTGATGGTCAACTAAGAGATATAATGAGAGGGATAAGAGGGAATCAGAAAAAAGGACCAAAAAAGAATAATAAAGAAGAAAAAATAAAAATAATAAGTAAAAATCTGTTGTATTAAGTGGAGCGAAGACTAAATACAATGGAGACCTTGGGTTGGGAGGACCCAAAATGCCACAAAAATAAACAAACAACAAAAAAAAAAAAAAAAAAAAAGCAAAAAAGAGAAATAAAGCCAAAAAAAAGCCTTGAGTCCCAAATTAACTAATTTGTTCGTGATTGAGGATTATATGGGAGGAAAGTAAAATGAGAAAAGAAAAAACGAATAGAAAGGAAAAAATAAGAAAAAGAGAAAAACGAAGGAAGAAATAAAATAGGAAGAGAAAAAAACAAAATAAAGCAAGACAAAAAAAAAACAAACAAAAGAGGAGAGAGTGAGAGTTAAGTGTTTTGGAGTATAACCTTAAAGGAGGGTGAGGATGAAGAAGAAAAATAAAATGCAACACTCATGGGTAGTGTAGTTCAAGAAAGGGGAAGCATAAGATGGGCAGAGAATAGAAGGACCGAGGTGGAGGAAATAAAGGCTAAAAGATAGAAGAAACAAACAACAACAACAACAACAACAAAATTAGTGGATCAAGTTGTAAAGTCTGTGGGTTTTTCTTGATTTTGAGAGGTTAACTTCTTCCTTTTTCTTTTCTCTCCCTCTTCCTAGTCGGTGACTCTGTACCCCAGGCTCTGCCCCTGTGTCACTCTTAGGTAGGGATTTGCAGTTGATGGGATTCTATGGCAATGTCATATAATTGGCTTTAGTCTTGCTGGAAGTAAAGGCTTGTTGGCGTTTGCAGGGTCCAACGATGAGAGAGTTTGCTTTCCTGGATTCTCTCTCCTAGTCCCCCCTTTCTGAATTAGCAGCCTGGTGATCCAGCTATAAGGCTGCAACTGCTTCTGCCTGGGGAGTAAGAGGCTCAAAGAGCTGGGAAATCCCCACTCTATCCCCACTCAGTGCAAGGCTTTGGGAAAGGCTCTGACAGTCAGGGCCTCCAGTGTAATCAGGCGGGGGTGGGAGTCAATTGTTGTCAAGGTGACTGTTCAGCGCCTATCATTTAGTTGGACCTCTCAACCCAGGCTTTCCACACTTTGTAGCCTGTTTTTGCAGGGAAGAAGAGGCACTAGTCTCTGCTTACGACTAGTGTAGTATAGACCTTATTATCTGCCAAGTCCTTCTTGTTAGCGTTTATCCCCGAATATGGAGGCTCTATCAATCAGAAGTTGCCCCCGCCCCTTTAGCGAGAGGCACTAAAAAATATCACGCCTCTTGTCTTGGATCGCTGAACTGAGAGAGATCTTATCAATTAGAACCGAGGGTGCGCAGATTTTATGGGTTAAGCTAATTTCAGTGATTGGGTCGCAGCTGTGCTTCCGAAGGTATTTTAGGCTGCCTGCATGCGCCCCTCCCCCAACGCTTGATTGTTAGCTTGAATGGCTGGGTGAGGTGCCCCGCCCACGGAGAGAATCTCCCAAGCCTCTCCCGCGCCCCGCCGCTGGCGGCTGGACCGCACCAGGTGCAGGATAATGGAGCCCCCTGGGTGTGCGGGCCGGCAGGGCGCCCTGGGCACGTGGAATGCCCAAGGCACGCACGCTAATGGGGCGCTCCGGGCACCGGTGGCCGGCGACCCCCAATCGCAGTGTGCAGGCCGCTGGGAACGTCAGCAGTGCTCAACCGGACCGGGCGCGCGCGCGGCTGCTCGCGGCGGCGGTTCGCGGCGGCGGCTCGCAGGGGCTCGGGGCAGCTCGCGGTGGCCGCTCACGGTTCCCAAGTATATGGGCTGACTCACCACAGGCGCACTTCCTTGCGGTTTGAAAGAACGTCCCTGTGGTAGATTCCTCCACACCCTCGTCTCTCAGATTCAAGTGATAACAGTCCTTTCGCTATCAGTTTGTGTGGAACTCCGGAATGCTCCGAGGATAAATTTTTCTGTTTCTAGTTGATAAATTTGTTGTGATTTAGGGGATAGCTGTCGGACGCGCTGCTCACGGCGCCATTTCCGTGACGTCACCCTATTCTCAAAATTTTATAATGATCACCTCAACCTAATTTTAGAGCATTTTTAATCTTCCCCCAAAAGAAACTTCACATCCTTTAGCTGTCATGCCCCATTCCTCCAGCCCCAGGACACTAATGTACCTTCTGTCTCTATGGATTTGCCTATTTTGGACATTTCGTAGAAACAGAATCATATCATATGTGGTCCTTTGTGATTGATCTCTTTTATTTAGCAAAATTTTCAAGGTTCATCCATTCTGCGGATCAATGGTTTTCAACCTTTTTAATTTCATGACACACATAAACTAATCATTAAACTTCTGCAGCACACCAAAAAGTATTATATTTTTTGCTGATCTGACAAAAAAAAAATTAGGTCTAATTTTGATTCATTCACAGTGAACAGCTATTGCTGTGTTGGCTGTTGTCATTTTTTTACTTGACAATCTAAGGGAAAAGAGGTCAGTGCCCTTGACTAACCAGTCAAGTATTATTGCATGTTTTAAAAATTCTTGCAGCACACCAGTGTGCCACACACACCAGCTGAAGATCGCTGCTAAAGATTAATCCTCCTTTTCATAGTTCTTACAGCATCTTTTCTTGATCTTATAGTGCCTTCTGGGCCATCCTCAAACATTTTTGTTGCTCTTATACATCAGAATAAAAATAAAGTCTATTTATTCAAGCTTTTAGTGAGCTAATATAGGTGGCATCATATTTTTAACAAGATGGGTTAAGTTAATTTGTATACATCTACATTGATAGCCACTAAATACCTTTACTTTAGGAATGTTTAGCTATTTTCTATGGGTACAGCTTTCTACTCATATATAAATATAGGGCTAATTGCAAAAAATATATATATATATCTCCAAAATAACATAGCCATGAAACGGGAAAACCTATTTCAACAGATGAATTTTCATACATCTCAGGATGCATTACACTGCCCTCTGCTGAGTAGTATGCCAGGAAGACTAAACATCAGAAGAATATGAAGAGATACCAGCAGATCTATTTCTGACAAACTAACCATTATTTGTTCATTATTCAAAAAAACACTTAGGATGTCAGAGTAATGGCAGTGTGAGAGATACCTGTGATCTCTCCCCTTGAAATTTCAACAAATTGAACCACTCTAATTCAGTGAAGGAACCTCAGCTGGGCTCACAGACTTGTCTGAAAGATCTGTGCTCCCAATCGACTAAAAGTGGGAAGGGTCAAGAATGGGGGGCAGAAGAGAAGAAGCACTGGAAGTTGGGCTCCAGAGACAGAATGAGGCCCAGACTTCTGGGCTTTCATCAGCCAGGAATCCAGAGAGGGGAGAAACCCTGAGTGACTAGGTCTTCCTGTCCCTGGAGGACCAGAGAGATTGCGGGAATTTGGTGTGATACTGAACCAAAGTGATAAAGCATGGGGTCCCTGCTAGTGTTCCCATGGTCTGCTGGCAGCCGGCACTGGGACAGAGACACAAAAATACAAAGTGCAACCCACCACCTCCCTCCCCTCCCAGGTATGGATAGTGGCAGAGACATATCCCAATGCTAAAGAACAGAGATGTTCTGTGTCTGGTCCCCTGCTCTGTTCAGATACAGGGAAGAGCACCTCAAGGCCTGAGATTGCCATTGTGAAAGCCACAAAGCTTTTACAACAAGTCCCACCCATCAGTGCAACTGCAGCCCCGCCTCCACCTTTGCAACAGCAGCTTCTCAGCAGAGTTCAGCCTGGGATTTTACAGTGCTAAAACTTGTAATACAGTGACACCTACTGGAAAAAGATAGAAAACCCTCTCAGAAATTTTTCTTCTAATTTTTTGTTTTCCTTTAGTTCTTTTTGTTGTTGTTCTGTTTGTTTTTGATTATTTCTTTGGTCTTTGTTTTTGTAATTTTTCTCTCTGATTTTTTATTTTATTGTTAAATTAATTCTTTTTATTGTTTTTTTTTTTTGCTTGATTTCTTAACAATACCACTTTCAAATGCCCTCAAGGAAGAAAAAAAAATACTATGACTACCCAAGAAAAAGGAGTAGTTCAGAAAGAAAATAAAAAATTTCCAGAAAGCAATCTTAATCACATGGAAACCTTGGAGAGAAAAAATTCTAAATTGAAATTCTAAAAATACTCAACGAGATGCAAGAAAACACTGATAGACAACCTAATGAGATCAGAAAACAAAATGAATATCTCACCAAGGAGACTGAAACTTTACAGAGATAAAGAACTCAATACGTGAATTGGAAAATGAGCTAGCAAATTTAACTAATAGAACAAGCCAGATAGAGAAGAGAATAAATGACATCAAAGACGGGCAACTAGAAATGCTATAGAGAGAAGAAGAGAGAGACTAAATAATTTTTAAAAATGAGAAAACTCTATGAGAATTATTTGACTCTATCAGAAAAAGCAATATAAGAATAATGGGTATTTCGCCTGACCAGGTGGTGGTGCAGTGGATAGAGCACTGAACTGGGATGCAGAGGACCCAGGTTTGAAACCCCAAGGTTGCTGGCTTGAGCACAGGCTCATCCAGCTTGATCAGGGGCTCACCAGCTTGAACGTGGGATTACTAGCTTAAGCGTGGGATCATAGACATGACCCCATGGTCGCTGGCTTGAGCCCAAGGTCACTGGCTTGAGCCCAAGGTCACTTGCTTGAGCAAGGGATCACTTGCTCTGTTGTAGCCCCCTGGTCAAGGCACATATGAGAAAGCAATCAGTGAACTACTAAGGAGTCTAAGGAACTGCAACAGTTGATGCTTCTCATCTCTCTCCCTTGCTGCTAATCTGTCCTTATCTGTCCCTCTCTCTGTCTCTCTTTGTCTCTGTTACCCCCCCCCAAAAAAAAAGACTAATGGGTATTTCAGTAGAAGAGAGGAAGAAGGGAAGGGAAGGCCTTTTCAAACAAATAATTGATGAGAATTTCCCAAGTCTATGAAAAGAGATCCTTGAATTCAAGAAGCAAACAGAATGCTTAGTTACCTCAATCCAAATAGGCCTCTCCAAAGCACATTGTAATAAAAATGTCAAAAATCAGTCACAAAGAAAGAATCCTCAAGACAGCTAGGAAAAAGAAGAACATGACATTTAAAGGAAGGCCCCTCATGTTATCATTAGACATCTCAGCAGAAACTATACTAGCCAAAGTGAACTCAAACATTCAAAGTACTAAAAGAGAGGAATTACCAGCCAAGAATACTATATCCATCAAAGTTGTCCTTCAAATATGAAGGAGAAATAAAAACTTTTCCAGACATACAGAAGCTGAAGGAATTTATCCCAGAAAACTTCCACTTCAGGTTATATTCAAGAGGGTTCTTCTACTGAATACAAAGAAAAAAACAACACAAAACTACAAGTAAAAACTTCAACAAGGTTACAAATAAACAAGGATAATCTATGACAAAAACATAAAAAGGAGAGGATAAAGGTGTGAAGTTGCAAAAGAGGGTGGAGTGCAGAAGCACTCACAAGACAAAGACTCTTGTATGTATAAAACTTTTTGTTCAACAACTTAATGGTAACTATCCATGAAAAAAAAAAACAGGAAATACATAGCTTAAAAAAAGAGGAAATACAAGAAAGAAGCATGGAATACCACCAAACAAAAACTGACATAAATACAGAAGAAAAGAACCAAAAGAAACACAGAGCTAACAGAACACACAACATAAAATGGCTATCGGAAATCCTCATATTTCAATAATTACCCTAAGTGTAAATGGACTGAACTTACCAATAAACAGGCACAGAGTAGCAGATTGGATCAAAAAGCAAAATCCAATATGTTGTCTTTTTAGACACACATCTAAGCTGCAGGGACAAAAGTAGACTCAATGTGAAAGGTTGAAAAATGATTCTCCAAGCAAATAATACCCAAAGAAAAGCAACTGTAGCCATACTTTATATCTGACAATACTGAATTCAAGACAACAAAGGTAACAAAAAACAAAGATGGGCATTTTATAATAATAAAGGGGACACTATATCAAGAAGACATATCACTTCTTAATATATAGGCACCAAATCAGGGAGCACCAAAATATATATGGCATCTACTAACAGATCTATAAATAGAAACAGACAGAAACACAATCATACTTAGAGATTTCAATACACCATTGATGGCTTTAGATTGATCATCCAAACAGAAAATCAATAAAGAAATATTGGCCTTAAATGACACATTAGACCAAATGGACATAATAGACATCTACAGAACATTTCATCCCAGAACAACAGATCATACATTCTTTTCCAGTGTGCATGTAACATTCTCAAGAATAGACCATGTTTTGGGCCACAAAACTAACCCAACAAATTTAAGAAGACTGAAATTATACTAAGCATATTCTCTGACCACAAGGCTTTGACATTAGAATTCAACTGCAAAAAGAAAGTAAAGAAACCCATAAAATGTGGAAATTAGATAACATACTCTAAAAAAATGACTGAGTGAAAGAAGAAATAAAAGCAGAGACCAACAGATATATACAGACAAACAAGAATTATAATACAACATATCAAAACTTCTGAGATGCAGCAAAAACAGTAATGAGGGAAATTTATATCGTTACAGGCTTATATTGAGAAATAAGAGAGATCTCAAGTAAACAACTTAACATCACATCTGAAAGAACTAGGAAAAGAAGAACAAAGGCAACCCAAAGTCAGCAGAAGAAAGGAAATAGTAAAAATTATAGCAGAACTAAATGAAATAGAGAACAAAAAAAAAACTATAGAAAAAAATTAATAAAACAAAGAACTGGTTCTTTGAAAAGAGCAATAAAATTGACAAACCCCTGGCTAGACTCAATAAGGAAAAAAGAGAAAAAATTCATATAAACAAAATCCTAGCCTGACCTGCGGTTGCGCAGTAGGTAAAAGCATCGACCTGGAAAACTGAGGTCGCCGGTTCAACCCCGGGCTTCCTTGGTCAAGGCACATATGGGAGTTGATGCTTTCTGCTCCTCCTTCCCTTCTCTCTCTGTCTGTCTGTCTCTCTGTCTCCTCTCTCTAAAATGAATAAATAAAATTTTTTTAAAAAACCTAAATAAAAGATGAGAAATTACCACACACATCATTGATGTACAAAGGATCATACTAGAATACTATGAAAGATTATATGCCACCAAATTCAACAATCTAGAAGAAATGGATAAGTCCCTAGAACTATATAATCTTCCTAGCCTGAATTACAAAGTAGTGAAAAACCTAAATAGATTTATAAGCAGGGAGGAAATAGAAACAACTATAAAAATCTTTCCCAAAATAAAAGTCCAGGACCAGATGGCTACACTAGTGAATTTTATCAAACATTCAAAGAAGATTTGGTACCCATCCTTCTCAAAGTCTTCCAAAAAATAGAAGAAGAAGCAATACTCCCTAACACATTTTATGAGGCAAAAAACCTGGCCTCATAAACCTGATACCAAAACCTGGCAAGGACAACACACAAAAAGAAAACTAAGACCAATATCTCTAATAATAGATGAAAAAATCCTAATCAAAATACTGGCAAATCTAATACAACAATACACTAAAAAAATAACACATCATGATCAAGTGGAATTCATTCCAGGAACACAAAGATGGTTAAATATATGCAAATTGATCAGTGTAATAGATCACATCAAAACAAAGGACAAAAATCATATGATCCTATCAATAGATGCAAAGAAAAAGGTGTTCAATAAGATACAACACTCATATATGTTTAAAACACTCAATAAAATGGGTATAGAAGGAAAGTTCCCCAATATAATAAAGGCCATATGTGACAAACCACCAGCCAATATCATATTAAATGGTAAAAACTGAAAGCTTTTCCTCTAAAATTAAGAACAAGACAAGAATAACCACTCACTCCACTCTTATTCAACATAGTATTGGAAGTTTTAGCCAGAGCAATCAGGCAAAAGGGAAAAATAAAAGGCATCCATATTGGGAAAGAAGAAGTAAAGGTATCACTTTTGCAGATGACATGATTATGTATATAGAAAACCTCAAAGAGTCCACTGAAAAACTATTAGAAATAACAAACAGTCTACGGCCATACCACCTTGAACGCGCCCGAACTTGTCTGATCTCGGAAGAAATAACAAACAAATACAGTAAAGTTGCAGGATACAAACTAACATATAAGTCTACTGCTTTCCTATACACTAACAATGAAACTTCCAAAAATGAAATACCTAGAAATAAACTTAACAAAGAATGTGAAGGACCTATATACTGAAAACTACAAAGCATTTTTAAAAGAAATCGAAAAGACACAATGAAATGAAAAAATATTTCATGTTTATGCATTGGAAAAATCAACATAGTTAAAATGGCCATATTACCCAAAGCAATATACAATTTAATGCAATTCCAATGTCAGTTTTTTTAAAGAAATAGAACAAAAAAAATCCCAGGTTTGTATGGAACTATGAAAGACCCCAAATAACCAAAGCAATCTGAGGAAAAAAAAAAAGAATAGAGCCTGAGGTATGACACTACATGGCTTCTAATTATACTATAGAGCCATAATAATCAAAACAGTATAGTATTAGCAGAAAAAGAGACATATAGACCAATAGAACAGAATTGATAACCAGAAATAAAACCACATACATATGGACAAATAATCTTTGGCAAAAGAGTCAAAAACACATAATGGAGAAAAGAAAGCCTCTTCAATACATGGTACTGGGAAAATTGGAAAGCCACATGCAAAAGAATGAAACATGACTACAGTTTGTCCCCCTGCACAAAATTAATTCAAAATGAATCAAAGACCTATATATAAGGCCTGAAACAATAAATTATGGCCCTGGTCAGTTGGCTCAGTGGATAGAGCATTGACCCGGCATGCAGACATCCTGAGTTCAATCCCCAGTCAGGGCACACATGAGAAGTGACTATCTGCTTCTCTTCCCTTTCCTCTCCCCCTTCTCTCTTTTCTCCTCTCAGAACCACTGGCTCAATTGGTTCTAGAATCATCCCTGGGCACTGAGAATAGCTCGATTGATTCGTGCATCAGCCCCAGACAGGGGTTGCAAGGGGGATCTCAGTCAGTGAGCATACAGGAATGTGTCTATTTCTCCTCCTCTGCCTTAAAAACAAACAACAACAAAAAAAAAAACCCAATAAATTACATACAAGAAAACATAAGTACTAAATTTATAGACCTGGGCCATAGAGAACAATTTATGAATTTAATCCCAAAGGCAAGAGAAGTAAAGGCAAAAATAAATTAATTGGATTATATCAAACTAAAAAGCTTCTGCACAGCAAAAGAAACCAACAACAAAATAAAATGTCAGCCAACCAAATGGGAGTTGATATTCACAAACAACTCCAATAAGGGGTTAATATCTAAAATATATAAAGAACTCACAAAGCATAGCAACAAGCAAGCAAATAATCCAATTAAAAAATGTAGAGAGGTCCTGAACTGCTCTTCCAAAAAGACATACAAATGGCCAACGGATATATGAAAAGATGCTCATCTTCACTAGCTATTAGAGAAATGCAAATCAAAACTACAATGAGATACTACCTCACACCTGTTAGATTGACTATTATCAACAAGACAGCTAGTGACATGTTAGAGAGGCTGTGGAGAAAAAGGAACCCTCATTCACTGCTGGTGGGAATGTAAACTGGTACAGAGATTACAGAAGACTGTATAAGGGTACCTCAAAAAATTAAGAATAGAATTACCATAGGACCCAGAAATCCCTTTACTGGCTATCTACCAAAAAAAAAAAAAAAACTCGAAAACACTGGTACACAATGACATAAGCACTCCCATGTTCATCGCAGCATTGTTCACAGTGGCCAAGACATGGAAACAACCAAAGTGTCCCTCAATAGAGGATTGGATAAAGAAGATATGGTGCATATATACAATGGACTACTCAGCCGTAAGATATGTTGACATATTGCCATTTATGACAACATGGATGGACCTTGAGAACATTATACTAAGTGAAATAAGTCAATCAGAAAAAGCTAAGAACTATATGATTTTATACACAGGTGGGATATCAAACTGAGACTCGTGGACATAGATAAAAGTTAAATGGTTACCAGAGGGGGGGCAGGGGGTAGTAAAGAGGGACAAATATATGGCAGTGGAAAAAGATTTGACTTTGGGTGATGGGCACACAAAGCAATCAACAGTTCAAATGCTAGAGATGTTCACAGGAAACCTATATACTCTTATTGATCAATGTCACCCCATTAAATTTAATTTCAAAATGAAAAAAGGATCAAAGAATATTTAATGGGCATCTACACTGTGTCAAGCACTGTACTAGTAGTAATGTAAACATGTGCTGTATTTCTTGTTTGCTAGGAATTCCTGGATAGTGGAGAAGTTCTCTCAGTCACATGCTGGAACTCCTGCTCAACACAGCCTCCCCAACTTCAATAATCTGCTGAAACTGGACACTGCCCAGAACATTTGTCACTAGTGCCATGTCAAAGGCACCCCAAAGGAAGGTGATAAAATGTAAAAGCAGCACAGATGGTTAGAGCTGAAGAGAATTGGGGTGAGATTCGACAGTCCCAAACCTCAAAGTTATGGGTAACAAATCACCCTAAAGCCAAGTCTCATAAAGCAATAATTGTAATTTATCATCTCTCATAGTTTCTTCCATGGGTCAGGAATTCAGGAGTGGCTCGGTTAAGTGGTTCTGCCTAAGGGTCTCTTTTAAGTTGTAGTCAGATGTCAGTTGGGGCTGGAATCATCTGAAAGCTTGACTGGGGCTGGATAATGTACTTCCAACATGGCCCACTTACATAGTAAGTTGATGCTGGCAAAATTGCCCCTCTTTACGTAGGCCTTCCACAGGACTGTTGGACTGCCCTTTCCCCATTCTCCCAGAATAAGTAATGCAAGAGACCCAGCTGTAAGTTGCAGTGCCTTCTATGACTTGGTCTTAGCAGTCCCCTACCGAGACATCTGCTATATTCTATTGGTCACACAGCCAGCCCCTATCCAATGTGGAAGGAGCCCACACAAAGACATGAAAACTAGAAGGCAAAAATCACTGAAGGCCATCTTGGAGGCTGGCTACCATACTACTATTCTGCCCCCCCCCCCCGTTTACTACCCTGAAGATCTAAGTCCAAACTCCTAGCTGTCTAGCTGCTGTTTGAATCCCCCTCTTTACACCTCGGCCAGGTAATCATCCAACCTCTGCTTGAGTCCTTGTGGGTAGGAGTTCAAGGTCCTTCAACTCTGACCTCAGTCCTCAGATAGCACTGACCCTTTTAGAGGTCCTTTGTAGGTTGAGTCAGTTCCTCCTCCTTATGAGACCTTCAAATACTTGAAAATAACAACCATATTTCTCCAATAAACAGTAATTGAGACATACTCTGCACCAGACCCAGTGGTGGGGATACCGTGGTAAACAAGATACAGTCTCTGCCTCCAAAAACTCATTTCGGTTTCGCTTCCTCACGCTATCCCAGCAGGCCCATGCCACACCACGAGAGCCGGGGAACCCTTATCCATCTTCTCCCTACCTGACTGCAGAGAAATTCCTTCTCTTTTAACCAAAGCTGTTCTGGTAGCAAATGACAGAGGGCAAAACTCAGCTTGCTTCATGAAACCAGATAAACGTGAATGAAAATTGGGAGGGTAAGGTTGCCCTGAATCTGAGACAAATTATATTGTATTTAAAATAAAATTTAAGAGACCCAAAAGAAGAGATTTTAAAATATTTCTCTAAGCCTGACCAGGCGGTGGCGCAGTGGATAGAGCATCGGACTGGGATGCGGAAAGACCCAGGTTCGAGACCCCGAGGTTGCCAGCTTGAGCGTGGGCTCATCTGGTTTGAGCAAAAAGCTCACCAGCTTGGTTGGACCCAAGATCGCTGGCTTGAGCAAGGGGTTGCTCGGTCTGCTGAAGGCCCGCGGTCAAGGCACATATGAGAGAGCAGTCAGTGAACAACTAAGGTGTCGCAAGGAAAAACTGATGATTGATGTTTCTCATCTCTCTTCGTTCCTGTCTGTCTATCCCTCTCTCTGACTCTCTCTGTCCCTGTAAAAAAAAAAAAAAAAAAAAAAAAAAAAAAATTCTCTAATATCTAGCATCTTTATTACCTTTTATTATAATTAAAGATTCCTTATGGATTATTTTGAATTTACATATCATCTGCAAACAATTCAAGTTCTCTCTCTTCCTTTCCAATTTATATACTTTTTCTTTTTTCTTATTTTATTGCACTTGTTTAGACCTCCAGTATAATAGAATACTGTAGAAGTAATGGTAATAGACTACTTTATTTCTTAATTCTTTTTCTCAATTATTTTTTCTTTGATCTTTAATAATGGCAGGGTAGCTTGTATCAAACAAAACCTACCTGCTGATGACAATTATAGATCATAGAAAACATGTTAAAATAACTGTATAATGTCCTTAGGGGGTAACCAAAAGCAGTAAGAAATTAGGGGTATACAAGCCTTGGAAGAGCAGAAGTAAACTCTGTGAGATTCACGTTTAACCAGCTTTTCTCCTAAAGGTATTTCCCAGTTTGTCTAGAGCAGGGGTCCCCAAACTACGGCCCGCAGGCCGCATGCGGCCCCTGAGGCCATTTATCCAGCCCCTGTCACACTTCCGGAAGGGGCACCTCTTTCATTGGTGGACATTGACCATCTCATTAGCCAAAAGCAGGCCCATAGTTCCCATTGAAATACTGGTCAGTTTGTTGATTTAAATTTACTTGTTCTTTATTTTAAATATTGTAGATATTTGTTCCTGTTTTGTTTTTTTACTTTAAAATAAGATATGTGCAGTGTGCATAGGGATTTGTTCATAGTTTTTTTTTTATAGTCCGGCCCTCCAAAGGTCTGAGGGACAGTGAACTGGCCCCTCGTGTAAAAAGTTTGGAGACCCTTGGTCTAGAGAATGGGGACTGAAGTTCAAGCAAAAGGCAGCAGTCTTATTTACCTGAGGGGTCAGAGATGAGAGTTTGGAGCTACCAGAGAAGTTTGCAATTGAGAGGTTGGGAAATACAAAAAATAATGGGCAGGGCTCACCATATCTATATATAAACACCCCTCAAGTACTTTCTGACTTTGAAAATGCATATGCACAGGGAAGCCTCCAATGAGCCCAGAGGAAAAGAACAGCTGGAAGGTAGAAAATGTAGAACAGAAATTTCACTGGAAAGATGGACTTTAGAATTCAAGTCTCCCCAAATTAGAGGAGTTTGGGTAACACTTCAGGCTTTTCAACAAAACTCTAAAAGGTCCATGCCTTAGGATTAGGCAGCACAAGACTAAGGGCATAGTAACCAAAACAGCACAAAACTGGCATAAAAACAGACATCTAGATCAATGGAACAGAACAGAGAGCCCAGAAATAAACCTTATGGTCAATTAATATTTGACAAAGAAGCAAAAACATAGAATGGGGTAAAGAGAGTCTATTCAATAAATGGTGTTGGAAAAATTGGACAGATTTGTACAAAAAATGAAATTAGACCGCCTTCTTACACCATACACAAGAATAAACTGAAAATGGATTAAAGACTTAAATGTTAGATTCAAAACCATACAAAATCCTAGAAGAAAACATAGCAATTAAATCATGGACACTTCTCGTAGTTTTTTTTCTGATATATTGCCTGATGTGAGGGAACTGAAAGAAAAAATGAACAAATAGGACTACATCAAACTAAAAAGGTTTTGCAAAGGAAACTGTCAACAAAATGAAAAAGCACACCACTGAATTAAAGAACGTATTCACCAACATATCTGATGAGTTAATATCCAAAATTTATAAAGAATTTATAAAACTCAACACCAGAAAAACAAACAAACAAGCCCAATCCAATTTAAAAATGGGCAAAGAACCTGAATAAACACTTCTCCAAAGAGGACATACAGATGGCCAATGAATATATGAAAAGATGCTCAACGTCACTAATCATCAGTGAAATGCAAACTAAAATCACAATGAGTTATCACCCCACGACTGTCAGAATGGCCATCATCAATAAATCAAAAAACAAGTGTTGGCGAGGATGTACAGAAAAGGGAACCCCCCTGCACTGTTGGTGGGAATGCAGATTAGTGCAGCCACTGTGGAAAGCAGTACGGAGTTACCTCAAAATTTTCTTAATGGAACTCCCTCATGACCCAGTGATTCCACTTCATGAAATACAGTGTATCCCTAAAATCATGGTGCACTTTTGACTGGTCACAGGAAAGCAACAAAAAACGATAGAAATGTGAAATCTGCACCAAATAAAAGGAAAACTCTCCCAGTTTCATACCTATTCAGTGCAGTTCGATGTGGGCTCACAGACAGATTTTTTAGGGCTCCTTAGGTAGCTATCCCGTATAGCCTCTACAGACTCGTCACTGACTGATGGCCTACCAGAACGGGGTTTCTCCACCAAACTGCCGGTTTCCTCCAACTGCTTATCCCACCGAGTACTGTTATTCCTATGTGGTAGCGCTTCATTATAAATGCGCTGATATTCACGTTGCACTTTGGTCACGGATTCGAATTTAGCGAGCCACAGAACACACTGAACTTTCCTCTGTACCGTCCACATCTCGACTGGCATGGCCGTGGGCTGCTCCGCTGTATACACGGTGTTACGTCATCATCTGTGCATGCACACATGCTGCCACATCATCCTACAGAAACTGGGAGGGTTTTCCTTTTATTTGGTGCAGATTTCACATTTCTATCGTCTTTTGTTGCTTTCCTGTGACCTGTCAAAAGTACACCATGACTTCACAGACACACTATATATCTGAAGAAATACAAAACACTAATTCAAAATAATATATGCACCCTTATGTTCATTGCAGCATTATTTACAATAGCCAAGATTTGGAAGCAGCCCAAGTGTCTACCAGTAGATGAGTGGATAAAAAGCTATGGTACATTTATACAATGGAATACTGCTCAGCCATAAAAAAGAAGGAAACCTTACCCTTTGCAACAGCATTATGCTAAGTGAAATAGCCAGTCAGAGAAAGACAAGTACCATATGATTTCATGCATATGTGGAATCTAATGAAAAAAAGTAACTAACAAAACAGAAACAGATTCTTAGAGAACAGACTGACAGCTGTCAGAGTGGAGTGGAGCTTGGGGCTGGGTGAAAACGGTGCAGGGATTTAGAAATAAAAAATCCTCATAGACACAAACAACAGTGGGGTGATTACCAAAGGGAAAAGGGGATGGGAGGAGGTAAAAGAGAGTAAAGAGGTAATAAATAGTGGTGGAAGGAGACTTGACTTGGGGTGGTGAACACAACACAATATACAGGTGATGTGTTATAAAACTGTACACCTGAAACTTATATAATCTTATAAACCATGTTACCCCAATAAATCCAATAAAAAAGAAAATAGTAATAATAAAATATTTTAAAATAATTTAACATGTAATTTATTTAATTTAATCTTATTTCTTAAAATTAAAAAAATGTTTAAATCAAACATGAAAACCTGTTAGCCTATATTAGTTCTGAGTGGCGAGGCACTGTTATTATTTATTCTTTGGGAATTTTTATATTTTAAAACCTTTTGTTAAGAATTTCCAAATATTTTCATTTCAGAGTCACTGTATATTAGTGACTATTAGTCAATAGCTATTAGTCAATTAGCCTTAAACCAATTTTCCAAAACAATAATTTTTATGAATAATTTATAAGGATGTTTATTAAAAACATTCAAAGAAACTATACCTATATTATCACTCTATCATAATGAGGAATTGGTTAAAAATAAATTTTTGCATTTGTGATGAAAACAAAAGTCATTAATTAATAAATATTGCTATGACCTGTTTCTCTTTTTTTTTAATCTGAAGACAGTTTTGTCTTTTGTCTCTGCCCACAACTTTCAAGAAGAGTTTTGGTGACACCAAATCGGGACAATGGGTAGAAAGACACCGGAAGTGGAGAGGTAAAAGGCTTAGAAATAAGATAGAGTGAAAAATCAAAGTCTTCAAGACTGAGTGACTTTGGGTCCTGGCTAGTTGGCTCAGCAGATAGAGTATCAGCTCATCAGTCCCTTGGCTCAGTGGATAGACTGTTGGCCCGGTGTGCAGATGTCCTGGGTTCAATTCCCAGTCAGGGCACACATGAGAAATCACCATCTGCTTCTCTTCCTCTCCCTCTCCCTCTTTTCTCTCTCTCTTCCATTCTTGCAGCTAGTGGTTCCACTGGTTCGAGCACTTCCCCCAGAGGAGGGGTGTTGCCAGGTGGATCCAGGTTGGGTGTGTCTCTTTCCTGTCCTCTCGCTTAAAAAAAAGATCTTAAAAAAAAGATCGGGTGACTTTGGAGTAGCTAGAACTGTAGCTGTGGGCTATGAATGAATTCATTATAATGTCCTTTAAATGATGGAAGTAAACACTAGAGTTACTTTTTAATTGCTGACAATTGTTGTTGTTGTTGTTTTGGGGGGGTTGCCAGTACTTAGGGCTTCAATTTTTTTTGAATTACACATTCATAAATTACTGAAATGTATTTTCCTGCTGTCTTTATTATTGGAAGAAACCTTATAACTTTGGGAGGTGGGAGATCTGAATATGATGTTTTCATTGCTTAGTTGCTTAGGGGGAATTATTTCATTTAAATACAGTGATGGGCCCTGGCCGGTTGGCTCAGTGGTAGAGCGTCGGCCTGGCGTGCAGAAGTCCCGGGTTTGATTCCTGGCCAGAGCACACAGGAGAAGCGCCCATCTGCTTCTCCACCCCTCCCCTTCTCCTTCCTCTCTGTCTCTCTCTTCCCCTCCCACAGCCTAGGCTCCATTGGAGCAAAGATGGCCCGGGTGCTGGGGATGGCTCCTTGGCCTCTGCCCCAGGTGCTAGAGTGGCTCTGGTCGCAACAGAGCAACGCCCCGGAGGGGCAGAGCATCGCTCCCTGGTGGGCAGAGCATCGCCCCCTGGTGGGCGTACCGGGTGGATCCTGGTCGGGCGCATGAGGGAGTCTGTCTGTCTCTCCCCGTTTCTAGCTTCAGAAAAATACAAGAAAAAAAATACAGTGATGGTAGATATTTGACTTTAGAATCTTCAGAACATTTTATGGTTGAAGTCTAAAATTATGAGGTATAATTTTTTAAACTTTGGAGCACTTTGACATATCTTTTAAACTGTGGCATCTTTGCCTGACCAGGCGGTGGCACAGTGGATAGAGCATCGGACTGGGATGTGGAGGACACAGGTTCGAGACCCCGAGGTCGCGAGCTTGAATGCGGGCTCATCTGGTTTAAGCAAAGCTCGCCAGCTTGGACCCAAGGTCACTGGCTTGAGCAAGGGGTTACTCGGTGTGCTGTAGCCCCACGGTCAAGGCACATATGAGAAAGCAATCAATGAACAACTAAAGTGCCACAACAAAAAACTGATGATTGATGCTTCTCATCTCTCTCCATTCCTATCTGTCTGTCCCTATCTATCCCTCTCTCTGACTCTCTCTCTGTCTCTGTAAAAAAATAAATAAATAAATACATAAATAAACTGCGGCATCTTCTTGATCTACTACTACATATTATGTGTGTATGCACATATGGTGTATATAATATATATTATATATAATTATAACTCAAATATCTTATCTTGTCTCTGTTAACTACTATTATACATATTCGGACTTTAAAATAAATTCCACCATTCCCCAATCCTGCTGCACAGGGTGAATACTCTCACCATGTTGTAGCTGTGTGTCTACAATGTTTACATTATAGAATTGCATATTTAGCCTACTATTTCTTAATTTCTGAGTTTTAAGCACTAGCTATTCACTTCCTAATATGGAAATGAAGATTTAAATTTTTTATAAATCTTCCCACATTCTCACAATGTTGTTCCAGTATGATTTTTTGTTGAATCAATATTCAGCGCTTACATAAATATTATTCATGGCCGAGGGTTATACTATGGAAACAATTTCTCTCTTATGAACATTTTCTTTACCTTAGAGTTAATAATGATTATTCAATGTTTTCATTTGCTTGTTTGCTACCCCTATCAGTAACTGCGTGTAATTGTACAATCCTGGCTGTTAGTTATTCTAGGTAGTAAATGAGGGTCAAGGACTGTTCAGTGTTCATTTGTAATTAATCCCCATGCTGTCACTGCAGTACTTGGCCCAGTGTCCCTGAGTCCAGATTCCATTTAGGTCAATCTCTCCTAAGAGGAATGCTGCAATGTTCGTTAAGGGGACAGAGTCACCAAAGTTATAGGATTTGGTGGGAGATGGGGAGGGAGGCAGTATGGAGATCCAATTTCTTCTTATAGACTTTTCAGCAATCCTTGTATTTGAACCCAATCCATACCCCCACTTTCAGAGTTACCTGTGACCTTCTGGAGTTCAGACATGCAACTCAGTGTAACCTTGAGTTTCTGTTTTCTCCAATCTGCTAACTTTCTTTCCATCTATTCTTCTTATTTCCAGCTTCCCTAATTTTATTTGTATTAAGACTTTGCTTGAAAAATCGATGAATCCAGTACCAGCAACCTTCTGAGTCTGTTTCCCAATCTATTAAACTTAACAGTCATGCTTTCCTCAGCAGCACCTGGACATGAATCCCACAGCAGCCTTGGTCCCACACATCATCTCATTCCCCCTTTGCTGTGAAGATCTCTTGAGAGCTGAGGATGCGCTAGAAATGCTAATGCTCCCCCCTGGGCTGTCAGTCATGGGGGAAGTGCCTGTTTATTAATGGCTCACAGAGAATGTCATAAAATAATATCTTTTTATAACTGCTCTTATTTCAAAGAGTCTAGAAACAAATCCATTCACCCATAGAGGGCATAAAGAGGGAGAAAGAAAGAGAGAAAAACAAATGGCCAGTTGTCCTGCTATGTTCTGACTCTCCGTTAGGGTGTCCACTTCCCGAGTGGGTAGACCTCACACCTTGGTGAACTCCATGGGTCGCCACAGTAGAGGCTCAGACTTAGACTCCTAAAACATAAAGGCTAGGATTATGACGGTAACTGATGCCTCAGTCTGACTGGTGTGTCATAAATCTCATGTGTTTTTGATTCATCTTACCCCTCTCTGATGTCTATTTTCATTATGAAATATCATTCTACAAGGCCAGTTGGCTGACAAATTATGAAACTTAAAAGATTAACTCCAGTGAGTACTTGAAATGAATCAAAGCACAGGCTTTGTAAAAATGGATGTCATCTGAATTCCCCACTTCAAGGTTGGCAGTATAATTTTCTTTCATAATATACGTTTTCGCTTGGTGATTCAGATGACTTTGCCACTGCCTGCAAATGAATGCCCTGCCTCCTTCCAGAACAGCTCTCTGCACCCCTCTTCCCCCTCCACCTGTCCAGCCCACGCACACTCACCCCATGGGCCGGAGCTGGCCCCATGGCTCTGAGCCCAGAGGAAGAAAGTGAGGCTGAAGCCAGTCACCCCAGGTTACCCCAATATGGAAATTCAGGTTAAAAGTTTATAAAACACACCCTGGAGAAGAGAATGAGATTTATACAGGGGTAGCAGAATAAAGAGGAGAGCCAGTGCCCCAGATCCTTGGTCTTCTGTGACATTAAAAAAGTCATCTTCTGCCCTGGCCGGTTGGCTCAGCGGTAGAGCGTCGGCCTAGCGTGCGGAGGACCCGGGTTCGATTCCCGGCCAGGGCACACAGGAGAAGCGCCCATTTGCTTCTCCACCCCTCTGCCGCGCTTTCCTCTCTGTCTCTCTCTTCCCCTCCCGCAGCCAAGGCTCCATTGGAGCAAAGATGGCCCGGGCGCTGGGGATGGCTCTGTGGCCTCTGCCTCAGGCGCTAGAGTGGCTCTGGTCGCAATATGGCGACGCCCAGGATGGGCAGAGCATCGCCCCCTGGTGGGCAGAGCGTCGCCCCTGGTGGGCGTGCCGGGTGGATCCCGGTCGGGCGCATGCGGGAGTCTGTCTGACTATCTCTCCCCGTTTCCAGCTTCAGAAAAAAAAAAAAAAAAAAAAAAAAAAAAAAAAAAAAAGTCATCTTCTTTGTCACCAGTTGCCACTCTCCCCTAACTTTTGAATGGAGACCTAGGGGTGGTGAAAGTCCACTCAAATTGCTATGCTGGAACTCACTCCCTTCCAAGCATGGTTCTAGGTCTCTCTGGGAGTCAAATGTGCAGAAAGCAAATCCAGAGAAACAAAAAGAGGTTGGCGTGAAGTTCATTTCACTTCTGTCAGGTGCCTCCAGAATTTGTCCAACATTTCCAGGGTACCAAGTACCCAAAGCCTCTAGAAACTCCCCAACTCTCTTCCTATGACCATATCTGGAAACCTTAGCTCACCTCTGCCCCAGATTGTGCCTCAGTACCATATCCCAAAATACTCTCTCTTTCCCAGATTTATGTACACATCAGGAAATGATATAAATGGTATTAAACTATTATTTCAGGATCACCATAATTTTTTTGCCAGAAACATAACTTTACAACTGATTGATGGGAGTGTGGGAGGAAAGAGAAGCCAAGTATCATAGTGTTCATTTAAGGAAAACGATAAGGAGAGCAGGTGCTGTATAAACAGTGTGTCCAGGTGAAGTTCTACAAAGCACAACATGGACCAATGAAAATCTCTCACTGGTGGAAAAAAGGCTAAACTCCAAGGTCATCAGCATTAAATTATCCTTTGGATAAGTTTCACTTGTTCAATGGCATTAAATAAGCAGACAAAAATAATTAAGACTATAAAATAAATTAACATCATAATAAAAAACATAGACCTATGGATATGTATTAAACTCCACCCCAATAATAGAAAATCTGTCTTGTCAGGCATACATGGAATATTCACAAGAGCTGATCATATATTAGGTAACAAGGAAATTATCAGTGAATAATAATAAATTTCATATCACCTGGCTCATGGTGGTGCAGTGGAAAGAGTGTTGACCCAGAACACTGAGATCCCTGATTTGAAATCCTGAGATCACCAGCTTGAGTGTGGGCTTGTTGGCTTGAGCATGGAGTCACCAGCTTGAGTGCAGGTTCATCAACACAATCCCAAGGCTGCTAGCTTAAACCTAAAGGTCACTGGCTTGAGCAAGAGGCCACTGGCTCAGTTAGAGCCCCATGGTCAAGCCACATATAAGAAGCAATCAATAAACAACAAAAGTGAAGCAACTACAAGTTGATGCTTCTCATCTCTCTCCTCCTTTTTTCTCCCTTCCTGTTTCTGTCTCCCTAAAATCTTTAAAAAAAAACACAAAACACTTCATATGAAAAATAAACATTCAATAATAGCCAGGAAACCACTACAAAATAGAAACTATAAGAGGTAACTAGCCCTCTCAGATATTAAAATACACTACAAAGCTTTGATAATTAAAATAGTGTAGTGTTGGTACCTGAACAGAAAACCAGCTAGTGCACAAGAATAGAATAGCCAGAAATGGGCCCTGGCTGGTTGGCCCAGAGTGGGGATGTCCTGGGTTTGATTCCCGGTCAGGGCACACAGGAGAAGCATCCATCTGCTTCTGCAGCCTTCGCCATCTCCCTTCTCTCTCTCTTCCCCTCCTGCAGCCATGGCTTGGTTAGAGCAAATTGGCCCCAGGCACTGAGGATGGCTCCATGGCCTCACCTCAGGCACTAAAATAGCTCGGTTGCTAGGCAACAGAGCCACAGTCCCATATGGGCAGAGCAGCATCCCATAGAGGACTTGTGGGGTGGATCCTGGTCGGTCAGGAAGCATGTAGGCATCTGTCTCTCTGCCTCCCCACTTTTCACTTAAGAAAAAAAAGAGAGAGAATATCCAGAAATGGATGCAAGCATATGCAGAATTTTAGTGAATAAAAAAGGTGACATCTCAAATCAGTTGGACTTTTTAAATAAATTGTGGTAGGAAAACTGGTTAGCCACTTAGAAAAAGATAAAATTAAATCCATACTTCACATCATATATAAGAAAAAATTCCAAATGAATTGGGAATTTAGTTTTAACCTGTCTAGTTTCATATAAAAGCTTGTTGGTATTTTTATTGAGATTGCATTGGATTTATAAATTAATTTAGGAATACATATAATATATATTATATAATTATGTACTTTAAATATAACATATTTAGAGATATATAAATGTATATATTTACATATACTTATATATTATATAAATATATTGATAAATGTATACATGAATTTATATATAAATGTGTAAATATATAAATTATATATTTTAATTATAATTATATTTAAGTTTAATTATAAATATAGTTTTATAAAATATATATAGTTATCCATTTCTATTTTCTTGAGTGTTTTTATCAGGAAAGGTTGTTGAATGTTGTGGAAAATTTTTTCAGAACATATAAAGATGCTCATATAATATTTTACTTACATTTCTTAATGTAGTATATTATAGTTTGGCTTTTCAAATATTGACCCAACCTTGAATTCCTAAAACAAATCCCACTTGGTCATGATGTATCATTTTACTAATGGGGTGTTGGATTCTTTCATAGAGAGCATTTATTAGTGATTTAGGTCAATAATTTTCTTATTTGAACTGTCCTTAGCAAGTTTTAGTGTCAATGTTATATTTGCTTCGTATAAATAATTAGAAAGAGTGAAAAAAGATAAATATACTTCCTAGATTTCGCTTTTTCTAGAATGCCTGATAGAGGCATATTCAAATTTCTTAGATTGTCACCTTGTATCTGAAATGTATCTTACATTGTTTATTCTCTCATTATTCCCTTTCCTTAGCATACTGTTCCAATTTTAGAATCTTTTTTTTTTTTTTTGTATTTTTCTGAAGTTGGAAATGGGGAGGCGGTTAGACAGACTCCCTCATGCACCCGACTGGGATCCACCCGGCATGCCCACCAGGGGGCGATGCTCTGCCCATCTGGGGTGTTGCTCTGCTGCAACCAGAGCCATTCTAGCACCTGAGGCAGAGGCCACAGAGCCATCCCCAGCACCCGGGCCAACCTTGCTCCAATGGAGCCTTGGCTGTGGGAGGGGAAGAGAGAGACAGAGAGGAAGAAAGCGGGGAGGGGTAGAAAAGCAGATGGGCACCTCTCCTGTGTGCCCTTGCCAGGAATCAAACCCGGGACTCCCGCACGCCAGGCTGATACTCTACCACTGAGCCAACCAGCCAGGGCCCAATTTTAGAATCTTATTCTATACAAGTTCTCCTCTAGTCTTTCTGATGATGTTAATTAGAATTTTGTAATTTCTTTTTTTACCAATTTAACTGGGTTTCCTTGGTCTGTTTATTCATCTTGATCCTTGTCTTATATGCTGTTGACTTTTTAAAAATATGTGAAGACCTTTATATTTATGAAAAAAAAGGTAGTTTGCTTAGTAAGGGAAGCTGATCCTACTTCTTCTGACATTGATTGGCATATATTTCTAGCTAGCCTTTCCCCTGTGACTCTGGAAAGGTGAACAGACTAATCTGCACCCTTCTCTTTAAGCTTTTGGGTGTGGCTCAGCCAGGCTTGCTGGGCCCCCAAGGGCCAACATTACAGCCTTATCAGTAAAAACTTTAAAATTTGCATACAATCTCGATATATGTTTAATCAACTACAAATTTCATGTACAGCTGTACCAGTTTATTATGTACATGAAAATTACACAAGTAGAAACTGTAAAAGGATTTGCCAAAGAATTGGTAAGTATGAGTAAAAAAATTTTTAATGTGTCAAAAAATAATAATAAATGGAAGCACTTTGAAGTGGAGCCAGAGCCGCCAATGCCAGAGGAACTGCACTGCACATCTTAAGTTTCAAACCTTTGGAATGTTAAAACAGGGCAAAATACCTTTGAACTGGGTTTAACACAACATCGTGCCCCAAAAAACTGTGGCAAAGATAACAAGAAAGCAGTTATTATGACCACTGGACTGATGACTACCAGACTGGAAATTTAAGAATATTGTTGGAATTAGTATCTCTATGTTATATTATCCGCACCAATAGAAATACCTTCCTTATATTGATGTAATCATCCCCTTCCCTTTCTCATAAATCCCCACTGACTTTGCCTCCCAATCAGAACACTTTCTGGACCTCTGCCTGAATCAGGGGTGTCTCAAATAGCTACTCGTATTGATTTCAAATAAATGCTTGTTGCCTCTCACTTTGAAAGATGCCTTATTTTTAGGTTAACAAATATAATAGTGTAAAAATATATTTCTTTCCTACCTGTAGTAAATGATCTGAGTAAGGGAAGCGAATCTATAA